>NC_141691.1:1298936796-1300136796 GCF_964263255.1 Lissotriton vulgaris
ACGCAACTTCACAACACAAATGCTCTATAGGACCATTGCATCCCTCACAAGCTACACTGATTTTATTTAGGTTAGTGAGCCCCACCAATGAAGTTTCGTTTTACCCAGTGTTAGACCTGGCATCTTTGGCGTGGTTTCCCCCAATCTTTTTACCTCTACCTCCTGTATTTTTGATGCTGTGCTGGATTTCGTTTTTGCTGGTTTAAATGCTTTGGGCACTTTGCCACTGTTGTTCAGTGTCAAAGTGCAAGTGCTCCCTGTGTAAATTGTTATTATGATTGGTTACACATGATTGACATAGTTGTGTCACCAAGAAGTGCCTAGTAAAGTGCACTGAGTGTGCCAGGGCTGGTGATAACAAGCTGCTACTAGTGGGCCTGCAGCACTGATTGTGCCACCCACATGAGTAGCCCTAAAATGGTGTCTCAAGCCTGCCACCGCAGTGCCTGTGTGCAGTCTGTGAACTGCCATGTCCTCCTGGTCAGTGTCACCACTGGCCAGGCCTAACCCTTTCCTTTCTGTACACATTGGTCACCCCTATGGAAGGCCCAAGGTACCCCCTTGGGTAGGGTGCAGTGTAGGTGAAAGATAGAGCATGTACTTGTGCAGGTGACATGCTCTGGTAGTGAATTACAGCCAGTTTCGTTTTTCACTATTGTAAGGCTATCTTGCCCCATAGGCTATCATGGGGAATGCTGGCTACAGTGGCTACCAGCATATCTTCCCATAGGAGCAAGATAGGACATAAAAGTCTGGTATCCCTGAACTCAGGATTTAATAACACATCTTTTAGGAAAGGTTGTTTTTAAATCCTGTGTTTGAGAACAGTACTTTTAGAAAGTTGCTGTTCTCTTGTCTGACCCTTCTGTGTGCCTTGGCCTGTTTCTGAATTGACTGTCTGGTTTGTGACTGGCAGGGCCTGGGTGGCTCCCAGAGTCTGAGTGTGCCATCCCTGGACAGAATAGCTCCATCTGCATCTAGAGTAGTGGGAGGGGATAGCACCTGGGCCTGAATAGGGTTGTGCCTGCCTACCACAATGCTGGCTCCACCTCCTGCTGGGCGGCTGACGACCCTGCCCCTCTCCCTGAAAGGAAAAGCGAGGTCAGGAAAACAACGTGCTCAAGGAACACCCAGAACTGGTTAAGACCGGGCTCAGAGTCCTCCTGCACAAAGGGATCAAAGACGTTTAGGGGTATAAGTGCAGGACCCCTAACTACAGAAAATTAAATCATCCTGGCACTAAGAAGGAACCTCTGACAAGGAGAAAGCTGGAAGACTGAAAAGGAAGACTGTCCTGCTGTGTGATGCTGGACTGACCTGCAGTTGCTTTGCGACCAAGGAGAGGGGAAGGACTTTGCTTTGTGCTGTGTCCCCTTGCTTGAAGGAATCTCCAAGGGCCTGAGAAGAGCTGGCTCCCTGTTTTGAAGTCCCAGGAACAAAAGGACTTCATCCCCAGCTTCCCTGAGCTCTGCTGAGAAAGCTCTGTCCTTCCTAGAGTGCTTTGGCCATTTGTGGTGCCTCTGGAAGTTGGGGAGCTGGAAATCACGCTTTTAAAGAACGTTCTGCAAGTTTTGTCGCAAACCTGGCAGAGCGAGAAAATTCCAGCCGCTACGAAGACCGAGATCGGCGCAGCGCCTGTCGCCGCTGCCTGAAGACGTCACAGCCTTCGTTAGAGGGAAGATTTCCGCCGCTGCAAACATCGTCGCAGAGCCTGTCACAGCTGGGTGAGCATCACGTCGCTGCGAGAATCGTCGCAGAGCCATCGCATCGAGGAGCTGCGAGAGGAAGATCGCCACTGGACGGCGCATCATCGCCCCGGAGATCATCGCAGCCCCCGAGAATCATCGCGTCGTGCCTTTGTGGGAGAAAACTTCCTACGGAACCTACGTACCGGAATCCATACAAGTCATCGCCTTCCTCCCCATACAGACCGGATTCATCGCAACACGTCCGCTGCTGCAGCGGGGCTGTCGCTAACGCCTCCCCAGGGTCTCAGGAGCAAATCATCGCTTATTTTCCACCGCTACAGCTTCTGTGCTTGGAACTTTTTTTTATCGCTAACAAAGGTACTGTGCTAAAGGTGACGCAACTGTGAACTTTTCACGCAACTGTGGATTATTTCAACGCTAACATTAAGAACTTTTTTGCAACCATATTCTTGAACTGTGTATGTTGGATTTTTGTCGTTTTGGTCTTGTGTAGCTTAGATTAAATACCTTTATTTTTCTAAACTGTTGTGGAGTCAGTTTGTGGTGTTTTCACTGTGTTACTGTGAGTTTTGGTACAAATACTTTACACATTGCCTTTCATAAGCCTTGACTGCTCGTGCCAAGCTATCAAGGGGGTAAGCAGGGGTTATCTAAGAGTGTTTCCTCCTTACCCTGACTAGAAGCAAGGGTCCCTATTTGGACACTGGTACCTACCAATACCAACTAGAGACCCCCCGTTCTCACACCCAGCATCACTAAACCTATTTTAACCACCCCTTTCACTCCACTACACTACATATCACAGTCCATATACCCTCACTCACCCAATGGCTTTATCATAAAAAGAACTCAGCCAAAGAGCCCCTTCACGGGTACCTGTTTGGCATTGCAGCACCAGCTCGATGAGGAGCACACCCAGATGATGAAGCATAACACCTCTTGGTGTGTGAGGGCACTTACTCCAATTGGAGGCTATTCGCCTGACCTGACCAACTTCCCCTGTCCCAGGAAATCCCCACCCTTGTATTCAATTACTACAGAAGGGAGTATGTTTCAAGGGGGTAACAGGCATTTGTCGAAATTCAGTTGAACATCTCTGTGAGGTCCTGTGTTGCTAACACTTCGGAGTGTAGCTGTGTGCGCTTTGCCTACAGACACCCAGACATTCTAAATCTAGGTTGCAGAGCATGATAAAGGGTATCCATTAAGGCAAGAGTGGAGTGGCAAGTTGGGAGTAGTGCTGCAGGAAATAATACAAGGACCAGTTCAAGGTTTACAGATATTGCTCAAGTGTGTCTTCTGAGTGCTCATGAGGCCACTACAGTTAGTTGTGCCTAGAGGTAACGGCTCATTCATGCCAATGTGATGAGGGGGAGGGGCACTACTTGAGAACAGTGGTGGCTGGCATGGATCTGAGGTGGCAGGGCAGGAGACAGGGGTGGGGGCTAAGGGGGTTAAAAAAGGGAAAAAAAGTACCTCATCACCACGTCTCTCCTCCGTCGTCGCTCTGTTGTCACTCCTGACCGGAATGGAACAGGAAGCAGCCAGGCTCCCCTAAGTTAATCACAATGCTGCAATGCAGTGGTTCGGCGCTCAGACAGGCAGTGGGAGCCTGGGCATGTTCTAAACCTAAGCTGTGATACAGCCTAGGTGGAGAACATGCAAAGTGTGCATGACTGTTGGGGCGGCCCCAGACGGCGGGCCAAACAGCTATACACACTTACTGTGTGCCACCAGTCATCCCCCTGCTCCTCTGTCATAAGAGGAGCCCGGCCCGGCGCATAAAGCTGCCATGGCAGGTAAAATAAAATGAGTAATTATAATTTTATTTTACCTTTATTTCAGTGCTGTAAAGCAGTGGGGCGACACTCATCCGCCTTAGTGGAGAAGCCTCCACTGCTTGAGAGACACTGTTATCAACCCCTCGAACTTCCCTTGAAGCTTCCTGCTGCAGTGCTTCCGCCTGTTCCAAACATTTTCCACGTAGGACTAGCCCGCCGCACTTTGACTCATGGTGAGTCTCAGGTGTGGTAGGGACTTATAATACGCATGTGCATCAGGCCAAGTGGCAAATGCAACTTTCTGTGAAAGGCGTTCCTGAGGGACTCGGTGTTGTGGTGCACAATAATTTCCTGCTCGTTGGCTTGTGGGCTTGTGCACACACTCTATCTCTCTTTCTCCCCCTCCCCCCCCCTCTCTCTCTCTCGCTCTCTCGCTCTCTCTCTCTATCTGAATCTCTTGGTTGTTTGTGGCTACAAACAGGGAGAATCACCATTTTTCCACTTGTTGTGTAGCCTCACGTTTTCATTCACAAAGTCTTCGAGCCAATTCCAAATTTGGCTATTCAAACAAGAGAGAAGTATTGAGATTGGCTGTCTGGCCTCGTGCAACACTGCACTCCATCGGACTGGGGTTTGTATCCCCATGTCCGGGAATTGGTAAAGGAGTGTAAACAGATTCTTCGATTGCAAGATCAACTCAGAAAACGACCTTTTCGCTCCAAGCACAGAAAGAACACCGATAATGCACAAAGAAGCTCTGAGCAGGATGCAGCCTACCCTCAATGGGATTCAAATCCGAGGTCATAGACTTGCCTTCCAGGCCTTTGCTTTATGCATGCACTCTGTGAACATTTTTGTCAAGATTCCAAGTTTTGTATTTTCCAACACATGGATTTTCACTTATATATCAGTAACAATATTAATGTTGTCTGGAAACATGAAGACTAGGAGGCTTCAGGCTTCAAGACGAAACTGAATACTTTGTGTCCCCTCCTCAAGTACAAAATCTCACAGCATTAGGGAAAATATAAACCATTTGAGTCTGTATTTTATCGTATTGATATAAAATATTTTGCATTCTCTCTCTTCAGATGTAGGCTGCAGAAATCATCGAATAACCCCCAGATGCCAATTATGGGATAAAACCTCTCTAAGGGGGCCTCGTTGTGGCTAAGAGACTAGGCCTTTAAATGCAGGAGTGAGGTGAACAGGCAATGCTGTTCTCTGTCACAGTTTATGAGTGGCTTGGCTACATCATCTCTTAGGCCCTCATTTTGACAGCTGTGGGAATAGCGGCGGCTCCTCCGCTAAGGTGGAGGAGCGCCGCCCTTCTGCTTCAACTGCAAGCTGAATACAAATAATAGAATTACAATAACGTTCCATTATTATCATTTAGTTTTTTGTATTCAGCTTGCAGTTGAAGCCAGGTGGGCGGGCTGGAATCCCCGCATCACAGGGGGAGGAATGAAGACAGCAGCTTAAGTGCGCATGATGGTTTGGCCGGCCGTCTCGGGCCAACCAAACCTTCATGCACACTCTGCGTGTTCTCCACCCAGGCTGCATTACAGCCTGGGTGGAGAACATGCAGAGTCTGCCAGTACCTGTCTGAGGGGCGAACCACGGCTCTCCCACCAATCCCAACGCTGCTGTGAGGCAGCGTTGTGATTGGTCAGGGGATTCTGGGAGAATGTGTACTTCCTGTTAAGTGCAGAGAGGAGGACGGAGAAAAAAAGAGGTGGCGGTCGGCGGTATTAAAGTAAGTTCTCTTTTTTTAACCAACTCCCCCCAACCATCCCCCCTGCCCCACCACCCCTGTTCAGTAGCAGCTTCCACTGGGAATACCAGAAGTTTAATACCACCGACTGAAATACTGATACTACACCTTGTGGCTTGGAACTCTGGGCAGAGTTCCACATACAGGAATGAGGAATAACATACACTTTCAGTCTTATCGATTGAAAATCACATGATTTTCCTTGTTCTGCGTTTTTTTATTGATCAAAACCCACAGGGTAGGAAAATTTACATGTAATAACTGCGGGGTTTACTACATAAATCGGAATACACAGATGAGCACTCAGTATGTGAGTCTGTATGTAACATTATTTATGTAAACATATTGTGCCAGCGAAAATACATACTTCCACAATATCATGCAAGGAAGTACATATAGCTAAATATGGATTTATTTTTTCCTAGCGCCACATCTACATAGCTTCAAAATGTATGCACACTGTGCTGTATATGACTATTTGTTATTAGTGATGTCATCAATGATGCCATTTAACATGATATGAGTGATGTAATATGAAGCCATAAGCCGTGTATAGCAGGGGCGCCGGAAATAGTTATCTCCATAAACGATAAATAGTGCATTTTAGTGTTGTTTTGGCATTCAAACATTAGTTTTTATCTCACTTTAACCTTTGGTTTTCTTAGTGATTTTTTTTAATGTAAACTAAGATCATTTTACCAAACTATAAGATCACTTTAAACGTAGGTGGTTTTTAGATCTTATTTAAACTTGATCATATGCCCATCCCCCTCGAGTAACCTGCACCCAATGCTCCAGCTGTGCACAGCCTTCGGCTGTGTGCAGCGGGGGTGGTGGTGTTGACAACTGGCCTGGCCTCTAGCCAGACTCTGCACCCAACTTCACCGCAGGCTGTCAGCTCCCCACTGCACAAGGGCTTTGGTCAAGCACAGCAGAGGGTTATCAGTGGGCATCCAATCCACTGTTACACACAGGCTTCTGCTGTGCGCAGCAGGGGACTGGTTGCAGGACCTGGCCTCTAGCCAGCACTTGCACGAAAGTCCTCCACGGCCAGCCAACCCTCCGCTGTGCATTCCCATCAGCCGAATGCAGCAGAAAGGTTGGTAGCTGGGCCTGACCTCCAGCCAAGTCCTGCACACAAAACCACAGAGGGTAGCCTAAATCAGTGCAAAGAGGGTAGCTAGCCACAGGGTCAGGCCACCGACAAGGCACTATGCGTAACTACCCAATGGGCGGCCAACCTCCCTGCGGATGGCCTTCCTAGGCCACACACCCGTTAGAGTCCCCAAACTTTTTTATTCCACTTAAATCAGTGAGTGAGTGTCATCAACCTTCTGTGCACTGCAGTCAATATAGATTGACTATAAGAAATGAACCTATGACAAACAAAAATCTGAAAATTACTGAAAGCATGATCCTGCCTGGCTTTATGAATTACTATTCCCATAAAAATTTGAATGTCCTGGGGATGTGATCAGCTTATGGAACATGCAAGGCAGGAGAATTCAAGGTAGGCTGTTTCAGTGGTTTGCCACTGCAGAAGAATAATATTCTTGCATACTGTGGCAGGCGGGCCCTATGGGAATGTTATGGAAAGAGTTCCTTGGGCCGTAATGCATGGAAGGAAAAAGGGCTTCCTACCTACAGTTTCCTAGTAAAAGTAAACTATAATTGAGTTGTGGAGGGCATCTTGCACTCTTGCACCCCTACTAAGTTGAAATGCAGTTTCTAGCCTGATTTAATTTTAAATTCTTGGTCCACACACTCTCGAAAAGTCACATCTCTTAGCTGTGGTAGACTTTGAGTGGAGAGAGGTTACTGACCCAAGATAGTAGACGTGTCCGCTGTCATCCTAGTGGAATGTCTATTGGGTAAGGTCCCTGAAACTTCTGCCTCCGCAGAAGTGGAGAGAAGGAATAATGCAGCAATCCTGGGTCTCCCTGTGTGGGTTGGTTTCTCCACTAGAGCACAGAAGGCCATAAGGTTAAGTCAAGGGACTGTGGATCCTAAAAGAGTGGACCAAGTTCCTATGACCAAAAGGAGAGCGTGGAAGCCTGGGAAGGCCTCTTCTAAGAGTCCACAGTGCCAGAAGTAGCTCAACCCCTTAGGGGGAAGGTCTGATCTCTAAAGAGGAGTGTTCTGCCCTGATGAACTTGCCTGACGTGGCAGAACGTCAAGTAGCAGGGGGTACCTCCAGAGAGGACTTAAGCCAGCAACAAAAAGCTGGGCCCACTCTTGAGGACCTGAGACAGTTGGCTGTCAGACAGGAGGAAGGAGATGTCAATAGAACCATAATGTATACTGGGAGGAGGGTATCCTGTATAATGAAGCAAGGGCTGCCAAACCAGTGGCTACTAGGAGAGTGGTGGCCCCTCATCAATACAGAGAATTCCTCCTTCACGTAGCCCATGACATCCCCTTTCCAGGACATCTGGAACAGACACAAACCTAGGACAGGTTGGTCAATCACTTCTATTGGCCTCAGATGTCAGAAAAGATGAAGGCATTTTGTTGCTCCTGTGTTACCAGCCAAGCCAGAGGCAAAGCAGGTAGCAAACCAAAGGCTCCCCTTATACAACTTCCTGTGGTGGGAACTCTCTTTGAGCAGGTGGGGATTGATATAGTTGGTCCCCTAGACCCACCTATTGCCTCTGAGCATAGGTTTATCTTTGGTGGTAGTGGACCATGGTCTGAATTTGTCTTACCCAAGGGCATCCAGACCCCATCAAAGGATTTCACCCCAACTGCAGTGCAAGGAGATCAGCAGCTCAGCATTGGCTGGCCTGCTACTGCAACATAGAGGACTTTGAGGAACCCTTATCTCTGTGGCCAAATTCGTCCCACATCACCTGGGGACCAAGGGACAACCACAAAGACACCCCAATCGACCCCACCTCAACTGGAGATTCCTCTGAGCATCTTTTACCTGCATACTCAGCATCAGAACAATTATATTGATGTCTATGTTGGTCATCCTACAAAGTTTGGAACTTGCCTTAAAAAAATGCTCGGGTGGCCAGTTAACTGCCGAAAGTATACTTTCTGTGCCCCTAGACCTTTTCCTTGCCGTATTTGGTTGCTCAACCCTGGCCAGGGTACCCGCAATAATTCTTTTAAACTTTTGAAAAGTTTACACATTTTTTGTTGAACAATGCTTGTTTGCGGTTGCATTTAAAAGTGGTAAAATGTCTAAAATATTTATCGCTGGAACCCTCAGTTGGATTTTGATGGTCAAGATTTCTAAACATTTAGAATTACGGGTGTTCCGGAGAGCGAAAGGGGACCGGCAATGGACCTTTACATAGAGGAGCTCTTCAAGACACTGCTCCAGCCGAGGGGACTTTTTCTCTGTGGAGCGGGCTCACAGAGTGCCGGGGGTAGGCCCAAGCCAGGGACTCCCCCCAGACACATTTTGGCTCATATTTTTAACTTCTGTGACTGAGACATCATATTGCAGACAGCAAGGGTGGCTCTGCCATTGCGCATATCGAACTCAGTGGTCTAATTTTTTCCAGACTATACAGCGGCGGTCACCAAGAAAAGAAGAAGCTTCCTTGAAGTAATAAAGGAACTCAGACGCAGAGTATTCGCCTACTCAATGCTGTTCCTGGGACAGCTATGGGTGGTGGCAGATGGAAAAACTTGGTTCTTCGATACACCAGAGGAGGCCCACGACTGGCTTGAAGGCTGGCGTCTGGGAGGAAGACCACGATGTGCAGGCAAACAACAACAGCATCCGGTGGGGGAGAAATTGCAGGGCCCAAGAGACGAAGGTGGTGAAAATGATCAACCACAGGCAGAGGCTGGAAAATTAATCTGGAAAAACAACACAGGGTCCTGGCTTTACCCCAGTAAGGCTGAGCCAAATATAACAAAAGAACAATACAGTGGCCAATACTGGACCAGATTTAAAATATTCAGGTACTAACCTTTATGAATGAAACATAACGGTCCGTTTTTTTCTTACGTCACTAATTAAATATTTATTTTCTTCACTAGTTGAGCATTTCAATTTTAAATCATGTCAGAGAATATTTATGCATGTACAAACAATTATAAGACTAAACATATCAAAACGGCAACTTTACATATATTTACAAATGCTACACATCCTACCTACAACATTCATACTTCACTCACACAACTATACATAAAAGCAACAATATGGACCTTTGTCAAGAAAATCTAAATACTTGAGCCTTATAGATGGTATTATTTCTCTAGATTTATAGTCCAATTTTTTCGCAACTATATATATTGAAAACAGATTCTTGTTTTGAAAAATAGATCCTTTTAGAATTTGAAATTGACAAAGAGTCCAGTCAAATCAGGTCAGGAGAAAGAGTCCAGTCAAATCAGGTCAGGACCTGACCTGATTTGACTGGACTCTTTGTCAATTTCAAATTCTAAAAGGTAGGATGTGAAGCATTTGTAAATATGTGTAAAGTTGCCGTTTTGATATGTTTAGTCTTATAATTGTTTGTACATGCATAAATATTCTCTGACATGATTTAAAATTGAAATGCTCAACTAGTGAAGAAAATAAATATTTAACTAGTGACGTAAGAAAAAAACGAACCGTTATGTTCCATTCATTAAGGTTAGTACCTGAATATTTTAAATCAGGTCCAATATTGGCCACTGTATTGTTCTTTTGGAAAATTAATCTGGACAGCATCCAGCAGTAGGGTCTCAAATTAATAGGGGAATCTACTTACAACCTACAACCAGAGTCGTTATCCGAGCATGGACAGCGCTGGGTAGCTAAACCAGGGCGGCTGGTCTGGATTGCAGATGGGGACGTTACAATTAGAACCCGATGCTACACGAACTGATACGAACTAAACCTAACTAAAATGTCTTTGAGCAGGGGGATGTTCAAAGTGTTTCCCGGACTTCACTCTCCCCGCACGCAAGTACTGTTTATGGATTAAAGAACTCTGCACTGTTGGGGTGGTGGGTAGTTGGGAATACGTCTAGCAGGGGCGCAGGTAGGAGAACACCTAAAGCCGATACAGTTTGTTATAGGGTTAGTGCATGAGGGAGTTGGTACACCACTAGATATGTTCCGATGTCGAACAATCGCTTTCATACCCAAGGACACAAAATACCTGACCTTACACACTCGCAGCCGGAGAGTGCATACACGCTGAGCTCCCCCCTTAGCTTAATATCCTGGAATGTAATTGGCCTGTGCAACAAAATAAAGAGGGGACTGGTATTACAACATCTTAAGAGACCCACTCCATCAGTGGCCCTTCTACAAGAATCTCATCTGGTGGGTACAGTCACTAAAGCATTGGATAGATGGGGCTTTAAAATGGAGGCACACTCTGAAATTACATCTGGATCCAGGGGGTGGGGATCTTGATCCGGATGAGCTGTCCACTGGTGACAACCGGGACATGGACAGACGATCAGGGGTGCTTCGTAGCACTTTCCTGTCAATGGGAAGGGCGCGCTTACAACCTTGTCTCTGTATATATTCCTCTTGCGCTTCACAATTTCGCCCTCCGGGCCCTTGGTAAATTCCTGCTTAGACTACTTCCCGGGGAACTAATCATAGAGGGCGACTTTAATGCCACATTGGATGCCACATGGGACAGACACCCACTGAGAGACCAGGGGACAACTGCGTCACACCTCGGGGAATTCCTGGACACACTTGGGCTGGTAGACATTTGGCGCACACTTTACCCCAAAGAACATCAGTACACTTACCACCCTGGTGCACACAATAGCCTATCACGAATAGACTACATTCTCACCTCATCAACAGGTCTAGAAAGTATACTGGAGATCAAACACCACCCCAGAGGTATATCGGACTATTCCCTTGTGTTGATGACATGCACAACCCACTTCACGGGGAGGAGACGCACATATCCTGTATATTCCGGGTACTTTAAGGACCCGACCATATGGAAGGGCCTACACAAAACTTCGGGGCACGATTTTCAAGAAAATGTACAGTCAGTGGCCTCTCCCATCATCCTATGGGAGGCATATAAGATGGTCCTTCGTGGACAGGCTATCTCCTTGATCACGGCCCATCAACAGGACAAGACACAGCAGGTGTAGAAGCTTGAACAGGCGGATAGTCGGGCAGAGAGCGCACGCTCAACAGAACCCAATGATAACACGAGCCACACTCTAAGCCTTGCAAAACAAACATACAGAGACCACTTATGGGCGGAAGCTAAGGCAAGAGTCACAAAAACACAGCACACCATCTATGAAGTGGGGGACAAAGCCGGCAAATTCCTGGCCTGGTTAGTGAAAAAGGAACGGGCCAGTCGCTGGGTATCACAACTCCACTTGACTACTGGGGAGACAGTAACGGATCCACATGCCATAGTCACAGCATTAGCACACCACTACAAAACAATATACTCTCCCATTGCAGCAACATCCTAGGAGGAGAATTTGGCTTTCCTTAAGGATATACGTCTGCCAAGGTTGGTGCCACAGGACGTACAGGTGTTAGAGGCAGATCTCACGGTCGAGGAAATTACTGCAGCCATTAGAGGGCTTCAACCGGGGAAAGCACTAGGTCCCTACGATATTCCTGTGGAGCTTTACAAAAAAGAGGCGGATAAGCTGGTGCCGCATCTGCTGAGAATGTACGAGGTCAGCCTAGAAATGGGAACACTCCCTAGAGACCAACGAGTAGCAACACTTATAGTGATCCCAAAACCAGGTAAACACCCACAGGAGTGCACCTCTTACTGCCCAATTTCGCTCCTCAACGCGGAAGCGAAAATACTTGCGAAAGCACTAGCGGCCAGGCTCCAGCCCTATATCACGACCCCAGTGTACCCCGACCAATCCGGCTTTATGCCGGATGAAACACGACGATAAACCTCAGGAGACTTCATGGCGTGCTGGATCGCATACCCACTATCCAAGAAGAAGCAATCATTCTCTCACTAGATGCCAGTATGACCTTCAACCAAGTGAAATGGCCCTTTCTATTTGCGGTGATGCAACATTTTGGTTTTGGGCCTAAATTCTGTGCCTGGATTCAACTACAGTATGCACAACCACTGGCACTTGTAGTTGTCAATGGGTGGATCTCGGAGGACTTTCCCCTGGGGCGAGAGACCAGGTAGGGATGTCCTCTGTCCCCCCTCCTGTTTGCTTTAGTGCTCGAGCCATTGGCAGCGTGGATAAGGAGGGATCCAGTAATACGCGGATTGAGGTGAGCGGAGGGTTGGGAGGGCCGCATCTCCCTTTATGCAGACGACATCTTGCTATACATGGTGAACCCCAGATGGTCACACTCTTGCTTGCTTGACATCTGTGAGCCCTATGATAGCGTTTCCGGCTATACCATTAACTGGGCAAAATCGGTTTTATATGTACTAAAGGGCCTCCCTCCACGCCTGCCCAGGGGTGTTGCGATCCAGATCGCAGAAGATGAGCTCAAATACCTGGGCATACATATCACACCGCACCCCACACAATTCTTTTTGCGTAATTTATTGCCTCCCCTGAAAAGACTCCGTAGTGACATGAAATACTGGCACTCCCTGCCATTGACGCTCTTGGGCAGAGCTGCCTTGTTCAAAATGATGGCTCTCTCCAGGTTTTTATACGCTCTGCAAAACACACCTATCCCAAACTCTCACTCCTACTTCAAGTCAATTAAGGCAGAGGTGGGCCACCTACTGTGGGAAGGGATGCCCCCCGCATAGCAATTTGCAAGCTAATACGAGGTTGGCATGATGGCGGAATTGCCCTGCCCAACATTCAACTATACTATTGGGCCTCCCAGCTCATAGTGGTTAATCAATGGCTCCACTCTCCACAGGATGAACCAGCACTGCGAATGGATAGGCACACTCTTGGCACATATGGAATCCTGGGTGCACTATATAATAAATCCCGGAAATACGCATTGATTGGTCCCACAGCGCACACCATGCACATCTGGTTTATGGCACTTCGCACTATCGGTTGGGAGGGAGTGATAACACAACACACGCCACTATGGGACACCCCAAGGTTGGGCTAGCTGCGTACAAGTATGGGTTTCTCCGGATGGGATCCAATAGGCATATCCAAGGTTGGGGATCTGGGGGAAAAGGGGGGTTGGTCACTTTTGCTCAGCTACAGGCAACGTATCGGATGGCAGGGACGGAGCAATACCGATATATGCAAATTAAACATACACTAAGGAGGGCCATACCTTCGGGAACCGATCTCCCCGAGTCCTCGCCACTCGAGGATCGATTATTAATGGTTTGTCTAACCAAAAAAACAATTTCTCTAACATACCACATATTGGTTAACCATCAGAAAGATCCCACACACAACCTTAAGAGAAAAATGGCAGGCTGAGGTGGGAGAGATGATTGAGCAGGTTTGGCAAGAGGCGCTAGCATCCCAGTGAGAAGTGGTGATCCCATTCAGACTAAAACTCATGCAACTCAAAATACTGCACAGAACATACTGCACCAGAGGGTCATTTTTATGCACTGTGAAGGCGGTTCTAATGGGAGAGGTGGAGAAGCAAAAGTACATATACTCTGTTCACTCTAAGGCACTACCTTGTAAATTATATGAACCGAGAAATACATGTGATTATGATAAGCTATGTCTGATGCAAATAACAATAAATAAAAAAAAATTAAAAAGGTTTCTAAAATTTCATTAAAAAGATGCTCTATTTTTATAAACTGTTGTTGTTGTCTCTTTCGTGTTGTGTGACTTTCTTAAATTTTTGTTTGATGATTTTAAATGCTTTACACTAAATTCCTTTGCCAAGCCTTACTGCTCGCAGCCACAGCTACCCAGGGTTCAGCTACAGGTGCAGTAAATGAGCCTGACTCGACCGAAGATGGTATTTGTGAGTGTACTCCACGATAAGGCCCCACAGTTATATCGCGTAGTACACCCAAATCCTCACAATACCTGTGACTCGTTTTTGTGAATCAGACTCTAAGTGTCATCTTTAACTTAATAGGGAATGCACAAAGGTATTTTTTAGGCAGGCAGTGATGGAAAGTATTATTTCTGATGGTCAGAAAGACACTCTAATGAATAGGCAGCGCCAGGTTTCAGCCCTGTGGACCCGCTGAAAGACCATGCTTTTCCTGAAGCTCCATGCTGGTGAGCATAATGGAACGTTTCACCAGACATAGAAACTGGGAGAGGAACAGGGAACAGGAGAGAGAGAAAAAAATCCTGGAGTTGAGTCTACTGTAATCTGTCTTTGTGGGACAGGAATGAATAGATCTGACTGATTGGAGACAGAAGGCAGGCCAAGTAAAGAAAAACTAATAACAAATTAAACAAGGAAGGTGCTAAGACGAGCTGAAAAAGTGGAATTCGGTGAAGGTCTCCGGATGCTGCTGAACACACACTGTTAATACTCTGCAAACAAAGTGGAAAAGCAACAGTACAACCAAAATAGGCAGGGTATAGGAGGGACTAATGGGACTGAAAAAGAAGGAATGACAAAAGTGAAAGTCCTAAGATGGGTGTAAACTGAAGTGCCAAGCAAAGCCAAACAAGCATTTACAATGCAATGGTCTCGGCAATATTATAGGTAGAGCTATTGGCATTGCTTATTATTTTTTTTATTTATTTTTTTATCCCTAAGTAAATGTTATTGTCATTTCTATTGTCAATCGGATATTACCTCGACCTAAAAAGGAAAACGTTTTGGAGACTGCGCTTCTTCTGTGTTTCTAACGACTTTACTCGCCTCAGTCAACCGAGAGAGGCGTTGGTAAAATATAATATCGCAACAAAAAATCCGAATAAT
Source organism: Lissotriton vulgaris (assembly GCF_964263255.1). Lineage (NCBI taxonomy): Eukaryota > Metazoa > Chordata > Amphibia > Caudata > Salamandridae > Lissotriton > Lissotriton vulgaris. The sequence continues at coordinate 1,298,951,833 of NC_141691.1, forward strand.
CTTGAAATCGTAGCGTTGCCCGGCTGTTTCACAACACTTTATTTCCAATGTAGTCACCTCGTTTTTATTGTTGTTGTTTTTTTAAGCGTTGGTTGATGAAGTCGCATTTTTCCCGATCATGGGAGGGTATTACATTTGATATTGATAAATTAATTAAATGTCACAAATTTTCGCTGGAGCATTTTGGGTTTCTCGTTTTTTTGTTTTAGGTCACGCGTTTTCCTAACCAGCAAATGCAGGGGATCAAACACCCAGCGTATCCGAGCGGTTGCTAGAATTACTGATGTCTGACGCTGTCGCATTTACATTGTAAGCAGGTTGTAGTATAGCAATGAAAGTCAGGTTTATTTTAATTACTGTGCTGAAGGATGCCGCTTCCTTCTACCGCCAGGACGCAGTTTTTCTGGATAATTGTGCGCTTTGGAAATGCTTCTTCATTTATTATTTATTCATATTGAGAATATCCATAAGTATTTTAAGAATTGCCAGCGATGTGTCTACATTAATACTGTCGAATTACATGGTTTATTTTACAACTGAAAAATAAATGGTACGCACATCTTGACACTTTTATAAACCACAATAAACAAGTATTAGTCAATGTGTTATTGTTATTATTATTATTATTATTATTATTATTATTATTATTATTATTTCCAGTAGCAAAGCCATTTTTACATTGAATGTACGATTAAGGACCAGTTATGCGAATCGATTATTATTATTTTATTGTTATTATGATCATCCTCATCACACAGTTACATCGACGCACGTTCCATGAGGTTAATTGTTTACACCTGTACCGAGCGCTGAGTAGCTCAGTCATTATTTATGTGACATATTGGAGTATCTTATTGTAATTCATTCCCATTTCAGTGCTAATGAAGCCGTGCGGTGTTGCCTTTATTGACGTTTACCCACTTCTTTCGAGTACTGTCGAGTTTTGGGTGCCACGCTGTCTGCAGTCACATGAAAATCCTGCAAAATGTATCGCAGTTTCTAGCCCTGCTTTCAGTGCCCACCACAAGGCGTGACTGCTTGTTTCCGCACAAGGCCACGCACTCTCTTCTAGATTGTGTAAGATTGCACTGAAGCATGTAGGTCTCAAAAGGAATCCTTACATACGTATACCCTGGCCATACAATAGACATTACAACAATTATAAAGAAGTTATTAAATCGATCCTGTTTCCGAAGCTAGAAAATAGTTGTAAAGTCCGAACATTAAATAAAGCGCTCTTGTTCTATACAGCGCTACTGATTCTCAGTGTCATTCAGTAGCAGACGAGCTTCCACATACCTACCTTGCCACCTCTGCCAGTCCGGCTCTAGCCCAGCGCGAGGAGACAGCAGGGCGGGAGCGCGCCTGTGACAGCACGAGGCTCTCTGCTCACCACCCTCAGCACAAGAAGCGCGTGGCTCTAACAAAAAGCCCCGCTCCTTTGTTAGAATGCATACCACTGGGGAAAGCGCGTGATTATGGTAATCCGCAGGATCGGCTCTCCGGACTCCGGGACTAATGGTTGGTTGGCAGATGCCAAGAAATTGACGGATCACTTAAGGTCCATGTGCGCGCTTTCCTAACACTGGGAGCGTGTGTGCTCGAGCACTTACACTCATGTGTAGCTGTTTGAAACAGGTGCGTCGGCAGTTCCACATTGCGCAAGATGCATGAAAAATGGCTAGACACAAGGGGTGTTAGGGCCCATCCTCCCGGGGGGCACCCTCCCGTCTGTACACTCCGGGGTCTACCTCCTACCTTGTGCACTCCTCTGCGACGTGCCACCGATATCAAAGATGTGCAAATTATTCATAAATGCAAGAATGGGGACACAACGTGTTGCATTGAACATGCTAATGAAATCCCCTTTTTATCGATAGCTCCCACGGGGCTCCTATACCGCCTGTAGGTGCTCGGAGAGACAGCTGCAAAATGGCGGCTGCAAGCTTCCGATTTTTTTCGGAATTGGGGGCGTGGTTTTGTGGTTCTGAGTGACAGACTACGTCACTGTCTAAAGAACAGCAAAACTGAACCCCCAAATCCGAAAAAGACGGAGCCTATTCGGAGGGACGTCTCTCTCCGCCAATGGCTGGCCTCCGTTTAGGAAGCCAGCCAATGGGAGAGAGGCAAAAAAGAGGCGGGACAAATAGTCCACACTAAGCAACATTAAATCTCGGACTTCCGTCTGCCTTCGGCAGACCCGATATTACCTCGACCTAAAAAGGAGTCTTAAATAGGGCTCTACCAATATTGACCTGGAAATGACGCTAACTCTGGAATCGATTGCACATGGATCAAACGGGAGGATAGTGGTCTAGTGTTCTGTCCATTTAAGAGTCTACTGGCTCCTTCCTTAGTGCCGCCAAACCCATGTGCCTCCTGTCTTGCCTGAATTGTGACAAAAGACCCTAAGGGTAGTGAACAGCTCAGTTGTCGCTGGTTTAATCTCAGTGCCAACCTTTGACATGGATAAGGTGTGTGTCAATAGTGACATGGGCTTCAGCGGATGAGGGGTCTAATAGCATGGGGAGGGGTTGGGGATGGTGCGAGTTGCTACTACGGTGAAACAATGGGGTGCCTATTTCTCCTGAGATTTTTAAGGAGCTCCCAGTCTCGTAATTTCAGCTGAACGTATCTCTTACCTGCAATAAGTCATGGGAGAGGTTAGGAAGTGTAAACTACCAGTATCAACTGGCTCATATCAACAGAGTAGATTTCAGAACTACTGTTTTTTCAACAGCGATCACTCACCTTAGAGGCACTAATCGCTCCTACATTTAACAAAACTCAGATATATATCATTAAAGGCTACAAAAGGCACCAATCAGAACTTGCCAACACCAATCATATTACACACACACACCTATTTCTGCAGGGTTATTGACATGCAACCCATCCGAGAAGACATGTAATCAGTTAACTACAGCAGCACGGTCTCACCCCTCAGACACCAAGTCAACTCACTGAAGTTGACATATTCACCTAGGGTAGAAACATGCACATTCACACTACTGACAACCGATATTCACAGGCTGAATTAGAAGACAATCTGGGATTTAAACCTCACAATAATTTTTTAATTCATCCTCCGACTACTGAAAGTAATGTGGTGCCCTACCAACAGCAGTTTGTGAGCCATACACACGCTGAAATACGTTTGTTCGTAATAACTTTATTTCGATCTCCAAGATCATAAAAGTACAACATAAATAAAAGACATATAAAAACATCCTCACAAAGGCATACAAAGTGTCATCGGAGATCATAAGGAAATGTGCAATAGTAAAAACACATTTTCAAGTAACCAGTCTATATATGCATGTCACTATGAGACTGGAAACATATTGACTCCATATTTTAGTGCAAAGATACAACGCTGGGCCACAAAAAGTGCAAGTGCTTTTAAATGTTTGTTTAAAATGTTAAAAAGAGGTTGAAATAGGATGAGAAAAGAGGGTACTTGCTCTATACCAAGCTCTGCAAATTGCAATAAAGTGGTAGGATTAACTCCCTCCAAAAAACTGCTCTCTTTTCAGGATTTACAAAGGCTTTACCCTTTCCTGGGCTACTTGAATGCACTTGGTGTGCCAAATCCAAACTGCCAATAAATATCTAGACATTGAAAAAAACATTGGTCTGCTTGAGTCAGTTGAGAGGATTCTGTATGCCTCCATATAGCGACCTGTGCCCAAATTCCTACACAGGGGGCTACCCACCTTCTTCTTTGGAACCAATACACAAGTCAAAAAAACTGTCTATGTGGTATGATAACAAAGCGTGTCTGGAGACTGGACATAACCCCTCCCCTGGTACATCTCTAGACCATTTGCTAAGAAATTATTGGAGTGTCCTGTACCTTAACTGGATGTACAGTTTGTGAGTCAGTGGGGAAGTAATTTCATTCCATGGTTGGCTCATAACACGGCAATGGTTTTACATCAAAGAAATCACTTACCTGGGAGCCACTGCTGGTTACAATTGTTTGCGTAAAAGCAAATTCCCAGTAAACTTCTTTTAGCCTAACTTTTACAATTACAAACAACTCTTCAGGAGAAGCTCAAAAACGTTTAGCCCCAATTTTCCAAGAGCAATAGAATGGAGTTCATCCATTGGATTGTGCGTACACAAGTTGAAGACATCATGTTTTTCAAACCCACACAATAGAAGATAAACGCCACTGTTGACCATAATATATGCCAGTAGACAAACATTATACACTCTGCTTTCTGAGTAATTCATCTATGAGCCAAATCAAAACATAGTGGTGTCATAGGGTTACTTGCTGGATATCCAAAAAGTGATCTTATGAACCTATTTTCGGCTATAATGAGAATTTGGAAATCAGCAAATCCCCATATTTTGCTGCCATAAAGGGCTGCACCTAAGCTTTCTATTATAGATCTCTAGGGCTGGTGCGACACTCCTGGAAACAGCTTCCCTATGGATTTTGGCAATTGAGACTTGAGAATGTTGAGTTAAGATTTGGCATACGCCTCACACCTAAGTAGTCGAAGTGAGGAACCTGGCCAATTTTGTTGCTACTCACTCTCATTATCCTCTTTGGACCTCTATGTCCAAACGGGCTGAAGACCATGGGGCAGATTTACAATAAACTGACGCAGCACGGTGCAGCAAGTCATTTTGCTGCGCCGTACTGTGTTAGTTTGGAAAACACAGCCATGCAACATATTTACAACAATATGTTGCATCTCTGTGCTTCCCCCTGCGGTGGAGCACAAACTGCGGCCATGCGCCGACGCACGCACCCTAGCACCATGATACAGGGATGCATGCATCATGGGGAGGAGTGTTTTTGTTCAGGTTGCTGTTTTTCAACTTATAGGTGTTCTGCATTAGCACACATAGAAGTTGAAAAACAGCATTGTTTCAAAAATTGTTTATGTGCAGGAAGGGAACCTGCCATTTGCAATTCCATCTTGAACTTTCTCCAATGGGAACAGTCCAGCCCAAGCTTCCAAGCTAGGTCCACCCTGACCGGAATTGAAGCAACCTAGGACCGGAATAGCACTTTGATGCAAATAGTGCCAACGGTTATGTGGTCGAGCTGGACCTGGACAAAGTCACAAGCTCAGGGCAACCGTGATATAGCTCAGGCCAAGCACAGAACCAAGTTTGTCCTGCTGAGATAGTACCTTGTGTCCTTTGGAATCAAAGTGCAAAGTCTGTGTCGGCCTGATCTGCACTGCATCAAGGAGCCATCAAGCAGGATCTGTGGTCTGTGGTTCTGCATCAAGATGCGCCAAGTCGGGTTTATGCTGTCAAAGTTGTCAATGAGGAGCTGTGATGCTGGCGTTGAGAAGCTTTCCACTATGTTGGGGGGATCAAGCCACCAATCTGCTGCTGCAATGAGGATACTTCGGCCGAGATGTGGTACGCTGTGATAGTACCAATAAAGCCACTGGTCTGGACCTGGCAATGCAAGGTCTTGCATCCAGATGCATCGTGCTGTGTTGGTTCTGATGAAATGACTGGGCTAGAGCTGGCAGTACACAGGCTTGTGTCGGGATGACTTGTGGGGTAACAGTCCCAATGAAGCTGTCAGTCAGGATTCTGTTGTGTCCGTGTAGCTTGCAACAGAAGGCCAGTCAACTGACCCTTGGAGACACTCCAGTTATCCTTGGTTGAAGCCGCAAGGCAGTCCTCATGCAGCAGGGCAGTCCTCAGCCAACTGGGCAGTACTTCCTCTTGTAGAGTCCACAGGTACAGGAATGTTCTGAAGAGTGTGTCTCAGGGTCCAACATTTAACTTCTTATCCTTACTTCTCATCAATAATCCCTTCTTCTCACCCATCATCCTTACTTCTCATCCCTACTTTCCATCCATCACATCTACTTTTCATCCCAACTTCTTCCATCATCCATACTTCGAAGACATGATCCATACTCCTCATCCATCAACCCTACTTCTTGTCCATCATACATCATCCCTACTCCTCATCCATCATCCCTACTTCTCATCCATAGTCCATACTTCTCATCCATCAACCCTACTTCTCAACCATCATACATCATCCCTACTTCTCATTCATCATCCCTACTTCACATCCATCTTCCTTACTTCTCATCCATACTTCTCACCTATCTTCCTTACTTCTTATCCATCAGACATACTCCTCAACCCTACTTATCATCCATCATTAATCATCCTTATTCCTTATCCCAATTTCTCATAAATCATCCATCATCCCTACTTCCCATTATTCATCCATCATCCCTATGTCTCATCCTTACTTCTCATACCACACTTTCCAACTGATTGGTTGGCAACAGTTAATCAGAATTAAGAGAGAGGAGTGCATTCTGGTCTAGCCACTTAAAAAACAGCCTTCTCCTTGCACTCTGTGCAGTTTCCAGTGAATCCAAGGCTGTACAGCATTTCATCATATTCAAGTGTTTTTCTATTTACACAGGGATGTTCAGAAACCTTTGGGGAAGACAAGGTGGTGTGGGCCATAAAACAACACTTGGAGACAGGGGTATGCAGGTCATCCAAACCTTGTCTGGTTGTAGCTTAATATTGTAACAAAGACAATTTTTCAAATCAACTTTAGGAGACAGGGTACTACAGTTCATCAGAAACCTTTTCTAGGTTTTACTTTTATTTGTAACAAAGAAAATGTTTTGGTCTGAGGCTGCTTTTAGCTCTGAGAGCTGCATTTTTCCTTTCCTTGCAGTTTGCAGATTTCAGGGGCTGGGTTCCAGTTGTGTAGGTAAGAAACCAGGAAAGCAAGGCATGGACAGAGTTGTTACATATGAAACCTAAATCACAAGATGTTTCCCGATGAATTGTATACCTCTCTCTCCAAGTGTTGGTTTCTGGCCTAGGCACGATGCCTTTTGTGCCTGTGCCGTACTGTCAAAGCGCTTCACAGAGGACTGTGTAAACAGGAACACATCTAGTTAAATACAATGAAATGCTGCACAGCCTTGGATTCACTGGAAGCAAACATCAGTTGTATTTCCTCTCCTCTTTCCTCAACCTATATGTACAATGATAAAGGCTATGTCAACAGAGTGCAGCCTTCTCTTTTAGCCCTGATTGGCTGTTGCCAACCAACCAATGTGAAAGGGGGGTTCTTAACATTGAAAGTGTGATGGTTTGACTGAGGGATGAGGAATGAGAAATAGAGATGATGGATGAGAAGTAAAGATGGTGGAAGGGGAGTAGATGTGAGAAGCAGGAATGAGGGATGAAAAGTCGGGATGATGGATAAAAAAACAGAGATAATGGATGAGAAGTGGGGATGATGGATGAGAAGTGGGAATGAAGGATGAGAAGTAGGAATGAGAAATAGGGATGATGAATAACAAGCAGGGATGAGAAGTAGGGATATTGGCTGAGAAGGAGAAATGATGGGAGAGAACTAGGGAAGAGAAAAAGGGATGATAGTTGAGAAGTCGGGATGACGGATGAGAAATAGGAATAAGGAGTGAAAAATTAGGATGTCCTAAAACGGATGCCGTACAGCTGAGATTAGTATTCACCTCATCATGTAAACTTTGTCAAGGCAAGGGGCATTTATCAAGCTATGTTACAAATTTAAAAGTGCTGCCCCCGAAACACTGAAATACCATCTCTCGAAAGAAATTACCAAAAGAGACTACTCCTCTGCTAGGAGATACCTCCTCTCAGCCTTAGCATCCCTTGGCCTAAATCAATTATGGGACTCAACTGGCAGCTATTACCAAGTAAAGCAAGCGCTCCTCTCTACTGGCCGACAAAGAGGTCTTTTTCAAACGATAACACACCTGATTAATAATAGCAACTTACAAAACCCTAGCATCTCAAAATGGATTTTTAATTTTCTTTTGCACAAGTACAGCTTTGCACTTGCACTTTATAACATCTTCTTGCACAGACGAGCATGGGCACTTTACCCACTTTGAGCTAATTAGTCATTTCTCAACGGGCACGGGGGAGCCACTTTCATGGCCTATTGTCCCGAAGTAACAGCAACCCCGTCCTGTGCCTCATGTTTTGATACTTTGGTATTGATCCCTTACTATCAAGAGCGCATAGACAAAAGTGCCGCGAACAAACTTTTTAAGAGGCTATAACGCATCATATTGCACCAGTTTACATTCTACAGTTTTTCTCAATTAGCACAAGTAGTTTTGTAACATCAGCATTTACTTTTTATTTGCTAAAAGGTTTATGGGTAAGGGTGCTGTGAACTAACTTTTAAAGAGACTAAAATATATAATATAGCATCAGTTGACATTTTATATATTTCTCTAGTTTGCACAAGCAGTTTTTTTCGTTTTTACTGTTTTATTGAATTTATTAGTCTCACTGATTGGTACAACGGTTCTAATTAACTATGCACCAAAAAAATCTTGAAACTTGAAACCTTCTGCTTTGGTATTGTGTGCTCGGGCTCAGCTCCCTCACCAAATTTTGGGGTTGTTTGGAAAAATCCTTTTTTTTGGCTGCCATGTACTTCTGGGCAAGACTGGTGGTGGCCTTGATGTGTCTTTCCTTAATAATGTGTTACACACCCACTGGTTTTGAATATTTCCTAGGCTCAGAGAGCTTGGTGTCAATCAAATGCTGGACTAGATGTGCAAACAATTATGGAAGGTGTCCTCCTTTGAGATCAAGTTGCACAACCCAACATGTACAGCACCAGTGCTTATCCTCAGCCATCTATTAAGTGACTTTAATGCAGTGTCCACCAAGTTTTCCAGATTGGGTGAGACTCTTTGGAACCATTCCTGAATTACTTCAAGAGCTTTTTAAAGGCCAATGTTGCCTTTTGATCATAGCATCCTTTCTGTGTCAATATCATTTCATTTCATCTTTATTTCGGCACAACTTGGCCAAAAAAGATTTGCAAAACAACAATACATTTTTAAAATACATGTCATAAACCATTTTTGATACAAAATGAACAGTTATGGTTAAAAAATACAATGTTAATAATGGATGGACATTTTGATTAAAATTACACAGGCTTACAAACCATTGAGTAGACGATTGTACGGGGAGCTGAAGAATAAAATCAAATATGTACAATAAGGTAGACCTGTATATCAGTTTTTCGTTATCCATACAGAATAAAAACATTTAAAAGTAAATTACAACGAGTCGGTTACAATTTGGATTGAGTCGATTAGACAATTTCATCATAGTTTTAAGCCTTTCTTCCTGCGTATGAAATAAATGGAGAGCAGAAATCTACTGACACTAAATACTATTGTTCTAGTCGTATCAGTTTTGATGATTCTCAGTGCCTCCTTACATGATCTTATGCCCAGGAGAATGCACAGGGGTTTAATCCACTTTCTTCTCACCTTCTCATAGGCCAAACAGAAGAAAAAGATATGCTGGTCATTCTCCTTATGATTTCCCTGGCACATAGTGCAGATTTCACTAATTCTTTGGTCATCTCCGGCACTCCTGGACCAACATGCCAAGGTTGAATTGGTCACAAGATTGCCATACCTCAGTTTCATAAATAGTGTTTTGGCTAGGGGAGGCTCGACTTCATCAAGGAAGATCTCAAAGCTAGGCTCGTCCTTAAAGGTCAAGAAATTGTTTGTTTGCGTACCACCTCTACTTTCACTAGTCGTCGTGCTTTGAACGAAACTCCAAAAAGCGAGCTTCACCAGATTTTTTGAGTTATGTGGTAAGGATTCCGGGTTATCCAAGAACTGCGGCAGGCCTATTTTAGTGAACCATAGTCGAACGTGTTTTAGCCATATGTTAGATTTTGCTACATCAAGGTGCATTACTTCTTTTAGCCCATTCCTATAGTCCAATAGTTCTGGTGTTAGCCAAAGTCTCACCCAAAACATTAGGGGTCGTAAGACGGTGTAGTGATCTGTTCTTTTAACATTTAGGTCCAGCAATAATGGTATTAAAGGAGTGAGTCAATATCGTTTGCAGTGTTGGGGTACTTGAGTAATAATGCCAAAAATGAATTAGAAAGTGTGATAACTGTTATCTGAGTCTCCAAAAATGGGTATGCTGTGCTGCTGTTGCTGTAGGAGAGACTGATGTCCTGATCTTCAAGACCTCCAGCACCTCCAAGTCCAGCATCTTTAGTCCCTCACTGTGAGCTACTTTCACATCCTCTAGGACCAGTCTTTTGATTTAACTTCCCTTCAACCAGACATACAGATTGCTTCTGCTTGTCCTTTTCCAGAGCTAGAAGCCTCTCATGCATTTCCGCTCTATTCATCTACAGTTCATTTGCAGTGAGATTGTTTCCAGGTGCCAAACTTCTTACTCTGGGTTCCCTAGCCCCTACCCCTCAATCTCGGGGATCTCCTCCATCGCTGGTGGACACTCCTTGAGTTTTCCTATTTATTTCCAGGAAAAAAAGTTGTTTTGTAAATTTCCTTTCTTCACCTCAGGGCCAGCTTGACATATCATTCCTTGCAAAAGTACCTCTCAGAGCTTGGGCTTTTTAGGTAAAGCAGCCAGGCCAATCAAACATAGCAGATATTGACAGGGAGTTCAATATCACTGCCTAAAATTGTCTGGCAGTTGTTCAGCACACACAGGTTAAAATACCAATTTAGAACACCAATGTAAAGACTAATTGGCAGGCTATGGGATAAAGAATCCACAACCTTAATGTGAATTGCGACCAAGCCATAAACAGCCCAGACTGAAGGCCCCATAAAAGAAACCATGTTTGGCTAAGTGTACCTTTAGCTATTAGATGGTATCTTTGCCTTAGGGGCAAATACTTCCCAGATTAATCTCCCAAAATAAGAACAAAAATGCATAAATGTTTTAATTATAAAGTGAAGAATATATTAAGAAAAAAACTAAAAAATGACAAAAAATTGTAAGGTTTACAACAGTTATGAGGCAAGGGTAAATAACCCTATTAAAGCCAATCAAAAAAGGTTATTCAATAATATTGTACAGGACTTTGTGCAAATGTACCAAGATCTGGATACCAAGGTAAATCACCTCATAAGTGAACGGTGTTAGTCTTTAGAGAGGGGTTGCGCATTTATACTTAGAAACTGAGGGGTATATTAGCAAGAACCTTGTTAAAATTATCGCCGTTTTAGCGACAGGAAACTGCCGCTAAAATGGCGATAATGGGCTTGCTAATGTGCGTTGTAGAATTCCAATGGAAGCCCAGGTTAGATGTCCTGCACAAAATTTTAACGAGGTTCTTGCTAATATGCCCCTTACTGATTTCAAAAGCAATGCAGAGAATAAAGCAGAATGCTCTATTTGGAATAGGCTCCGTAACTTTGGATACACGAAGAGGAAGTCAGACAGTCAGTCAAAGAAATGTTTATTTAGACCGTTTGGTCCTCAAAAGAAATCATATACAACCATGGCAACTTTTAATATTACATCACTGAAAACAACTATTATAAATATCAGTGAATGAATCATCATATAAAAACTTGTAAAAATCGGACTACCTTAAAATATGCCCTATTTTCATTTCTGCACCGCACCACCATACACTATTATTACATTCATCATGAATCACCCACATTTAACTTCATATATTTCTTTATCTTCTGGAGGCTACTATAGTTCACTGAATCATACCTTAAATTAAGACTTCTTTCCCCTTTTCTTATCTGTGCTTTTAATTTCTGACATTATTTATTCAACCAATCGTTTCCTTTAATTAAAGTTCTCTGGTTCCTATTAATACCAATTGTATACCTTTTTAGTTCAGCCCTCAACGATCTGTCTAATAGAATTTTTATACCACCCTAAATTCTTACTAGGGGCACTCTTTAACCTTTGGTTTTGTTGGAATCAGGGTAATTTTTCTATGCACTTTCCTAACATTCTTGTGGTGAAATGCCTAGCTAGTCCATTTGGATAGGGAGAACTTTTTCTCTCGATCTCTTTTCACCAAGTACTACCTCAAGTTTAAAGGGGGAATGATCACTTACCTCGGCTTAGACCACCTCCAAATTCCTAACATATCAAAGTTCAAGCCGTGCATAAAAATGTAATCAATAGGGCAGGGTTGCTGTCCTCTCTTAAACGTTCGACTAGCAGAGGGGACAGCCTCTATCCTTCCAATCAAACACACTAGTCGCTTCAACCCCAAATATTTCACCTAAGGCCATATCTCGTGCTGCCATATCAACATCGGGAAAGCTGGCACCATTTATCTTGTACGCGATCAACATCTCTTTACTACATAAGTCAACCTTATGTGGGTCCAATTTATGGTTGAAATTCCCAGCACTCCAGGGTGTAATACACTGAGGCCCTCTATATGGGGAGAAGCGTGGCTCAATGGTTAGAGCGGCAGACCCTGATGCAGAGGTCTGTCCCGGGACCAGGGTTCAATTTCTGCTTCAGCGGCTCTTGGACTCAATCTCCCCGGACCTGATCATTCTTGCCTCAGTGCTTAGTCTAATCATGGGCCCCACTCTGTGACTCTGGGCAATAGCTTGCTTAATCGCCACAACGGCCCCAGCAGCACTTGGAAGCCTGGCTTCACCTTGGGGGTGCCCAGGAATAGACATCTCACAGGAAAGCCAGAAAGGGTTCCACAGCGATATGAATACAGCGCTACGAGACCTCTGGGTAGAAGGCGCTATATAAATACAAACACATTTACATATCTTCCTTGAATTTTTCCGTTTCAACCCTGTATGCCTCCCCCCTGCTTATACACATTTACTCTAGTCGTACAGTCATATTTTGGGTCTGGGTCCAGGAGATACACTCTACAGGCCACCAGCCAGCTACATTTAACTTTCAACTGCATCACCTTTTTAGCAATTTTGGTAGATACCAGGATTATTTGCCCACCCGACAGATGTCCCTGTGGCTCTTCTTAGCCGAACTGTTTATCTGAAAAAAAACGTTCAATCCTAGGGATTTCATCACACAGTCACGTTTCTTGAGACAATCTTATATAAATCAATATATCGCTTGAAGCTTTCTAATTTTGACATTCTCCTGTTGCCATTAACACTCCATGTTTAAACCCCGAGGCTTTGCGATGACCGAACGTCCTAATCTATCTCACTTAACCATCCATCTTCTACAGATCCCGGTGAAGCAAAGGCCCTATATCTATTTCCAAGTATCGGCCCTCCCCTTTGTTTAGTTATATTGGTTTGTACCACAATGATTTCGAGGTCTTCCCTCTCCCTATATCCCTGCTCAATCAGCCTAACCTGCCTTGATCCCAGCCCGGCATAATGCTGAAGGAATGGTTTTACGTGATTGCTATAAAATGCCTCCAGGACTAGTCTAATCTCTTCTTTAAACACCTGCTGATCAGCTTTCATTAGTTCCATCTTGACCATACTAGAGTACAGTAATATTTTTATAACTTCATTCCCTTTAATATTTGCCATAAAGCCCACTTGTTTAAGGTCATTTGTCCCTATTTCCTTCAGGCTTACACATTTAGAGAAGAAGAAAAGTAGCTGGGACCGATTTAAAGGTTGTATCTTTCTCACTTTCATACCCTCTTTTCCATGCTAAACAGGTTCAAAGTATAGCCCTAAATTACTTCCCTCTCTGCTTCCTGTTTCTATTTCTTGGGATATGCATTGCACTCTCCCCCCTCTTTCTACATTCCTTCAGTCCCCCCTCCTTAGGATTATTCCTTCCTGTTTTCCAAACAAATTTATTGCGATCACCGTTAATTCTCTTACATTAGGGATATGGGCTACTTCTCCTACCACTATATCTCATTTGCCCCTTCATTATAGTGGTCTTGGGGCCAATTACTACTTTATAGGTATTCTTTTTTTAGGCTTTTATCGGACTCTTATGCCCTCAATCCATATCCACGCTCTTCAATTTTAGCTGTTTCTCCTTTACCACCTTCTTTGGCCTTTCCCTCCTCCTCCTTCTTCTTATCCGGGAATTCATTGCCTGTATCTAGTAGATCCGCCCTGTTTTTTGTAATAATTGGATACCTGGATATATATATATACTATGTGGTACAGACAACTGGGCACTTCTTCTACATCTTGTTAACCTGGGATTTTGGTTGATGGTTTTACTCCTTCTACTATCCTTACTAATGATGGCATATGGTCCTTAATTTGTTTTAGTTCCCCCACTATAATTTGTAGCTGATCTTTATGGGCTTTTAGAACATCATTATTCAGCATTTATACCTCCAATAAACCTTGCAAAGTTTTTTTTAGTATCATCATTATATTCAACATAGATGTTGATGGCATTGCCAAAATCTCAAGATTTAAAATAAAGTTTTGTGCTGATTCTTCGTTTGCTTTAGCTGGAGTCAGTTCCATTCTCTCCTTCTGCGCTTCTTCCGAGGGGTTACTGGATGTCAAAGCTACAGTGCTCACTCTCCCCTCCTTCGAAGAGCCAAGGTGATGAAGACAGCCTTCGATCTGGGAATGGTTAATTTTGACTTCATGTGTCTTGATGGTTTCAGGAGGGTAACTCTACCTCCAACGATAGCTGGCTATCATTCTCACCCTGAATTGATTGCCCTTCTCCACACAACTGAGATACAGATAGTAGTTGTTTTCTTTTAAAGTGTTTTCCTACAAAGTGCTTAATCGATTTAGTACATGATGCTCCCCCCGACTTATTTGCACTAGACTATTATTTAGGGGTTGCTTCTTTGTGGCTCCCAGCTTTACATTTTTTGGTTCTTCTCCATGGCTTCCTTCTTTATTCTCCTAATTCTTTTCTCCCCCTGCTATTGCATTATCCAATTTTATAAAGCTGTTCTGCCCCTTAACTGCTTTACCTTTCCATGGTGCCTTCTATTGGTCTTGTTTCAAATTTCGGATACGCAAACTTCCCTTCGGACTATATGAACAGCAGTCCCCTGCTTTAGCCCTCTCCCAGACCTTCCGGTGCTACTCATTTCTGCTTGGGTCTTAGTCTCGGACCAAGAATAATCTTTTGTTCTCCCCAGGCGCCTCACTCTCACCAAGTACTTAAGCGCTTACCTCTCCCTTCTATTGTTGCCAGTCGCTGTGCCTCAAGCCTGCAGCCGTCTCCATCCACAACTATATTTCTACTCTTCTTTCGCTTTCTACTTTGTCTTTCTACTTTCGTTGTCCTTCTTTTTTTTGGTCTCGGGTTTGTGTTGTTCCACCTGGACATTCACTCCAGCTGATTTGGGTTACTTCTGGTGCGGCTTTAACTTGGTGTTTGGTAACCAGATTATTCTTGGCTCATTGTATGTCCTGTTGCACGCCTTACGCCCCACAACACAATTACACGCTCCAGCCAGCCACAGCCTCTTCTCTCCTTACACTTTAATGTGCTTAAGATTCCTCTCACAGCCACTGAAAAATGCCTCAGGCGGAGCTCCGCCAAAATGAAAGGCCTTGCCTCCGCTACACTTACTGTACTCTGGAGCCCAGCTCCTGTCTGCTCCAACAATCGATCAGTCAGTCAGGGGGACGGGCAGGTGGGCACGAGCACGGCACAGCTGTACGTTAGATGGCAGGCATCTACAGGCACGGCACAGCGACGGCTCCAGAAGGCAGAGGCAGCTCCTTCCAGTCTATGGTGAGCCAAATACATAAGGTGGAGGAACTTCAAAGTGGCAAGAGGGGCTTTTGAAGGACGAAAACAGATGTAAGAATTATGGATGTGTAATGGGCCTTTCTTCTTTTGTTGTAAGGTTTTTGAAGCTCGATTTTGGTCTTTTGGGAGGTTAAAAAGAGCCCTGAGTGGGACAAGATTATTCCTGAGTGTGACAATGCCATGCCATACCCAGAAGAAAGCATCTGGGTCATCTTGGCCTTTTAAAATCTAGAAAGATGGCTCTTTAGGGCAGTATTTATGAAGCAATTTTCCGGTCGCAAGTGGGGCGAATCACAGAATCGTCCTGCTTGCAACTGCAAAAATAATTTTGGGAATGTAAAAAGCCCAAATTGTATTTCAGTAGTGTGTTACTGAATTGCAATTTGAGTTTTGCGAATTGGTATTTTGAAGGAGCGTGTTTAGGGCATCACTTCCAAATACCGAATCGTATTAGCATGTAAGAATGTTTTGTGATCGAAATGAAGCCGCCAAACATTCTCACTTTACCACCAACTCTTAGTTAGTAGTAAGGTATTTGCAAATTGGAAGGGTCCTCATGGGACCCTTCCAATTTGTGATTGTTAAGAAAACATTTTTAAGGGCAGGCAGTAATACTACAGACCACTGCCTGCCCTAAAAAAACATGAAACAAAATGTTTCATTTTTCATTGTTGAAATGCATTCCGTAAAGGAAAGCAGGTGGCATTACAACCAAAAAAAACCTTTATTAAAACGTAATCACATCTTCTGACCCCAGCGGGCCACCGTCCCTGTGATCGCTGCGATTCCTAATGGGTTGAAAACTGTGACCTACCTCATTAATAATCATGAGGTACGTCTATTTGCGACCGACTAAGAATTGCAAATATGAAATAAAATGTTAAATACATAATTAATAACGATTTCCAAATAGCGATTTGGATGGAACCGCTATTTGAAAATTACTATTGCTAGTCTATGTACATCCAGCCCGTAGTCCTTCAAAAGGGATTTTTTTTTCTTTTGTCCTCATACACCAAGAAAGATATTTTCGGTATTGATTATACAGAGAATCTTTATGGAAGCTCTTTTTGCAGACACCCAATATGAATCTAACGGTACCACCATGTCAATAGTCAGCTCAGTCTTACACTTTACCAGACCCTTGGACTGATCTTAGGGTGGTTCGTTCCGCAAAAAGGCATAATCATTGGACAAAGTTGGTTCATAGTCCATCGAGCCAGTTAATACAAGGAGTCCAAAAATGCTTCCTTCTCTTCCATACCACTTTATCTAAACTAAGAGTGTGCCTGATTGCCCTAATCTAAATATATTGGTGCATTAGTACTCACCCACAATTTACATATTTCCCTACGTGCTAAAATAATTAAGTATAAAAATAACTTATTACTGTCTTGAGATACTTCCTCGTAATTAGAGGGAATTCCAAAAAATACTTGTTGTGTACTAACCTGTATTTCATACCCAAAAAGGGCTTTCATACCTTCTTGTACTTCAAATCAAAATTGTGATAGTGCGGGCAGGTCATAAACATATGGAGATCATCTGCTTTTTGCTGATAGCACTTTGGACAGCACGGAGTAGGCCCCTTTGAAATTTTTGCAATCCTGGCCGGAGACCAGTATACCCTATGGAGAGAAAACGAGTGGTTCCGCTTTAAATTGGCAGGCGAGACCGTAAGGTGTAATAAATCAAAGGATACTTGTCATAAGTTCTGCAAGTCGACATCCGGGACTTGGTCTCTCCATAGATGTTCTGGAAGGCTGAACTCTCCATCCTCTCCTTCAAGTATTGTCCAATAAAGAATCAATGTTTTGAGCGGAGTTGTTTTCTTCATTAATAGTTCATCCAAGATAGATTTAGCACCTTTACCCTCTGTGACAGCCTGATCCCAACTTTTTATTTGTAGATACTTAAATTTGGATACATTTTTATCTGTGAAAGCAGAAATGTCTTCCCAACTCAAAAGATTACCTTCAGGCATTAGCTGGCCCCATGATCTGATATTTGCGCTCTGGAGAGCTAGGGATAATAGATCTTTAGTCCATTCTGGAGAGCCCGGAGAGTCCCAAATTGGTGCTAAGTTGGCATAATATTGGATGTTGAGCTTTTTCCTTACTCTGGCCCACACATATGCCATGTCTCTAAAAACCTTTAAAAAATTGTGTATCTCCAAACTTAAACATAAATGCATGAGACCCTCCCTGAGTCTCAGATAGCATATTTTGAAACATAATGTCTGTTTCTGTACCTCCTAAAGTATCAAATAAGCTAATTCCAGCTTTCAATATTAGGGTCGAGGCATACACTCTCAAGTCAGGTGCACACAGCCCACCTTTGCCTTTTTTCCTTCGTAGTTTTTTCCAAGAGATTCTTATACCTTATACCTTTTGAGGCCCAGATAAACAAATTCCATTTAGCTTGTATTTTAGTTAATCTAGCTTCTTTAAAAGCAAGTGGAATGTTCTGAAATATATATATTATTTTGGGTAGCAACATCATTTTTACTATATTAATCCTACCGATTAAAGTCAGGGCAGGAGTGACCAGTTTTTTAGGGAATCCGCCATTTCTTTATCGATCTTTTCAAGATTTTTTTCTGCAAGTTGGTTTATGTCCTGTGTAATTTGAATTCCCAGATATCTCATTTGGTTTTTCAGAATTGGAATGTGATTAATCTGGGGAATATTCCAACACATACACTCTGATTTAGCTTGATTAATCAGGTATCCAGAAACTTGACCAAATTGCTCTGCAGCTTTGTAAATGAGTGGAATTGATTTGATAGGGTCAGTGGTATATAACATCAAATCGTCCGCATAAAGGGCAACTTTCTTCACCCAGTTTTTGTATTTAAAGGGTAGAATATCTTGGTCTTGTCTGATCTTTTCTGCGAATGATTCCATATATAAATCAAATAGTAAAGGTGATAACGGACACCCTTGTCTTGTCCCCCTTTGTATTTTTATAGGAGAAGATAAACTGCCATTTATTAGTAATCTGGCCATCGGAGCTCGGTAAAATGCTGCTATTGTGCCACAAAAGTTTTTTCCCAAGTTAACCTTTACTAATACTTTAGTCAGGAATTCCCAGCTGACACGGTTGAAAGCCTTTGCAGCATCCAAAGTAATGACCGCTAATGGGATTTTGTATTAGGTGGCAACATCTATTGCTCCCACCAATGCTTGTGTGAGCTCTTGTATAGAGCGACCTCTAATAAAGCCCTTCTGATCTAAGTGTAGAAGTTTAGCTGCCGAGCTGTTCAATCTTTTCGCTAGTATGTTTGCCATAAGCTTATAGTCAGTGTTGAGGAGAGAGATGGGCCTGTATGAATCACACTGATATGCTCTCTTCATTGGTTTTAAAATGAGAACCACTATGGCCTCGTTCCAAGAAACAGGGATATTATCTCCTTCCTCAAATATACCAGAAAATAGCCTTTTCAGAATGGGTATAATTACAGGAGCTAGTAGTTTATAAATTTCTGATGGCAACCCGTCAGGGCCTGGAGCCTTACTTTTCTTGGAGGAATCTATCGCCGCAGCTATTTCAGTGGAGCTAATCTCTCTGTTAAGATTACGGGTGGACTGATCATCTAAAGCTTGAACCTGATATTGGTCAAGCCATGAATATATTGATTGTTGTTGAGGGCGTAAATCTTCTCTATATACTTCGTCAAAGTGATGGAAAAAGGCCTGCTCAATATCTAGCCTATTATCAGAAATCACATCTGTGTTTGTAATCTGCACTTCCTTTATGGAGTTCTTTTCATTATCTTTTTTAGTTTTCCAGGCTAAGAGTTTTCCACTGGCCTCTCCATATTCGAAATGTGCTAGTGCACGAGCCTGCCAGCGCTTCCTCAGCCTTTCATCTAATACCTGCTCTAGTTCTAATTTACAGGTTAACAGCTCTTTTTTATTGTTATTCTCTTCGTCTGGGGAGCTGGGGACTAGCACAGCTTGTTCTAGGGCCTTTATTCTTTCTTCGATCTGTGTGATTTGTGCTCTATATGCTTGATGTTTTGCAATCTGATATGCTAGTAATCGCCCTCTCAGAAAGGCTTTATACGTGTCCCAGACGATTGGGAATGTGGCTGTGTCTAGATTAAACGTGAAAAACTCATTTGATTCTTCGATCAATTTATTTGTTACCTCTTCATCCAAAAGAATGCTTCTATCTATAGTCCATCTCTTGACCAGCTGGGGTCCTGACAGCATTAAAGTTAAAGTGACCCCTGCGTGATCGGAGATATGGGCAGCGAGATGTTTTATCTCCTCCACTTGTTGGACTAAATGTTCTGTGATTAGAAAAAAATATAATCTCGATTTGTGACGCAGTTTCTTATTATGGAATATGAATTCTCTTTTTATACAATTTTTTTGTCACCAGATATCTTTCCAACCAAACTGAGCTATTGCATTGGATAATATTGCCCTGGTTTTAGGATTATGAGAGAACCTGGCAGCAGATGTTTTATCCAGCTTTGGATCAATTACAATATTAAAGTCCCCTGCAAAAATGATTGGATCCTCAAAATCTAAATGTTCAACTAGAAGGTCTTTCAAAGGTAGGGGGGTCATCTGAATTTGGACCATAATATCCTACAATCAGAAATTTATGTGAATGTTGTTTTTGTTGTTGTTGTTGTTGTTGTTTTATCTTTGCTATAGCCCATCTTCCCCTTTTATCAGACCTAGACTGTATCAAATCTATCTCTGAATTAGATTTAATCAGTATAGCAACCCCTTTAGTAGAGGACTGTTGTGAAGAAGTTATAATCTGTTGAACCCATTTTTTTTTCTCAAAAATATCTCTTAATTCTTGTTCAGTAGAATGCGTCCTTTAAGTACTGAAGGATTCTCTCCCTTCTATGTTTAACTCGTAACCCGTTCACATTCCATGATAGAATCTTGATATATGATGCTGTTGTTACCCTACCTTGCGCTATCTGTCCTGACAAAGGTATAAACAGAAAAAATTAGAATCTGGCGATTTGGACATTTTTTGTTGTTTTTTTCCCAATGCTCCCCACCCAGTGTGCCCACCTCCTCCCCTCCCTCCCCTGAACCTCCCGTGCTCCCCTGGAGAACCCCCCTCCTTTTCTTGGCCTAGCTTGGCCATTGAGACTCTTCCGTCCGGGCGTATCGTATGTTTAAGTTGTGAGTGGTGGAAAAAGAGTTCAGCTGACCGTATATAGAAAAGATTAGAGAAATATGATGATAAAGATAGAGAATACCTCATCTAGGATCTTTAGTAATTTGAATGTTTATTAGCTTGTTCTCTCTGATAGTCATCTGTAAGTAATTGAAGGTATTCCTCTGCCTCATCTAACCTTTTTAGAACTTTCATTTTATTTTTATACATCACTTTCAGTGATGCAGGGAATTTGAGCTGAGCAGTAGCGCCTAGTTGTTTGAAGGGTTCTAACAGTTTACCAAGCTCCCACTGCCTAGATGCTGTAATGGAGGAGACATCAGATCTAATCTGGTAAGAAAATCCTTCCGACGAAAGTTCACTAGTTCTTAAAGCTCTATTAAGGATCTCCTCTTTTAAAGTGTAAGTCTGGAAATACACCAGGATCTTTCTAGGTCTGCTTTTATTCGGATTCAACCTGAATGGATCCCTGTGAACTCGCTGGATACCTTTTATTATTTCTTCTTCTGATACCTCCAGCTCAATAGTTTGCTTGATCAATCTAGCTACGAACTCCTTAATATTGCCCGCCTCTGCCCCTTCTGGAACTTTCAGGAGGCGCAGATTATTACGTCTCTGCGCATTTTCTAGGGACTCCATATTTTCCTGGAGTCCTTGCTCCCTTTGTTTGAGATCCTCAAGCTTCTTATTATGCTGGTTGACAAGCTTTTTTAAATCTACAACTGAGGACTCCAGTTCAGAGGTTCTAGTGGCTAATGCGTCAAATTTCTCTTTTAACTTCTGCTGATTAGTTAGTGTGGCTTCGAAACCACTTTTTACCTCGAAACTCAGAGCTTTTAGCATTGATATAACTGACTGATCCATATTTTCTGCGTTCAGTGGGACAGTGAATATGTCATCCTCGCTATTTGTGTTCATTGTCTGAGCTGATTCAGCTGGTACCCCCCCCCTCTAAATAAGGTTCAGGTCCAGGTTCAGGTTCCTTATCCTCGCTATATGTTTGATATTGTTTGGGGATTTCAGCTGACCCTATGGCTGACCCTATAGCTTGTTCCGGCACTGGTTCCATCTCTTAACCTTCTACGGGTTGGTATCTGTTGAAAGTTGGGAGACCTTTTACAGACGCCTCAGCTGAGACCTCATCGGAAGGTTTAAGTTTCAGAACTGTAGGTGCAGTTTTAAAATATGCCTTCAAGACGGAGGTGGCTTTACCCTTTCAGCTGTCTTCTGTGCTTTTAAGTTTTTTTTACCAGTTCTCTTTAAGGATTTTGCCTTAGTTTTAGCTAACGACGGGGATTCTGTTGACACATTTAGCATATGTTGTTTCCCTCCTCTACTCCTAAGGGTATATCCCAAGTCCTGGGAACCTGCTGACTGTTTTTCTGACATATACAAATCAGGATTTAAGGGTGCTAGGGAAGCTGAAGAGGCTACTTTAATGAAAGTCTTGCTTAGCCCATTGCATTGTGGGATTGGTAGTTTTAATTTAGAGTTTTCAATGCTTTCAATATTTCGGTGTCTATACTCAGCTTTTCTTCCCTTCTTCAACTCAAGTGCCGCATTAACCCATCGTATTAACCCTTGTTTTGAAAACTTGAGAGGATCCTACCTTTTGGGGTGCAAAAAGAGGTCTGCGTATGCAAAGCCGTGACTATACGAATAATCCTCTCCGGACTGCATCAAACGCCGAACATCCAGCAGGGAAAGTAACACACTGCTTCCCGTTATACAGCTGGTCTAACTACTTGCAACAGAATTTTGTGTGAGCTATTCTCTGCATTCGCCGCCACTGCCTGTCTTCTCTCCGAAGTGCTCGTGCTTCAGCGCCCCCACCTGCTTCTGGGCTCCGCCGGCCCGATGCTGATGCCGGCGTGTGTTTGCCTGGAGCCTTCAGCGCCCACTTTCCCGTTTGTTGATCCGTGTTGATCCCTGATTACGGCCTCACTTCAATACGTCCCTTCTAGAAGCCGCAGAAGATTATGCTACTCCTGTGCATTCGCTGCATTCGCGGAATTCGCTGCTCAAAACGGCTGATTTCAGCTTAACTCTACGCTGTCTCCACTCTCGCCATTCCTCCCGCAGTGGTGAACGCCCGGAGCTCCTGAGCCTCGCAACTAGCCACGCCTGCTAGCCGCCATGTTCTCCGTCCGTCTTCAAAAGGGAATTTTGCAAAATAGATTTCTTTAGGTTCCTTGGAGATACTTTGTTGTGGACTAGATCCAGTGATTCTGTCATCTAGAAGACTGTTGAAGGACTCTTCCCACAACTCTTCCCACAACTTAGATAAATGTTCAATGTCCCTAGAAGCACAGCAGTAAGGTGGGATGTCTTCAGTAGTTGGGAGCTCCCTCTGGTTGCAGGAACTTTTCAGCTTTTCAGCTTCGAAGAGCACAGGATTCCAGGAGGGAAAGCAGACTGTCACTGGTTGTGTTCTCCTTTCCAAACATGGTAGAATTGGCATACACCCAATTGGTGTATTTATTGACTTATAAGTCACTAGTATATGCTGCTATGTGTATCTACATTCTGTAGATTTTAATGCTACAAGTAGGGAGCAGCATTCATTGTTACGCCCACTAAAGTATCACTGTAAAACATGTCTCAAGCCTGCCATTGCCGCCTGCTTGAGCAGTTTTACAACTGCCATTTTGACCTGGCAAAGTAAACCTTTTACCAGACCTATACCATCCTTTTTAATACTCATAAGTCCCCCTAGTAGGGTGTAGACAAGCATAATGGCTGCCTAGACACTCTTTAGTACAACTTCTGTACTACGTTACATATCCTGCAGAATCCTGGGTTCGAGAGACGGATGGGACCCCTTTAGGCATCTATATTGTGGAGCGACATCCCGGGCTGCATCTGGGACTAGGATCGAGCAGTGGAGCTGGACGCTGAGCCTTGGGTAAGGCTAAAACTGGACACGGAATGTAGGCTATGACACACAGCGGGAGGAGCATAACTAAAGCTGCAGTGAGCAGAAGGCCTTGCTGAGATCTACCAGCTCGCAGGCGACTGTTGCCACACGAGGACTCGGTGGACACAGGAGGCATCCTGGTCGATGGCAGGGGGGCTCTGGAGAGCCCAATTGAGAGACCCCCGAGACGTGATCTTGTCATGGTGGGTGATGAAAATGTTTCCTGACGGCCTGCTGTGGCACCAGGGCTAGGGGTGAGACAAGCTCACCTCTGACTGCTGCACCAGGAGGGGTAGGCAGCCAGTGCTACGCACTGTGGTGGCCTGCGAGCAGCAAGAAGCAGGTGGGCGTGGCTTGCAAGATCCTGTGGTGGGGCCTACTGCTGAGCTGTGGAGACAGAGGCCCGCAAGGAGGGTGAATATCATTTGTGGAGGAAGACTTGGCCATGCGACACTGTAGGCCTGGCTGGAGGTGGAGTGTTGGAGCTGTGATGGTTCTTGGCCCAGCAGGTGCAACTTGGAACACTGGCTTTTGCATATGGACACTAAGGTTTGGGGCGTAGCAACCGGGACACTGCACTGATATTCTGGCTCGGGGTGTGGGCCCCATGCTGTGTGTGGTGCCTGAGTTCCAGTCTTGTGTTCTTTGGTGGCAGTAGGCGACTGGAACTGGGCCCTAAATCCTAGAGCCTGCAAGCTAACAAAAATAGACCACTATATTCTTCCCTTGCAGACAGGTACGATCGGGGGTGAACTGCCTCAACATGCATGCGAAGAGGCAGTGATGGCCTCCACAATGGGCAGATCTCCTTGCGGAGATAAAAGGATCCTGAGAGGCCATGAAACTCAAAACTGATACCATGGGCATTGAAGTTAACCTCCTCCATGTGGGCTTTCCCAAAATGGCAGACACGGTTTTGTGGTGCTGTGATAAGTGCAGCGGCAGCCTAATTGGGGGTCTGAGATACTGCTGGCTGGGGAACTTAATTGTCTGGTGAGATAGAGCATTCTCCTCCACTACTGGACACTAAGTCGTCCATGACTGGGACACTGCGGAGGTTATGAGAGCACTGGGATTTCAGGATGTTTGTAGGGTGCATCACCCCCGCACTGGATCGAATTGTTTTATACCGCAGCGACGGGGACACATAGACAGGATTATTGTTTAATGTCTGGTGGTATGGTCCATTGTGTGCCATATGTTACATATCTTGCACAATACTTGTCCGACTGTTCGTCACCTATAGTGTGTGTAGGAAAGCACCTAGAGTCCTGCTGTGGAAACTGAGGATGGAGACATTGTTTGACCCGGTTTTCACTCACACGGTGTCCGAGGTGCTAGATCATTATTTCAAAGAAAACTGGAGCAGTGCGGCAGTAGAGCCACTGAATGGGATGCTCTACATATATGCCCACACGTGAGAACTTGTTTCTTGATTTCAGTAACATCATGTCTTTATAATGGCACTATTTATGTCCAACGTCGCACTTCTCTACAGACACCGGGACTGTCCTCTACTCACCCGCTTCGTATTGTTTGGCACCAGCTTATATTTTTGACACGGGTTTTCCGTTCACTGTATTAACACATTGAAGATAGTCACATGATTTGTCAGTTTTAATTTTCAATGTATAATGGAGACATTGTGTTTCTCACCTCTGTTCACTAATTTTTTTGGTAATGTGGCATGATTGTTAATCTACACCTCCATTCCTACTCAGTCACGACGTGTGAGCATCCTTCCACCTGCATGAAAATCTCTAAGCTGATTTTTAAGCCCATTCGAGATTCTCCCCTTTAAGAGCCCTCCATTTTTGTTTTTTCCTCCCTATATTGATCTCCTGACGAAGGGCAACATCAATGCCCGAAATGCATTGGGATTATGGCTATATGATTTTGGATTTATTTACATCATGAGTGACTCAAATGTTATATGTTGTGAAAATATTCAACAATGAGAAAAAAAGGATCATTGAAATTCAGTGATCTTCGAATAAAAACTTACCAGTATCAAAAGACTTTGCCATTCGAATCTGGTGAAAATATTTGACTAAAACGTTGTTTTGTTCCTTTACGTTGTGCACCAGGGGACAACCACTATTCAGGGGTTGCAATATTTGATGCTGTGAAAGTGGTCTTGCGAGGAGAGTGCAAGAAGATGATGTATGGAGTTAGGCAGCAACGCTTGTGGACCACAGAGGTGGAGGAGAAAGGATTGGATAGATTGGAGGGTACACTAGTTGAGCACCTAGAATGGTTGCAAGAGTGGAAGGAATGCAAGGGAAAATTGTTAGAGACTTGGGACCGACTGGATACATTTGTTCTTATTACCCACAGACAGAAGCTCCATCCTGAGGGAGACTTGCAGGAAGGATGTTTGCCACTGTCCTAAAAAATTAAGCACAGAGGGTTCCCATTTTGGGGATAAGAGACACGCAGAGAAAAGAGATGCACATGCAGCATGACATCACAGGGGCATTTGCGGCCCACTTGCAGGGGATGCATGCTGCCCCACTGTGGGGCCTATTGGGGATGTGGCAGTTTATTTGTATGCTTTGCCTTTGGACCGGCTTATGTAGGAGGCCCAGGAGGGGTTGGATGCCCCTCTCACCAAGGCAGAGATTATAGAGGCAATAAGAACACTGAATACTGCCCAGGCTCCAGAGGGGGATGTCCTACTGGCAAAGCTTAATCTATCAAGGGCCGGGGTATTTGCAGATCGCTTATTAGCTGTTTATAATTACACCTATACCCACGGGGAGTCACCAGAGTCCATGAGAGAAGCACTTATAGTAATGCTGCCTAAACCCAATATTGATGTTAAGGAGGTTACTTCCTATAGCCCACTCTCAATGCTGAAAACCAATGTAAAGATCCTTAGTAAGGTCTTGGCATCCAGATTGCTGGTCTATCTGCTGACAATGGTGCATGAAGACGAGTGCGGATTTCTACCCCTTCGCAACACATTGTGTAATGTGTGTCGCCTATCGTTGGTCTTGCATGCTCGGATCCTGGCAGAGGAAATGTATGCTTAGGCACTCCTAGATATAGAGGAGGCCTTTGATTCTGTGGCCGGAGGGGGTCTGTGGCAAGTGCTGAGGACACTGGGGTTAAGGAGTTCCTATCTCTGGTGAGTATGACTGCTATACAGTGGCCCATGGCAAGAATGCACATGTGAGGGACGGTGTTGTGGCGTTTCTCATTATACACGGGGGACCAGGCAGGACTGGACCCCCGTGTATAATGTAGGCTGAAGGCGGTTTTGCGTGGCTGGGGATGATAGTGCCTTCTCGCCTATACATGTAGTCTCCTTATATGTGGATGATGCGCTAGTGTATTTGCACCAACCTGAATACTCAGTCCCTATTTTACTGGTTGCCCTGTCAGAATTTGGGCTTTGCATGAACCGAGTAAAGTCTAAGCTTTTTCTCTTGGGAGCTTTAGCAGCAGTGTCACTACAGAGACTCTTGTAAGTGGGTCTCACATGGGAGACCACCAGTGTTAAATACCTTGGGATCTAGGTGATGAGGGATCCCTACTCAGTTAATAGGCTGAAAACGGGGAGGGTGATGGAGAGCTTGGTGATATTTTGGAACACGCTCAGGCTATCCCTAATTGGAAATATAGCCTTGGTCAAAATGATTCTTTTACCTTGGGGTTTGTACATTTTCCAAAGTATCATATATGATGTTGTGAGGCTGACCTTACTGGACCTAGATAAAATTATTGTGGAGTTGCTTTAAGCCATTGGGAGGAAGCAAATTGGCCTAGCTACACTCAAGTGGACCTGGAGATGGGGAGGAATGGAGGTGCTCTGTATGGAGCTTTATTATCCGGCTGCTTAATTGGAGCACACAGCACATTGGCTGGAAGAGGGGGTAACTTGAAAAAGCGCTTGTTGGAACGTATCCATTGGAAGGTATCCCTGAAGTTGGAGGCAAGTTTTCCTAGCTTTGTGCCATATATTGTTGGACAGGTTTGCCAGGTATGTGAGTGGGTGGCTCAGCAGGTGCTGGGATGAGCTCCATATGCACTAGTCCTAGGCATCTGGACTCTGAGCCCCTTTGTAACGGTTGCACAGCTAATGTCAGTGGAACACTGACAGCCTGGAGGCTGTGAATCTCTGAGGGACTTCTACCATTGCCAGGTGAAATGACTGCTTTGCACTTGGGAATGGGGCAGTCTTTAAAATTCACTAAAATAGCAGACATGGTGAGAGGAATTTGGCCAATGTTCCCTGAAGTGCCCTAGGAGTCTTAGACGCTGGTGGCTTTACTTAATTTGGTGGGGGCAAGGTGGCTGGTTAAAAAAACAATTTACAGGGCCCTGGGGGAGTACTCTCTGAGGCCCTACCTGGTGGTGAAGGGTAGATGGCAAGTTGCTCTGGGAGAACCCTTAACAGATTCAGAATGGAGGTTGTTCATGATGTGGGGAGGGGAACCTCTACTAACGCCCGTTGCAAACGAATTCAGTATAACGTTGCGCATCAGGTGAATTAATTTGCAGAACAATTTCACAATATTTACCCTGGGTGAAAGTCCTCACGTCCTTGCTGTTTCATGGCTGGTGCAGACTTTATTCACATGGTGTGGGGTTTCCGTGTACTGGAGGATTATTGGTGGGCAGTGGCAGCTAAACTGAAGCAGGTAACGGGTTGTACAAACCCTCATGAATATCACACAGTGCCTTCTGGGTCTGGTCCCGATACATTTTAAGAAAGAAGCTTAGCCTGAGGCTCCAGTTGCTGGGGCTGGTGCATGGAAACCCAGGATTGCCTTTAAGTGGGTCTCGGTAGGCCCGCTGAGCCTGGTGAACTGGCTGGGTGATATGGCAGAGTTGGTTGTGGCAGAAGAACGAAACATGCGGTAGACATGCAGGGAAAATAAACTGGCAGATGAAAAGATATTGGTAGATCTGTAATCCTTAGGGTGGTTTTGCCCACAAAGTTTGGCTGCTCACCTCTTACTTACCTCTTCTTTTTGCAGATTCTTTTTGTTGGCCTTAGGACCCTGAGCACCTTACCACTGCTGACCAGTTCTAACATGCATGTGCCTCTCCCCTAAACATGGTAACATTGGTGTATTCACAACTGGCATATTTAGGTACTTGTAAATCCCTTGTGAAGCGGTATACCATGTACCCGAGGACTGTAACCTAAATGCTATTAGTGGGCCTGTGGCACTGATTGTGCCACCCACACATGTAGCCTTTCAAACCTGTCTCACGCCTACCATTGCAGGGCCTGTGTGTGTGTGGTTTACTGCCACTTTGACTTGGCATTTAAAACTACTTGCCAACCCTTAAACTTCCCTTTTATTACATATAAGTCACCCATAAGGTAGGCGCTAGGTAGCCCATAGGGCAGGGTGCTGTGTAAGTAAAAGGTAGACATTTACTTTTAGGTTTTGCCTGTCCTGATATAAACAAACACCAAATGTGTTTTTAACTACTGTGAGGCCTACTCCTTCCATAGGTTAACATTGCAAATATCTTAACACACTTTTAATCTGCCATTCCTGATTAGAAATGAGTAGCTGCATTATGTTTTTTATCTTCAAAATAGTAATGATAAATCCTCTTTACAGGTAAAGTTGAATTTAAGATGACTAATTTAGAAATGCCACTTTTAGAAAGTGGATATTTCTCTGTCCTTACTACGCTGTGTGCCTGCAGGCTGTCTCCAATACACATCTGGGATGGGTGACAGCTACACTTAGTGTATTCCTCTAGACAGCCACAAACACAGGAAGGTTAGGTTTGTCTGGATACTCATCTGCATTGTGACAAATCTTCCTGAGCAAGAAGGGAGGTGGGAGATAACACTTACACCTGATTAGGCAGTGTCCTGTCTCCCATACAAGGGGCTGATTACTACTGCTGATAGTCTGGATCCAGGACTGGGAAAAATGACCTGTGTGCACTTCAAAGAGCCTCCTTTGAAGTTGCCCCTACTTCAAAGGTACAACTGGGTATAAGTACTGGGTCTATGACCCTAACAAAACAGTACACTACTGGGCCTGTGAAGAACTCTACTAGGAAGAAGGAATTTTGTGCTGCACAAGCACTCCCACTCTGTTGGACCACTGCTCTGGAAGAAATGCTTTTCTGCTCTGATGTGCTGCCTGTTGCCAGCTGCTTGCTGCCTTCTGCCCTGATGAGGAAAAGGGCTAGACCCATCTC
Organism: Lissotriton vulgaris; assembly: GCF_964263255.1. NCBI lineage: Eukaryota > Metazoa > Chordata > Amphibia > Caudata > Salamandridae > Lissotriton > Lissotriton vulgaris. The sequence goes on from NC_141691.1 coordinate 1,298,981,588, forward strand.
ACTTGAACCCAGAGTGACTCCATGGGCTTGCTGATTTGCCCCCTATTCTGAAGTCTCAGGGCCATCAAAGACTTTAATCAACCCTGCAACAGTATCTGGACTCTGCCATCTTTGAGTGCTGCCTGGCCAATTGGTGCTAACCCAATTCTTGGCACTTGGAAGTGACTTTCCTGTGCTGATCTAGCAAAATCCATGCATCAGCAACTTTGCACTTATCGGAACCCATGCATCACCCTTCGACGCCGACCCAGCTGCTGCCTGACGACATTGCTTCAACAGGCTGTACAGCTCGGTGAATACACATCACCAGCCTGCATCGCAAGGGGTTCGACGACGAGGCTTCACTGACTGAGCGGATTGGAACCAACGCGTCTCCTACATCCACAAGATCAACGATGATGCATCGCCTTCTCTCACCGGGTCCTCGACGTTGATGCTTTCTCCATCCAAGGTACTTTTTCAGGGGGATCTGCGTGAGTCCTATAGCCGGCATGCCTTCCATCGCGGTTAGCCTAAACTTTGGATTTACCCCAGTCTAGGGCATACAGACGCCTCCACTTTATGACTCTAAGCACTATGTGGCAGATTTACAAGCGCCATGGTGCGGGGTATTTACAACGTGACACATCTGGGAGATGCGTCACGTTGTAAAGCCCTGCGCCAGAAGGAGGTGTTCCTGCACAGGGGAGGCGTTTCAGCACAGGAACGCCTCCTAAAAGTGGCTGAGTGAAATCTACAAGATTTCACTCAGTCACTTTTGAGCCCATGCTGCGTCAAAACCCTGCGCTTGCTTGAATCAGGTTTAAGGATTGACGTAGCATTGTAACAATAGGGCCCAGAGAGCATTGCTGGAGCTGCGTCGCGCTTGTGATGCAACTCCAGCAATGCGCCGCCTTGAAGGCACAAATACGCCATGCAGCTCTGCCGTTTTTGCCCCATGGTGCGCCTCATTGTAAATGCCGTACAAAAGGGAGTGGTGATGGACGGAGCATCTGAATCAATCAAACACTTGCACCCAGTCAAAAGATCTGGGTTTAATCCATCACCGTTCTTTAGCCCACTCTGCCTCCCCAGTTCAGACATGGCCATATGCAAATCAGTCTGACCCTGTGCCTCATGGGAACAGTCCAGCCCGAACTGCCAAGCCATGCCTTCCCTGGATCGGAAACAAGCTTCCTAGGACCGTTTTCTGGCATGACAGCCGTCTTCAGCCAGGCTTGCTTGGGTCCAGTGGGAAAGTGAGCAAGGGACTCACGCCTGAGCATACCCTGCCAACTTCTGGCGAACAAAGCAGTACAACTGTTGTTTTTGCATTTGTCACCCCGAGTCGGACGGGTATGCTCAGACATGAAACCTGTGCTCTCCACACCACTGGAGTCAAGCTATCCTGGCTGAAGGCGGCTGATATCCAGAAACCGTTCCTAGGATGCTTGATTGATGGCCCTGGGCACAGCTCCCATACCCACGGACCACGCACGTAACCTAGGCTTCATCCTAGACTCCTCCCTCTTGATGACCAGACAAGTCAACGCCATCTCATCCTCTTGCTTCAACGTACTTCGTATGCTCAAAAAAATCTTCCGTTGGATCCCCTCCGATACAAGAAAGACTGTCACCCACGCACTGGTCACTAGCCGACTGGACTATGGAAACACCCTCTACGCCAGAAGCACAGCCAAATTACAGAAAAAACTCCAACGCATCCAAAACGCATCAGCCAGACTCATATTGGACATCCCTCGCCAAGATCACATTACCGGTCACCTGAAAGACCTCCACTGGCTTCCCGTCAACAAGAGAATAACGTTCCGTCTCCTCACCCACGCACACAAGGCCCTCTACAAACTAGGACCCGAATGCCTCAACACACGACTGTCCTTCTACACACCCACCCGCCAACTAAGATCCTCCAATCAAGCCCTCGCCGCAGTTCCGCGCATCAATAGATCCACCATGGGAGGAAGATCCTTCTCCTACTTGGCGGCCAAGACCTGGAATTCTCTCCCCACTCACCTCCGCCTTAAACAGAACCACATTTCCTTCCGAAAAGAACTTAAAACCTGGCTATTCGACAAATAATGCACCCCCTCCCCCAAGCGCCTTGAGACCTTCTGGGTGAGTAGTGCGCTATACAAATTCCTGAACTTGAACTCATGAACTATTCTGGTCCAGGGAAGACATGGCTTGGCAGTTCGGGCTAGACTGTTCCCATGAGGCACAGGGTCAAGGCTGATTTGCATATGGCCATGTCTGAACTGGGGTAGTGTGGTGAGCAAAAAAACGATGGATTTAGGCCCAGATCTCTGTACTGGGGTGAATGTATGACATTGTTCTGCATTCTGTCCATCAACTGTTTTTGTCATTGTAAATGCGGTGCATCCATGGTGGCGGAGGCCTAGCGCACAATAACTGCCGCATCCCTGTTGATGCGCCAGTTATTGTAAATGTTATGTTATGTTATGTTAGGTTTATTTATAAGGCGCACAGATGCTCCAGCGAAGGAGCGTCCTGGCGCCCGACAAGGTAGCAACACAACATAACTGATTAAAACAGGGGAGGGAAAGTTCAGGGAAACAGAAAAGTTTTTAAAGCACAACGGAAAGAAAACAGATCCCTAAGGGCACGAATCGCAGGGGGCAAAGAATTCCACAGCGTTGCGGCACGGACTTGAAATGAACGGCCACCTGCCCTGCAGCGCTGGAAGCGGGGGGCAACCGCAAGTTCTAAGTCCGACGATCTTAAAGCCCGGGTCGGAACATAGCGGGACAGAAGATTGGCAAGGATCATTGCAGGGGATCCCTTGAGGATTTTATAGGCTAAACAGAGGACCTTAAACTGGATCCTTTGTGCAATCGGAAGCCAATGCAGCGTACGCAAGGTATTAGCAGTAGGGCAAAATTTAGGAAGCCCCACCACGGCTCTCGCTGCAGCGTTCTGAACACGCTGTAAGCGGGTGATCTCCGATTGATTAAGGCCCGCTAACAAGGAACTGGCATAGTCAAGCCTTGAGATCACAGTTGCTTGAACCACCAGTTGCCTGGTGGTGGCGTCAAAAAATTTGAGTATGGGCCGCAGTCCGCGTAGAATACCAAAACAGCAGGCCGCCGTGCGTTTGGTGTGACAGACAAAGGAAAGCGTTGGATCGAGCCAGACCCCGAGATTTTTTAGCTCGACGACCGGGGTTGGCGTAGGTCCCAGGTCAGCCGGCCACCACCTGTCACCCCAGAGTTTTCCGTTTTTTTGCCGAAAACCATCACCTCCATTTTGCTGGCGTTCAGCTGGAGACAGTTGGACGTCATCCAGCTGGCGACCGCCCGTAGTCCGTTCTGGAATCTGGGGGCATCCACATCCGCATCCCCGCTGATCGTGACCGCTAGCTGGGTGTCATCGGCATATGACACCATGGTCATGCCCCATTGCCTGACCACCTCAGCCAGCGGCCTCACGTACAGATTAAAAAGCGTGGGACTCAGCGAGGAGCCCTGTGGGAACCCCAGATCCAGAGGATAGAATTTGGACTGGTGGGGCGGTACGGCCACGCAGAAGGAGCGGTTGGCAAGAAAAGAGCGGAACCACTGGAGAGCAATTCCCGTGACACCGGCTTCCTCCAGACGGAGCAGAAGGATGGGGTGGGATACGGTGTCAAAGGCAGCGCTCAGATCTAATAGCACAAGCGCCGCCGTTTGACCCGCATCCAGCACGGAACGTAAGTGCTCCACCATATACAGTAGAGCAGTTTCCGTGCTGTGTCCAGCCCTAAACCCATTCTGCGTTCTGTCCAAGATGTTTGCTTGGAGAAGATGGTCCGAGAGGACGGCGTTGACATGCATCTCCGCCACTTTGGCAGGCCACGGGAGAAGGGAGATTGGACGATAATTCTCAGGCTTGCTGGTATCCAGCAATGGTTTTTTAAATCTGCCCCTATAATTTGATTTCATCTTTAGAAATTCATAACTCTTGTTCTACTTACTAGATTTTTGTCATTTTGTTCTTCATTTACTCATAGAAATTGTATGCATTTTTCTAACCCTGATTGGAGTATTTTTGTGATGTTTTCATTGCATTACCATGTGTGTGTGTGGGGGTGTGTGTATGTGTTACACAAATACTTACACATTGCCTCTTTAGATAAGCCTGAATGCTCTGTGCTAAGCTACCAGAAGAAGAAAACAAATTATCTTTTTTTGTGTAGCTAGCTTACCCTGACTAAACTGATGGTTCCTGCTTGGACAGGGCACATACCTCTGCCAAATAGAAACCCCATTTTTAACAGGTGCCCCCTACCTATAGGCTGGCACTCTGCATAAAAGTGTTACCCCTAGAACCTGAGCTCCAAAAATTACTGAACCTGAGAAGATTCAGAAGAAGGACTGTCCTGCTGTCTGAAGAAGTTGGATTGGACCTGCTTGCTTTGAACACAGGACAGGACCCTAAAGACAGGTTAGCTGGCCTCCTGTTTGAGCTACAGGGACACAACAAGCTTCCAGAGACCTTTCCTACTTTCCAGCTGACCAGACCCGTATGGACCTGATCTGATCCCATCTGCTGCCTCTATGAGAGTCAGTCCTGCCCCCAATTGCTCTCCTTGAGGTCCTGGGCCCTTGGCTGGAGTCAAAGTGTACTTCTTCCTTCCAACTGAAGGTTTCCCCGGAACCAGCATAGAGCTAGGATTCGCAATGCAAGGCCTCTTCTGTGGCACCACTCAGCTCATGACTAGAAAACTATAATTGCTGCTATTTGCTTCTAAGTGCTATTTTCCCTAAAATCTTTTAAACTGCTCAACTCCGGTTCTGATTGAATTTTTGTCGCTTTGGTGTTGCATTATTTATTAAAGATCACTCTATTTTCTGAAAATGGTGTGGGAATTTTCTTGTGATGTGTTTTCACATTATTATGTTTAAGTTCTGCATAAATACTTTACACATTACCTCTAAATTTATCCTCGCTACATTTGTGCCAAGCTACCATAGGGTTAAGCACAGGTTTATTTAGTACTTCTGTGGTTCACCCTGACAAGGGTTGTGATTATTTGAAGGGGGTTCTCACCCCCTTCAACAAATCATTTAAATTCTCACAGTGAAGATAAGTTGATGCTACTGAACAGAAAGACTGTGTACGTTATTTAGAGTTTGATGACAGGATAATTAAATTGTGAAAGGTGTTCTTCCAGCAGTATTTAGAGTGCCATTGACTATGGTGCACTAGTAATAGTCTGACATCACACCCACCACCTTTGTTGAGAGAGTACACTGTCCAAGAAACTCTTAAAAAGGTTCTGACTGGCTTTCTGTATTGAGCCAGGTCTCTGCATGTGTACTGCTATTGATCTTATATTTCTAATGTACTCAAACATAGAGAGCAGGGTTTCCAGTTAGTGTTAAATCACCTTTACTTTACCCTGTGGGATCTCATAATCTCTATGTGTGATTTCTAACGTGCATGCACTGGTCCACCTCTTCCACACTGAGTGATGTTTTTGTCTGTGGTGTAATTTGTTCAACAAAGGCACAGAACCTACTGAATGCAATAAAAAACATACACATTCTGCGCAGTCAGTCTAGTGGGCGAACATAAGTTAGATAGCGTATCAAGAGAGAGAGAGAGGACCAGAAAGCTAGTCCTTATCCCCGGGGTTTATATATAGTTAATCAAAAGGAGACTAGCTAATGCATTACAAGTTTAACAAAAGTCAAGCACTCAAGTATGTTTTGTCATGGGGTAGGAGCACCTGGTGAGTGTGCTCATGAAGCCCTCACCTACCAACCAAGTTGGTGGCATGCTTCATCATCGGGCCCACCCAGTGACACCTAGCGTGTCCCGGGTGTGCTTCGACGCCTGATTACAGCGGAGCAGGTATGTTGCTGAGTGTGTGGTGAAGAGTGTTATGAATGTGATTTAAAACGGCTTGGCGGGGGTCCCAGTACCCGAAGGTGAATTAAACTTTAATACCTGGGCCACCGTCAGCGGTTAAAAATAATACTGTTGGATGTTATAGGCGAGTTACGACCTCCCACATCCATTGATAAGTCAACATGTTTCAGCCAGTGCCTTATGAATATGCTGGCTTTCTTCAGGACTAAAATAAGTGTATGTGATTAAAATAGTGGGTGTGTAATTCAAACTATGTGTATACACGCCCTAAAGTGTTTTTTTATGTGTGAGAGGGGGATTCCCTTCTCAAAACACCTGTACATGTAACATATAGGGACAAGGACAAAACATACAAAGGGAAAAGAGAGTCACTTAAATGTATTATATACATCTGACTGCCGAGTCTATAGTGGAGGGGGTGCAGGCTATAGGCGGCTAGAGTGTAATGGTATAGGTGGTACCATTAGGGTGAGATTCGCACTTGTAGTACGGGGGTGGAGTGGCTAAAACACGATATTCACAACCATAGTGCATGTGAAAAAAGGGCGCAAGATTTGTTTCTTACGCTAGTTTAAGCAGTATTATGCTTCAAGGTTGTGAAATGGCAAGGGGTTGACCCTGTGGGAAAGAAATGTATTGGCCACTTTGATTAAGAGACCTGCAAGGGAGAAAAGGTAGCGCTTACCAGTGGTAGTGGTGGTTGTTCATCATACTCACAGCTTTTCTGGGCAGAGCCTGCTCTGGACCTGTTGTGCCTCCTTCGCATACCGATGGGGAATGACCGGTTCTGCCGAGTGTTTTATGCTGTGGTTAATTGGATAATTGCTCGCATCTGCATAGTGGAGGAAAGGGTAGAGAGACTCGAATTACCGAGTCATGATGCTTATGAGGGCGCCTGGGCGTGTTCCGCTACACGGGTGCAGAGTTTGCGCATGCGCTGTCACTGTGGTTAGTAGTGCGCATGCGCAGGCGGTAGTGTTACCTCCGCGCATGCGCATTGGGGAAACACGCTGTGCTGGTGCGCCTGCGCGGGCGGGATGCGCTTATTACCGCTGGCGCTCTAAAGTTTTAGAATGAAAATATGCCAGAGTGATGCACTGATACACTGGCGCTGGCCGGGATATGTTTATACTGCTAATGCGCTGGAGTTATTAGCAAGTGGTTATGAGGGATTTAGAATATGCCAATGTTCAAAGTGCCTGAGTGGCGCATTTATTATAATCATGGGGGGCACAATGTCCCAGTACTCAAAACTGTGGGGCTCTATCTCTGGAGGAGATATGTTACTAGGGGGTTCTATGTATTTCTTGGTAAGGGCAAGACAGCCAGCCCAGGTGGGTTAAGGGTCGTGCTGTAAGTATAATCCCTTGATTCATGGACATGTCAGGGAACCCCAAGGGATGGTGTCGTTAAGGCCCTGGGTTACTGTTGAAAGGCGATATATCCATCGCTGTTCTTTACTCAGAAGTTTTTTGTCATTGTCAATTGTGCTCTCCGGAATTTGCTCAATGACTGTCCAGTTTAAGTCGTTGGGTGTATGGCAGTGGGTGATAAAGTGGTTGGTGAGTCTGCTAATGTTTTTCTTGCATCTTATAGTGCTTCGATGCTCTGTTATTCTTGTCTTGACTTTGCGTGTTGTCATCCCAACGTAGCGTAGGCCACACGTGCATGTTAGAAGGTATATCACATTGCGTGAGTTGCAGTTAGTGTGGTTTCGTTGGGTCCAGATCTTATTGGGCTCCAAGTCCAGAGTCTTGGTGTGTGTTGTGAGGTGACACACGCTGCAATCGTTGCAGGGGTAATGTCCTGTGATCTTGGGGAGACCCCATGCCCTCAGAACAGTGTTCATCGGTTGTTTTGGTTGTGGTCTGGGTCGGGTGCTCACCAATTGATCTTTTAGATTGTTGCATCGTTTGTATGCAAATCTCGGGGTGTCCCATTTCCTCTGTCCAGAATTGATTATTCTCCAGTGTTTTTTAATGACTTTGGCTACTTCATTAGACGCTGTGTTGTAGGTGGTAACACGGGTGATGGGTTGTTCCTAGTCCTCCTTTATGACGTTCTCAAGTAAGGCTTCACGGTTTTGATTTCTCGCCCTTTTCTGTGTTTTACGGATGATGGCTTTAGGGTAGCCACGGTTTTCCAGTTTGGTGGCCAGGTCCGCAGATTGTTGTTTGTAATCTGTAATATTGGTACAGTGTCTACGTATGCGTAGAAACTGACCGAATGGTAGGTTCTCTCTGAGCGGGCGGGGGTGGAAGCTCGTAAAGTGGAGCAGTGAATTCCTCGCAGTTCGCTTGTAGTAGGTCGTTGTGACCAAGGTCCCATCTTTGACTGTGATGTCCAAGTCTAGGAAGGGGAGCTGCTGGTTACTGGCTGTGCTCGTAAATCTTAGGTATGGGTCCCTGGTGTTGAGCCAGGTCATGAATCTGTCTAGGTCAGTCTGGGATCCCTGCCAGATGACTAGAATGTCGTCTATATATCTGTGCCAATTCAAGATATGATGACTGAAAGGGTTAGTGTCTGTGGCAATGTGGGTGCATTCGAAATGGTGTACATACAATCCTGCCACGCTTGGGGCGAAAACGCTGCCCATGGATGTTCCATTTGTTTGTAAATAGAAGGTGCCTTCATATTCAAAGTAATTTTCTTTGAGAGCCAAGGTTGCGCATGCTAGTACAAAATCCCTCAGGGTATGGTAAGGCCAGGGGGATTCCATTAGGATGTCGTGAAGAACTGCCAAGGTGGCATCCTGGGGGAGACTGGTGTACAGACTCTCCACGTCCAACCCTACCAGTAGTTGTGTACCGGTATTGAAATTCATATTGTTTATGACCTGTAGAAGGTGTTTGGTATCTTTTATATATGTAGGCATTCTCTGCACTAGAGGGTTCAAGAAAAAGTCACAATACAGTGACAGTGGTTCCAACAGGGAGTTTATGCCTGACACGATAGGTCTGCCGGGAGGGGGGGTTTGGCCCTTGTGTACCTTGGGTACTGTGTAAAAGTACGGGGTCCTGGTGTGCTCAGGGCATAAGTAGTCTGCTTCCTGTTTGGAAATATGCTCTGCATCTGCCGCCCTCTTGACTAGTGCGTGGATTGTTGTCCGTAGTTCTTCTGTTGGGTCATGCTCCAATCTGCGGTAATTCCTGTTGTCACTTAATAGTCTGCGACACTCTGTGTCGTAGTCGGTTTTGTCCTGTAAAACAATGCCTCCCCCCTTGTCTGCTGGTTTTATGACAATAGTGGGGTTGTTTTGTAGGCGTTGTATAGTTTTCCTGTCTTCCCAGGACAGATTGTTGAAGTGGTTGGTAGGGTTGAGGTTCTCTATGTCATTGTACACAGCTTGTTCAAACATTGTGATTTCAGGAGGGATGGTGGAGGGAGGAGGGACAAACGTGGATTTAGTTCTGAGGCCCGTGATGTTGGGATTCTCATTGGGTTGGTCAGTCTCGGGGGTTGGTTTCTCAAAGTAAGATTTCAGTTTTAATTTTCTGAAAAATTGCGCCAATTCCACATGTAGTTTGAATTTGTCGAGCCTGGTGGTGGGGACAAAGGACAGGCCTTTCTCCAGGACTGACTGCTCTTTGTTGGACAAGGGGGTGCTGGAGAGGTTAAATACCAGTGATGGTTGGTCAATAGGCTTTAATATTTGCTGGGTCCTGGTGTTGCCTCTTTCGCCTTCTGGCGTGTGTTCGAACTCACTGGGTTCTCTTCTTCGGCCCAGTGGACCTGCGGTTCCTGTTGGTTTGGTCTTCTTCTGCCCCGTGCTCTTCGGCCCTGTCCTAAAAAAGGAATGTGTGGACCCTGGTTGCCTGCGAATAGTGGCATGGGTCCCGGGGGGTACATTGGTGGGAAACCGTAGTAGGGATTTTGTATATGACCAAAATTTGGCAGGAGGCCATAGAAGTGTCCTTGTTGTCCTACTTGCCAAGTGTTAGGCCAACGTTGTCCACGTCTACCTCTTCCTCCTCGTTTGTGTGAGCCAGTGCTGGAATCACTGGAGACAGAGCTGTCATCGCCTGAGGAATTGGACATATTGGTGTCCTTTGTCTGCGGTGTGTAGTATATGGGTACACTTTGGCATAACTGAATTTTTTAAGGTCTTTGTCAAATTTTTTAATCTTTGCCTGGGTCAGGTATTCCTTGTATTAATTTATTTCTCTGTTTTGGTCATCTAACTTTTTCTTATATGAAGTAATGGTGGCTTTGAAATGGCTCTCCGTGGCTTGAATTTCAATCATAAGTTAGGCCAGTCACACTGTGGGCTGTAGTGAGAAACAGAAGCAAACACAATTTTAGCAAATAACAACAAAGTGGAAGATGCTTGATACGGAAAAGAAGAACCTGTAGGGAGGAAAGAAGGAGGCAATGTAGCATAAATAGAGGGAATGAGGAAGACAACTTCCGAATTCCCTCCTCATTTGTGAACGCAGCAATCTTCTTCAAAACCCTGATACCACACTAAACAGAGCAGGACGGTGTTTTTAGGTCTCCGCCTATCAGACAGCACAGTCTGTTTTTTTTTGTTTTTTTTTAAAACCTTTATTATAGCATTCAAGAAAATACATGCACGGACCTACAACCGCGGGGGCTGGCCGCTAGATAGAGTAAGACCACCAATATTACAGTACTACACAGCCCATCAGCCGACAACCCAGAGGTTCGGCGGCGATTCAGGACAAAACTGATATAAGAATGCATAATTAAGTTTCAGAATGAGCCAAAGGTTTCATTTTATATTATATGAGAGAGGATCAGATGCCATACAATCAAACCAGATAATGCGGGGGACACAGCAAGAAACAGGATAGACACATAATAACCTCTGTGATGGAGAATCGGCGCCAAAGGATACAGATCGATGCAAATGAACACACAATATACATTCCATGTTGCGCCTATTCTCGGAGCCTGCCCACCCGGAAATCGGATATCAGAAAAGCATGAGCACTAGATACAAGCATACGATAAAAGTCCGAATGATTCATAGCTATACAGATCCTTAAGAAAGAAAAGGAAGGAAAAGAAAGGCCATAGAAAATAAAAAAGGCAAAATAAAAAAAAAACCCGTCCAGCCCCCCACCCTGCACCCCTGCAGATGGCTACAGCCTAACCCCACTAGCAGCGTGCCTGTCGCCCCTAATAACTAAAACCCTAAAGGAAGGGAAAAAAATGGAGGAAGGCATAGACATTCGGGCTCCTAGCATCTTTAGACCCCTCGCCAGACACAGCCACCCCCTATCAATAAAAGAACACTTATGACAACACTATAGAAGAGAGTAGAGGGTACCGGAAAACACCACCCAGCCCCTTAGAGCAAGCAGTTACAGGTCGAACACTTTTAAAAGTCACTCCTACCCTTCCCGACCCAGTCAATCCTAACCTTGGCCCTTCCGAACAAGAACACGGACCCCTCCCATCGAGACCCAAAGGCACACAAAGAGGTAATAAAGGAGAAAAGAGTCATCAAAAAGCAATCCATGGCGACTCGCAGGCAGTAGGTCCACGGGAACTTTAGACGCTGAAGACCTCTCCCTCCTGGATGAACAGTCCCAATGTATTCTGCACAGGAGTCGTAGAGTCACCAAGAGAGGAGAAGACAACCACAAATTGAAAGGAAAGTCACAAACAAAAGTCTCCGGGAGGGGAAAGCCTTTTGATATCTCCAGAGCCGGTAGCGGCGGAAGGTTCGGTGATACCATAACATCCTCGGGAACACCATCTCCCAGGGCACCATCCGATGGTTCCAATGTTGGTTTCCTCACGGGGCTCTCGCACAGAGTCAAAATGACCACGGTTTGAATGGCTGCAGATTCCTGTTTCAATCGTAAGGCCGGGACCGGGTCCACCAGGAGCATCTCTGATAGGCGCGAGTCCAATTTGCTCAATAAGACATCAACCTGTGATCGAAACGCCCAAATTTCCGCCAGTACTGACTTCAGCGATGGCTCATGCATCGTTTGATCCATGGTCTCATGCCCGATATCAATCCCAATCACCTCCCCGGGTGAATCCGGCATCCTCGGGGGGGGGGGACAAACAGGATCGCGAACGTGCAGATGCGGAGGGTGACCGGTCTTTGATCGCAACCGCGGTCCACACCGTTAGGGCCGCAGGCCAGAGGCCCCGAACCACGAACCCCGGCGGCCCCGATACCGGGTCCGCGGGACGGGAACCCCCACTCACAGCCAGCAGTAAGCAGGATCACTCCTCCATCGATAATAAGCAATTGAAACGATCGCCGCCAAATTCGGGCTTAAACAAAGCCTCCACTCCGGCTGACTGGACCCAGCCTGGTTCTTCTGGCCAGTGTTGTTGCACTGCAGCCCGGCTGTGAAAGTACTCGAGGCCCCGGCTTCACCGCTGGAGCAGGCCGCAAACTTCAACACGACAGAACTTCTTCCAACAAGCCGATAAAAGTTTCCGGATTTCACCATCGGAGTGCGGAACAGTTCATGCACACAGAGACCGGGCGTAAAGTCAGGATAATGTACAGGATATCGCGGTGGGTTACGGAGGTCGGTGGAGCCGGGAGCCTACGCAGCCTTCTTGTTTGCTGACGTAGCTCCTCCCTCCCACAGCTGTCTGGTTTGCTAAAGACATCATTAAGAAAGATGACCTAGTAATACATTCTGCCTGTTGCTTACCATTGACTTTGTGGTTTGTTGGCTTTATTTGCTTTAGGCTGTCCAGCTCAAGTTTGTCCCTCCTGTTGCCCTAACCTTGTCTCTTGTATTCTTCCACAAACTCGCTTTTTGTAAAAAGGCCTTTAATTCTTGTTATTATCTTGTTACATTTGCTGTGCATCCAAATACAGAGGTCAAATGTCAGGCTGTGTCTTCCAGGTAGTTTGGTGCTTATTTTTCTTCAAAGTGAGAGGATTGTGTGACAATCATGCTGGCTACTGGGGCCTGTTTGAGGAAGGTTGTACAATGTTATTTCTCTTTTTTCTAGCACACAACAGAATTTAAATGTCTGTAAAATGAACTGTGCTGACGATTAAATCGATACATTGGGTGATGACGATTCCAGACATTATTGTTTGTGTGCTTTATACTTTTATCAGTAAAACTGTATGTAAAAATAAATGTAATGGTCATTTCTATTGAAGATGTGTTGTCTGTAATGGTAGTACACTACCATACAATAGACACTCTACCTTACCTCACTCCACTCTACTCTGCACCACTCCATTCCTCTGCACTCTACTCTGCCCCATCCACTCCACGCTGCGGAACTGTACTCTTCACGGCACCATTCCACTCTGTGACTCTCTACTCTACTCTACACCACTCCACTCTACTCTATGCCAGTGCACTCTACCCCACAGTACTCTGCTATGCATCACTACACTCTTCACCACTGTACTCTACACAGCTCAGCGCCACTTCACTCTATGCCACCCTACTCTGCAACTGTATGCCAATGTACTCTACTCTGTACCTCTCCACTGTATACCAGTGCACTCTATGTCATTCCACTCAGCACCACTCTAATCTACTCTGCACCACTGCACTCTACTCTTAAACAGTCTGCTCCACGCCACTGCACTCGGCACCACTGCACTCAGCACCACTTCACTCCACTCTGCACTACTCTATGCCACTGCATTCCAAGTCAATGTACTTTGCACCACTTCACTCAAAACTGACAAACTCTACGCCACTCTACTCTGCACCACTGCACTCTACGCCACAATAGTCTACGTCACTGCACTCTACACCATTCGACTCTGTCCCTGCACTCTAGACGACTATTCTACTCTGCTTCTCTGTGCTCTTTGCCACTGCTCTCTATGCCACTCTACTGTGTGCCACTGCATTCAATGCCATTCTATGCTATTCTATGCCACTCCACTCCACCCCACTCTACTATACACCACTGCACTACTCTACACGACTTTACTCAAAAACAATACACTCTATGCCACTGCACTCTACTCCACACCACTGCACTGTATGCCACTATACTCTACTCTATACCAGTGCAATCCACACCACTCTACACCATTGAACTCTATTTCACTTTACTCTAACCACTGTACGTCACTGCACTCTACACCAATGCACTCTACACCACTCTTTTCTACACCACTGCACTCTATGGAACTCTACTCTGCAGCACTGCACTCTCCCACACTGAACTCTATGTCACTCCACTCTAGTCCACTCAACTCTATGTCACTCTACTCTGCGCCACTTAACTTTATGCCACTGCTCTCTACTCTGACCCACTCTATGCCACTCTACTGCACTCTACACCAATACACTCTATGCCACTCTAATCTATTGTGCATCACTGCACTCAGACATTGCACTCTACACCACTTCAATCTATGCCTCTCTACTCTACTCTGCACCACTCTACATTATGCCAGTGCACTCAATCCCCGCTCTACTATGCACCACTGCACTCTTTACAACTGCACTCTACATCACTCCAGTCTAGGCCACTCCACTCTGCACGATTCCGCTCTAAGCCACTCAACTCTGCATGACTCCACTCTAAGCCTCTGCAACACTGCACGCTATGCCAGTGCACTCTAAATCACTACTCTATACCCATCAACTCTACCCAGCGCCACTCCACACCATTTCATTCAACTCTGAAACAATCTACTTTACGCCACTGCACTTTACACCACTGAACTCCTCTCTGCACCTCTCCACTCTATAACAATGCAATCAATGCTTTATCACTCTGCTCTTTGCCACTACACTCTACGCCACTGCATTCTACGTGACTACTCTATGCCAGTGAACTCTAAACCACTGCACTCTCCCACACTGAACTCTATGTCACTCCACTCTAGTCCACTCAACTCTATGTCACTCTACTCTGCGCCACTTAACTTTATGCCACTGCTCTCTACTCTGACCCACTCTATGCCACTCTACTGCACTCTACACCAATACACTCTATGCCACTCTAATCTATTGTGCATCACTGCACTCAGACATTGCACTCTACACCACTTCAATCTATGCCTCTCTACTCTACTCTGCACCACTCTACATTATGCCAGTGCACTCAATCCCCGCTCTACTATGCACCACTGCACTCTTTACAACTGCACTCTACATCCCTCCAGTCTAGGCCACTCCACTCTGCACGATTCCGCTCTAAGCCACTCAACTCTGCATGACTCCACTCTAAGCCTCTGCAACACTGCACGCTATGCCAGTGCACTCTAAATCACTACTCTATACCCTTCAACTCTACCCAGCGCCACTCCACACCATTTCATTCAACTCTGAAACAATCTACTCTACGCCACTGCACTTTACACCACTGTACTCCTCTCTGCCCCACTCCACTCTATACCACTGAAATCAATGCTTTACTACTCTGCTCTTTGCCACTATACTCTAAGCCACTGCATTCTACGTGACTACTCTATGCCACTGAACTCTACACCACTATACTCTATCCTGCACCACTCCATTTCACTCTACTCTGAAACAGTCTACTCTGAGCCACTGCACTCTCCATCACTCTACTCCACTCTGTACCACTCCACTCAATGCCAATGCACTCTTTGCTGTGCCACTCTGTGCCACTGCACTCTATGCTACTTCACTCTACTCTAAACCACTTCATTCCATGCCAATTCAATCTACACCACTTTACTCAAAACCAATGCATCCTACATTACAGTACCTATGCAAACTACATTGCACCACTTCACTTTACTCCACTATAATCTACAACATTCTTCTCTATGCCACTGCACTACGCCACTGCACACTACATCACTCTACACCATTGTTGTACACATCACTGCACTCTACGGGCCTGGGAAAACATATCGGCTGGTCGGGAGCTCAGTATGGGCCAAACAGCGCAAATTATACTCACTGCCACTTGCCTTTGCTCCCGAGCTGTTGCCGTTTCGCGTGATTTCACCGCAGATGCCGCTGCGGTTGCAGCTCGCCTCTGTTACTGCCCCCACACTACTGCACTCGGCACCACTGCACTCAGCACCACTTCATTCCACTCTGCACCACTCTATGCCACTGCATTCCAAGTCAATGCACTCTGCACCACTTCACTCAAAACCGACGAACTCTACGCCACTCTACTCTGCACCACTGCACTCTACGTCTCAATAGTCTACATCACTGCACTCTACATCATTGGACTCTGTCCCTGCACTCTAGACAACTCTATTCTGCTCTGCTTCTCTGTGCTCTATGCCACTGCTCTCTACGTCACTCTACTGTGTGCCACTGCACTCAATGCCATTCTATGCCACTCCACCCCACTCTATTATACTCCAATGAACTTAACAACAGTATACTCTGCAACATTACACTCTCTGCTACTCTACTTTATGCCACTCTACTTTACACCACTGTACACCACTGAGCTGCACGCCACTGAACTCTGCATTGCACCACTCTATGCCACTGCACCCTATGTCAATCCACTTTAGGCCATTCTAATCTAGTCTGCACCACTGCAGTCCATGACTCTCTAATCTATGCCACTGCACTCTATGCCACTTCACTCTGAAAAAGTCTACTTCATGTCACTGCAGTCTACGCCACTCTATTCCTCTCTGTGCCACTCAACACCAAGCTACTGCACTATTCTACACGACTTTACTAAAAAAAATACACTCTATGCCACTGCACTCTATGCCGATCTACTCCACACCACTCCACAGTATGCCACTATAGTCTACTTTATGCCAGTGCAATCTACACCACTCTACTTTAACCATTGAACTCTATATCACTTTACTCTCACCACTGTACGTCACTGCACTCTACACCAATGCACTCTACACCACTCTTCTCTACACCACCACACTCTACGGAACTCTACTCTGCAGCACTGCACTCTCTGACACTGAACTCTATGTCATTCCACTCTAGTCCACTCAACTCTATGTCACTCTACTCTGCGCCACTTAACTTTATGCCAGTACTCTCTACTCTGACCTACTCTATGCCACTCTACTGCAATCTACACCAATACACACTATGCCACTCTAATCTATCGTGCATCACTGCACTCAGACACTGCACTACACCACTTCAATCTATGCCTCTCTACTCTACTCTGCACCACTCTACATTATGCCAGTGCACTCAACCCCCACTCTACTATGCACCACTGCACTCTTCGCGACTGCACTCTGCATCACTCCAGTCTAGGCCACTCCACTCTGCACGATTCCGCTCCAACCCATTTCACTCTGCATGACTCCACTCTAAGCCTCTGCAACACTGCACTCTATGCTAGTGCACTCTAATTCACTACTCTATACCCCTCAACTCTATCCTGCGCCACCCCACACCATTTCACCCAACTCTGAAACAATCTACTTTACGCCACTGCACTTTACACCACTGAACTCCTCTCTGCACCTCTCCACTCTATAACAATGCAATCAATGCTTTATCACTCTGCTCTTTGCCACTACACTCTACGCCACTGCATTCTACGTGACTACTCTATGCCAGTGAACTCTAAACCACTATACTCTATCCTGCACCACTCCACTTCACTCCACTCTGAAACAGCCTACTCTGAGCCACTGCACTCTCCGTCACTCTGCTCCACTCTGTGCCACTCCACTCAATGCCAATACACTCTATGCTGTGCCACTCTATGCCACTGCAATATACTCTACTTCACTCCACTCTAAACCACTGCATTCCATGCCAATTCAATCTACACCACTTTGCTCAAAACCAATGCATCCTACATTACTGTACCTATGCAAACTACGTTGCACCACTTCACCTTACTCCACTATAATCTACAACATTCTACTCTATGCCACTGCACTACGCCACTGCACACTACATCACTCTACACCATTGTTGTACACATCACTGCACTCTACGGGCCCGGGGAAACATGCTGGCTGGTCGGGAGCTCAGTATGGGCAAAACAGCGCAAATTATACTCACTGCCACTTGCCTTTGTTCCCGAGCTGTTGCCGGTACGCGTGATTTCACCGCGTATGCCGTTGCGGATGCAGCTCGCCTCTGTTACTGCCCCTGCTACCATGCAGTGAATGGTGGCTCCATGTCTTCTTCCTTGGTCGCTGCAGCAGGAGCGCTGTGAGGGCTCCGCGCGGCTCAGTGAGTGCTGAAGCTGTGAGGGAGAAAGGTTAACTGAGGGGATAGAGCCAGCACAAGCAGCCTGTTCCCAGAGAAAGATTTGGTAACTCTGGTTGAGCAGGAGAAAATCGAGGCAGCCATAGGTGAGCAGCAAGTTTTTTTGTGTTAAAAAGCAGAACCCATGAAGAGGACGTTAGCTATAGTACGCTGATGGAACTAAATGGCCTGCAGCAAGGTCCACAGAGGGAGAGTCAAGAAGGGTGCAAGCAACCTAGTCTTAAAAACATAGGAAGAGTACTGACCCATTCGGATAAGCATTATTAAAGTATTATACGCTAAGATCCCACAACTGCTCTGCGTGGGTGTTGGACGAGGGCAGAGGTGTTGGTAAAATATACCCCCAATCACCAGTGAAATTGCAGGCTGGACAGAAAAAACTAGAGCAAATACTGGTCCCAATAGAGACCCATCTCAGAAAAAGACCATAACTAACCTAGTGAATCTAGCATCACTAAAAGGGAAACAAATTATTCAGGTCCTAAAACCACAGAAAATTACCCCTTCACTCAGAGCATACTTTAAGGTCGGGACCGACGTAAGAAGTGCTGAGGATAGCATGGAGGGTAAAGGGCCCACCCCAAGTAGAAAGGTTCGGAGAATAGAGCGAAGGTAATGACTGAAGCAAAGTATATACCAATGGGTGACTCTGGCACCTCCCTAGTCCACCCAGCAGTTACAACACAAAATAGATTTTCTGCTCTGAATTTGAAGGAATTAACTTCCGCGGTCGGAGGAGAAGGAGGAAACACTCCTCAGCAGTACAATGGGGTTGTTGGGTCACCAAGTCCTGAGGGAGCAGGCGTGAGCGCCAGTAGCCCGAACAGTAAGGATGTGGTGCAGGAGATGTTGAGCCGCCTATCCCAAGAAATTGAAGAACCCTTTGACACTACTGTGGTAAATCATAAGGAAATTCAGGAAATATGCTCAAACCTGGAAGGGAAAATAGAAGATCTTACCTTATGAACGCAAGAGTTGGAGGGTGGTGTACAAGATCTACAGGCTAAAGCTCAAACGAATACCCAAGAGGCGGAACGGCTGAAGCCAAGAGCGAGGGTACTATCGGAAAGACTTGAAAGGTTGGAAAACAATGCAGGAGAAATAATATTAGAATCCTACGTGTGGCCGAGGGGTTGGAAGATTCAGATATCAAAATCTTTGTGATACGCATGTTGAAAAATTCCTTTCCACAGTAGGTCGCTTTGTTAAACCTAGATGTAGAAATTCAATGAATACATAGAGACCCCTTTAAGCTACATCCTGGTCGTAAAAAACCACAATAGATCCCGGTAAACTTTCTATCATACTCTGTGAAAGAAAGAATTCTGGGGCTAGCTCTAAAAGAAAAGTCTCTGCAAGCTTTGGCTGCCTCACATAGAGTTAGATCGGATATTTCTAAAGAAACAGAAGATAGACAGTGGGAACTGGGAAACAGAATGGATGAGCTAAAGAAACTGGGAGCATCTGAACAAATGAGATTTCAAGCATTTTTAAAAGTTATGTGGCAGAACAAGATGCATACTTCTTGGATTCTCTTGAGGTGGATACATTTATTGAGGAAGCAAAATTAGGGAATCCGAGCCACAGATAGATGACAAGCGGAGGGATGAAGGCAATATAGGTAATATAGGCACTCCCCCAACTTGAGCTCAGTAGGCAGTAGTGATGCCTAAACATTTTTTAGAGGGTTTCCATGGGATGGTGCACTAGTGGTGGGGAGCATGGGGGAAAAAATAAAAAAAGTTTTGTCCTCAAGTTAAGGAAAGCAAGCTAGTCAGAAATTACCTAATAAGAAGGCCAGCTTAAGGGAGGCCAAAAGAGGAAGATGAAGGAGTATGAATAAGAAAGAACTGATGATTCTATGTTGAACGTGAATGGGTTATGGGTTAAAAGAAGGCAGAGAGTATTAGCGCAATATTTAAAAAATCGGAATGCCCATATAATTATGCTTCAGCAGACGCATCTCCTGAGACAAGAATGTAATGTATTCTTCTCAAAACAAATATGGATAGGAAATTTGGTATTTACAGACCAAACACACTGTACCAAAGGGATAGCTATACTATTAAAATCTACTTAGGTACAGAGCAGATGAGGGTGGGTGCTGGATAATTGCTGAAATCAAAATATACCCCACAGCATATACACTAGCAAGCTACTATGGTCAAAACATAGACGATGTAACCCCTTTGGCTCAGCTTTTCTCTAACCATGTAGATTTTCAATCCTCCATCATTCTTGGCGGAGATTTTAATGTCTTATTGAATAATGACCTTGTCGGATCATCAGTTAGGACCTAGATCACCTCACCTAAGTTGAGTGTATACCTATTAGACATGGTGGAGAACTTCAACATATGTGATATCTTTCGTAGACTGGATGGGAATTGTAGAGATTACACCTTCCATAGTAAGAAGGATGGGCACTTATCTAGAATAGACTACCTGATCATGGACAGGAAAGAAGTAGAGCAGGTAGTGAGGATAAACCATTTGCCTATACATTTATCAGACCATGCAGCATTGCTTCTAAAAATTGAGAGAAGAGACACCTAGACTATTGGGAGGTGGACTATTAATAGGAGAATAATGTTGCAGTCCAAAATAATGGCACCGATACACTGTAATACTGAGGAATTATTTGCTTGGAGCTTGGAGTCAGTCACCCTGTATTCGGTATGGGATGCATATAAAGCATGGTTAAGGGGAATTATCAAAAATCTAACTGTGAATTGGGTTAGAGTAGAGAAAAAATACCTCAATAGTTTAGAGGAGGAAATAGGCAAAGTAGATAGTTTACTAAATGACAATATAGGTCAGGACGGAGAAAGAAAGGAGTGGGTAGATAAGCTGGAAGACCTACATTTGAAGTTTAGAACTAAAATGGAAGAGAAAGTGGCACAGCAATGGGAGGTGAGCAGAGCCAGAGATATTCTACAAGGGCAATGATGTGTGAAGCTTCTGGCTTGGAAATCAAGGCTGGATAGGAACCAAAATTATATAGGGAAAATTATCGGGGGAAAGTTAGGGTTGATAGTGGAGGGGAGCAATAAAATCAGAGCTGAATTTACCAACTTGCTGCAGGAGTTATGCGCAGAAGACCTTGAGGTAACAGAGCAAGAGATACAAGATTGGATCCTAGAAAAGCAGCTCCCCAAACTTACAGGAACCCAATCACTTTATCCAGGACAAGAAATTAGCGGCAGTGAGATTTTGGATATTTTGAAAAAGCAAAAAAAAGGGAAGGCTGCAGGCCCAGATGGGATCCCCAGTGAATTGTACTCTGTGTTGTGGGAAGTGATCATCCCCATTTGGGTTAAGCTATTTAACTCTATTCTGATAGCTGGTGGGTCAATCCCCTTGTCATGGAATGAGGCTGTAATTTCTCTAACTCTGAAGCCAGGCAAGAACCCGGTATACTGCCAATCATTTCACCCAATATCCTTACTTAACTGCGATTATAAGATTTTCACCAGCATTCTTGTGGCCCATTTGAATAAGGTGGTGGGGCAGCTGATTCATCAAGATCAAAAGGGGTTTCTTCCTGGGAGGAATATGAATAAGCTTATAAACAACTTGATAGGCTCCATAGACCTAGCTACAACACTGGAGGCCCCACTCGCGATTGTTTCGTTGGATGCAGCAAAAGCATTCAACCGTGTTAATAGGAGGTATTTTAAGACTATACTAGTACACTTTAGTCTAAGTAAAAACATGATAGACACAATGTTGAAAATCTACAGGGTTCTAACAGCGAGGATTTTAATGAATGATAGTCTGTCTTCTGCAGTACAAATTGAGAGAGGGACAAGACAAGGCTGCCCTCTGTCCTCTGTGTTATTTGATCTCTACATAGAGCCTTTGGCTCAAAGTTTGAGGTTAATTGAAGGGATTAAACCTTTTAAATTCGGGGCAGATACAAGGAAGATTTCGCTTTATGCTGATGACCTACTGGTTTACACCTCGGACGTAGTATCTGCCCTTCCACAGCTCATGGCGGAAGTGAGGGAATTCTGCACCCTGGAGGATATGCGGCAAACAAGGAAAAAACTGAAATAATGATCTGGAACTGAGTTGGTGGAAAAATAAACTTTGTTGAGGAATTGAGATACTTGGGGATTAACATAACTAAAGACCCTGGGAAGATCACGGCTGTAAATCTTGAAAGAGTAGGAAAAGAGATAGATGGGTTATTAAAAAGATGGCAGAACCTTCCACTCACGATCTATGGCCGGATTAACCTGGGGAAAATGTCCATCATGCCCAAACTTACCTTTCCTTTTGACAATATCCTGTTACACTTGAAAAAAGAAAACACTCCTGAAACTGCAAGGGAAGATAACATCCTTTACCTGGGCTAGCAGAGGAATATGCATCTCATGGAAAAAGCTGAGGATTGGGGGGTTTGGGGCTCCCAGACCTACAGCTCTTTTGTTGGGCGTTCCAACTTAAAAACAATAGAATGCTTCTTCAACGACTCAATGCGTCCTTAATAGGAGTTATGTTTAAAACCATGTTGGTGGGCCTACCTGAGGAAGAATTCTCTTACAAATATGTGGCTCCAATTTTTTTTTAAAACATCGGACTGAAATGTCTCCAGGCAGCGGCAAGGATTTGGTATGAAATAAGATCAATCTTGAGCGTACCTTACTACAGCAGGCTGTCCCCCATAAGGGATTCCCCAAGAACCCCAGAATGTCAAACTGATAGTTTGGTGAAACCTCTGATTCAGCAAGATGTTAGGTGGTGGGATCAGTTGGTGGATGAGGGACAAAAGCTTACATGGAGCTTGTGGTACAATAAGACAAATTGAGAAATCTCTAGATTTAAAATCTACCAGGTCGATGCGTGGCTTAAGGGCCAAAACGGGCTGGATGCAGATTCTGAACAAATGGAGTTGGATCTTCAGGATATAGTGGCAAGGAAAAAAGAGGCACACTGGTATCAATACCTATTGGCAGCAGAATTGGCTGAGATGATAACACCATATAGTGCATGGGAAAGATTCTTGCCGGAAGCGGAGCTGGCAGACTTATGGCAGTTATCTTGTGCTACAAGTTATTTGGTGGTTAAACCTGCTGCATTAAGGAAAAATCACTTTTTTACCTTGCATAGAATCTATTGGACCCCAAAAAGCTGGAAAAGAAAAGGGGAAGTGATGACCTAAAGTGTAAACGGTGTGGCAGCGAAGAAGCAGATGACGTGCAAATGTTTGCCACTTGCCCAAAGCTGGAAGAATTTTGGTCAGCAGTGGGTAAGACTATGTCGCACTATGTGGGCGTCAACATAGAGGTAAGCCCTAATTTAATTATGTTCGGGATATTCCAGCTGGTTAGAGACATGTATGATCTGCAGGTAAATTGCCACTATTTGATCTTCTACTTAATATTACTAGCAAGGAGAGAAATCTGCAAACTCCTGGCAGGGATGGAAGATATCAGTGGGGTTTTTCAAGGAGTTGGATAGCAGTTGGGGTGGGTTCTGGGACTTGCTAAAGATCTGAAGACCTTTTCTGTCCAATGATTACACCCTCTTAATTCAGAAAACTGGGAAGGCTGTGTGAATATTGATTTAACCTAGTAAATCAGATTGATTCAGAGCCGATTTTGGGCACTCACAAAGGGTATGCCGATTGGTGCCAATCGGTGGTGACATGAGGACAAAAAAAATTACTGCACTCTACGCCACTCTATTCTACTCTGCACCACTGTACCCTACTTCACTGCTCTCTGCACCACTCTAGTCTGCACCACTGCACTCTACGGCACTCTGACACTCAACTTTGCATGATTGCACTCTGTGAAACTACACTCTATGACAGTTTACTCTACCGCTCGCTACTCTACTCTGCACCACTCTACTTTATTAAGTGCACTCTAACCAATTCTCTTATATGCACCACTGCTCTGTTCGCCACTGCACGCTACATCACTCTACTCTATGCCATTCCAATCTGCAACACTGCACTTTAAGCCAGTGCACTCTATACCACTACTCTATACCACTCCATTCTACCTGCACCACTCTACCCTGCACCACTCCACTCTACACCACTTCGCTCTACTCTGAAATAATCTACTCTATGCCACTGCACAATATGCCACTTTATTCCATCCTGTGACACTCCTCTCTACGTCACCGCAATCGACACTGCACAACTCTACTCTATGCAACTGCACTATACTGTACCCTGCACCACTCCACTCTACTCTGAAACAATCTACTCTATGCCAGTCCACTTTATGCCACTCTGTTCCACTCTCTGCCAATACACTCTATGCCTCTTCAGTCTATGCTATGCCAATGTACTCTAAAGCACTGTACACTGCGCCACTGCATTCTACACCACTTTACTCAAAACCAATGCACCCTATGCCAATTACATTGCACCACTGCACTTTTTGCTTCTGTACTATACAGCATTCTACTTTATGCCTCTGCACGCTACACAACTGCACGCTATACAACTCTGTACCATTTCGGTCTACGTCACTGCTCTCAGCACCACTCTACTCTGCACCACTCTACTACCCTGCACTCTGACACTCTACTCTGCATGACAGCACTCTATGCCACTGCCCTCTGTCACTGCACTAAACCACACTCTATACAACTGCACTCTAGTCTGCACCACTCAACTCTATGCCACTCTAGTGCACTCTACACCACTGCACTCTGCACCACTACAGTCTTTGCTGCTGCACTCTATGCCACTGCACTTTACACCACTGAACACTTACACATTGGCACTCCACCTTGCACTACTCTACTCTACCTGCACCACTCCACTCTGTGTCACTCCACTCTATGCCATTGCACTCTACACCACTTTAGTCCTCTCTGCATTGCTCTACTCTATGCCACTGCACTCTACACTACTCTACATCACTGCACTATAGGCCAATGCACTCTACAACTTTACTCAAAACCAATTCACTCTACACCACTGCACTCTAAGCCTATTTACTCTGTACCACTGTACTTTATGTCACTTCATTCTAGGCCACTCTACTTCACTACACTCTGCTACACTCCATTCCACGATACTCCAGTCTGATGCTCTACTCCATTAAACTGTGCTTCACTGACACTCTACTAAACTCCAGGCCACTCCACTCAACAGCACTCTATTTCACTCTATGCCATTCTATGACACTATTCCACTCTCTCACGCTCTACTCAACTCCCTTTATGCCACTCCATTCCACTTTACTCCACTCTACTCTACAACACTCTACTCTACTCTACGCAACACCCTCTACGCCACTCCACTCTGCTCTACACCATCCACAACACTCTATGCCACTCCACTCTGCGACACTCTACTCAACTCTGACACTGTACTCCACTCTATGCCACTCAACTCTATGCCCCTCCACTCAACTACACTCTACTCCCTCCAAGATGCTCCAAAACACTGTACATTACTCCATGACACTCCACTTAGACTCCTCTCTTCTCCACGCCACTCAACTCTGCTGTACGCCACTCCATAACACTCCACTTTATGACACACCGATCCATGCAACTCACCTTCACTCCACTACCTTTTAGCTATGCTGATCAGCAGCCACCCTGGCGTACAAATTGCTAAACATATTGATAAAGCCAATAGCTATTACAAAGAGGGATCCGTTGGTTTTGCCAATGCTTGTTATCATCTGGTGTTAGGTGCCTGATCAGTGGTTAGGAAGAGGCACAGCAGCAGCGGCTTTCAGCTTGTCAGTTGTGAAGACTCAGTAGCCAAAAGGGGAGAGAAATCCAGTGGGGGGGGGGGGAGCTAATGATAAAAGTGAGCGGAATCAGGGAATAACAGAGTTTACAATCAAGGAACATTGATGGGGATATATAGCAGGCCAGACAGAGAGAGAGCCTGGGAGCCAAGAGACTGCTCCCTTCCCTATTTTCACAGTATATCCAGTCAGACTTCCCCTGAGGCATCTCCTGCAAAGTTATGTTTGAGCCGGTGTTTTCACTTTAAAGGGTTTTTATTTTGCCTGTGTTTTTTACTCCATGGACAAATTTGCACGTAACTTGGCAATACTTACTCAGTCAGGTAAGTTTTGAATCATGAAGATAGATAAACAGGGAAAAAAGTTAAGGGGGAGAGTCAAGAAGTGTATCAATTCACATTTTAGCTCAAATAGCAAACTTTGCCAAAAGATAGACCAAAACCCGCTGAATGGATGTATACCAAAGTTGGCATGAACTTAGAACTTTACTCGGAAAGGGTGCTTTTTTATTTGATGTCAATCCGTTCAGCAGCTTTAGAGATATAAATAATTGAAAAGGGCACTGAGTGGGCTTGAAAGAGGTAAATCTTCTCTATGTGTTGTCAGTTGAAAAGCCATTTTTTTTTTCTTTTTTAAATATTTTTATGTCATGAACAAAGAATATATACAACAACTTCTGAAACTGATATAGCACAGTTATAGAATCAATGATGGATACATATTGGACAGAGCTGACAATCTGACAATCCGGGCAATCAATCAAAGTCCCTGTACTCCCACCGTGGACCCCATATCTTTTCGAAATTTCTGAGGGCATCCCCTGCATTTCTATATTGTGCATTCACCATGCATGCACCAATCCTCACCCCCCTGACATTGTGATAGTATGGTATGTCTCTACCCCCCATTTACAGGCATTTCCCCTTCGGGCTGTAATAAGGGCCACGTTGCAGAATGGTAGTGTGTGTCTAGGTAGGGTTTGGTACCTCATATCCACAAGGTGCCTAACTTGTAAGTCAGCTCCACTGGCACGTCTGCAGTAATGTAAAAATTGATACTTGTATAGCGCACTACTCACCCACAAGGGTCTCAAGGCGCTTTACAAATACCGCTGTGGAACCCATCCTGGCATCCCCCGTGAGGCATCCACTCCTGGGCACCCCCAAGGTGGAGGTCAGGCATCCTTAGCGTTGTGGGGGCTGTTGTGGAGATTAAGCAAGCTATTGCCCAGAGTTGCAGAGTGGGACTCCATGATTGGAATAGGCACCGAGGCGGAAATTATCAGGTCCATGGAATTTTTGAGCCCAAGACTGGGAATTGAACCCTGGTCCCGGGCTAGACCTCTGCATCAGGGTCTGACGCTCTAATCATTGAGCCACACTTCTCTAATGGAGAGGCATCATATCACTTGTATTCAGAACGGTAAGGTGATTGGACAGTCCAGATAGAGTACATGAGGACCCCGCAATGGCCGCAACCTCACAGACACCAGTTATTGTCAGTCCTACCCATCAGGACCAGTCGAGTTCTGGTGTGGTAAGTATGGTGGCGAATTTTCAGCCGTACCAGATGGCAGCCAGCCTTGATGGTCACTTCCCCCCAATCCTTATTTGTCAGGACCCCCAAGTCCACCTCCCATCGCCATGTAGCATGGTCAGGAAAGGTTGGCAGATGGACACTAATGTCCTATATCTTAGGGAAATAGTGTGGCTCTGCAGAGGAGAAAATTGTAGTTGAATCTCCATCTGAGCCTCATTGGGGACCTCATAAAGCATATCCTAGAAACTTTGGAGTGCATAAAGGACCTGTACATTTCGGAACTCCTGAGCTGTCGCCAGTTCATATTGAGTTTTCAGATCGGAATAGAGGAGCAAGCCCCCCAAATCCCAATTGTCTCCGACTTGATATCCCAATCATGTCCCATTGGTGACTGCATTTCAACTCTGTGAGGCTTCCAGTAGAGCTGAGTCCCAGAATGGTGCCTCCAGCGTCGACTGCCACAACCATCCCATTTTTGTGGTGTTTTTTTCCCATAGTTTTATCATTAATTCCATTGGGGAGGGGTGTCAATGTGGCCTACATTTGACATAAAGTTTCTGTAAGTATCCCTGGGGACCTAACAGTCCTATATCAGATTTTAAAGAGGGTCCATCACAAGAGACAAATGCATAAGTCATTGACAACTATTAGTTGTGATGCTCAGTAGTACAGATGGAGGTCTGGGAGGCAGAGTCACCCCTTGTATAGGTTATCCGGACAAGGCTTGTAGCTCAATGCGGGTGTCCTGTCATCTCACAGCAGGGATCTGGTCACCGCATCCACAGATTTAAAAAAGTCATCTGGGACCTTGGATAAAGTATTCTGTAGCACGTGGAGGAACTTGGGGAGCACTATCACTTGTCCAAGGTAATCCTGCTCATTAAAGATAGTAGGATGTTCTCCAGTGTCCTGTGTCCTGGGTCCCTCCTGTAGCTGTCCAAATTGTGCCTCAGGAACTCCCCAGGATCACCTGTAACCTAGACCCTCAAATATATAAAGCTCCTTTAAGACCACTGCAGTGGACACACCCAGGCGGCAGGAGGAATCCAGGGGGTTAGCAGAAACTTGAATGATGTCTTCCAGTTGATACGTACCCCAGATAATTTACTGTATGAATAGAGAATCTCAAGAATTCTGGGAACGGGCCTTCGGGTATCAGCTAGATAGAACAATACATCATCCGCATAGAGGTGTATAATATCCTTCCAATCTGCTGTCTATCCCAGTTCCCGGATCTGAGCATCTGCTCGCACCAACAAGCCAAAGGCTGCAAGGTGAGGGCGAAGCAACAAGGGGAAAGTCCAATGTTCTACGGTGTCTTTATTCACTAGAGAGCACCCCATTCACCTGCACCCTGACCTTCAGCACTGTATATAGCAGATGGATCCAGGACATGAACTCCCCACAAACCCTATACCCAGGACTGCCCATAGAAAGACCCTCTGTACGTATGAGTTGAGCAGAGTAATCAGCCAATAAGAATCACACTGCTCCAGAGGTCTGCCTCCATTATGGATCAGAGCAATGGTGGCGGTTCTGAGGAGCTGAGGCAGGACTCCCTCCTTCATGGCTGCATACAGCATATGAAATATTTGGTCTGCCACGAGGCAGCTCATACATCTGTAAAATTCTGCGGGGTGGCCATTAGGCCCCAGAGTCTTTCCTATCAGGAGTTGCTGAATGACATCTCTAATCTCCTCCAAACTAATTTTCCTATCTTGTGCTTCCAAGTCATTTCGTTCTAGTGTCAGAATGGGGAGGTCTTCCA
Source organism: Lissotriton vulgaris (assembly GCF_964263255.1). NCBI lineage: Eukaryota > Metazoa > Chordata > Amphibia > Caudata > Salamandridae > Lissotriton > Lissotriton vulgaris. Next base: position 1,299,010,635 of record NC_141691.1, read on the forward strand.
AGAGCCTCAGGAGGTCTGCTCAGGATTGGTCCCTTGCATGGCTACAGAGTTTGTCAAGGTGAGCCGCGAATACGTCAAGCTCTTGTCTGCCGTGTGCTGCAGCACCCCCTCTATTTGTAATATGGTGTATCCATTGCCTTCTCTCCACCTGGCACTCCAACCAGGCTAGCAGTTTCACTGCTTTATTGCCCACTTCGTACTGTCTGTGTTATATGGATTGATATTGAGCCCTTGCCTCATCCTCCACGAGGCTATGATGTTCTTCCCTGGTGAGGGTGGTGCAGCATATGAGTGTGAGAGAACATTGCTGTGCTAATTCCCCCATTCCCGTCTGTCAGTTTTGCTTCAAGATCCCCTACTTCTCTTTGTTGTTCCTGCTTCTTCCCAGTATTGTGGGATGTCAGCCATCCTCTAAGTGGTTACTTCAGACAATACTATCCCTGTATTTTCTTTGAAATTAAGCTCCACGGTTGATGTTTGGAGCTTCCTATAGTTCCAGTCTCTCAGTTCCCAAGGGTCTAGCTTCCAGGTCTCTTGTCCCTCCCTGGATTGCGCCCCCTCCCCCCCAGTCAGGTATGTACCCAGGAGCGGTCTGAAATGCCCCTTGGTAAGTAACAAGTGTCATGGTGTCTTCCTCACTGATTCTGGGGAACCAGAAATTAGTCTAACCTAGTCATTGATCCTGCCATCCCAGCAGTGTAGGAGTAGTGTCTGTCTGTATGGTGGTACTCCCATCAGATGTCCAGCATTCCCATCACCTTGACAAAAACCTGCAGACAGTTGTCCCTTCCCAGGTATCTCTAGCCTCGTGTGAGTCTGTCTAACTCCCCATCCAAAATAAGATTCCGGCTTCCCCTCATTATCGCAGTCACCTGTGGAGTCTACATCAGCCAATCCCTGGCCTTCCAGAGCATGCCTGTCTGGAGGCCTGGTGGGAAATACCAGGAAACTATCACCATCTGTTCCCCCATTCCATTCCCCTTAGGATTGCCACTCAGCAGCCCCCCTGGGTCTGTCCAATATTTCATGAGCAGTAGGAGGAGTGACTTCCTGACCAGTATACCCACTCACCTGGGCCCTGAGGAGAAGCCAGAGGGAACCAGGTCTGTGTAGCAGCCCCTCCCAAGCAATGCACAAATGCTACCCACTAAGAGGGGCGCCTGAAGGAGGATTCAATCTGGGTTCAGTTGAGCCAAAAAGTATGATACCACCCTTCTATTTAGCTTATCCCTCAGACCATTCACATTCTAAGAGAGCAATGTAAGGCCTTGCTTTTGTCCCTCAAGCGTCATCTCCTTTCCAGTGTCAAAAGTCAGAAAGTAGGACCCAGCTCCTGTGTGAGTATGCCATCAACTGTGACAAACCCCCAACATGAACACCCAACCTAAACTCCTCCCCTTAAAACTAAGGGGAGGAGTTTAAAACTACCCCCCCCCCCCCATGCCTGTGGTGTCTGTTGCACCTGCCTACCCAACATCAAACCTGATTTAGTACGTATTATGCAGAAATGTGGTCTCTATACTAGGGCCAAGTTATGGTCCCCATTTGTCCTGAAGTACAGTTCGCAGTCTCAGGACCCTGTTCTGCACCAGCCGCCGCAACTTCAGTTTTTAAATCGGTCATTTATTGCATTAACAGCCACTTGATATTCCATTGTATCTCTTGGGGTATTGCTGGTTACCCCCCATGGCTGGGCGGGGATCAGGAGCACCGCCTGTCTAGCCAATCCCAGGCTCCCTCTATGGAGATGCAGAACCAGGCCTTTCCCTTGTCCAGTATTCGCAGTTTCACTAGGTATGGCATTGAGTATTAGAGGTTTAGATTTCTAAGTTCCTGCTTAACTTGATGCAGTTCCTTGGGAGTGGGGCCCTGGTCGTCCCCACCAGTGCCCCAGTGTCCGTGGGACTGTCCATTCCGCCAGCCTCTCAAGCATTCATGAGTGCGTACTTCTCTAGGTGGCTGGCCTGGGACCCTCTCTGGCCCTAATCTATCATCATGGCCCAGACCCAATCGGCGGGCTTGGGGAGCATTGAGTGAGCAGTTAAAGTGCTAGTTCCTGAGTATAGCGCTGCGTGGGTCTAGCTGAGCAACAGAGCTGGAAAAGAAAAGGAATTCTTCCTCCCTTAACGTGCCCACCCACAGCCTTGGCTTGCGGCTCATCGGTGGGTTGTGTCTCTGCGGTACTACTGCCTCACAGTCCTCACCAATGGGTGCCTCTGGAGGAGGTGGGGGGAGAAAACGCTGTCCGGGCAATCCGCACCAAGTCCGCCGTGAAAGGGACCAAGTATATCCTCAGTGGGAGTCTTGATGCTCATCTGCAGTCGGCTCCATGGAGGACATACAGGAGATGGAGTCTGCTCCGAGGACTGCCTGTCTCACCAGCCATCTCTGCACCACTCCTGCAGCTGGTGGGTGTGGTCGATAGGCCATGGGAACACAGGATAAGTGCTGTCGCGGCTCATCTGGAACAGGAGCTCAAAAGGCAACCTGGCCACACCCCAAAAGCCATTTGTTAATTTGCTGGTAACTTTGTTTACCGTTTGAAAACATGCCTAAAATTTGGAAGCTGCTAAGCATGCTCAGATTACTATTAGTATTTTCAAATTTGTGCATATACATGAAGGGGGTGTTTCATAACAGGTTGGGGACAAAAGCGTTAATTTGCTCATAAGTTTGCCACTGTTAACAAATATGCACAATATTTGGCAGAAGCAAGGAAAGATTTTTTTTCTACTGGCCTGTCACATTTTGTGCCAATCCATAAAGCAGGAATATAGTGAAGTAGGGTTCAATACAATTTTAATTTGTTTAAAATGTAGGTGCTGTTTGTTCAATTTGTGTCAAGTTTGGCAAGTAGTTAGTAGGTGTACCTAGTGCAGGTATATTAGGTTTTGTTAAGATCCCCTGGGGGAGGAACTAAAGGGGAGTGTCAAAATCTTTTTGTTGTACATGTTTGATTGTTGTTGATTGATGAGCCATCACAATGTACCTGGGCTTGGAGAGGTACGTGTTGAACACCATCAAAACGAAGGTCTGCTCAATGCTGAAAAATACCAAACTGAGGAAAAGAAAAAAATGATGGGTGGATTGCTTGAATTGCTCTTAGCCAACCCTGTCCAGCAAATCAGTCTATAATTTTTTTGCCCACCATGCCACTTCAGACAGGAAGTAGCCAAATGTAAATCAGGATTGGTCCAGCTCCAATCAGAGCAGTCTAGCTGTCAAACCCAAACCCGACACCCCTGAGCTGGTACACAAGCAACGCCAGACCAGTTTAGGCCAATCTGTAGGATGCTGCTTGGATATTAGAGGTACAAAAGGGGGTGGTGATGGACGGAGCATCTGAACCAATCAAATACTCACACCCAGTCAAGAGATCTGGGTTTAATCCATCACCGTTCTTTAGCCCACTCTGCCACCCCAGTTCAGACATGGCCATACGCAAATCAGTCTGACCCTGTGCCTCATGGGAACAGTCCAGCCCGAACTGCCAAGCCATGCCTTCCCTGGACCGGAAACAAGCTTCCGAGGACCGGTTTCTGGCATTTCAGCCGTCTTCAGCCCGGCTTGCTTGAATCCAGTGGCAAAGTGAGCAAGGGACTCACGTCTGAGCATGTCAATTTATGGCGAACAAAGTGGTACAAAAGGGGGTGGTGAATCATGGAGCATCTGAACCAATCAAATAATCACACCCAGTCAAGAGATCTGGGTTTAATCCATCACCGTTCTTTAGCCCACTCTGCCACCCCAGTTCTTATGGCACAATCAGTGACTGCTTGCGTTCCCGTCTTTTTAAGGACCGATTTTTGGCAATTCAGGCTGGATTTTTCCTATTGGGACAGGTTCAAAACTGATTTGCATATGACTAGTCTCTGCATAGTGGGACACAATGGGTGAAAAATAATGGACTGGGGGGCGGCCCGAGTCACTGCCAGTAGCCGAGATTAAGTTAAGAATTTGACCCATTACTTTGTTTGTGATGCAGTAGGTAACCTACATGTGGCAGGACAGCACAGACACGAGTCCAGCAATGCGCCGCTTTTACAGCACAGATGTGTGACGCATCTGTGCTGTTTTTGCCCATCGGTGCGCCGCATTGTAAATGCGGCGCATCAAGGGTGGCGGAGCTGCGGCTCACAATTACTGGCGCATCTGTGCCGATATGCAGGGATGCGCCAGTAATTATAAATCTGCCCCCTAGTCTGGCAGTTTGGGCTGGAAAGTTCCTCTTAGAGCATGACCATAACTGATTTGCATATGACCATTGTCTGCCTAGAGTGGCGTAGTGGGTGGAAAACTAGGGACTGAGATGCAGCCCTGAGTGATTGCCAGTGGCCTTAGCTTAATTCAAGCATTCCGTCCACCACATTGTTTTTGTAGGAAGAAGGCAACCAGTATGAAACATGTATCCAGAGATTTATGGCACTCGCGGACTCAATACTGGATCGTGAATACAAGTGATTGTGAGCACAAAAATTACAATGAACTGCACATATGTCGTTGCATATAGTGTGGGAAGGGCCATGACTCTCAAGAGGCGAAGCCTAGAGTGGGTCATAATACCACTCCCCTCCTTCAATAAAGGTTATACATGGCATATTATGCTCCCCACCTCTGCATATGTGGTTTATGGCATGGTATTTTTTCATCTGTATTTATTTTAACAAAAGGTATTTAACCAAAACAGGGATGCAAGGGTTTTTCCTGTGTAAGGTAATTGTTACATGCAATCTATGATTAGGTAAGAAGCCATATACTTGTGTCAGTTCTACTGTTTATATATATATTTATGGCATGGCAGTGACAATAAATGCAAAATGAATTTGCTTGATTTGGTGTAAATCAGGTCAATAAAGTTCGAGAAATTAGTGCTTATCAAGTGTTCTGGTCAGCACGCAGTGGGAAGAGCTTAGAGGTATCTCAACCTCTAATCTGCAAATCCTTCTGGATTCATGAATCCACTGGGGATTTGGGAATTGTTAGAAACGGGGGTCTCTAGTTGGCAGGTTGTTAACCTGTCCAAGTAGGGACCCTTCTTTCTAGTCAGGATAAGGGAATACACTTCTAAACCTTCTCACCCCCTTGGTAGCTTGGCACAAGCATTCAGGTTTATCTCAGAGGCAGTGTGTAAAGCATTTGCACAGAACCAGTAGTAAGATAGTGGAAACACTACAAAAAGACACCACCCCAGTTTTCAAAAATATCAAATATTTTATCTGTGCAAACAAGACCCAAAAAGATTTTTAAAATCCACCATACAGTACTTAGAAATACCAATAAGCAAAAATAGACATAAAATACAGTTCCTTGAAGACGATAGCTCAGTCCGGGGTTATTGCTGCATCGTGAACAACAAATCCTAACAGTTCTGGCTGACCACGGCATCACGCTAAGGTGTAAGGAAGACCAGCAAACAGTACCTTTAGACATGCAGGGCAATGGTGGCCCCGCAATGAGCCTCGAAGACCTGGCATCAGTAGGCATCGGTTCCATAGGTCGGTGCAGGAGTTGTCAGGCCCTTGAAGTCACACAGGTTGCAGATTGAACTTCGTGCAGTTAAATTCAGGAGCTCTGGCATCGGTCGGCGTCAGTGCTGTGGTGCTGTGCGAAGTGCAAAGATGCGGCGTGTGGTGCCCTTAGGTTGCCTGCAGGCAGCAGCTTGTGACACTCATCCAGTGGCGTGGGTGAGACCAGGGCTGCAGTGCAATGAGGTGCGGTGCTTGTTGTGGTGCTAACAGGTCAGGGTGTAGGCAGTGGCGTTGTCGTTGTTGAAGTGCTTTTGTTGGCAGACGAACTGGAGTTGATGGTGCCGGAGTCAGTGGGCCAAGGTTGTGATGTGGGATGGGGCCATGCATTGTGTAACTTTTGAGCGTTGCCTTCAAACCACGTTGCAAGCAGCGACATCGATGTCAGCATAGAGCATCGTCGTCTGAGACACCAGGTTGGTGGTGTGAAGCGAGGCGTGTGAAGTGCAGAGCCCACTAGTCACAGTGCAAGCAGAACCTCAGTGGCAGCATTGGTTGCGGTGCGGAGTGCGGCGGTGCCCTCTGTGTTGCCTTCATGACACAGAGCCTGCAGGAGCGTCGTTGACGGCGCTAGGTTGCTTTTTATTTTGTTGCAGCACAAAACACATAGTTCCCAGTGCTGATAGCAGATGAACTTGAAGTGTTTGCTCTTCCTGAGACTTCTTGAACAGGGGGAAAGCTCTACCTCAAGTCCTTTAAAAAACTCAAACAAAGGAGTTACAGAAAGTTCAATCCAGTCCTTTCTCTGCCCAAGACAGAAGCAGCCACTGCAGGACAACACAGCAAAGCACACAGCAAAGTGGTAGTTTCTCCTCACAGCTTCTCCAGCTCTTCTTCTTGGCAGGTTCCTTGATCCAAAAGAGTTCTAAAGTCCTGGGGTCAGGGCCCCAATATTTATGTAACATTTTCTCACTGTCCTCCTTGTGGCAAGGTCTCTCAGCCCAGTCCAAACCAGTTGTGACATAATTGTGCAGAGGAGACACTGCCTTTTCAGGTGCTAGTGAAAACTTCTCCCATCACTTTAAATGCATACCAGGCCTATACAGCCCGGAGGCACCCGGGAAAGACAGGAAACACCTCAACCCCCTTGTGCCTGTCTGCAGTAAATGCACATCCCCAGCCCCTGTCACTCCAAAACCACCAGTCAATACACAAACAAACAGAGGCACACAGAATGGTTATACAAGAACATGCCTACTTTCTAAAAGTGGCATTTTCAAACAAACAATTTAAAAACCATCTCCTTAAAAAGATGTGTTATTAAATCCTGAGTTCAGAGAGCCTAAACTCCATTTCTCTATCTTATCCAAATGGAAAGATATACTTGCAAGATGTTACAAAGTAGTTCCCGTGTTCGCCTACGGGACAGATAGCAGTGCAATAATGAAAAACTAAATTGGCAGTATTTCACTATCAGGACATGTCACACACACCAAGACATGTCCTACCTTTCATTTACACTGCACCCTGCCCAGAGGGGTACCATGGGCCTACCTGAGGGGTGCCTTACATGTACAAAAAGGGAAGGTTAGGGCCTGGCAAATGGGGACACTTGCCAGGTCAGCATGACAGTAAAAACTGCGCAGACAATGCAGTGGCAGTTCTGAGACACCTTTGAAAGGCTGCTTTTGTGGGTGGCACAATCAGCGTTGCAGGACCACAAGCAGCATTTGATTTACAGGCCCTTGGCACACACATGCACTATACTAGGGACTTAGTAGTAAATCAAATAAGCCAAACATGGAAAGACCAATTCATAAACACATTTTACAGTGGGAGCACTTAGACTTTAACACTGAACAGCAATGAGAAATTGCGCAAAGGTACTAAACCAGCAAAATGAAGTCCACCATACCATTAAAAACAGGAGGCCAGAAAGGAAAGAGACAGGGGAAACTCGCCAAAAGAGACAGGTCTAACAGGAATCCAATATAAAAAAATAAGGGCATGCCATTCTATATCCATGAATTTGGATTTGAGAACCCGCCATGCTGTCACAACCTCAGAGCTCAGATGTGTGGAGGTCGAGGCCAAGCCATCCTGCTCTGTCTTAGGAGTCCACCTACCCCTCCAGTAAGTTATCACATGTGTTAAGGAGGACCCAGGCTTAGGAAAAAGGGTGTCAGCAGAGACTCGCAACTGCAGTTTGGTTGTCCGAATAACGGACTGGATGACACACAGCACAAACCCTCCTATCATGAGTGAGAGCTGGCCAGGAATCCACCAATAGATGAGAAGACCCACATCAGTAAACAGATCATATCAATGAAAAACAGATAACATACCCTCAGATGATGCACAGGTGGACTTACCCTCAGCAAGCAGGGGCAAATCTGTAACTAGTTCTCGGGCATATCTTTGTCCTGTTAGGATCTGAATAAGGAAAAACTGTCACTCCAGCACCAGAAAAGAAAAAGCCTGGTAGAGGAAAGATAACTGCCATATGAAGGCCACAATCCAGGAAAAAGCTAAGTCAAAGATCAGGGAAACATAGGGGATCAAGGGAACTGTATGGGGAAAAAATAATAAAGGTGGGATGGGGTAGCTGCGTGTGAAGTACAGAGAGAGTCAAAACATCTGATGTTGCCAGAAAACTTGCCTCTGAGCCTAGAAGATTTAAATACTGACTGCCATTAACAACCTGAAGGGTACCTTTGGGGAATGTACCACCTGTTGCTGTGGCTGTGTATGTGTGACTGCAGGAGTTGTAGTTCTCACAATCTAATTCCCTAATCTCCTCCCATTTTCCACCCTCTCCTTATACCCTTTCTTGATGAACCATCATGCCATAATTTATCTGGTGAACTGACGTAGTATGATTGCCTGGTCCTCATGGAAGAATGTCTTCTGCGTCCATCATTCCCTAACAAAGTCACTCAGCTCTGTGTAGGGAAAAAGAAACACAAAATATGTATTAAGGAGGCAAAGTGAGCCTACCCTGACGTCAGTACCTAAGGGGAATACTTCCCAAAGAGACTCCCAAACATCAACATTTTTGATAAAAAATTATTTTAGTCCCAGGATTCTCATTGCAGATTTGTGAGTCCTAGGTTTCTTCTCTTTGCTCTATTGCAAGTGTGTTATTGTGGTTAAGGACATTCAGGATTGCCCTTGATGTTTATTTCTACTTCTTCATGTAGAGATTGTAGTGCATATTTATGAGATTGTCGTGCAGTGCAGGTCAGCAAGTCACCTTGTTGCACTCCATGACAGGGAAAGAGCAGGAATGCACCCATTCCCCTGGTGCCAGGGTGCCTTTGTTGGATGCAGAATTGTTTTTGTGCAGGAAGGTGCCCCTTCCTGCACACTAACAATCCTGAGAGGCAAATTCCTCTTTGTATGTGTGCTGCAGAATGCGCCGTATTTATGAATGCAGCACACATAGATAGAAGAAGTAGCAAGGAGAAATAAAGATGTTTCTCCTTGCTATGCCTCGCCTGGGGAGGCATATCTTTTTTGTGCATTCGCAGGTTTACCAGCTCTGGTAAATCTGGGAATGTGTCAAAAACCGTAGGAGTTGCATGGAAACACACAAGCAATGCCCATGGAATGCCTCCCTGGTGCAGGGCAGGGTAAGGCAACCCAGGGATTTGCGCTGTGTTGCTCTACTCACGATTTATGTAGTCACTGAGGGCCACAAAAAGGTAACCTTGCGTGGCTTCATAAATTGAATTTTTGGGTTGTGTCTCTCTTCAACCATGTTGGGTGGTGCAAGAGCGACCCTACGGGGCTCGTAAATATGCCCCTTTGTTTTTAATGGTGTGTTAGTATTGCTTTTGTTGGTGGCAGCAGTATTTGTAAGAACACTAATTCAACAATTTGGGTCTTATTTATGGTGATTTGGCACAGGACTGTGCTGCACTGCCCTGCTTCAAAGTGAAAGGGCATGAATGCGCCGTATCTATGGCATACGGCTCCTTCCTGTCCTTTATCCCTGCACTGGCGCCATATTGGCAACCTAGTGCCAACCCTGGCACCCTTGCACCATGGTGCGAAGGTGGCTGCGTTGCATACAGGATTATGTTTGTGCAGGAAGGGACACCTTCCTCCACATAAACAGCCCTGGGAGGCTTTTTCCTCTTTCTATTTGCGCTGCAGAATGCAGCACACAAAGAACACATAGAAAGAGGAAACAACGAGGAGAAATAAGGTTATTTCTCCTCGTGCACCATCCCTGAGGCGGAGTAAGGTTTTGGCTCATCCCCAGGTTTACATGGTCTTGTAAATCTGGGGAAAGATCAAAATCCATGGGTTTTGTCTGGGAGCGCGCACCGCAACACCAATGGAATACCTCCCACGTGCAGAGTAAGGCAACCCAAGGATTTGCGCTGCCTTGCCTTACTCCATATCTATGAGGCCATTCAAGGCAATGAAGAGTGGGTATGCGGTGCCACATAAATATGATTTGGTGGTATGCCCTGCAGGAACGTCACAAAAAGTGACGCTACAGCGGCGATAGGGGCTCATAAATATGCCCGTTTATCTAGGTGCTCAAAGAATGTTGGCAGCCGCATCTGTTTTTTAGATTTAAGTAATTTCTTTAGATTCTTTTCTTGTTTTTCGTCGATAAGACATTTTGTACAGTGTTTCTTTTCTTCAGACGTTTAGGGCTTGATATTATTGGGTTGGGTTTCCTGTAAATAAGTTTCTTTATTGTTTCAATTAATAAAAATCGGTACGATATACAACACAGTGAAACAGAATACCCTAAAATGTACAAAGTAAAGGTGTTAGCAAAAAAGTTAATAATATAAAAACATGACAATTTAAAACTAAATAAAATGGAAGTTGTAAGTCTCGAATTGGATCGAGGGGAGGTATTCATTATAGCATCCTATTTTTAGATGCTTTATTGAGTTGTGCACAATGCCTAGGAACTTGCCAAATCTCGCTAAATCCATTGGCGACTGATTCGGAAACAATAACTCAATTTCTCTTGGCAGGTTGAGATTCCCTGATGTAAAAACATGGCCTCAGTTAAGTGCGATGTGCAGTTAGGAATTCAGGGCAGCAGCATACAAGATGAAGCATGGTTTCTCTGATATTCACAGAACCTACAAGGTGCTATTGAGCCAGCTGGATCGATACTGGACTATTCGTAGGACCAATAGGATGGCATGGAGCATTTTGGGGCAGATTTACATGCTCCTTGCGCCTCATTTACGCCGCCGTTGCGTCACTTTTGTGACACAGCGGCGGCGCAAATCCTGCTCCATGGTGCGGGGGTACTTACAACGTGACGCATCTGGGAGATGCATCATGTTGTAATGCCCTGCGCCACATGTAGGCGTTCCTATGTTGGGGGGGGGGGGGGGGGGCATTCCGGCGCAGGAACGCCTCCTAAAAGTGGCTGAGTGAAATCTACAAGATTTCACTCAGTCACTTTTAGGCCCATGCTCCGTCAAAACCCTGCGCCTGCCTGAAGCAGGCGTAAGGATTGACGCAGCATTAACTAGATAGGGCCCCCAGAGCATTGCCTGAGCTGCGTCGCGCTTGCGACGCAACTCCAGCAATGCGTCACTTTTACGGCACAGATGCGTCAAGCATCTGTGATGTTTTTGCCCCATGGTGCTCCCACTTGTAAATGCGGCGCATCCATGATGGCGGAGCTGTGGCGCACAATAACTGGCGCATCCCTGCTGATTTGCAGGGATGCGCTAGTTATTGTAAATATGCCCCTAGGTGTCTACACATCCTGTTTAACACTTTCTTTCACGTAAGCAGCGTCTTTGGTGAAGCGCAGGAGTTTGTGATTTAGTAAACTAACTTTTAAGGTGTTAAAGATTAATTCCAAGTCAGATTTCCTGGATTCCGCCACCACCTGGTTTTTCCGAATCCGTTAAAAAGTGTGGTGTGAAGGGATTAATGTTAGTGTCTCCAGGTCAGTGCTTGAAATGGAAAAATAAAAGTGCAGGTACTCATTACCAGAATACTTGCTTATTTCTACAATTAAAAGCATTACAATTTCCTTGAGAAGTGCAGGTACTGTCCTTCTAAAACTAAAAAAGGGCCGGTACTGAGTACTGGCACTTTTTTATTTTTAGAAGGACAGTACCTGCACTTCGCAAGGAAATAGTAATGCTTTTAATGGTGGAAACAAGCAAGTTTAGTATATTTAAAGTACTGCTCCAGGTCGATATGTAGTGCATTGGCTGGGGTGATTAAATAGGGTGCCCGGGGATTGATGTAGGACTGAATAGCACAACAAGAACATCCTTTAACACCATGCGCGCTACGCGTTTTCCCGCTGTGCGCTGAGTTTTTAAAAAAACAGCGGTTCATGACGAGCTCAGCTCGTCATGAGCGCACGACAGGCGTAACTCATGACGAGCAGAGCTCGTCATGAGCGTCGAAGGGGTTAAGACTCCAGGATCGGCTACAGAAAGTGAATGATAATATTTGAATAATGATGCCCTGCATTCCAGGTCTTGGAATTCAACCCAAACTTAAGTCGCAGCAAGATTGTCGCATGTAGTTTGCCAGATTAAAAATTCTTCTGGAGGTTTTACACTGTAATTTATCAATGGTGGTGAACATTTCCCTTGGTAAACTGATTGCCCGTAGGAGATGGATGGCAGTAACTTTGCCTTTTAGACTTCTTCAGCCGAGGTGCTCTGGAGATGATTATAAAGTTTACTAAGTGCGAAAGGGACTGCTGCTGCTTTCTTTCCCTTGTGCAGTAGATGTGTGTTGGCTTTGCCAGTTTCTGTGACCCATACGCCTAGATAGTTGTAGTTAGGTGTGTTTACGTGGTGTTTGCCGTCAGCTTTTATTTTGATTGTAAAGAGTCAGATGATCCAGTGTTGGTTGCATAACAATTTCAGTGAGATCCTAAAGGATCAGATCGTCTGATATTGACAGACTGGAAGGCTGTGAGATCTGATCCTATGTAGTACTGTCCTGATTCGGTTATTGCTTTGCCAAGGTCTGCTATGTAAAGGTTAAATAAGATCGGGCCAGCAGACAACCTTGTTTAAGACCTCGCATTACCTCCTCGTCCGTCTTCCTCGCCACAGTATTAACACGTGAGCCTCCGGCTCCCACAGAAACTCCAAGCAAAATTTAGCGTTCTAGTCTCCCTCTCCCTCCTCCAAGATGGCCCCCAGTGGCTACAGCCAATCCCAAAAAGGGATACAGAAAACAGCCTAACGACCTGTTTTTTGGTTTCTGCACTACTCCGAGTGCTGTCTGTATGGTGTGCAGATGAGTGGGGGCCAGGGTCTTGCTGGAGCAGCCCCTTATGTCCTTAGGTATCTGGAAGGGGGGAAGTTAGTGTTGTTGTGTGTTTACACTGTAATTTTGTAATGTTTTAATTTTATTCCCCCCTTCTTCAGCCTGCGCACTCCGTGTCCTGCTCTAGTGGACTTGGAGGAGTGTTTTCTGTGCTGGGTCGCTATGGGCCTCGCTCCATGTGGCCGCACCTGGGGATCCTGCTGAGCGGGATATTATACTGTGTGAGCCCTTTGCCGACCGCGCGTCCTGCTTAGCGGACATGGCGCGGTCGGGTGCATTTATTATACCGGTAACGCGCGCTTACCTTGTAGTCGATTCTATTGTTCAGGGGCTGCATTTTTCTCATGCTGTTGCTCTGTAGGAGGAGTGGGTCCGGGACTTCATTACGAAGAGCGCGCAGGACTTCCTCTGCTTTTATTGATGTGTTGTGGGCGTGCAGTGGGAGGTTTATGTTGGTTGCCTAGCAACCTCCGGCCTCTTTTACTGGTCATGTTTTCAGTGAGTTGCCTGTGTCTTTTCACTCATGTGTGGCTATCATGGAGGGTGGTTCATCCGATTTGGCTGCTCCTGGTTCCTTGGATTTGGCTTCTGGTTCTGGGGTGACGATTCCTTCTATGGGATTGTTACAAAAGATGATTAATTCTGCTGTGGTTAGGGTTGTCCCTTGTCGCCGCTACTGTTTGCCCTGGCCCTAGAGCCCCTTGCTGCATGGATCCGATGGGAACCCTCGATGAAGGGAATTCAATGGTCTCCTGATTTTGAACATCGCATCTCGCTCTACGCAGATGATATCTTACTGTATTTGACCTCACCCCGGAAGCCATTGATGGTTTTGTGCGATGTTTTGACCTCCTTCGGTAGGAACTCGGGCTTGATTATTAATTTTGCGAAATCCTACCTATACGTTCTTTCTGGTGACGTCCCCCTTCTTCCACGTACCTGCCCTATTCAGGTGACACTGACGCGGTTTAAATACCTCGGTATCTATATTTCATTGGATCCTCTGGCCCGGTAGGAACAGAATCTTCTCCCACCCTTGGCTAGATTGAAACAGGACGTCGCGGGTTGGCGTAGGCTTCCGCTTTCGCCGCTCGATCGTGCGGCCCTATTTAAAATGATGTCTCTGCCTTGTTTTCTGATTGCTCTCCAGAACACTCTTGATATAGTTCCCGCTAGCTATTTTCGTGCGGTTGAAGACCTTCAGAGGAAGTTGATATGGGACGGTAGGCCTCGTATTGCTCTTGCCAAATTGACGCTCCCGTGGTATGACAGGGGTATTGCTCTCCCTGACATCAAACGTTATTATTGGGCTTCTCAATTGGGGGCCATTAATCATGGTATGTATGGTCCTGAATTGAACCCTGCTTTTGCTATGGATAGATGGCTGTTGCCCGGGGGTAATTACTATAGGGCGCTTTACTCAAAATCGGTAGTCAAGACTCTGTTGGGGCCTACGAGGACGGCAGTGCGTACGTGGCAGGATGCTACTAGTTCCATGGGGTGGAAAGATCGCTTGACTCTAGCGACCCCGCTTTTCGGCTCGGACAAGCTTGGTAAGTTGTGGAAGACTAAGGGGTTCGATAAGTGGGACCTCATCGGTATCAGTAAGGTGGGAGACCTCTAGGTTAAGGGCCAGGTGAAATCGTTTGAGATATTAAAGACGGAGTTTGAATTGGGTGACACAAGTACTTCCGCTATGTTCAGGTTCGCCATGCCTTAATGTCGGTTTTCCCTTTGGGTGAGATAATTCCGGAGTCGTCCCCGCTTGAAGATAGACTATTAGATGGCCATGTGCCCGACAGCACTATCTCCCTTGTTTACAAGAAATTGATTAATAATAGGTCAGACCTCCTGTTACATCTTCGGGACTTGAGGACCCGTGACGGCCTCAAATTGGATGACGAGGACTGGCAGTCTGCGATCTCCTCTCCCAAGGAGGTCGCGATTCCAGCTCGACTCCGACTGGTACAACTTAAGATTCTCCATAGGATTTACGTCACGGGCCCCCGTTTGGTCCGAATGGGCTTTTCTGAGGAGGGATTATGCAAGCGAGGGTGTGGGCAGGTAGCGACTTTTCTCCATATTATTTGGGAATGTCGTGAGGTTGCTGCTTTCTGGAGCGGGGTCCATGAGGTAATGAAGGAAGTGACAGGTGTTGCTCTCTTGCCGGAGGCCAGACGCTGCTTGTTGAATGTTTGGGAACCCACAGATTATAATGTAGCCCAGACTCAATGGGCGTCCCTGGGAGCCATGATTGCCAAGCGAGATATTGCTCAGTTGTGAGGGTCCAAGAGGCCTCCTACAGTGGAAGTATGGAAGGAAAACATGGACTAGAGTATGTTCAGGGAAAAGACGGTGTATCTGGCCCGGGGCCGTCCCCGGAAGTGGCGTAGAGTGTGGGGACCTTGGAATAGTTATCGTGGAGACATATGTACACCGCCTGCAGTAGATAACATTGATGTCCCACCTTCCCCCTGACCCTGCATCAGCCGCCTTGATTTAAGCGATCTATAAAGAGAAGTGAAGGGAACTGTCAGTGCACCCTCCATGCTGTAGGGAAGGCAACACGCTAATTAATACGCGTCCTACACAGAGTTGAAAAACAACAAGACTCACCCTGATGAATAAGAATGGCGAGTCCCTGTCTGTTTATCTCTGCTGGTCGGGTATCAGAAAATGCCGCCGAAGGTATCCGGGGCATCCCTTATATAAACATCAGCCGCCTTATTTTGAGCGATCTGGAAAAAGAAGTGAAGGGAGCTGTCAGTGTGCCCTCCATACCGTAAGGAAGGAAACACGCTAATTAAGACGCGTCCTTCATAGAGTTGATAAAACCAACTCTACGCGTGGTGAACACTGGGGAATCTCACCTGAGTTTGCATTAGTCGTTGTGTAGTCCCGCGCACTGGGTAGGTCCCTCTGATGCACAGGACGGCAAATCGCGGAAATGATTGCCGGAACCAACCAGTATTTCTAACCTCGAGGACGCAGTAACGCGGAACCCTCGTTGCCAAGCAACCAAAGCTTCCGTGTACGTAAGAATGTCCTCGTCACTGGGGCAGCCACGCTTTCCTTGTTGCTAAGAGACCTTCGGGTGCTACAACTAACGATTAGATGCACACCGTCTTTGAGAGGTTTATATGATTTGTACTCAATAGCTCAGTGCGGGACAGGGTAACGTGCAGAACATATTTACAGCAGAAATGGCATTATTAAAAATTTGGCATAAAGTGTATATTTTAGATAAACAAAGCTTGCTCACATGTAATTAGAATATATCTCATGCCGCATTCATCATTTTTCTAAACCCACATATCTAGATCTACAATGAGTCACTTGGTTGAGTAGCATTCAATTACATCGTAGCGTTTGTCGTACTATTGGGATTAAACAGATAGACAGTTGGATTCAAAACATGCAAATTCAGATCAGTTGGATAAAGGAAGGACATCAAGATGTATACAAAGTAAATATTGTTTACATATCCTGGTCACAGTTGCCCCATTTGTCCAGCAGTCTCCTCCCTCTCGTTTAATCCTTCCTGTACCGCATTTAGAGAGTGTATCCATCTGCATTCTTTATAGTTGAGTGATCTAGAGATGGAACCACCTCTGACGCTAGGCGTTACTTTCTCAACAACCCACCACTTGATATCTTCTGCTGTGTGGTTGTGGGTCCTGAAGTGTTCAACCAGTGTTGCTCCCACAGTATTGCACCTGATTCTGCTCATATGCTGTAAAACCCGGGTTTTAACCTTCTGCTTTGTCTGACCTATATAGATTAGGGAACAGGGGCAAGTGATGGCATAAATAGCCTGTGTGCTATTGCAATTCGTGAATTGCTTCAGTTCATATGTTCTTGCATTATGGGTAAAACTAAACCCCTCGTGACAGTGGTCTCAGGCTTTGCAGCTACCACATTTATGATGGCCAGTCAGAGGTGGGAGGTTCAGCAAATTTCTCAAGTCAGGTTGTTTCGGTGGTTCTAGAAAGGCTTTTACCACTGAGCCTTTTATGTTCTTTCCCCTCTTAAATGCGAACAAAGGTTCCTGTGTCATCTGCAGTTCGCTCGAAACCAAGCTCCAATACTTTTTTACGATCTTTTTTATATCATTGCTCTTTGTGTTGTACGTCGTGACCCAGACAATGCCACTGTGTTCTTTGGACTTTTCCTTAGTCCTCAATAGCTTGTCTCTTGGTTGGTACCATGCGCGCTTTTTGGCACGCTTCAATAGACCCGAGGGGTAACCACGGCTCTTCAATCTCATGGTTAGATCATCAGCTTCCCGAAAAAAGTCTTTCCTCTGGGAGCAATTCCTCCTTAGTCTGAGGTAACGCCCATAGGGGAAATTATCCCTTGAATGATGGGAGCCATACATGAGCAACGTGTTCCTCTCCATGGGTTTCCGATACAGATCACTATATAGTAACCCATCTTCCGCTTTGAAAGTCAAGTCCAAGAAGTCAATGGATTCCCTGCTTTGGGCCATTGTGAATTGGATATCTTTGCTTCTGTTGTTCAACCACGTCCAGAACTCTTTCAGCTCATTTTCATCCCCTGACCAAATCATTAGGACATCGTCGATGTAGCGTTTCCATACATCAATTTTATCCAGAAATGGATTTGCCAGGTCATATAGATGTTCCTCCTCGTATTTGTCCATGAAAATGTTCGCCAGGCTCGGGGCATATGTTGCGCCCATAGCCACGTCCTTGCACTGGTAATAGAATTGTCTTCTGAACACGAAATAGTTCCTCCTCATCGCTATCTCCAGTAGATTAATCAAAAATTCAGTCGGAATCCAGTGTGGTCTCTCTCTTTTGTTCAGCGTAGTTCTAATTACCTCAATCGCTCTGTCCTGGGGAATTGACGTATACAGGGAGGATACATCGAGTGTAACTAATATTTGTTTCCCACCATCAAACGGTTGTCCCTCCAGCAACTGGATGATATGCATACTGTCCCACACGTAGGATTTGGTAGTTGGCACCCACGGCTGCAAGAAATGATCAATAATTTGATTCAAGGGTTCGAGGATTGACCCACACCCTGACACTATGGGTCTACCTGGCAGGTTCTCAAGTCCTTTATGCACTTTCGGCAATGTATATATTGGAGGTATTCTGGGTTCTTGCTGGTTAAGAAAATCGTGTTCATGTTGACTCAGGAATCCCTCCTCCACTGAAGCTCGTGTGCTTTCTTCTATGAGGACTTTGATCTCTGTCGTCGGGTCTCCAGGGATCTTGCGGTAGCTATCCACTACCTGAAGTTGTTGTTCAATCTCCTTTATGTAGTCAGTTGTATTTTGTACCACTATTGCTCCTCCTTTATCCGCCGCCTTTATCACTATGGCATCATTCTTGGCAAGGTCATGGAGTGCCATTTTTTCGTCTTTGCTCGTATTGTATTTAATGTATCTCCTTTCCCCCAATAAATGCATAGAGTCTTCCAGGACTATTTTCTCGAAAGCCAATATTCTCTCGCTCATCATGAACGAGGCCGGTGTGAATGTGGAAGGTTGTCTGAAAGGAGTTGCTGCCATCGTTGGAGTATAGGTATTCTTGGCAAAGAAATACCTCAACCCTAAATAACTGAATGTTCTGGATAATATCGTCGACGTTTCGACCCTTGGACGCCTTAGTTCTGGGGTCTGGGGCGGGTCTTCTTCAGGACTTAAGGGAGTAGGGTAGTGAGATTGCGCCTGTTGATTAAAGGGATTAAATCATCAGGACGGGATTCATGCGAAATAGTAATGAATGAATGAATGAATGAATGAATAGTTGAGTAAAAAAATGCAGTTCAGTTATTTAGGCCAAATGAAAGTGGCATACTGACTGTATTACAATTAAATATGGAAACTGGCCTGTAAAGTGTTGAGTTAAAAACACCACCTATCCTCCCCCTCCCTTCACTCACTTGATGTATATAATTCACCTTTTCACGAATGCACCACTGGTCACATTGCACGCACCTTATTGATATGCGCCGTCTGTTATGAATGTTGAATTGTTTTGATTAATTTATATATATCAAAAACAAGATATTCATGAATGAAAATAATTCAGTGATTAAAAATACGGTATTACACTGTTCTCCTTGTTACAGGATTTGCTTTCTTCTTTTTGACAGATGCTGTCAACTGATGATTGTATGAAATAATTTAAACAACTTTGAAAAGATGGATATTTATTTTGAAGTAATCAGCTTGCATGCCCGACAGAACCATTGTTGATACTAAACTTTCCTGCCCAGGTTCTTAGGGATACTGGGTTACCCCATAGCGATTTACAATGCTTTGGTATCGGCTCACGTGTTGATACTGTGGCGAGGAAGACGGACGAGGAGGTAATGCCCCGGTTACTTACCGGTAGTTTTCATTACTACGAGTCCTTGTCTTTCACGCCACAGTATAGTTTCCCTCCCGGCCCTCTTGGTGGCTTCATGTCTGCGGCTTGGTTTTTAGGTCGTTAGGCTGTTTTCTGTATCCCTTTATGGGATTGGCTGTAGCCACTGAGGGCCATCTTGGAGGAGGGAGAGGGAGACTAGAACGCTTAAGTTTGCTTGGAGTTTCTGTGGTAGCCGGAGGCTCACGTGTTAATACTGTGGCGAGGAAGACAAGGACTCAGAGTAATGAAGATTACCGGTAAGTAACCGGGGCATTGTTTGTGTTTGTGTTTTTAGTCACGTTTCCATTCCCTGGTTTGATCCGCACCCATGTGTTGGAATAGAGGGAGATATCGATTTTAAAAAAAGGGATCCAGGAATGCCCCATCATGCAAGCTTGGACCATCGTTTGTTATGGTCCACGGTATCAACTGCAGCAGAAAAGTTTATATAACAGGCAAAGAGGGGTGGTCTCAAAGTCTGGGAGAAGCGATGGACAAGGTAGGATAATGAGACTGTGTTGTATATGGTAGATTATTTTTGCCTAAAGCCTGTTTTTATATACTGACTGCCACTAACAACCTGAAGTGTACCTGTGGGGAATATCCCATCTGTAGCTGGGGCGGTGCATGTGAATCTGGGAGTTGTAGTTCAGGCCATGCAATTCCAGAATCTCCCTTATTCCATCCTCTTATACCCTTTGTTGGAGAACCCTCGTGCTCTAATGTATCTGGTGAACTGACATGTGATATGATTGGCTGGTCATCACAGAAGAATTTCTGCTGTGACCACCATTACCTAACAAAGTGCACTCAGCACTGTGTTTAGAGAAAGATATCCAAAAATTGAATAAGGAGGCAGAGTGAACCTACCCTGACCTAAGTGGAGGATTTCGAAAAGAGACTCCCCAACATTAAAACTTTGAATGAAAAAAGATTTTTGTCCCAGGATTCGCTAAGCCTGTGCAGATTTGTGAATCTTAGGTTCATTCTCTTAGCTCTATTGCAAGCATGTTATTGTGGTTAAGGACTTGCAGGAATGCCCTTGATGTTTGTTTCTACTCCTTCAGTAAGATTTTGTTGCATATTTATGAGATTGTCACACAGTGTAGCTCAGCAAGTCACCTTGCTGCACTGCATAACAGGGAAAGGACAGGAATATGCCGTACTTAAAAGAATAAGGTATATTCCTGCCTTTTCCCCTGCAGATTAAGGGGCATATTTTCAAGCCCCTATCGCCACAGGAATGTTACTTTTAACAATGTTCCTGTGGTGATAGGGGCTTCGCCTTATTTACAAGGCGGTGTTAAGCAATTTAAAGTGGCTTAACACCCATTGTAAACAAGGTCTCCTTTCACGCTACACTTAGTGTGAAAGGGGTAGGCAACAGGTGTTGCGGTGGGCGTTCCGTCGCGACACCCATTGATTTTGACACTGCCCCCTTTTTTTCACGGGTAGCGTAAACAGGAAGCACCGCCAAAATTAAGACTAAGGAAAACCTGGTCTTAACATGGAGAAACAAAGAGAAATGCTTTATTCCCCTCGTTTTTGCTGTTTTTGTGTGTGCTGCCTAGTGCAGCATATATAGATACAGCTAAACGCCATGAATGATTGTTTATGTGCAGGAAGGTGTCCCTGCCTGCACATAAACACTCATTTAAAAAAATCACGATTTGCAGGTTCTATGTGTGGTGCACAATGAGACACACATAGAAGTTACAAATCGCCATGCTGCATTGTTTATGTGCAGGAAGGGACCTGCCCATAAACAATCATTCCCTCAATGCAGGCACCCTTGCAGTATGGTGTAAGGGTGCCTGTGTTGGCACAGCTGATTTTAGCACCAGAGCAGGGAGAAATGCAGGGGTGATACGGTAATACGGCACATCCCTGCGTTTCTAAAGTGACGGACTGTGGCGCTAGAAATTTTGGAGTGTGGCGTTAGCAATTTGGAGCTAACTTGCACTCCGCCACCTGCTTGTACATATGTGTATACGTTTTCATCTGATGCCTATGCCTCTAGTTTGTGCAAGAGAATTTTTGCATAAGCTTTGGCTTCCACGTCAAAGAGGGCAATTAGTCGATCGTTTGATAGACCAGTGTTTAAGCCTTTTCATGGATGGGATGCAGAATAGATCATCTCCAGGAGTGCTGGACTTGGGCTGTCAGAAAGCAAATAGAAGAGAAAGGATGTTAGTAGTTGTGGCTGGCATGGATTGGGGTGGTGAGGGTGTAGAAAAATTTAAATAAACTTACCTCATCACAGCGTCTCTCCTCCATTGTCTCTCAGCAGCTGGCCAGAACATTAAGCATTCTGTGTGAAGGCCTGATTGTCAGTGGGTCACCAGATGTAGAGGAGAGAAGGCTAGGTAAAAATCATGTGCTTGTCTGTTTGAGATGTCTGTTTGGGATGCTACTAACCTGCTCTAATCTTGGCATTTTCCTGTAGGCGCTAAGACAAGCACTATGCGCTTCCCTTTGTGATCACTAGGGAGCTTGACCTGCATCTGAGGATTTTTAAGGGCACCGAAATTAAGTGCTCTGTGTGCCCACCTCAAGATGCTAATTTGGGGTTGTACTGTTGTTTCTGGTGCAATAGCGCTGTCTATTATGTAGGGGTATTTCTCTTTAGCAGTGATAGCAAGGCCCCATTTTGCAAAGGCAGCTCGTTCTCTTAAAACTAAGGAGGCATGTGAGGGAGGCCTCCACGTTACTTTAGTCTCCTCTAAGTGAAGGGAGAGATGTGATGGTTCAAATTGGACTCTATAAATATACTCTTATTGGAAATGTCCTAGAGAGGGCACATACTGGAATAGATATAGTATGTTTACCTTTGAGAAAGGAGAACGGGGAATGGGGTCAAGCACAATTGCACCTATCCTAAGAACCACTTTATGTTAGTTTTTTGGGTGCCACGGACTGGAGATTCAAAATCCCCTAAGTCTCCTAAGACAGAAACTGCCTTATTATCAAACTATAGCACAGAAATGGTCCAGCACACTAGTTATATCATACATTTTCAACAGTAACCACAATTATTGTGTGCAAAAAATTTAATATAAATCAGCGACAGCAGAATCAGTAGCGTTGCTTGCAGAACATCCTTTATATATTCTTCAGATAAAAAGACTGTAGCCATAGCCAATGCGTTTCGTCCTTCGCGGACTTCTTCAGGGCTACGAATAACACATACATATAACAATTATTATACATAAATTTACACTATTTACAGTAAAAACTACTTTGCATTTAATACATTACAATTTATTTATTTTTGGATTTGTAATGTGCATAGCTGCCCCAGCGACGGGGCGTCGCAGAGCGACCACCGACTCCTCAGCAGAAACCAAAAGGGTAAAGATTACACAGGGAAGAGCCAGGTCTTTCTTGCTTTTCGAAAAGCAAAGTGGCTTTGAATGGCTCTAATGGATACAGGGAGTGAATTCCAAAGTTGCGCAGCCAAGCTGCGGAAAGAACGACCACCCGCTCTGGCTTTCCAGACACGAGGGGTGCAGACCAGCGCTAAATCCGCTGATATCAGGGAGCGCCGTGGCACATAGAGCTCCAACAGATTAGCCAACCCCGCAGGCGCTTGTGACGTCAGAATCCGATGCGACACACAAAGCACCTTAAATTGAATGCGCTTCTCAACAGGCAGCCAATGAAGATTGCGAAGCACATGGGAGACTAAGCAGGATTTCAGGAGGGCCACCAGAATGCGGGCTGCTGCATTCTGTACTCTCTGTAGACGCTTAACACTGGCCTTATTGGCTCCCAAGTATAGGCAGTTGCCATACTCCAGTCTGGATAGAATTGCGGCCTGGATAATAGTTTGGCGCACCTTTGGAGGGAAGAAACGGCTTCAAGCCTCTCAGAAGTCCAAAACACGCCCCAGCCACAGACTTTGCTTGGGCGTCAAATATCAGGCCGCTGTCAAACCACACGCCCAGATTTTTCACAGTCTCCTTGGGCAAGGGGGCAGGTTTAAGGCGATCCGGCCAGCATTGCTCAGACCACAGTCCCTGATCCTTCCCAAACAATAAGATCTCGGACTTACTGGCATTCAGTTGCAAGCAGTTTAGCGCCATCCAGTCCGCGATCGCTGAAAGGTCCTCTTTAAACTTGTCCAGATTAATGCAGCATTTTTTGGAAAAAGCAATCACCAATAGGGTGTCATCCGCGTACGACACCAGTGACAAGCCCCTCTCTTTGGCCAGTACAACATATCTTATTACATTTTATACAATTTATACAATATATACAGGAAAAACACTGTGATAATCCACAATTTTCTAAGTCAAACTGTATTTCTATATTAATCAACTGATACTGCTTTTTTTATAACACAGATTACTTAGTCATTACTGATTGTAAAACAGCCTGAATGCAGAAACAAAAGGACCTAGTTGTATTCTTTCTTTAAAGTCTGGTGGTTTTATATAAATATTACAACAACTTTCCTACTTAATAGCCATTGGACCGAAGATTAGCTTACCAGAAAATTTACATAGTTTATATATTATTTCAGTATTTATCTCCAATGCGAATAAGCATGATCTCGAGATCTAATAAAAAGAGGTTCATTTTTAGTTAGTCCCTAATCATTGGAAATATAAAAAGCAAGTCTCTATTTAAGAATTTAGCAGGTCCCAAGATCATAATGCATACCTTAAATGTGTTTCTTTCTTTTGTTTTCTTTATAAAGATGAGGAGTTGCTCTTGCATTGAGTAGTAAGTCCTACATGGAATGTCTCAAATACTAATACAGAAGGAAAAATATTTTGTCCGCCATGAGCGTCTGTTTTCTCACTTAATTCCCATGAATAGGAAAACTTATCAAGTAGACATCTCATGTTCCCTATACCTTATTTACCCCAAGTCAATTTCATTGAAACTAAGGTTAAGTGCAAGAAAACATCAAATACTCGTTATCTTTTATACCAAAAATCACTCTTACTAATTTTAAAAGGAAGCAGTAATAGGGTTGTCCCTTTGTTTAAAACCCCTTCCTAATGTTCACACTGCCGTATGTATTTATTAATTTGAGCCCGATCAAGAAAAAGCCAGCCCACGTTTTATTTTGCCCGCAGTAATTATGTTGCATAAAAGCTCATGCGACGAAGATAAGCAGTTAACATTGTCTCCCCATGTAATTTAGCAGCGCCATCTTAAAATATTAATTTTCATTAAAACAGACTTAAGAAAGTTTACATATCACACACGCCAGCCTTCCTACGGTTAAATCAAAACCTTAAACTCGTAATTTGAACATACGAGAAGTTTTTTAGACTATTATTACAGTCCAAAATATGGCCTTTCACTATTCTCTATAGACATACTGTAATGTCCCTAATTTAAAAGGCAATTATGAAAACCCCGTTATTACTTGCAATGTTGCTGGGACCCTCCAATGATGACAGGACACTGTTGTCTGTTAGGCTTATTTATTGATAAAACATATAACCACAGAGAGCGCCGAGCGAGCTGTGTATCTCACTGGCCCCGGCTCCCGACTCTCCACGCTTCGCGCGCATTCCCCGAAATGGCTGCCGTTCGCGTAACGTGATGACGTCACGCAAACACTAGAACGGCAACTCTACATATCTCCTCCTTTTTGTCCCAAGGGATAACACAGTCTCAGGGTTCAGTGTCCATCACCCATTTCAAAGTCCTGGAACCTCGAAGGCTTCACCACCAATCGCCCCACCCTGGTACTTCTTACCGGTGTGGACGCAACTCCTCTTTCTTCCACCTTCTCAGCTCTCCTTCCTTTACCTTCTCGGGCTTCGGGTCCCTCACTGCTGGTGGGTTTTTTCCTCTCTCGACCCCTTGCCCCCACCTCAGCTGTCTCCCTGTCTCTTTGCTCCAACCCTGTCTCCACTCTCTCCATGCCGCCTTCCACAGCAGTGTGGTCAATCTCTTCACCTCCTAAGTCACTAGTATCTACTCGCTCCCTCTCTTCAGGAGTCCATTGTATTATCTTATTGCATCATGCCATGCGGTCCTGCGACCACACATTTCCATCACTCAGACTTGCCGCTCGATCCAGGACCTCCTTGACTTGAAGAGGTCGGCTATATTTGCTGTCCCCTTTCCTCTGTAACATCGCCAGTTTGACCCGCACCCATTCTCCTTCTTCCAAAGACATATTCTTCACGTTTCTTCTCTTGTTGAAATGTTCTGCATAAATGGTTTGGGCTTTCTCCAGATTAGCTTGTACTATCGCCGGGGACCATTTGCTGGTTGCTGTCGTCTCTTTCCAGGCTAGATTGTCCTTTGTGAATGGATCTCTGCTTCTGAGTATCTGGAATGGGCTATACTCTGTGCCCGTGGGGGTGATGCGGTACGCCCAGATCATCTGTAAGATTTCCTTCTCCCAATCTTTTCCATTCATGATAGCTGCCTGTATGGACCCCAGTATGACCCGGTTGAATCTCTCCACCAGACCGTTTCCTGCCGGGTGGTATATAGCGGTGTGTTTCGCTACTATTCCATTCCTCTCCATAAACTTGAGCCATTTCTCTGACGTAAACTGAGGGCCATTGTCACTCAGTGAGTAGTGTGCGACCCCACCCCCATTTGTCACTCAGTATTGACTTGGGGATGCCTTCCCTAAGAAAGATTGTCGCGAGGAACTTGAGTATGGTCTCTGTGTCCATCACCTCCTTGACGTGGATCTCCGGCCATTTTGAATAGCTGTCCACCAGGACGCACAGATATTTAGGGATACCTTGTTCGTTCAAAACTGGTCCCAAGATGTCGATGGATACTTCTTCCCATGGGTTTCCTGGGGTGGCAAATTTTCCCATCGCTGGCCTTAGAGGCGTCAAAGTCTTGTCTGCACGTTGACATTGGTCGCATTCTCTCAGGTGGCGTTCTGTTTGTATGTCCATGCCCGGCCACCAATATCCCTGCTTAGCTCTAAGTTTGGTCTTTCCAATGCCTAGGTGTCCTTCGTGCAGAATCGCTAATAGCCTAGGGATCAGTCCTACAGGGAGCACCACCTTGTTGCCTCGGTACATGAACACCCCTTTATCATCCACAGATAGTTCCTCTCTTACTTCGTAATACTTCCGTAAATGCTCTCCTAAGTGCCTTTTTTCAGGCCATCCTCCCAACGTATGCTCCATCACCTCCTGGATCGTTTTGTCCTCTTTGTGCGCCTCCTTCCATTCCTGGTTGCTTATGACCTTCTCTTGGTCCTCCAACATGGCCACCATCTCTTCATCCCTTTCTTTATCCACTTCTTCTGTTTCCATTTCTGCCGCCCTGCTCAAGTAGTCCGCCATCTTGTTCCTGTTCCCTGGGATGTACTCCACATCATATCGGTACTCCAACAATTTGAGTGTCATTTTCACTATCCTGGGGGTGGCACTGGCATGTCCGCTGGACGTGAGGGCTCTCACCAAGGGCTTATGGTCTGTCTTGAGTTGGAACCTTGTGCCCCACAGGAACTGGCGGAACCAGGCCATGGCCCACACCACTGCTAACATTTCCTTCCCGATGACACTGAACTTCTTTTCTGTGTCCGTCAGGGCTCTGGATGCGAAACTCAGCGTTTCTAGCGTTCCCCTGTCTCTCTCTTGCATCGGGACTGCTCCCAGCCCCTTGTCGCTGGGTCAGTTGTCAGCACCGTTCGGCCCTGGGGGTCGTACCCTTGCAGAGGTATGGCTTGGACCACATCCTTTTTGATGCACTCGAATTCCCTTTGCGTCTCCTCCATCCACACAAACGTCGTCTTCTCTCTCGTTAGTTGTCTCATATTGTAAGTCTTTGTCGCAAAATGTTGGACGAATTTACTGTAGTATTCGGTCATTTCTAGGAAGGACCTGACTTCTTCCTTGCTGGTGGGGGGTAGAGCATCACCTATCGCTTTCACGTTCTCTTTCTTCGGGTGATTCCTCGCTCTCCGATCTCATGCCCCAGGTAGGTGACTGAAGCCATTCCCAGTCTGCATTTCTCCCACTCTGCAGTCAATCCTCTTCCTTCCAACACTCCTAGTGCCTTGGCTAACCTCTGGTCGTGATCCTGTTTGTCCTTGCCCATCACCAGGATGTCGTCTTGGAAGTATTGGATCCCTTCCATGTCTTTGAAAAGACAGTGCATAAGCTTCTGGAACACCGCCGCTGCAGAGGCGAGCCCAAACGGCATCCTGCAGAACTGGTAGCATCCGAAGGGAGTTATGAATGACGTGAGTTTCCTACTCTCCGGGTGGAGGGCTATCTGGTGGTAGGCCGATGTTAAGTCGATCGTGGAGTACCATTTCACCCCCCTTGTCTTCGCCAGCATCTCTTCTATGCGTGGTAAAGGAAACTTCTCCACTACGATGCTCTTGTTTAGCTCGGGCAGGTCCACGCAGAGCCTAACCTTTCCACTCGGTTTCATCACCACCACCAGGGGCGCCAGCCATTCCGCGCATGTGATTGGTTCTATGATGCCATTCTTCTCCAACTCCCGCAGTTCTGTCTGTACCGCTTCCCTCACTGCAATCGGTACATTCCTCACCTTGTGCGACACCGGTTTTGCATCTGTCTTGAGTACAATCCTGTGTGAAAATTTCTCCAATTTCCCAGCTCTTCCGCCGAACACTCTCGGGAAGTCTTTTCTCCATTTGTCGAGGTTCGGCCATGGTTCCGGTGCAGTCAGTAGTACTTGCACTGCTCCGCCTGGGTCTAACTTGATGCCCAGATCCCCTTGGTCCATCCATCCAAGCACCGATGGGCCTTTCTCAGACACATATAGTTTGCAGTTGGCGCTGCGTCCTCTGAACTCAAATTTAAGTGGTCGGAACCCTGCCATGGGTATGCGATCGCCATTGTATGTGACTGGTCTGATGTCAATTGGCTCCAGGTGTGGGCCTAGCAGGGGCGAGAATTTCTCATTCCAGACTGCTCTCTGCACGATGGTGTAGGGCGACCCAAAATCCGCCACTATACTTATCGGCACCCCACCTATCAGCATGTCCAGTAGTGGCTTGCTCGACCTTTTTGTGTCCACGCATAGTACTTCATCATAAATGCAGAGCACCGTGTCCTTATTCTCTCGCTCTTTCTCCTCCAGGTCTTCCTGGTCTTGGTCCACATATTTCACCACATTGCGGCCCGTCTTTCTCCGGCACACCTTCTCGTAGTGCCCCTTTATGCCGCAGTACATGCATTTGGCCCTGAACGCCGGGCATTTCTTGTCATGAGCCTCGTGGATCCAGCTTCCGCATCTGTAACAAGGGTTCTTACTTCCTTTAGTTTGTTTCCCTTGCGGGCAGAACTTTCCTTGCCATTTGTTGGGTCATCTGTAGGTTGTTCCCGTGTTCCTGCTGCCTCCCTTGTGCTCTTCTTCTTCAATTCTGTTAACCATTGGTTTCACCACTGCGTCCCTTTTCGCCGCATCCGCACATCTTCGCGCCAGTTCTGCTTTCTTCACTATGGCAATCACCTCCTTCAATGAGGCCTCGCCGCTAGCCCACAGTTTATCCTGCACTGATTTAATCGACGTGTGCATTACTATCTGGTCCTTAATAAACTCTTCCTCGAGGGCGCCATATTTGCACGTGGATGCTAACCTTTTCAGCGCTGCCACATACTCGTCGATTGATTCGCCCGCTTCTTGCTTCCGCTGTTGAAAGTTATAGCGGTCGATCGACACACACACACTGCCGGCCAGTAGTGCTCGTTCAGTTCTTCAATGGCATGGGCGTAGACGTCATCGTCACCTGCTTGTCGTTGTTTGGGTACCAAGTTCTTGAATACTCTGATCCCCTCCGGGCCTAAGTTGTGAAGCAGAATCCTTCTCTTCCTCTTGCTTGTGAACACCTCTTCATTTTCGTCTTCTAGAACTTCGATGTAGTTTGAGATGTACTCCCTCCAGTCCTCCCACTTCATTAGAGGTTCTCCCGGTTTGGGTAGGAATGGGATCGGCGCCGTCACTGCTGATGTTTGCACGCTCATGGTTTCGCGCCTTCCTGGAGTCGCGCTCTGGCTCTTGGGGCTGCCTGGCGCGCTGTTCTCTTTGCCTCGTTCTGGCTGCAGGTGGGGACTTCCGGCGTCACCACTGTCTCCGTTCCGGGACTCCGCCAGCGCTCCTTCGCTTCAGGTACTCTCCGTGCGGGGTGACTTTCCTGCTGTGTCTCCTGGGGCCCTTTCCTGGCACCGGTACTGGTTATCCTCCCGTGTGGCTCTTCTGGGCCTGTGTTGGGTTTTTTCCACAACCCCTGAGGGTTTCCTTGTACCTGGTTTGCGAGTTCTCGGTAGCGGGCGGTGCCCAGTCGCTTCTGCAGCGCTCTCTGTATGCCACTGGCTGTCCTTTGGCCAGTTCTTTTTGTCAGGTACCTGTTTCCTGTTCTATGGTGGGTTCTTTGTCCTTTTCTGTTCTTGTTCCTGGCTCCCGGCCTCGTCGCCACTGTAATGTTGCTGGGACCCTCCAACGATGGGACCCGGACACTGTTGTCTGTTAGGCTTATTTATTGATAAAACATATATCCACAGAGAGCGCCGAGCGAGCTGTGTATCTCACTGGCCCCGGCTCCCGACTCTCCACGCTTCGCGCGCATTCCCCGAAATGGCTGCCGTTCGCGTAACGTGATGACGTAACGCGAACACTAGAACGGCAACTCTACATTACTCACTTCAAAAACAGGTATACGGCCGGCTCCATGGCGTGGCGCCCTTCGTAGTCGAATACACATGGACAGACTGAGCCACCATTATATAGCTCCTCGTTAATTACTAACGTGATACACCTGGTTTCAGAATACGGTACAATAGAGCCTACCCGTATTCTGGCAGCTCCATCTTGGAACTTCTGTTTTTAACTGATCGGATATAAGGGCAAACGTATATCATTTATAGTAACTTCGTAACAAATTCAAGTTACAATACTATTCCGTGTAAAAAATCAGCATTTAAAAGAACCCTTCCGGTACTGATTCAGAACATATTATCCTCTCGAAATTTACTATATTGATTTAAAATTGTGCAATCTCGTTAACCATCTTCGCATCAATATATGTAAATAACAATTCAGTCCGGCACTTTGTTAAATTATTAATGATATTTCAAGCATACAATCTCTTTTACGTATGACCCATCAAGCTCGACGCTCGGGAAATGCCATGGCATCACTGTTTTAAACTGGCGCCATTTTGAAATTCGACTTGAGAATAGGTGTTATCAATTGTGCATCCCCCTGTACGGTGGTAAGTGGAGGAACATATCAGCAAAGTTAAAATACGTTTTTTATTTATATCAAACGTCCATAAATGTGAAAAAAACGGTCCGTTTCAGATTACGTTTCTATATAAAGGTTATCTTGTACATCTTGGTAGTGTGCATTCACAAGTGTTTATCAAATCGACAAATATGTCTGGCCGGTCCTCAGTCTTTATTAATTTACCCGGCATGTACTACCCAAAATTTAAAGCATTGGAGCTTTCAATTCATAGACGGTCACAGTTAATATCAGCGCCATTTTGAAATGCCTATCTTCTTGGTCCTGTGTAAACAAGACCAATTACTAGTTCAGAATCTCTCTATTGTCTGATAGCCCGATCTAACTAATGACTAAGGTTATTACGTTATAAAGATATATAGATTATTGCTGGCACAAAATTGAACAAATCTTCATTTCAGTGAGAGCGGACCTCTTGCCTTAATATATGTCCCAAGCAGATGGAGCATATTATTATAGAAAAAGTATGCCAATTATTCATTTTTTCATCCAAGAAAAAGAAGACCCGGGTACATTATCCGAGAATCAGTACATGATTACAGGAGGCAGGCAATTAGCTATTCAAAGCTAGTACACAAGAGCTGATAACGACTCTAGATTTCTACAGTGTATCCTCGAGCAGCACCTCACTTTCTTTAGGCTGAACACATCGCAACAGCCCCCATTCTGAGCACTGGAGGTGCAGGCCTCACTCAGGCTGACTGCGGGGGACTCACCACCTGGGGGACACTCAGAGTGCCCACCGGCCCGGGGGCTTGAGCGCGGAGGACTCAGTGCGTGGGCGTGCACGGCTAAGGCGCAGATCGCCTCCAGTGGGAGATCACCTCTAGTGGGCACTCACTACAGGACACGATTGATTGGGCAGGAGGTGGCGCCCCCCCCACATTATTGAGCACTGCATGAGTGTTGTGCAGGAGGGATGGTGGACACATGAGTCTTCGAAGCCTGGAGCCGGGGAAGCCTGTCTGGGGCACCATTGCCATCTCCCACCAGTGAAACGCACTGCGCAACCCCCTGATTCTTTGCAGCTTTAAACCTGAAATAATCAGTGGACACTGCCTGCAAGACCCATCGGTAAGATCTACTGCCGGGGGGATGGATGATTGATACTTTAGCTTGTGGGCGGGCCTACCGTGCAGATGCCTGTGCCTCTCATGCGACGAGCGTTTTGATGCTAGACTCCAGGGGCTCTATTGACGGCCTATATGGCTACGTGGCGCCACAGCTCTGGCTGATCCTCCTTGCCAAGCCGCACCGCGAATCGCATGCTGCCGTACTACACTGCTCGACTTGTACCCCTCTGATTGTAGTCTAGAGATGTAGTAGAGTTATGAGGCTGCGGAGAGACATAGCGGTAGCCCTGGTTCGGTGGAGAACTGAGGAGGAGCTGGGAAACACTGGGGCCTAATACAAACAAGCCTTGCTGCACTGATGCTTTACTTTTAATGTTAAAAGTAAAGCGCATGTGCCGCAATGATACCAAAAGTAAAGAAATAGATTTTTTTTTCTATTTCTTTACTTTTGGTATATTCGCGCCACCCGCGCTTTACTTTTAAAGTTATAAGTAAAGCGCGGGTGCTGCGATTATACCAAAAGTAAAGAAACAGAAAAAAACATCTATTTGTTTACTTTTGGTATAATCGCGGCACCCGCTCTTTACTTATAACATCAAAAGTAAAGCGCGGGTGCCACGATTATACCAAAAGTAAAGAAAACAAGCAGCACTGAAAGCGATCGCGTCGCGATCGCTATTGTCAACAACTAGTGGTGCGCGCGCACCACAGAGGAGCGGGGGGGAGGAGCGCGGCAACAAGGCAAAGGCGCCCTGCTGCCCGTACTAGCCACCGTTAGGTATGGCCGTAGCAAAGGCGGGACATGCGCCCGCCGTTGCCCAATCACGTGCTGTATTTTTATTTAAAAAAGCATGCGAAAGCAAATAACAGACGGAGAAAGCAAAAACACACACGAGCATGTGGTTAGCTTTTTGAAGCCCCTTCAAGAGGTCTCATACTGCACGAGCAGTGCTGCGCACTGCAACGCTAGGCCCAAGACCTAAAAATCTATAATATTATCATACTATCCCAGCAGCTTGTGGGGAGGAGTTTGTCCCTCAACCGGGGTGGAGAGGACGCGCCTTGTAAGGAAAGCTGCAAGGTCCAGCACCTTGGTGCTTCTGTCAGGGCGCGTTATAATCCAGCTTATGGGGGTGGGGTCTGTCCCTCTGCCGGGGTGGAGGGGACGCAACTTGTAAGAAAAGCTGCGAGGTCCACTGAGTTCACAAATGCTAACACCAGAAAACTGGGCATCTGTGTATGAAATTTGTTTATTAAACAGAAAATGCGAGAACCACGTGGGTGTGATGGAGGGGGCACGTGCAGTGGGTTGAAGGAAACAAGCACAACAACTGTGCACTGTGCAGTGGAGTGAAAGGAAGCATGCATCACAGCTGTGCAATGTGCAATAAGGTGAAAGGAAGCACACACCACAGCTGTGCACTGGGGTGAAAGGAGGCACACACCACAAATCTGCACTGTGCAGTGTTGTGAAAGGAAGCACGCGCCACTACTGTGCAGTGGGTTGAAAGGAAGCACTCACCACAGCTGTGTACTGTGCAATGGGGGGGAAAGGGAGCACGCACCACAACTGTGCACTGTGCAGAAATGTCAAAGGTAACAAGCATCACAGCTGCGCAGAGGTGTGAAAGGAAGCGCACACCACGATGCTGAAAAAACGAGAATGGTAAAAGGCGCAGTCAGTTTTTAAGCTGTTTACTGTGCAATGGGGGAAAGGAAGCATGCACCACAGCTGTGCACTGTGCAGAGATGTCAAAGGTAGCACGCGCGACAGCTATGCAGAGGTGTAAATGTAAATTGTAAATTGATACTTGTATAGCGCACTAATCACCCGCAAGGGTCTCAAGGCACTTGTACGAATACCGCTGTGGAACCCATCCTGGCTTTCCCTGTGAGGCGTCCACTCCTGGGCACCCCCAAGGTGGCAGCCAGGTATCCTTAGCGTTGTGGGGGCCATTGTGGAGATTAAGCAAGCTATTGCCCAGAGTTGCAGAGTGGGACTCCATGATTGGAATAGGCACCGAGGCGAGAATTATTAGGTCCGTGGAATTTTGAGCCCAAGCCCTGCCGAGGTGGGGAATTGAACCCTGGTCCCGGGCTAGACTTCTGCAACAGGGTCTGCCACTCTAACCATTGAGCCACACTTCTCCAGAGGTGTGAAAGGAAGCGCGAACCACAGTGCTGAAAAATCACGAATGTAAAAGGTGTGGTCCATTTTTAAGCTGTGTACTGTGCAATGGGGGAAAGTAAGCATGCATCACAGCTGTACACTCTGCAGAAATGTGAAAGGTAGCACGCACCACAGCTAAGCAAAGGCGTTATTTAGCAGGCGGTGCCAACAAGCATGCAAAAAAAGCAAGTGCTAATAATCAAGTGCCCATGTGCGCACCAGCAGACACTGGCTCAAATTAAGCCCCCAGCAATGGCCTGCATTACGCCCTTGGATCGAGTGAGCACCAAAAGCAATATGGGGAAAGGAAACTCGCACCACAGCTGTGCACTAAGCAGAGATGTCAAAGGTAGCACACACCACAGCTGCCCAGAGGTGTGAAAGGAAGCGCGCACCACAGTGATGAGAAAACGCTAATGTTAAAAGGTGCGGTCAATTTTTAAGATGGTACAGAAAAAGAGGCGACTATAGAGGCCAACTACAGAGTACAGCAAATGTCTTGACAATAACATACTAATACAAAGATGACAGTGCCGAAAGAGAGAACTGACATAGATGAAATGCGAGTTCTGGAAAAAGAAGAGCACACTCTTGTGCCAGTGGGGTCTGTCCCTTGGCCAGGGTGGAGGGGACGCGCCTTGTTAGTATCTTATTGTCATGAATGCGAGTGCTGGAAAAGAAACGCGCACTCTTGTGGTGGTGGGGTCTGTCCCTTGGCGGGGGTGGAGAGGACGCGCCATGTAAGGAAAGCTACAAGTTCTTGAAATGAAACATGATCCACAACAGATGGCACGCTGCGCGCCGCTGCTCACTCCCGACAGCTAAATGCTGTGGGAGTAAACATTTTCAGAAACTGTGAAACATGCACCCGCCTTTGGCCAATTGCGTGCATTCATTTTTGAAAGCCACACCCAAAAGCCAATAGCATGTGTGGAAAATCAAACACCACACGCATGAGTTTGCAGAAAGTCTGCAGTGATTCCAAGAGGCCTTCCCCTAGAGCAGCGCTGCGTGCTTTGCTAGGCGCGACCTAAAAACGACAATGTGAAGAGATCTTTTGGGGATAGAGCAGAATTTACTAAGGTCAGCTATTAATCTTACGTAGGCATGCTCTTTGATGAAAAGGGGTCTTGGGTCTTAGGAGGGTCAAAAGGAACATCATGGCTAGAGTTGCCAGAGCAATCTATGATTTTGCTAGTAAATTAGGTGCTAAACCTGTGCAGGCTCTCCTAAAAGTATGTCATTATTAATGTATTTCACTAGCCAGCTATGGTTGTGATCTATGGGGGACAAGGTTCAGCCAGATATGCAGATAGTGAAAAATAGGTTCCTGAAAAGGCTGATAGCTGTTCCCCAATCAGCAGCTTACAAGGGTGTGCCTTCCTGCACATGAACAATCAACAATTGTGATTTGCTACTTCTATGTGTGCTGTATTTTGCAGCACATCTAGAAGTAGAAAATTGACATTATTTAATGATTGTTTATGTGCAGGAAGGGACATTGTCCTGCACATAAACAATCATTAAAGGTGTTTAGCTCTTTCTATGTGTGCTGCAGAATGCAACACACATAGAAAAAGCAAAAACGACTAGAAATAAAAGTAATTTCTTCTCATTGCTCCAATCTAACACCTGCTTTTGCATGGCATTCGTTTTTGCCACTGGCTCTGATTTACAGATCCTTGTAATTCTGGGGCGGCGACAAAAGGTAATGGGTGTTGCGGTGGAACACACACAGCAACACCCATTGCCACCCCTTCCAAGCAGAAAACTGGGTGAAAAGGTACCATATTTACAAAGCGGCATTTAGCCACTGTTAGAAATTAGATTTCTGGCTAGCTGAGACTTGCGCCAAAGCGAGGCAGAAACCACCACTCTAGTCAAGATAAGGGAGTTACACTTCTAAAATAACCCCTGCTCACCCCCTTGGTAGCTTGGCATGAGCAGCCAGGCTTATCTTAGAGGCAGTGTATAAAGCATTTGCACGTAACCAACAGTGTACGCACAGCAGAAGGACACCACACCAGTTTAGAAAAATATCCAATTTTTATATACTTAAGACAAGACCAAATATGATAAAAATCCACAACACTATACTTCAAAATCTTCACTTATCAAAATATGCTTTAAAAATAGTTCCTTGATGTTGATAGCTCCGTCCGGGGCTATCACGGCGTCGTGAACAACAATTCTAAAAACAGTTCTGGCTCACCACGGGGTCGCAGGCCAACAACGGTGTCGGGAAGATCCACAAACAGTACGTTTCAGAGATGCAGGGCAATGGGGCCCTTAAAGTCACTCGCGTTGCAGGTCGAGCTCCTTTCTGATGGGATCCGGAGTGCTGGTACCAACAGGCATCGGGTGCTGCGGTGTGAAGCGCAGCGGTGCAGCGTGTGGTTCCCCCAGGTTGCGGTGTGAGCAGCAGCGTTGTCGTTGCTCAAGCTCTGTCGTTGGCTGACGAACTAGAGTCGATGACACCGGCGTCAGTGGGCCAAGGCTGCGATGTAGGATGAGGGTGGTGCATCGTGTAACGTACGAGCGGTGCACCTGAAACATAGTGCAGGCAACGGCGTTGATTTCAGCGGGAAATGGCGTCATCAGGAAGGCCACGGCGTCGTCCTGTAGCGAGGCGGTGCAGAGTGCGGACCCACAGGTCATGGTGCGAGCAGCAGATCGGTGAAGGCATCACCAGGCATCGTCGGTGAGACCAGGGTCACGGTGCGGCATGGCAGCGGTGCCTTCTGCGGTGTCAAAGCTTTGGCGTGAAGCAAGGTGGCGCGGAGTGCGGTGCCCACAGGTTGTGGTACGAGCAGTGGCTCGGTGATGGCATCAGCAGGCGTCGTCGGTGAGACCTGGGTCGCGGTGCGGCATTGCGACGGTGCCCTCTGCGGTGCCTTCAGGACATGGGCTTAGCAGGGTCATCGTAGACGTCGTCGGGTAGCGTTCTTCGGGTTGCAGCACAAAACACACAGTTCCCAGGGCTGCGGGTCCTAGAACCTGAAGTCTTTGCTGTTCCTGAGACTTCGTGAACAGGGGGCAAGCTCTACCTCATGCCCTTGGAGAGTCTCACCAATTCGGTTGCAGAAAGTCCAGTCCTTTTACTGCCCAAGACAGAAGCAGCCGATGCAGGTCAGCCCAACAAAGCACGCAGCAAAGCGCTCGTTCCTTTCAGCAGTTTCTCCGGCTCTTCTCTGTGCAGTTTTCTTGATCCAGGTGAGTTCTAATGTTCAGGGGTCTGGGACCCAGTATTTGTACACAAAAATCTTTTGATCTGGCAGGCAGAGGGTGTCGGTGTCCGGCCAGAACCAGTTGGGCCTTCTCTGGAGTGAATTCCTGGCAGGAAGTGGAGACAGCTTTGACAGACACAGACCTGGCCCTTTGAGGTGCAAGGAAATCTCCTCCCTCTTCCCCCATCGTAACCCAGGTCTTTTTAGCCCCTTCCTGACCTACCTAGACTATCGGGAGCCACCCTGCTTCCCAGCCATCTGTTGTCCAAAAAACAGGCAGGCAATCCACATTCCAGCAGAGGCACAGAGAGAAAAATAAAACCCACTTTCAAAAAGTGGCCTCTATGAACTCAGAATGGAAAGGGCACCCTCGCTAAAGGGTCTTTAGAAGCTGAGTTCAGACATACCAAACTTCAGTCGCTTATACCTTTTTCGGGCTACATATGTGGGTGGCACAATCCGTGCTGTAGGCCCACGAGTAGCAGTGGACTAACAAGCCCTGGCACCCGCAGTGCCCTTTACTGGGGACTGACAAGTAAGTCACACATCCAATCATAACACAATTTACCACAGGAGCACCAGCGCTTTACCACTGATCAGCAGTGCGAAAAGTGCGCAGAAACGTTATACCAGCAAAAACAGAGTAAAAACCGGGAGGGCAGAAAGCAAAAATTCGGGTGAAACACACCAAAAGATGCCAAGTCTAACAGCCACAAAAAGTGGCTTAATATCACTTTGTAAATATTCTGCAGGACATTAAGCGCCTGGAACGTCATAAAAATGGGACTTTCCGGTGGCACAATCCCCTTGTAAATTTACCCCACAGTTGCTAACAGGTCCATGTAGCTGTGATAGATGTTCAACCCAAGATAACATGCCTTTTGCCTTGTTTTGTGACCACTATCATTTATTAAGACAACGTTTTATATTGCCTGAGGGCTGAAAGGGATGGGTTTCTCACAAGCTCAACCTACTCTTTTATATCTGCAAATGCTGTCTAATTTTACAGTCTGTTTTAACATGTCTAGTTTTTTAATGGATGCAGTGTGAGCTAGTAAGAGACAACCTGCCCTAGAAGTGAGTTTGTAGTTATATTAATGTTAATTTTTGTACCAGGATGTCTATTTTACTCAATGACTGTATGGATTGATTCTTAACATATTGCCTTTATTGTACCTGTGTATTATATATAATAATTGAATGGTGTGATTTTTAGCTCGTTGTTTCAATTGCACACATTTCAAGTTTTTAGGGAGATTTTACTTCTCTTGGTTTTTGTATTTGGTCATTATTTTTCCTGTCTTTTATGATTTTAATTAATTGAATAAAGAATAATTGGCTGACTGACGGAAGTCATAATATCAAACACAAAAAAAGGTGACGGGGGAATGCTTGCAAATAGTCTAGCCACAGGCAATCACTCGGGAAAGGAATTCCAATCTATCTTTCCTATTCCCACCATGCCGTCGCAGATTAGACACAGTCATATGCAAATCAGTCTTGGTAATGCTAAAATAGGCCCAGCCTGAACTGCTGGTCTTGGGTTTCTTGTGGTCTAGTTCAGAGATGACCTGGTTTCAAACTGTCTTTTTAAAAGCAGCAACTTATAAAATGATAACCTTTCCCAGGTTACTCTATGTCCTTCAGAATTGTCAAGATTGGATATCAGTGGGCTATTTTAAAACACTGGACAAGGAATTAAGGGAATTGTTAATGAATGAAAGCACTGCTAGCCTGTTTCTTCAAACTTTGCGTTTGGAGCCATACTGTGAGGGCATCACACTCGCAGGCATGCAAAAATACTACTGGACAGCCCAGATGGAAGTACTAAATGGTTGGCCCTGTGCACCATAACAGAAGCCATCTTTAACCCCTTCCATGCGGCCTCGATTCTGGGCCTGTGCGGCAGAATCGCGAGTGGGCGGGTTTATGACGGCCCCCAGCCGTCATCAGCACACGAGCACCGTAGTGCATGACGACTGGGGGCCGTCATCAGCATGGAAGGGGTTAAAGGCCGAAGGGCATGTCATAGGTGTGAGAGGATATCTCAGATTTAATTATGGGTCTAGACCACATTAGGGACTTCAAAAGCAAAGTAAGGGGGTGATTCAGATCTGGAAAGTGTATACATGATCAGTGGCTTGGAAAGGTAAAACCTACTCTGGAAACACACTACGGGAATTACCTTGCAGCATTACCAGAAATATTTGGTGGGGTTTCTTTAAGTGGAATCTAATTGGACTATCCAGGGTAGGTGATGTGTGGGTAATGGATAGGATTAAGGACCTGACTAAGAGTTACTCCATCACAAACATAACAAATATTCCATGCGCCTTATTGCAAGTGCATTACATCCTATGTCAGTTGTAATAGGGTAGACTGGATGTCTGGCATGTTTGTGTTGGAGTAACCCATCTGCCGAACTCTAAATCGGCCTTAAGCATTTTTAGACTTTTTGTAGAGAATTCTCAATGTCAGAGCAGAGTCCCAGAGATTCAAATGCCTCCAGGTGTGATATGCACTCATGAAATAAAAGAATCTACTAAAGGTACAATACAAATGCCCACTAGAGTATTAGGTCCTTTCTGCTCCATTGTGAAGACATGCAGGTTCAATTATAAATAAATCCCTTACTAATAACCCAATGGATTAAATTGAGAAAGTGAGAGCGCCAAACACTTTACGGCTAGCATCTGTTGGTGTTATAATTTTACATTTGGGATCAAATAGCTGTGATGGTGGCAGTTTTCAAATGTACTCCTTAATGCTTAGAAATGTTGCTTGACAGTTATTTGACAATTCAAACCTGGATGCATTTTTCAGCAACTTTCTTATTTGGTACACCTTTACTAATAATTTTTCCGCAAATTTAATGAAATTATGTGAAGCCTACGATTCTCGTATATCCTTATTACTCTGTGGGGAAGGCGCTGCTTTGATTGCCTCGAGTAAATCTTTTTGGGTGTAATTCCCTCGGCGCTCACTTCATGACTTAAATATGTAACGCCCAGTCTTTTGAACTTACACTTTGCCAATTTTGTTGTTAACCTTTTTTTAAGGTAAGGTACCTAGCACCCCTCTCCTAAATTTGTTATCATAATAATGTTTGCGCTTCCTACGAAATTACCTTTGGGGCCAAGGAAGGAAGCCCTAACTACACCGAAGCTCTGCGTGAGGAAGGGGCCAACAGACTCTGCACATGCCGCCTCATGGGTGAGAAGGACTGCACTTCCCAGCAGCCTTGTGGGGGAGGAGGCAGCTGGGCATCACCACATCCACTTTTTGTGTGCTCATAAGCACTGTTGTATCCCTGTGACGTGGGACTCAAATTGCTTTTTGGAGCCAAGGAAGAAAGCCCTACCTACACAGAAGCCCCACATGAGGCGGGGGCCAACAGACTCCACACTTGCTGCCTGTGGGGGTGAAGGACTACACTTCCCAACAGTTCCCTGTGAAAGGAGGTGAATGGGCATCACCGCGCCCCCTTTCAGTTCAGTCATATGCGCTGTTGTATCACTGCGGCATGGGACGAAAATTGCTATTTGCGGTGACAGAAAAAACGCCTAACTACACAGAAGCCCCACATGAGGAGTGGGGCAACATACTCCACACTTGCCACATGGTGGTGGAGGGGGACTACACTTCCCAGCAGCCCCAAGTGAGAAGAGGCAGCTGGGCATCACCACGCCCCCATTCAGTATGCTCGGAAGCCCTTTTGTGTCCCCGCTGTGCAGGCTGTGCCCGGGCGAAGCCTAGGCCATGGCTCAACATTTGGCTGGGACCCAGCTGTCTCCTCCAGAGAATACTTCTGAGGGACTGCCTGGCTTTGGAATGGTTGTGGAAAATCGAAAGGTTAAAATATGCTCAGATCTACTTCTACCAGATGGGCAGGGTAGAGCTTTGTCATTCCCCTGAGTTACTGTTCAAAGCCAATATTGAATGGGCCCGCAAAAACTACCATCTTTGGAAGAGTAGTTTAAGGCACTCCTGATACCTATGCGTCAAAATTATATTCCACTTAAAACCACTCAAGGTATGATGCCCTATTTCACAATAGTCATAAGACATTCTCATTACCAATTGCTTACCTATTTTAGGGTGAATTTATTAAGTAATATTTTGGCTAATGGTAATGTATACAGTTCCCTGGGTCCCTGTGGCTGTGATGGAACATCTTCTCTGGGTGACTTACATTTTGTAATATTTTGCAGCTTTTATTAAGGTCCCTCGAAAGCATTTTATTCCACCCATCCTCAGGGAGAAATGCTTTAACCAGGTTCGACCAGCTGTACAGTTTTTAAAAATGCCTCATGAGTTTAGTATGTACTCAATAGCTTGTTTCCTGTCTTTTGCACAAAGAATATGTGGTCAAGGTTGAATATTGCATAGACCATAAGAATTTTATTACTGGAGTAACTTTAGAGGGGAGGCTTTTGCATAAAGGAAACTTTATCCAGGATGTCCTCTCTAATGGAATTTGATGTAGACTCTGTTTTACTTTGCAAGTTGCACATTAGGTGGGTCTGAACAATAATTTCCCTTATTTAATTATGAAGTTTGTTCTCTGCACTACTCAATTGTTTAACTATATTTAAATAAATATGCTTGATATTGGGCTGTATTTAAATGCTGTGTTACTGTGATGTGAGCTTTTATGATCTAATTGTAGATTGAATAAGGTTTTTATTAATTGATTGATTGATTTATTGACTAAGATATCATCTTGAAAATATAGAACATTTTTTTGTATCCTTACTCGAGATGTACACGTGTCTCTGGAACACTGCTGCAGCTGAAGCTAAACCAAAAGGAACATGTACAAATTTGAAACATTCTAAAGGGGTAATAAAGGTGGTCAACTTCTTGCATTCATAATGTAAAGGAACTTTGTGGTAGGTAGCTCTGATGTCTATTGTAAAAAATAATTTGATTCCCATTGTAAGCGACATGAGCTCTTTGATACGAGGTAAGAGAAACATATTTATCAGAACATACTTGTTCAAATCCCTTATGTCTATGCATAGCCGTACTAGGTCATAATTCCTGCATGCTACTACAAGTGGAGGCCCCCATTCCGATGACTCCACTTGTTCAATGACTTTACTATTCTCTAGTTTATTTAATTCAGCAGTTACTTCATCTGTTAGTGCTAGAGAAGAATCTTAGAATTAGAATACAGTTGACTGGACATTTTCTTTTTTAAATGATTTTCTGCATAAAACCACTCAACTTTCTAATCCTCCTTGAAAATACCACAGGAAATTCCTTTGCCCATGTTTTCACTGTATACTAGTTGCTGTGGCTCTGGAATATAAGGCTCTAACAACGTTCCCAGCTCTCCTTGATCCCAATATCCAGGGGGGAGGCAACCTTCTCAACAATGTATAAGTTGCAATCTAATGTACTCCCCATGAAATCAAACATTCTTTCTCCGAGATCTTCTGATTTTTGCTGTTATGATGAGTGCAATTCAGGATCTAAGTGTAGGGTTTTAGAGACAGCTACTTGGGGGAGGGTGCCACCACTGGCTCGATGGGTGGACACTCCGTAGCGTAGGTACATGTAGTGTGCCTTTATATTAATAACATGCTCAGGGTGCATTGTTGCCCCACAGTGAAAAGCGCACAGTAAAACACACACAAAACAGTCAGGTGATCACATGTTAATAGCACAACATAACATTAAATACAACACCAAACACATTGCTTAGGCATGGTAGCGTATCTTAATAGTAAGGAATAGGGATATTACCTTATTGGAGTAGTAAAAATGCCCCTTGGGTAGGGCAGAGGACCACACCTACCTGCTGAGATAAACTGAGAAAAAAAGCAGATACCAGTTAGGAGTTAATTGATGGACACAATTATGGGTAACATCCATGGAATAGGATTAGTGATTAGAAATAGGAATAGTGGACCATGCAGTGATTTATCAGAGACTTATCCTCCTCTGTCGGCCTGGGGGTGGGGAATGAGGCCAGGTAGGTGGGTTTTTAAAGGTATCGGGAGTATTTATCGGTGTGTGCTTTAGATTGGTCACAGGTTCAGAGCGTTGGTAATCGCTGGTCCAACCCTTATACATATAATATCAGTATGATTACACCCTCCTACTGAAATCCCAATGTGTGGTTTCATGAAATGAGTTCACTCCAAGGGATACCGTTGTTTAATCCCTTGGTATGGGTTGCTAGGCGGAAGACACATTGTTGTTCCTTCCGGAAAAAGGTATGTTTGTCCCAATGATTGTGTGCTTCCAAAATAGTCCACTTGATGTCACCAGGAGTGTGGTTGGCTACCAGGAAATTGGCACTCATCTTGGAGGTGCCATGTTTCCTCCAAATGTTACTAGGGTGCTCAGTCATTCTTGGTTTTGCTGGCTTTGATGTCAAACCAATTAATCTGAGCATGCTAGGGCAGGTTATGAGGTATCCACAGTTCTTTGTGTTGCAATTGGTATTGCCTCTTTGTGTCCATATGTGTGACTGATCCAACTTAATTTGTCATTTGGTTTCAGTGAGGTGGCCAACCCCACATGACCCACATGGGGAATGTCCTGTAACTGGGGGGGGAGGTTCCAGAATGCCCTTTGTTCTGATTTTTTACAACAGCAAAGATGCACCACAAATTATAATTAACAGTATCAATTTCTGCAATGAGTCGCATACGATGGTATTCCTTGAATTTCCAATCTTTATTTCATGCGTGTAAACGGAGTACCATACAGCCTACGCGTTTCGTCCCACGCAGGGGACTTCTTCAGGGCTTAAGTTATATATAGGGACTTCAAGTGTTGGTGACTTCTAGGCAGAACTCAAAACGCATGAGTATTCAAGTCATGAATTATTAATGAGCTGGTTTCTCTCCATCTATATTTCAAGCAGCCCAATGACTCAAATTCTGTCCAGAATCAGGATATATACAGATGAAAAAACGAATGGCAGGTCTGTCTAAATAGGACAATCCTGTGAAGAATCATAAATGGGGACCCCCAGTTCCGACCACCATACGTCCTCCGGTAGCCGGTCTGTGTTGTCTTTACCCTTTGTTCTGACTTCAGACTAACCAGGATCTAGTATGTATTAGCATATCTCTCAGGTTCTGTGTGCGTTGGAACGCAAAGCGTGGGGGAGGGATGTCAAGGGAACCTGATGTACTATCGACCAATGTTTTTGTATGATTTTCTGTATACGATTCGAGTTAGGGGTGAACCTGGTGATGCTTGTAATAAGGTCATCGTTGGGCCTAGTTTTGGGTTCTAGCTGTGCTGCTCAGTGGTTGTTTCTAGCCCTGCTGCATGCTGGGTCATGGTCCTCAGGGAGTAGTTATGGGCTTTGAG
The DNA here is from genome assembly GCF_964263255.1 of Lissotriton vulgaris. Taxonomy (NCBI): domain Eukaryota; kingdom Metazoa; phylum Chordata; class Amphibia; order Caudata; family Salamandridae; genus Lissotriton; species Lissotriton vulgaris. The sequence continues at coordinate 1,299,054,804 of NC_141691.1, forward strand.
GTTGGTGTTGAGTTATGCAGTCTGTAGGTCCTAGTTACTAGTATTGCTGCAATTCCGTCGATGGTGGTGGAACTGCCCATAAGGGAGTTTGTCAAGGGAAGCTTTAGGATGATGACTATTGTATAGAAAAAGACTGCTACAGTCAGTGGTTTTTAGGTCTCGCCCACACAGCGCGCATGCGCTGCTTAGGAAAAAGACCTTTAGCCATCGATTTCCTTTTTCAGACAAAAATGTGCACTCGTTGCATTGCTTTCAATGGCAACGCGTGCACGTTTGGCGATTCCCTTGCGGGAGAGAGCTTTGAAAAAATCTGTTTGTAATTAACAGATGGTTTCAAAGCTCGCTCCCGCAAGGGAAGCGCAGCCCCTTCCTTGCTCCCCTCCCCCTGCTGCCTCCTCCTCAAACTTACCACCTGAGCTTGTTTTATTTTTATTTTCGTTAACCTCTGGGATACAAACTCGTACGATACCCAACTTCTGCGCGGACCCCAACTGCACACAGAAAAGCACGCTGGCAGACTTGACCTTCTTCGGATTTCCCCGTGACCCAGAGAGGTGAGGAGCTGATACGTATCACTTGGTACATGTAGGGGCAGAGTAGTTTGTAATGTCTGCGAACACACTGGACAATATAATGCGATTCAAATGGCAGCCTCACACTAGGAATCGGTTTAGCGACGTTACAATCACTGTTGTCTCAAAGGCGTATAAAGACTTGGTGATGAGTGGTGCGCATGTGTCTAATTGTAGCTACCCTGTCATAGTTCTAGACCGCTAACTATAATTCTCAGGGGTGTGGGCCATAGCCATATTGGATGTGTGCGTTGGCGTTTTCCTGCATCTAAAGATATTATTTTTAGGACGTGTATGAGGTCTTCTTTTCACGCGAAGAACAACGCCGCAGGGAAGACGGTAAACTAATATGACTTTATTAACGGGCGCCATATGTTTTGAATTATCGTGCCCAGACACGGGCGCAATTATTCAAAACATATGGCCTGGCGCTCGCTCTCATGCTCACAGGCTTGTTTTAATTAGCAGCGGGAGCGCTTTCAGTTTCGCGTCTTACAGAGCACGCACCATCGTTTGAGCTGTCGCTAGGGTCTCGCTTCCTACTTCCTTTATATGGACTGCTGATCACCATGAGATCCTGTATAAATCCCAATCAATCGCAAGCGCTCACAGGTTTGCCAGGCCGCACATTGGCGATGGAAATAATGCGTTCTCACCATGAGACGTCTGTATTTTCTCTGCATAGTTGGAAAGCCACCTGAATCAAACTCACTTTCTTCCTTCCGCCAGAAAATCCTAGATACCATCTAGATAGGCTTAACATGCAGCTAAGTAAAGACAAAAATGCATTTGCACCGGATAAAAGTACGACAAGGGCAAGCCGGACCATACCCAGTAATTACGAGTTAACTATTTTCAATTCGAATTAGAATTATTGCAGTATGCAGATCAGCTAGGCAGGGAAATGTAACTTGAGCATTCGCAGTGCTGAAAAGCTTTTTTACATGTCATGGCCCAATTCAGTTGTGGGCCAAACGTCATCCGAGGGCCCGTTGTGTTCAAGTAGTGCACACCGCTTGTAGAGATACCATGGTGATCACGAGATTACCCAGTAAATCTTTGTCACTGCGAGTGTGAATCCCTATTAGCACAAAGGCAGGGTCAGTGACGGCAGTGTGGGACTGATTGGTCTCTCAGAGGCTCCTCCCTCCTCATAGAACGACCACCCCTGCGCCCACGAGTCTGTTCCCCTTGAGAGACAGGGTTGTATGGTGATCCGATTGTAAGCTTGCGCGTGTCTGCAGGTGCTCGCGCATGCACTCACGCAGGCACACCCGTCACATCACCCTCTTGCAGGCAGCTGAACTGTGGTCCACATAAAAACACCGTCCTTTGTACTCTTCCCACTCGTTAATCGAACCTCACATTATACCCTATACAAAGCTTGTTAAAAACATTATGTGCTTTTCAGTTGCTATAAGTCACGGATATTGCTGCAATAAATGGGCTCTCCAGCACAATAAAGCAACCGTACTTGATTAGAGGTTTGTAAACATCACTGTACAGCCTTGCCCGTGTGAGATGCTTTTTAAAGGTACCAAACTTGTATCCAGTTGACATACGATTTTATCGAAGGGCAAGCAAGCTGTGACACAGATGACCACTTACATTCCGATTCCGTTCCTGCTTTGCCAAAGATTAGCAGATCACTGTGCTATCACCCTGTACTGATGTAATCCTTCAACTCACTTCTTGGTGGTAACCGTGCTGCATAGTTTGTCACAACATTCTCTGCACCCTGGCATAGTGCTGTCAAAATAGATTCTTGTTAGTTGGCTCTCAATGGCAAAGCTTATTTAGATATAAAGGAATAGGGTGACACTTACTGTAGGCCAGCGCTTCTTCAATAGGGTGACCAGATTCTCAAAACAACTAGCATTTGCAATGCAATCGGTCTCGCCTTTGGGACCTTATATGTTTTTAGCGATTCAGCATGTTTAGGGTATGGGTATGAAATGGGGAGACCAGCTGTGTTGAATACAAGCATTGGCATAGCCAATAGGTCTCGCCTTTGGGACTTGATAAGTGCTTAGCCATGCAACAGTTGATGTTGTTACACCAAGGATATTGTGCTGCAAAACTGAATACTTATAAGGTCCCAAAAGTGAGACCTATTGGCTATGCCAATACTTGTTTTGAAGCTGGTGGTAGACAGTTTCCCATTGTTGAGGGAGAGAAGGAGGTACAAGAATGGACGTTTTCTGTCAGAGATCGTGAACCTAAGGTATGGGTTGATTTGATCTCCAGTCAACTCATCATGCAACTCTCCAAGCCTAAATGCAAGGTAACTTTTTGAGTTCTGCAACGTGGTCTTCAATTATTTCATCTGAACCTTCTTTCCTGTTGGAAAAGTTAAAACGATCAATTGCCACAGACATGGTAGATGAAAAATAAATGTCTAAATCTTCTTCAGCATGAGCAAATACATTCCCTTGAACATCAGGTCTCTCTTTCTTTTATTTCCCTCTGGCTGTACACTTTCAGTCCTCCCACACCCAGACAATGTAATAACCTTATTTTTTTCCTTTCTGAAGAAAAAATCCTCATTCTTAAATATCGATAAATCATTCATTTATATTCTCTCCACTTCTCCCACTTCATGGTTGGTTCTCCTGTTACCATAAAAGACTGTAATGAGGGCACGTTCAGTGCATTAGTAGCACACATGTTGGGTCAATATTTGGTTACTACGAGAAAAAGTGTTGTTGCTTCAGTTCAGTAATTGTGAGATTTACATATTTACTATAATATTTAATTATTAGTAATGTCATACATAACGCAAATTCCACCTTGTGTCTCCGCTGTACATAGTACTTGAGCTGCTTGGGGCACAGAGAAAAGTCTGGACCACTGTGCATTGTCCTTGTGCTTATTTAAGGAGTGGTGATCCGATCATAATCGCACACACATTTCTAATTGCATCCGTGATAAGCTGTAGACAAAGGGGTGGTGTGCGAGTCACGCAGAGGGCATGTTGCGTGATACTTGTGTTGACATCATGCGTCGCTACACTGGCCGTCAAAAATGCACATAACCATACTCGCACTGTGGTTGGCTGGGGCTCGCCTTGTGCTACGTTTGAAAAGAAACAGTTGCTGCGCTGATGGCAACCAGGACGGCACTTAAAAGTAAGAAATTGACACATGAATACCTCTGCCTATTACTCGTATTTTCCAAGGGATGATTGTCCATATTTTTCAATTGATGATCATTCATATAATAGTTGTTGGTCCTTAGTAAACGCTATAACTTGAAATATTCTGCACACTGCACTTGTGGTGTGTATGTGTGGGTCAACAGTGCCTGAAAAGCATTGCAATCCTGCTGCATACGCAAATGAGACAAGTAGCAACTTTATTGTAGGAATCAGGCCCCGGTACAAAACACAAGGGATACAGCCATCTCAAACACAGCTCCTCTTCAACTGTCCAAGGTATTCCATCACATGATCTCAGCAGTGTTGAAATGGAATACCCTGGAATTAATTCTATAATTGTTACAGCACAGGTCTTCCCACAAACTCCTCCTCACACTCAATGCCCATTTCCCCGTCCTGAGCAGTACACACCTTACCATAGGGAAGTCAGCAAGATGCCAGGTGACCGTTGAATACTTACAGAACGGCTTCCAGAGGCTTTAGGCTGGCAAAACAAAAGTAACTATTCTAAAGTACCTTTTTGCAATGGTTAGAGAAAATTCGACTTTACCAATAAATTGGATTTTGCTTAAGTATTAAAGAGTCCTTGGAATATAATGTTTCTAGTTGTTACCTAGGTGTAGATAAAATGTAATAAACTTAATATAGTATCCCAAAGGATTTGCTAAGGAACAGCGAAACCTGCTGTAGCAAAAATGGCTTTTAGGGCCTGCATTTTTAATGTAAGGATATGGTTAACATTAAAGCTTTACAAGTCATACTTTTAAATACCACACACCGTGCCTTAATAGGCATGAAGGCTTACTTAGGGCTGGCTTATAAATATTTAGAAGGAGAGTTTTGAGCCTGTCAAAAGGAGTTATTATGACTGGCTGAATTTACAGTTTTAAACCTGTTAGCCAGGCTGCTGGTGGAAGGCCTGCAGTCATGTCTGCATTGTCACAGCAGTGGGAGGCCTAATGAGTGCTGCTGCTGACAGGTGATATTTAACTTACAGGCCCTGGGTACATTCTGGGTACTATATACTAGGGACATATAGGTAAGTTAAATAAGCCAATCAGAAATATACCAATTTTACCATATTGAAAGGAGGAGTACACACAATGTATCTTTATTTAGTAGGGGTAAAGTGCACAGAGGTCTATATGCAGAAAAAAAGGATTAGCAAAAAAGGCCAAAAGAATTGGTGTGCCCCTGCAGAAAGGGAACATTTCTAACAGTGGACCACGATCCACCTCAACAAATAATCGACTTTCTCACATTAGTGCTCAGTGGGGGGATGCACAGTTTGTATTTAGCAGGACCATTCAGCTATTAGGTTGGAAATTAAAGCCCCTAAAGCAAAAAAGTAACTTTAATTGGCATCAGTTCTTTGATTGGGTCATTTTTTAACCCTGGGCGGAGCAGGCGTAGTGCCTCTACGCAAAGTTCCACAGAGTTGGAAAACAACTCCATGAAACTTCGCTCCCCTCTGCTACGTGCCCTCCCAAAGTAATTCTAAAGTAATTAAAAAGGCACTTACCTGCCGTGGCTGCCTCCTCCATGCCATGGCTGCTCACCTTCCTCCTCCTCGCCGTCCTCCATCTTAGATAACCCCTATATTGTACGTCTTGCATGTTAAAGAACAGTGACATTATTACCTGTGGTGGACTAACATCCACCACAACTGATAATTCACTTTCTCATAGTGACCATGTATTATATGAAATGAAGTACCTCCTGCTGTGCATTATAGGGATATTGCAAGTTGCTTGGGAGTTCTATGACCTGATAAAGTAAATCAGCATTTGGCCTTGAACTCCTCAGCAATTGCAATATCCTTCTAATTTTCGTAAGGAGTACTCTATCCCATATATTATGTGCAATTGAGTTACAACTGTGCATCCATCATTGGAATATCACATTTAGGAGACAAATCCATTTGCATTTTACTTCAATAAATACAATACAAACAGGTAAATCATTGAAGCGTTTGATAGCGTGATTTCTTTGAAAATGTTTTATTTGTCGATATAAACTGTTTTAACGCGGATGTTGCACTACAGGCACATAAAGGATTATCTTCAGATGTCGTGAAGGATGACCCAGATGTCCCTTGATCATGGCCAGGCATTAACAGTGGGATATGGCCCAGTCGTACACTAATACAAGTATGCCTAGTGCCGGCTATATTCTACAATGTTTGTAAAAATAGAATACTACTTTACTTTGAGGCATATTATATTGTAAAGGCATTTTAAAATCCAATTTGAGTAGGGTTGTTTGAAATAAGCAAACTTTGTCTTCTCATGCCCAGAGCATTCAAACAGTCTAGTAATTATTTCTCCTTTCAAATTTGTGTTTCACACCTTTTTCATTGCTGTGATGTATTTAGTTTATACGCTTCACTGAATAAGGCACAAGGAATATTACACTTTAATTTCCTACGTAAAACAACAAAGCAGGCAGTCTCATGACAGAAGACATAACAGTAAGCAGGAACTGATGACAGAGAGAAGGAGCAGATCATAGTATAAGCTAAACATTATAAATATACAGCAAATTAGTTGAGGAAATGTTAGGTATAACAGGGTGGGTGTTTGTAGGTGCACACACATTGTGTGCAAGTAATTGAACATCATAACATGCTTGACAACTACCATTTCAAGAAACAGTAGTGTTTTTAAAACCTGTTCTTCACCGGTAAAACATCACATAGCCAAACCTTCATGGTTATTAACTCATCGCCATAAATTCTAAATTTTCAATCAATGAAAAGTCCATTTTATAAAATTGGATATCGGAAAAATACATAACAACTTATGTATATTATGGATGGACAAAAGCAACTCAAGGTTCTGGTTGGATTTACATCACAGTCCCCATTTAGCGTTGTGATTTTTCATTTCACAAGACCGCTAATGGCAACACAGAACCATACAACATGGTCATCTCTTATGATAAGCTACATGGGTTCCATGTCTGGGTATTGCTCTTGAGCAAATAGCTATGGTTGTTTACCTACAATTCAGGCAAATCACATCATACCCATGAATTACCATCACATTTTAAAATAATGCAACCAGTCCTGAGAATTACTGAACTGAACCAGTAGGAAGCTAAAACAACATTTTATATGTAACCAAAACAATTGAAGTGTCAGGGTAACTCTTGCGCACAAACGCATTCAAAATTCAAAAGCATAATAGTCCAAATGGTGCTCAAGTGATGTGTAACGGCACTCTATGTTTCCAAACAGAAGACCAAATTCCCCCCAAGTCACATTCAAAGAATCCCGAGCTCCAATGTTCAAATAATAAGTCTCCACAAAGTGCTGATGTAGATTTAGTTCTCTTCTTTATTTTCCGTTTTCTAATCTTCGCATTCTTCCAATACATCCAAAACGAACATATAGCCAACATGTGTTTCGTCTATGGTAGGTATACCGCTGACTTCATCAGGGCTACAAAATAAATCATAATTAACCTTAGTTCTGATGTTGTTCCAACCTAAAATGTGTCAACCACCACAGTGAAAAGTGACTACAAAAGATGTAATTATGTAGAACCTCAAACCAGGAATATCTTTGTAGGTATAGTTATATATGACAACCAATAGTGACACGGTGTCAAAGTTCCACCTCAAAATAGTCCAATCAGAAGAATAAGTAACTTGGGGTTCTAAGTTCTACATAATTACTCCTTATGTGGTCACTTTGTCATATGTGAAGATTGAAAAATTGAAAATAATGTGGAGAAATACATCTACATCAACACTTTATGGAAACATTTTATATGTAATTTAAAAAGATACATAATGAGTGGTGTATTCTCATGCCAACAGAGCCTCTCAATAGGATTAAAGGACCATATCCCACGGTTACCCATCATGTATTTCCTGTACACATGTAGAGGTATATACAGATACAAATAATGCACATCTCATAATTAATATACATTATGTCTTTACCACAAGGTGTACTGCACCGAAAAAGAAGATCTCACCCAGGCCTCATAGAGAAGAGATAGGTACTGTGGGTGAGAGTGTTCCTTTCATTGGTCATTATTTTGTCACTGTTTAAGGTATTTTTATACAAAAAACAAGCTATACTCTTAGAAAAAAGCAGGGTTGCTGTGCTCGATAATGCAGCGCTTGCAGTGGCGTTTAACAAACCGCAGAGCATCTACTGGTACCTCGCAGTCCTGCACATTCAGCATCTGTAAGTCGAAGCAGTTGGCTGCCACAATTTGCAGTCCTTGGCCCGTAATGCTCTCACAAGACTTTAAGCTCAGGCGCTTTAAATTAAAACAGTTCAAGGCAAGACACTCCAGGCCAGTATCTGAGACCAAGGGGCACTTCCCAATGTCTAAGGACTTGAGTTTTGAGCAGTTTTTGGCAAGATATTCCAACCCATGGTCCGTAATTCCTTCGCAACCCCGTGCATTGAGATAGCGCAGTTTGCTGCAATACTTGGCGATGTAGCGGATGCCAACATCCGTGATGCGACCACAGTGGGCAATGCTGAGGTACCGGAGGCGGGACTCCAGTTTGGCTATTTCCCTCATGCCAAAGTCGCTGACAAATCGGCAGTCACTGACACTCAGTTCCTTTATGGAGGTACAGTAAATCATAATGTAGCGTAGACCTTCATCGGTAATACGGACACAACGACGCAGGTAGAGGTGAGTGAGCTGAGTGCAGTGAGCTGCAATGGTGTGCAGTCCTTCATCTTCCAGGACAAAGCAGTCTGTCATGTCCAAGAAGCGGATGGAGATCTGTTTCCCATGTATGGGAGACAGCTTAATGGAGGCCTCACGTGTCAGGCTAATGCAAGTAACCTTGGAGCAACCTAAAAAAGCAAAGAGAAACAAACAAGGTAAGTAGGTGGTAATCAAGATATGACCTTCTTCGGAAACCCAGTTTAATGTCCTGGCATTACTTATGCTTTAATGTCAACCAGAGAGATAGAAACATAGAAACAATTAATTTGACAGACTATTCAGAAGTTAAGACCAGCATACCCAAATCCTGCAAGTTTTGTACCCTAACTATAAAAGTCAAAGGCATCATTTAAACTTAAGCAGAACAAGAGAAACTCTACAAGTCGATGGTCACGCTCCCAGCCAAACTAGCTATTCCCCCACATCACTTAGAGTTGGGTTGTCCTCCAGGTTTAAGACAGTAGAGCCACTGGTGGCTTCCTCACAGTAATCAATTGACCAGAAAGCCATTTATCACAGGAATGCCTGGGTGTGTATGCCAGAGGCCCAACCTACTGAAGCCAATATTTGCTCTTCACATGGAAAAAAATTATTGTGTGTCAAAAACACTTGTTTTACATTTCAGAAGCAAACACCTCTACGTAGGGAGGTTAGTATCTGAAATACTAAGGCTCACAGCATCCCACCCGGCAAGTATTTCGGTCACCAGGAGTACCGTTAGCAAATATAACCCACCGGAGCCATGACAAATTCCCAAAATAGCAGGCAGGTTGCTGTGTGCGGGCAGAGAACGGCCACTGCCATCCAATCAGTCTGGCCACACAAAACAAACCCCCACCACCCCTTCTAACAAGTGTAACAGTCTTCAGCATTGACCTGGCTTACCTAATATAGAAGTACAGAGCCTTTTTATGCTCATATCTCTGGGGTATATAGAGTTCACCATGGATGGTGTTAATGATATCAAGCGTAGCTACTATTTTCCGGAAAGTTTAGGAATAGAGGAAACAAATAGGTATCATGAATAAAAATGTAAGGAGGCAAAAACACCCGAAGGTACAAAATAATGTATTCCACACCTCTGCTGAATGGCTCATGCATTGGCTAAATATGTGATGTCATCTTCTGCTGATATGTTCTCTGTTAGTCGTAGGTCCTTATCTGTGACCTCATATATTTATCTCATGGAAGCAGCAAGAATGCAATGTGATATTCTAAGGTGCAGGCCTGTTCTTTTCTTTATCGCCAGTATTTCCTCTGATTGGAGACAGAAAAAGTGTCAGCCTGTCTCACTTGTTATGCCTCCCTCGTGCATTCCATCAAAGTGAATAAAGTGACGTGGCTCACCAATCTTGGGTCTCTCAAGAAGGATTCTGCCAAGCCTTTGCAATTAAGTCTCTCAACAGGTGTTCTGCAGATTGTCAACTTATATGAAAGGTTTTCTGCACCCCTCCCACCCACTGGTGATCTGCGGCTTAGGGTGACTGGCGGATTTTGACATCATTATTAGGTCACAGCCTACCAGATAGCGCAGCTGTCTGGTTTGCTGAAGACATCTTGGGGACATTAAGAACGTTGACCTAGGAATAAATTCTGCCCGCTACTTACCATTGGCTTTGTGGTTTGTAACTCACATTTTCTGGCTTTCTATTTGCTGGCTTTATTTGCTTTAGGCTGTCCAGCTTGAGTTTGTCCCTTCCTTGCACAAACCTTGTTTACTGTATTCTTCCATAAACTCGCTTTCTGTATACAGACCTTAAAATCTTGTTCTTATCTTGTCACATTTGCTGGGCTTGCAAAAACAGAGGTCAAATGTCACCTGTGTCTTCCAGGAATCTTGGTGTTTATTTTTCTTTCTTTGACTTCAAAGTGGATTTATGTGACAATCATGTTGGCTACTAGGGGTCTGCTTCAGAAAGGCTGTACAACGCAATTTTCTTTTCTAGCACACAACAACATTTTAATGTCTACAATGAACTGTGCTGATGATCAAATCAATACATTGGGTGATGACAATTCCACACATTATAATTTGTGCGCTGTGTACTTTTATCAGTAAATCTGTATGTGAGTGCAAATGTAATGGTCATTTCAATTGAAGATGTGTTGTCTGTAATGACAGCATGCTACCACACCATGCATACTCCACATTTCAATCAATCAATCAGTACGTTTATAGAGCGGGCTACTCACCCATAAGGGTCTCAAGGCACTGAGGGAAGGGGGTTGCTGCTACTGCTCGAATAGCCAGGTCTTGAGGTGTTTCCTGAAGGTGAGGTGGTCCTGGGTCAGTCGTAGGTGGGCGGGGAGGGAGTTCCACGTCTTGGCAGCCAGGTAGGAGAATGATCTTCCTCCAGCGGTGGCTCTGCGAATCCGTGGGACGGTGGCGAGGGCGAGGCTGGTGGAGCGAAGCTGACGGGTTGGCGTGTAGAACGTGAGGCGGTTGTTGAGGTATTCGAGGCCCATGTCGTAGAGAGCTTTGTGTGCGTGGGTGAGTAGCCTGAACATGATCCTCTTGTTGACGGGGAGCCAGTGTAGGTCTCTCAGGTGGGCGGAAATGTGGCTGTGGCGAGGGATGTCGATGATGAGTCGTAAGGATGCGTTCTGTATGCGCTGGAGTCTTTTCTGCAGTTTGGCCATGGTTCCAGCATAGAGGGCGTTCTCGTAGTCCAGTCGGCTGGTGAGGAGGGCCTGGGTGACCACCTTTCTGGTTCCGGTGGTTATCCACCAGAAGATCTTTCGGAGCATGCCCAGGGTGTTGAAGGATGTGGATGAGATGGCATTGACTTGCTTGGTCATCGTGAGGGATGAGTCCAGGAAGAATCCCAGGATGCGTGCGTGGCCCATGGGTGTCAATGTGGTACCCAGCGCTATGGGCCACCAGGAGTCGTCCCAGGCGGATGGGGATGGTCCTAGGATGAGGACCTCCGTCTTGTCTGAGTTCAGTTTCAGATGGCTGAGCTTCATCCATTCCACGACGTCTCTCATTTCTTCCTGTAAGCTGATACTAGTGGTGGCCGGGTCTTTGGTGAGGGAGAGTATCAGCTGGGTGTCGTCGGCGTAGGAGATGATGTTGAGGTTGTGTTTGCATGCAATGGTGGCGAGGGGGCTCATGTAGATATTGAAGAGGGTAGGGCTGAGCGAGGAGCTTTGGGGTACGCCGCAGATGATCTTGGTGGCCGCGGAGCGGAAGGGAGGGAGGCGGAATCGCTGGGTTCTGTCAGAGAGGAACGAGGAGATCCAGTCCAGGGCCTTTCCTTGGATCCCAATGTTTCTCCACTCCACTCTACTCTGTACCACTCCACACCACTGCACTCTACTCTGAACCACACCACCCTACGCCACTCCACTCCACACTGCATCACTGCACTTTTCTCTTCACCACTCCACTCTAGACCTCTCCACTCTATACCACTCCACTCTATGCCAATGCACTCTACCCTATACTACTCTACTATGCATCACTGCCCTCCTTGCCACTGCACTCTGCACGTCGCTCCACCACTTCACTCTATGCCACCCTACTCTGCAACACTGCACTCTGCACTCTATGGCACCACACGCTACGCCAATGTACTCTACTCTGTTACACTCCATTGTAAGCCAGCGTACTTTATGCCAATCCCCTCTAAGCCATTCTAATCTGCTATGCACCACTGCACACTACTCTGAAACAGTCTAGTCTACGCCACTGCACTCAGCGCCACTCCACATCACTCTACGCAACTGCACTCTATACCAATGCACTCTACACCACTTTACTCAAAACCAATGCACTCTACGCCAATCTACTCTGCACCACTGCACTCTATGCCATTGTACTGTCACTGCACTCTATGCTGGTATATTGTGCTCTGCATCATTTCACTCTACACCACTCTATTCTGCTATTCCACACTAGGCCACTGCAGTCTACACTACTTTATGCTGCGCCACTACATACTACTCTATGTCAATGCAATCTACACAAATCCACTTTGCGTCACTGTGATCTAAACCAATGCACTCTATGCCAATCGACTCTACACCGCTGCACTTTACGCCACTTAAATCTAGGCCACTCTACTCCACTCCACTCTACGTCACTCCAATCTACATCACTTCACCCCACGATATTGCACTCTATGTTGCTCTACTCCCTTTAACTCTGCTCCCTTGACACTTTTTTAAAAAACTTTATTTATTGAAGCATCATCCATGTAGCTCATAATATGAGCACAGTCCATCAGTACAGTACAATGGCAGCGCTTCAGGAAAAAACATAACCAGTCTGCTCAACTTAACAAACCTTAGCCGCATAAGAACACATGAATTCAGTGATTGGTTACAGTACCACACAAATTAATCCTGTCTTCTGATGTAATCGCATAGTAAGCATGTCCGAGGTTTATACAGTAGGGCAGGGTCATTAGCACAATAGGCAGTCATTCCGAGGTTTGCTCCGTTTGAGCCCACAAATATTCCATGAAGGGGGCCCAGGTATCCTTGGGTCTGGATGTCGTTGGCAATTCTTCTGCATATAATTCTAGTTGTTCCTGGTAATAAGCCATATCTTTAAGCCACAGACTCACATTTGGTTTCAGTCTACTATCCCACGTAAACAATATGCACCTTTTGGCTAGTAACAGAGCCACTCTCACAAAGGGACACACTAACGATTTGCATTGAGGAGTGTAGTTTAACAAGCACTCTAAGGGGGTACATGGCAGCGCCTGGCCCGTCATTTTGTTTATCAGCGCAGTGACTTGCTCTAAGTACCTGAATTTCGCCCCACACTGCCATGCCAGATGCAGAAAGTCAGCCTCATCATGGCCACATCTCCTACAGCAGGCCGAATCGCGCAGGCCCAGCTTGTGAAATTTTTGGGGGGAGTAGTAAGTCTGATGTATGAATTTAACGTGTATGATGGGTAAATTGTTATTTGACATTAGCCGTACTGTCAGTGTGCAGACTTGTTCCCATACTACATCAGTAATTGGGGGCAGCAATATCGAATTCCAGCGGGCCAAGCTCTTATCGTGCCCTATAGCCGTGTCCCCTTGTATCGCTTTATATAGTTTTGTTATCCGCTTTTTCCGGCTAAGAGCAACTATCACCATCTGTAATGCCTGAGACACTTGACGTTCATCAGGGAATGTAGTGTAATGAGCCTTCATCATTTGACGCAGCCGAAAGCAAGTGAATTGAAAGAGTGGTGTGGGATGTTGTATGTAATCTAAGTCGTGATCAGTTATATATTTCCAGTCCATGTAAAGGTCACCCACAAGCGTTATTCCCACCTCCCGCAATGTCATCATTGATCCTTGTTCCTGAGCTACTGAAACAGCGGTGTGCCCCTGTATCGGCAGATCAGGTGGGTACAGTGGTAACCTGTTAGTCCTCCTCCCGATTTCCAGCCAAGCCCTCACCGTGACGTCAATAGTGTTGATCTCGTTTTTAGGCGTATGACGCTTAACAAGAGTGAGGACACCGCTTAGTGGCACTGGATATGCGTCACCCTTTTCAACTGCCACATGGGGTAGATAATCATGCGGTTTGAACCAAAAGTAAGCATATTGTGCCTGGCTACATAAATAATACACATAAAGGTCCGGAGCTTGAAAACCCCCTCTCTCAAATATCTGTGTAAGGGTATGCCAACTGATCCTGGGCTGCTTATTCCCCCATACCAATCGCAACAGCTGAGTCCGGAGTTGTTTAAAGAAATGTTTTGTTAAGCAAACAGGAACATTACAGAATAAGTATAAACATTTCGGGAGGATGATCATCTTAATTATAGCTGTGCGATCTGACAGAGAAAAAGGCATTCCCGCCCATCTATCAATATGTTCTATCAGTGCGGTGTAGGACCGGCCATAGTTTTTCCGAACCATCACTTCTGGGTCCCGGTGGATCCACACCCCAAGATATTTCACTGGGTCTGCCGCCCATAGGAGCGGGTATTCTAAGTGTGGCGGAATAGTGATTTGCGTCAGGGGAATTATGATAGATTTTTCCTAATTAATTTGGAGCCCTGAAAAGAAGCCAAATTTGATATATTCCCATATCACTGAGGAGAGGTACATGTGGGGTTCACGAACATAGGCAACCATGTCGTCTGCATAGAGAGAAATGCCCACAGGCCGATTGTGAAAGTTCAGTGCGGCTGCATTATGCCCCTGTCTGATCTGCATGCTAAGGGTTCTAGAATGAGGGCAAAGAGGAGAGGGGAAAGGGACAGCCCTGTCGAGTGCCCCTCTCCACAGGAAATGGTTCTGAAGTGACCCCCACCAACCCGCACCCTAGCTGTGATGTCAGTATAAAGGACTTGCACCCATCTGATGAAGACCGGGGGGAAGCCCATCCGACGAAGCATGAAGAAAAGGCACCGCCATTCCACAGAATCAAATGCTTTTGCAGCATCCAGTAACACAGCAACAGTGGGCAAATCAGGATTTAACACATAAAGCATAGCAAATATAGTATGTAGGTTAAGGGAAGTGGAGCGCTTAGGGATGAAACCGGACTGCTTAGGGAGTACTAAGAGGGGCATGAGGGGCTGCAATCGAGTGGCCAACACTTTCGTCAAAGTTTTTGCATTCAGATTTATTAACGAGAGGGGGCAATATGAGTCACAACTCATCTGGGACTCGTCTTTCTTCAGTAGAGTAATTATGAGGGCCTGTCTGAGGGAAGAAGGGAGATGGCCAGTGTCATGGGCTTCAGCATACATCTCTAACTGATGGGGGATAAGAAGATCCGCAAAGTGTTTATAGAATTCCGCAGTTAGGCCATCGGGCCCCGGAGCCTTATTGTTAGGTAGAGAGAGTATGGCCTCCCTAATGTCCTTGTCGTCTATGGGCAACCCCAGACATTTCCGGTGGATATCAGAGAGCCACGCTATAGCTGTGTCCTCAAAGTAGTCTGACATGGCCTCCTACGTCATACCTCCCCGAGTGGAGTACACAGAGGCATAGAACTGTCGGAACTGCTCTACAATTGCATCATGTGTGTGGTGCGATATGCCGGTGTTATCCACAATGTGGTCGATAGGGGGGTTTGCTGACCTACGTTGCAGTCTATCCGCCAAATTTCTAACTGGTCTCCCGCTCTCTCCATATGCGCGGGCAACATGGCATTTGGACGGATATTTAATTTCCTTTTCTGCCAGCGTGTTGTAGTCCTCTGTCAACTCACGGATCTGGGCAAGTGTGTCCAGAGTGGGATCGTGTTCGTATTGGACCTCAATTCCCGCAGTCGCCCCTCCAACGTCGACAGTTGTCCCCTAATGTCTCTAAAATCCCTGCAGTCGTCCCGATACATACCCCACGGATCGTCGCTTTGAATGCCTCCCACAGTGTAGCTTGGCTATTCACTGAGCCTGTGTTGAATTCAAAAAATTGCACTATATTAGACCGTATGGTATCTGCAAAAACCGGATCCAGCAGCGCCGACACCCTGAATCTCCATGTGAAGGGTCTATGTGGAGCGTCAGGCAAAGTCATTTCAATTATGACAGGGCTGTGGTCGGACAAGGTCCGAGGGAGAATATCAACCTTCGCCACCCATGCATTTGCATCTTCACTAAGGAGCCAGTAATCTAGGCGAGACCAGCTATTGAATGCCGGCGCTATGTGTGTACCAGCCAGGACATCTGCATTCCTCAACCGCCAAGAGTCTACCAATCCCAGCTCCACCATGGCCCCTCTGGTGCAATGGGCTACTTTAAGCATGCGAGCCCCCGACGGGTCAGGTTTGTCGACTAATGGGTCTAGGTGAGTATTAAGATCGCCCCCCATAAAATAGTAGACTCCGGCCATGAGCGCAATACATCAAGCATGTGTAGAAAGGGTGTAGCATCATCTACTACGGGGCCATATGTGTTGACAATGGTGACCACTTTCAGACCTAGCTTACCTTGCACAACAGCCCACCGACCTTCAGCATCTACACTAGTGCGAAGGGCCTGAAAAGGCACCCCTTTCTTAATGAGAATGAGCACCCCTCTGGTGTAGGTGGAGTATGATGCAGCCAGCCTATAAGCAGCCCACCTGCTAGCTATGTTACCCTCGGTATGTTTATTAAGATGGGTCTCCTGCAATAAAGCTATTTTCACATCATGCCTGTCTAAATGCGCCAGGACCTGCTTCGTCGTTTTTGGGATATTTAAACCTTGGACATTCCAGGTCATACAGTTAAACGTACTACCCCTCATTTATGACAGTAGGTCGCAAAACAGTAATAATCAATGAATCGAAAATGTATGTGGCAAGAAACATAAGGAGCATTCGTATCTTTGACATACCAATCCCAACAGCTGCGGCATAAACCATGTAAACAGTCCCTCCCTCCCCCCACCCACTTCAGCTGCCCCAATTTGCTAAAGGTTCCACCCCTGTATGCCCCAACACTCAAGGACACCACCCAGTAACTCGCAACCAACTTTGAACACACCGGGCAGAGCCTAACCAAAGTGGAGGTAAAGAACATAGTGAATGGGGAATACCCATGAGGAGACATAGCGGCGCAATACACCCTCGATCTTACAGGGAGGAGCCGCAGAATTGATATGGTATCCACCATACCGCAACCATCCCACCAATCTAGAAAGGAAGAGACTGGAGCGCAATGCCAAAACCAGGGTACATTATTACTCCGCAAAACGTCCGCTCCGAATCCGGACTCAGAAAGAAGAGGCAATACATGCACTGTAATATACCAACCAAACGCTGCATGGTGAACAGTGTATGGATCAGTCCCCAATATCGTCTATATCTGAGAGGAGCGAAGAGGAACCTCAACACCCCCCCTAGTACACTTGAGGCGCGGGAAAATTAAACACATGCCGTCGTAGTCCACCAGATGAGTTGCTATGAGTGCCACAGCGTGTAAAAAAAAAGAAAAGGAGGAGCACCCATAGTCACATCAGATTCATAGGCAGCACACTCAGTCATCCACATCTGACATCGGAGCTGGGGAGCTCTTGCTACGATGAAGCGACTTTGCATGGTCCATAGCCTGCTTGGGATTTGTGAAGATCTTTGCTGTATCCGCCTCCCCAATGCGCAGCCGCGCTGGATAAAGCATGGCGTATGGGATTCGTTCTTGCATCAGCAGTTTTTTAACCCCCAGAAATTCTTTTCTGGCCGCTTGAACAGTGGCTGTAAAGTCTGGAATAACGTGAGCACATTTCCTTGGTAGTTGATGGTTCCCTTTTGACGAGTGATGCGTAGAACAGTATCACGGTCCCTGAAATGTAAAAGTCTAGCGATGATCGGTCTCACCGGGGCGCCAGGGGGAGGTCGCGCCGCAAGCGATTTATGCATCCGCTCCACAGAGAACATGGCCGACAGGCTATCCGCTCCACAGATGTCACGTAGAAGTGTTTACACATAGTCCTCAAGACGACCCACATTTGTGGACTCTGGAAGGCCCAGTATACATACATTAGTGCGCCGCGAGCGCGCTTCGATATCCTCATTATAAGCCTGTATTACGGCTAGGAGCTTAGTGATGTCAGATGTCTTAGCGGTAACTTGCTGTAATCCATCTTCCGCATCAGAGACGCGCTGTTCTGCTTCCCAGACGCGCAGTCTGTTTGTCGAGTTTAGAAGAGAAGTGGTCCATCCTCCCATTCAATGCCTCTATCTTTCCATCAATGGCCTTCAGGCTGGCCTGTTTGGCCACAAGAGATTTCTCCAGTGCTGTGGACGGCGGTGGTGCGGTGTCGAGCTCGGAATCAGAAGCTGCGTTCTGCGAGGATCAAGCGCCTTTACGTTCATCAAATATCAGCAGGGGTTGAGACTTATCGGGTTTCCCCATGATGGCTAGCGGCAGCAGAGGAAGAATGAAGGGTTTACTAACCACTCCTGGGGTCCTCCCCACATCTTCTAACAGAAGCCACGAAAGCTGAGGCCGAGTTGAATCGCAATGTGCGGCTAGTGGCGGCCTACTGCGTTTGCTAGTTGCAGTGTGACAAAGACAGCACAAGAAGCAGCACCAGATGCTGTGTCACCACACTATCGTTGATGAGCTATGTGTCCCCACCAGTATAGCGCAAGCAGTGTGTTAGGCGCTCGGCGTACACCCTGAAGAAGCTCCTCGCAATAGTGGTGGCAGCACTCGGACTATAGCGCACAATAGGGAGGTGGGGGGCGGCTGGTCACAGTGCATGCCACATGTGTTGCTCGAATCAAAGTCCCCGCTGTGTAGAGATTGCCAGGGCTTGCTCCCCCACACGTATATGGCAGAATTACAATGGCGGGGTAGGGGCGCACTCGCCTTACCCCAGTTTCTAGGGGGGGGGGCCTCAGCGACAGTCCTGCACCACAGTGATATGAGTGTGCAGCCTCGTGCTCCGGCAGCGTTAGCAAAGAACAGGAGAGGAGCCCCCAAATGATGCTCCCCACGTCGTAGGGAAGTCCCACGGCCCACCGCAATCACCGGAGCCGGGGCCTCTCGTAGTTTACACCCCCAGGTGGGGCCCAGAGGGAGAGAAGCACGCTCCAGCCGTGGCGTCCGATGTTATCTCCTCCAAGGTTGTAGCGGCGACTGCAGCGCCCCTGGGGTCGTCCACGGCAGATCCGCCGAGCCTCCTTTTCACCGATCCCTTCCACAAGGTGCAAGATCCCGGCCACTGGCAGCGCCGACTCCGCGCCCCAGGACTCACATGGCCGCCATCACAGCGTGGTCTGCTCTGCCAGGTGGTCAGACTGCGCAGCCAGGCGTTCACCAGGAATATAAACCACAGCGCTGGATAGCCCTCGATGTTAGCAGAGCCCTCACACCAGGTACAGCAACGGATGGCGCAGTAGGGGAAGGATAATTACAGGATAATTACAGGATAGTTACTGCGGCCGGCAGAGCTACACTAGAGTGCGGCCATCTTGCCGGACGCCTTGCCACGCCCCCCCCTGCTCCCTTGACACTTTACTGCACTACATGACACTCTACTCCACACCATGCCATTCTAAGACACCACTTCACTCTACAACGCTCTACGCAACTCCCTCTATGCTATTCCATGGCTCCTTATTCCACTCTATTCTATGACACTCTACTTCACTCCACTCTATGCGATTCCTCTCTATGACAATCTATTCCGCTGTGCACGATTCTACTCTACAACACTCTAGGCAACACCTTCTATTCTCCTCCACTCTGCTCTACACCACTCCATGCCACTCTACTCGACTCAGCTCTGACACTGTACTGTGCTCCACAACTCGTAACTCTACGCCTTTCCACTCTGACACTATTCCCTCCATGACACTCCACAACACTGTACGCTACTCCATGACACTCCACTCCTCTCCAAGCCAAGCCACCCAACTCTACTGTATGCCACTCTACGTCACTCCATAACACTCTACTCCACCTTACAACACTCTACTCCATGCCACTCTCCTTTACCCCACTAACTTTTAGCCTTGCTGAACAGCAGCCACTTTGGTGTACAATATTGCTAAAACTTATTGGCAAAGCCAATTGCTCTTACATAGACGAGACCTACTGGCTTTGCCAAAGCTTGTTTTTAACTGGGATTCACAAGTAATGATCAACTGCTGATCTCCCTTCCTGCATAGTTATGCAATTTTGAAGACAGAAAGCAATGTTTACTTAATTTTATGCTTCTGTCGCAGGCACTTGTACAAACACGGACCTCCCGCGAAAACAGTATCAAAGAAAGGAGTAGCTTTCTTGTGGATCTTGTGGACTTAGTTAGAGCCAGACAGGATTACTGTAACTCCCTTTATTTCGGCCTTCATTAAAACATTATTTCAAGATTTTAGGTTTTTCAGAGCAATGAAGTGCAACTAATCTTTAACCTAAACCCGCTTGAATGGACAAATGTGGCTTGCACACTCTAGATTGGGTCTCTGCAGCGGCGTCACTAGGGGGGTGCGGGGGGTGCGGACCGCACCGGGTGTCACCCCATCTGGGGTGACACCAATCTGGTTAGTTGCGCTGGCTGGCTCCGTGGCTCGCTCTGCAGTGCAGCCTGAGCCTACCTAACTATTCTAAAACCGCGGGCCCGGGGCAGAGCTCACATTGGTCCTATACGGGCCGGGGGCCGGGGCCCTCTGCCGAGACTGTGACATGAAGGAGGAGAGCTCAGTCAGTTCTGAGAGTGTGTGACATGCTGTGCGTGCATTGCAAGCAGCAAGCGCACGCCACCACGGTCAACTAGAGGGGAAAAACTAGATATCCGAACGCTCATAAATCACACGAGGCAGCGCCAGAGAATCAGCGCTTGGATGCCACGACGGGTCTTTAGGCGCTGGGGATGATGAAAACTTGGAGAAAGGCGCTGCGAGGCCACAACAGGTTGTCTGGGCGCTGAGTCACGAGGAAGGCTTGGAAGCAGAGGGTGCTTCGCTTGCACAGATGGCCATGTTTAAAAGAACTAGAATGTTCCAATTTATTTTATTTATGCATTTTTATACAGCGCAAACATTTCCTTAAGGTGCTAGAGCGCTTTATAATAAACATAGGTCATTCCATAAGGCCCACACTTACATGGTTAGATAAGGTTTTTACAGTAAAACATAAGTCGTAACATAAGGACCCAATTTACACAATATGCAATCATTGCATAAGGTGGTAATGCTTCAAATTTGCAAACCAGCAGATCACATTAGGTCTAGAATTACTACTGTTTGAGGATGTAGGCAGTGTGAGTTGCGGCAGCGAAATGACTTATACAATGGTGGTGGAGCAGTGAATACCAGGGCAATGGTCAGAGGCTAAACCATAGCGGTAAGAGAACAAGTTCCCATTGGATAGTTTAGCTAAGTTGTCACTAACTATGGGGCATATTAACAAGGCCAGGTGATAATTATCGCTCAGCGCACTTAGCGCTAGGATAATTATCACCGGCCAACTCTGCATTTTATCGCGGAGATAGCGTGCTATCAGCAACGCTTATCTCCAAAGCGATAAAATACAGAACGCAAGCTGCAAATTGTGAGATTATCGCTGGAAATACAGCAATAATCCCACAAGGTTTGGCGATAGCTTGCTGATAGGGATAGACATACTTAGCCATGATATCCACCTTACATAGGATATCATGGCTAAGTCAGAAAAATGCCAGATGTTAAAAATCAGCGTTAACCATAGTTAGCGATATCCTTGATAATAAGCGACATTTATCCTATTATTTTACTCTGGAACGCCCCATTTGCATCTCATTAGAGATGTAAGGGGAGGCGTAGGGTAAAAGGGAGATAACATGCAAATTTGCGTGTTAGCACCCTGTTGCTGATAGGGCTCTAGTTTTATCTCTGCTTTTTTGGCTTTTAAAGCCAAAAAAGCAGAGATAAAGCCTTTGTTAATATGCCCCTAAGTGTCTTTCAAGGAGAAAGGCCTACAGCTCCGTTTGGAACTTGCCGGTGATGTAGTGGAGGTAGGCTGGGAGGGAGGAGCTGCGTGTTCTGGTCGCGTTTCCTGAGAAGGATTGTGCCATTAGTCATTCCTTTTCGAAGGTTGCAGGTTCAAGCAGCTGTGGTCTACCTTCTCCAGATACCTTTAATTTGTCTGCCAGGTAAAGGGAGTGGATGTGCGCAGGGCCTTATGGGTGATACAGACTGTCTTGTACATGGTCCAGGCTTCAAAGGGCAGCTAGCGGAGAATGGCCAGCACAGGTGAGATGTGGTCACTCCTTTTGGCCCCAGAGACGAAACATGATGGAGGGATGGTGCAGGCAGAGAGGGAGTTGGTGCAGGCAGAGGGTGAGATGGTGCAGGCAGAGGGAGAGATGGTGCAGGCAGAGGGAGAGATGGTGCAGGCAGAGGGGAGATAGTGTTGACAAAGGGGAGATAGTGCGGACAAAGGGGAGATGGTGCAGGCAGAGGGTGAGATGGTGCAGGCAGAGAGAGAGATGGTGCAGGCAGAGGGAGAGATGGGGCAGGCGGAGAGAGAGATGTTGCAGGCGGAGGGGAGATGGTGCAGGCAGAGGGAGAGATGGTGCAGGCAGAGGGCGAGATGGTGCAGGCAGAGGGAGAGATGGTGCAGGCGGAGGGGAGATGGTGCAAGCGGAGGGGAGATGGTGCAGGCAGAGGGGAGATGGTGCAAGCAGAGGGAGAGATGGTGCAGGCAGAGGGAGAGATGGTGCAGGCGGAGGGGAGATGGTGTGGGCACAGGGAGAGATGGTGCAACCAGAGGGGAGATGGTGCAGGCAGAGGGGAGATGGTGCAGGCAGAGGGTGAGATGGTGTAGGCTGAGGGTGAGATGGTGTAGGCTGAGGGTGAGATGGTGTAGTCTGAGGGTGAGATGGTGTAGTCTGAGGGAAAGATGGTGCAGGCAGGGGGTGAAATGGTGCAGGCGGAGGGGAGATGGTGCGGACAGAGGGAGAGATGGTGCAGGCAGAGGGGACCTGGTGCATGCAGAGGGTGAGTTGGTCCATCCGGTAAGTTGTGAGGGGGTGACACCATGAGTTACCCGCACCGGGTGACACCAACCCTAGTGACGCCACTGGGTCTCTGTGCTACATATTTACATTCCTAAATGCCCATAACCATATATTTCTCAAACAAAGCGTGATTATGATGGGGCAAACACTGGAGGAGTTAGGATTTACTGGAAGGACAATAGGTGTAGCGTTGGCTGTTATTGTGAAAGTCTACAGGAGCGCTCAGTTAGGCAACCTAAGGGAGGACACGGATTGGATTGGCTGAGCTCCAGAGACTGACAGCCCCCTGTGCAAACCACAGGACACGAAAAGGGGGCGGGCTGAGGCAAGATATGAGGAAGGTGTGTTCATGGCTGGCACGGCCATGTGTCCAGGGAGTGGTTAGGGGACTCATTTATTTTAGTTATTTGTAAAGCATACTAGATAAAACAAATTGTCAGCAGGCGCCATGAACTAATGAATAGAACCCTAATATTACGTAGACCGTAAAATTAGGCCTGAAATATTAATGTAGTGAAAAAGGTCATACAAGCACCATTAATTTTTGTTAAACAGAAGGTCCTTCTCTACCTTTCCGAAGCTCAGCACTGCATGTTTTTCTTTCACATGTGTTGGTAAGGACCTCCAGATGTTAGGACCTAAGACTTAATAACCAGTTTGGTTCCACAATAATGGGAACATCCTTACAAGACAAAATTGTTGATCATTTTCCACAGTGACTTATGGATGGCACTTCTTCACCCTCGTGTATCTGACTCTGATTGGTGCAGGATCAGTACAACCGGTAATGTCAGAACGCCAGGCATCACAGGAGGCACGTTTTTGTTACAAACCAAGATCAAAACGGATCGGTCTGTTTTTTTATCTATCTTTAGGCTGAATCACACAATGGAGTGACGTGACATGGAAAGCATATGTGGCAAGCACGACAAAATCCAAAGAACTGGCCTTTTGAACTGAGTTGGACTGACCATGGTGGGTAGAAGGAATGCCCCGGTATTCTGGAGAACAGGCAGCTGCTTCAAGAGATGGCCGTTTCGGTTGTAGAGCTCCACAGCCCTCCCTGACAAAAGGCTTTGCTGGAGAGGTACTCCTTTTTATACAGACACCTACAGGATGTTCTGCTGCAGAGAACTAATGCCCATAGTTGCCATGCCTGACACCGAAGCACTGCAATATTTCATGAGCTTCTCTTCAGAACTACGTGAAAAACATACGCGTTTTCTCCAAATGTATTTGGAAAATGGTGCAGCACAATGAAATGCTTTAACTAACTTATTTAAACAATTTCTGTTGGGTGTTTGGTGGTGGGGCACGAACCCAGCCCTATAGGGGAAGTTCAGCCATTTTCACTACATTTGCACCCTTGGGAAATAAATGGGATGGTGTTAATAAAACGATTATTGAAGACGACTTTTAGCCCACAGAGCGTTTGATTTAGGAAGACTGAGGTGTCATAAAGTGGCAAAGTTGGTCCATATATATCTGAAAAGATCTGGTAGAGAACAAACTTGTGAATAAGCTATAGCTGTTTAAACAAGTGAGCAGGGATCCAGCCTCATTGTCAGGGAAAGTGTCGAAAAGCCTCAGTGGTGACGTCAGATCTGATTCCACTGCTCGTCTGACTTCTAGTAGGGCCATATTTCTCAGCTCTAAGCTGGCGAAGCAAAGTGGCAGAGTTAACAGGAGAAAGCCTAACTCATCGTGACAGGCTGCTTTCACCTCTGACAAACTGCAGTTCCCAGCAAAATGGATTATGCCGGAAG
Organism: Lissotriton vulgaris; assembly: GCF_964263255.1. Lineage (NCBI taxonomy): Eukaryota > Metazoa > Chordata > Amphibia > Caudata > Salamandridae > Lissotriton > Lissotriton vulgaris. The sequence continues at coordinate 1,299,079,391 of NC_141691.1, forward strand.
CTGGAAATTCTCTCACTTTAGCAAGCTTTCCTAATCTTTTCCTTTTGCAGTGGCTAAGCTTTCTTCATTGAAAATCCTGCCTTGTGGGATTTTAATTTCCTGCTCCCCCTGCTCTGGATTGGTGCGGTCCGTCAATGGGGAATGAATAAATACTGACAAGAGTTTACACCGGTGACTGGACTTTGGCCTTGAACCAAGGGGTGTCACTTGATTTGTCCAGGGAAGGCTCTGTTTGTCATTCATATGAACGAGCAGCTCTCCAGTGTTTCCTAATGTGGAGGTGCGAGTGAGGAAAAGAGGTAAAGGGGAATACAGAGAGGTAGAATTAGAGACACATATAATCGCACACAGGTTCGTACCTCTGAGCCAGGCTGGGGGGGGGGGGGGGGGGGGGAGATATAGATAGAAATAGGTCAGACAGATAAAGGCCGAATTATTCATTAGAAATTTGACATATTGGATAAGTGGCCTTTGTCAATGTCTTTAACAGAGCGTTAAGTGTCTCCCTTCTCAAAGGCAGAGGCCAGAATCTAATATTCTCCTTTTTAGGTCTCACTGAGCCAGCGCATGCACTGTCCTGCAAGACATTTAGTAAGTGGATTTAAAAGTGCTGCCACACGCTTTTGCTGGCCTAGCGATTGCTGTTATCTGCCGCGCGCACGCACGCAACCACCAGCTTTCAGCGTCTGATCAGGTGCCATCTGTTTTTCCTTTATGGATTTCTTTTGCCGCACGCACCACTCGCAGGCTCACCTCCTGCTCCCCCTCTCACGCCAGCTCTCTTATCACAAGCTTCCCGCGTCGCGCCCCTCCTTTGCTCGTCTTCCTTCTTTAACTTTACTTTTGGGACGCTTGTTTCAGTAAATTTAACAAAGCAACAAGCCGGGCATATCCAGAGGAGCTTTGGAACCTGGCGACGGAGCTCTAATCCCGGCTCCTACACTCAAGCACTACAAACCGTGCGAGTCTGTGCAAACCAGCTTTCTCCCTGGGGACGCGCCATATAAAATCCAAGTACAAAGCGGCTGCGCGGCCTCTGTAACCGGTACTTTACCGGGCCCAACACACCCTGCTCTTCCGTGATCCTGTTACAGTCAAAATGCTCCCAGAAAGGGCTGCGCTGCTGACAGGAGTTACATAAAGGCTATATAAAATAAAAGCATACTAAGCACAGAGCAGCCTCGCCATTTACTGGGACTTTCTTGCTGTAAGAAGGGGGCTCACAATTGTTTATCCTAAGCAGATACTTTTCATCTTTTACTTGTTTTTCCACTGGACAAGGGTCTGTGCCGTCTGGGTGTGTGCTCCTTTCTTCCTCTCTCTTCCTATATTTGTGTGTGTGTCATTGCTGTGCCTGTCATCGACTCTGTGTGCGCTTGTTTGTGTATTTGTATTCGTCACTCACTTTGCCTGTTATTCTTTGTGTTCCTGGTGGGCTGAGTGTTTGTGTATTTACGCCTTCCTCTCTCTCAGCTATGCCCTCTGTCAGGATCCATGTCTATGACTCTGTGTATTTGTCGCGCTTAGCGTTGGCATGTCTGTAGTATTTTCAATCCATACGTGTTTGTATGTGTTCTCGCTCTCGGCGTACGACACCCTCATTTGATGGGACTCTCTGAACATGTAATTCAATGTCAGTCAGTCCGTCACTCTGCGTCCCCGCGGGGTATCGGCCGCTCAGTCAGTATATCTGTTCACCTCTAGGTGGGATTGTGCGTGGACCACTTTCTGTAGCTGTCCCTTAGTGTCCCGGACTTTGTGTGCTTGCGCGCATGGAATACTGCATGTCTATCACGTTGTATACCGGCCACTCGGTGTATCATTAACTGTCAGTGCACGTAGGTGTGTATGTGGCTATTATTGTTTGCAGACACGTATTATTACCTCTATATGTTCGCACGTGTGTGTAGAAACCTGATCTGGCCTGTACGTCAGAAATAAATACAAAAATACTGAAGTTGTTAATTATTATTATTATTAGTATGTCTTTTACCTTAAGAGACCGTGTTTATGTCACTTCGTAGATCTGCTTCACTGTGCTTCTTTGGCATTGTGTGTGAAGCTGTATGTCTGTGTGTCTGTGCCACCTCTGGCCTGTGTCCTGACTGTGTTTGCGAGACTGCTCCCTATCACTCTTTCTGTCTGCTATTCTGTGTGCTTCTGTAACCTCATTATCTGTCACTGTCAAAAGCACTGACTGCTTGTGTGACATATTGTGGGAGGACTCATGTGTGTTTTTATTTATTAGAGGTGGGGGAGCCATTAAATTAACAAGGGGAGCCGAACCTGTGACTAGCCAAGTCTCTGGTTCGGCTCTTACAGCCCGTGCACGAGTCGAGCCATGACAATGTTGGCTATGTAAAACATACACCTACAATAAATAAAATGTGATAATGCCTCTTCAAAATTCAAAAAAGTGTACTTCTGTAATGAGGAAGCTTTGACATTAAAACTATGCATTGTAGCACTACATTGACATGTACTTATTCAAAATGATAGTTTTAAACATGAACCATTAGTGAACTAAGAGGCAGGATAATTGTTATGTAAACCCTGCATGTGGCCCAAATTATTGAACGACATTATAGTCTATTAAATCAAACACAATAGGCATTTGCTCAACTGGATTCGGGACTCACATAGCTGAAAATGCTATCATATGAGATACGAGATAACAATTAAAAGGAGTTTTGGTGAAATACATTTTTTGATTAGGATCACACAATTTAAGCAGAGTACTTGCTATTTATTCAGGTTATTTAACAATTTGACAAGAGGGGCTTTTTGCGCTTATAGTGCTCCTATAGGATGGAGGTCTATCTAGCTTAGTACTGCTCAAAGGTTGAGATACAGTCCCTTGTCATAAACTGTAAAAATAGGCAATAGAATTTTGTCTATATAATGAATTTTAAAGAATTCTCCTCCTGAGCAATTACTCAAGCAATATCTTGAGATCAATTCACAAAGAGCAACCAATAAATATCAAAACAAGTCGGAAGAAATCAATCCAACGTATTTCAAAAAACTTCTTCTTTATTTTTCTTCTTTTCCAGACACTCAGTACTTTTTCTTTTCTTTTCCTTTGCCAACACGTGTTTCGTCCTAACTAAATATAGTTAATGGACTTCGTCAGGGCAATGAATATCTTTACTCTATAGTTTTGGCAACACCTCAGACGATCACAGATTGAAAATTCCTTCATAGGAGGATGTCCACTAGGTACCACGTGTTGGCAAAGGAAAAGAAAAGAAAAAGTACTGAGTGTCTGGAAAAGAAGAAAAATAAAGAAGAAGTTTTTTGAAATACGTTGGATTGATTTCTTCCGACTTGTTTTGATATTTATTGGTTGCTCTTTGTGAATTGATCTCAAGATATTGCTTGAGTAATTGCTCAGGAGGAGAATTCTTTAATATTTATTCAGGTTCTCAGGTTTTACTCGGTACAGATCAGCCAGTAAATGGTTATATACTTGTCTTTCTTTATGTTGATGCTTTGTTTTTTTACTACATTGTGCATTTTTCTGTTGTTTTTATGTAGCGGGAACTGGACTCAAAGAATTGGAGCACTTTACATGAACACCAATTACATTATACAAGGTCACATTCATTGTTTATAGGCACAGGGATATTAACTGATTTCCCTTGGTTCACGGGATGTTGAGCGATGCTGTGACTAGAACATAGTTCCGCACTTTCAAAGTCTGCAGCTCTGCACGCAAAGCTACATCCTGGATAGAGGGAGGCTGACAGGCAGAAGCCACATGAAAGCACTGCTCATTGTGGGTTCGAGGTTCCAACAGGGTCTCAAGCTGAGCCAGGCTTCAGGTATGAGCCTGGATCAAACTTTCAATGGCTCGCCCACCTCTAGTCTTTATGTGTGCTTGACAGAGAGAGACTGTCACTCCCTATGTCCACGGCTCTATGTGACATGTCATGTCTGTCACAACTGTCACTCAGTGACCCTCAACTTTGTGTGTGAGAATGTGTCTCTGTCATTACCTTTTTATGTTTTGGTTGTCTATGTACATGCAAGAGTGGTATGCTGTGTGTTTGTCAGTTGTAGTTCCCGTGTGTGTTCCCAGCAGCATAATACAGGCCCCTGAAGCCCCAGTGGTGCAGGGTAACCATCCAGGAACCCCAACCCTTCAAAGAGGCCCTCGGTTTAGCCGAAGGGCAGGGAATATCTCTAATATATAGGAGACTCAGGGATCCCATATCACAAACAGCAGGGGGGTGGGCGTCATTTTGTGTTAAGCAACTATGTTTATCATTCTGTCACACAATGCAACTCTTTGCTTGTATGTGTGTATCTGTATTTTGGATTTTTGTCCCTCTGTGTCGGTCACTTATGTATGTTTGTTGCTATATACATGTGTCTGCATGTTCCCTCGGCCTCTGTGTCTGTCACTCTGTGTCTATAATTTTGTGTGTGCAAAATGTGGTTGTGGCGCTTATATGGTGTATTTTCAACTCTCTATGTCTGGTTACATATGTAATGAAGCTGATGTGTCAAGATTCCTCCCGCAAACATGGAGGTAGTATGTCGATTTATTACAAATAGGTTTTAAGTTTATTATTTTTTAATCGTCAATCAAAACTCCCTAATTATATCAGAAATGTGAATACTTGTCTGTTTCATCACATTGTATCAACTATTATTTGAAATCTCTAGGCTACAGTATTATAATTTGTCACAAGAGTTGGTATCATTCGCTCCACCGACATTGTTCACAGGCTCGTGATGTAGTTGTCATAAGGGCTCTGCAAAATGAATTTGCCATTTTTGCCTATCTCCCAGGAACCTTTTACCAAAGAGGCTTACATTTGCACGTGCAGGGTTAAACCCTCTCTCAAGTAACAACTATTCTAAATTACAGCAATCCAGATTGGCTGTATCAGCAAATGAAAGCGAGCAATAATCTGCGGCAGGCATCCATTCAGCCCTCTGAGCCTTGCACCACCCCATGTATTCACTGCTGAGACCACAGAGGAGTGCCACTCAAATATCAGCCATCAATGGGGAGGCCATGGAAGAGTGCCACTCAAATATCAGCCATCAATAGGGAGGCCATGGAAGAGTGCCACTCAAATATCAGCCATCAATGGGGAGGCCATGGAAGAGTGCCACTCAAATATCAGCCATCAATGGGGAGGCCATGGAAGAGTGCCACTCAAATATCAGCCATCAATTGGGAGGCTGTGAGAAGTTGGCCTGATATGTAGTGTTTCCAATTCTGGAACCACTTGGTATCAGTCCAAACAAACCCCAAAGATGTCTGGTTGTAAGTCAACCTTGTTAGACAAGCTATCCTAGTGGTAGCATGGACTAAGCAGCCTTAAAGGCTTAACTTAAGAGGTTGTGTTAAGCGAGCTGTTTTACCACATACAATCCTGTAATCAAATGAAAGGACACCACACAAGTATATATTATAAAAATATATGTATTTATTACTAAATTACTCCCCAGTACTCTTTATGAGGAAAGGGGCACAAGCGTTAAACCAAAAGCACAGTATAACATACAAAGTTGCACAATTTTGGATGAGGGCCGGTGGCCACTCAAACCATATACTAAAAAAATGGTATAAGAGATACCAATCGAACAGTGGTTAGGCCTAGGGCCTAGAGAATCGCTGGGAGCAGTCAGGACTAGCAATGCTGAAGTCGGGAGTAGCCCACGGGAGTCGGGTGCAGCACGGAAAGTGCGGCTTGCACCAATGCAATGTCAATGGTGCGTAAAAGTTACACAAAGTGAGTTAAAAGATACTTACGCTGAACCTAGAGGAACCAAACTCAAGACACAGACCCTAGAGGTGTGTACCAGTGTGGGAACACCGGCGTTGCAATGTTACCTCACCCACAGGCCGTGGGTGCACAGGGTCGAAGTGGCGTCGGGTTTTGACACGCAGGCTCTTGGTGCTTGAAGCTGTTGCAGCTGCAGGCGATGTGAAGCAGAAGTGTCCGGTGCGATCCAAGTAGAAAAGTACCTGAAAGCAAAGGGGACAGAGTCTGGGTCACTCAGCAGTGACCAGGGTGGAACCAGGACGGAACCAGGCAATGTCGGGCGCAATCAGGTGGTTGTCGATAGGCTTCTCTCCGCTGTCACGTGGGCTCTGGGGCATCTGTGACGTCCAGGAGCAGGTCACGATCTGTCCCACGTAGGCTCTCGCCGTCAGCACCGTCGGCTTCAAGATTGCAGCAAACAGCACTTGGCAAAAGCAATCCACGCGGAACCAGGAGATTGCTTATCACTCGAACCAGGAGGGTCAGAGTGGGGGCTCCTTTTTACAGGAGCTGGTGCAGATCTGGAGCAACCAGAAAAGCGAGTCGTATTCAAGTTTTCGTCGGCACAGGGGCCACAAGCCAGCTGGCAAGTGACCGGGCCAACGCGTCGAGCCAACACAAGCAGAAGGGCCCCACGCAGCACTCGCCGAGTGTGGAGGGGGTAGCTTTGGTGCAAGTGTAGCTTGGGGTGGGGGCTTCTCAAACCCCGGTGTACAGCTTCGAGGGTCACTCGTGGGCTGCACGGTCAGCGTCTCGTGGCCTTTTCAAGATGGCGTGCCCCACGCTTCCGGTCGCCTACACTGGTCTCAGCTCTGCAGGGACTGTGGATCGGGCTGGGAGAAGGCAGGCAAGCTTGATCTCGTCGATCTCTGTTGCTCGAGTTCCGGCGGGAACTGCAACAAAGCAAGGGTCGAGGGCTGGATGGTGCCTGTTTGCACAGGGTGGTCACTCCTTGACCACAAGGGAGATTCTTCAGTCTTCTATGTTGAGTAGAATGTCGAAGGGTCCAGAATTCGTTTCTTATGTTTCTTCAGGATGATCTGAGTTGCATTGGCACTGCTCCCACTCTTATTCGAATCTGGTGGGCTGGACATCCTGCTAGGTCCCCTCCTATGGGTGGGACCCAGGAAGGGGGTGGTTACACCCCTTTCCTTTGATCCAGGCCGCGCTGGGACGGGGGCTGGAAGGCCCCAGAACCGGTTTGGCCGGATTATGCAAGGGGCAGCCTTGTGCTCCCCAGGCGGTGTCTGGTTTCTTTGAAACCTCCCTACTACAATCCACTATCTCCTGTCTGGGGTGGTTTAACACCGCCCTGCGACAGGAAACCCTTTGTCCAGGCCACCATTTGCTGAGTTTCGGTCAGCAGCAGGAGGCCAGACCCGTGTCTGTGGCAGGGGCATCCATTTTGTGGATCTGAGGCTCATTTTAAATCAACCGCGTTTCGGTAAAGTAACATGTCTTATCCCTCTAGAAGGGTGGAATGCTACCCCCGTCGCCAGAACTGGCGAGGGGGTAGTATTCCAATTCGTATGACACCTTACACGACATGTTTTGATAAAGCCAAACCAAAGTTGCTATATAACCGCGAGGATTATAAGGCGCTTAAGAGTATATGGTATGGCATTATCCCGGATCAGCTTAGGGAGTTGTTCCCGACAGCTGCAGACAGGCTCAGCTCATGCCAGAGCTCCATCTCACATAAAACCACGCACTCTGCCTCCAGGATTGATGAGGCCTTCCATAGGAGTGGCTTACAGGCTTATATATGTGTCCAGATATAGGTTTAGATATAGGTATACTATATCTAAGCAAGGGGTGATTACACCCACTTGCCCCAGCTGAGTGATCAGCCAGTTGTGTCAATTTAAGAACCAGCCAGGGGTGGCAAAAGCTGTGCTTCAGCCCCTGGTAGGCCTTGGTGGCACCTATGCCCTGAGCACCTATAGTGCATGGTACAGGGGCTGACAAGGAGTCCATTTCCAATTGTGGTATGTACCTATAGCACATGTATTATAAATTTAGAGAGAGAACAGCAGGCTGGGGGTCTGATTAGCAGGCCCACAGCCTCAGTAAGTCGAAAACCAGTGAAGCAAAAAGCAAAAATTGGGGTGACCATAGGATAGCAGACCCTACTCTCCTACACAACCCCCCCCCCCCCCAAACGCAGGGACATTAAACTTAACCTTGACCAGATAAGTCTTCATGTTCTAAGTGGAAGTACCTGGAGAGACCATCTGCATTACCATGGTCAGTCCCTGGGCGGTGCTCCACTGTAAAGTCCATCCCCTGTAGGGAAATGGACCACCTGAGCAGTTTGGGATTTTCACCCTTCATCTGATTTAGCCACAAGAGGGGCTTATGGTCTGTCTGAATTAGGAAGTGAGTACCAAACAGGTATGGCCTCAACTTCTTCAGGGCCCAAACCACAGCAAAGGCCTCCCTCTCAATAGCTGACCAACGTTTCTCCCTGGGGGTCAGCCTTCTGCTAATAAAAGCAATGGGCTGGTCTTGACCATCTTGATTAAGTTGTGAAAGCACAGCTCCCACCCCCAACTCAGAAGCATCTGTCTGTACAATGAACTGTTTGGAGTAGTCAGGACTCTTCAGGATAGGTGCAGAGCACATGGCCTTCTTCAGGTCATCAAATGCCTTTTGACAGCTAACTGTCCACTGAACCTTTTTGGGCATCTTCTTGGATGTCAAGTCATTCAATGGTGTCACAATGGACCCATAGTTCTTTACACATTTTCTGTAATACCCAGTCAGGCCCAAGAAGGCTCTGACTTGTGTCTGGGTAGTTGGAGGAGCCCAGTCCTGTATGGCCTGGATCTTGCTCTCCAGTGGTTGAACTTGACCCCCACCTACTAGGTGGCCCAAGTACACAACCTTGCTCTGCCCTATCTGGCACTTGGTAGCCTTGATAGTCAGGCCTGCCTTTTGCAGGGCCTCCAGAACCTTCTTCAGGTGGATCAGGTGATCCTCCCAGGTGGAGCTAAAGACAGCAATATCATCTAGATATGCTGCACAAAAGTCATCCAACCCTGCTTCCCTAAACTTCAAAGGTATAACCAACCTCCTGGTTGTGCCAGGCTTGGGGTCTCTAGCCTCTGAATAAAGGAGTCCTTCATCCCAATAAACTCTATGGGTACCTTGAGCATTCCCTGCAGCCTCAGCAGCAGCTTGCTGTCTGAAGGGTTCAAGTGAAGGGCAATCTAATTGGGCCTGCCCCAGGTCTGCCCTTGAGGGTCCCCCTGTCCCCAGAAACTCAACCTGGTCAGGTTCAAGCTCCTCTGAGACAGTCTCCTCTTGGACTGCAGAATCAGTTTCCTGTGAAACTTGATCCTCAACCTGGGGCAAGTGGGAAGGCACAGCCTTAACCCTCTTGCTCCTTCTCTTGGGTTGTGGTTGGTCTATTGTTTCAAGATCCACCACTGGTTCAGGAAGGCACTTCTTAGCCTGAGACCTTGTCACTGCAAGGACATGAGCTGAAATCCCTAGCATTTCTGCATGAGTCCTGTACTCCACTTCTGACCAAACTGAGCTTTCAAGATCATGGCCTAACAGACAGTCTACTGGGAGGTCTGCACTCACAACAACTTTCTTTAGGCCATCTACCCCTCCCCAGGAGAAGTTCACAACAGCCACACTATGGGAAGTAGTGGAGTTGCTTGCATTGGTCACTAGGTAACTTTCACCTAGTACAATCTGACCAGGGTCCACAAAGTCTGGTGTCACCATAGTGACACTGGCACAAGTGTCCCTGTAGGCCTGAGCCAGTTTCTCATTGATTAAGGGAGTCTGCCTATATTTGCCCAGGTTACTTGGGCTTACTGCAGTGGTCAAAGATAAGTCCACATCATATAGGAGAACTGCCTGTGTGGGGATTCTGACTAGGCCAGATTCCACCTCAGTACCCAAGGTTAACCCTACTAACCCCTTAGGTTGTGTACTACCACTGCTGACTGTACTAGGGGGTGCAGTTGCTTTAGGAGCTGCAGTGGTAGGAACTGGATTTTTCTTAGTGCATTCACTGCCCCAGTGTGAAACTGATTTGCAGGTATTACACCAAGGTTTCTTTGGGCCATCATTCTTCTTTTTCTTGTTTCCATTTTGGGAACCCCCCTCCTTATTGCTAGTTTGGGGGCCTGAAGACTTCTGGTCCTTTTCTTTATCTTTCTGATTCCCACCCTTCTGGTCTGTTTTCTTCTGGTCACCTTGGTTCTGGTTTTTCTGCTTAATCCTTGTTCTGACCCATTTGTCTGCCTTCTTTCCCAATTCTTGGGGAGAGGTCAGATCAGAGTCAACAAGGTATTGATGCAACAGCTGGTTCTGACAGTTATTAAGGATCTGTTCTCTCATCATAAGATTGTACAATCCTGTATAGTCTGAGACTTTACTTCCCTGCAGCCAACCCTCCAGAGCCTTAGTGGCACAATCAACAAAGTCAGTCCAGTCCTGAGTCTGTGCTTTTTGGGTGTCTCTGAACAAAAACCTGTATTGCTCAGTGGTTAGGCCAAACCCTTCAATAAGAGCACTCTTCAGGACAGAGTAGTTTTTGGCATCCTCAGGTCTAACAGTGAGGAGCCTATCCCTCCCTTTCTCAGAAAAGGAGTACCATAAAATTGCTGCCCACTGATCCTCAGGGACCTGCTGTACCATGCAGGCCCTCTCAAGAGCAGTCATCCATTTGTGGATGTCATCCCCTTCCTTGTAGGGGGGCACAATTTTTGTCAGGTTTCTATTGTCATAGGCCCTGTCTTTTTCTTTAGGAACTTTGCTGCCACCAGTGGCATCTAAGCCACACAATTTTCTTTCTCTTGCTAAAGCAAGTTTAGCTTGAGCCAAGGCTACCTCTTCCCTTTCTATTTGGAGTTGGACAGCCCTCATTCTGGCCCTATGCTCTTTTCTCTCGGAGGGAGTCATCCCTCTTTGAGATTCTCTTGAGGCACTAGAAAGATGAGAGTCCCCTGATCGAGATCTCACCCTCCTGTTGCCTGGGAGAATTTGGTTATGAGATCTGGAGTGGTGCTGGCCCTCTCCATTCCCATGTAGGTCTAGGTTGGCCTGGTTAAGCCTGGCAACCTGTACCTGGGTCACCCTCTGATCCTGATTTTCAGACTCTTCTACATCTGAGCCTTCCTCTTCCTCTTCCTCTTCCTCCTCCTCTTCTTCATCTGGAAGATTCTCATTCTCAGGGGAGTGTATCCCCTCACCTGAATCTAAGGGAGCCTGACTCACCTTGTCTAAGTCATCCTTTTCCAGGATAGCTATCAGGGAAGGAATGGTAGGGCCTCTGCCCTTTTTTAGCCCCCTGGCTGTGCACAAGGCACTCAGGTCTTTGTGGCTAAGGTTGTCATATCTGGAAGTTGCCCTGGTAGGGTCAACTGCTACAGGAGCAGAGCCTGAGGCTCCACCTGTATCAGACATGACTGCTAGTGAGGTGTAAGTGATGCACCCACCTACACTAAGTGTTTTCCTACTGTACCTTGCTAGTGAGTTGTATTCAGGGTGTGCTAATCCCTTTAATCTACAACTACTAAGTTCAGTAGAACTTAATATGCTAAGCTTTTGATTTATATGTACCTAAGGTACTTGATGTGATCTTTCAATTTGATGTAAAGATTGCAATGGTAAAACAAACAGCAAGCTCAAATCCGCACCGCTGCACACCAATGTGAGAAGTTGGCCTGATATGTAGTGTTTCCAATTCTGGAACCACTTGGTATCAGTCCAAACAAACCCCAAAGATGTCTGGTTGTAAGTCAACCTTGTTAGACAAGCTATCCTAGTGGTAGCATGGACTAAGCAGCCTTAAAGGCTTAACTTAAGAGGTTGTGTTAAGCGAGCTGTTTTACCACATACAATCCTGTAATCAAATGAAAGGACACCACACAAGTATATATTATAAAAATATATGTATTTATTACTAAATTACTCCCCAGTACTCTTTATGAGGAAAGGGGCACAAGCGTTAAATCAAAAGCACAGTATAACATACAAAGTTGCACAATTTTGGATGAGGGCCGGTGGCCACTCAAACCATATACTAAAAAAATGGTATAAGAGATACCAATCGAACAGTGGTTAGGCCTAGGGCCTAGAGAATCGCTGGGAGCAGTCAGGACTAGCAATGCTGAAGTCGGGAGTAGCCCACGGGAGTCGGGTGCAGCACGGAAAGTGCGGCTTGCACCAATGCAATGTCAATGGTGCGTAAAAGTTACACAAAGTGAGTTAAAAGATATTTCCGCTGAACCTAGAGGAACCAAACTCAAGACACAGACCCTAGAGGTGTGTACCAGTGTGGGAACACCGGCGTTGCAATGTTACCTCACCCACAGGCCGTGGGTGCACAGGGTCGAAGTGGCGTCGGGTTTTGACACGCAGGCTCTTGGTGCTTGAAGGTGTTGCAGCTGCAGGCGATGTGAAGCAGAAGTGTCCGGTGCGATCCAAGGGTGGATCGAAGTAGAAAAGTACCTGAAAGCAGAGGGGACAGAGTCTGGGTCACTCAGCAGTGACCAGGGTGGAACCAGGACGGAACCAGGCAATGTCGGGCGCAATCAGGTGGTTGTCGATAGGCTTCTCTCCGCTGTCACGTGGGCTCTGGGGCATCTGCGACGTCCAGGAGCAGGTCACGATCTGTCCCACGTAGGCTCTCGCCGTCAGCACCGTCGGCTTCAAGATTGCAGCAAACAGCACTTGGCAAAAGCAATCCACGCGGAACCGGGAGATTGCTTATCACTCGAACTAGGAGGGTCAGAGTGGGGGCTCCTTTTTACAGGAGCTGGTGCAGATCTGGAGCAAACAGAAAAGCGAGTCGTATTCAAGTTTTCCTTGGCACAGGGGCCACAAGCCAGCTGGCAAGTGACCGGGCCAACGCGTCGAGCCAACACAAGCAGAAGGGCCCCACGCAGCACTCGTCGAGTGTAGAGGGGGTAGCTTTGGTGCAAGTGTAGCTCGGGTGGGGGCTTCTCAAACCCCGGTGTACAGCTTCGAGGGTCACTCGTGGGCTGCACGGTCAGCATCTCGTGGCCTTTTCAAGATGGCGTGCCCCACGCTTCCGGTCGCCTCCACTGGTCTCAGCTCTGCAGGGACTGTGGATCGAGCTGGGAGAAGGCAGGCAAGCTTGATCTCGTCGATCTCTGTCGCTCGAGTTCCGGCAGGAACTGCAACAAAGCAAGGGTCGAGGGCTGGATGGTGCCTGTTTGCACAGGGTGGTCACTCCTTGACCACAAGGGAGATTCTTCAGTCTTCTATGTTGAGTAGAATGTCGAAGGGTCCAGAATTCGTTTCTTATGTTTCTTCAGGATGATCTGAGTTGCATTGGCACTGCTCCCACTCTTATTCAAATCTGGTGGGCTGGACATCCTGCTAGGTCCCCTCCTATGGGTGGGACCCAGGAAGGGGGTGGTTACACCCCTTTCCTTTGATCCAGGCCGCGCTGGGACGGGGGCTGGAAGGCCCCAGAACCGGTTTGGCCGGATTATGCAAGGGGCAGCCTTGTGCTCCCCAGGCAGTGTCTGGTTTCTTTGAAACCTCCCTACTACAATCCACTATCTCCTGTCTGGGGTGGTTTAACACCGCCCTGCGATAGGAAACCCTTTGTCCAGGCCACCATTTGCTGAGTTTCGGTCAGCAGCAGGAGGCCAGACACGTGTCTGTGGCAGGGGCATCCATTTTGTGGATCTGAGGCTCATTTTAAATCAACCGCGTTTCGGTAAAGTAACATGTCTTATCCCTCTAGAAGGGTGGAATGCTACCTCCGTCGCCAGAACTGGCGAGGGGGTAGTATTCCAATTCGTATGACACCTTACACGACATGTTTTGATAAAGCCAAACCAAAGTTGCTATATAACCGCGAGGATTATAAGGCGCTTAAGAGTATATGGTATGGCATTATCCCGGATCAGCTTAGGGAGTTGTTCCCGACAGCTGCAGACAGGCTCAGCTCATGCCAGAGCTCCATCTCACATAAAACCACGCACTCTGCCTCCAGGATTGATGAGGCCTTCCATAGGAGTGGCTTACAGGCTTATATATGTGTCCAGATATAGGTTTAGATATAGGTATACTATATCTAAGCAAGGGGTGATTACACCCACTTGCCCCAGCTGAGTGATCAGCCAGTTGTGTCACTTTAAGAACCAGCCAGGGGTGGCAAAAGCTATGCTTCAACCCCTGGTAGGCCTTGGTGGCACCTATGCCCTGAGCACCTATAGTGCATGGTACAGGGGCTGACAAGGAGTCCATTTCCAATTGTGGTATGTACCTATAGCACATGTATTATAAATTTAGAGAGAGAACAGCAGGCTGGGGGTCTGATTAGCAGGCCCACAGCCTCAATAAGTCGAAAACCAGTGAAGCAAAAAGCAAAAATTGTGGTGACCATAGGATAGCAGACCCAACTCTCCTACAGAGGCCATGGAAGAGTGTCGCTCAAATATCAGCCTCAATGGGGAGGTGATGGAAGAGTGCCACTCAAATATCAGCCATCAATGGAGAGGCCATGGAAGAGTGTCGCTCAAATATCAGCCATCAATGGGGAGGCCATGGAAGAGTGTCACTCAAATATCAGCCATTTCTGCTGAAACCATAGAAGAGTCCCACTTAAATATCAGCCACCAATGCAGAGGTCACATTGGAGTCTTACACACCTCCTCTGTCATAGACATACTAATATATCTATAGCAAGAATGTTTCTTAATCTATAATAATATATTTTTATATCTATAATGGTGAATACCTAAGGCAACTGACACCTGAAGCCAATGCTCCTACTGCCACAGGCTTAATGGGATGCTGCCATGGGTCCCCGCTCTCAACCAAAAGCATCTGAACAATAAATCTAATGCTTCTCAATGGTAGTCTACCTTCCTCTGTGTGGGCTGAGAAATGGATAAACATAACATACCATAAACGTAAAATATGCATTTTTGAAGAACATGTTTACCCAAGTCTTGGGTCACTTGCAGCTGAAATAACTGATTTTTATTGTTACCCTACTCAATGGTACTAACTTTATTGACCATGGAAGGATGAAAGACTAAGAAGACTCATTGGGAATTGGAGACCATGAGGTCAAACAAAGATCCCTGGAATGGCTGCATGAGTTCACTAAGCCAGAGTGAAATTTAACGTGAGGCTTCTAAATTCAAATGGGAGTCACCCTTGACACACAAATATGCATGAGTTTGCTAAATGTTTCCTCAGAAAGCCACACAAACTCACAGAATAAATTATTAACAAGCATTGGCATAGCCAATAGGTCTCGCCTTTGGGACCTTATGGGTATTTAGTTATGCAGCACAATATCCTTACTGCAACAACATTAACTGTCGCCTTTGGGACATTATAAGGTCCCAAAGGCGAGACCTATTGGTTATGCCAATGCTTGTTGAGCCTTCTAAACCATAGTGTATAGCCACATTTTCCATGCCTGTGAGCCTCTCACGGTTATAGATTCTCTGATTTTAAACAATTCCTGTTTTGTGTTGATATTATTTTATTTTCTTCCCTGTGTGCTACTGTGTTTTATGCAACTAATTCCCAAGTTCGAAAGTTGCGGTGTGATTTTCCTCTGGAAATAATGATGTATGAAAGTAAAAGAGCTCCATATTCCAGGATGTTTTATCTCGAGTAGGATAGGGAAGACATTCTAAATTATTGATAAAAGCTTGAGAACTAAGTATCATGCTCTGTTTACTTTCAAATTTTACCTTCATTATACGATAAATAATACTTTACTATACATCCAAATACATGCAGCCAGAAGTTAAAAGCTGTATAGGGTATCATCCGCAGTCTCAATGTCACCAACATCGTTTGGGACATTTTGGTGAAGAAAAAATTTGAAAAGTACATTGGGCCTTAACGCCGCTTCAGCCGGAATTTTTCCCGCTAAAGCGGCGATAATTTAATCGCCCTATTACCCAGCTGTCCCTAACACCAGTTAGCGACAGCTAATAGGCGATAGCGGGCATTTAGGGGCCCACTTTGCATGTCAGCGATAATTATCGCTAATGACATGCAAAGTGGGCGTGCCAAGATGTTAGCGACTGGAAACAGTCCAACTTTTGGAAATAATCGCGCTAAGCGCGATTATCTCCAAAAGCTATGGCCTGCCCAGAGCAGTTCTTAGCCATGTTATCCAATGGTAGGTGGATAACATGGCTAAGAGCATTTGCTCGGTAATGCATGAATATTGCTGACTTTTCAGCGATATTCATGCATTTTGGCCGATTTTTATCGCTTAGGAGATAAACCTTGATAATATGAAGGCTCCTAAGCGATAAAAATAGGCGAAGTTCGGCGATATAATTTTGGCCGCTAACCAAGCTTAGCAATATTTTTCGCTTAAGCTTGGTAATATGCCCCATCCTTTTTTTAAGATTTCGCATTTTTTTAACCTTCCACATATAACCAAACCTACACCCAAAGCAAGGGCAATGAGAGATTCGGGAGCTAGGAGGAGAAATCCTGAATGCTAGTTTTAACCTGACACTCTCCCTTTTCCGGGAATTGAAAGATTAATAAAGGAGGAAAGACGAGTTTTCCCGTGAATACATATACATGTCTGTTCATTTTTTATCGAGACTTCTCATTGCTTATTAATTTCACCAAGAAACCCACAATGCCCTGATATGTCAGTTAGAAATGTTTTTTTTAATGCAAAAATCTACGGTTTAACATGCGATACTTGGTATGGAAGATTCCCTATCTTGACTACAGAGAAGGTTATTGATCGGGTTACAGAAGGTGCCTCAGTGTTGGGCAATTTTTCCCACATTTGCACCAAATAATTGGTGGGGAAGTAACATATAATTTGAGTAAGCCATGCAAACACATTTTTTTGTGTTAGTCCGTCAGTGCAGTGGTCATTTTTGCTTTAGTGGGGCAGAGTAAATGACAATGTAAAATTGTCACTGGAACAATCTATGTGACCCAAACCCTAATCTTTTAGGAAGATGAAAGAACAACAAAAAAACAAGCATTGTCAATGCCAATCGGCCTCGCCGTTATATAGAAGCGAGACCGATTGGAATTGTCAATAGTAGTTTTCAAGGTGTGTCAAGTTTGATGTTGTATCTTCCACATTTCGGCTCCAGTTTTCCTAGTGCCCACGAGGTGGCGATAAAATGTAGCAAACAAGAGTTGTTTAAAATATCTGTTTTCTTAGATGTAATGCAGCGTTTAGAGAAGGGCCGAAGACGAATATACCAATGGTGAAACCACAAAGCTCCCGTGGCGAGGAAAGCAACAAACAAGAGGCAAGGTAAGTGAGACTGAATCAAAATCCATCCAATCTTGAGCAATGTTTGGCTCTGTGGAATATTGTTTACAATGGTGTCTGCGTCAGACAGAGGAGCTGAGCTGTCTGTAGTTAGACCACAAAACAAGGATTTGCAATGCAATAGGTCTCGCATTTACGAGAGTTTGAGCTATTGGCATTGTTAATGACAATAGTTTAAACTCTCGCAAATGCTAGCCTATTGCATTGCAAATATTTTTTGAGTTGTCAAAGCCCCCATGCTGCATGAAGGCTGCACCCCTTTTTTCCTTTAAAAAAGTAGTGTCTAACAAAGGTGCGCAGCCGCTATTAAAGTGAAACTGCAGCATGGGGGCTTTTACCAAAAAAAAGCATGTTTGTCGAAGAAAATGCTTTTTTGGGGGTTAAAGCCCCTGTGCTGCGGTTTCACTTTAATAGCAACCACGCACCTTTCACACAGCTCTTCTAAAGGCCTTCATGCAAGTGAAAGTGTGGTGAGGGGGCTTTGACAACAAAAACAATATTTGCAATGCAACAGGTCTCACATTTATGACATTTTAAGCTATTGACATTTACAATGCCAATAGCTCAAACTCTCCTAAATGTAAGACCTATGGCACTGCAAAGAAGCGTCCGCCATTGTCCAAGCTGCTAGGAAAGTGAAATCCCATATGGCGCTCTGAATGTAAGGAAAGCACGCTGTGGCTGCAGTAGAGCAAAACCCATTAAAGAAAATAGTTCTTACAGATAAAATATAACATACTGTGTAGCATCAGAAGTAAAAGGGCCAGTCTTCATGGGTGGTTTCAAATGAAGAGAAGGCGGTGCTAAGGAGGGACTAGCAAAACCATTAAGGAATCAGAAGCCAGCATTTATGAAGGACTATGACACAAGCCAATGAAAAATATGGGCGGGGAGTGGGCGGAGCTTCAAATCCCTAACTGAATACAACATGCCTCACAGAGCAGCGCATGCTCTGCCCTGGCTCGACCCAAAAAACAACCAATGTAGATTTTCTGGCGGCTTGACCTACCTGTGACCTTTTGTATCTTGTATAACAACACAATTAGTATGACCCCTGTAGCATGCAACACAAACTGAATTGTCACTTGGGTCATCCTGGACGTTTTCTCACCCTCACCAATGGTACTCATTTTTACCAATTTTGGAATAATGATAGGCTGAGAAGACCCACCTGCATTTGTATCTGTGACTACAGGCTGCACATCTACGGCAGTTCATTGGGAGAGATTCACAAATAATTTTCTGTGTTATACTCTTGGAGAACACCTGGCTTCTCCCCGAATTCGAGGCATAAGCCAGGAGTAAGGTAGGAGCTCTACCGGATGACTCCTGGATTCAATTTTAAACCTGTGGTCCTCCAAGAGTAATTTATACACAGCAAAGTCTTTGTGATTTGGGCCTACTGAACAGCCTTATATCCTGGTTGGTACTTTAATCATTTAACTGATCAATACCAATTCTTAGTGTGTATACGTGATGGCCTCATTGCAATGACCAACAGAAGATCTGCTTTGTTTGTGGGTCACAGCCATGGATGGACATTCAAAAATATTACTGCAAAAAAGCATTGCTGGTTCCAATTGTTTCCAATTACCTGCAACATCCAGGTGCTCCAGATTTGGACACAGTGACACCACATCAAAGACCGCCTCGTTAGATATGTTATAGCAACCCGACACCTCGAGCCGTCTCAGTTCTGGGCAGCACTGGGCAATGATGTAGAGTCCTCTGTCTGTGAGCCGCCTGCAGCCACTGACAATTACTGTCTCCAACATGAGGCATACGTTGGGCGTGTCCTGACAGAGCCGACGGGTCAGCACTTTGAGAGCTCTGTCAACACTGATTGTCTCTCCAGTCAAACGAATAGTCCTCCAGAGTCGCGGATCCCAGGCTAGGTTGTACCAGCGGCGGCAGACACGCGCACAGCGGCACAGCTGGTTCGTAGGCAGGTAGGAGAAGATCTGGATCATGCACTGGTCTGGGAGTCGATCAATGTTTCCTCGATCCTTCTGGTGCTTGGAGGCCAGGCGGATGAGCGGATGCGCCAGGCGGCTTGAAGGGGGTGAGTGAACAATGGCCACTGTTTCCCCAGTGACGGAAGATGAAGACGTGGAGGAACCTCTTCCATTTTGAAAACTTTGCACATTCTGCGGGCATATCAGAGCGGGGCTGGGCGTGCTCAGTGTGCGCATACTCAAGTCTGAGTCTGAAAAACAAACAAAATGGAGCAGATGTGAGAAAGCAAGGCTCAAGCCTGTGTGTTTTTGTGTGTAAACGTTTACATATTTCCATCACCACATATATCATTTTACATTATGAATAATTTTAAAATGTTAGTACTTCACAGAATCTAATCTTCTGAACTATAGGACGGGCAAACATGATTTATTTCATCCTAAACTAATTTAAGCAAAGAGAATGGTTAGCTTCAATGTGTTTGCCATTTATCCTAATGGCCTTGAGGCCTGGTGGCACACGAGCCCGTTGACATGAGAATCTTAACCTCCCATTTCCCTGCATATTAAAAAGTGATTACTTTCGCACAGATGTTTTCCTTTGTCTTAAGAGTGCTGTGTGGGTAATGAGGGTCAAAGAAACACGTCATTTCAGGTCTTAGATTCCATTCCCCATTCCAAAATGAACAAATTAATGCGTCAAAAATATTGTGCTCACATTGTTGCCATTTACAAGGAACACGTGTATTAATCAACCTCCAGGGAAAACACATATCCTGCATTTAAATATATCTAAGCCCTCACGGGCCCATCACGCAGGCTCTGCAGCATTAATGACCGGGCAGTTATTAGGTAACGTAACACTTCTCTCTCACAAATCCTAGCACAGTGGACCAATTCACACAATTTGTGGTACACCTAAGGAGGATATGAGTGCTCAAAGCAAGCAATTTGTGATTGTAAAGTTCACTTCCTTATTAAAATAATCAGGAGACCAAATTGTACTTATGATAGTGGAACATCTACCAGTAAAGCACTTTTCCACTATCATGAATTGAGGGACACTTGGGGTGGGAGACGGCGGGGGACAGGCACTAAATAATTACACACACTTGGAATGAAGGCAAGTAAGTGCCCTACCAAGAAGCACATGGAAAGGAACAGTCCTTAAAGCTTCTGAGGCAGGGGGGGGGGGGGTTGTAAGAGGGTAGTGGTGGGAGGGCTTTCCCCATAGTGAAAATACTCTCCCTGTGGAGAAGCTAGTTAGATGTAGAAATAGGCATTTCTGCTTCATGTACTCGTGCAAATTTTCCAATTACTGGAACATGTGTAGAAGCACACTTTGCACTGTGGGAGCCCTGGGTGTCAGCAGAACTTTTTTCAGGGGGGATGATTTACACATTTAAAGGGCAAGTGAAAAGTCCAGGATCTTTGGGGGGCTGTCTGGCTCCACATCCTAGCAGAAGCCCATGGTAGGAGCGCTCCTAGAGACCTGTGATCTAGGACTGGCCCTTTGAGAGAAGATTTGGGGGCTCATTAGAGTTTTGAAGGTGGACCGACAGACCTTTGGGGCAACGCTGGCTTGGATCCTATGAGAAAAGGGTCAAGACAGCATTTTTTGATTTTTTTTAACAACAAACACCAAAAGCAGGAGCAAAACAAAAAATCAATGGCTCTGATGTGCTTGGATGTTTCACCCCGTTAGGTTGAATGCTTTTTCGTGCTCGCAATCGCCATTCCTTTCATGATGGTAGTGAACATGAGAACAGAGCACTCAAAGCATGATGGTAGTGAACATCAGAACAGAGCACTCAAAGCCCTTAATTTAAATCGGAGGGGGGGGGGGGGGGGGCTTTCAATGCAGTTGAATGAGTGGACCTGTGGTGCTGGGCTGCCAGCATGGACTTTCTAACAGCAGGCCAGGCTCTTCTGCTGGAAACCAGATGGATCTCCTACCTCTATATGAGATTGGGGAATTGGGATGTGCAAATTACCCCTTATTATGTTTTGGAGCCTACCTTTGTGAATTGGGCCCTGTGTGAGCCACAGATTCAGTGCTCTTTGTCAAATGACCTCACTTCTTTCAGTTAATCTTACAGGTCTCAGTCAGGGGTGAAGCTTCCTATTTGGAAGGATGCTGTACAATTCAGTCAGCTGGACTTTGAAACAATCCTCCTTTTGAGTTCAGTTTGAAAGAGTGGACCATTCTGAAGCTAAATTGTGGGTCAGCTTGTGAAGCATAACAATAAATACATAGAGAATATGATTTCTGTGCAACAGTAATGCACACAAAAGTGGTTGAAACAGGCTTGTTTCTTTCCACTGAGCGCATATTATTAAAGGTCCTCTTTTTCCTATGCATGTATAAAAACTGAAAAATTTTGGGCTGCTGACATGCTATCTTTCTCTCTCTGTACCAGACATTCCCTAATTTATTTTTTGTTTCTTGTTTGCAATGGGCAAATAAATGCAAAAGGCCCTGCTTCAACGCGAAGCAAATAACAAAGGTGGGGATAAATAATTTTCCTGACAACGAATTAGGTGATAACATTATATGTCCTCTCTGCAAAAGGTTGGTGATACTTCTGCGCACAAGACCCGATTTTCAAAATACAGGAGTGCATCTACAGCTGGTGGGTTACGACCTCGTGAATGTGTAGATTTTTGTCAGGTTTGCCAGACCCCCCCACTGAAAATTACGTCAGTTACAGATGTCCAGGAGAACCACTGGAAAATTGTCAATTACATTGTTCCGTGAGCAAATACATATATGTGTGCATTGATGCTTACCCATGTGAAACTCTTTGTTTATTTCTTTCCTCAATGGAGACAAGAATGTTTACCTATGGGGTACTTCCGTTCCCATCAAATTTAGGGGTGCTCCCTCTTCCTACCCTATAAGGGATCTGCATCTGTCCTTGTCAAGAGTACATTTCTGACATTTGACAGGATGGGAATGGTTTGGAGAGGAGCTTATAATCACCCACAAAAGTATAGGGTGTGTATGTGTGATCCCTCGTGCAAACACACAAGGCATTCCAGCCCCGGACTCCTGCTCCACTCCCATTGCTGCACTCAATCCCCACCCCTCCAAAGGGATTTAATCAGATGATAAAAGTTTATGTGATTAAATCCCTTGATGAGAGCAAAACCAACCTTTGGGGTTTCCAAAAATGGTCCTGCAATCTTAACAAGGCTATTTGCGCGTGTTAGCCAAACTCACATGTGCAAGTGTCCTTTCCCTTAGCCACAAAAGGTATGAACAGTCACCAATACATGATTTGACCCATGAGAGCATGATCTTTTCCATTCTTATATGTCACATTTTCCAATCACACTGAAGTACCTCTCGGCTTTAACTCGGGTCTTTATGTTGTACTAACGTTTTGAGCAGAGATGGGGGTAGAGCATAGGTGTGAAAGAAACAGTCAAGGGTTGAATACATTGGCTATAGATGGTCCATGTCTGTTTCATATCAATAATATAGGTTCAGTGGAACCCTCAGATCTCTGTTGCCCAGTGCCACTGCGCCTGCTGCACCAATGAACAGTACACCCCTGCCTCAGCATTATCCCTGTCAATTTTTAAGCAGAAAGATTTGCCCCTTTTTCTTATATTTTAAACAGTTTATTATCAGTGCGGTGATCTTTAATAAGGGAGGCAACGCCGTTGACATCGAAAGCCGTACACGCCTTGACACTACATGTAATATTAGAAGCTCTCTATAGAGGAGCTCTGTTCATTATCTCGCGTGTCATAGAAGTATTTTTCATTTTTCCAATTCACCGAAGTGTGTTTTAATAGATGCATATAGCAGAAGTCATTTTCATGAAAAGATCACTGTGAGGAACTGTTTGTCACGTATGGCGCGAAATCAACAAACAACGAAAGAAAAGGGAAAAAAATGTTACCCAATAAACAGATTCAAACAAAAAAATGAAAATGTCACGGTGAGTTGTCATTGAGTAAAGAGGGGGACTGGAAATATAGATAACTAAAGAGAACATACCTCAGCTGCAAAACACGACAGAAACCAATTGCAAAAGGTAGTCCTAACGAGATACTGGACCTTCTGGCTAAGTAGGAATTAGCAGTGATCCGCATTAAAGCATGGAGCTGTTAGTTGCAGGAAATTACCCTAAGATTACAATGTTACCCATCTAATCACTGATCTGTGTACAGTTTAAGTCCCGCCATGCGATTTAAGGCGGGTAATCAGGGAACAAGCAATGGCAAAGCCACCGTCTCTGAATCATCTTGCGAGCATATGTACGTGAAGCAATATGGTGTTAACATTAAGCACCGCACAATTTATTGTTGACAATTAACAAATATATAGGTTGCAACTTATACTACTGGCAAATTCAAATGCTAATGAAACAAATCTGATTATGTGATACGGTCAGTACCAGCAGTCAGATTCCAATATCACTGCCAAAAAACTGTTAAGTCATATGGCCCCAAATTTTGCTTTTTTTTTTTGCACAATTACATCTTGAAGATAGACTTTAACTTCCTACATGCTTCTTTTAACTAACTTGGGAGAGCGAGCAGGTGCATATCTCTATTTCGGAACAAGCAAAAGATGCAAACTTCCAACTTCAAGTTCTTGAATTTGCTAAAATTGCTAATATTTATAAAAAGTAGAAAGCGAGGACTGAGATGAAGTGGTCTTTGTGGAGCAGCCTATGTTCCTTTTATTCCTGGAAACAAATTCATGGGCAAAGGTCTCCGAACATGACCCTTAAAAACTAAACACTTCATATGAGCCGTCAGCTTTTTCTTTGGGCAGAGCAGTTAACACAGGAGCATCACGTGCAAGGCCATTTGAACACACAAAAATGACATTTGTTGAGGTATTTTGATGTACCACAGTCCTTGCTCCAATGAGCAGCAGCAGCGTATGCCACAATTTTTTTTTTACGTCTGGCGTTAACCTAGACCTTTTGATTTTAGCTAAAATAATATTTATAACATGCTTACTTAAAAGGCTTTCAGAAAGCCCCCTTCATGGTCAATTGTTGTGTCATCCATATTTTGCTTCCACCCACTAAAGAATAGAGCATGGGGCAATGAGGTAGCCCACTTCAGCCATTGGATAACTTCACCATTATGCACTCCAGCTTCAACAGGTATTTTTGGAGCTAATGTTTGTATGGACTACAAAAAGAGGCAACCGTGGGCACAGTGCAGCCAGATTAGGAGCTGAATATGTTCTCTGATATGCCACTTGACTAAGTTTCTCATCTGTCTATGTTAGACCTAGTATACCTACGAAAGCATTTCATCTGTGGGTATTGACAAGCGCTTAGTTGGCAAGTGTTCCGTGTTCATACACAAACCTTTCTAGGTGTGCACTTTTCCTCTTCTGCACGCTTGTGTCTTCCTGACGATGTGAGTGACATTGTTTCATAAGAAATTGAAAAAACACTGTTGCAATCAAAGGCGGCTCCTCCATTTGAGCGGAAGAGCCTCACCCCACAAGCCCCAGAGCTGAAAAATAAAACAGTACTAAAGTTCATTTATTACCATTTAAATTTTCAGAAAACCCTCCTGAACTACGTGTCAGGGTGGGGTGGGGCCAGCACTGCTTAGTGGCAGCAGCAGGGAGCTGTGAGCTTGAACTGTGCATGCCTCTTTGGCCGGTTGTCTTTGAACAGCCAGCCAGACATGCACATTTTAAAGTTCTCTAACCTAGCTGTCTTAGACAGTTGGGTTAGAGAAAGCGCAGGCCTCCAGTGCTCTTAGGAGTTCCGAGAGAGGTCACTCTATCCAATCCTGGCATTGCTTTCATGCTGTGAAAGCAGCACGAGGATTGATAGTGCAGTTTCCTGCATCAAAAGCTTACTGGAATACACCCGAGGGAGGAGGACGTCGTACAGTGTAGGTAAATGACATTTTTTTTGTGCCCCCTAAACACCTCTCCCCACCATACTACCCTCAGTACAAGCCAGACGCCACTGGTTGCAATGCTGACATTTGGGAGAAAGCCAGCGTAAGCGCTGGCTCAAAGTTTCTGTCTGTGTGTGTTGAATCTTGCAAGATGAAACCAAAATTCCCTCTCAGCCATCTGAGCCGCATCGAGCAACTTGCGAAATGAAATCTGGTGCCACCTCTGATGAATGAAGACAATAGAAATAAGAGTGACTAATAAGGTAACCAGTGAAAGGTAATGGGTAAGACCTTTTTTAGGTTTTATTAAAAGAAACAATAGATCTCACAAGGCAGTGCATGTGCTGTCTCAGGCAAGACCGAAAAACAACATATTGGTATTTGTGTATATAGACATTTCTGCATTCTTTTGTGAACGCCATAAAGGTTGGAAATCAACTGCAAGCATAGCAATAAACCTCTGATGGTAGTTTCCATAAACTGCTTCTTTGTAAAATCTGCCTTAACACCTTGCGTGCTTATGACGAGCCCAGCTCGTCATGAGGCACAGTGGAGCTGTGCTCAGGACGAGCCCAGCTCGTCATAACGGACGCGGCCCACCCACGCGAAATTGATTCCCTGCCTGGGAGGGAGAATCAATGAGTGGGCGGAGTCGTGACGAGCCCAGCTCGTCATGAGCACAGCTCCACTGAGCCTCATGGCGAGCTGGGCTCGTCACGAGCACCGCGGAGATGCAGCCTCCTCCCCTACCCCCACGCCATGGGGGAATTACCCCCGCGGCAATGGGGGTTAAATGATTTGCCAAGGATCAAACTCTTTTTGTAAAATGCAAGAAAACCACATCACTTTATGCTAAGGGATATTTAAGGCACTCTTTTGGCTTATGGGGCTGTTCCAACTATATGAACAGAAGATGAGGAATATTCCCTTTCAGATAATTTCAGAATAATTCTTGCAACATAGCCAGGAACAGTGGCAGCTGGTGACATTTAAACATGGCGGGGCATAAAAGTTTAAAGTACCAAGCGAGCAAATGTAGACAGCAAATCTAAGTGACAAAAGGTGGGTTTTTGAGGGGAGGGCGGGGGGTGTTGACTGCGGGTTCGATCCCTTGGAAAATTTTGAACTACTAACGAGTACCAAATAGTGCATTTTAAAACAATTTTTAATAAACAATATTTAAACACATTGAATACTGCCCAATATCTTATTGCATTAAATATGTTCAACAGATACTATAGTGTTTTGGTTGTGCAGTACAGAAAATGCTCTAATCAGGCTTGGAGAAGCACCCACAGCTTCGGGCAGCAAGCAGTCATGTAGAAATATGTGAAGACGGATTTAGGTGGGATGAAAAAGGGGGTGTGGTTTAAACATGTAAACCAAAGATTCCCATAGTGTGCATAGTAGCTTTCTTGCTGCTCTTTGTATTGTTACGTCAAGATATATAACAAAACAACTAACATAACCTAAAACCAGCCAGGAGTATTGGCTTTGTCAGTGGCTGTTAGCTGTTGACAGTAAATGAATAACATGAATGACTTTGTTGAAAATAATTAATGTCGAAAATGTTACGATTCTGAAATTAGGAGACTATAAATTAAATAGTACTGAGGCCTGTGGCAGGAGTACTTGTCTTCAGAGTGTCTTAGTCACATCTGTTATGTTCACTCTAAGTTAGACATGTAGTCCGTTTTCATTTCATCCTTCTGCATATCTTACACCTCACCTCTTTCCACTTTAGCACCCCCTTTTCACTCTCTCCTTACCCCAAACTCCCAACGCACCCACTCACCTGCAAACGCTGCAGTTTCTTTTACTTTTGCCCAATATTTTGACAACTTCTTTCACACACATTTGCCCTGAATCACAGTTGCAACTGGAATACATGATCATTGCTCTGCATGCTCTTCAGAGAGGGCAAGGATTGGATGGCCAGTATTCTGGACCCCTTTTTGACCCAGTGGCAGGCACTGTGAGGCCTGCAGCCTCCGCTCCATAGCTCTGATTCCTGGTGCGCTATGAACACTTGGAGGCTACTCAGTTCAAAGTATACACTAAAAAGAGTGACATTGTGACGCACAAAACATACCATTCTCAAGTGTGGGTTGCACCCTCATAAATAATGGACACAACTCAGGTGAAAGTAAGTATTATACAAGAGTAATATATA
This sequence comes from Lissotriton vulgaris, assembly GCF_964263255.1. Lineage (NCBI taxonomy): Eukaryota > Metazoa > Chordata > Amphibia > Caudata > Salamandridae > Lissotriton > Lissotriton vulgaris. The sequence continues at coordinate 1,299,106,481 of NC_141691.1, forward strand.
TTCAACACAAAAAAAGAAGAAACACAAGATCTTTAAATATACAACTCCTAAGGAAATGCAAAATTAAGGTTCAGTAAACGCCTAAATAAATGATGTGTACTATGATTTAACGGTTTTAGTATTCATTGTTCAGAAATGATGCAGTGTTGTTGCCAGTCAAGTCTTTACTGTCAAAAACAATGCATGATTTCTGAACATTGAATGTATAAAACTTTAAGGTTAAAGACATGAACATAGGCAGGGCCGGACTGGGAACCACAACCGGCCCTGGCAAAGTGCTCGGCCGGCCCCCCCTCACCACTAGGGGAGTTGGAGGTGCTGCCGAGCTCTTTGCCGGGGCTGGTTTTTGGCCGATTTTGGTACAGGGCCAATTTTACAGCTATGCTGCAAAAACGGCCCTGTAACAAAAATGGCCCCCAGGGGCCCAAAACCGGCCCCCACCCGTGTGGCGCACCGGGGGATTGCCCGGTGCTCTCTATGGCCTGAATATAGGGCCGGCAAAGGACCCGTATCATGGTCTGGTTTGAATTACTATACATAAAATACGGCAAGGCTGGGGCCAGGCAAATCTCCATCCAGTCCTATTGAGTCGTGGGCAGTCCAGTTCCAGCAGACGTCAGTGGAGCAGCCAGATGGAGGCACTCCACACCAGCCCAGTTCAAGAGCCTAAAGCACGCTCTAGCTGAAATGCTCTACACAGATACACGAGGCACAGTGGAAGCACGCTCCTTCTATCTGTTTCCAGCATGTGACCTGAGTGATGTCATGTCAATTACAGACTGGCATGCCCTATTGCAAAGGCATCCTCCAGTAACCCCTCCCTTTTCCATCTTCTCACAGGTTTGGGTGGGGTCAGGTATGGTCGCTGACCACCCCCCCACTGTGACGACTTGGGAAAGGATGGGGGGTAGAGGCAACTTTAGCAAGAATGGACAAGCAGCCCTGGGAGTACAGGGCTAACACTGTAAACGCCCAGGGGTGCTTCAAATCTGACACCCCTTTGCGTCATCAATGGGGGGTCCTTGAGGACACCTGAGTACTGCTAGCCACGGCGGGCACAATGTCAGCCCACATTGCTTGCTCTCAAGTCACAGTGACCGGCACATGCGCAATTAGGCATGTGTCTTCGGAAAACTGCCTGTCTCCCTCATGTGACGACAACTGTGTTAGCAAGAATCACTTCAGGCAAGCAGAGGCACTGTTTTATTTAAGGAATGTGGATGGTAATTACTTTGGGGAATTAGCATCCACATGGATTTACAAAACTAGAAAGGTGTGGTCCCTCCAACCATTATCAGGGACCGCCCTGGCCAGGGATCAGTGAAAAACAGCAGATCCAAAGTAAAAAAACATAAAACTCAATAGTTCGATTGATTTTGTGACAGCCAACAAAAGTGGCTAAAGGGCATGGGCTGAAACATTTAATTTAGTCTTTGAATTTTTTTTATTTACAAACTAACAAGTATTAATGGCATCAAATAACATACTCAGTGTAAGTGTGAATGGTGTAACAAAGTGCATTCAACATGTAGAGAAATTTTAAAATGCAGGAAATAAATCACATTTGATAAGTCACTGTTTTTAGTTCTCTCGCAATCTATAAATAATAAGCCACCCCTTTGATCACAAATGAAAAATGGTCTCGGTCTTCCTCAGAACTTTAATACATTATGTTTGGGCCAACAATGAAAAAAAATGTTTATAATTAAAGCATACTTCAAAGTCAGTGAATAGCCATCATAAAAGTGGAATAAATTGAGAATGGCTTCTGTAGATCCCAGCAGAAACTGATGATGGTTGCCGGAAACAAGAATAGCAGGAGACGAGATAACACACGAGGCTGTGCTTGTGTGTGTGATGGCAGTATGTGGCCATTGTCTCTGGTGTTGATGGTTGTGCCCTTGTACCCTTGAACTGCGTCAGCAGGGCTCAATTACTGCCATAGGTAAACAAGCTTTTGCAAAACCAATATGACTTGGCAATGCCTAAGTTATTGGTCTTGTCAATGTGGATGTCTTTTAGCCATGTTGTCTAGCAGCACATCTGCTATTCATCTTGGGTGAAAGTTACTGAAAGGGCAGAATCACAGGATGTTGAGTTGATATTGAGTCTCCTCACCTCCACCCCATGTTGAGTTTATTGTGCAGCCCATGCTAACACAAAAAAGCACTATGATGTGACCTGTGCTGGCTGGATTATTGTGTTTTTTCAGTGACTTTCAGCCATGTGGAACAGCGGATGTGCTGCTAGACAACAGAGCTAAAAGACATTCACATTGACAAGGTCAATCGCTCGGTCATTGCCGCGATCTATTGGCTTTGCCAATGCTTGTTCATGGTTGGTGGAGTCTTGCTGAACAAATGTGGAAGTTACAGTGAGAAACAGTTGAGCTGTGAAGTGAGGATGTGGCATAACGTACAGAGCTGTCGACGCCGGAACTGGGGAACTAGGTTTGAATCTCAGGGTCGGCTGAACAGTTTGTGATTCTGGTCAAATCAATCACTCTTGCCCCGTCTACAACAATGAATGTGTCATTGTGTAATGTATCTGGTCAGTACATCAATACCATTGGCTGGTGTTGGTACTATGACAAGATGGAGGACAGAACAAGCGCTCCAATACCATTGGATCATGCACAAAAACAAACGAATGCTCTTTGTGTTTCAACAACTTTTTAGGAAATGTTTTCATTTATGTACACAGGCATGCATTTTAGTAGTGTGTGTGTATGTGTACAAGGGAGATGGTCTGAAAACACAAGTACACCTCTGGAGTACTTGAAAACAAAGAAAAATATTGCTCAGCAAACCAGGAGCAGTGTAAAGAGACATGTACTTGGGCCATGCTCTACTGGAGGGCCAAACACAAGAAGAGGGCACGACGCCCGCATGCCATGATGAATGGTGTCCTAGAAAATGGGAGCAACGCTGAAGTTTATTAATGGTAGGAGATGAGCAGCCTGTAAACCCACAAATAGAACACAAAACATCTCTTTGAGACAGCACATGCGCTGTCTAGCAATGACATAAAACGGATTGGCAAAGTCAGTAAGTCTGGTGCTGTCAACCAAACTTTCCCTTTGTCCATGCCTGTTCTGTTTTGTCATGTTTTCTGGAAACATTATTGTTGGGGAAACTGGCAGGTCCTCAAACACTAGCTATAAGCAAAAATATTTTGTTGGTCTCAAAAAGCACACTGCCACAGCAATACATGAATTTAAGGGAACTACTATGCATGTAGATAAGCTCTTTGTGGAAGGGTAGAATGGCGTCATTCACAGTAGTTAGGTAATTGTAGAAAATTAGAAATATTGATGTACATAAGCAACGTTCATTTCCCTTTCCCCACTCCTCTCCCTGCGCGCACCATGAATACCGTAAAGCATTGACTGCATCCCTCTGCCAACAAAGGCCTGTATCCGTGTGTACATGACAGCCATTTTAGGCACCCTGGCCTTTTGCCCGCCTAAGATTAGAATCACCGGCTTCCCTTCTGCGTGTATTTGAAACCCCCCCCCTCTCTCTCACATGCATAAACCATGAAACCCTCTCCCTCTGCGCGACCCTGCCCTGAAAGGCAGCCCTTCTGCTTGACCCACGCAAACCCCCCCCATTCCCTCTTGAAGAGGCATCCTTCGCCTTAGCTGACATAGCCCTCCCCAGCTGCACCTGACTGCCCCCGCTCTCTCATGTACGGGTCATAAGATCTCTCTCTCTCTATGCGACTCTGTCCCTGTGTCCACCCTGGCTCCCCCTCCCTTCTCCTCACATGGGCAAGTCATAAACCTTCTTCTTCTGCAAGACCCTGTCCTTGGGAGTCACGGCCGCGCCTGACCAGCACCTCCTCTCCTTTCATGAATGCCCCTCTGTTGACAAAGCCTTCCCTCCGCGCTCGATTGTCCACGCAGCATGAATACCACTCCTTTGATGACCCCTTCCCCCGAGTCCGACTGACCACACATGTCCGAGGCCATCGCCTAAGCCAGGAGATACCATTTACTGCCCCTTATTGTATGAAGTCACTCCTCTTCAAAGGACCCACTATTGATCCTAGCCTCCCCACCCCCCGGGCTACGATCAGGCGCACATCTCCTAATAATCAGCGGAACACTCAGCTGCGTCATTGCCTCCCCTCTTATCAGCAGGTCAAGGGTCCCTATTGTGAACATATGTGGGGTAGGATTGACACGAGGATTATAAGGATGTCTTTTCTTTTGCGTCACAATGTCCTGATTGTAATGCCAAATGTTTTGTAAAGTATAAAAGACAGAGTCTCAGCTCACTTGTTAGAGCACCTCCCGATGACATCTTGTTTCGTGTCTGAAATGACAGGCTCTCCTCATGAGAAATAAATTCTGTTCTTGTGATTCCTGCTCCCAGCGCCCGTCTCTTTATTTGGTAACTATTCAGAATGGGAACTAAGAGGCGACTTGCGCCAGCAGCCTGGGCATCGATAGTAATGCGGGCTCCTGTTCCACATAATGGCTCAAGCAGGCTGTCCCACTGCCCCATGCTATTAGCTGTAGTGGGTGGAGGAAACTGTGAATGACAAAACAGACCAATGGATAAATGGGGCTGACTGAAAGCCCCTATAATAAATATATAACTTGTTTACTTTCAGTAAATCAAAAGGTCTTGGACAAAGCCAGACCTAAAATGTTATAAAGTATTCCCCGGCACACCTTCCTCTTTCTTTTGCGCACAGAAACACAAACATAAGTAAACAGGCAGAACACATCAGGTAATTATGAAACGGAACTTTGCACAGTTAACTAAGAATTTTAACAATACATTTGGCAAGATACTTGCCGGTATAATAGCTCTTTACAAGTGAAACGCCTCAACAGACCAGAGAACCACCAGCCCACCACAGTAGACCAACACCCCAATCGCAACCGCCACCCCGAATTCCTTGTTGCTCTTCACACCTGTTGTTTCTGGCCACACTAGTTTTATCGAGGATCCTAGGATCTGATATTCAATTGCTGGTTCTTGTTGAACTTTTCATTGTAATACATTCTACTGATTGGATATTTTGGAAGGTCACTGCAGGAAAGTAACTAACCTGAGTTATATATTTTAGCAAACAGTTTATCTAGCCACAAAGTTACAGTTCACAAAATACTATCTATCTACAAAGTTACAGTTCACAGAATACTATCTAGCCACAAAGTTACAGTTCACAGAATTCTATCTAGCCACAAAGTTACAGTTCACAGAATACTATCTAGCCACAAAGTTACAGTTCACAGAATACTATCTAGCTACAAAGTTACAGTTCACAGAATACTATCTAGCTACAAAGTTACAGTTCACAGAATTCTATCTAGCTACAAAGTTACAGCTCACAGAATACTATCTAGCCACAAAGTTACAGTTCACAGAATACTATCTAGCTACAAAGTTACAGTTCACAGAATACTATCTAGCCACAAAGTTACAGTTCACAGAATTCTATCTAGCTACAAAGTTACAGTTCACATAATACTATTTAGCAACAAAGTTACAGTTCACAGAATACTATCTAGTAGCTACAAAGTTACAGTTCACAGAATACTATCTAGCCACAAAGTTACAGTTCACAGAATACTATCTAGCTACAAAGTTACAGTTCACAGAATTCTATCTAGCTACAAAGTTACAGTTCACATAATACTATCTAGCAACAAAGTTACAGTTCACATAATACTATCTAGCCACAAAGTTACAGTTCACATAATACTATCTGGCAACAAAGTTACAGTTCACAGAATACTATCTAGCCACAAAGTTACAGTTCACAGAATACTATCTAGCTACAAAGTTACAGTTCACAGAATTCTATCTAGCTACAAAGTTACATTTACAAAATACTATTTAGCCGCAAAGTTACAGGTTACCGAATACTATCTAGCCACAAAATGCAGTTATGAAATGCTCTTTTGATATATAAACCACATGTTGATGTTTGTGCGGTTGCTTGTTGAATATTTGAGCCAATATAGGAGTCTGTATTTAAAGAATACTGCATGCATTTATAAACTGTTAATTACATAGCATAGCTTAATAAACGTACATACTTTCCATGCTAAAATATAAGTTAAGGAATGGTTACATAGTTTTGAGAATCTCTCAGCTCGTCTGTTGCTATCATTTATGTTTCACTCATCATGTTGATGAAGGGACATGTTAGATTATGTGTTAGCTGGTATATGAATTTTGCGGTCCTATTTTATTCCTATTAGTGTCAGAATAAGACTTCTGACTCAGTGGTGGCTCCTCCGCTAAGGCAGGGGAGCGACGCCCCACTACTTCAAAGCAGTGAAGTAAAGGAAACATAAAATGATAATAACTTGTGTTATTATCATGTTATGTTTTCTTCTGTTGCTGCAGCTTTCGGGGTCGGGCAGGGCTGCTCAGACTACAGAGGAGCAGGGGGTGAGTGGTTTGCCCACTCCTAAGTGCACTTGACTGTTTGACCAGCTCTCTCCGGCCGGTCAAACATTCATACGCATTTTGCATCTTCTCCATGCAGCTTGCATTACAGCTTGCATGGAGAACAAGCCCAGGCCCCCATTCCCTGGCTGAGCGTCGATCCACAGTGCTCAGACGAGTCACAATGCTGCATTGTCACGTTGTGATTGGCTATCTGGAGGCTCGGAGGGTGCTTCCTGTTGCTTTCTGCATTCCGCTGCAGATCAGAGACAGGAAGAAGCGGACAGAGGAGAGGTGGCCGCTAGCCAGCCAGTTGTCACAGGTAAGTTCTTTTTTTACTGTTTTTAATGTTTTAGTCAGGACTTAAATTCATACTCGACCTGCTGGCTTTGCAAATATTGCTCAAAGAGGTAGTGATTGGTGTTACTGTTTAGCGAAAAGTTAAATTACAGTCAATCAATCAATCATCAATCATAGACATTTATAGAGCGCTCTACTTACCCAGAGGGTCTCAAGGCGCTAGGGGGGGGGGGGGGTGCTGCTACTGCTCGAACAGCCAGGTCTTGAGCTTCTTCCTGAAAGCGAGGTGGTCTTGGGTCAGTCGCAGGTCGGTCGGGAGGGAGTTCCAGGTCTTGGCGGCGAGGTGGGAGAAGGACCTTCCTCCTGTCGTCGCTCTTCGGATGCGGGGGACGGTGGCGAGGGCGTGGCTGGCTGATCGGAGGTGTCGTTTGGGAGCGTAGAAGTTGATGCGGTTGTTGAGGTAGCTCGGGCCTTGATCGTGAAGGGCTTTGTGTGCGTGGGTGAGGAGACGGAAGGTGATTCTCTTGTTGACCGGGAGCCAGTGCAGGTCTCTCAGGTGTCCGGAAATGTGGCTGTGGCGTGGGACGTCGAGGATGAGTCTAGCTGAGGCGTTCTGGATTCGTTGGAGTCTCTTCTGGAGCTTGGCGGTGGTACCGGCATAGAGGGTGTTGCCGTAGTCCAGTCGGCTGGTGACGAGGGCCTGGGTGACCGACAGTCCTGTATGTGTCTCAATAGCAGCTTTTTGCGACTCCCATTTACCACCACCACATTTTCTTTCTGACACAGTCACTCTGGCAAGATGACAAGTTTTCATGGGAAAAATTGAGTTTGTTGACCTTCTGCTCTGGTCACCACAGTCAAATGCCTGGGTGTGCTAAAGGGTGGGCTATGCACTTCATAGTTGCACCCTGGCTAATATGGGGTCGGCAACAGCTTTAACTGACTTCAGTACCTTTGATATTTTATCAATCTTGCACAGATTGTAATTTTTACATGAGCGATGTTTTTTACAGTGTTATGTGATGTCACAACTCCAAATTTGCGTTTCGGGGATTCGCAAGAATTCATTCTTTTCCACATTATTAGCTTTCCATTTTCATCCTCAACTTGTCTACTCTCTCTGAGCATAACCTACTCTGACACATGCATGTTTGCCTTATTTTCTATTATCGTTAGTCTGAAAACTCATTTACAAGATCACAATCTCTCCTCCTTCCTCTGACATTCCTACCTATGCAGCCTAAAAATACCTAATCCCCTCCCACCAACCATGTGAATGACCACACATACCCTCACTAATGACTACAAATATCCCCTATTAATTTAATCCACCATAAAGAAACAAGAATGATTCCATGGAATTATTAACACCTTAGCTGCATCGAACGTTCAGCACCCAGTGCTGAACGTTCGAATAACGAGCGATGGCCCGTCAGGCAACGGTCGTTCGCAGCACTGGGGAGGTAGCGTTGCCGTCGGCCAACGCGCTTAAGGGGTTAACTTGCAGAGGACGTATCCCAATAAATAACAGTAACCAATAACACTGGACTAACCAATAACCTAGGTTTCGGGAGCAATGTGCTGCCTGGTTTAAAGTGCTTCAACACCTCATCAGGGGTGGTATGCACTACATCAATGCAATTACAATTGCAATCAATGTGTTGATCAAAATTCATCAGTGCTACTTGCAAAGATCAAGCGCTCTGAAGCCACATACGAAGTAACAGTGCACTAAACAAGTGCCTAGTACAATAACTCTTGCCAGCTAAACTGTTGCGTCTATTAGGCAAACATCAGTGGACAGGGTGCACGTCAGCAGCAAAATGTTTTTTGCCTGTAGCGCAAAAGATCCTCACATGGTTCCTGCCTGCCAACTTTGTCTTTACAGCCTCTAGGCTGTGTAATTGGCATTCCATTTCATGCTGCAAAATGAGAGGGATACAGGTCTTTCCAGGCAACCACGAGAACTGCCAGCAAAAGGAGGCAGAAGCCACAGGAAATAACTGTACAGTAATGGCCTAACGATGAGCTCTATTTAAAGCCTGAAATTTCTACTGCCATAAATGTGAGGTTGGATTATCCTGTACTTTGGGTTTTTTGAAAATCCTAAATCATTATGGGTCGGAGATCTTTCCTGATTTAAAAAAGCATCAAAGTAATATACAGAAAGCATGACCTCACGGTTTCAGAGTTAACACAGAGGAAAGAGAAGGATAAAAAATGAAATGTAATTCACAATGTGTAACTCACCAAGTTCTTTTTGTTATTATGAACTTAAGCATTTCAAATCAAATCCACTTGCACAATGACGTCTGCCCAAGTTTTTTGACGTAAACTACACCGCTCATATGGTTTGACTGCCTCGGACATCTCTGTTTGCCTGGATCTGGATTTTCAGTAGCAAAATATTAATACATACCATAAGGAATCAAAATTTGAAAGGGAAACTCTAAACACAAACCTTTCAATTACAGATTCCTTATTGTTTGCTTAACCCTTTCAACAAGCTGGAAGACCTTTTCCGAATCGTTAATTGGGTTTAGTGTTTTGGCCCTGACTTTTTGGGACAAAAGCTGAAGTTATGCCCATTTGGCTAGGCATTTAAGGCCAGAACAAGAGACCATTTGGATGGTGGGTGCAATATATGTGGGTGGTGGGTGTCATTAATGCTGTTAGTCAGTCAATACGGGGAGAAGAGTGGGCATACCAGCTTGGGCGGTCGACCTCGAATCTGTGGAACTGGGCTCAAGTCTCCGCAATGACGCTGAACATCCTGTGATTCTGGGCAAATCACTTAATCTCCCCGTGCCTAACAAAAATGAATATGTCCTCATGTAACGCAACTGGTGCTATGTAAGGCACTCTGATACCCAATTCGGGTCAAGTTCGCACTAAATATAACTCTGTAAAAAAAAGATGCCCCATGGTTGTGCTAATTATTCCAAAGGTCTAACACATTTACCACCTTTCCTCCTATTCCTGAAGAGTGAACCTGCAACTCACATCAAATGTTTTTCTCCTTTCTGTTTACATCTCCTTTCACAAGTGCAAGCAACTGCTGCAATAACATAACTCAACGATTACCATACCACTGTTTAACTACATGAACTCATCTGTTGCATCAAACAAGTAGTGCTGGTGCAGTGTGCGCTGATGAAGAGGGATGCATTGCCAGTACACCAATATTGTATGGGTGCACAAGATGGAGAATTCCTAGGTTGTTGTAAAAAATAAAAAACTCACATAAACCTATCAAGTAATCCAGGATAGTCCATGACAGTCCTTGAGGGATGGGGCACTTTTGCATCTCCTGTTGTTGGGTAGGCGTCAAGAAGCATTTTTGTGCCAGTTTGGACATAAAAGTCCTCTGCATGGGAATGAACAAGTATCCCAACTGTACTGTTGTCTGGATCCTGATGCTGATTTTTGTTGTCATAGGCAAACACGGATCATTCATGTGCGTAATGACATAGGCCTCTCTCCCAGGCTGCTTTACGACTAAAAAGCAAAATGGAGATCCTTTTTCCTTACTTGCATAAGGGCCTAGGTCACCCTTGCTGTGCAGGGAACAGAACCCAAGCAACAGGGACAAGATTGGGGGTTTTGATCCTTTTTTTTTATTAAGTGGAAGACTGTCTGCTTTAAGTCTCAGGCCTAGGATGAAGCTCCTGCCCCGGTCACCAATGGGTAGAATAGCCATCTCCAAAATGTTGATTCTCCCTCGCTTGTTATACTTCTGGCTCCTAGAGTGATAATTTGCTGATCCTTTTTGGAGACTTGCATTCCCTGCTGGCAGCACTGATATGGGACACAGGCAGACAAGGGTCTCCCTAGTGCAACTATCTCTATGCACCACTGTCGGAGGGAGTTCGGGAAGCCCCGACTATGAGCTGTACCATGCTGCAGCCCAGCTTTTATGGCCGAAGCGATGGCTGATGGATAACCGAACCTAGGATTGTGTTGATGTTCTGACTCGCTTTGGTGGCCCTGACATCTTACGGTGGCTTGTGTCTTGGGAAAGGTGGGACATGATCAGCAATACAGTCATGATAGTTGCGAAGCAGACCTGGAAATCATGCATCACACATGGGGGAAACAGACACCTTACTCACTGGAGCTACTGTTATGGTCCTTTCTAGCATGCTTTCAATTCACATGATCCCACAACAGAGGCTCCTGGCAGGAGGCAGTGATACTCAACTTGGGAGACCTGTTCGAAGGTGGCAAGTGGATCCCCTTCGATGACCTGAGACTCCAGCACAACATCTGACCAGACACATTCACATTACACAGCACACCACAGACTTGACTGCAACTAATTTGTGGCACAGCACATAACCAGCCAGTGGCATCAATGGAACTGCGGGAGCTAATTACGCACGGTAATTGCCCCATCACCATTACTGTGCTCTGTACAGCCAGTTGCAGATGAGAGACATCTTGATGTCCCAGCTACGACAATGATCGGCGGAATATCTGCACCAAGAGATCACAGATAACACATGGGGGAAATGTCTGGGAAGTATCAAATCGATCTTCAGAAATGCACAACTAAAATATACTCAGTGCAACTACATACATCATGCATATCTGACACCAAAGCACTTAAAACAAATGTACCATAGCTCAGCAGCTAATTGTTCATGTTGAGTGACACCAGAGGCAGGCTTCCTAGACATGGTTTGGCAGTGTGCGGGTCTTTCTAGCTTCTGGGAGGGGGTGCTCCAGACCCTAACAGAAATAACAGGCACACTGATTCCTAAGGACTCTATCACCTGCTTACCAAACCCAGTGCTTTGCACGATGAAGACTACACCTAGGTGGGGCTTCATAGACTAAACACAGGTCCTATTAAAGTGCTGCATGGCGATGTATTAGAAAGCACCGGCCGCACCTAAGACCTCAGACTGGCAATGAGACATGCTGAGGTGGAAGATGTGGAGCCGTGGACTTTCTCCACACTAGACACAGGGAGAGAGGGCGAGCAACGCCTCGAAGCCTGGAATGACTACCTAGCGAGGGCAGAAGCAAAAGTGGATGCAAGCAACCCTTGAACACCCAAGGTGACCACTGAGCAGTACACTGAGAGGGGCATACCAGCAACGATGAGGGAAAAGGGGGAATTACTAACTCAAAGGGGTGAGGGGAAGATCGCCAATCATAATGTTATTCCTCTACATATGATGCTATAACATTGCTGTACTAGGTCAGTATACCTCTGGTAGTTGTGGAACACATAGTTTTGAGCTTCCTATCCAACAATAATGTACTGGAACTGCCTCTCAGATGTATGGGGGCCTACCCCTCTTCTCAAACCATGCAAGACAATAGTGCACAAGTGGTGGAACTCGATTCACAGAGATAAGTAACAAACTCATGTTTATGTTAAAACCACATAACGATTGAATAGGAACAAATGTCTCAGGCCTAGGACTGAAGGCCCAGTGGAGAGGAGATAGGAGACTTTGCGGTAGGTATCACTAGTGCGGAAGGTACAATGGCGTGGGGCCCAGTGGTGTGAGGGACCAACTAAACCCCAATGATGGTTGTGTTACTATCCTTTCTTGCACTAGGGCCCAGTGCAACCTTGCTGTACCAGTGTTGCTTGGTCCAAAGAGCAATGACCCATGGTAGGGGATAATTGAAGCATCAGAGACATCTTAGCTTGGAAACAGAGAGATGGTGGGAAACAGGTGGGCAAGATATGGAGCCGTGTTTTTAACTATGGGCAGAGATAACCCTAGTTGCGAAGTAGTAGCTATGATTAGTGAAGCAGGTGCAGTGGCACTGGGGCTCAGGAGTGCGAGGGCCCCCCTACATATCAGTTAAGACTGTCTAACTTTACAAGATGTGCATGGGAGCTCATTTCCCTTGCCGGCATTATGACAGAGGACATCCTTGCTGCTCAGAGGGGGCAACATATGGGAGCTAATCTTTTTTCTGCAAAGGACAGAGGGCTGTTTTAAGGCAGCTATGGCCAGGCATAGTGAGGGAAGGGGAAAAGAGGCACAGTAGACAGCCTTCTACCCAGAGCTGCTGCCATCACTAGTGCACAAGGTGCAGTTGAATGGGGACGTATCAGCATGTGGGCTCACATTGCCCCAATTATGGGAGCAGTGATTTTTTGTCCAGTTTCTGGTGTTGGTTGATCCATTTGCTCTTTGTCTCACATTAAATATGGATATTTCTCTACAAAACAAATTACCCTGAAATTATCTCACTAGCCCCATCCCTTGTGCTCAGCCCTGGGTCCTTCAATCCCTGCAATAAAGGTCTGGAAGGGGGTCCGACTTAAAAACATTTTGTAAACCGAGGGCTCATAGCAGAACATTTGAAAACCTCTGTGTTATAGGAACATCACTTTCGGGAGCCTTCTTTATTTCAAACCTAAAATTTAAAAATACACAAGTTTAAAAAAAACAGGCAAACACACACATGCTTGACTGCATACATTGCTTGTATCACAAACAATAGCCTGGGCTGCAAAGAATTGCTTATGCCACTAAACTAGCGTATGGGACTGACCAAGGCAGGATGGTCAATCAGTTGATGTAATTATAATTGTATTTATATAACACTTACGGCCCCTTACGATTCATCGAAGCACTTTTTGCAGCAAGCAGCATTCTACTCCTGAACCCAAGATTCGGGTGTCTGCTTGTCATCTACCAGATAATACATTCAAACCCTCACAATGGCAACTCAGTCGCCTCCCAAGGTTGATACATAGAGTACTGTTACTACATAACTTGGAAATGGCAGACATTTGATACGAAGCACAATATAAATACAAGTTGTTTTATATTAATGTCAACTATAACTATCGTGCGCTATTAGCTAAAATGGAAGAGTAGTAGACCAAACCGGACAGGCTAAATCTATTAGGCATCTGCGCGGGGCGGACAATTATAAATAAGACTCCCTGTTTTCTGTTTTTACGGATTTTTACAGAAAAGTGCAGACAGAAAACAATTTGTTTCTGTCTGCATTTATTTTTAAAAGTGGATAAATACAGAAAATTGTGTTCCTTTTAAGTGACTTTCCATGCTGTCTTACATGAAATATAGTCCAGCAGCTGAGAAGATGGACAGCATGGGAAATTAAAAAACAGAATGAAATTTCTTTAAATAAAATGTCAACATGCATTAAAGGTATAATGCTAGTATTTACCAGTGGATGCATTTTCATGTAATATTTGACAGCTCAAATAGCTAAAACACGATAGGCATCAAAGTACGAGTTCATGTCTATCAGTTAAATACATATGGAAATGTACAGTTTTTCAACTTCATTTATTCGCAAAACACAAAATAAATATAGAAATACTGATAAAATGGGCAAAAAATAGATATGGATAAATACAGACAGAAATGTTAAAAAAATAATTACCACAAAACCATGAGCAATGGACCTTACCTGAAAGCAGTGCACAAGAAACACCACAGCCCTTCTAGTAAACAGAAAACCACGCCAAAGCAGTGAAACATTTTCAACCCAGGTTTTGAAGAAAGTGAGATGGGTCGAGTATTGGAACAGGTAATATGAGACAAGCTTAACGACTGGCTTCTCAGTCCATGCGTTTCACGCAGAAGGAGTATCTCTGGTTAAAATGCCAACTATTCAAAGATGGCGACCCATTAGACTGATTGATCGAGTCTTGTCCTGGCTTCTGTACAGAATTCCACCGTGCATCTAGCCTTGCAGGGGGTAAATGTTGTGAATTCCATGACCTAATCTTATCGCCCTGTATGTTCGCTGATGATTCATTGCAAGAGGGTAGCCCTGCTGAGAGCTACAGCGCCAAGTATTTACATTCTGGTCTGCAGATCTTTATCACCTGCAAATGGCGGCAGTTTACGAGCCTACGCATTACTTGGCGTCTCTTCAGAGGTAGGGAACTCGCTCAACCCAGCCAGGCATCAACGTAGTCTTTGGCAAAAGAAGGGCCTGTGTGGCACTGCACCAGAGTTATAATTGAAAATAAGGAATGAAATTGTATTTTTAACCTGAAATATTTTTTGCTAATCTATGTGACAAATAAGAATGCAAAGCTGTTAATGAACAGAACTCAAAGAGTACAAGCTCCCTCCATGTTATTTATTTGATTGGAAAGGTTTATATAGAATAAACCTTGCCCAAAACGGTAGCAGAGAGTTGTAGCAACCGGGCACCTAGGCCCTGATTATGAGTAGCCGTATTCTACTGGTGGTGGTAACTCTGAGTGGATTTCTACCACTCTCCATCATGAGTGCTTGAGTGCCTCCGGGCCCAGAATTACCAGGCCCACACTATCTCAACCCTAAAATATTTTTGGTCCTGGAGACACTGTGCCAGGTTGCACCAGGTGCGAATGTACACCCAGTGAAACTGCTGCAGAGATGGGGGCCAGAGCTGAGGCCTGAAGCACATCAGGGCCCGTCCAAGCTGTGCTAGACCAGTGCCCAGGGCCGGACTGAGAACCAAAACAAACCCTGGCAAAGTGCTCGGCCGGCCCCATGGGGGTGCGACCGAGCTCTTTGGCGGGGCCGGTTTTCGGCCGATTTTGTTACAGGGCCGCTTTTGAAGCTATGCTGCAAAAACGGCCCTGTAACAAAACGGCCCCCAGGGCCCAAAACCGGTCCCCACCCTTGCAGCACACCGGGGGATTGTCCGTGCCCGCAACGGCCAGACCGGGCCTGCCAGTGACACACAGGAGCACAATGCTTTCGCCCAGCAGACTCATGTGTTGCCTCGATCCTCCTCCAACCAATCTATCTCCACAAATCAGCATGGCCAGTAACGCACTTGGCCACATCTAGAGTCCAGGTCCAGAGGCTGTGGCCGAGGGCAAACAAGGATCTCACCCATTCCAACACCTGCAGGAGTGATCAGACTAGGGAAGCAGACTAGGTTCCACCAAAATAAGCTCTGCACCATTGGTCTCTCCCCTGGACCAATGCCAGAGCCCAAGGCTGTGTGCACTTCCTTTCCAGCCCTGACAAGAATACAACACATGAAGAGAAGACAATGCTACCCCGGACTACTCGAGTCAGCTCTGCATCCCCATATCCTGATCCCAAATGTCCCTCGCACTGACATTGTCTGCCTAAAGAAAATGAAACTGTCAGCAGATTTGTCTCTGGAATCAGGGATAAACCACACAGTAAAGAAATCAGTATTCCCTGGTCTTTGTAGCTATTGCCCATTCCATGGACAATATTAATAATTGTTGGAATTTGGTGGCTTTTTAATCTTATTTATTTCCTACAGTGGCAGTATGCCAATCCATATTAGAGTACTTTACCAAGAACATTTGAAATGTCATATGCTCCCAAGGGAGACATGCACTGTCATGGAGTTCTCAATGAAAATGAAAAAATGTGTTGCCTTTCAGTGAGGAATGGTAGGATACCAGTCAGCCAAACAAAAGAATATTAACAACGCTATGCTCCATGGCAGGACAAACACAAGACGAGTGTAAGAAAATAGGGTATTAGTTGGGGAGGATGTGTGCCCTTCCCAAGTAAGTAGTCCAAAATCTTGTCAGGTCCATCACACAAGTTCAATAAATAAACCTGGGCTCATCTCCTGGTAGCTGCGGCCGCGAGCAGGCAGGCTTAATTTAAGGGAAAGTGTGTATTTAGCAGTAACAAAACAGTTATAAAAGTAAAGTGCCAATCAGAAGTCACTGATCACAGTTGACTGGGACCCACGTGTGATTTCAGAGAGGCAGCGATTAAGAAGTTGAATACACCAAGTGGATAGTCCCAGTAAAAATGTTACCTTATGACTTAGTATCCGAAATGGAAGTCAAAATCCTCCAGCAAAGCAAGGTGTAAGAATGTATCCAGCAACCTTGCTCACAAAGAGGACGGAAACTCATCGAATAAAAAGCAATCAAATGACAGTGACAGCAAAGCCCTCCAATGGAAACAGCGAACAGACTCAAAGCCCAGAGTAAATTCTTGGCAAAGACCACAAAAGCTCTTTTGCAACCAGACAGCTAAAAGTAGGTGAGACCTAAAAAGGCACTGGAAAAAAACAAGTCTAGCATTGATGTTGTAAAGTATGGAAGCAGTGGTATGCACAAATGTGATGTAAAGTATGGAAGCAGTGGTATGCAAAAATGTGATGTAACGTGTGGAAGCAGGGGTATGCACAGATGTGATGTCGTAAAGTATGGAAGCAGGGGTATACACAAGTGCAGTTTGGATGTAATAGCAGATAAAAACAATACCCAGAGGCAAGTTTTTCTTTGCACTGCAATCTCAATATACATGTTTTGTCCTTTTCACCACTTTAGTCTGAGCACCAAACATACTGGCTTTCTCAACGTTTGTTATAGTGGCAGTTCAGAGGTGCTCGGCTGGGCTCTGAACATCTGCATTGTAATTGTTCTGGAGTAATACTCCCAGCTGGAATTACTCTAGTCAGCAGTCTCTCTCCTATCACGTATGAGTGAATGTGCAAAGCTCAAGTGTGTCTTTCAGCCACATGTACACACGTAGGGAGGTTGAGGCAAGATGTGGGTGAGCGCACGGGGTCAGGCATTCGGACACCAAGAGGCTCTTTAGAGATGTGCGTGAGTAGTACAGAAGCACCATGGTGCAGAAAGAGGGGGTGAGAGTAGGACTGTGTCCTGTCATATTTAAATTACCTTGCTTTCTAAATGTTCAGAACTCTGCACATATAGACAATCAATAACATTTTGACAATCAATAACATTTAGACAATAACATATCCACATATTTTCGAAAAATTTGGACTGTGTCTAATACTAACAGTAAGAATAGTAATGATTGATTTATAAAAGCGGCCCAACGAAAAGCGCCAGTGACCGCCAGCCAACAGTCAACAACCCAGCAAGGACTCTCATGGACCTCTTTACTCTTTCCTTTGTCCTGACCGCCATTTTGCTGCTGTTCTCGGCTGCTTTTTTCTGGACCCTGACCCGCCATCTTGTCCAATCCCTCGTCCTTTATCCTTTTCCCTTGTTTCCCCCTTGACGATCCTCAAATGTTTCTTCCCTTTTCTGTTCTGCAGTTTCTCCATACCCTTGTATCCCTCCCACCCTCCCTTGGTGCTGTGACTGCGTCCCCCCTCCGACTCCACTTCATGGAACTCTGCTCTCCTGGTTTTTTTGGGTCTTGACCTGAGAAAATCTACTATGTGTATATATATATATGTATATAGAGATAACTCTAATCACTAGTATATGCATTATGCCTTTGTACTCTCTACCGTTCCTATGTGACTCTTAGAGTATATCCATTTGTATCTCTTCCTTGAATGACTTTACTACGTGTACATTTGCATTTTTTCTTTCTGTTTGTATCTCCTCCTTGTGTGACTTTACATCTTGTACATTTGCAATTTTTAGGTCGAGGACCGTAGGCTGCGCTTGCGCAGTTCGGTCCGAAGATTTAATGTTTCTTAGAATGGGGGCTTGAACCCGCCCCTCTTCTCCATTGGCTGGCCTCGTAAATGCTGGCCAGCCATTGGAGGAGAGGAACGCCACTCCCTTTAAGCCCCGTCTTTTCCCGATTCGGGGGCGTTTTTTCTCTCGTCTTTCTCTCCATGACGTCATCGGGAGAGAGCACGCCCCTCATCACGCTGCCTGCACGCGCCAGTCGGTCCTCTGATTGGTGTTCCTTATTAACCAATCAGAGGGCCGACTTGGGCGTGCAGGCAGCGTGAGCAGACACATCGCGAAAATGGTGGCGCTTCCCGCCGCCGGAAGAACCCTCACCTGCCACCGGGGCTTGAGCATGAACTCCCTCACCACGTCAATCAGGCACGAGTGGCTTCCCACTAATAATAACCCCCACCGCCCCTTTGATAGTCTGTTTTGCGCCCCCAATGTTAGGTGTATTGTTTTCCTCCCCCGCGCACTCTCGCTGTAATTGGTAGTGTTGCTTTCAACAGAGCCTCGGTGAATGGCACCGCCTGACAAATGCGCGCTCCCCCCCCCACGCCCCAGCACCCTCCGTCCTTCTCCTTTATCCTCGCTCAGCCCCTGCTTTGTCTCCCTCCTACCCCAGCCCAGGCCCCGGTTCCCGGAGAGGCCGTCCTCGGCTGAACTCTCGGAGGGCGCCAGAGGCAGCTGGCAGGCTCTCCGGGGAGGCGCCGCGCCGGCTCTCCGCCGCTCACTCGGCCGCCGTAATCTCTGGCGCGCGCCTCTTCCTGCTTCCGGCCGCAGTCCCTCTCCTGTCAGACTGAGGCTGACGTGAGCCGGATGAGGCCGGGCCGCCCCAGAGACTAACAGGGGAAGGAGCCTCTGACTCCATCTGTCCAGGTAACACCGCGCAAGCAGACTGAGGCGGGACGGAGGCGGTGTCTGCGCTGCCACCGAGCGAGCCGGACCCAGGCACGGGGGAGAGGGGCACGGCGGACAGGGCCAGCGAGCTGCAGGGGGCAATGTGAGGCGGTGCACATGGAAGCTATTCAGTGCTTCAAGCACTGCTGTTAGGCTGGGATGCATAAATGTCATAGCTAACTGTCCGAGTGTGGAAATAGTGCAATAGCTGGCCCAACTGAGATTGGTTGGAGGGGCGTGAAGTGTAACACACGGGTGGCATGGGGTTGACAGGAGGAAGTTGGGGGATTTTGTCAACAGAACTTGTTGTGGTGGCGCGACCGGTGCTGCAAGAGGGCAGTAAAACATGTCAGAGCGTGTTGCGTGTTTATCTAGGTTCCTGATCGATACTGTGACCTTATGCCCCTATTCGGCTATAAATCCATTTATTCCCTATATTGGCATAACCGTTCAAGTGCGATTTTCAGAAAAGTCATCTCTGGCCTCACACGAACAGAGTCACATTCCAGCATAGCTCTCTGCCACTTCCTTTGCGACCAATTAGTGCAATGACAGAGCAGAAGTCACTATCTGATATTCCTAGATTAACACTCCGAGTTCTTCAACAAGATAAAAACTCAGCAAACCTGGAAATCCCCGCTTGCTGTGTTTTGATTAGTAATGGAACTCTAATGAGCAACTGATAACTATCACTTCCGAGTGACATCTTTAATTGACGTCTTATGTCCAGCAAACTTGCGTCAAACTCGGCACCTGTCAGGTATAAATATTACCAACGTTGCCTTAAGCAATGCGAGCTACTGTTGCTGATGCCAGCTGCCTGCAAGACCCCGTGTTGGTAAATCTAGCACTCTGTCGCTGCAGCCTGCTGTCCCCTTGGTGGTGAAGCTACTGATACCATTATCGCTGCTAAAGCGCGAACTATGGTGCAGTACGCTTAGGAGCTGAACAGCCGTCCCTCTGCGAAGACATCCAGCAGATTCCAGCTGCCCGCGGACGCTGTCCCCCCTCCTTCCTCGACGCGCTGAAGAGACCCGCTGCCTTTCTCCTGCAGAGAAATCCAGCTCCGGCGTTTCCGGTCTACCCTCGCAGGTGACTGGGATATCGAGAGTGACCCCTGAAGGAGATACCAATCCTCCATCATTCTATTCAGAGGTATGGTGTTGACTAAACCCTTAGACGAGAATTCTTGAAACAAACCTTGGCAAAACCAACTTAACTTTAAGCTACTTACTTACTCCCCTTCCACGTGTTAGGCTTAGGTCAGGCACACTGGGGTAGGCTTAGTTAGAAGCACCAGTTAAGTATGTTAGCCTAATGTATATATGACTGTATATATGTTTTATTACTTTTAAACCATTGTATGGCTAAGAAACCATATCAATGCTTTTACAGTTCTATTTCGCAATTCTTATCTTACTGTACGTACTTTTTATAATAACAAGTCTTGCAATTGTGGCAATACATTTCTCTTGTACGAGAAGAAAGACTGTTCAATAAATGTTAACCTTTTATTAACAAACGCCCGTCTCTCTATTCTCTACATCTCGTGAAAGTAAACTGCACTAGACTGACTGAGTGAAATACATGTCTATTGTTTCACACGACCCTAGAGATTGACTCTTGATCTGAGGAGCAAAGTTGTCATGTTGCACGGTTGTTGGAAAGCTGAATCCCTTCTTGTCTGTGCCAAGGAAGCTGATCACTTCCTATGCAGAGAAGAAAGTTTCCAGTGACCTCTGAGCTAGTTGGTAACACAACCCAATTAAGTTTAGCATAGTCAGTGGAGGCCTGGAATATCCGCAGTTCCACGTCGATACTACTGTTTATGTTATTCCAATGCGCAGGGCCTAGTGGGAATCTAGGAACTACACTACATGGCGCCCAACGTTTGGTAAGGCGATAAACTAACGCAAGACGGTAGAGTAACTCAGTCGTGCATATTTCACACAGACCCCTTTCTCCCGTAAATACTCCAATAGACGTCTGGAGTGGGTGAAAGGTTAAAATCCGCCCGACCTTAGTAGGAAGAGATTCCTATGTAAAGCTCTGGTTTATTCAACGTTGAAGGATACAGTGTTCCAAAATATTGTGCACCTAATCTTTGTCTCCTTGGAGACCTACTCTGCAAACCTTGCATTTTAACAATGCCAGAAAATAACGGAACCCCTGGGGCCGCAGCAGATGCGACTCAGCAAGGTCCCGAATACACGGACCCGGATGCTATTATCATCCCGGTCCACTTAAGAAGATCTATAACTTTAAAACTTATAGAAAACGGACTGACACCTCAAGGTGGTACAGTAATTTTCGTGATAGAGGCTCACGAGTATCGGCAGACAGAGGTATTCTATTCATGGATAAACTTTCCAGCGGTAAACGCTAGAACAAAAGAGTTTCACTATTACAAAATAGAGAAACCTCCGGAAGAGTACGCTCCTTTCGAGGAGATTGAAATTCCACTTAAATTTCAAGAGCACCTGCTCTGGTTTAATGGCGCCCTAAAACATAATGATCACATTACCAGGCTCGGTCCACTAGGTAGACCAGGAGCAACGTGGCCGGTTCTAGCCAGCTACACACCACATCCGGACATTGCAAAAATGTCAAAAGAAGAACTCTTAGTTAACATAGGAGAGTTAACAAAAGCATATAGAGAGTTAGTAAAATTATTTAAAAATAATTCAAACACTCCTAAAAAGAGCTGGGATGGAAATAAACAATCCACTCCCAAGGAAAAAGTTTTCCAGTCCAGAGGAAGGTCTCCTCGACGGAGGGAAAGAACTCCGACTCGAGAACGCCAGTCTCCCCAGAGGGAGCCCTCTGAGAAAAGATATAACCTTAGAAATAGGGATAATTTGAAAAAACCTGATAGATATCAAAGTATTGATACACGTCCCTCTCGATCTTTTCCACAGAATTCGGAAAGAAGAGGACGGTCAGACCCAGGAGAGCACACCAAGTCCAAAGACAAGGAACCTGCTCAAAATAAGAAATCTCAATTTCAGAAAAAGAAGGTAGCCAGTATTAGAGTAATCAACCATGCCGAGAATACTGAGGACACAGTTGAAAAACGGGGAGTGGGCATTGACAATGTTGGACAGTGCAGCAGAAATCAGTATAGCGCGCAAGATCTTGATGAGTCATCTGGAGACAGTGGACACGAATGAATACATTCAGGTTGA
The DNA here is from genome assembly GCF_964263255.1 of Lissotriton vulgaris. NCBI lineage: Eukaryota > Metazoa > Chordata > Amphibia > Caudata > Salamandridae > Lissotriton > Lissotriton vulgaris. The sequence goes on from NC_141691.1 coordinate 1,299,128,674, forward strand.
AACTGCCGACGCCAGACTTAGCGAGCCCCATAAAATATACGAAATAACATTGCGTATAGAGGGTGATAAGACTAGGAAAATTAAGGGTCTATTTTGGGATAAGCTCTCAAAAGGATATGATATTCTGTTAGCTGAAAAAGATTGGCCCCCAGAGTTTGTCAGGGAGTGCCCTCGTGGCGAAGAAGTGATTATGCCTGCCTTTTCGAATCACATTCCGATTCACAAAAAATATACATATGCAAGGAAATGGGCAGTAGCCCAGGCACCTGCATTATATAAAAATCATGTAGGATGGGATGAGGATTCACCTCCTCACAAAATCCAACTAAAAAGTGAACCAACTGCCCAACGGCAGTATCCCATAAAGCAAGAAGCTAAAAAACAAGTCAGGGAGATCCTAGATCAACTTGAGTACCAGGGGGTGATTGAAACATGCACCTCTCAAATGAACAATCCTTTGTTTCCTGTCTCCAAGCCAGACAATTCATATCGTCTAGTTTTGGACTACAGACACCTTAATACTTGTTGCAAAACCTTTGCAGTACAAAACTCGCATCGTGCAGCCCTAATGAATAACATAGTTAGGAAAAAATATAAAACGACATTAGACATTTCTAATGGTTTCTTTTGTCAAAACATTGCACCAGAAAGCAGATATTTGACCGCTTTCTCTGCATTTGGGTCGCAGAAAACATTCTGTCGACTCCCACAGGGGTTCAAGAAACAGCCCAGGACTATTCTCAGCTAGGGTAACAGAGTTACTACAAATCTATGATGATGAAGCATTATCTTATGTAGATGATATTTATCTCACAGACGACGACTTGGATACCCACTTGAAAAGAGTGAACACCATTATACTTGGGTTCGCAGCAGAGGGTTACAAATTCAACTTTAAAAAGTCCCGAATTGCCCATCTGACAGTACTATTTTTAGGGTACGAATTATCAAGTGAAGGGAAAAGCCTAGCGGACAACTTCTTAGAAAAGTGTGCTGTACTCCAAGCTCCAAAAACGCTGAAGAATTTACAATCCATACTAGGTTTTCTGAATTTCGGAAGAACTTACATACTAAAGTACGCAGAGAGGGTTAAACCTCTCTACGAACTAATTAAACCTGATTTTAAACAAATCAATTGGACTCAAAAACACACAGAAATTTTGAGATCGCTGCAAACAGACATGTTAGCAAAAACAAAATTAGATACACGTGACAACACGATCGATCTTGTAATCCGAGTCATCCCAGGAAGATGCGGATTCACATACCTAACCTCTAATGAGGGAGAAAAGGTACCGATTTAAATCTCACTTGTACACACAAGCAGAAAAAACATTCAGTCACACAGAAAGAACTGTGAAAGCAGTGCAAATCGCATTAGCAAATGAAAGAGAACTAGCACACGGCAAACGGATTAATATCCTTACAGCGGAATCCGCCTTCGAGGCGCTATTCAGCCCAGTAAATCTGCCTACAGTGTCACTGGATCCAAAATGGATACAGTGTATAGATTCTCTAGGAGCGGAAGACGTGAAATACTATTTCGCCCCGCAATTTGAAGAACTGAATGATTTAGAATATGAAGAAGAATATCCTCTGCCAATCGAAATTCTACCTCTCCCACAATACGCCTGTATAATCTATACAGATAGCTTTGTACAGCATTTCAACGTAGAGAGAAAATCCTACGATGCAGCATGTGCGATCATTAAAGGTCGTTGGCTGTGCGGTAAATTCAGACCGAAAGTAACAAAAACTGAATCTGTAAGAAACTGTTCGGTTCAGAGAACTGAAATCAGATCTTTAAGGATGGCGCTCGAAAATGCAGAACGTGAATTCCCGACACTTATAGTGTGCGATTCTCATTTTTGCGTCAACTCTTACAACAATAAACTGCAGAATTGGATCGAAAACGACTACAAAGATGACACAGGTGCCACAATAAAGCATAAATTTCTCTGGAACGAGGTAGCTCTTTTACACAAAGAACTACAAAAGACTCACGTGATTCACACACAGAGTCTTCGACGTGATGGCGTTCACGTTGCAGGGAATTCATTGGCTAATACAGCCAAAGCGGAAGCAACTAAACCGGCTTCCGTAGCCACAAAAAAGCGTACAGATAAATACATAGACGGGGAAACCATGCTGGCAGTAAAAACGACCGTAAAAGGCGACTGTGCAGCACTACCCGTAAACTATCCACTCAATTATGCATACATAATCGATGCAAACTCCGTTCCTTTTGCTCGAATCCCTGGAGTGGGGGACAGAGTAATTCCAAACAGGAACAGGAGAATATTTTTAATAGCAGACGCACATATGGGTTTGGGTCCTAGGCACAGAGAGATCAAGGAATCACTGACTGAATTACAATCAGTATACTGGTGGCCGGGAATGAGTGTAGAACACCAAATATATGCAAACAACTGTGAAAACTGCAATAGGGATCGCAGTAGCGAACCCTGCTACCGGCTACCAATCAGAAAGAGCGTAACGCTGCCTACACCCCATCCTGCGTCCTATTAAATAGTTAAGGCTAAAAACACTTAAAAAAATGAGGCCCCCAGCGCTCGGCTGACGCTAGAACGGTTATAAAAGATTTGCGAGTCTTTATCGGCACATACGCAATTACCACGTTCCATTCTGATCAGGGTCCTGCTTTCAGCTCTCGAGCCTATAAGGAGGCCATGGCCAGCATGGGAATTGGGTTGCGGTATTCTTGTCCGTCGCACCCCGAAGGGAACAGTGTGGTAGAAAGAAAAAACCGTGACATAAAGCAATCTATAACAGCGAAGGTATTAGGTTCAGGCGCTGGGTGGGTCAAACATTTAATAAGTGTCCAGACTAGTCTTAACAACATGCCAAGAAATTCTCTAAAAGGTTTCAGCCCATACGAACTATTGTTCGGAATAAGAATGCGAGTTCAGGACCTCGATAGTCAGATGTCAGTGGTACAAGAAGAAACAACGCACTTTGATGTAAAGGATCGTTTGGCTGTTTTACAGGAACTGAATGAAACAAGAAAATCATTAAGCAACATAAAGTTAAAGCAACAGCCAAGTACCACTGACGAGGCACCACCAGCAACAGCCCCAGCAAGGCCTGTCTGAATTCCAAAGATTGGGGATCTAGTCAGAGAAAAGATCGCGGTTAAGAAGGAATTTGGGCCTTCTTACAGAAAAGCAGTACCTGTCTTAGCAGTCACCGGAACAAGATCAGTTGTGCTACCGTCCCTTGCTGGTAAAAATGAGAACAGAGTTGTGTCTATCGATCTGGTAAAACCACAAGCATGTGGCCTATAATCAACAGTAGGCCCAGTGGACTCCCAAGAAACAACAGAATACCCAAACTTGCAACAATCCAAGAGGTTCAAACTGAAAGACTAATCACATTCGATCAGCCTGCAGTGCACAATAAAGGACTATGCAATAATGCCATGGAACTCGTGCCTCTTGAAACACAGATTGAAACAGTTCGTCAAGAAACAACACCAGTCTACAATGATGTGGCATCAGAAAGTGCTACCGAGAGACAGATTGAAAGAACAATCCCATCAATTGACAGAACTGCCTCTGGTTATTTCATCAACTTCGACAACTTCTCTGAAGATCAAAATGACCCCGAAGTGATGCCAGAAACAAAAAAGACTTCTAAAGAAAATACAACAGGACTCCTTCAACAAATCAAAGAACTATATCTGGATTCACCGTTGATTGAGCATTGGATTATCTCAGGGGTATTCATACTCCTACTATGCCTAATTTTAGTTTTAATTTTAGGAAAGTTTATTACAATTGAATGGACACAGCAAGTCAGAACATCAACCTAGTCCTGAAACCACACAGATCATCCCACGTGAAGAAAAGAGAACTGTCAACAGTAAATGTCACAGCAATTCCAATACCTGGTGGGGTAGTATGGGAGAAAACAGACTATGAGATCTATGGTCCGGTCGAAATCCTGAAGTATCCTCATCAACTAAAGGTTTCCTTAAGTGACTTTGTGACACCTAGTACATTCTCTGATGATTGGGACTTTAACAGTATTAATGACATGATGTCTGATTTAGTAATGTCAGCTAGATTCACAGATCATGATTATTTACAAGGTTCATCTAGTTATGAGCAATTATTCTGTTACACCCACTATGGGGATCATTACCTGCATAAATCTGCACAGCCTAGAAATGTTTTTATGTATAATCAATGGGAACATTGTTCTACACCACCTAAAAGCAGTTCTAAAGCATTTTTTGAGAAATTCAAATACTTCTCAGGGTTTAACACCAGTGATGCAGAAACATTTTATTACAAACTGTTAGATAAAACAGGAATGAAAACAATGATGACAAATTCTAAATTGATATATTCAGAAGCATTTTATGACAAAATGATGACATTTGGTTTTGATTATTGGAAAAATAATATTGAAACGAAAACAATTTGGGGTACAAAAGATTGGCAGGTGCAAGGCATTGAAGCACTATTTAGAACCTGCATGATACCAGAACAAATGTTATTTTTAAATGACACAATACACCAAACATCTTGTCTTGGCCTAGCTAAGATCAAAGACCTTAAAACACCGTCTATACCAAAGCCAATACCTGAGAATACAACCACAGATATTGAGTTAGACGTGTCACAAATTTTATATTTCAACAGAACACATCCTGATTGGAAAAAGTGGTTAATCTGGCCTACAGACACAAATAGCTGTCAAGATAGATTCCTGAATAAGACGCAGGGGTTAAAAATGACCAGATTAGACTCGAGATATTCCCAGAGACAAATATCCAGGGATTATAACAACATACAGTGTAGGGAAACTCTGCCTTGAATGGCTAACTTCGTCCACACTGGCTGAAATTAAGCAACACTTGTCTTTACTAAAAGATGGTGCTGATTTGCGCGATTTCATTCTTGGACCACGCAAACAGCGTCAAAAGCGTTTCATAGCGACCAGTACCTATGCTGCTTACAACGAGGCTTGGAAAGTAAAGCAAATTGAAACTGCTGAAAAAATACGAGAAATTGATCGTATTAATTTGGAGAAATCACTTTCTGTAGTAGACAATGGGTTAATGACTCTGTCTTCCAGAATATATTCGTTGGACAATATTGTATCCTCTGCCTTTGATGTGATAGACAGAGACTTGCTAATGTTACAACATGGCCAGTCTCAATTACGTTCTATTATAGAACTAGGCTGGACGCTGCAAAATCTTCGTTCAGGCTTTGTGCCTTGGCGTTTAATCAACACAACGTCATTATTTTCCAGTTTTAACCTTACTGATAAACAGATCAGTTTGGCACAGAAAGGAGCAGACTATACAATCCTGAGCATCGAAAAACTCGAGAGATTACCATTGACAATGTCAGAGAGTCCTGTCATTGAATGGATAATACACGGAATTATCACAATTCCAATAACAACTTTCCGATTTAAAAAGTGCCTTGAGTACATACCTGCTGGCCAATATGAACAATTGGGTAAAGGATATGTAAAATCTGAATGGAAATTACCATACACTCATTCTTGCTATAGTGACAGCGACAAAAATGTATTTCTCAGTGGTGAGAACTGTAAACATTCACTAAGCGGTATACTTTTGTGTCAGGGTATTAATTTACACGGAGCATGTGATGGAAATTCAAACAACCTTTCATGCCACCAGCTAGTCACACCTGCAACTCAGATAGAGCCCTTCTTTATGCAACTCGCGAACGGGAGTTACATTCTTAGAACGGATCACAGATGTTGTGGCCTCGTGCCAGGGAAAAGTTATCTAGTAGAAGTAACATCCATGGTCAAATGCTGTATGCAAGCATTGTTTCCGAGTGGGCCTGCAGACACAGTGACTCCCATCTGGCCTCGTCTGAATCTCTATTCTATACGAATTGATACATTAAGCAAAATGAAATCTGTACTTTTACAGACAACAGTGCCTATAACGTCATCTAAAGAGACGTATGATCTTCTAGTTGCAAGGACAGCTACTGAAGTTCATGACCTTTTATCAACAAATTGCCCCGTGCATTTCGTAGAAATGTTCAGCCAACTCCTTAACATGTCTAGTGCAACAAGCATCCCAGGCATATTTAAGACAGTCTTTACGGGACTGCTAACACCCTTCCAGGCAATTTTGGGAATCTTTCCTAATTTTGTGCACTCCATTTTTGGCGGCATACCATTATTTTTGGGACTCGTCGCAGGGATTTTATTTTTGACCCTCCTGCTTCGTTATGGCAAGCCTCGGCTCAGACATAGCTCCCATGGGAATGGAAGAGACAATCCTAGCAATGCGCTACCGGGACAGGATAACTAACGTCCTTGGATTGGCCAGGCTGAGAGATCTAAACATGACCTGGTTCCTTTCATTCAGACCGATATGGCAAAATTGCATTTTACCTGTGCTACGGTGTATGCTTTGCGGCGATGAATGCGTGTTGGACATCTGTCTTTCACTTCCATCAGCAGTACCAATGGACGTCGATACTTTGCTCAGTCCAATAACGGCTCACGCATTGTGTTGTCCCCAGCGGCTACCAATCCTGATGACGGCATTCGTGGAGACTCCTGTACTACAGCCAAGTGGTAACAGTGGAGCGAGTGACAAAAGCAACATCATCCAGGTACAACGTTCTGTGAGCATTGCTGGTCCCGACTATGATGACAGCAATCATTCTCACACCTGCCAAGTTACAGCGCTATCTAATTTGGTTGAACTATCACCTGAATTTGTAGACCAATTCTTTGAGAGCCTGTCTGATACGATGTTCTCACCCGTACAGAAACAATAACTTTGGAGAAGTTTCCGACACACAGCGTTCCCATGAACTCTGAATTCGGCCTTCAGTTTTGATCAACAAAAACTGCAAAGAGCTTTGGAAATCTATTTTTCCCCGTTCAAGCAATAATTCTTTGAATTGGACAATTTTTGTAATATTGACCCCTTTTTTGGCACAAACAATTCCTTGCTTAACGTAAAAACTATTCTTAGAGAACAGAAGCTTCACACTTCTATTTCTAAACACATCTAGAGACATAACAATATTACACCAGCCTCTAGCACATGTTATTACAATGCATTTCTATGTGATGATTTATCTCGCCCTTCTTCTGTCAGAGATACTTCATGTGTAATTCTTTATGCATAATCGTTCAATGATTTCATATGAAATAATTTTTTGAATGATTTCTATGCTTCAAAAAAACGTACAGTACCTAAATTTCATGTATTTCAAGTACGCCTATTTCGAATGCATTTATGTATTTTGGGGTGGGCAATGTTACACATGCATCTAATTGCTTTAGTTTTAGTAATTTGATGGACATGAAAACGTGGAGTGGGTGTTGCGTGTTTATCTAGGTTCCTGATCGATACTGTGACCTTATGCCCCTATTCGGCTATAAATCCATTTATTCCCTATATTGGCATAACCGTTCAAGTGCGATTTTCAGAAAAGTCATCTCTGGCCTCACACGAACAGAGTCACATTCCAGCATAGCTCTCTGCCACTTCCTTTGCGACCAATTAGTGCAATGACAGAGCAGAAGTCACTATCTGATATTCCTAGATTAACACTCCGAGTTCTTCAACAAGATAAAAACTCAGCAAACCTGGAAATCCCCGCTTGCTGTGTTTTGATTAGTAATGGAACTCTAATGAGCAACTGATAACTATCACTTCCGAGTGACATCTTTAATTGACGTCTTATGTCCAGCAAACTTGCGTCAAACTCGGCACCTGTCAGGTATAAATATTACCAACGTTTCCTTAAGCAATGCGAGCTACTGTTGCTGATGCCAGCTGCCTGCAAGACCCCGTGTTGGTAAATCTAGCACTCTGTTGCTGCAGCCTGCTGTCCCCTTGGTGGTGAAGCTACTGATACCATTATCGCTGCTAAAGCGCGAACTATGGTGCAGTACGCTTAGGAGCTGAACAGCCGTCCCTCTGCGAAGACATCCAGCAGATTCCAGCTGCCCGCGGACGCTGTCCCCCCTCCTTCCTCGACGCGCTGAAGAGACCCGCTGCCTTTCTCCTGCAGAGAAATCCAGCTCCGGCGTTTCCGGTCTACCCTCGCAGGTGACTGGGATATCGAGAGTGACCCCTGAAGGAGATACCAATCCTCCATCATTCTATTCAGAGGTATGGTGTTGACTAAACCCTTAGACGAGAATTCTTGAAACAAACCTTGGCAAAACCAACTTAACTTTAAGCTACTTACTTACTCCCCTTCCACGTGTTAGGCTTAGGTCAGGCACACTGGGGTAGGCTTAGTTAGAAGCACCAGTTGAGTATGTTAGCCTAATGTATATATGACTGTATATATGTTTTATTACTTTTAAACCATTGTATGGCTAAGAAACCATATCAATGCTTTTACAGTTCTATTTCGCAATTCTTATCTTACTGTACGTACTTTTTATAATAACAAGTCTTGCAATTGTGGCAATACATTTCTCTTGTACGAGAAGAAAGACTGTTCAATAAATGTTAACGCCCGTCTCTCTATTCTCTACATCTTGTGAAAGTAAACTGCACTAGACTGACTGAGTGAAATACATGTCTATTGTTTCACACGACCCTAGAGATTGACTCTTGATCTGAGGAGCAAAGTTGTCATGTTGCACGGTTGTTGGAAAGCTGAATCCCTTCTTGTCTGTGCCAAGGAAGCTGATCACTTCCTATGCAGAGAAGAAAGTTTCCAGTGACCTCTGAGCTAGTTGGTAACACAACCCAATTAAGTTTAGCATAGTCAGTGGAGGCCTGGAATATCCGCAGTTCCACGTCGATACTACTGTTTCTGTTATTCCAATGCGCAGGGCCTAGTGGGAAACTAGGAACTACACTACAAGCGGACTCAGAGGAAAATAAGGGCGGGGTGGTCTCTGTCACACCTGGAAAGGGCACAGGAAGGGAAGACTGTTCAAGGCCCAGGCGAGGATGGAGAAAGGGCAGCAGCTGTGAGGCGTGGCCAGGGCGGTGAAGGCGGGAGGGGAAGGCCTGTTGAATGTGCTATAGAAAAAGGGGCAGATATGGTTGATGTTAGCATAGAGTAGCTGTCCTTGGCGTTAAGAAGTGGGCCGTGTAGGCAGGCGAGGGATGGGTTGTTGCCGTCTCTGATATAGGCGGCACGGATTACTTTTGATGACATTGTACTGGGGGCGTTGTTAAGTCATTTGGATTGGGGACCTTACTCCCGCCCGCAACCCGCCCCCCCCCCACCGTTCACTTACATGGTGCTCCCTATCAAAATAAAGAGTGAGACGTGCTGGTACTCACTTCCGGACAGAACCTGCCCATTTAAAGCACTGGTCGCAGCATTACCATGGAAAGGTATATGAAGATTGTTGCAACAACATGGAAAGACCAGGGAGATGATGCTGAGACCCCTGTGCTCAGATCACCCGAGGGCACCGTATAAGTCTCAATCTTGAGAATATTCAATTATTTAAGTTTTCCAGTTCAGTGTGTGTTCCATGGAGCCAGTGGGCCAGACCCGCCTCTTCCCAAGCAAAGGTAGTAAATAATGTACTACTGTTCGTGAAGTGACCGTGCAGTTAATGCCGTGATCTTTTTTCCATTTGTAAGCATTTTAAATGAAGATATCGAACAAGAACACATTGAGTTAAATGCGTGCAGGGAGATAAACCCTCCTCAATGGAACATTGTGTGTGTGTGGTGCTCTGTATGTGTGTGGCGCTCTGTGTGTGTGTGTGTGGCACTCTGTGTGTGTGTGGAACTCTGTGTGTGTGGCACTCTGTGTGTCTGTGTGGTGGGCTCTGTGTGTCTTTGTGTGTTGGGCTCTGTGTGTGTGTGTGTGTGTGTGTGTGTGTTAGGCTTTGTGTGTGTGTGGCTCTGTGTGTGTTGGGCTCTGTGTGTGTTGGACTCTGTGTGTGTTGGGCTCTGTGTGTGTTGGGCTCTCTGTGTGTGGGGGGGCTCTTTGTGTGTGTTGGGCTCTGTGTGTGGGGGGGTCTGTGTGTCTAGGGCTCTGTGTGTGTGTAGGGCTCTGTGTGTCTGTGTGTATTGGGCTCTGTGTGTGTGTGTTGGGCTCTGTGTGTGTGTGTTGGGCTCTGTGTGTGTGTGTTGGGCCCTGTGTGTGTGTGTTGGGCTCTGTGTGTGTGTGTGTGTGTGTTGGGCTCTGTGTATGTGTGTGTTGGGCTCTGTGTGTGTGTGTTGGGCTCTGTGTGTGTGTGTTGGACTCTGTGTGTGTTGGGCTCTGTGTGTGTTGGGCTCTGTGTGTGGGGGGGGCTCACTGTGCGTGGGGCTCGCTGTGTGTGGGGCTCTCTGTGTGTGTGACTCTCTGTGTGCATGTGTGGCTCTCTGTCTGTGTGTGGCTCTCTGTGTGTGTGTGGCTCTCACTTTTTACTACTCGCTCTTTAATACTCTTTTTATTAATAACTCTATCCTACTCTCTCTACTACTCTACTACTTACTCTGTGTGTGGGTGCAAATGCAATAGGTCTCGCATATGCAAGTGATTAAGCTATTGGCAATGTAAATGACAATGCCATTTATTTATGATTTTAAAAAAAATCATGAGCAATGCCAATAGCTCTACCTTTAATAATGCTGAGACCATTGCATTGTAAATGCTTGTTTCTGTTTGTATCTTTTATGTAACGCATGTAATCCTAAATCCTTATGTTTTGCAACTGGTTCTTATGTAAAGCGCTCTGATACCTTCGGGTAAAAGTTCGCATTATATAAAATCGCATTAAATAAAATAAAAAATAAAATAAAGTATGGGGCTTGACAAAAGTGATGGGGCTGAAAAGAGAATGAATAACCGAGGCTATAGTGTAGTGTGATGCAAACAAATGTGTGTTTTGGGCTTACACTGAGAAGGGTTTCTTATAAAACTGGCGCGAGAAACATTGTAAAACCAACAAATAACTTCTCAATGAGTAAACTGCTGATGCACGCTCTTGCACCCACTGGGATAATTACCCATACCCCATAACCCACAGACCTGCAGTCCAGGGAGGTCCGAGGAGACCTGTCCATTAGAAAAGGAGTCGGTCACTGCTGGGCCTGAATCTCGTTAGCCTCGTCTGCTTGACTGAATTTCGAGGAATCAGTCATTACCTCTGTTTACCAAATCACAGGCCACGTTCATGCGAGGAATGCCAGCTATGCACAACCACAGCCCCCAGGGGGGGTGCTCGGAACCCGCACTCAAGTCTTGTTTAGAGAGGATGCAAACCGTTGTACACGGGGCTTGACCCTTGACCTTAGCAACGTCCTAAACGTGAATTCTCTGATCCATTTTCTTGCACCTCGCTCCCAAGCGGAGCCTCGAACCCCTTCTCATATCTTTCTTATCACTTCCACGTCGACCTGGCTTTGTCAGGTCAAGTATGTTTTTAAAAGCAACATAATCGTCCATTTGACGTGTGCATGAGGGGAACGTTATGGCTTTGGTCAGGATTTCCCATGCTAGTGTATAAGGCGACCAAACAGCAACCGAACTCCCACTGCGACACACACACATGCACAAACACTCCATTGCTACGAGATTTGGTAAAAAAAAAAAAATGACCGTGTTAAACTTGCATCACAGTAGGTCGCACTAATTCAAAGGGTTCCCTTTGCTCCTTCACTCCCATGATGGCTTCACTTGCATTTGATTTTGCGCCTCTTCAGCCTGGCACGTGGTGGTTTGACTTGCCTTCCACTTGCCCATCTGGCATCTTCAGCCCAACGCTGGCTTGACAGGAATTCCGCCTTGTGCACATGCACTCGAGAACAGATGGACATGCATTCTACTTTGCACATTTAACCGTTACCACAATGGCCGCTTAGCACGCATTCCACTGGGCACATTCGTTTTTTTTTATTTCGAAGGAACCACATTGTTTTTATGTAGTCAAATGCTTTTTGTTTGCCTTACTGGGAACCAAATGCTGATAACCATATTTTAAATATCCTTTTTATAGAAATGAACCTTGACATTAATTTAATCCTCTGTAATCTAAGATTGACACTCACCATGTGGCACTGGTAGTAGTTTAAAAATACATAAACACATTGTTTTGCACAGCAGTCGATCAAGAGATTTTATTTTTGTGAATGGTCTGAGATGCTCTGAGCAACAGGCTGCAAAATGTGTCTTACATGGGTGAATGGATTATGTGCTGGGATTTGAGAAACTGTGGAATGGTTCTCTTGCAAACCTCCCATATTTTTCACGAAACCTATAATCAATAACAATAGGTCATCGAGTTCTCATGTAGATTTTCACATGGAAATCAGGACATTTACATCTCTTTGTTTAGTTTTTGCAAGGAAACAAAAGTTGCCACCATTTATCTAGCTTCAAAGTTACAAGGAGAATAGTTTCACAGGTAACTCTTGAAACACAGCACAGCCATTTTAAGTACAAAACAACACTTGCAAGGACATATTTGCCTTTTGTGGGCATAGATTATACCAGGGCCAAAATTTAGGAAAAGAGTGAAACTATACACTAAGGGTAATAATCACGCGATTCACTTGTGTACGAAAAACTATGCGCAACCCTGGTATCAGTGGTGTAAACCTGTCCCAGAAAGATACAGGACAATTGGTATTTCACATGTACTCAATGAGAGATGCAAGCCTGTACAGTGGAAGTCCTTGGCTGGTTGGATATGACATTAAGGGCCCGATTATGAGTTTGGCAGTACTAGAGCGGACCACCATGTCGGCGGCCCACTCCCAACCGCCAAACCCATGGTTAGAAACGCCAAAAGTAGTTCCTGCATGGCATGGCCCAAAAAGTCAATGTCATGCAGGAACTGTGGTACATGCACATTGGGGGGCACATGTTTCGCCCCCCTCCCCCCAGGCATGCACCCCTGGGCCCAAAGGATTTGGTTCACCTCTGTCATGGTTTCCCTGAGGAGAAACCGCCATGAAAACCGTGGCAGAGAGGAAACTCATAATATGCTTGGTGGGACCTCTGCGGATCCGCTAATCATTTTGCTACCTCTATACCGCTGCACCGCCGCCAGGGAACGGCTGTATCCTGGTGGCATCTGCACTGCAATGGCGGTCCGACTGCCCTACTCGTAATGGGGCGGTCAGAGCGCTGGTGGCTGGACCACCACCGCTGCGAGTTTGGCGGTCCTCTGACTGCCAAACTCGTACTCAGGGCCTATGTGTCTGCAAGGACTGCAGAGGTGTTTCTTTTTTTCTCACCAGAAAAGTTCTCGATTTTCACCCATTGCAAATGTTACAAAGTTTCTCGGTTTACGTCAGCATCGTTTTTTTCCTGCATTCTGAAATAATTGTCACTGCCTAGTAAGATGATTTCCATTGTAATCGAAGGCAAACAAGATGGGAAATGTATGTAGAATATTTCTCTGCTAGTTTTTTTCACAAGTAACAAAGTCCCCCAAAACTTTACAGCCTCCACAAAACTTTCCATAAAACCTCACGAAGACGGCAAAAACATAATTTTGCAACTTCGCATTCCTTTCTATGTAGTGCAAAATGTTAGCACTGCCTAACAATACAGGTTTCAAATATGACATTTGCTGGTTTAATGTTAGTTGAGGGTTTGTGTAACATGACATGCAACTTGTGAGGCAGTCATGTAATGAATCAAAGTGAGGAGGGACTTGGTGTAATGCAATTACCAGTAAGTAAGTGAAGTATTACCTGAATGACACCTGTACTGGGGTGAAGGCTTCTGAAATGAGCAATTTCCACCAGTGGAACACTAAGCAGAAATGAGGGCAGTGCTTTATATGGAAACATAGAAGTGCAGGTACTCTGTATCAGAGTACCTGCTTGTTTCTGAGAAGTGCCGGTACTCTAAAATTAAAAGTATTACGTCTCTCTTGAGAAGTGCCAGTACGCTCCCTCTCAAAATAAAAAAAGTGCTGATACTCAGTACCGGCCCATTTAAAGCACTGAATAAGGCATGTGGGAAGAGTGGACACTCATCCTTACTTACCACCCATGCAGGTAGAGTGCTATTTGCACTGTGATCTCCGGCACCCAACCATATTTCCTTACCAGAAAATGAGACTGCTCTCCATGCCTTCAGTCCGCGTGATGTAGTAAGGCCTAATAGATGCAAACCAATCAGAATCTGCAGGGAGCAGCATAAAACAACTCCTTACAATCAAATTATCCAAAAAAAAAAGTATTTATGATCAAAAGGGACAATTGATAGCTTTGTAGCTAAATTTCAATATTACTGAATGACATTGAAAATTTGTCAATAACTTTTTTATTAAAAGAAGCAAACACGAATAAGACGCAAACAACAAACAGAACGTTCCATTTCTTTGTCTGAAGAAAAATATCCCTTAGAATGGGAAATGTGCGTCTTGTGACTGGAATAGGGCAATTCAAAAAGACTGGTCCTATAGAGGTAATTTGTATCTCACAGCTGTTTTATGACTACTCACTGTCAGGAGTTAATATGTTTTGTTTTTCTCACATTTATTTTTAATGTGGATATTACTTAAAAATCATAGCACCTAGCCATGATTAATATGTATTGTCCCTTTCCTTCCAAATAATCATACTTGAAAGAACCCTTGCACAAGGGGTGTCCAACATAGGCCCTGCAGGGTCGGAGCCATGTCAAATGTGCAGGATAACCAGTGACTGTGTAAATTAGCTGCATTAAGATTATTGGCAGGTAAATATATTCTATGAGGAATCTCTGAAACTATGGCATGGATCCACCGCTCCTGGGCCTATTTTGGACATCCTCTTCGGTGCTGGGGTCTGCAGCTTCCAGTCTGGGCTCCTGCTTAATAAATACATATACATTACAACAACAATATTTGGTTGGTACTATTTTTATTCTGTAATCAGTAAATAAAGTTTTATGGCTTAATATGAGACATTGGTGTCATTGGTTGACTGTGAGGAATGCAATTACAACTCAAAATCCTCCTAGTTCCCTCCAAGCCTCATTTTGCAATCACCTATCCTAAAAGTAAACATAGATGTGGATGCTTGTCGTTTACCCCTTCGCTCCGGGGGTTATTCCCCCGCTGTGCTGGGGGGGAGGGGGGCGCTCACAGCGCCCGCATGCTCATGACGAGCTGAGCTCGTCATGAGCTACGGCGCTCCTGTGCTCATGACGAGCTCAGCTAGTCACAGGTGCATTGGCTCCGTGGAACGTTCAGCACAGCGGGGGAATTCTCCCCGCACCTGAGCGTTCCACGGGCCATGACGAGCTGAGCTCGTCATGAGCACCGGAGCACCGTGGCTCATGACGAGCTCAGCTCGTCATGAGCATGCAAGAGGTTAAGCACTCGCTGCCCTACCCAAGAGGAGACAAGCAAGGAACAATTCCCCAGGACCACAAATTAACTTTTTGCAAGCATTTTACTTAGGCGGTCCTCCATTTTGTGAACTTCCTTTAACAGATGAATTAGGAAGCGACATCAGAGGAGAACAGGAAGTGCATTCTACAGAGGCGGTACAAGTGATGCTCAAACTCGGACCTCTGTACTGAGTGAATGTGTCCCAGAGGGCAAAGCTGTTATTGGTGCAACAAGTACTCTGGGACCTAGCTGAACATAATATTTATTTTGAGAAGATGTGTATGACCCTTCAAAGGGTGAACATATTAAGACTGTTATATAGTCTTCGATAAAGAGATTAAGTGACTGGCTTGTCGAGAGGAGATTGTGCCTGTAATGACTTAGCGTGTGTGGCGGCTGGAGTTCCTCACAGGGCCTCAACCTTCCCTCTATAAAGTAGAGCACATTAGTACGTGATAGTTCCTATACCATAGCCAGAGTAAGGTTTTGGGCGCCATGTTGATCCACGTGGTCTGTTCCACGTCCACAGCTGACTCAGCGAATCTGTAGCTCATAGTATCTGCTTGAGGGACGCGGTACCGAGAGTCCATTCGGACTTCTTTTGAGGAGGGGCTTAGAAACCCCACGAGAAGGTCTTCAGGACACTATAAAAGCACGTCTCCGTATATATCTCTTGCAGATCCTGTTTATTTACACTCCCTCGAGGACGAGTGATGTTTTGATAGTGTGCCCGGTTGTTTAATTGGTAATATTAATATTTGGCTCGGTTTTTCACATTTCATTTGCCTTTCTAAACACGAGCAGCCGTATAAGTGCACGTGGCACTGAGACGCTGCAGGAACCGCGAGGCACTTGAAAGTACACAGAGTGCTCCTGGCTACGAGGCCATCTGTCTGCCATGTTTCATTCAGATCGTGAAATTGTAAAACACTCCCCAAAAAGAACACGATGGCTTCTTTTAAATTAAACAGCATGGATTTTATGTGAGATCCACATTTCCAACTTTAAACTTGGTCAGTGTCCTAGTTTGGATAAACTAAATTAAAATCTAAATCACTTTCAAAGAAATCTGTGTGATTTTACTCCAGAGGAGTAACTAGAGGCAATGACTGGAAAATGTAAAAACAGATCCCTGGCTAATTTATATATTTAGGCTTGACGAGTATCTTGCTTGTACCATTCATGGCAAACATTTGCAATTATATAGTTACTTAAAGGGGATTTGGTTGTGCCTCCTCCAGTCATTGGCTACTTTTGCTCCGCAACCTTTTCCTTTGGGCATTATCCATCGCATCTTGGATCCACCCAAAGGAGTTTTTTTATTCACACCTTTTTTCTATTGGCCGGCTGTGTGTATCCTTCCACATCCATTGGAATGACAGAGAGGCTACTTCACATGTCAATGGGTGGCCCTGTACCACTGGAGAATGAACACAAGCCAAATCATCTGAAAAATGGATGCTACAAAAAAAGCTTGCTTAATTTTCTGCAGCGTCCATTTTTCAGGAGCTTTTCTCTGTGCTTACTTCCAAGAGCAGAGTGAGAAAGAATGAAGTGGCACCGAGTGGAGTGGGGTAGAGTGGAGTAGTGCAGGGTAGAGTGCAGTGTCATAGAGTGGAGTAATGCGGAGTAGAGTGGTGTAGAATGCATTGGCATAGAGTAGAGTGGTGCAGTAGCGTAGAGTGCAATAGAATGGCGTACAATGCAGTGGCATAGAGTGCAGTAGAGTGACATAGAGTGCAGTCATGCAGAGTGCAATGGCGTAGAGTGGTGCAGAGTAGAGTGGGGCAAGGAGCAGTGACGTAGAGTACAGTGATGCAGAGTAGAATAGTGTGGGGTAAAGTGCAGTGACGTAGAGTGCAATGGTGTAGAGTGTCATAATGTGCAGTGGCATAGAGTGCATTGGTTTTGAGAGTAGAGTAGAGTGGTGTAGAGTGCAGTGGCGTACAGTGTTGCAGGGTTAAGTGACAGAGTGCAATGATGAAGAGTATATGGGGTGTACCGTGCTGTGGTGCAGAGTAGATTGGCATACAGTGCAGTAGAGTAGAGTATATTGGTTCTGAGTAAAGTGGCGCAGAGTGCAGTGGCATAGCGTTGCATAAAGTAGGGTGGCGTAAAGTGCAGTGGCATAGAGTGCAGTGGCATAGAGTAGATTGTTTTAGAGTAGAGTCAAGTGGTGTAGAGTGGAAAGTTGCAGTGTAGACTGGAGTGGCATAGACTACATTGGCATAGATTGCAGTGTTGCAGAATGGAGTAGCATAGAGTGAAATAGTGCAGAGTGGAGTGGCCCAGACTGGAGTGGTGTAGACTGCAGTGGTGAAGAGTGCAGTGGTGCATAGTAGAGTTGGGTAGAGTGCACTGGCATAGAGTAAAGTGGTACAGAGGAGAGTAGAGATGCATACAGTGAAGTTGGGTAGAGTGCAGTGGTGCACAGTAGATTAGAGTGGCATAAAGTGCAGTAGAGTGGTACAGAGTAGAGTGGCACAGAGTAGAGTGATGCATAGTGGAGTGGCATAGAGTTCAGTGGCATACAGTTTAACCCCTTCGAGGCTGATGACGAGCTGGGCTCGTCATGGTGTAGCCTCCTCGCACACTGATGACGAGCCCAGCTCGTCATGAACAATGGGTTTTTTAAAAAGTCAGCGTTCCAGCAGAATAATAACAGCGCGCATGTGGTTAATGAAAGCGAGAGCAGTGCTTCAGAATAGAGTGCCATAGAGTGCAGTGATGTAGAGTAGAGTGGTGTAGAGTGCAGTGGCGTACATTGGTGCAGGGTAAAGTGACATAGAGTGCAATGATGTAGAGTATAGTGGTGTACAGTGCTGTGGTGCAGAGTAGATTGGCATACAGTGCAGTGGAGTAGAGTATATTTATTCTGAGTAAAGTGGCGCAGAGTGCAGTGACAATGTGTGCAGTGGTGCAGTGGTGCAGTGGCATGATGTAGAGTGGCATAGAGTGGAGTGGCACATAGTGGAATAGAGTGGCGTAGACGGCAGTGGCATAGAGTAGATTGTTCCAGCGTAGATGTGAAGTGGGGGTAGAGTGCAGGGTTATAGAATAGTGTTGTAGAGTACAGCGATGCAGAGTAGATTAGAGTGTATTATAGTAGATTGACGTAGATTACAGTGGCACAGAGTGGAGTATTGCAGAGTTCAGTAGTGCAGAGTTCAGTGATGCAGAGTGGCATAAAGTAGAGTTCAGTAGTTTAGATTGGCATAAAATAGAGAGGCAGAGAGCACAGTGTTGTAGAGTATACTGTCGTAGAGTGCAATGGTCTATAGCAGAGTGGTGTGGAGTGCATTGGCGTAGAGTGCAGTGGTGTAGAGCAGTGTGGCATAAAGTGCAGTGATGCAGATAGTCTGGCATAGAGTACAGTGGTGCAGAGTAAAAGAGAGTGGTGTAAAGTGCAGGGATGTAGAGTAGAATAGAATGGTGTAGAGTGCAGTGACAGATTACAATGGTGTAGAGTGCAGTGGTGCAGGGTAGACTGGCATAGAGTGCATTGGTTTTGAGTAAAGTGGTGTAGAGTGAATGAGCATAGAGAGCAGTGGTGCAAAGTAGAGTGGAGTGGTCCTGAGTGCCTTGGTGTCAAGTGCAGTGGCATAGAGTAGATTGTTTCAGAGTAGAGTGGTACTGAGTAGATTAGAGTGGTGTAGAGGGAACTGGCATATAGTGCACTGGCGTACAGTGGAGTGGTACAGAGTACAGAGCATTGGCGTAGATTGCAGTGTTACTAAGTAGTGTGGGATGGAGTGACAAGAAGTGATGTAGAATGTAGTGGTGAAGAGTCCAGTGGTGAATAGCAGAGTAGTGTGGGGTAGAGTGCATTGGCATAGAGTAGAGTGGCGTGGTGTAGAGTAGAGCAGAGTAGAGAGGCATAGAATGGAGTGGTGCAGAGAAGAGTGCAGTGATGCTGTGTGGAGTAGAGAGGCATAGTGTTGAGTGGTGCAGAGCAGAGTGGTGTAGCCTGGAGTGGTGCAGAGTAGAGTGCAGTGGGGTAACATGGAGTATGCATGATATGGTAGCATATTGCCATTACAGACAACACATCTTCAATTGAAATAACCATTTGCACTAACATAGAGTTTGGCTGATAAAAGTATACAGCACACAAACGATAATGTGTTGAAACGTCATCACTCAATGTAATGATTCGATAGTCAGCACAGTTTATTTACAGACATTTACATTTTGTGGTGTGCTAAAAAAAGAAAATTACATTGTACAGCCTTCCTCAAGCAGTGCCCCGGTAGCCAGCATGATTGTTACATAAATCCGCTCACTTTGAAGTTAAAGAGAAAGAAATAAACACAAAGATCCCAATTGGACACAGCCTGACATTTGACCTCTGTGTTTGAAGGCACAGCAAATGTGACAAAATATGAACAAGATTTAAAGGCCTGTTTACAGAAAGTGAGTTTGTGGAAGAATACAGTAAACAATATGTGGGCAACAGCAGGGGCAAACTGGAGCTGGACAGCCTAAAGCAAATAAAGCCAGCAGATAGAAAGCCAGGAAATGTGATTTACAAACACAAAGTCAGAATGGTAAACAGCAGACGTAATGCATTCCTAGGTAAACTTTCTTAATGTCCTCAAGATGTCTTTAGCTAAATAGCCAGCTGTGTTGTCTGGTAGGCTGCGATCTAAAAAAGACCTTAAAAATATGAAAACCTACAATGCTAGAAGGGCTTGACAACAATAACCCCTTACTAAAAATCAAGGTTCCTGCTTAGATATGCACTGCTTTCTCCCTGAAAATATAGAAATGCTAATACTGAAAACCTGGGAGTAACCACTGTTCTGATCCTTGGACAAGAAAGAGCTTGAAGGGTGATTGAAACAGCACAGAGACCCTGCCATTCGAACATTGCACCTGTGGCATAGCAAAGGTCCATGAGTCTTAACAGAAACAAGGAATTATGGACTAACTTCCCCACATACTCTGTAGAGAAAGATACTTGGGCTGAATTGTTTACTAAGCCCCCATACAGATAGTTCCAGTCATTACCAATTGTTTTGTCTTGTGGGAACTCTGTACGTCTAACTAGTATGTAAATCCAGTGATCAAAGTATGTCATGGATTTAAATAGCACCACCTATCATTTTATGGTAGATACAGTAGTACTTTTGGAAGCTGGGCACTCTTTCTACATGGTTCTGGGATGTTTATTGACTGGAACCAGGTTGGCTCTGTTGTATTTTTTTGTGCAAATTGATTGATTGAATATGTTGCTTAATAATGGTTTGTAAAAGTTAAATTGAACCTAGAATGCATCTGTGAATTGTAGTGCAGTACTGTATTGCTTCCATTGGTCATGATAGCTTGTTTAATTCTTCTTAAACATGTTTGGAACATCTCCAACTTCATAATTCAGGTCCTTTGAGGCGTTCCCATGCTCCACCTCAAAGGAACATCGTCAACCAAAAATGCAAAAATGTTACACATTATTGAAATCACGCATTTCTATCATGCGTATTTATGTACAAAAGGGGTGAACTGAATCAGCTTAAGTTTAGCGTCTTTGCATTGGTTAGTTCACAGAGGAAATATGTGATGTGGCAGGCTATTTGGTTACAAAAGGAATGTCTTGCATGTGGAGAATAAAATTTCAAAAAAATACCACAAGCGTAACACCTCTCTGCAGGTCAACGCACCCACGTATTGCACGCGGAATCCATTTTCAAAAACCTCACATGGAATCCAGATGAGATCATTTGTACGTTTTTATTTTCTCAAAGTGTGATTTGAATCCCCAATACCTAACCTCATTTCTACCTTTTCAACAAGTTGTCTTGATGGAGAAGCTTTATCCTGGTCTCGAGTGGCAACATTGGGAAAAGAAAGGTTGTGCAAAAATGAATGGCTTTTGTGAGTAATGGCCTTCCTTAACCGGAAATACTTTCATAATGTGACGCCATCTTGGAGAGTTTTGCCTCACAGCATGATCTCTGTCGTTGAGAGACAAACCTGGAAGCAGTCCCACTACTGTCTCTTTGAAGAGGGCCGCTGTGCTGCAAAGAAGCCAGACAGCGGTACACTCCCCAGCAGAATTGCATCTGAACGATTTGTGTACTTCATAATGAACAAGTTTATTCCCTAGGAGAACAGATGAAAAGGTTACACTGGCCAACAGCTTGACTTATACAAACATATATATATACTCATGAATTGTGCATTGTAAACGAACACTTTTAGCAGTCAACACCACTGACAAGTAGAGTATATTTTAGGAGGGAAACATGCTTATGTGTTTGGTGATCTGCTAAATGTAGGCATACTGGACTGTTAAAACAAACTGCCATTTGCTTGGTATCAAAAGGTACATTTTACAGTACTCTCTACAAAGACTCTCTCCTTCAAATTTCTATGTAGTCACAGAGTCATGCATCGAGAAATCAATAAGCAAACACATTACTACAGCCATCACAGCTTTAACCCCTTCGATGCTCATGACGGAACGGTTCCGTCATGAGCATCGGTTGAGCTGTGCTCCTGACGGAACCGTTCCGTCATGACCACGCCCGTTTCCATTAAGGGTCAGCTCCCGGCGGTAAATCGTACCGCACTGTAGCGGGTTCGATGGAAACTCGTAGACTTTAGGTTGAGGTAAGGCGGGTTTTATATTTTGGAAAATTGGGGCCCCTGCCTAAAGTGATAAACCCTAGCAAGGAAAGTAACTTTTTTTGGAAGGAAAAGGTCAGGTTATTAACATTAATATCTGTTGAGTAAACTAGACGCTATTTAAATCAATAATTCTACCAGATATTCATTGTTCAAATTATTTATTTATATTTCATCTTTTGGTTTTTATCTTTTTTTATAGCTCTTTTTTCTGTTCTTTCATTTATACAAATATAAATGTTTTTTAGTTATTTTTAAACACACATTTTTTTACATATAATACATTTTGAATACTGTACAATAGAAAATATTTAAAACATTCAACAATACGCAGAGATTATTCCTTTCAACGCGTTTCGGCCGTTCGCCTTCCTCAGGAATTCTGCATATTTCTTTTCTTAATCAATAGAAGCTTAGCTTATCAGACTTTATAGCATATAAACTGGATTTGTAGCGTCTGCTGCGGGCGTAGTTTACTGCTAGGTATTTTCTGAATAATTTTGTAGCTGCACCATCTATATTTGGACGTGATTCATGTTCAGTTGCGTTAGGAGTGAAGTTCTATATAAGTATGGATAGGTTCAGGATAACGTTTCTGTATATGCTTTGCAGCTCCAAGAAAGGTTCTTCTTAAACCCCTTTATGGTATCACTTCATTATTAATTTTGCTTCTTGTCACCTCGTGTTTTGCCTCTGCGATATCTTGTCTCTTTAGTTTGTTATGAATTATTCTTTAAAAGGTGTCCTTCCTATAGATGCAGTATTTTGGCTTCTGCTCTGTATGTATGACGGCGCCAAGGCTTGGGGATGTCAACCCGTTTATTACCTCTTTGGAGTATTCTAGCTCAAGTGTTTTGAATAGGGCATTCCGTCGTGCTTCTCCTGTCGATGCGCTCGATTGAGCTGTGCTCCCGACGGAACCGTTCCGTCATGACCACGCCCGTTTCCATTAAGGGTCAGCTCCCGGCGGTAAATCGTACCGCACTGTAGCGGGTTCGATGGAAACTCGTAGACTTTAGGTTGGGGTAAGGCGGGTTTTATTCCTTTTATCAAACGCCTTCGCCTAGTTACATTGCGATAATAGGGCAAAGGTGGATCATTGTCCCGACGTGCTGGCGAACTCCTCTCTTTCCTCTGGTCCCCTCCGGGTTTTCCTCCCTCCCGTGGACTTCTGGGTGTTGCAGTCACCGTCTCGTCCGTCTTGGGAGCCGCTTTCCGCTCGTATGTAAAGAAAAGAAAAAGGCTCTGAGTAAACTTGCTCTGTTTACTGCAGTCTGACAGGGAAAGGGGAGTGAGGAGTCACGCGTGCAAAAATAACCAAATATTCTACGTAGTGCCAAGTGTGCTCACACGGGATGGGGTAGTGTGAATGGATAACGGCTGCGAGTGATCTAGGGAGGTCTAAAACCTCTTCTCCCCGCCCAGCCCACGATACGGTCCCGTACCTGGGTGAGCCACACTTCCCTTGAAGTGCGGCTGGGCGAAGCGCCTTGTCGTTGGCCTCCTGGCTCTCCAGTAGTGGGTCTCGTCTCGACCTCCGCTTCTTCCTCCGCCTCTCGTCGTTCCTCGTCCGTTCCTTCCTTCCGCTCGACTCCTTCTCCTCTCGACACCTCCTCTTCGCCTCCGGGTGATAGACACACCTCTGTTGTCGGAAAGCCGCCTTTTACTTACGGAGCCCCGGCTGACCAGGGGGCGTGCTCGGACTGGAACTCCGCCAAGTTAAAGTAACAGTCACCCTCGTCGTCCCGGACTTCATGGGCAGTATCAGATGACCCTCCTTTCCAGGTCACAGGTCGCTGTAGTGGAGACAAAGCGGGATTTATGTATCGAGGGGTTGTTGTAGGTTCCTGCTCCGCCCCCTGGTCACACGCACCGATGTGGTTAAAACAAAAAACAGCGGCTCAAAGGCTGATACAGCGGAATGGGCCCTAATATTTTAAATCTCAGCACTCAATTACAGTTCTACCACTGTTTCCCTCGCTAAATCATTCTTCCTCCTCTTGATAGACCTTACAATGGTGTATTAGGAGTCAAAGACCAATCAGACATCTCAAACGTAAATAGTACCAACAGTTTTAAGGTCAGACAATGATGAGAGTTGTGATCATTTTCCCAATACCTTTATTCTCATTAAGAGCTTACGGAGATTCTGTTCTTTATTTTGTATTTATTTCAGTTAGACCGTTAATCAAGCAGTTTACAGAAATCTCATCAAAAGAATGGTTAGAACAAACCATCAAATATTTCATAAAGTGTGTACCATAACAGAATCAGGATCAGAGTTTTAGATTTCAAGAACCTATGAAGAGTTCTAATTCAGAGGAGCATGAAGCTTCGAAGTCAAATTAGTGTAGTAGAACTTTCCATATAGAGTAGTCCATAAGACTCAGCCGAGTCTCTATAAATCCAAGAAAATCCGCGTATAATTACAGTTGCAAACTGTTAAAAATCAAATAGCAAAGAGAGGCAAACAGGGAAACAGTTGCAGAAGTAGCTACAACCGTTGAGGGTCTGGGGCAAAAGCGATGAGAGTGGGTGAATGAGATGGGAATGCGATGGGATGTGATGCCTCAAACTAGGAACACACACTAATATAAAAGTCAGGAAAACATGTTTAAACATTGCATCAGGCTTTTTATTCGATGAGCCAATAAGACGGCAGTCTTTATCAGTAAGCAGGTTCAGCTCCTCCGTTCCCACAAAAATACATGCAGCTCATACACATTAGTCACAAGCAGCCTGATTCATGAAAACCGGATTCTGCGATTCTCAAATAGCGATTAACTGCGAATCGCAATTGAGAAATCGCAGAACGGTATTCATGATGTTTAGCGAGAAAAAAAAGCGAATCGCACGCGGACGCAAAAACCGTTTGCGATTATCGAAAATCGCAGAAAAATCGCAATTTCCGGCAACATCCATGTCGGATTTGCGATATCGCAAATAGCGATATCGCTAATTGCGAGATCGCAAAAAGCGAGATCGCAAAATCGCGAGATCGGGAAAACGGGAAGTCGCATTTCGAGCACAGTGATGACATCACAACCAGGAAGCAGCCAGTTCCCACCCCCATTCACCACAGTAAGGCAGACCTCGAGGCAGCCACAGAGACAGCTGCTGCAAGGACACCTTGGACTACCACTTCCAACTCCACTGCAGCTATGGCTGAGGAGGCAGTACCTGGGCCCAGCAACACCACCGGGTGCAAGAGAAAACTTAAGTTCTCCGAGCAGGAGTTGGAGCACTTAATCGAAGGGGTGGTGGAGAACCACTCCAAACTGTTCGGGAGGGAGTCAAGGAGGGTGCCCGAGCAGGAGAAGCGCAGGATCTGGGTCGGGATAGCGGCCGCAGTGAACTCTGTGGGTGTGGCCGACAGGTCACTCGATGAACTGAAGAAACGGTGGTAGGACCTCCGAGGTCGTGCCAAGGAGAAGGTAGCCGAGAGGCTTGGAGAGTCCCTGGCCACTGGAGGGGGAGGAGCTACAGTCCCTCCAAACACCCCCATGGAGGATCGAGTCGAAGACACGCTGGAGGCTGAGACGTGCATCGGAGTCACCCGATTGGACTCATACCGCCCCACCCAAGAGAGCCAAGGTAAGTGGCATGCGACTGCGACCCTGTCCCCTATGAATGGCCATGACCCTATAGCCTCCCATAATGTTCAAAAGTCATGCCATCGGTGTACATCAGGTAATGCCCTAAAGCATTGTGGGACATGTATTGTGGCCACAATGTATAAGTACCCCAATGCAGCCAGACAGATTCAAAAGTACGCAATGCCATAGCCAGTCAGGGAATGTCACCCAGCATGCATGTAGCAACTGCACGTGTGAGAGATACATGCAACTAATGAACGTCCACTTCCCCTCACAGGTGGCGCAGACAGCAGCGAGAGCGAGAGGCTGCTCATAGATGAGCAAGCACAGGATGACGAGGAGGCGCCGTTACCAACACAGCCTCCAGCGTCTGCCGCAGCACCAACCCCTGCAGCCCGGCTCACTACCACTGTGCCTCCAGCGTCTGCCGCTGCACCAACCCCTGCAGCCCGGCCCACTACCACTGTCCCTCCAGCGTCTGCCGCTGCACCAACCCCTGCAGCCCGGCCCACTACCACTGTGCCTCCAGCCACTGCTGCACCAACAATGCCTAGCTCGACTCCACCAGCAGCTGGCGCATCCACATCAGGTCCCGCGACAGCGGTGACACAGCGGCCACCCACTGTGTCCAGCCAGCAGAGCAGGCGTGGCAGGGCTCGCCTGCAGACCAATGCTCCCAGCGCCAGGAGGGGGAATGTCCAGCGACTGCTGAGCATCAGTATCGAACGTCGCATGCTACGGATTCACCAGCAAACACAACAGGTGATGGACCAAATGTGGATCAATGTCACACACTCACCCCAGTCCAAAGATCTGGGCCCAAATCCATCGTTTTTTTGCACTAGTTCGGACTGGACTGTTCCCATGGGGCACAGGGTCAGAGCTGATTTGCATATCGCCATTGTCTAACCCAGGGTGGTGTGGAGTGCAAAAAAACGATGGATTTGGGCCCAGATCTTTGGACTGGGGTGAGTGTGTGACATTGATCCACACTCGGTCCATCACCTGTTGTGTTTGCATATTCCGCCCTAAGTGCGCTGGGGATGCCCAGACGTGGGTCCCAGGCACTCCACACCACTGAAGTCAAGCTAGCCGGGCTGATGAGAGGTGTTACCTCGAAACCGGTCCGGTCCTCGGATGCTTGATTCCGTTCTGGGAAGGACATGGCTTTTGTAGTTCGGACTGGACTGTTCCCATGGGGCACAGGGTCAGAGCTGATTTGCATATCGCCATTGTCTAACCCAGGGTGGTGTGGAGTGCAAAAAAACGATGGATTTGGGCCCAGATCTTTGGACTGGGGTGAGTGTGTGACATTGATCCACACTCGGTCCATCACCTGTTGTGTTTGCATATTCCGCCCTAAGTGCGCTGGGGATGCCCAGACGTGGGTCCCAGGCACTCCACACCACTGAAGTCAAGCTAGCCGGGCTGATGAGAGGTGTTACCTCGAAACCGGTCCGGTCCTCGGATGCTTGATTCCGTTCTGGGAAGGACATGGCTTTTGTAGTTCGGACTGGACTGTTCCCATGGGGCACAGGGTCAGAGCTGATTTGCATATCGCCATTGTCTAACCCAGGGTGGTGTGGAGTGCAAAAAAACGATGGATTTGGGCCCAGATCTTTGGACTGGGGTGAGTGTGTGACATTGATCCACACTCGGTCCATCACCTGTTGTGTTTGCATATTCCGCCCTAAGTGCGCTGGGGATGCCCAGACGTGGGTCCCAGGCACTCCACACCACTGAAGTCAAGCTAGCCGGGCTGATGAGAGGTGTTACCTCGAAACCGGCCCGGTCCTCGGATGCTTGATTCCGTTCTGGGAAGGACATGGCTTTTGTAGTTCGGACTGGACTGTTCCCATGGGGCACAGGGTCAGAGCTGATTTGCATATCGCCATTGTCTAACCCAGGGTGGTGTGGAGTGCAAAAAAACGATGGATTTGGGCCCAGATCTTTGGACTGGGGTGAGTGTGTGACATTGATCCACACTCGGTCCATCACCTGTTGTGTTCACGGATTCACCAGCTGCAGGCACGCAGGCAAGGGGCCATACAGTTGCAGCTGTATAACATTGGCCGCAATGTGGCAGGTGTGGGGGACCGGATGGACCGCATGGCGGCAGCCATGGCAGGTGTGGGGGAGGGGATGGCCCGCATGACTGCAGCCATGGAGGCCAACACAGCTGCTGTAATTTCACAGCGCAACACGGCCCGCCGCCGCCACCGTCAGCTACTGACGCGGCTGACGGCTTACACCAGGTCAAACTATGTGATTGGCAATGCCACGTCGCAGCTATCGCGCCGGTCCCTGGCGCAGCAGCAGCAGCTCATTCAATGCTGCGAGGATGTGGCCAGGGTTCTTGAGCACCTCACCACTGCCGTGATGGCACTACAACCCGCTCTACCTGCCACTGTTGGGGGGGACGATGCAAGCGAGGGCACCTCTAGTGTGAGCAGCCACTCTGCCTCACACGTAGGGGCATTGAGACGCAGCACCAGGCCCACTGCTGGGTCACGTGCAGTGGCTGAGGAGGACCTGGAGAGGCGCTTGGGTGCTTCGCGCCGGAGGCGCACCTGACTGAAATGTACTTGTTCAGGCACAGGCTGAACATAAGCCTGCCCTGTGTATTGGACGCAGCAGTATGGGGCAATACTGTTTTCAATGGAAGGATGGCAACTGGAACCATTATTGTGATTCAAACAATAATATTTAATTTAGCATCACACATTGGCGTTGTGTCATTATTACATTTTGCATGCAATTGTGATTTGTTGGGTGAGGGGAGAGGGTGCATTAGAAACTGTTCATTGTGATGTGGTTGCGGCGTCTGTGGCCTTCAGCTGGGTTCTCCCCGCGTGCATGGCGCGCATGTGCAGGTGGCCGGTCGTCCCCTTCTGATTCACTGCCAGAGATGTCGACAGGTATCCGGCGCTTGGTAGCAATGTTGTGTAGTATGGCACACACAGCCACAATGCGGCAGCACACTTCAGGACTGTAGTACATTGCCCCACCTGTCTTGTGAAGTATGCGGAATCTGCTCTTCAGTAGCCCAAAAGTTCTCTCAATGCAATTCCTTGTGCGTATGTGTGATACATTGTAACGCCGTTGCTGTGGTGTAGCAGGGTTGAGGTATGGGGTGAGGAGGTATTCACGCAGGGCGTAGCCACTGTCACCTGAATGAGAGGAGCAGAGGGTGAGTGCCTGTGCAGCGCAGCTACTTCATCGCACTGTGAAATTGTGGGAAAAGTGTACTTACCAAGTAGGTGTCCTTCCCCAAAGTCTCCCCTGGCCAGTCGTGTGTGGAGGCCGCTGTGCCGGAATATGAATGAGTCATGTGTACTCCCCGGGTACTGTGCCACTATGTCCGTGATGTATGTCTTTGCAATGCAGACCATCTGGATGTTGAGGGAGTGGTAGGACTTGCGATTGCGGTACATGTACTCCGTTGCAGCTGGTGGGCAGATGTGGATGTGGGTACAGTCAATGCATCCTATCACGTGTGGGAAATGCGCTACATTGTAGAATTGAAGCTTGGTCTCATCCAATTCCTGTTGGCTTGTTGGAAATTTGATGTGGTGGTGTAGCTGGGTCAGCATTGCGTCAAGGAAACTCCCTAGGCAGCGGGACATGGTGGGCTGGGATATCCCCCCAGCAGCCGCAACTATCCCCTGGAAGCTCCCGGAGGCCAGGAGGTGCAGGCTACACAATACCTGGACATGTGTTGGCACTGCATTGGTCCGCCTTGTTGGGTGCTGCATCAGGGGGTCAAGGTCCTGAATTAGCTTAATGATCATTGCCCCATTCAGGCGGTACTTTGCGTAAATTTGCTCTCTGGTTTGGCCCAGCAGGGTGACCCGCTGGCGGAAGATCCTGGCATGGATTCTGCGTCTCCTCCGTGCTGCTCGCTGTAGCCTTCGCCGCCTGACCACCATGTACATTCCTGGCATTGTGACGCTCCTTATGCTGATGCTGCTTCTCCTTAAGTGTGTTTGGGCAGGCCAGCACCAGTTGCTGATTGGCCAACGGTTTTTCAATTTTTTTTTTACTATGGGTTTGATGGTTACCACCTGCTTTGGGTTGTCCTTAAATTGCGCCTCGCAAAATGCGATTTTGGGGTTTTTCGCTAATTGCGATTTGTCATGAATCCCGATTGCGAGGAATTTGCGATTTCGCTATTATTTTCGCAGATTCCGTGATTTCTCGCTATTTCCGATTCGCAAATGGTCTACTGCCGGGATTCTGCGAATCTTTTAGCGATTTCGCAATTCTGTGTTTGCGATTTCGCAATTTTCGTGGTGAATTCCGATTATGGGAATTGCGCCCGCGATAGCATTTTCGCAGCTATTGCGAGCGCAATTTAGCTTCATGAATCAGGCTGATGGTTAGCTACAGACAGTCTTGTGTAGTTATATCCTGGAAACATTAGACTTGGTTCTCATAAGCCTTAAAACACAGATCGACCATCTACATCTCAGTTTGTTTTACTACAAGAACAATCAACTATTAACTATACGGCAAAACCACTGTTAGGTAATGCATTCTTTTTATTATGAATCCAGCATCATTTGCTTAAAATGCTCAAATTATTCCATTCAAATGTTAAATGAAACACAAAAAAAGTAGAATGCCATGACATTTAGTTAATAAAGTGTTGCTTATAAGACAATACACTTGTTAAACTGAATCATTCTGCAGTTATGACAATATTTCAAGCATTGCACATTTCAGCCATTTTAGGTTTGCTTCTTGTTAAAGGAAAACGGCTTCTTAGCCTTTCTAAGGCCTACACAGGTAACTATGACTGCCTATTATAAATCAGCACCTTCCAAATGTGTCTGTTTTTCTCCATCACGTTCTATGTTTGTCATTACACCTTATACTACTAGATTAATTATTTCATGGTAATTGATTAACTTTCCCAAGGCTATTTTAGTAGATAAGATAACGAACTGGGACGTGATCTCACCACATATGCCAAAAAAAGTGTTAAAAAAAAATGCATCCATGTTTATTGTTGAACTACCCACTTTCTATGCGAAATCTACCTATTGACTGTATTCTAACTCTCCTGTGACTGTGTCAGCTCTGTATAGATAACGCTACAATTGTTAGCACTTGTGTCTTTAACTTGATATCTGTAATGCACTTTGTGTGCAGGGCTGGTGAAAAAAATTACACTGAATTTTTGGCGTTTATGTCAACGTGAAATGGTACCACCTCATTTATTGACAATCTGGCACTTCCTGGCTGATATGCCCTCTGTGGCTGTCCCGTTATGCCCTGCGCTGCTCCTACCCCAATGCAGGGCATACAAAAACAAGTTGGCTGCATTACTGACATGTGAACTGCAATGCTTCACGATTCGACATGCTTTCTGTCCCTTCTCCCTTACCCCTCCACTCCTGCCACAAAGAAGCCAGAAAGTCAACCATGCACTCATGACAACAAATGGACAAAAAGTCCTTTAGTCGAGGCTCTGCGAGGTGCCACCCCTCCTTAGTGTGTACTTTGGAAGGGGGGCAGCCAGGGAGGGTGTTTGAAGGGACCTCTGTGCAGAACGCAAATTTGAAGACTGTACCACTCTTTGACGCAATCCCTTGGCCATGGCACAAGTCCTAAAAAAAGAGGTGGGGGGACGCTGTCACCGGAAGTGACATCACAACAGGAAGTGATTTCACGAAAGGTGGCTTGCACCATCAGGCTCATTGCCTCCCCTTGCTCACCCCTTAGATGCGATTGCATCCGAGAAGCCAGTTCGTGAGCAGCGTGCTGAGTGAGCTCCGAACTCGTCCCAGAGAGGCCAGAGAGTGAAGTCCAGCTGTTTGGCAGGGGGGACGGCGTCCACCCGGTAAAATAAGTGGGGGGACGCCGTCCACCCGAGTGGTACCCCGACTCGAGCCCTGACCTTGGCTGGAGGTGCACATGCACAGACGCTGGCAGGGCGGCAGGAGTTGTGTAGTTATTACCTCTTCGGTACAACTTTCACTCAAGCCTCTGAAGGCCCATATCTGGGTGGCTTCAGTCTGAGGCATAGTTCAAGGAAAGTGGTGTGTTTAGAGTGTTGCTAGTAATGATATTACAAAGTTACTGAAGACACTTTAATATTTATTGCAGAATAAAATTATATCAAATGACGAAAATCTCCAGCTGTAATCTTAAAAATAGTTTCAATAAATTGGCTTCACTATTTTCTCTCCCCTCAGGGGCAGCTCCTCCGAAATAGCAGAGGAGCGTCAACCCACTCGTCAGAGTTAGTCATAGAAATAGAAAATGATAATGAAACACTATCATTTAATTTTCTGTGACTGGCTCTGGCATGCAAGTAGGGTGGGGCCAGGCCATGACAGTCAGGTGGTGGGCACTTAGAAGTGTGCATGTAAGTTTGGCCGGCCATCCTAGGCTGGCCAAACAGACATGCGCACTTCTGTTTCTCCAACTCAGCTGTTTTCAGATCCAGGTTGGAGAAAAGCCACAGGCTACAAGCAGTGTCTCAGCAGCAGGCTGCTCAGACCAATCCTGGCGCTGCTCTCCTATAGAGAAGCATCTGGATTGGCTGGGCAATCTCTGCCTTCCAGAGACTGCTGGGAGAGCACCGAGGCAGCCGTTGGCAACGGAGGCAGTAGTGAAAGGTACGTTTTTAAAAATTATTATTTTCCTGTCCCATCCCTGTCCCCCCCACTCCCCGCCCACCTGCCTGTCTCCCCACCTTCGTGTTGTGGTAGCCGCCACTGCTCAAGGTCTCGAAGATTGATTTGTGGCCTATGATGTAGGTCGTTTTCAGCACTCACCTTTCATAGATCATAATAGTATAAAGGGCACAGGCGAGAGTTCAGCCCCATGGATAGTCACAGGGCTGTTCAAAGAGCTGAACAATGCTAATACTGAAGTCTAGGGAAGGGGTACTTTAGTCCAGAATTACATGTAGCAGAATCTGAGGGATGCAAATGTAAAGACATGCTCTAAACCACACTCTTGGACAAAGGCAGTCTGTAGGCCTCCTCAAGATTTTAGACTCTTCTGTTGGCTTTTTTGCAAAATAAGCCATTGTCGAACAAACTGATGGAAGTCATATTTATCTAAATTCCTACTAACTACATTAAAAATATGCCAGTACTGTTAAGGTAAAAGGGAAGATAGTGGGATCTCCAGGTATCTCACTGTTAGGGACAAGGATCAACTTAGACTATCAGCTCCATCACCAGCGTTTGTCTACTTCTACATGTGATCAAAAAATCCCAGTAGCCCCGTTCTGGGGCACCGGGCTAGCACCGTTTAGAAGATGAAGGCCTCAAAAAATACTATATCATTTGAGCTCCTGGCTGTGGTTGAAAAATTCCAATGGCATTTGGAGGCTCCCTCAACTTAAGATCCAGTATAGGCATACTGCATGAGTCCCTAGGGAACCAACGCCGTTAAAAAGGTGTGCGCACTCTCTTAGGCCCCAAACAAGGATACTGTAATCTAAAGCTGTATAAGTCAAATGTAAGAGTCAGATCCCGTGGGGTTGCCTATAGACTTTTGATTTCAGGGCAAAAAATGTATGGCTGGTTCCTTGACATCTGCGCTGCCCAAGTCAGAATACTGTTACCAAAAGTATTGTCTGACAGAAATATTGTGTCCTAATTATCATTTACAAAAAGAGGTCCCTCTGGGTGTAGATTTTTTTTCATGAATCATGGGATGGTATTTTTACAATTATTGTTAATGAATTACGCTGCAGAGATGAATGGGAGACAAAAGGACTCTTGAGAATCTATTCAGATGGTGCTATGGAGTCTCTGGTGCATTGTTTATTCTGTTCTTTGAATCCTTCGATGTACCTCTCAGGCGTGACAAAGCATTACGTCCCCTCTACCCCATGGGGAATGGTCTAGGACTGAAAGCTCTCCTCAGACTCTGTTTGTACAAAACGAACTTATTCCAGTCTCTATTTGTTTCTTTAGCTGGAATCATGAATCTGGAACACTCTGACCCATCCTGAAAATACACTGGCTGGTTTAGGGAGAGGTAAAAAATTGACCAATCAAATGCTCTCTTTGAGAGATCCTCGCAATTGCAAGACATGTAAATTTGTGCAGGTAAAGGACAGGTACAAAATTTCACCAGGGTACAAGGAACTCTATATTTGTGGTATTTTGTGCCCATGAGTGATCCTGCCATTTGGTCAGAATTCAATGAATCATAGTTTTATGACAAATATTATTTTAAGCCCTGAAAAAAATCTATCCTTCTCAACCTTGATGCTGCCTTTAGAACTGATCCATTCTTCATAAACAGACTGGACATTTATTACAGACTCAAAAGTGTTTTCGTCTTTTTGCTATTTTGACAAAACATAATGAGCCGACTCATGTCTAGTTTGATCAGCCTGTTGGCTTCTGTACAAACCAAGGCACGCAACCACTGGCTCGAGGAACCACACAGATGTACCACGAAAATTAATGACCATAAAACGTTTTGTAGATTGTGATTGGTCAACTAAGGTCTGTGTGTCAATCTAGAGCCAATCCCATCAGAAACGCTCCACCGCAGTCAACTTTCTTACCCTTTCTCAAAACCGGATTATTCTGGTTACCTTAGCTAGCATCTGATGTACAAAGTCATATTTTGGCGGATGCAATGCCTGCAATTTGCAAAAACACAGGATTTGCAACCGCAAAAAGGCTTTTTTTTAATGTACTAAAAGTTTTTTTCCTACTCAGCAACATGTTATCGAATGCGAAATGGGTTTAGAAACCCAGAGCGAATGGCTGTTTGAAAGAGTGTGTTTAGGGGGTTCCATCCAAATAGCAATTTGTTAAGGAATGTATCAATGTTATAAAACCTACATCTGGTCGCGAAACACTGACATTTTACTGACACCTCAAAGGAAGGGTTAACCCATTGTGAATGTTAAAACCAGTTTGCTGCGGAGTAGGCAGTGGTACAAAGGACCAATGCCAACTTACCAACAAACAAAAAACAAAATTCTTTTTAAATGAAACCCTGATGACATGAAGGAAAACAGGCTCCTATAAAAAAAAAGCTGACTTTATTTAAAATGCTATCAGAGACTTGGTGGTCTGCTGCCCGCAGCAGGTCACCATCACTATGATGGGATGCAATCATAGTGAGTCGCAATTTGCAGCCTCCCTCATGAATTTTGATGAGGTAGATCGGATTGCAACCCACTACAATTCGGAACCTGAACCTGACTATTAGTATATTTCTTTGATTTGCCAAATTCATTTTCATTCGCAAAACGTTGCTGTGCAATTGGCAACCACATTTTGCATATTGAAATTCGTACATCAGGTCTTTAGATCCCATCAACTACCACAACACAAGCCACATCCAGCCCTTGTGGTATACAACGTTTAGCACGCATTTTTTACAACGCACTACCATTACAACGCAGGCATTACCACGCATACCATTACAACGCATTGCGCTGGGGGGGCGCTCTAGGATAGGGAATACGTTTAATTTTATATCCAACACCTTCCCTAGTGTCCACGGGGACTGGAGTTGGAATATAAAATTATACTTACCACTATCCAGCACCTCAAAGCGCTATGCGTTGTAACGGTATTCGTTGTAAATACCGCGTTGTAAAGGTATGCGTGGTAATAGTATGCGTGCTAACGTCATACATCCTTTACAACAATGTCTGTTATAGAACATTCTAAGGGTGATCTGTACAGTTTATAGTGTAGGCAAATGTGGCTTAGCTTGAATAAGCGCTAGAATGGTTGAAAACTGCTGATTATTTTCCCTGTCTACAATGGTATTATAAACATGCCTTGTGTGTTCCTGTCCTTCCCAGCTGCCCCGGAGTATATGATGACATCACGACGCTCTACGTGGGTGGCATAATGCAGATCACTGCTCTGCTGTCCATGCGTGTCCATGGCATTACCGGAATGTCAAACAAAGTTCTAATAAGTGTTTTTTAAGAGCCCACTGAGAGCCCTTGTAAACCATCAAGCCGAAAAGTCCGAGTAAATATTTTGTCAAGTTGTGCTCTGTTTATTTGGTTGGTTTCTAATGCACTGAATTTGGCCAACAAACCGTTCATGTTTTGTGTGGTTGCCTACTAGTTGAATTACATTTATCAAAAAGGGTTTCCTCTGAAAACACTGAAAAATTGTAGACTGAAAAATATTTCCTAGGTGGATAGAGTTGTTTTGTTTCATGCATTTTGTGGTTAGTATTCGTTCATTGCTCGTGTTCAACAGCTGTTGATTTTTTCAAAAACTATGAAATGTTAAATGCCTCATGTTTGATCGTAGTGTGGTACCTTCGTTGGTAAAGGTATACCCTGTGCTGTAAATGGGCAGGTACTGTCCGGTACTGAGTACCCGCACTTCTTTAATTTGAAAGAGAGTGTACCTGTACTTCTCTGCACTGTTGCACTGCATTTTAAGAGAGAGTATACGCACTTCCAACAGCAAACAGGTTCTCTAAATAGTGAGTTCTTGGACTTCTATATTATCATTTAAAGCACTAGATACGCACTGCCAAAGGATGTGTGGAGCAGCATACCTCTGTCTACTTCTATAGGTTTCCGAACAATATAGCACTTTCCATTCTGCTTGCGAGGCCTAAAGCACAATGTGAAAATGCTAGCAGGCGAGCAACGCCCATTGGGCTCAAAGGGCTTCAGCTCCCCCACCCCTGTCGTGTGTGTAAGCCCAGGCTGAGACAGCTTCCTGGGCACACACACACACAGCTGCACCCGAATACTTCCCAGGTCTTTAAAAGACCATTTACTTGCTAACGAGACTACGCCACCCCAGTTTGGACCCTGCCATATGCAAATCAGTCTTGACCCTGTGCCTCATGGGAAAAGTCCAGACCGAACTGCCAAGCCAAGGGTGAATGTGTGACATTGTCTGCATTCTGTCCATCAATTGTTCTTTTTGCATTAGTCATTTGCATTTATCACCCCGAGTGCGATGGGCATGCCCAGACGTGGGTCCCATGCTTTCCATGCCACTGGAGTCAAGCTATCCTGGCTGAAGAGGGGTGAAATCCCCAAAACTGGTCCTAGGATGCTTGTTTCCAGTCCAGGGAGGACCTGGCTTGGCAGTTTGGGCTGGACTGTTCCCACTGGGCGCTGGGTCAAGACTGGTTTGCATATGGCTGGGTCCAAACTGGAATGGCATGGTGAGCAAAAAAACGATGGATTTAGGCCCAGATCTCTGTACTGGGGTGAATGTGTGACATTGTTCTGCATTCTGTCCAATCAATTGTTCTTTTTGCATTTGTCACCCCGAATGGGATGGGTATGCCCAGACGTGGGTCCCGTGCTCTCCATGCCACTGGAGGCAAGCTCTCATGGCTGAAGAGGGGTGAAACACCAAAACCGGTCCTAGGATGCTTGTTTCCAGTCCAGGGAGGACCTGGCCTGGCAGTTCGGGCTGGACTGTTCCCATTGGGCGCAGGGTCAAGACTGATTGGCATATGGCTGAGTCCAAACTGGAATGGCATGGTGAGCAAAAAAATGATGGATTTAGGCACAGATCTCTGTACTGGGGTGAATATGTGACATTGTTCTGCATTCTGTCCATCAATTGTTCTTTTTGCATTTGTCACCCTGAGTGGGAAGGGTATGTCCAGACGTGAGTCCTGTGCTCTCCATGGCACTGGAGTCAAGCTATCCTGGCTGAAGAGGGGTGAAACCCCGAAACCGGTCTTAGGATGCTTGTATCCAGTCCAGGAAGGACCTGGCCTGGCACTTCAGGCTGGACTGTTCCCATTGGGCGCAGGGTCAAGACTGATTTGCATATGGCTCGGTCCAAACTGGAATGGCATGGTGAGCAAAAAAAGGATGGATTTAGGCCAATATCTCTATACTGGGGTGAATGTGTGACATTGTTCTGCATTCTGTCCATCAATTGTTCTTTTTGCACTTTTAGTAACGGGGTAAAACAATGATGTTGCAAGACTCGACTCTGAGTGGAGGTACGCCTGCTCTAAAATGTATGAAGTGTCCATGTAAGGGAGAAAGATATTTTAAAAACTCTCCGTTGACTTGATTCATGAGACATCAGTTTACGGCTAGGCACTTTGTTGATGCAAAAGCAGAACAGCACAAAGTGAGTCACATTCACCATTCCAATTAGCAAACTCATTTCTGTGACTCACAAATATTATTTGTAGTAAATCTAAGGTACAGATCATCAATCTAAATAAAATCAAAATACGCAGAGAGACTCCTTAAAGTTAGAAATGAAGCCTCAGATCGTGTTGCTTTCACTGCTAAATTAAATTAGATTTTACCCAGAACTTATAGACATTACAGAAAACACCACTGACTAAAAACAGTCGGGAAGGGTAGGGTTATCGTATTTGCTGTTGTCTACAAGGAAGCACAATGACCACATCTAAGGAGCTGTGGCAACTCATTCTCTAAGTAGAAGAATAACTGACCTCAGTGGTAGACGAGTCACCTATGATGTAATGTCTACATCTGTGAACTAATCTTTACTCTCGTTAAGGTGTGCAGTTGTGCTGCCACTGGGTGACTTTCATTCCTAGTGACGACACACGAGGTGCCACACCACATGTCTATTGGGATGTGGAAGGCAGTTTCCAACCCAAAGTTGGCCAATGTGGTTGAATGTAGCCCACGATAACATTGAGAAGATGCATGATTACAACGTGTGACTTTGAATAAAGATACTGAAAAGCCACAGAGGGCACTGGGAAAATTACCCATAATACAGAACTGCCTGAGTAATGGGTTGAGTAAGGCGGTCAATTGCATTTCTTAGGGACATTAGACGTGGAACTATCCTGCAAACACGAGGATTATGGCAAGCACAGTAAAAAAGAGATTCATGTACTCACTCAGACAACTCTGACGATGAGGTCAGTAGGGGAGAAGTAAGACCTGCTGGGTCTTAGCTTTCGGGTAGGTAGTGGATATTAAGCAAAACCCAGCTTAAACAGAAAAAACACTGTATACTCAGACCACTGTACCTCTATGCAATCGCATGGAGGCCTTCTCTCCATTTTCAGACGGTCGGAGACAATACCCTAGACGATATAATGCAGGGACACTAGGAGACTAGCAATGATCCAATGGGCCAGCCATCTTAGGACTAGTACAACTGCTTTGCAAGCCCACACACTGTTCAACCTGCAGTTGAACATTTGTAGTAGCTTCCCAAGGCAACAAATACGGTAGACAGGGAAAGTAAATGTGCTGGTGGAAACAGGCTCACTGCTCTAATGAATCATGCCTGTTTTAGAGGAGGGCAAAGACAGAGTCTATCAAAAACCAATGGATTCCACATCCACACCTCTGACGGCATAACCCCTTATTTAGGCCCTTTTTACAAGTGTCCCTTGAATTACGATGAGATCCTCTTGAACACCACAAATCTGTTTACTTTCAACCGAAGATATCAGCTGCAAAATAATTAGGAATTACCTGGGGATTTGGACATGTAATTATGAATTCCTCCAGTAAGTTCTCATTTTGTAGTAGGCCCTCAGGGTCTAACCCGTAATGGGCACAATTGCCTCCTTACTAGGAGCAGGGGCTTGGGAGCACTGGTCCATTTCCCAGGCGCTTCATAACGAAGGCCTCAGGGTATCTCCCGCAACTGATGATTCAGGAAAGCTACCTCTGGCTCCACCAAGGTTCACTGTTAACTCTACCAGCCATGGAAAGTTGTGCATATGGAAGCCTTCCAGGTGTACTTCCGAATGTCATGTGACTTTGCTCTAATGCCAATGAGGAGCTCAATGCAGCCTGATGAGTAAATTAAATTCTTTCCATTTTCTTTTTTTTCTCCATGGGGATAACATATTCGCCATGAAGTAACCCATTTTCCACATCAAAAAGTTTGGGGGAGTTTTGTTCCTCCTCCGTCTCTGGAAGAGGAGTTACTCCAGCTTTTTGCTCGAATAAATCTCTGACCCCTTCCAGGGAGGGAAGAGTTCAGAAAGAAGTTTGTGAAGGCCAACAAACAAAACAAGTTGTGTGTGTTCATAAACTCTAATGTCAAACCATGCCTTGAACCTGCCTCTCCCCAGCCCTTGGGATTTACTACTGTGTAATTGTGTGCAGACTTGGCATACGATTACGAAGCAGTAAAACTGCCTACGACACATAGGTATCGTTTTATGGATAACTGTCAGTTGTAAGTAGCACCACTTTTTTGCCATACATAGGATTACTGATGAAAATGACTTTGCGACTCGGACCCATTGTGTTTCGATTTTTCACCTGAGCAAAGCAAGACTTTTTGCACAGCACCGGCTTTGTGAGTATGAAAGGCATATAATATATTTAGCACAAAATTAATTCCTCTTCAAGTTCTCTTATCTCTTTGGTTGGATCACCAGCCCACTGCCTTTAGCTTTTACACATCAGGAATGGAGCAGCTCTTTTTCATATGCGAGTTTTTTTTACTATTCCCTTTTCTCTTAGGAACAAGTTGACATGGCTAGAATTTGCAAAATGCTAAGTATGTGCTCAATTGATTTGACACAGCTGGTCAATTTACTCTGGAAAATTGAAAAAATGGCTAAGCCCAATAAAATAGAAATCCAATTTGCTTCCAAAGGTTACATTTCATTTTCTCTGCAGGGATATGTTTGGGTGTTTCACAACAGTTGACTTAGGCAGTTTTGAGTCTGCTTTCATAATGAAAGTTTTATGTATGTGCAATAAATTTTAAGCACCAATAGACTGGCGCATCTGAGCCTGGGGCTGGAGTTTCGTCAATAGGCAAGGGAGGCATGACATTTTGCATTTGCTTTTGATTAATTATGCCTTGGGACCAAAGTCACAAGGCATAGCTTTTAAATTTACATGCGAACTGGCCCTGTGCTACACAAAATGAGCCTGCCATTAATGTTTCCAAGTAGTAGGTGTTTAATATCTTTTAATAGTTCAAGGAGAGTGTCATGCTAACAGATCTATTCAACGCTCAGAACCGGGATGGTGCCGACTTCCCTACTCTGCCCTTCTACTTCAGCCAAACTTACGCAGGAGAGGCAGAAATAGTGCTGGGATTTGCATTGCCCCATGGGTAGGGCCAATTTAAGACTTTTTGAGGCCTGAGCAAAATATGCCTTGTGGACCAATGTTAAAAAATAATTTTCCTGTTTTCAACTGATTCAAGCCCTCCGTGATGCAAAAATGAAATATAGTTTAAATCTCAGAAATGGGGGCATCCAAAAACAGCCGAAAGCTCAAGATGCCAAGAGTCCACCAGCCAAACAGTGCCAAAGTACACTGGAACAATCATTACTTTTCTTTTTTGGACTGGGATCTATATTTTGTTGTCTTGCAAGAACATGTTTAGAGTCCAAACAGCCTTCTCCTCCCACTTTAGGAAACACAGTGTATGGGTTACTTAGTCCATGTTTAGTGGACTTGCGCATACTATTAAACTAAGACATGTACATAGCACTTGAAATTGTAGCCTTAATTGCCAGATATTCGAAATTGCAAATAAATCCTCCTTCAGAATTTGCGCACGTGTTGCAACAGTGAAAATCAAAGCACTGCTCTGATGATTGTCAACATTCCATCAGGTGAAATCTTATAATTTTCTCTTTGATTCTCTTCTCCTGCCTTATCCCTCCTCTCTTTCTATATGCACACTTCTCTGGCTAGACAGTTTCCTTCGACTCTGCTGAGTAAGAAAGTTGGAGAATGAAAAATGGACAGAGAGGTCAAGAGATTGGTATGACAATAAAGGTATATCGAGGGAGAAATGTGGTAAAGGTAAAGATGATAAAGAGCGAAAGACGAGGATTGCAGAGACACAACCTAAAAAGAGAAAGGTGTGATAGCCATAAAGAAAGATACAAAGAGGTAGGGGGAGGTAGGTAAAGAAATATGTACGGTGTTACAGTGAGGCGCGCAGAGAGATGATAGGGAGAAAGAAATGTAGGGAGAGGGGTGGAGTTTACTGCGTGGTAAGGTGGAAAGAGAGGTATGGTAGAAAGTTGTGAGTTAGAGACAGCTACAAGCAAAGAGAGGTAGAGGTAGACATGTAGAAAGGTGAGGTAGTGAGGGAAATATAGAGAGATGGAAGGTAGACAGACTAATGTGGTAGATATTGGGGCAAAATAGGAACAGGCAGAGAAAGTCAGGTCAGCTAAAGAGTGTAGGGAGGAAGAAAGAGAGGTAGAGAGAGAGAAGTAGACGAAGAGATGAGAATTAGAGAGAAAAAGTGAGATTGAGAACCAGGTAGAATAGAGAAAGAGAGGTGAGGTTGATAAAGTGGCAGAGAGAAATGTGAGGGCGAGTTTGTGAGAACGTTGTGAGGTAGGTATAGGTAGGCACAAAGAGGTGAGGTAGAGATGCACAATTAGGGATGTGTAGAGAGAGAGAGTTGAGGTATAAATAGTGAGTTGAATTAGAGGAGCTACAGAGAGAGAATAGAGAGTAGATAATGATTGACAGAGAAAAGAGGTAGAGGTAGAGAAAGTGAGGTACAGAGAAAGGAGGTAATGGGAAAAGAGGGAGGGGGAGAGGAGTGGTGAAGAGGTAATGCACAGAAAGCATTGTGGGGTAAATTGAAGTTTGGTGGTGAGAGAAAGAGTTTTGTTAGAGAGCGATGAAGTACAAGGGATGTGCTGTAGAGAAGAAAAAGGTAGAGAAAAGACTGAGAGAGAGCTAGAGGTGTGGTATAAGCAGATGAAGAGCGGTGGATAGAGAGCTGAGGTGAAGAAAGAGATGAAGTTAAGAGAGAGGTTAAATATATGGGGGAAGGGCACAGGGAGCTAAGATGAAAAAAGAGAAGTGAGGTGAGGAGAGACTACTGAGGTAGAAAGAGAGCTGAGATAGAGAAAGGGAGTAGAAAGGTTGACGTAGCATTAGGCACAGAAAAAAAGTAGAGAGGAAAATTAGGCTGTGAGAGAGTGGTAGAAAGAGGTAGAGGCACAGTGACATAGAACAGGTGAGGCAAAGTAAAGAGCGGGATATGAAGCAAATTAAGTTTTTTAGGTCGAGCCTGGGCACGGGCTGTGTTGGAGAATGGAATTGAAGCTCCACCCATATTCTGCACGCATTTTTCATTGGCTTCTGTCATTGTGCCTTGTAAATGCTGGCTTCTGATTCGTTAATAGACTTGTTAGCCCCCCCCACAGTACCCCTTTATCTTCATTAGGAACGTTCCAGAGGACTGGCCCTACTTCAATTGTTACACAGTATGTCTTTTTTAATCTGTAAGAACTATTTACTTTCATGAGTTTCTCCTACTGCAGGCTTGAGATACTTTCCGGCAACTTTCAATGCGCCATGCGTTCTTTCACTCTCCAAGCAGCAATGGCTGTGGATGTCTTGCATTTACAAGAGTTTGAGCTATTGGCATTGTACATGAAAATGCCATTTATTTATGTGTTTATTATCAAAACAGATAAATAAAAGGCATTGTCATTTACTATGCCAATAGCTTAAACTCTCGAAAATGCCAGACCTATTGCATTGTAAATGCTTGGTCATTTATTTGCCACCAGCAGCTTGAGAGTGAGAGGGTTAACTTTATGCTAAATGTCTGTGAAGTGGTCATGCCTACCTATCCGAATAAAGCCAATCTATTTCTTTGACCACTGATATCTTGACAGGACTTCTGACTGCCCAGATCTCTTGACCAGAGGTGGCTGCCGGAAGGTGGTACAATGGGTAATTATCTGCTTTGTACTGATTCTTACGGGCCTGTTATTTGGTAAGACAGATGGACACAACTTTCATGGGGAAATAACGCAGGGCCAGCAACGCATACACACAGCTTCAGTACATGATGCTACCAAAATGTAACTACTTATGATGACTGGACAGGATGTTAGTGTGTTAGAAATTGGGTCTCTAGATAGCAGAGGACCACACTTCAAGCAGGGACCACAATTCTAGTCAGGGAAAGCTACTTACACACTAAAAGATAACCTAAGCTCAGCCTCTGGTAGCTTGGCACAGAGCAGGCAGGCTTATCTATAGAGTCAATGTGTAAAGTATTTGTGCACCATATACACACACACAGTAACACAATGAAAACATCACAAAAATACTCCACTCAGGGTTAGAAAGATGGATACCATTTTATGAGTAAAACTAGACCGAAATGACAAATATCCAATAAGTAGAACGAGAGTTATGAATTTCAAAGATTTAATCAAATTAGTATTTTGCAACATACACACACAGTAACACAATTAAAACACCACTAAAAGACTCCACACAACTTTAGAAAAACAGAGAATATTTATCTGAGTAAAACAAGAATAAAATAACAAAAATCAGAAGAAGTCAAGATATACATTTTTTGAAAGAAATGCAAAAACATTGCTTTGAAGTCACTAGCGCTAAAAGGTTATTTGAGGTCGTGAGGGACCAGGGTGAATCCAAAGTTCAGGTCGACCACCAGGGAGGGCAGGCTGGCTACGGGACTCATGCAGGTCCTGCTGTGAAAAAAATACCTTGGATGGAGCAAAGAATAGAAGCTGAGGGCATGATGCAGCGATCTTTTCCAAGCAGTCGAGTCACTGCGTTGTTGTCATGCTCCGTTGAGATACAGGTAATGCGTCATCATCGAGAGGAGCAGAGCACGACATCAGGCAGAGTAGGATGCAGAACTGCTGTGGTCAAGCAGCCTCTGCATCAGCTTCGATGGGTGATGCGGTGGTTGCGATCGGCTCCAAGGTGACTATGCATCGGTTTTGTAGCCAAACAGCTACAGAACTCATTTATGAGGCCTAGGACTGGAGGGGTCACCTCTGGCAAGGGTTGGACTCACAGATAGCAGAGTCCAGCAGCACCATCAGAATTCCAGGAAGCTTTTGTGTACCGGAGATTTCACAAAAGACGAGGCAAGCCAGCAAGGCCTTGGTGTTACTCTCTAGGTTCAAGTGAGATGGCTCCAGTCCTTATCAGCAGGGCAGAGATCAGCAGGCAGCAGGGCAGCTCAGCAAACAACAGAAGAAGTTCCTCAGAACAGTCAGTAAAGACAAAGTGGCAATCCTTACAGCACAGCAGCCTTTATTCCAGCATAGTTCTTCCCAGGTCCAGAAGCGTACTGATTTGGAAAGGTCAGAGCCCCAGTACTTATACCCAAATGTGCCATTGAAGTGGGGGGGGATGACGTCAAAGCAGCTACTTGAAGTGCACAAGTCCACTTTCATCCCAGT
The DNA here is from genome assembly GCF_964263255.1 of Lissotriton vulgaris. Lineage (NCBI taxonomy): Eukaryota > Metazoa > Chordata > Amphibia > Caudata > Salamandridae > Lissotriton > Lissotriton vulgaris. Next base: position 1,299,173,310 of record NC_141691.1, read on the forward strand.
CCTCTCTGCCAGGCTATCAGTGGGGGATAATCATCTGCCCCTTTGTGTGGGGATAGGACACATCCTATTCAGATGTAAGTGTGAGCTTCCTCTCTCCCTTCCTGCCCAGGAAGGCTATCAGAATGCAGACAAGTCCTCTGTCACACCCACACTTCCTGTGTTTGCTGCTGTCTAGAGGGAATGCACAAAGTGCAGCTGTCACCCATCCCAGTCGTGTATTGTAGACAGGCTGCAGGCACACAGAGCAAAGTTAAGAGCAGAGAAATGTCCACTTTCTAAAAGTGGCATTTCTAAAATAGTAGTGTCAAATCCAACTTTACCACTAAAGAGAATTTATCATTACCATTCCAAAGACATGAAATATGATTTACCTACTCCTTTCTAATCAGGAATTACAGTTTTTAAGTGTTTTAAGAAATTCTCATTGCTAGCCTATAAGAAGAGTAGGTCTCACATTACTGAAAACAAATGTAGCTGTTTGTCACTACCAGGGCATATAAAACTTAAAACTACATGTATTATATTTTACTTACACAGCACCCTGCCCTTAGGACCACCTAGGGCCTTCCTTAGGGGTGACCTATGAGTAATAAAAGAGGAGTTTAAGGGTTGGTAAGTAGTTTTAAAATTCAAGCCAAAGCTCCAAAAAATGCACACACAGGCACTGCAGTGGCAGGCCTGAGAGAGGATTGAAAGGCTACTTATGTGGTTGGCACAATTGGTGCTGCAGGCCTACTATTAGTATTTGAAGTACAGGCCCTAGGTATATGGTAGAGCCCTTTTCAAGGGACTTACTAGTAAATCAAATATGCCAAAATAAAAAATCTGTAATGTCCTATCATGTCAGTATCCTATTTAGCATTAGTTGGTATATACAATGGACAAAAATGTTCACCAGTACTACTTATGAGATTGCGCTGGTGTAAAACAGCAGCATACAGAACTTAATGGGACATGATCTTGGAGTAATAAACTCTTCATCCTCAATTCATTGTTATCAAACTGGAGTAATAAAACATCCTCCTAAAGCCATCCTCAGATCATCCTGGTGTAATGCTACCTCATCCTGAAGTCATCCCGAGACCATCCAAGAGTATACCATTCTTAAAGACTGCATGGCACTGGACAAAGTGAATAAAATCCCTTGGTTAGCATACATCAAGGACACTTGTAGCAAACTGGGCAGGGCTGACCTATACTCTTTTCCTAATTTGTTACAGAAGGGCGATGTTATATGGATCAAGGATAATTTTCTGGGTCAAGCAGAGCAGGAACGGGAGGCAGTGGAGGTTCTAAAACCGGGCGTCAGAGCCAACTATATGCTTCTGACCACTCCCTTAATAGAACCCTACCTGAAAATTGTAACCCGACCGTTCCATCGCCATCTTCTTGTAAGATTCAGATATAATATCATTCAGTATTCCTTGGGGCATTACCCGGTATGGGGGAAACCAGATCCGTCCATCCCCTGTAGCTGCGATAATTTTTCGGAACAGTCACTCATGCACTTTATTATGTTTTGTGGCCATTTTGAGGATAGTAAGAAACAGTTCCTGGTCCCTATTCTGAGAGAAGCAGGCTTCACACAAGTCCGGACGGCTATCCTCTATTTACAGCTTCTGAGTAGTACCAGGGTAATTTTTGGGGTCGCAAGCTTCTTGGTCGCTGCTATGCGTATTAAGTCCAAAAAAACGTTGTTAAATATCTCCGAGATGTGATTTTAATGTAGTCCTTTATATGCGGGGACGTTTTATCTGCATCTTATGTAAATATATGATAATGATTTGTTTTTAAAAAAAATGTTTTTTAATATATGAATTGTTTTTTAAAATGTGATGGCATTGCTTTTATGATTTTAATTAATCGAATAAAGTGTGACTTGACTTGACTTGACATCCAAAAGTAATAAAAGCCTGTCCGGTAGCGATCATGTTATGATCTGGAGTAATCCAGCCTCACCCTGAAATCATCAGGGGATCATCCTGTAGTAAACGATCATCACATGTTTTCCACTGAAGTAATAAGATGACTATCTTGCATTAGTAAATGATCATCACATTCAAGTAATCACAACACCATCCTAGAGTTGTTTTTGTGATGACTATAGAGCCATTTCATTTAAATATTTCACTCTATACATATACATCAGGATGGTTTGGGGTGACTTCCCAGATAATTGCTGGAACAGCCCAGCTAAAGTCTTGAGATGACTTCAGAATGACTCCAGGAAGATCTGCCTATTTGACTTGGGCTCGTGGTTTACTCCTCAAATTCATAAGCAAGCCTTGAGTACTTTATGAGTAAGCCACACAAAAATATTTATGAATCTGGCAATAGTGGGGAAAAAGTCATGAAGGGGTTCTCCAAATGGAAAAAACTCTTTGGGATAGGCAAAAGGTGAAGTATCACTTCACATGCGACACTAACGCATCTTTGCTCCCCATAGGCTGGCAGAATGTTCTAACTTCCATTTTGAATGCTTACATTTTGGGTACCTGAAGTACTCCCTGAAATCTACAACTACACTCTAATTCTTAGAGTACCCATAGATGGTGTTTAGACAGAATAACAGAAACAGAAATATTGTGAGACAAAATATCAAAATATTGTGAAGGTAAGTTTCTACAGGTAAGCAAAGTTTTACTATATAAACCCCACATCTATGTACCTTGACGATATATATTCACATCTATGTACCTAAGGTACATAGATGTGGAGTTCAGAATAGCAAATCCATACTTACCTATTTGCACTGACCTCATCATTTTGGTCCTCGACATTTTTGACACAATATTCTGTCCACACAATATTTTTGATTCTGACATTGACATATTTTGTGAACTCCGTCGGATATCTAAACCAAACATAGGAGTCATCATACAGGACTGACTATTTTCCCAGTGATTTGTACTGGGCCCTGTGCGATTGCCTTGTGATTTCAAGGACAGGCTGTTGTCATGTAGCAGTTGCTGTCTCTCCTGCTCGATTTCCCCTGTATTTGCTGCACACAATCATTCAACTATGCCTTGTGTGTTTCTTCTCAGTTGCACTCACTGCCTGGGATTTTACCGTCAAAGAAAGCCCTACATTTTGTTTCATCAAATATTTGCAAGAAAGTGGAGGGTGAGACGCTGTTTAAGTAAATAGGACGAACAAGAGCTACTTTCCCGTACCCAGCTACTTAATATAATGTATGCATTAGAATTTTAAAGATTTGTTTTAACTTCTGCTGTAAATTAAACACTCTATTCCAGCGACTTGTTCTTTAATCCCTGGAGTCACAATGTTTTGCTGAAGAAAGTGCAGCCCAGGGAGGGGGTGAATGAAATCAGGCCATGTGCATCCTTTCAATTCCCATGGCGAAGTAACTGTTTACACATTTGTAAGCTATTGCCCCGGCGCTTAATCAAGCCCATTGCTTGGATCCTTCTGAGCCTTTTAGTTTTGATGACGCCATTTCCGGAGTAAGGTGGCATACTGCAGCGCGCCCTTGGGGGAGGAGTTTTCAAAGTCCACCTGGCAGGGCTGATTTAGGAGTCCAGTCTTTATTAATTGTGCGAACAGTTCCACACTTTGTAATCAAGTAGACAGCCACTTAAAATGCTATTTTGAAACTTACATGAACATAAACACAGGAAGGTCTCTTTAAGTGGTCACGTCTTGGTATTTGTATAATTGGTTCATATGTAAGAAAAAAGCATGCTTGTTTTCTGACCTTTCAACTAAGCAATGTTCTGCTGCTAGAAGCTGTTGTGTTAAGCCCATATTTGATTCTATGTTTAATTTGGAATTAGGTGGCAGGCAAGCACCAAATGATGCGGCAATGCTGACGAAATTATGTGGCAGGAGCCGGAAAATTATGCAGCGTAATCCTGCACATTTTTAGATAGTATACTTCATTATGTTGTCTTTTTCACACATGCTAACACTGTCTTGTAGGAGTCAGTATTGTACTGCGTTGTAATGCAATTATATAGTTCTCACTACCCCAAATGAGGTGATGAAGCACTGGATGAAACAAAGAGGAATATATACTGCATTGACATGTTCCAGTCTGGAGCAGCAGCTGCACAGAAGGCTTGAGCAGAAACCTTGGCACAACGGAATCTGAGAACAATATAGCCTTAGAGCCCACTGTAGCCACTAAAGGCCCGCTCCAGCATTAAAGGCCCGAGCCTTTGGTTCAGGTCCTTAACAAAGGAGTAGGCCTTTAATGGCCGGTAAAGCCCACTACGGAGGGCTCTAAGCCTATTAAAAAAATACCGTCCCTAGAGGGCAGAATGTTCTAATTTGTAAAACAAAGGCCTCCCAGAGCAGAGGGGGTTGAAATCCCCTCGGCATTTGTGAGGCCTTTGTTCACAGCAACAGCCATGAACAAACATTGCAATATTGATGCTCCAGGCTTCCAACAGTCAAAAGAAGCTCTGAGCACACCATTGTCTTCAATGGAGCGTTCAACATTCCAATGTTCTAGTAACCAGTAATAATACCATATAATAATAACCAGTTTCCTCACTTTCCCACTGTGGCTTGTACAACGAATATACTAACCCGGTAATAGCTCAGGTGAGAAGAATATTAGCTGCAGGCAGCTCAGCTCAGAAACACAAAGCAGTAGCCGTCTTTATGCTTTTCAGAGCTGTGCTGTCTGCAGCTCATGCACTAACTTGCAGTGTTACCAACTTAACGCAGCACTAGTTAATTAACAACTGGCACAAGGCAATCCAAGTGGCCACCTCACTGTTACTGCTCCATTGTACAGCACTCAAGTGACACAAAATGGAGGGGCACTCCTGCAGGATGTGGTGAAGGACCCTGACACTCCCATCTCTCACAGCTATTGGGATGTAGCCCCCCTCCACCCCTTCACCACACGGGCTACGGTGGCCTGTATTATGCCCGAAAGTGCATGTGACCAGAACTTCTGCCTTCTTCACAGCTCCAGCCAGACTGATGTCTACTTTGCCATATTTTTCGGAATTAGGCCTTGTTGAATGCTATACTTTGCTTGCCGAACACCTAATAAACACATAATGAGTGGGGGTTTTAAGTGGCCAGAATTTATGGTTCACACAGGAGACCACACAGCTTACTTCTTTGCCTGCGTAAAACTATATTTAAGTGTTAATTATGGCGCTTTTCCTTTTGCAAGGCCAATCAATGTTTTATTTCTTGGAATTTCTAGATGTGGTTGAAAGGCCCACTAAAATTGTGGCTAAAAACCCGACCATGAAGTCACTTTTCATTTGTGATTTTTTTTCCCATCAGGTAACTCTGGGCTTAATAAAGAAAAAGCAAGAAATGTTATCACATTTATGCCCTCGTAGTCTGTGGAAACAAAACATCTACTTTGAATATCAAATTTAGCTTTGCCAGCCCACAAGTCCTGCATGCCATCATGGTTGGTCCTTTAACCCCCACCGTGCATGCACTGGTCTTCCTCTCGCCCCATTGGACCATTTGAGGATTGCACAAAGTGATGTCACTAAAAGGGGTCATCTCTAAGATGCTCAAGGCTGACTCCTAATGAAACAGCAATTGAAGTTCAAAGTCATCCAAAGTGTAAGTGCATGCAGGCGCTGCAGCCCCAACACCAGTGTCACAGTCCTGCCAAGTGCTTAGAGACAAGATGATTCAACCATGGGGCTTGACCTGCTTAGGGACTCGAGGTTTCTTTTACTTCTGGGCAGTGAGGACATGTTGACAAGATAACCCCATAAACTTTCATTATGTACCAAAAATTATTTTTTTTACATTTTTTATGCTGATAGCAGTTTGTGTTTTATGAGGAATATAATCTGAAAGAATTGTCGCAATAAGCCCCAGACTGATCCTTGTACATCGTAAAATAAAAAATGGTATACAATTGTTGGTCAGAGGGGTTATCTTGTCATTTTATACATACAGACAAAATACAACATTGCAGCCACCACCGCTGCTCAAGCGCTGTTGGGTGTTACAAAATCACGCCTTCTTTATCAGACTGCAGCTTGCACTGGTTACTTAGTAGATTTCAATAGCACAGCTTATCACCCATGAGGGTATCCAGGCCTGTCCATGGGCACCTGGAGATTAAGTGATTTGCCCGGATCCTCATCTACTGAGTTGGCAGCTTCTGCCCGCTGCGCCACATCCCCGTGCATTGATGAGATTGAGTTTTATTGTGCTGAATATCACAAACAGATTAAAAAACAAGTAGATTATTCTATTAGCAATTGAAAGCAATTGTGTTGGCCTAATAGTGCTCTCAACGCAGGTTAGTACATGAAGGGCATGGCACTGGTCTTGCTGTGATCAGTACCCGCAGAGGTTAATTCCACAGCAAGACAATTCTAGACTGTTGCTTGGCCACTAGGGGCTCAGGGGGCATGCCAGTCACTCTAGAAGCAGTAAATATGGGCACATTAGCCAAAGGAATATGGGTGAAAAATTTGCTCTTCATTGGCATCAGTCCTGACAGTTTCATTACCGTGTTACACTGACTGAAGGCACTAGTCAGTGGTGTAGCTAGAGGGGACAGTCCGACCCAGGTGGCACTCTTTTTGGGGGCGGTGGAGGTGAGCAAGTCGTGTCTGTCACCCACCACCATCCACCAGGCCCCCCGAACAAGTCATCTGTCATCCACCCCTCCGCTCGTACCCACAGTGCACGGCAAGTTTAGGGGGTGACCAGGGTGGTAGTAGGTCTAGCTATGCCACTGGCACTAGTACTTTAAAGTATTTCCTAAGTCAACAAAAGGCTGATTTTCATCATAACACGTCTTTGTAAAGTGCACGTTCACCCTCTTTGTGACGACCAACAGGTGCTTATTATTACCCAACTCAATGTTGTCCATTTTATTAACCTAAGAAAGATGAAAGTCTAAGGGGACCAGCGTGGATTTTAACCTAAGGCCACAATGTTAAACACAGGTTTCCGAAGTGGATGCATTAGTCCATGGAGCCACCAGACTAAGCCTTTAAAGGCCTTCATCTGCCTGCACAGACAACCTCACAGTCAACCTCCATAATTGAGACCAAATCGATAGTTCCGCAAGATGATGTAAGGCAGCAGTTTTATGGCCATAATCAAAAGAGAGTGAGCATGGCTTCTTGTCCAGGGTCTGGGTATCTCCAATGTAGACACAAACCCCTCAACCAACCTTTTCAACTGGTGGTGTAAGAGATCACCACTAAGGTGTGACGTTGGGTGGTGTCATCATTGGGTTTTGCACGTAAGTACTCACTTTCCTAGGTGAGTAACGCCTCTTTCCGAGGGAAATAACTGATGGGATCCGTGTGTTGGGGAATAAAATGACCTCCTGTATCTAAAAAATGATGCTTTAATAAGGGTGAAGTATACAAGGTACGATTAAAAAGTTAAATTGTGATGTTGTTCGGACCAATTGTGTGCTTATCATCCCTTGTGAGTGGTCAACATGTTTCGGCCTCTTGTGCCCATGAGGGTCTGGGCCTTCATTAGGACCAAATTGCTAGTTCAATGGGTTCTCTACTATTGATTTCTGTGGACTCGTAAGTCTTTACTCACATGTCTTCATTCCAATTTGTTCTGTTGGAATGACATGTTGGCTTGCATTGAGTCTATGACGTATGTCCTTCTGCTCTGCCTCATAGGTATAGGGTGAGGCAGAGGCATTGTGGCAATTTGTCCCGTGCCGGCGCTCGGCATCTTGACCTATATCATCCTCATTCATCCTGGCAGGAGGAAGTCTTATGGCACCATGCACTGGCAACACCAAATTACTACCAAAGACCTAAAATTGCATTTTCATTGTTCTAGTAGACAAAATGTTACGTTGTTTGTAGTGCTAAAAAACCACCCCTTGCACTATTAATATTTGAAAACGATGGATTTAGGCCCAGATCTCTGTACTGGGGTGAATGCTTGTTTTCTGTCCAGTGACAGTTTGGGCTGGACTGTTCCCCTGGGAACAGGGTCAAGACTGATTTGCATATGGCTGGGTTTAAACTGGAATGGCATGGGAAGGAAATACATTATGGATTTAGACACAGATATCTGTACTGGGGTGCATGTTTGACCTTGTTCAACATTCTGTCCATCAATTGTTCTTTTTGGATTTGTCACCCCGCGTGGGAAGGGTATACCGAGACGTGGGTCCCATGCTCTCCATGCCACTGAAGTCAAGCTAGCATGGCTGATGAGGGCTGAAACCCCTAAACCGGCCCCAGGATGCTTGTTTCCTGTCCAGGGAGGATCTGGCCTGGCAGTTCGGGCTAGACTGTTCCCATAGGGAACAGAGTCAAGACTGATTTACATAAGGCTGTATTTAAGCTGGAATGGCAAGGGGAGCAAAACAACTAAGGATTTAGGCCCAGATCTCTGTACTGTGGTGAATGTTTAACATTGTTCAACATTCTGTCCATCAATTGTTCTTTTGTTGTTCCTTTTTAGGGCATGTGACCTCACCCTGCTAATTTGATTCCATCATGAGATTTGGTCCAGAGGTGGTGTGCTCTGGCACATCCTTGCCACAGAGTACATAGACACAAAACAATAAAGTCCACGGATACCAGGAGTGGGCTTTGAACTTTTCTGTTTCTCAGCTGAATAACTGGATGATTTGTTCTCATTGCCTGCACCAATCACTGTCAACAAGTTGGATGTAAACTCACACACACACCCTTGAACATTCAAACATTTGTTAATATAGTGCAATCGCCGAAGTCCAGGTTATTGCCACAATCCAGCTGAAATTTATAAACTGGCGCACAGATGAAAAGTCACAATGCCTTTACAGAGGAAGGCAACTGGTCCTATACTGACAAGGCCTGTTTAATGGCACTTAATCTTCGCTTGTGGAATAACTCCCTTGTCCCCTAATTCTGGTTGCATTGCTTTCTTAAGAAATATTACCAATCCCACTGGAAAACATGCCATTGTGTGGCTGTGTTGTTCTCAGCATAAACACCTGCCACATTACCCACCATCTGCTGCATAATGTGCATATATTAATACAAATATTTCTTCTATCTTAAACGGATCAACAGTTGTTAAAACTATTGCACAAGGCGAGCATCCGGCTCCAGACACTTTGCTTAAAATGAGTGGTCGCATTCAACAGTGTATTGCGGTGCTTTGGTAATAAGAGAAGTAACAATGTTGCCAGGTGGTGCAGACATCAAATAATAGTGGGCCAAGGAATGGCTTTTGTCTGCAGCTGGGAAAAACGCTACTTATTGAAAGTAATTGAAACTGGGAGGAAAGAATCATTATTTCCTCGTCATGAAATGTGTTTGTTTCACTATTGACACATATTCATGTTCACACCACAGTCATTGTTCTCAAGGAAACAATTATTTCAGCAGGGGACTTTGAACATCCTCTTTCTAGTATCCTAACAGTATGTCCTTGTGAGATAGTACACAATAAATATGAAACATACTGCAGTGTTAGTCACACCTATTTTTGAAAGAGGTGAATGCACAGCTCCTGCCCCGGAAGCACAGATTAAACCCAACACTTAAGGCAAGTTTTAGAACTTAAGTCCCTGATTAAGAGTGCGCCCGATCACTGGCGTAATGTGGTTTGCAAGCGCCCGGGGATTTTTTTTTTTTAACAACTATTTGTATTGTTATTTTAAGTGAAACAACAGTTAGACACATTTCAGCATTATTCAATGGTACATGTAGTTGACACATTATGGCATACATCAGTATATCAGTGGATACATCATAGTGGGTGGTATTCGTGCTGACTTTATTCCGTGGGCCATTGATATATAGGGTCACATTGGGACACGTCAGTCACTCAGGAGAATTTTTTTTAAAATAAGTAGTGCGCCCCTTAAACTGGACAGTTAGTTCAGGACGTGCTAACGGTCTACAGGTTAGGGGGCGCAATACTTTCTTTTAATATTTTGCACCCCTATGAATTTTGCGCCTGGGGGCAACCTCCCCTGTGGACCCCCATACTACGCCTGATAAATAACAACAATTCCACATTATTTTTTGACGAAATAAACAGCATCTATTACGAGTTTATGGGGAATAACATGTGGATTCTGGAATGTATTTAACACACCAAAATCCGCATGATACAGGACATACCTTACGCTTTCCCCCTGTTAAATTTCGGCATGTTTGATCTGCCAAAATGTTATGCGCCTTAAGGTATTTAACGTATCCGATAATTATCGGATATGTTAAATACCCTTTAATTTGAAATTTCAAACTGTGCATACAAAGGGGTTTACACACAGTTTGGAGTACACCAACCACATCATAATCAGGTCCTTAGTGGGATGTACTTAATAAATGAGGCACACCTTTTATTACAAAAAAGTGTGCAGGAGGCTTGGATTCTGCTCAGTGCAATGTTATATGTTTTAGACAAATTAACTCCAGGCGGTAGAAGTCAACTATGTTATGAAAAGTGTTTTTCATAGCATAGTTGACTTCTTATGGGCGATTCCAGGCGGCCATATGACTTTAAATCCAGTATTCAGCAAATTATTTTAATATTCACAAGCTAGCCACACAATAGGATTATCGCCTGCCGTTTCCCTGTTCCCGAAAACAAAATATTTTTGGAGTTCAAGCTGTCGCTCTAATGGATATGTTCAATGTATTGCGAAGCAATTACCAGCTTGGCCAAGCCAAGACGCCCTTAAGAGAGGTTTTAATTATGTTGATAGTTGTAGCTAATAAGTACAGCTTATTTATACAACTCCCACTTCCGCTTCCGGTCCCAATACCAGCCGCCAGTCCGGGCTAGGTCAACATACAGCTGTTGAAACAAGGATTTAATGGTGATTTATAGGACAAATGAAATTTACAGGAAGCATTGAACATGTCATATTAACCTACTCCAACCCACAAATGACAGAGTCCCGCAGTGGAATAAAGGCTCATTAGGGAAGCCTCTGTAGCAAGTATCCAGGTTTATGGAAACTACCAGGATCACACATCGCAAACCACCCACTGGCCGCCTGCATCTCCAATTCAACAAGTAATTCAATTCAATATTTATTTATGATTTTGGAACTCACATGAGAGCCACATAATAGAATAACATAAAAGCAAAATACGGTTACATGCAAATGTGGAAGAGAAAAAAAAAGAAAGAAGCAATTTCATATCCACTAATATATGTCTAGAAAGCTTTTAAAAAAGTTAAAAATTTTGTAACAAAACATTTCGTTGGGCGGATTATGAATGGCATCCATTAAAGAGCTGGCAGACAAAATACTTAATTTTAAGCAAATTGGTCTCAACCACTTTCGTCGGTATAACAGAAGGGCCGGGCATACAAAAAGAACATGAGCAATATCCTGGATCGAATTATTGCACTGGTTGCACGTTGCTGAGGAGCCATACCATCTGCATAATAAATTGTTCAAAGGGAGAAGGTCCTGCCTCAAAAGGAACCAAAAGCGCCGTATACCATGAGGAAGGTACCAGGAGACAAGTAATTCTTAGGCCAAACATGAGCATATGATAGGCCTAAAAGAACAATCAGCATCATCATATTATAGCACCAAGGGAGCAGAGATCAATAGTGCAGCAGTTGCAGTGGCGCCGTGGGTATGAAGGGATTTTTGCACACCAAATGTGGCTTAGTTTCAGCACCTAATCAAAATGTACAGGGCCATTTTTTAGGTCTCGCCTTTACCATTCCGCAGGAATGGGAAATGGGGAGAATTCAAGTCGGCTATTTTCTCTTCAAACCAAAGGGCTTTCAGCCCCGCGGTTTTCATGCTGTTCACGTGAACCACGTGATAACATGCACGTGCATTCAGGGCCAGCCAGCCCAGCACATCAAAGGGCTTCTCCTCCCCTAATTATTCATGGCCGGCTGTACTTTCAGTTTCCGGAACGGCTTCTCCTCACCTAATTAGGGGAGGAGAAGCCCTTTGATGTGCTTCACACCAATGCACCTCAGTCATTCCTCTTGTTTGTATTTGCTTCCAGACTCCAATCTGCTCATGTGCACAAGATGCTTTACACATTACACTCATCTGCCTGAAGTGGGAGTTTTAAACAAGCAAAGCTGGTCCTTCTGTACTTGCAGTTTCACTTCTAATGTGTGTTGTTATTTATCATGATTTTTAGCTGAGGTGTATCACGCTCATTCATGAGTTTGATCTCTTCATACTGTGAAATGTTTTCTAAGTTGTTTTTGATTGTCTTACCGCTGGAGGTCTCCCTGTGCTATATTTAGCCTCTGACACATGCAACGCCACGCAACCACGCAACGCCACTCAACCATGCAACGCCACTCAACCACGCAACGCCACTCAACTACGCCACGCAACTACGCAACGCCACGCAACTACTCAACGCCACACAACTACGCAACGCCACTCACACATGCAACGCCACTCACACATGCAACGCCACTCACACATGCAACGCCACTCAACCACGCAACGCCACTCAACCACGCAACGCCACTCAACTACGCCACGCAACTACGCAACGCCACGCAACTACGCAACGCCACGCAACTACGCAACGCCACGCAACTACACAACGCAATTACGCAACGCGACTCAACTACGCAACGCCACTCAACTACGCAACGCCACTCAACTACGCAACGTCACTCAACTACGCAACGCCACTCAACTACGCAACGCCACGCAACTACGCAACGCCATGCAACTACGCAACGCCACGCAACTACGCAACGCCACGCAACTACGCAACGCCACGCAACTACACAACGCCACGCAACTACGCAATGCCACGCAACTACGCAACGCAACTACGCAACGCCACTCAACTACGCAACGCCACTCAACTACGCAACGCCACTCAACTACGCAACGCCACTCAACTATGCAATGCCACTCAACTACGCAACGCCACTCAACTACGCAACGCCACTCAACTACGCAACGCTCACACATGCAACGCCACTCACACATGCAACGCCACTCACACATGCAACGCCACTCACACATGCAACGCCACTCACACATGCAACGCCACTCAACCACGCAACGCCACTCAACTACGCACACATGCAACGCCACTCACACATGCAACGTCACTCAACCACGCAACGCCACGCAACTACTCAACGCCACTCAACTACGCAACGCCACTCAACTACGCAACGCCACTCAACTACGCAACGCCATTCAACTACGCAACGCTCACACATGCAACTCCACTCACACATGCAACACCACTCACACATGCAACGCCACTCAACCACGCAACGCCACTCAACTACGCACACATGCAACGCCACTCACACATGCAACGCCACTCAACCACGCAACGCCACGCAACTACTCAACACCACGCAACTACGCAACGCCACTCAACTACGCAACGCCACTCAACTACGCAATGCCACTCAACTACGCAACGCCACTCAACTACGCAACGCCACTCAACTACACAACGCCACTCAACTACGCAACGCCACGCAACTACGCAACACCACGCAACTACGCAACGCCACGCAACTACGCAACGCCACGCAACTACGCAACGCCACTCAACTACGCAACGCCACTCAACTACGCAACGCCACTCAACTACGCAACGCCACTCAACTACGCAACGCCACTCAACTACGCAACGCCACTCACCTACGCAACGCCACTCATCTACGCAACGCCACTCAACTACGCAACGCCACTCAACTACGCAACGCCATTCAACTACGCAACGCCACTCAACTACGCTACGCCACTCAACTACGCAACGCCACTCAACCACGCAACGCCACTCAACTACGCAACGCCACTCAACTACGCACACATGCAACGCCACTCACACATGCAACGCCACTCACACATGCAACGCCACTCACACATGCAACGCCACTCAACTACGCAACGCCACTCAACTACGCAACGCCACTCAACTACGCAACGCCACTCAACTACGCAACGCTCACACATGCAACGCCACTCACACATGCAACGCCACTCACACATGCAACGCCACTCACACATGCAACGCCACTCAACCACGCAACGCCACTCAACTACGCACACATGCAACGCCACTCACACATGCAACGCCACTCAACCACGCAACGCCACTCAACAACGCAACGCCACGCAACCACGCAACGCCACTCAACTACGCAACGCCACGCAACTACGCAACGCCACGCAACTACGCAACGCCACGCAACTACGCAACGCCACGCAACTACGCAACGCCACGCAACTACGTAACGCCACGCAACTACGTAACGCCACGCAACTACGCAACGCCACGCAACTACGCAACGCCACGCAACTACGCAACGCCACTCAACTACGCAACGCCACGCAACTATGCAACGCCACGCAACTACGCAACGCCACGCAACTATGCAACGCCACGCAACTACGCAACGCCACTCAACTACGCAACGCCACTCAACTACGCACACATGCAACACCACTCACACATGCAACGCCACTCAACCACGCAACGCCACTCAACCACGCAACCATGCAACGCCACTCAACTACGCAACGCCACTCAACTACGCAACGCCACTCAACTACGCAACGCCACGCAACTACGCAACGCCACGCAACTACGCAATGCCACGCAACTATGCAACGCCACGCAACTACGCAACGCCACGCAACTACGCAACGCCACGCAACTACGCAACGCCACGCAACTACGCAACGCCACTCAACTACGCAACGCCACGCAACTACGCAACGCCACTCAACTACGCAACGCCACTCAACTACGCAACGCCACTCAACTACGCAACGCCACTCAACTACGCAACGCCACTCAACTACGCACACATGCAACGTCACTCACACATGCAACGCCACTCACACATGCAACGCCACTCACACATGCAACGCCACTCAACTACGCAACGCCACTCAACTACGCAACGCCACTCAACTACGCAACGCCACTCAACTACGCAACGCCACTCAACTACGCAACGCCACTCAACTACGCAACGCTCACACATGCAACGCCACTCACACATGCAATGCCACTCAACCACGCAACGCCACTCAACTACGCACACATGCAACGCCACTCACACATGCAACGCCACTCAACCACGCAACGCCACTCAACTACGCACACATGCAACGCCACTCACACATGCAACGCCACTCAACCACGCAACGCCACTCAACTACGCAACGCCACGCAACTACGCAACGCCACGCAACTACGCAACGCCACGCAACTACGCAACGCCACGCAACTACGCCACGCAACTATGCAACGCCACGCAACTACGCAACGCCACGCAACTACGCAATGCCACGCAACTACGCAACGCCACGCAACTATGCAACGCCACGCAACCACGCAACTACGCAACGCCACTCAACTACGCAACGCCACGCAACTATGCAACGCCACGCAACTACGCAACGCCACTCAACTACGCAACGCCACTCAACCACGCAACGCCACTCAACTACGCAACGCCACTCAACTACGCAACGCCACTCAACTATGCACACATGCAACGCCACTCACACATGCAACGCCACTCACACATGCAACGCCACTCACACATGCAACGCCACTCAACTACGCAACGCCACTCAACTACGCAACGCCACTCAACTACGCAACGCCACTCAACTACGCAACGCCACTCAACTACGCAACGCTCACACATGCAACGCCACTCACACATGCAACGCCACTCACACATGCAACGCCACTCACACATGCAACGCCACTCAACCACGCAACGCCACTCAACTACGCACACATGCAACGCCACTCAACCACGCAACGCCACTCAACCACGCAACGCCACGCAACCACGCAACGCCACTCAACTACGCAACGCCACTCAACTACGCAACGCCACTCAACTACGCAACGCCACTCAACTGCGCAACGCCACGCAACTACGCAACGCCACGCAACTACGCAACGCCACGCAACTACGCAACGCCACGCAACTACGCAACGCCACGCAACTACGCAACGCCACGCAACTACGCAACGCCACGCAACTATGCAACGCCACGCAACTACGCAACGCCACGCAACTATGCAACGCCACGCAACTACGCAACGCCATTCAACTACGCAACGCTCACACATGCAACGACACTCACACATGCAACGCCACTCACACATGCAACGCCACTCACACATGCAACGCCACTCAACCACGCAACGCCACTCAACTACGCACACATGCAACGCCACTCACACATGCAACGCCACTCAACTACGCAACGCCACTCAACTACGCAACGCCACTCAACTACGCAACGCCACTCAACTATGCAACGCCACTCAACTATGCAACGCCACTCAACTACGCAACGCCACGCAACTACGCAACGCCACGCAACTACACGCAACTACGCAACGCCACTCAACTACGCAACGCCACGCAACTACGCAACGCCACTCAACTACGCAACGCCACTCAACTACGCAACGCCACTCAACTACGCAACGCCACTCATCTACGCAACGCCACTCAACTACGCAACGCCACTCAACTACGCAACGCCACTCAACTACGCAACGCCACTCAACTACGCAACGCCACTCAACTACACGCAACTACGCAACGCCACTCAACTACGCAACGCCACGCAACTACACGCAACTACGCAACGCCACTCAACTACGCAATGCCACTCAACTACGCAACGCCACTCACCTACGCAACGCCACTCATCTACGCACACATGCAACGCCACTCACACATGCAACGCCACTCACACATGCAACGCCACTCACACATGCAACGCCACTCACACATGCAACGCCACTCACACATGCAACGCCACTCACACATGCAACGCCACTCACACATGCAACGCCACTCACACACGCAACGCCACTCACACACACAACGCCACTCACACACGAAAAACCACTCACGTTGCCAATAGGTCTCGCAGTATGACAGTTGGAGCCATTACAATTGCAAATAACAATGTCTTTCACTTTGGTTATCATTTTAAATACATAAAGGGCTTTGTCATTTACAAAACCAATAGCTCCAACTTTCCTACTGCGAGACCTATTGGCAACGCCAGTGCTTGTTCTTGCTAGTGGGTGGCGTAACTCAGGCGCTTACAGTCCCTTAGTGTCC
Organism: Lissotriton vulgaris; assembly: GCF_964263255.1. Taxonomy (NCBI): domain Eukaryota; kingdom Metazoa; phylum Chordata; class Amphibia; order Caudata; family Salamandridae; genus Lissotriton; species Lissotriton vulgaris. Next base: position 1,299,190,347 of record NC_141691.1, read on the forward strand.
CGATGGGTGGTTCAACTCTCCAGCCCCCCCTCAATCCTTTAGAATTGCGCTCAAGGACTATGCCTATGACTATTGCGCTCAAGGCCAAAGAATATCTGTGAGGCAAGGTTATAGCGGGGGCTCCAAGGTGTTCTTGTTTTGAAGGGGGCCCCTCACCCTCTAAGCCATGCCACTGCATGCCTTGCAGAATGTGTGCAATGACAAGGAATATGAAATAAATGCTCTGGAAAGCCACTCTGATTTACCAATCAGGGACCTGTAGTGTAGGGGGGGGGGGGCGACCATTCAGCGGGTCCCCATTGAGCCCATTCTGGAGAAGGGCATCAATTTGCATTACGCCACTGCTGTGAGATGTAGGAGACTCAGCAGCGTCTCTGCACATTCTGCAAGGGGGTTTGCATTACACCAATGAATAGGGTTCTTGGGATCCCTCCTACACCACTTTTTTGGCGCCCAACTTTAACGTCTCTTTGCAGGGCTATCTCAAACTTGTGGCTTTTAAAGCTAAGAAAGCTGTACAGTGGTATGCTGATGTGAAGTTAAGTGCTCCTCCATTTTGCAAACATTATCTGACACAACAATTAAACCCCCCAATTTAATATTTGGTATGGGCAAAAAAGGGGAACACCTGATTCATTCAAGAACCTCTTGATTTGCCATATATATTATTGTCATAACAAAACCACACTATACATGCACGCATGTGTCAGACTTGACCTACTGAAGGTCATTGGACTATCCACCCAGTGTTGCATCATCCCATGATGGAATAAATGCGTGGCTCTGAGAAATTGTCCTTGGTGGGCAGACAGAGTTAGTTTGGGAGCTTCTTTTGTACCACGCGCAAAAAATAGTCTTACAGCCTTTCTTGCAGACTATACGACTCCTCTATGCCTTTCTAAGACTTCTGCTGGCTTTTGTTTTTGCCAACCATTCTTCTCACCTCCCACATTTGGCTCTGGCTTTATCGGTCGACAACACCTTTTCAGGCTTCCAACGTAACAAGAAACACATATAATAAATTCAGTAGTGGTCACGGATGATGCTTTTGAGGGGCTGTTATTCCTTCAGTGAGGAGGATGCCATTGCAGACAAGAGAGAGTGGAATTCCAAATAGCAGCGAATAATTTTGAAGATGCTTGAGTGTCACACTTAAATAAGGTGTATTTTTGATTGGGATGTGGTTTACATAGCGGCCATATTGCTTCACTTTCTCGCACTCCAACGCACACAATCCAGCAACTCTACAAGGGTGTAGCATAGTGCTTTAAGTTGATATAAGTGCTGGTGCTTACTATCCAGAGAACCTGTTTGCTCTTGTGAAGTGACGGTACTCTCCCATTAAATGTATTATAGCAGCGCTAAGACGCGCAGATACTCTCCATTTAAGTTTAAAGAAGTGCAGGTACTTACTACTGGGCAGTACCTGCCCATTTAAAGCACTTGTAGCATGCAGAACGTCTGGTGTGTATGGGCAAGTACGACTAAAGACTATCATGACCAGGGGGCACATCAAAAGGAAGACAGTGGGGCAAACACATGCCTGTCTACTATCCTATGATAATCAAGACTGAACACAGAAGCCACTCGAGGTAAGAGATTGATGATTGTCAGTAACTAGTACACAGCCAATGAAGAATGTTCTGATTTCTATAAATGTCTGCCTGGAGAGAAATAATCAGGAGCAGGTAGCTGAATTATCGAGTGAAGCTGACTTATATGGCTTATTTGAGGATGATTTGTCATCCATAACAAGGGGCGAGAGAATATCAGAAAGGAACAGACTTGCAGTCCCATTTTATAAGGTGCTACATTCCTTGCTGGTCTCCCAATTGCTCATTCTCTAAAACAAAGTATTCAGGGAGATAAAATTGGCACCCTTGGTGAAGGAAGCATTGGATTGTTACTTAAACTGCTGACGCTTTAGACCATGGATAGTGGCGTCAAGCGATGATAATGGTAGTCGCAAAAACTGTAAGCAAGGTAATAATGGTCAGATTGGCAAGTGGAATTCCTCAGATGGAAGGGAAGGACCATATAGCACATACAAACGTTGTGGTAACATCAGGGAAATCAACAGTAAAAACGAAGTGGCCCAACAGACCATAACACAGGCCCAAAAAACTGGCAAAAAAAAACACCCACACACTGATTTATTAGTTCAATCTTTCTGGCAAATTGCCCTATACACGGCGATCCAGTAGCAGGCAACCGGACGAGGTCGTTCCTCGGAACAGTTGTGTTCTTGGGAGACGGACCTGCAGGACGCCATGTCGAGTTTGCATTAGTAATAAATTTGCTTATGTTTCCCGTGTTGTCGGGATCCCCGCCACTCATGCTGATTCTATTAGAATCCAGGGTGATCAGTAGGAATTGGTACTTTGACCGAATTGCGGCTTGACCAATTGCAGGACTAATAGCAACACAGGTCCTGATGAAGACCGGGGTGACCCTCATGGTACAGTAAGTCGGTCGAAACATGTTGACAACAGCAGTATAAGGAGGGCTGTTTTGAGAACTTGATTTTCTCTTGTAAACACTACCCATCCTTTCTTTTCTTTTAATCCTGGTTGCGGAACCTGTCAATAAATTTCCTGTTTGGTATCCTCAAACCAGTTTTAACACTTCTTGATCAACTGCACGTGTTGCACTTTAGTTCCAGTCACAGGGTGACACTCACTGATCACATATCCGTTCATGTATATATGTTGTGTTTTGTTATATTGTGTCCAGTGGTCTTTTATGTTCAAAACCCCTCCCTTATGCTCCGTCCAGAGTGTGGCTACACCTGGGCGTATTGTAAGCAGACCCGATGATGAAGCATGTCACACACTTCGGTGTGTGAGTGAGGGCAGTATTATCAAAACAAACACTTTTTGTTTTGTTGTACGGTGTGTTTGGGGTTTGATCTTGATTCTCTTCAACCCTCTATGTGTGTAAAAATTGGTCCTCATGGGGTTCGGGTTGGTAGAGTTGTATGTGGTTGACCCTTTCCCCTTCCCTTGTAGTTAATGAAATTGCCCTATAGGCCATTGATGTAATTCTAAGATAATGAGGGTGTGGTAAGTTAAGTACAGGTTGATATATGATTTTAGACTGGATACAGAAGTGTTTTGTAAGGTAGCAGTTATATAGCTTGAATCTGGGTTGCATGCGTGGTGGCGCCATGAGTTGTGTCTAATGTGTACAATTTTTGGGTTTGGTGTGTGGAACTAAATAGGCTCTACTACCTGTCTGACCCTACAAAAGTCCAGCGTGCGTCATGAAAAAAAACGTGCCTGTGATTACATGGTAAACAGGAAAACAAACACTTTAATATATGATTTTTTAGAAAGTTAAAATGCTGATCAGAATTCATTTTCAGCATCAAAAAAGAGTGCTCCATCCTCCCACACTCAGGCAACCCAAAACATCTACTGAAGAAAAGATAAAAGCCTCCTACTCGAACCAAATTAAATTTACAAAATCAAATCCCCAGGGCTGATATCCCGCTGGAAGGCTTTGTTGTGCAGCAAAGAAATGCAGTGAAATGAGAAGATCACCTGCAGAGGTTAATGCCCTAGAAATATGCTACTGCGGCTGGGAACAAAGGGGAGCCTGAGTCTGCATTTGTGTCCCTTCTGAAGGGAGCGGCAGGGAGTGGAATGGAGGTCAGGCCCCCGCGCCTTAATCCGCATGGGTCGGGGAATGCGTTTGGCCTGTTTGCCTGTTACACAACACAAAACAGCCAGAAGGGCAAATGGGGCCCAATACCCTGCTGTGTCTAGGCCACGGGTGGCCGGTTTACTGGTAGTCCCCTTGATCACCGAAATGGCTAGCGACAACCTTTGAGGGGTGCTTTTGGCAGCCACTTAGGGTGACCAGAACTTGAAAGTCAAAAAAAAAATAGAGGAAGGACTTCAACTTTACTTCAACACGGAATGGCAGCGCTTCTCACCAGAGAATTACAGAAGAGGCATTAAGAACAAAAATAGACCACAATTTTTCAAGCCTGTAGCATGCCTATCAATTAAATAGCTTTCTTATAACAGTTGCTACCTGTCCATGTTTTGGAAAACATAAAAAGGCACCTCCCACTGTCGACCCAGGACATGAGCTAAATTACTGGGGACACCTGTTGAAAACCCGGGACTGCACGGGCAACTCCGGGACATCTGGTCACCCTAAAGCAGTGGTCTTCAAACTTTTAAATGCTGTGCCTCCCCAGTGGCAAACAAACAATCATCGGGCCCCCTCTGAAACTTTTTGACAATGAATTTATGAAATTGTACCTATTAAAAGTATCCAAAGTGTGTGGCTGGGAGTTTTTAGGAATATTTGGAATCCCTCCCTTTGACACATACTCCCAGCAGGATATAAATGACAAAAGATGTTAGTGATGGCCAATTACAGATCATAATGCTTCTTTTGGCCAGTGCCTGGAGCCCCCCCCCCCCCCCTGAGATCACCCGAGGTCCCCCTAGAGGCCCCCGCCCCCAGTTTGAAGCCCCTACCTTACAGCCACTTGTTTCTCTGCAGACTAGAAATGGCTTGCACCGGGTGGTTGCACAGCTCGCTCTAAATGTCAAACGCACTCCCCATGGAAGTAGAAAGGAAAGCCTCGGCCGAGACCGGTTACTCGTACCAATGAAATAAAGTCCAGTCCGTCCCGAATGAATGAGAAATGTGTTACCCAGTTGTTCTGGAATCATGGACAGACAGTTGCGGCCCGTGGAGGGAGTTCCATATCGGGGGGTGGGGGGAGGCAGGCCCGGACTGGTAGTAGCGGGCACCGGGCAATCCCCCGGCAGGGTGGGGTGTAGTAAACACCAGAATATGGTGATTGGAGGTAAGTAAACAATTAAATAAATAAAACGAATTTCGTTGTGCGCCCTGCATCGCAAAATGCGGTGCAGAGCGTGCTACGAAATTCGTTTTATTTATTTGTTTGCTTACCTCCAATCATCCATATTCTGGTGTTTACTACCCCCCTCCCTGCCCCTCCCCGCCCCGTCTTTCCGCCCACGCAACTCCCTCCACGGGCCGCAACTGTGGACAGATACATCTGTGAGTTCAGCAAGCTTCAACAGGGTGGAAGCACACGTTAAAACACACACACACACACACAGGTGCGTGGGGAGAAATTTTCACGTTTTCGCATATTTTTCCATGTGGATTTCCATTTGTGGAATTATTACTCCCAGTGTTATTACATATCGTAAAAAATAATGATAAAGTAAAAACGTGTCTTAATTCCAACACCAAACAATTCAAACTTGCAATAAACCAGTGATTAATTTGTGTGGACACCAACACCCGACTTTGGATACTGGAACACATTTGTTTATCATTAGACTGTGAACGAAGCAAGAAAGAAAAATCTGAAAGGAGTACAAAATGAGAAAGAGAATTATATAAAAATAGAAATAAATGGAGAAAGCTGGGATGAAAACTAACCTGCAAGAGTGAGCTAAAGATACAGGACTTGTAAGATGGTGGAGGGTAAAGGCATGCGCTATAATCAAGACTAGGCAGCCTTGATATTTGACAAGAATGGCAATGAGCTGCACCGGTGTCAGGCTCATAAGAACAAATAAGGGTGCAGGCACTTATGTTTTTAGAAATCAAATAATGCACTGTTTGGGGTGCTCAGACGCCAAGTGGCCATCTTTGCTGACTGCCATTTTGAAGTTATTTAATGATAGTTTCAGGATCCCGCCCCACTCGAAAAACATTTCTGAACCTCCAAAGTTGCTACAATTGATTTTCTGAAGTGGCAAGATTAGTTGGGGTAGAAATTGTTTTGATGCCTTGTGGCTCTAAAGACAACCCATGAGACAATTCAGGGCTGACATTCACAATGCTGTTGGTGTGTGACAGATGACTCAGGCAACTAAGGGGTTGACCCTTCAAACACTTAGGGGCAGATTTACAATTACTGGCGCATCCCTGCATATCAGCAGGGATGCACCAGTAATTGTGCGCCCCAGCTCCGCCACCCTGGATGCGCCGCATTTACAATGGGGCAAAAACGGCACAGATGCGTCACGCCCCCCCCCCGCGCGATGGAACGCCTCCTTCTGCCACAGGGCTTTACAACGTGACGTATCTGGGAGATGCATCACATTGTAGATACCCCGCACCATGGGATATCTTTTGCGCCACCTCTGCGTCACAAAAGTGACGCAACGGCAGCGTAAAAGAGGCGCAAGGGGCTTTTAAATCTGCCCCTTAGTCCAAAATTAGAAGCTGTGACTCCTGCTCAGCAGTACAGACCACAGGCCTGACTTACAAAGATTTTGCTATGAGTATCTGTGACTTACTCTTGTACTACTTCTGACTTACTATACTAGGAATACTAAAAGTGCAAATTAGAGCAAAATATTTGTGAAACAAACCCTGTTTATTTCAAGAAGCATTTACATCAGTGACTGAATGGGAAGTCTAAATGTCATTATTAAACTTATCGTGTTGGAATAAATGTCAGAAAACTCACCACCTTTCCTGGTGTAAGAGATACATGTCCCTCAATTGGCTACTTGAAAGAAGATAGATTTATGTGCACATACTTACGTACATAAAGGAATACGTTTTTTAGGGAAAATGCTAAAGAACAGCAATTGTCTAAAATAAATTATTTTGATATTTTCCATCTGTTGTTCTGGTTCCTATCTCAGAACCTAAATATACAGTAACACGAGGTCTAGATGCAATTTGCTAAGGAATGCCTTTTCCATTGAATGAGGACAGGGAAACCACTATAATCAGTTCAGCAGGTGCCCTGGCAACGTGGGCACCTGCGCCACAATTATGGCTGTTTTCTACAACTTATAAGGGGCACATTTTGCTTGCTTGTATTAGGGTCCAGCTTACCCTTGCTATGACTCTGACTGTTCTAGTGGTTAACTTAGTTCAGTTGATGGTGCCTTGAAGAATAATAAAGTTGTACGGATTGGAAGAGGCAAAAAAAACATTTGATGGACGGGATGCTGAACAATGTCAAACATTCACCCCCAGTGCAGAGATCTGGGCCTAAATACATTGGGTGTTTTTACAAACCCTGCCATTCCAGTTTAGACCCAGCCATATGCAAATCAGTCTTGACCCAGCTCCCCATGACAGTCCAGACTGAATGGCCAGGTCCTCCCTGGTTGGAAGAGGCTGCCATACTCGTGGTCCTACATCAGGAGGCATCCATAATTCAAATGTTGACATCCACCCTGGATTGCCTTTAAAAAGTGTTTTTGAACCTTATTGAACCTAAGCATCTCCTGTTTATATGCAGATTGGTACAGTACATCTGGCACTACCAGAGTGTTACCCCCGGACATTGAGCAGAACTCATTAAAAAGGGTTGCTAGAGAGGTGAGGTATTAGGTTTCGGCAGTAATTTACAGCCAGTTGTGCACATTACCGAATCCCAGTCTCTGTTCACAGGACAACAAGCCATTGACATATACCTCACCCAATGCTGTAAGTTTGAACAACCATCTTGGCAGGGACAGGGCTTCCCGAAATAATTTCACTCTTTTGTTGGTTTGTTCAAAGGTTGGAGCTGCAGGGGTACACTGGACGATCTCCAGGAAATCTGAGTTGGCCCTACCGACACCATGGGGAAGCAAGGCTTCACCCCTGATCCCTTGGGAAGAGCATGAATCTTTACACACTAAGCACTGGCTAGGCTACCAGTTGCACGCCAATGTTACCACAGGTGGGTTTAAGGCATAGGCAAAGTGAGCAATTGACGAGACCCCCAGCCTTCTTGGGGACACCAGGTAAAGTGATAACGATGTGAATCGAAAACAGATTGTTTTTTACAGCTTTGCACGCTCGGACTGTCAAACCTTAACCCTCACGCTCAAAGGCAATAGTAGCAATTAAAGTAAAAAATAATCTTCTTTCTCCCTCTACCTCACCACACTTACCTCACACCGTATTTCTTACCTCTGTCTATCAATCTCTACTTCTTTCGCTTCTCTTTATGGTTATCTCACGCTGGGCACCTTTAGCTTTCTGCGGTTTTTGTGCCCCTGTTTCTGAAAGTTTATTGTATAATTCAATATTGTCTGGTATCACGAGGACCTAAATGATCTGATAAAGGGTAATAAAGTCAAAGGTGTGCTGTATAAGAGGTCCTAATGTGTGTCTTGCCTGGGCCATGCCACAGAAATCCTTAAGATGGCATTGGATGCCAAGAAAATGCCAGGCAAAACCTGCTGTGTTACTGCATTTCCTGGCAGAGAGGGCTCAACGTACATTATCACTCACTGCCGGGAGACACCATCTTGAGAGAAGTGTATGGTGTCCGCTGTCCTTTGCAAGACACCATTCCAAGGCATCAAAATCCTCCAGATCCCAGAGTATGCTGTGTTGCATGTCTCTTTACTAACCACTGGTCCTTTTGTGATTAAATACATTTTCTGTAGCTACTTGACCCTGTTGGCACCTGGTAACATGTCCCCTGCTACGATCTCATTGTGCGGAAGTATGGAATTAGGTGAGGCACCCCTTGGAGGCAGCAAAACTGCTATTAAGCAAAACTAAAATATTGCATTGCTGCCCCCCTTTCCATGGAAACAGGGTTCCTGACTCGGGCACTACCTGTGAAAACTCGCTAAGCTTTTTATAACTTTAGCGCCACTATAAATGTAGTTAACAACTGCCATTCATCTCTTTAATTAAATTAAACACATTAAACATTCATTCCTTCTAGAAATTAGATGCCTTTCGATTAATTCTACAACCCGCAGAGAGTTTGCGGGTAAAGAGCATTCTTTAAGTTCAATAAGGCGGTGTGCCATGGAGACAAAAGAGATCCCAGCATCTTAATTTTACCTTCACACAATGTGCCAGCCCAGAACCTGAGGAGGGAGCAATCCCAGGAGGAGGACAATTATTCTTTTTTACAATGGAAGGAGTGCTGGGTAAATTAAACAAATCCCCAGAAGTTACTGTACTTTGCTAAGTGCTACATACAAATACTTGACCATTGGTCAACAACAAAAACTGTAAGGGTTTAATAAAAAATGGTGTCAGATGAGTCATAATATATCAAGGAGGCAGAAAAAAGGCGCAACTGAGAGTAACCATGTTTAATGGAAATTGACATCAAAACATAATATATGGATTAACCCCCCCCCCCCCCCCCCCCCGCCCGCTATCCATAATACGTTTTTGCAAGTTCTTGAGGAGTTTCATGGCCATATAAAGAAACAAGGCCAAAGGCCGAGTCCCTTCTACAGTGATGGAATTCCAAGGTGACTTTAAATATGTTTCAAATGTATGGCAGAGGGCATTTTATTCTTTACAATACATAGTCAGGCCGACACCCATTCCTAAGAAAATGAATCAGTCCTTGGGGTCTTGCTCGTTCACGTTCATTGCAGATCTGAAGAATAGAAACATAATCTGCAATGTGAAATTGAACACACCAAAAAGCAGTTCGTTTTTGCAAAAAAACATTAGATTCTGGGTAATGTTCATCAGGTTAAAAATGCAGTGGCTCAGATTGTTTAGAAACATGCACAGATCCTGTCTTTTCTATAATGACCTAATGGAGGGGGGAAAAAACATTGCCATAAACATCTTTCTGTAGATCACTTTTTTCTTTTTAGAAACACATTTTATGAGAAGGAAAAGCCAGCTCCTGTTTTCCTTGTTTAACTTGCAGCTGTCATTGTGCTGCATGACCTGACTTTCACCCTGGTTGTTAGCTTTAACAGCAGCCATTGTGACTTCAGAAGTCAACTAAGCAACTACCTCATTATTTTATTACAGGGGACTAGAGACATCAAAACACAACTGTATTAGAGATGGGATTTTTTTTAAACAGTAGTGATGGCCTTTAATACAGTGATTGCATGCTCCCATGTATAATAAAACAATAAAAATGGAACACATAAGCCTAATTACCAGTGCCACATTAAATTCCAACCTGACCACAATCCACAGTTTTTGCAGGCCTCAGAAATATAGAACTATGAGTTGTGTCGTTTTCATCGCAACAAGTGCTTAATTTGAGCCGGTGGTTTTCTGGTGGTCGGCACGGGCACATAATTGTCAACACCGGTGCTTGTGACAGTCTGTCACAGGGTGGTGCTGTATGGCTTATTTTGAGATGACCACAACAACAGGTAAATATTAATTCAATAAACATTAAGAATGACTATTACTCGCCGCCCACACCATTCACATAGCTTTGGAGGGCTGAAATAGTCTGAACAGTCACACTTGTAGGAGTGTGATGGTTAGTAGTTGTGTTGATACTGTCATTAGCAGTGTCAGCAGGAGCAATGCGATCTTTTGTTCTGACCTTGTTGTGTTATTGTCCTATTCCATCTTTCCGGGCGCTTAGAGGCCTGCAGGTGATTAGGCGCGGTATAAAATTAAAATAACAATAACAATAACAATGTGTGGGGCAAGCTGCAGTGGCCTCCAGACGAGAGCCCTGGCACTTTTTTTTGTTTACAAATTAAGCACTGAATTCGCAACCAGTAACTCAAAATCCGCATCCTCAGATACATTTTGGCAGTTTAAATCTGCGGATATTTATAAGGGAAAAAAGCCTAAAGGAATTAAATTACTGGTGCATGCATATTTGTGATGATCCACTTTTGAGGCCACAACCGGGGGTAGGTGTTAATTTCGTACAAGAAAAATTCCGAACCAGATGGTTTGGGATTTTATCAGCTACAATAGTTATTGCATCTTTCACCGGACAACGATAATTGAGGCAGAAGTAAATTTCAATGTACAAAAGTCATAAAAATGCTTTATTGTGGAGCATGTCCTTTTCACTCATCTCGTGTAATATGACTAACACTGCCGGAAGTGCTATAATGAAGGGTCAATACTGATTTGCACATGGCTGGGTCCAAACTGGTGTGGCTTGGTGAGCAAACAAACGATGAATTAAACCCAGATCTGTGAATGAGGTTGAAAGTATGATTTGTGTATCAATGCTTCCATCGTCTATTCTTTTTGCTTTTATAATGTAGGAATGCAACATTCCAACTACTCTCTTTCAACACACTGTCACTGTCTCTCTAGTCTAACAGTGAACTCGAACATGAGTCTTTCCCAGCTTTAGGTCTCGCCTTTACCATTCCGCAGGAATGGGAAATGGGGAGAATTCAAGTCCGCAAAATCCTCTTCAAACCAAGGGCTTTCAGCCCTGCGGTTTTCTTGCAGTTCGCGTGAATCACGTGAGCAAACATGCATGCGCATTCACGGCCAGGGCTTCTCCTCCCCTAGCAGCACTCCTCCCACACCAGCAACTCCCCCCTCCCACACCAGCACCTCCCCTCTCTCTCCCCGCAAACACAGCCTTGCCCTAGCAGCACTCCTCCCACACCAGCACCTCCCACACCAGCACCTCCCCTCTCTCTCCCCGCAAACACAGCCTTGCCCTAGCAGCACTCCTCCCACACCAGCACCTCCCCCCTCCCACACCAGCACCTCCCCTCTCTCTCCCCGCAAACACACCCTTGCCCTAGCAGCACTCCTCCCACACCAGCACCTCCCCCCTCCCACACCAGCACATTCCCTCTCTCTCCCCGCAAACACAGCCTTGCCCTGAGAGCGGCTTCCTGGGGTTCAGAATATGTCACCCGTCAGCCTCTGCCAGCACAGTTCTCAGACTTACAACCGTCAGGGGGAATGGGTAGCTATCACCACCCTACCATGCAAGACGGGCATGGAAAACTAAAGAAATATGGATTCATTTCTACTCTTTATTACCATCAGAGACTTGGGCGGGGGCAGGACTGTGTAGCTATCACCACCCTACCATGCAAGACGGGCATGGAAAACTAAAGAAATATGGATTAATTTCTACTCTTTATTACCATCAGAGACTTGGGCGGGGGCAGGACTGTGGCATTGTTCCTGCGCGCACAGCTGCGTGTGTGTAGTGCAGACTCAATAACTAGATCATTGCTGCTTCCAGTGTTTTCCGTAGCTCGCATTGATTGACTGTTCTTGGCGCTCCTCAGACGTGAGTGCGCAGGATGCACCACGTCGAGCTGCGAGACCGCTCTACAGGGTGAATGAAGCGGTGCCAGACGTCAGCACACGCAGCGTCACTGATAATCGATAGGTCTATTCACAAGCCTGTGACAGTGCCCTCCTCCTATCCATTCATACTGGGCCTTCCCGAGACCAGGGCCAGAGCGCGCAACGGGGACAAAACACAGCCTGCCCGAGGGCAGGAAGCGCTTCGAGGCGGAGGCAGGCGTGCTGCGCAGAACTTTCAACTTCCCCTCGCCCACCACTGAGTGCCCCCGCAGCAGACCTCGATTCTCTACTGCTATCCACTCTCGCAGCCTCCCGCCACTGGCAGTATCCTCCTCGTGCAGCCCTGGGCAGTGAAGGGTTAATGCTTATCTCCGGGACGCTGGCACAGCTCATCCACAGCAGTGACTCATCTGCCCATCACCGGCAAACCCCTCCAGGCCCACACTCCCTACCCTCGGGCCATTCCGATTTCCAGAGTAGGTAGGCAGGGACACGGCCACATACGATTTCATGACACCTGCACCTGCCCGCACACCTACCAACCAGATAGAGGCCGGTATCTATGCATCAACCACCTCCTCACGCAGGCTGCACCCCCACCCAGAACTCCACATGAAAGCCACACACACTTCAAAGGCTCCACACCCCGCCCCCCGTCTGCACTTGGCACTTTCCGACTTCCCCTCCCACCTCCCACGGCTCTTCCCATTCACGCGCTCGTTACCATTTGCTCCCGAGCCGCATTTCTCCTCCCCCCACCTAATCTTAGCAATGCCAAGAGCTTGTTTTCCCCAAGGTCTCTGACTTGATTTCATCTTGTTCTCGTGCTCGCCAAGGATGTTTCACCGTGATCAGTTTGTGCCTTTGATTTCTCCAAAGAGAGATCCGAGTCCAAGGGCTCCCTGGTAGTATTCTGAAGCAGGCAGTGATGTCTTTCGTATAATCCTGCAGCAGCAGCTGAATGACCCCTTAGTCGGCGGTGCCTGAAGATCTGCCAGTGTGGGGAAGTCAACTGTCCTTTGCTGTGCTGAAGAAGCTGACTCAGGGCCGCCTCTCTTTTCAGGGTCTTTCTAGAGCTTTATTCTTCGCAGACATGTATTTGTTGTTGTCTCATCATCTGTGCAGCACCCACCACAAGTGAATTAAATTATTAGCATCTTACACAGTTGTTTTTGACACCAAGACTCAATCAGCCAGTGTTTTCGAAACACCAGCAGACCTGGCGCTCATTCATCGTAGCACTGCATTTGAAATAAAACCTATGCTGGGAATATATGTTTATATGCCAGAATTAGGAGGGAACTTCACTCTGCCTTATGTAAATATAAAACCACCGAACTTCCAACTTGCCACTCACCCACGCAACGCCACTCACCCACGCAACGCCACTCACCCACGCAACGCCACTCACCCATGCAACGCCACTCACACACGCAACGTCACTCACACACGCAACGCCACTCACACACGCAACGCCACTCACACACGCAACGCCACTCACCCACGCAACAACACTCACACATGCAATGCCACTCATCCACGCAACGGCACTCACTCAAAGCAACACCACTCACACACGCAACGCAACTCACTCACGCAACGCCACTCACACATGCAACGCAACTCACCCACGCAACAACACTGACACATGCAACGCCACTCACCCACGCAACGCCACTCACTCAAAGCAACACCACTCACTCACGCAACGCCACTCACACACACAACCCTACTCACACGCAACCCCACTCACACACGCAACGCCACTCACACACGCAACGCCACTCACACACGCAACGCCACTCACACATGCAACGCCACTCACACACGCAACGCCACTCACACACGCAACGCCACTCACACACGCAACGCCACTCACACACGCAATGCCACTCACACACGCAATGCCACTCACCCACGCAACGCCACTCACACCCACACTGTGCAGTGCACAATAGGTCTCGCAGTAGGAAAGTTGGAGCTATTGGTTTTGTAAATGACAAAGCCCTTTATGTTTTTAAAATTAAAACAAAAATAAAAGGCATTGTTATTTGCAATTGTAATAGCTCCAACTTTCCTACTGCGAGACCTATTGGCAACGTCAGTGCTTGTTTTTGTTGGTTCTATGTGTTAGCATGTGATGGGGTGTCTCTTTCCACAGTTTGCCTTCGGTTTAGTCAACCTAAACTCTTCAGTCACTTGAAATATTGCATCTGTAACTCATGGTCGAAGTTTCTACTTGTCCTGGTTCCTACATAGGTTCTTTCACTTGTACATTCATGCTATACCTCAAACCTGATTACATCTATAGGTAAAAGACCAGCTCTTTGCGAGTGTCTACACTCCTTAATACTCTCGGCCTTAAGAATATGCAGATACTTTTGCAGAGCACAGTTGATAGCATTACAGCTTTATCACAAAAACATTTTTTAGCATAAGAATCTCTCTCTTCATTTAAGAAAAATGTAATTCCCACTGGAGTTCAGCGTTACACAGAACAATCACCGTTCACCTTTCCCAAGTGCTACCTGTTGGTCATTTGCGTAATGAAAACAATGGTAATTGCAGTACTTTCTGACATCACTATGGTCCTATGTATGACAAGGTCTATCACAATACAAGAGGTGTATTGAGTTCTGCCTATGCAGTGTGAATGGTAGCTGAAGTACTAGAAGCATCCTTTCTAGAAGGGGTAAACTCAAATTGCTAAACTGATAGCTTTGATTAGAGCTTGCAAAATTGGCAAAAATTTGAGAGTAACCATATTAACTGATAGGCAATATGGTTTCGGGGTGGTTCATGAATTCGGACAGTTATGGATGCAAATGGGATTTCTGACTTTTTCAGGTACTCTGATTAGAAATGGCAAAAATGTGAAAGATTTATTGGATGCTTTGCAATTGCCTAAAAAGATTGCAGTGGTCAAATGTTCTGCACATAAGTCAGGAAATGATTATGTGGCAAACGGTAACAGATACGCCGATCAAGTAGTGCGGGTCTGTGCATAAAATTCAATTGCAATAAACAGAGGGGTGGAGAAGAAAAATACCAATTGCCACCTAATGTTTTCTTCCTGGGAGACTTGGGATGAGATTGGACAGTTACAAGAAGAGGCAAGTGATGAGGAAAAAGAAATATGGAAGAAATTAGGCTGCAAGCAGAAAGCAGAAGATGAAGTTTGTATATGGAAGAAAGAGCAGTCATGCCAGATTCTTTACTATCCCAAATGGCAAGGGTGTACCATGGAATTGCAAATGTTGGAAGAGATGTAATGATCAGGGTCTTCAAGCAGTCATGGTACAACCCAAAGTTCAAGGTCATTGCAGAGAGTCTATGCCAGAGGTGTATTACATGTCAGTGGCAAGATCCATGTAGAAAGACAGTAGGGAGTTGGGGACGAATTGGAAAAGCAGCAGGACCCTTTATGAGGCTTCAGCTTGATTTCATCGAGCTTCTCCCATATAACGGACTAAAATATGTGTTGGTTGTTGTTTGTTTGTTTTCTAGTTGGGTAGAGCCTATCCAACAAGAAGGAATGATATCTCATGGTTGCGAAGCTGCTTCTAAGAGAACTAATCCCAAGGTTCAGTTTTCGAGTCACTTTAGAAACAGATAGAGGATCTCATTTTAATAACGAGATAATTTGGATGATTTGTGCAGCATTACAGATTGAGCAGAAGCTGCATTGTGCCTATTGACCAGAAGCATCTGGAGTGGTCGAGCAAATTAATGGTACTATAAAATCTAGACTGGGAAAAGTTTGTGCATCCACAACATTGAAATGGCCTGACGCTTCATCCCCGGTATTGACAAGTCTAAGAAGCATTCCTGATGAGAGAAAAAACTGGATTGAGTCCTCATGAAGTCCTAATGGAAAGAGCAATGAGACAAGCAATTGTACCAGCAAACAAACTGATGAATATTTCTGATGATTTAGGGCTTGATTATTGCAAAGGATTGGCTGATCTGGTGCGTTCTGTGTCTCATCAGGTTGGATTAATTGCAAGGAAGGAAGAAGATGCAAGAATCAGACAATAAATGTAGAACTAGAAAAAAAAGCGAGAAGAAATAGAACTAGAGGATATGAGAGGGGATTTTTATGTAATTATGAAAGATTTAGATGAGAAAATGGCGGAATGAGAAAGAAGTACAGACCTTTAGATAAAAATAAAGGAGGCAGTTAGTATGATGGGTAATTTTGTGATTGCTCAAAAATGCCATCAAAGGGGGGAGTTGATGGAGCAGGGTTTTGAGAAATAAAACCTGCTTGAAGTAACTCCCCAGTAATATTTACTAACAGTGTGCTGTGAGATTTATGTGTACAAACACGAAAACACTGGACAAAAGGAAAATGATTTGCGCATGCGAAAAGGATTTGCGCATGCGTGCACTCATGTGGAGATTAATGCATGAAAAACTAGGCCACATTTGCGTTCTGCTTCAAAAACATAATAATAACGCTGCTTTGTGAATTAATGCTTAGCTAGATAAATAATCTGCGATAGTGCAAGTAGTGGGTGGTAAAACAGTGAGGATTGTATTCATGAAATTAATACATGTCTGTGTTCATGTTCATCATAGTGATGCTTGTTTGGGTCTACATCTTTGCATGACATTCAAGTGTTAAAAGAAATCAAATGTGAATAAGAGTCAAAAATTGAGTTCCGACAGAGAGTAAAAGGCAGAAGGCAGATGTCCTTTGAAGTGCGTTGTATTTCTGCCAAAAAATGAAAGGATGGCCATGGGAACGAGAAGAAATGTACATACCTCTTCCGCAGAAGCGGCAGTGTTTAACAATGGAAATGTAGAAATTTGTAACCTGTAGCTTACTAAAGGAAATGTGATTTCAAAAGTCGTGTTTATGTAATGAGGAATAAACTTAACAAAGAACACCATGAAAAATTGAACGTGACTATAGTGGGGGGATAGAACTCCCTCCAAATCAGCCAATGAGTTTCCATAAATGTTTCAACAAGTGTGGATTGGACATGTAGGTTTAGGCTATAATTGAGGTGCCCCAGGGGGTGTGGGGTAGTCGCAGTTGAGAAGGATTTCAGAGGGAGATCGTCGCTGTCCGTCAGTTTGCTGAGGCCTTCCTGTTTCCAGACCCTATCCTGTAACCAGTATCCTGATAATCTTTGTTACCTGAATCAGTCTCAGGGGACCCCTACTATCCCCGTGGCCAGGGGGTGGTATTTCCCGAATTTCTTTAGGTTAGTATTATATAAATGATCCGTACTTTACATAATCTTTTGCAAATGTATTTTGCCTTTGAAACCTTTTGTCTCTCCGCTTATCCACTCCTTCATCTGCATATGTTCGATTAATATGAGTTTGACACTGTTTTGCATACAAAAATGTTCTCTCTATCTCTCTGTGTTTGAATCTTTTGTTTGCTTTGTAACCTGTACATGATGAGCATTTTACCTTCACAATATTTTGCAATAAACAATATTAACCGTACATTGTGTTTGTAAATTATTTAGAAGAATAGATAGTTAGTTAGTTCTAATTATTACCATCAACTTCTCAACTTTTGGTCCATCGACCAGAGGAAAGAAAGTTGATTACAGGTTTAGTTATGTATTTTTTGTGTTAGGAATGAGCCTGTACTATGAAACACTGATTTAACTCAAACTAGAAATAACGAAACAGTGAAACAGGAATTTGTGAGTTGGGTGAATGTATATGGGCCAAAGGGATGTGTTACAAGTCTTTATTGATCCCTGGTTGGCACTAGATCAGTGGCATGTTAACAATCCCACTCTATTGCTCTGCTAAACTTGATTTTAGAGGTGTTTGGGTCTAAGCTGTACTCATATGGAACCCGGTTCATTATACGATGGCCACACATTGTATGATTGGATTTCCACCACCTCAAATTTCCTAGACCCTGAACACACTTGTTTTTCAATGATATTTTTTCAAGAGCACTATCGAGTGCCATAGGGTGTTAGTACTCTCCACAAGAACCCATAAAATAACAATTAGGCACCATTTCTTTTAAAGAAGCATCAGAGACACGTTAAAAGGACAGCAAGACGTCCCCTCCTTGCCAAGCAATAAAAGGCTACAGAACGGCTACAGTTCTGTCAACATAGCCTCTGTTTGACATAATAGACCCAGGCAGAGTGATTGAGTGTGTGTGTTTGCGTGTGTGTGTGTGTACATATATGTGGATATTGGAGCTAACTGTAGGTGTTGTGTTCTTCATATCCAACAGGTTATATATTAACAAACCACCATCACCCTGAAGGAGCCCCTACTGGAACTGCAGAGCACAGAGTCTATCAGTAATCTATGGAGTGACACAGAAAAAGACACCACCGACAGACACAAGTGGCATAGGGTCAAACTGATGTGACAGAATGGCAGGGTAGTGACTTCATTCGAAAAATGCCAATGCGAACCATGTGACTGACAGGGCGTGGCTGAGGAAAATACAGATCAGGCATGGACATACGTCCACAAGTTACAGAACGTAATACAAAGCAGAATTAGAGACAAATGTCTTGCGGTGCAACTGTTACCAGTGGTGACAGCATCAAGCCATCTTTATCCTGAAGCATAAGTTAGCATCACATACCAACCGAAGGGCCTCTCTCTGGCTTTTGATGCTGCATGTTTGCCATTGATTAGTCCAGTGCTGAGTGGGAAGCCTTATATGCCCCTCTAAGCCTTTTTCTGTGGTAATATGTAGGAAGGTGACATGGAGTGCATGGTGGACAAGATTTGAGGCTGTCCCAATCTTTGGAAAAAATATGTCAAATGTCCGCACGAATGTATTTAAATGTCTGTGTTCCAAAATGTAATATCTGTGCAGAATTCCTAAGAGGTTTGTGGAAAATAAGGTGTTAATATAAGGTAAAACATAATGAAAGATACTACAACGAACTGTGCTCTCCTGTAGGAATGTAAGTGTAATTACAACAATCATAACCATTTCAATAGCCCAGACTTATTTGTTTATTGATACCCAGTGGACTCTGTTCCATCAATCTTAAGATAAAAAAACATAGAATTCATGGCAGCAAACATTTACACGTATGTTTTGTAGGTTTAAATACTGCTGTTTGCACCTGGAGCATAACATGCTAAGCTATCTTGCCGCTCAGCGTTCCTTTGCTCCTTAGCTCCTCTGCCAACTTTGCACTATGAACAGTGATTTGTCAGCTGTACCTTTAAGCTCCTCAAATATCTGTATGTGATCCATTAAATACATCACATCATATCTTATCTTTATCTTTCTTATCTGTTTCAATTTCTCTGGGAGCAGAGTTTGCAACTAACGTATAAGTGTGGCAGGGCGTCGGCTGGCATCCATTGATTTGGTACCTAGGCTTCATCGAGGCTCTGACTCTCTGTGACTCCGCCCCATGACCCCACACTTCTGCTTCCTGCCCTTGACACCAAGTGCCGTTCTCATGTGTGGGCTCCTGGAATGCATTTTTAGGTCTCGCGCCTAGCGATACACTGTGCAGCAGTGTTCGTGCTGCGAGAGTCCTTTAGTCCGGGTTTTGAAAATAGACCTGGGAAATGCACAAGTTTGTGCGTGTGATTTTACCTTTGCAGACTGCTATTGGCCTTTCCCTGCGTGTTCTTTTGTAAAATAGCACACAATAGGCCAGAGGCGGGCGCATAGCTCCGCCCCATGCCTATTGGTGTCTATTACGCGCATTTCCTGCTATATGGTTTCAATTATCGTGCCCAGACACAGGCGCGATAATTGAAAGCATATGGGCGCACGCGCACCACTTGCGGCTTTGTTTTTTTAAAAAAGAGATCGCTTTCGGTTTTGTGATGGCTGTACAGGCTCATTGTATTCCACATGCATGTACATACCACAGCCTCTGTCGACATCTGTGCTCCCCAAAATGCAGCCCGTACACCTTCCTCCGACCGTCGTTTGTCCTGCGCCAGACGCTACACTGGGCGATTAAAGGCACGTTTTTGGCAGCGCAGCTTGAAAGCAGGCCGGCCCGCACCTCTAAGCCACACCCGCCGCCTTTTAAATAAGTCAGAGCAGAGCATGAAATTGAGGTGATGGCACTCCCGGGTGTATTTCCTACTCCCCGGCTCTTTCCGTTCCTTCTCAGCCCGTTCCCTTTGTAGTCGGGACTTCCCCTCCCTTCCCTCGGCCTCCCCAGCACTCTCCGCTGCTCCTTTGCCCCCACGCCCACACTTACCATCTGCGAGAATAGCGACAGCTAGGTGGTGTTAATCAGGAAGGCGCTGTAGTTGGGGGCGGCCCCGTAGGGCCTGTGAGCGGTGTACATGCCCAGCACCGAGGCGGTGAGGGTAGCAGGGCTGTTGGCTCCCAGCTCACTGCCTCCACCCACCGGGCTCCCGAGGCTGCGGTGGCGGCTGCAGCCAGGAGTCCCTGGCACTCCCCTGTCGCGTAGACTGCTCCTGGGCAGGCACTCAGGTACTGCGGGTAGCCCAACTGCGGAAAGGATATGCTGCCCTCAGTCCCCGGCTCGGCGGCAGGCAGGCTGCACCCCTCTTGTCCTAAGTCCTCTAGCCCGAGAGCGTGATCTGTGGGAGGGGTGCGCAGAGCACAAAGTGCGCAACTGACACTGCTGGAGTGTGTGTGTCTGAAAGAACAGAGGCTGGTCGTGTGCATGAGAGATAGATTGTGAGAGAGACAGAAAAAGAGACAGCAAGAATGTGAGAGTGACTGGCAGTCTATTCTTGATAGAGAGAGTGGAAGAAGCGATGTGTCTGTCTGTGTGACAGAAAAACAAAGTTATAACTGCGTGTGTAAGGGAGGGACTTACTGTGTGGAATAGTTTGTAAAATGTAAAGTGTGTGTGAAACCGATAGTTTATTTGAGAGAGAAATGGTGGCTTGGGAGAGCATATGTGTGTTAAGCAGAGAGGGTGTCTGCTTGTGATAGTGTCTATATGTCAGAATGGAAGTGTGTGGTGAAGAGAGGTATTGAGAGTGGGTGAGAGACAGCTGTGGATTGTCTGTGGAAAAGAGACGGAGAGCGAGTTGCCCAGTAAGTGCTCATTCTACACATGAATAATCTACCTAACAATCTACCTAACACGACCATGTCCTGTGTAGGCGTCCAAATCTTCCATACGTTCTGTCTGTTTACCTCACCCCCAACCCTGTGTGAGTATAGCCCTGTCCCCTCCATGCACCACTCCCGCCTCTGAGTGGTCGCCTTCGCTGCTCTGTGTATTTAATACGGACGCCTCAACCCCTCCCCCTCCTCTCCCAGAAGTTCTATGACGACTTGTCTACACAATTTTACAGCTGTCCAACATGGAGGTTTCGCTGTTCTGAAAGCCTTCCAGTGTCCTTTTTAATAGAGACTAAAATCTGCTTCCCTCCTTCGTCCCTCTCGTCCAGCAGAGTTAGGGACTCAACCCTGGCCAAGTAGAGGCCCCAGCGCCTCGCCACCTCCACAGCCCCCTCAAGGAGAAAGGCACCAGTGAAGGATGGGCACGATTTCTCTATTGGGTTTGGAGGGAGATCCGAGGAGGTGCTGGTTGCCCAGCCTGTAATTAGCTATAATCTCTTCATTAACGCTGCCATCAGTAGCACTAATGCATAGGTCAAGGAACACAGCGACCCCCGCCTGGGAGCATCTTTGAATGGCCACATTTGCATATGAGCGTGTTAACAGGGTCTGTCTCCAACCGCACAAACCACATGAGTGGGGGGTGCATGATTTTTTAAATACAATTATGTGCATTTTCTTTTTTTCTGCATTTTATTTCGGTATTAATGTGGATGCGATACTTAGGAAAAAAGCAAGCCAGATTGAGAAATAGGTGGGTGAGTGGGTGCATATAGATGAATACATAGCAACACAGATAGCTGAGAAAAATAAAGATAGCTAAGGTTCGGGGGGGGGCATGCACTACTTTCTCTCCTAAAAGTGAGAATGCCTGGAGTGATGGGGTGGGGGCGGCACACCTGCGTGGTTGCATCTGCTGCACTCTCTGCCCCCTCCACCATCGGCCCAACCCCTCTTGTAGCAGCCGCTTCTCACTTCCCACAGACGAGGTGCTAAATGCCTGAGGGGCAGTTAGCCCTAGCTAATCCAGAGGAAAGAAGCTCTGTCGGGGGTGGGTGGGGGTCACGAGGTATACAAACTCCTATGCCTCAACACGTCCAACCTAAACAACAAAACAATTGGCTTCTGGGAAACGCTGCACAACAGACATTTCAGCAATGAGGAAAAGAGCCGCCTCTGGGTCTCAGCCTCGAAGAACAAGGTCTCCCCGCAATTAGCCCAAACAAAATACTGGCTTCTGCACAGGGTGTTCTGGACACCAGCGCGCCTAGCAGAGGTCGGCATTAGAGGGAGCAACACATGCTGGAATTGCCAGAAAGCAAAGGGAGACCTAACACACCTCATATTCGACTGCTCGAAAGTTAAAACATTCTGGAAGAAAGTGTGCGACCTAATTAGCACAGTAGTGGGAGGAAACATGCAGCCTGGTTTCGGAGGACTAGCGACTGCATTCATGGCCCCAGACCTAGGAAGCAGCGGAGACAGGGATTTGGTTGACATCCTACTAACAGCAGCAGTCAAAATCATTCTAACGAACTGGAAGAACCCTGCTAGAGCGACATTTAAGGGATGGGTTAACTGGGTCACCTTCCTCAGGGCAGCGGACAATATCATGGCCAAACACGCGCCCGACCACACAACGAGGAGCGAAATGTGGGCCGCTCTAGACGCGCACCTGGAGCTACACAAACCTCCGTAGAGGCACAGAATGCGGACTCCCACACGCACGGCAAAGGCATGAGGGGTATAACCAACATATGGGCAGGCCCCCCCCTCCCCTCCTCCTTACCCTCTCTCCCCACCCCTTCTTTCTTCTCACTCTTTCTTCTTTCGCTCTTGGGGGCATTACAGGAACTCTGCATCTCCAGGACCAACCTACCCAGATACATGCATAATGCAACTACAAAAGGTACCAACGATAATACTTGTATCGCCCCTTGCATTACCACAGTACTGTATTTGTATTATAAACATTTCTCAATAAAATCGGTTGAAATTAAAAAAAAGAAACTGCTTGGAAAAGAAGACATGATATTGGGAAAGTGCAAAATAGATAAATGCTGCGCTTTCCTCTTTCCGAATATCACACAGGTCCCTGTTGCTCCCGGCTGAAGAGGCGAGTGCAGGCAGGAAGGAGGCAGTGGGTCAAAATGAAGCGGAGGTTGCCTAACTCTTGCCCCACATTATACATGTGGCCACCTCAGCCCTTCCCCAGAAAGCCACCTTTTCGTTGGGCTCTACCCTCTTGAATAAAAGGAGGAGCCTTTACCCCTCACGCCCGCCCGCCATTACTATTCTGCCCCGCCGTTGCCACGTGGCCCGCTCCGACCAGAGGTGTCCCCATGTGAGGTGAACCATTACGCAGAAGAGGGGACCCTGAGCAAGGACAATCAACAGAAGGAGCTGAGACCACAACTTTGAGGTTAAATATCTGATGCCGTATTATTTTGCACATTATACAGTGGAATAAAACGCACTCATAAATAACTTCACAACGTATTTAGCAATGACACCATTTTGGAATGTTCCTTACAGAGACAGCTAGGCATGTGCAGTTCCTGACCAGCCTCAATGCCTAATACTTTTGAAACCTCATTGTCTGGCTCCTCTTCAGATGGTCCTTGCACCTCTCATCCATTTCAGGGCCTGCAAGTGATTGTGAAGGCCCCCAAAATCTTGCCTAACCAGCTCCCTCGAGGGAGGAGCAAGGCCGCTCAGATGTAAATCTAAATAAGCATGCCAGAGGTATCTCCTGAAGGACTCCTTGCACCCTTCAGAGAGATGAGTCTTGTCAGCAGGGCTAGGCTTGGTTCCCTGGTGCAGACCGCACCGCTCTCACCCCCAGGGGCAACAAGATGGTGCTACCAGCTACTTAGAGGCTCAGAAACAGCCGCTATGCGCCTATTCTCTGGCCCCTGCCAAGAATCAAATCTCAAACATCCCCACAATGTTCAAATATATAGTCAATAGTAAGATGCCAAGTTAACCTGTAGTATCGCTGCCAACCACGGGCCCACCCCACCACAGGCTGGCCATGAATCACTTACCATTAGGCCTTCCACAAACTAATGTCAGGTATTGAGATGCAAAAACAACAAGCATTTGCAATGCAATAGGTCTCGCATTTACGTGAGTTTGAGCTATTGGCATTGTAAATGACAATGCCTTTTTTTATGTTTTGGTTTTAAAAAGATAAATATAAGGTATTGTCTCTTACAATGCCAATAGCTTAAACTCCAAAAAATGTGAGACCTATTGCATTGCAAATGCTTGTTCCTATATTCAGCTACTACATTACGAATGTACTTAGCACCCCTGTATACTAAAGCACGACCATGAGGGCCTCACCACACCAGGCCTGTCCACAAAAGTTCCAAGATAAACCATGGGAAAGAAGCTTTGGCAGAGTCAATATGTCGCACCTTTGGGAACTACTGGCTTTGTCCATTACTTTTGAAGGTGCTGTAAAGCGTCAGGGCACTCTGTAGTTTCGTTCATAAATAAATAAATAAAAAAGGGGCAATGGCGGCCACATCATTCCACTGAGGCACACATAGATCAAAACGCCCCTGTCGGAATACTATTTCTTCCCCTTTGACACTTTGTTCTATCCTTTGCCTGCCATATTGCAGTCTATTTTTGCTGTATTGCAACGCACTGCCAGCAACGATGGAAAGAGAAATAAACTGTAATACATTAGAAGTGAGCCATGAACAGAAATAACAGTGCTGATTCCAGAGAGACAGGCTGCTTGAGGGTATGCTCTCCTACATTGTAATTTGGTCACACACATCCTGGGAATAGAGAAAAACTGGCTAATACACACCGCAACATGAGTTTTTCATTATGAATGGCGGAATGTGGGGAACTCAGACCCCCGTCGTCTGCACAATGAGAACTTGGCCATTGTTTCACATAAAGTGAATGAGCAATCCCATTAAAGGTGAAAAAATGAAGGTTTTGCGGGCTTAGTTTCCAAATGATCTGCAACAAAAAGGGAGCCAGCCACCCAACCGAAGTGTGACATTTGGCAGGAGTCCATCTTGGTGTTGGCGCTGGGAGTCTGGACGTTGATCTGAGTTCTGGATGTGAGCAAGCTGATCCTTAGAACCTAGTCCATGGATGAGTGACAGTGATACCGCAACTTTATCTGTCACACAAGATCCGCATTACTATCAGTACGAGTGACACCTTGATGAGTCAAAATGACGGCCCTAGGGGCTAAAAAGGACAAGCAAGAAAGTGTACATGCAAATGCACACGTGAAATACAAAATATTTGATACCAAACAGCAGCGGAGTAACGGCGCAATAGAAGCCACATTCAAGAGTTGCAATACCTCAACTAAGGATAATGCCAATGCCCTACTGAGCAGATGTAATATTGAGACTTCATGATCTCTCGTCATTAGGTGCTATTCGTCAAATCATATGCTCTGTCTATATCCAGACAGGACTGTGTAGGTACGAAATATCGACTAGCCAATACCAAGATATCATAATTTTTCTGCCAAGTGTCGAGGCCCAAAAAATAAACAGATATGCAGGCATAGATTTTCTATGCTTTAATCCACATATAAGTACCATGACGATATATAAACATATACTGCCAAGGTACGTAGATGTGTTGTTAAGAATAGTAAATCTATACTTACCTATATGCACTTGCCTCCTCAATAGTTTGTTCTTCGATATGTTGGCTACAATATTACGGTATCGTGACATTGCCCACTCTAAATTTCAGACTGCAACCCACTGGATAGCAGTGTTGTAGCTTGCTTGCGACTATGCGATGTGCTCTGATTGCACAACCTAATTTTCCAGTTCCCTTCTTCTTCACTCCCAGTGAAGAGATCTGGTAATTGATTGCATCAACATCAGTTCCCATAAACCACACGTTCTAATTTTGACTTCTCTGATAGGCCACACAGTGTGTTTTATGGAGCCTGCTGCTGTAGAGTTCGTGGCTAACTCTTGAATTCGGTGGGTAAGCGAGGTGTAAGCCAGACCTACTCCTGGAAATCAGAAGTAATCCAGGAGTACTACAGGAATAGGTAACACTTAGGTATAGCACTTTGCAAACTAGGTACTTGCCTCTCTGTTCCATGTTTCCATTTATCCCCAAATTTAGAAGCAATTAGAATGAGACTATCTGCCAGACTGTGAGTGGAAACACCATCACCCGCAATATATAAATGTTTGTGCTTGTATCTCAAAATATGCCCGTCAAGAATATCAATCGGCACTTATGTGGACTGACTTCCAACACATCATCAAGGTGAGAAAACACTGGGGGTTTGTGATTTACTATTCTGATGCCATATCTGCTTAACTAAGCAATATGCTCCTAGTTGATATTGTATAAACAATATAAGAGCAGTTCAATATAAAAACCTTGAAATTATGGCAGAACACCCTTTTTTTCTAAACTCTAACATGCATACCGTCCAGGATGTGGGAAAGAACCTACAAACAGAGCCATTGCACTAGTGAGAGTAAGCCTTGGTAAGCCAGTCTTTCTCCAAACCTTCTTGAGTGATGCCACCTGAGAATATGTCTCTTTACACAGCAGTCTTTCTCCCCGCAGGGAATCACAACGCGGTTGTTACCACGACCGCGTTGTGATTTCGCATACCATTACTCCGCAAGTCGGAACAACGACTTGCGGAGGGGGGGCGCTGGATGGAGGAATAGTATAATTTACTATTCCAACACTAGTCATTGCAGACACTAGGGAAGGTGTTGGATTTTAAATCCAACACCTTCCCCCCCCCCTCCGCAAGTCGTTGTTCCGACTTGCGGAGTAATGGCATGCGGAATCAAAAGCGGTTGTGGTAACGACCGCGTTGTGATTCCATGCGGGGAGAGAGTTTCGGGGTAAACGTTGTTTACCGCCACCTGAAGCAGCTCGGTACCTTAAAATCAATAATTGGAGGTGGTGTCGTGTTACACTAGAATATCGTAGTTTTAATATCCAACAGCCAAAATGTATCCATTATATTGACTACCAGCAAGTCATCTAGGTAAGTAGATGTGGAGTTTAGACTGGCAATTCTACACTTTCCTAAATACTGGCAATGCCAATAAGTTGGTAGTTGATCTCTTTATTTTTTGCTGGTATACATTAAAGTCATCCTTTTGTGACATACATTCTGTGTGGGGGTGAAAACAGACTTCGAAAAACATGCTTTCTGTCATGCATGAACTGCCACAGGTGTGCACACACTCACAAACTTTCTGCTTCACTCACATTTCATTATTTCCGTGCATTAAGAGCAGCTTCTCAGAACATAAAGGGTGAAAATGAGGGAACCACAGACACATCCTTTACACAAGATTACCCAAACTCTGTGCAAAGCAGGAGGGGCTACCAGAAAAACTAGATAGGACAAAGCTTGAGGTGTCAGGGGTAAACTAGATCCACAAAGACTTGAAGCAAATGATGTTTGACTCTTTGCACTATCATGAAGGCGATCCCACCCTCCCAGAGATTCTGTCATTCAATGTTCCTTTCTCAACTACATTTATATTGACTGTATATGTCTCTGTTCATTAACAAACGTAAAGCGCTCTGATACCCGCAAGGGTCTTGTTCGTGCTATATAAAACTTCAAAATAAATAAATGACTGGGTATAGTACCAGAAGGCATTAAAGGGGTGAGAGCACAGGCATTTCCCACCCCTGTTTAAGGAACTCGAGGTTCAATTTGTTGAAACATATCATGCTACATTAAATATATCTGTATAATTCAACAAAGGATGCAACAAATAAATCCCTAATATATGCCTGAGATGCAGGTTCAAAAGGGCAACCTTTACACATATGTTGTGGTCTTGCTCAATTTCACACAATTGCTGGTGTGAAATCACCACGGGTAGATATGACACAAAGCAACATAAAATATTTAGATATAAGATATGCCTGCTGGGCTTAATGACCCCAATGTGGCATTCCTGCTTACTTATGAGGAGTATTGCCAAGCACTGCTAAATGCACCACAAACATTCACAAGGAGATATAAACGTGCATGGTCCAAAGCTGAGAGTATGCTATTAAATGCAAAAAAACACAGGATAGAGAGGTGTTGGTGACAGACTATCATGCTTTCTGTAACTGAAAAGAACAATATTACACCTCCTATGAAGGACACTGTAATCTAGCAGCTATTTTCATAACCATCTAAACAAAAACAGATGAGACCACTCCCACCTAAAACGATAGAGGGAGTGATCGAGACATAACACATAACATAAACTTGGCTATGCCTCTAAGGGGTGAATTGTGAAACTTATAACACTGATTTCCACTCAACCCCAAAAGATGCTGTTGTGAGCCTTCAAGCATTGAGAAGCACAAAGGGGATTGCAATCTGCAATATAAATCTTGAGTAACAAATTTGTGAACTGTGGTATTGCGGAAAACATGACTGGTGATGTGTTCCAAGTAACGATTGATTTTAGTAATTATTCAAATCCACTGTTGCAGTGGTGCTGGAACAAATTTCGGACTGAGTGGGGGACATCAGTTCACCAAAATTATAGGGATTCTAAAAAACCTTGGGATAATGCCCAGCACGTGCAGCAAATGAGCAAAAAACGTTGTGAGGAGTCTGTTAATGGGAGAGAAGGAGGTGGATGAGATTGTAGTCGGAGACATTAGTTTGAGAAAATATGATTAAATGCTGCGTTATGCTGCAATATTCTTAAATATGAGAATAGATTGTGTCCATTTTTACTCAGAAAGGAGATATTTAACAGGGAATCTTAATAAGCCAAGTGGTTTTAGTCATGTGAGCAAACAAGGGTACAACAAATGTTTATTGGTTTCATTTCTCACCATACTTTGAATCTTGCCTGTCACCACATTCCACGATTAAAAGGCTGAAATGAAATGAGCCCCAATTTTAAAGTCTTGGCTAAGAGTGCACATGTGCAGTCTCTTGTAAGACCTTTTGTTTTCTAACAGTTGACTTAGCAGGGACTGCCCGTCGCTTACCATTGATTGTATTGATTGTAACTCTCATTTGCTAGCTACTCATTTGTCAGGTGCTGTAGTCTTATTTCCTCTCTGTGTGTTTTTCCCTCTCCTAGAGCAAGGGTGCATTTATTTGCACCCTTCCACTGCTCATTTTTTAGGTGCAACTTTTTTTTCTTTGAGCATTCTACAAGTAGTTTGTGTTCTCTCTCTCTCTCTCATGTACTACTTCCCCTTTGTACTCCTCCCACCAGTCAACTCTCTGCTGCCTGTTTCCTTATCCCAGCCCCCCCTCTTATCATCTGTTTTCTATCTGATTGCCCCAGCCCCACCCTCCCCTCCTCGGCTGTCGATGTGCTTTTTGCCAACCCCATCCTCCAACCTTCTGCTGTCTGTCCGCTTACCCCAGCCCCTCTCTCCCACCCTCTGATGCCCATCTGAATGCTCCCAGCCCTCCTGACCACCCTCCCTTGCTTGTGTTGAGCTTTCCATTGGGTGTTGGCATCCCATGGCCTGGCACTGCCCACAACTGCCCTCCCTCTATTGTCCGTGTCTCCCTCACAACTGCTGTGATGAAGAAAAAAAATGCTATGATGCGGACATCGCTGTCTGCATCAAAGGGCTTTTTTACCCATACCCAGGGACCTTTTAAGGCGTGAGCAAAGAGGGCTCTCGCCCAGGGCCCAAGCCTTTCATGGGCCCCCTGATAAAGCCAACTCTATTCTGCAGAGAGTCTGGCCCAGACGATCTTGAATAGTTTTTAAACATATTGTTTTAAATACTGTTTTCCTTTAATTAATTTTAATGTGGGTGATGTGTGAGAGACTATTACAGACATTTTGCAGAGAAATGTTGTGTTTATGTTTTATGCTAATACAACACAATATGGACCCGATTCCCTTTACCATCATTGGTCAAAAAAACTTATGTGAGTCACCAGCAGCTACAATTATACTGTCTGTTATGGGGAATCCATGTTCACCTTCATAAAAACGTGTACTTAGTCTCCCCCTGTAAATATCACCCAGTGGTGTAAAGCATCAACAAATAAGAAAAAGTGGTGAACACGCACACATTCGCAAAAGAGGGGGTTGCAGGTATGCCCAGGAGGGGCAACCACCCAGTAAAATACATGTAAAGATTTGTGGCAGTGTGCCGAGAACTGACCCTTGCCCTGAAGAAATTGCTGTAAGTTCACCCATGGCAATGAAACATGTTGGCCCTCTACAACAAAATAGATAGTTGGCAACAGTGTGTCTTGGTTTTAATGTGAGCAGACCCACAGCACATAATAAAATAGGATAGCCACTGGATGTCTAGCTCATTTTTAGCTTTGGAATAGCGGTATTCATGTCCAGTTCCCTCTACTCCTTAATTGGGTTGGTACAGTCGGGCATACGGATAAGGTATCCGAGTGCCGGCTTCACGATTCACCACACTGAGCACGTTGACTTTTTCACTTTTACCTTACTCTCTTATACTTTTTCTGTTGTGGTTTGGCAGTTGCTGATGATGAGAACCTGAGTGTGCGGGTGAGAACATATCTGCACACTCCAATGGTGTTACTCCTGTGAGGCACTGCTAACCTTTTCACCACCTTTTCTTATTTGTTGACGCTTTACACCACTGGGTGGTATTGACAGGGGGAGACTAAGTACAAGTTTTTATGAAGGTGAACATGGATTCCCCATAACAGACCGTATAATTGAAGCTGCTGTTGACTCACATAAGTTTGTGTGACCAACGATGGTGAAGGGAATTCCAATTATTACGTTCTGCTAAAGGATCAGGTCCATATTGTGTTGTAATACTGTGAGTTGAGGGCGACCTGATCTGTAGCCCTCTTGAGCTCCTTTGTGTACATGGTTTATGTTTTATCCACAGAAAAAGTTTCTTTTAGATCAAAACGGGACCTCACATATGAGAAATGGTAGGGTGCTGCGGAGCTTATTTTCAGCAATATTAGTGAGCTGTTGCTGTGTTACGATATTGTCACTATCCCAGGATATTAGATGTAAGCACATTTAGAATGTGGACAAGTGTGCCTGTGCACTGTCAGTGACCTGACCAAAGAGGGCATGAAAGAGCTGAACTTGGATTATAAATTCAAAGCTGTTCCGTAAAGGGCCCCCCACAGAACGTTTGCCCCCCAAATCCTTAAAATGTCCCTGCTCACACCCTTCGTTGCCCATGTTTATCGCCCACACCCGCCTTCCATGTTTCCTGTCTCCTTCCCTCCCTGCCTGTTGGACCAGACCTGCTAAAAAAAAAAAAGCACTCTGACGTGGTCAGCGCCTGGAGCGGCATAGCACCTTTTTTACACACCCTCCATTGCCTGTGTTATTCCTCTATCCAACCAGCATTAAAATGAAAGAAGTTACGAGGTGGCCTGTGCTGGCTGTATTGTGGCGCTTTTTTTTCAACTTTCAGCCACGCTGTTGAGCAACATGGTTAACATATATAAACAAAGCCAATACCTCTCCTAAGAAAGATATACTGGCTTTGCCAATGCTTGTTGAAATATGTAAAGAAGTATTTGTTTGCACTGGTGCCTTTCAGGTCACAGGAGTGGCAAAGGTTAGTTAGCAAAAGCAATCTCTTTGAAGCCACATAAGGCAAATGTAGATAGAAGCTCATAAATTCATCGTCAGGGGCACTAAGCGCTATAGAAATGCAATTAAAAAACAATATATCCACAGGACATGCAAACGTGCTGAGGTTTAGTGCAATTTGTTCTCTGAACTCTCCTTAATTAACTTTTACCCTTGACTGCACAGAACCGAGCAGCTAATGCCGCATGAAATGCAAACTAACTGAAATGCCTCAGTGTTTTCTATAATCTTTCTAA
This sequence comes from Lissotriton vulgaris, assembly GCF_964263255.1. Classification (NCBI taxonomy): domain Eukaryota; kingdom Metazoa; phylum Chordata; class Amphibia; order Caudata; family Salamandridae; genus Lissotriton; species Lissotriton vulgaris. Next base: position 1,299,222,194 of record NC_141691.1, read on the forward strand.
TCGGCCTGTAGAGTTGGGGGCACTGCACCACCTGCCGCATCCCTAGTTCAAGCGCCCCTGTCACAATTGCTATTAATAATTTGCTAAAATCAAAAGGATACCATTTTTCTGCTGTGGGCAAACAATCTGTATTTGCTTCTGAGGCGAAGATCAGGGCCAAACGTGTATCTGCGGATGAAAGCCCTCTCAGTGCACAGGAAACTCCTCTTTGTTTGCCTTGTAGTAAAGCTAGGTTTGAAACAATGGCCTGTTTATATCCCCGGCTACACACAGGCGGCGCAGCCTAGAAAACAATTGTGTGAGCAGCGAGCAGGCCCGGGTCCCAAACCTCCCTCGTCACCCAGACCAGAAAGGGACTGGGGTTACGGATAGTGGGGAGCGCGGGAAACAATGACCGTAGACCCGTCGAACAATGAATGCCTGCAATATTTCCCACAGACTGCTTCCTATATTGGAAAGCAAGTTTGATAGGAGTTGCAGCAAAATGTATTTAATTTCCTTACAGGCAAAACGCATTGCCACCTCGTTCCTCATGCTTGCGTGATGTCACCATTAAAATGACACCCATCCTATTATACACTGCACAGCCTGTACGGTATTCTCTTTTTCAATTGTAATTTGAGCATACCTCTTTATAACAGTGGCTGTAGGGTGTTGTGCCGTGAAGCAGGAGACACAAGTGGACCAAGTAGAACAGGTGCTGGGTTAGACCCGCTTCCGCCAGGCTGGGGCCACTCAAGACCCTGCTATTCCACGATCACTCACCAATGTGTAACCATGTCTCCTTTTACCCTACATACCCAACACACCAATCCTGACCCGAAAGCTGGCCGCCTGGACATACAGTGCACCCTCTCTCTCTCACACTCGGTTGCTGTGCACAGCTTTTTACCGGAATTTGTTTGTAGCATGGGCGCTTAAATCCCCACACATGCATGCATACATACATAGAAGGGCTACCCGCACCTTGGTCGTCTCTAAAGGCATTTGTTGATGATTGGTGGTCGTTGGGAATTCGGATCCAACAAACTCCTGCAGGGGCAGCAAGTTAGTGACACCTGGTAGATACTCACTGTAGAGCCGCTAAGCTGGGAGGCTGAGAAGCGCAGATGTGGGACCCTACTCCACGGAAGCGGTTTGGGTCCCGCCGCACACCTAGCACACAAGCATACACCAAAGTGTGGTTTCAGAGTTGGGGATCCAAGCAAGCCTGCGGATCTGGTAGATTGGCAGTGGACACATGCTGTGTACTGAGATCTTTTTCTGCAACCCCACTGCTGATTGATCACCTTAGCTGTTTTTGGTTAGTCGAAAGTGCCAATCAAGGTTTGGGTAGTGGTCCATACGAAGGTGTATTGGCAGCCTGTCTGGAGGCAGAACTCTCTGTAAAGAGAACTAAGAACATTTCAGTTGAAGTTTACAATTAACACAATATTGAATAGCATCCCCTGGACAATCTTAACAATGTTGTTTTCTCACATTGCTTTCTTTCTCGTTAGCAGTTGTACGCTGACCCTTTTCTAACAATCTGTGTTATGGCTTCTCATTTCCACTCTTTACTTTATAGACAATGATGCATGCTGAGTGCTGCTTTTGTGGAATGCGGTGTTGGCTTTAGTCCCCTGCTTAGGTCACTGGCACTGAACAAGAACTTGCAGTTTTGCGACACTGCAAACAATGGGGTTCCTGGCAGCAGCACTTACTTAGATAACATTACATAACACGTGTATTTGTAAAGAGCACGCTCACCCAAGGGTATCTTAGTACTGAATAACAGATGTTCACTGTTACCCAACTCAATGGTACTCATTGTATCGACCTCAGAAAGATGAAAGGCATAGTGGACCCACCAGGATATGAACCTGTGACCATAGGTCGAGCACAGGCCCCTCTAGTGGATGCATTAGTCCACTAAGCCACCAGACCTGGCATCAAGTGATATGTGATCTCTGTGCTAGGACGACCGATATGGCTCGAAAGACTACATCTGACATATATCAATGCATTCAGAAGGAGGGTGTTGCTTGCTTTAAAATAGCGAATAATGGTTACAGAAACAGATAGGTAGCAAATGGTTTGCTTTTTATTCATTTTTTAAATGTAAGGGTTGTCCAATTCTTGTGGGGAGTGGGGGCAATTGTGTTTCCAAAGTTAGAGCCTGATGTACAAAACGTTATAATGGTCGAAAACACACACATTCAGTAAATCTGAGTGTTTGCAACTGCAAAAAAATTGTAATGTACAAGACCCAATTAATGATTTAGAAAAGGTTTTTCCGACTTTTTAAATGGGCAGTGCTTAATTTGTGAAAAAATAAATGCCATGGCCCTTGTGAGTAGGACACCACAGTTTGCACCTCATGTTGCAACTGTACTTACTCAACAACCAACCATCACACTGCTACAAGTGAGACAATTCAGACTGTTCGACACTGCAAGAGCTTTAAGAATGGCTTGGGTTGCAAGTATTTGTTGTTTTTAATGCATATTGATTTACCAAGCAACTCTTTTTATGCTCCTCTTTATACTACGCAAACAGCGCCACCAAGTGCAGCTGTCATAAGTGCATGTTCCGGCAATTAAGTGCCAGTGCTGAGCACCGGAAACCACAGGCTCAAATTAAGCACTGTAAATGGGTTAAGTAAACATTAGGGAATCACTATTTGAAAAGGGTGTAATAAGGGCATCCCTTACAAATACAGAATCCTTAAAGTATTTATTAATGTTTTGCAACCAAAAATCCCGTTTCAATACATTAATATTTTACCACCAATTCAAAAGTGAAGGTAAGCCATTAGCAAATGTTAAGGAATCTACAGGAGACACTTTCCCCCTTCAGAATGTTGACAAAGACATTTCTTAATAGGATGCAGTGGTCCATGGGACCGCTGCCTACACCTATAAAGTTTGTTTAACTTTTCATTTTTTTTTTAAATGCGCCCCGTTCTGCTTTTGGGAAAACAGGCTGCATTAAAAAAAAGATTGCTTTATTTAAAAGTAATCAAGACATGGTGGTCTGCTGAGCCCAGCAGGATACCATTTCTGTGACTCTAGCCAATCATAGTGGGCCGCAATTTGCAACCTGCCTCATGCATATTAATGAGGTAGGTCAAATTGAAACCCACTACAATTTGGAATTTTGTGAACCGATCTAGAAGTACATAAGTCAATTTGAAAAATGTCTTTCCATTCGTAATAAGTTTGTGCACAATTTGCGACCACCTTTTGCACAGGGAAAATTTGGGCATCAGGCCCCAAGTTCAAAAGCGCAGTCTGCTTACTGCTACTTGGTGCCACTTGGTGCCTCCTGGCTCTGCTGGACAATGTTAGTGCCAGTATTTTCTGTTCCTCCTCCTTTCTTGTAGTGCCGGCTAAGTTAGGGAAAGGATACACCTTTCTTCCTGGGCTGAATTGGTAACCAAAATCAACCACGGCAAAAAATTTCAAAAAAGCCCCACAGTGGTGAAAGCCAAAAGAATAATTAAATTGACATGGAAAAAATATTAAAAAAACATTGCAAAACTCCTCAATGAATTAACACCAGAGGCAAACCATATACTGACAGTAACTAGGGCTGGAATGGAAAACAAAATCAGCCCTTGAAAAAATATCCACAGTCCCACATTGCAGGAGCGCATGATTAGAACTGGGCCATGGGTGCATGTTTAGGTAATAGCAGCCTATCCTGCTGTGGAAACAGTCACCTGGTCTGCAGCCCACCAGGAAAAATCCAAAGTGGCAATCCAGCCCTGCTTTCTTCCCGTGGTTAGCAAGGGCAGTTTTCCAGTGGTGTTTTTGGTACATCAGCAGGTGTGTAACCAGTATATCAACAAAGAATATAGCCTGACATAAATATCTTGTCCGAAATATTGTTTTAAAAAATATTGCTCCATTGGAGTTAATAATAGAAAATCTAAATCCAATGGAACAATATTGTTGGACACCATATGTAGGAATCAATATTTGTGTAAAGTAATATTTATGTATAAAATATGCTAACACAAAATCATCCGGTGAGGTGAGAAGGGCACTCTGAAGAGCCATACACAGAGTATACAAGGATCCTGGTTTCTCTCCTCTGTGGGGTGGCCACTTGCAGGACTAGGATGGAAAACAAAGGTGTTTCAATGCCTCCCATGAGTGCATGGCAGTAAGAAATGCAGATCTTAATTTAAAGGTCCAAATGCAAAAGGCTGCAGGTATAAGAGGCAACAACAGAGTCCAGGCACTGTTTTAACTTGTTGTTTTATTGCATTGCAACGGTTTTTATTAACTGCAATTAAACTAAACTGTGAGTCCAGGCACTGAGATCCGGCCGACGATAAGGAATTAAGGTTTGTCACACAATATCAATGAGTCCTGGTTTTTACTTTGGGTTATAGTACTCATTATCCAATGGATCCCATGATTTATTTAGGACAAAAAAGTACCAGAATGCAGAGAAGAAAACTAGAGCGGATAAGCTATTTGTACATGGAATCAAGATACGCCACGGGTCTGTATATCTAAAATTTGACTCGTGGATATCCTGAAAATCTGTCAATGACCCTCATGGACCAAGGTGGATCGCCCCTGGGTGAGACAAATAAACCTTAGTAGTGAGTTGAGGTCCAATACAGGCCATCAAAATTTGAGTTTTCTTCAACAGTGATTGTGGCATGCCAATGGGACAGCAAATGCCAGTTCTTTAGACAAACAGGACTATTTCAAATGCTCCTTAAATGTGTTGTACAGCGAGGTCATAATTAGTTTGCTTACTAGTGTGTTAGCGCTGTCCCACACACAACACGTTGTTCCAAATATAAATAAAAGACCAGTGCATCCTGTTTTTAATAGGGGTTCAAGGTACATAGCAAGCCCACACCAAAATGCAAAGCAGATGGTGCTTAATTTACAAGTCACCGAGAAGGTATCTGTTAAAAAAGTCTCCTATCAACACTGTCTAAAGTATGGAGAGCCACCATAAATTAACTTTTCTTAGATCTAGGCAAAATATCTTAGAGGTCCTGAGAGGCCTGGACCACAGCCAGGAACTGCAGCCCCCGCCATGATTCTAGCTTTGTAAAATGACGCGCGACTTAGAGAGTTCTGCCTTTAAGATTGAGGCTTGGGTCGAATGATTCCTCAGATGGGGTCCCTAATTTTAGGAACTATGGTTACAGTATGCAATGGCAGTTTTACAATTAGGGCTCCAGGGCAACGCCCCCCACTTATTATACATAGAGTGAATAATAATCCTTTATTCACTCTTGGTATAAAAAGAAAAAATCGCCTAGCAGCAGCCTAAGACAACTCTGCTAGAGAGAATGTCTGATGTCTGGCACAGGCGCACCAAGGCATCTGCACCAGCCATCAGAAGTTATCCAAGGCTGGTGAAACCCCCAGCCCTGGCCTCCGGCCCCTGTCACGCCTCGGTGCCTCCCAATATGTGATGTGGTAAAAGCATCACAGATAAAGTTAGCTACAGGCAGGGCCGGACTGGCCGTAGCGGGCACCGGGCATTTCCGCGGTAGTCTGGAGGGGTGGGGCCGGTTTTGTGGCCGCAGGGGGCCGCTTTTCTTACAGGGTGCCGATTTTGTAACAGCGCTGCAAAATCGGCCCTCTGGAAGAATAGCGGGAGCAGTGCTTAGCGGCTAAAAAAACCTTACCCTTCCGTTACCTGGGAAGGTGGAGAAGCAACCTGCCAGGGCTGGTGGCTGGTCTTAGTCCGACTCTGGCTACAGGTGCTGCAGGCTGAAGCCCTGCAATGCCCGTGGCTACAAGTCAATAAGCCAGTCACCCTAACCTGTCCCAACTCATCACAGAGTTCGGAAAAGGTGGGGTGAATGAGCAGAGGCTGAAAAGTCGAATTTGGACTGCGCAGGTTTGAGGTTTTTTGTTTTTATTTATTTTATTTATTTATGTGATTTTATATAGCGCGGACTTTACCCGAAGGTGTCAGAGCGCTTCACAATAGGAACAGCAATGATACATGAGGGACCTGAACCGACAGAAAGGTACATTGAAAATGCTTTAAAATGCTGTGCATGTTTGCATGAGAGTGAGAATGTATATGTGAGCATATATGAGTCTATGTATTTTTTTTAATTTTATATATTGCAAACTCAACCTAAAGGTATCAGAGTGCTTTACATGAGCACCAGTTTTGTTTAAAATGGACACCGTAATTTTTTTTGGGTTAGGCATTAGGACATCTAGGGCCAGATGTAGGTAATCCCAGATTACTGATTCTTAAATACCGAATCATACCGATTCGGTATTTAAGAACTGGCAATCGGGATTAAGGTAATTTTACCTATTTCATTACCGAATCTGTATGATTCGGTAATTACCGAATCGGTATTTACCGATTCGGTAATTGCCATTCATTCCTATGGGCCTGGAGGCCCATAGGAATGAATGTCAATTACTGAATCTATAAATACCGATTCGGTAATTGGGGGAAACATTGAAGGGTGGCAGGGTGTCACTTTGACACCCTGTTGCACCCCTCAATTGTGCATGGGTGCACATGTTGCAGACATACATGGCCTTAGGGCATGTATGTCTGCAACCTGGCACTGTTTAAAAAGCAAAAAAAATGCTTTTTTAAGTGTTTTCATTATTTACCACCAACTTCTAGTTGGTGGTAAATAACGAAATCTTAAACCCCTGTAGCGCTGATTGCAGTGCTACCTACATGTCAAAATACAGAATCGGTAATTTTACCAATTCGGTATTTTACAGAATCGGTAAAATTACTGATTCAGTAAAATTACTGAATTTGTATTTTAACATGCCCCTACATCTCCATCTTCAAATACCGGTCGGTAACGGTCGATTTCGGCCGTTACCGACCGGTATTTGCCTTCCTACATCTGGCCCTAAGTGATTTGTCCAGATTCACAGGATGCCTAGTGTCCCTGACAAGACTCGAACCCGGTTCCCGAGCTAAAAGTCAATTCTGTAGACGTTAGGCACATACTCTCCCCATGTGTGTACGTGGAAGTAAAAGTAAGGAGTTTCGGTGAAGGAGCGAGTCAAAGTGAGGTTAATGAGTTATAAGAAGATTGAGTACAAGCGAGAATGAATGAGTGAGGGAGAAAGACAGGGACTGTAACTGAATATTACTGTGTGTGAGACTGAGTGAGTCAAGTATGAGTGAGTCTTAGTAAGTCGGAGAATGAGTAAGACAGTGAGTCAGTGTGAGAGTGAGTGAAAATGATTGAGTCAAACTGAGTGAGAATGATTGAATCAGAGTGAGATTGAGTCAGAATGAGTAGGAATAAGTGAGTCTGACTGAGTATAAGTGAGTCAGAGTGAAACAGAATGAGTATGACTGAGAGAATCAGTGAGAATGAGTGAGACTGAGTAAGAATGAGGTTGACTGTGAATGAGTAAGACTGACTCACAGTAAGACTGAGTGTGTCAGAATGAGTGAGACTGAGTCGGACTGAGTGTTAATGAGTGAGACTGTATGAGTGGGGGATGCTTCTATGGGAGCGTAAAGGGCATTGCCCCTCCATATTAGTTCCCCCCAACCCTGCATTAATTGTAATAAGAAAATGTATTTCTTTTGGTTGCGTAGCAGAGGTGCTTTATTACAGTCTCCAGTAGGTGCCTGAATTAGGGTGGGGGTGGGGGTCTGCAGGCTCAAATAGGTCACTCACTGCAGCGATGTGCGCATGTCGAGGTGGACGGGTGCCTTTCACTGTCCAGGTTGACATGCGCACATGAGAGATTGCTTCTCCGTGAGCCGGCCGGTGGGAGGATCACAGCCACCGCTCACTAGGTCTCCAAAGGAGCGCTGTGCTTTACTGCCCTAACCAATCTTGGTACTGTTCTCAGGCTATTTTAAACATGTCAGCAAAGGAATAGCATCTTGATTGACTCAAGAGCCATGAGGAGGCTTCTAGTGTTGCGCTGGACATGAGGCAGAGCAGGGGTGTGAGCCCTGATTCTGACAGTCTAAGCAACAAGATGGCAGCCACGTAGATGAGACCGTGTGAAACCGGGACGGAAAATGTCAGGCTTATGCTGACTGGATGAGCATCCTTTCTTCTCGTGTCCCATCGCTTGTATTCCAATGTGGGGGTGTATACTATCTTTTGCCCATTTTGCCTTCTCCACCTGCCCCGCTGGAGTGCTTCATTGTTTCATAGGCGCTTTCCCTCTCCAGTGTCCTGGTCAGTCGGCCTAGTGTCTCCGCGCAGATTGTTTAAGTCCCTGCAGTGCAGCGGGAGCATTCCCTTTAACCCAATACCAGACTCAGTCCCCCTGCACCCCAACGACCCCCTACCGCTCAACCCCCCATCTGTCAGCTCCAGCACCCCATGCAGTTCATGGGCATGGAGGACAGCAACATAAATATCCGAAAAAGGGAAATTTGTGGGGTGAGGTAAGGTTTTCAGTGATAGTAGGTTTTAGTGGACGCAGAATAAAGCTCTCGGAAATAAAGTTCACATGCCCCGAAACGCATCAGTTAAGATGCTTCTAAAAATCACACAACAAGGCCGTTAAAACACCTGAGCTGAACCTAAATAAAGCAGTGTCACACGGGGAGTTGTGCTGAGGTGGGGATTGTTGGGGATTGTTGGGCTAAAAGAGTTTTTTGTCTAGCACTACAGTGGAATTCAGTGGCGGCTCCTCCACTAAGGCGGAGGAGCGTCGCCCCACTGCACTTTTGCAGTGAAAGACAGAAAATAAAATGATAACAACTTGCATAATTATCATTTTATTTTCTCCTACTTCTACCCACAGCTTTGCGTGAAGGGACGGGGGCAGGGGAGGAGTGGGTGCATCCTTCTAAAGTGCACAATGACTGCTTAGATGGCCCTATCGGGCCGCCCAAAACAGTCATGCGCACTTTGCATGTTCTCCATGCAGGCTGCATCACAGCCTAAGTGGAGAACATACCCAGGCTTCCAGTCAGCATCTGAGTGCCGAAAAATGGCACTCAGCCAAGGCAGTGTCGTGATTGGCTTACTTACAGCCTGAGTGTGCTTCATGCAGCCGACTCCAAGCGAGAGAGGACTACGGAGGAGAGACGGGCAAGGAAGCGGCAAAAAGGTATGTTTTGAATTTAGTTTCTTAGTTGCCTCCCCTGGATCCTACCCCTCCCACTTCCTCCACTCTACCTAATGCGTCCTCCCCCTACTGCCCACGCCCCCCTACCTCGGATCGATGCTGGCCACACCTGATTAAGAGAGGTGGCTTGTGCCCCTGAGTCTTATCAACATCCTGCTCCCTCCTCCATACCTTGCTCAGGATCGAGGGTTGACTCAGTCAACATGGGGGGGAGGGGGTAGGTATATTTTGACATCACGAAGGCGTTAAGAAGGTGCAGCTTGTGGCAGTTGGTAACAGGAGAGAATCCGCACAAGAGTATCTATCTATTGATAGCAGCTGCCACAAATGGTTCGGCCCAGGAAGCTTGCAAAGTTATCATTTGCACTTTCCCTCCTTCCTGCTCTCCCCTCTCCTCTTTACATTTGGGCTTTCTCCCATCTTCATCTCCCCTTTATATTCCCCTTCTTCTAAAGCTGCCTCTTCCCTGTCCCCGCACCTTCTTTCAGCAAAATGTCCCCTTCTCACTCTTTCCTCTCCTCCCATTCCTCTTTTACCATTATTTAGTTTTTAAAAATCTTGAGGGGGACCCCTCCCAGCCCACATTTTCTCAGTTGGGCTTGTTTGCTTTGCTCACTCGCGACATTGCACTCATCCCCAACTTTTATGCTTTGCCAATTTCAAAACTCATCAGCCGCCACTTTGTATGAGTGAGTCACAGTGAGATTTACTCAGAATGAGTAGGACGGAGTGAATCAGGGAGGACGAGTGGGCTATAGGGAGACTCAAGTAAACAGGTGAGAGTGAGTGAGACTGAGTGAGACTGAGAGGGAATGAGCGAGTTAGAGTGAAAATGAGTGAGTCAGAGTGACATTGTGTGAGTCAGAACGAGTGAGACTGAGTGGAAATGAGTGAAAATTGCGTTTGAGGGGGCCACGGTGAAAGTGAGTAAATCGGAATAAGTGGGACTGAATGAATTAGGGAGAACAACTGAGTCAAGTGGAGAATTTCAGGGAAACTGAGTGAGAATGAGCAACACTAAGTAGGAATAGGTGTGTCAGAGTGAGAATGAGTGAAAATGAGTGAGACTAAGGGCTAGATGTAGGTAATTCTATTTTACCACTTCTAAAATACCGAATTTTACCGATTCGGTATTTAAGAAGTGGTAAAATAGAAGGGGGCACATGTAGGTATTTCAAAATTGGTAAATACCGAATCTGTAAGATTCGGTATTTACCGATTCGGTAAATACGGAATCGGTATCCCCCATTGATTCCTATGGGCCTTGAAGCACATAGGAATCAATGGTGAATACCGAATCGGTATTTACCGATTCGGTAATTACTGATTCCTGCAAGGGTGCAGGGGGTGTCACTTTGACACCCTCTAGCACCCCAAATACAGGCATGTGTGCCATGTGGCACACATACATGCCCTAAGGGCATGTCTGTCTGTCACATGGCACAGGTGTGCATGCACACATGTGCATGCACACCTGGATTCGGTATTTTAGCACCCAATTGGATTGGGTGGTAAAATACCGAATCTGAAAGGCCTGCGGCACTCAAAGATGTGCTACCTACATATGCTTTTACAGAATCTGTATTTTTACCGAGTCTGTATTTACCGATTTGGTAATTTTACCGAATCTGTAAATACAGATTCGGTAAAATACCGATTCTGTAAAGCATGCTCCTACATTAGAAAAGCCTAATACCGTTTCCGACCGGTATTAGGGCTCCTACATCGGGCCCTAAGTGAGTCAGAATGACTTAGCATGAGTGGGATTGAATGCGGGTATCTGAGAATGAATGAGACTTAGTGGGTCAGAGTGAGAATGAGTGAAAGTGCATGAGTCAGTGAATTGGAGCCAAAGTAAGTAAAAGTGACTGCAAGAGCGAATAAGGGTAAATGAGTAAGTGTAAGAATAAGTGAGAGATTAAGACTGACTGCAAGTGAGTGTGAGCGAACAACCCCCCCCCGCCCCCCCCCCCCCCCCCTTCCCCCCAACCCTCCAAGTAATTGAGTTAGTCTTGCTCACTGGAATTCAAGCCAGAAATTAGACTCACCACTTTTAATTTTCACCAGCCGCCACTGACAGTATACCTTCTTTAATGTCAAACGAGAGAAAACCAGACTTGAGTGAGGCTACAGACTGATTTATAAAACTATCTACGAACAGATGTTCTTCTAATTTGGAAATCCATACAAGAGTAAGTTCTTTTAAAAATCTGCCATTAACATGCATCGCAGCATTCAACCAAAGGTGGAAATGAAACAACAGTAAAGATTCAAAAACAAATGGAATCCTGAGAAGGTGGTAGGTGCTGTAGCATAGCCCTCTTCAAAGCACAATTACGGGTTGGTAGGTGGATGCGTGGATTCCCTCAGGCGGGGCGATGTCTGTGTCTGGGTTTCAAGTAGGTTCAGCGGAGTATGAGCACATATCCTATTGCACTCTCTGCATTTGCTTTTATCAATCACGAAATCCTCCCACAAACTACAGAGCAGATTAAAACAAACATTATTTTAGACACAGACAGACCTTGCAGATGGCTTGGTGAGGTGCTGCTGCAGAGAAACTTTTCACCTATTAAATCTATGCTTCTAACTCTGTTTTGAGATAGAATTTTTAACTTGGATATTTTCGGATCAGCTGCTTGGAGGTTCATAGATGCACAATGCCAAAATAGCTGTGCTCTAATTTGAAAAGGACTGCAGAAAAATGTCAATGGTCCTCCCTCTCTATATATAATGTGGATCTTATTTTTGCTCTCGTGGAGGGCGAGGACAAGTGGAAGAGTAGTAGAAATACATAATTTCTCCTTGTGCTTAAAGTGCTTCTAGAGGGAAGCAGGAAATATGTTTGCATCCTTCTCTTTAGCTATTCATATGTCCTAGATTTTTCTTGTTTCCAACATAATTCTGTCAGACTTTTAGAAACGCCATTGCATAAGTATTTCACTTCTTTTTTCCATTTCATGTTCAGCTTAATGTTGGAATGCATCTTTTCATGTGGTTGGGAAGTGAAGTAGGGGTCAGGTAGCATTCTTCCAACCTCCTAATTTGAAAAATAGTTTTTAGGTATTGCTAAATTCAAATGCACCCATTTTGACAAAGGAGCCAGCAGACCTTGGTTCAGGCCCAGGGGAGTGTGGTATGTGACCAAACATTATATGAATGTGGAAAACCTTATGTATCTGTCTTTACCTGAGGCGCTTAACATATGTACTGAAAAAAAGTTGTTATACAAATGTATCTGAGTAATATGCTTTCTCTTACTGTTTCCTGCTACATTCCAGTTGTGTAGTCAGCCTTCAACCAGACCCGACTTACACTATACTATTCGATGTAAAGCATCTTACATTTTGAAATGCTCCTGCTGACATTAACATAAGTGAAAATCATTCCAGCCATCCCCTACAGCAATTCTTATATGTGTTGTGGGCCATGCAGATGATAAAGACATTATTTGCAGAACATTTAAAGAGAGCTATCTCGAGGCAGCTAACAATAAGTGATTGTTACTACTAAACTCAAAGGTATTCATGTTTTCGAACTGAAGAAGAAAACAGTTGAATGTAATCTATGTGATTTGAAGCTGTGAACTTGTAGAAAAGCAGCTCTCTACAATATACATGTCAACCCCATGAACTATCTCACCAGAAAAAGGAACTTGCTGTAAGTCCCTACTGAAATGTGCCAAGAATATATTTAAGTGAGATGTGTGCAGCGCTGATATTTAACCACATACAGTGATCTAGAAAGATATGTTTTGTGCGAGCTCTTTGGGTGTTTTAGTGGGACAGTGATTGGATTAGGGCTATCAGCTAGCGACATTGACTCCCTCTGAGGTCAGTTATCCAAGAATCTGAAAATGTGTGTTGCGGTTTAAGGCTGGATACAGTATGCTGGCAGAAATGCTGCTAACGTTTCAGACTATCACCCTCCCTGCCACGTGCAGCCTAACGCGGTTATCAGTGTGGTGCACCATCTTTTTTGTTTGGAAAGTTCAGAATGACCCCCAAGCTCCACATCTGACTCAGAAACTAGCGACTCGGGAATCACTGCGGAAAAAAAGTGAAAGTGCCACTTCCCAACACTCCCATCTGTAGGCCCAACGGTACACTCGTAAGATCCGGAAACGCAGGCCGTGATTCCCGCCTCTCCAGCTCATCCTGCAATGCCAGGTTCAGGCTGAGGAAAGAAGCGGCCGCAGGAAGCCATATGTTGACAAACGGATGATTCACGCCTGAGGCCGCTGCACAGAACTCATCCTCTCTCCTCTGCAGAGTAAGGAGAGGCGGGGTCCGGGAGGCAGGATAGGAAACAAAGCTGACACTTATGGTTTCCATTCAACCTCTGGAGTCACTGGGCGTGATCCTGATAGGCTGGCTGCACACGAGAGTGCATCGTGACCAAAACTCCAAATTCTTGGCCCTTTTTGAGACGCTGATGGGAAAAACATGTCGGGCACTGTTTACATTTGCATTTAAGTCGGTACTTATTAGTTGCAGATTGTGAAGAATGTCTCTTGTTAACATTCTCGTTGCATGTTGTGAAAGCTCAGCTTCCCCGCGGTGATGCGGCCTTCCTCGGGGCTCTGTTGGATTGCAGTCATCCTTGCTGAGGAGCTCTCTAATTCACCATCACACAAAGGCTCTTTAGTGTAGAACACATATGGCTATTGGTAGAATAATGCAGGGTAAGCCTGCCACTGTTAAGATGCTGAAACCATTTCTTCACTATGATGACTGTGCACTTCATTTATGTTTACCCTTCAAATACATAACTTTTGAAAATCTATTAGTTTTAGGTTATGGGTATTTGTAAAACACACTGTCACCTGCATGGGTATCCTGGCACTGAGCAGGTGTGTGCGCCTAGCCCGCCCCATGGCAGGTTGGCTTATGGAAAAGCCAGGTCTTCAGCTTCTCGTGGGATTCAAAAAGAGAGGAGGAGGCTCTGATATGGAGAGGAAGCTTTCGGAACAATGTAAGAGAATGTCTGCCCTCCTAATCTGGTTCTGTTTATGAAAGGGATGTGTACATGAAGGAGGTCTGAGGAGCGCAGGTGTGTGGGTGGTTGGTGAAAAGAGATGCAACTGTTCAGGTAGGTGGGGCCTAGGTTGTTTAGTGTCTTGAATCTCTGTGTGGAGTTGAAATTAGCATTTTTGTGTACCAGGAGCCAGTGGAGCTCCGAGATGTGGTATGATGTGAGTTCTGTGTGGGAGGTTGAGAATGGGTCTGGCTACTGAGTTATGGATGGTTTGTAGTCTTCTAGTGAGTTGGTTGATAACCCCGCCATAGAGGGTGTTCCCATAGTCCAACTTGCTGGTGACTAGGGAGTGAGAGACAGTCTTTTTTGTGTTGTTTGGGAGCCAGTTGAAGATCTTGCTCAGCATTGTCAGGGTCTGGAAGCAGGTTGCAGTGACGGTGTTGACTTGAACAGTCATGTCCAGTTTGCTGTAGATGGTTATTCCTAAGTTCCAGACGTGGGTGTTGAGTGTGGTTCTGAGTTCGGCGAGCCACCAGTTGGAGTTCCATGGTGAGATGTTCTTGTCGAAGATCACTACTTCTATCTTGTCGGTGTTTAGCTAGAGACAGTTGGCTTCCATCTAGTTAGCGACATCAGTCATGCAAGTAGTGGACTTGCTTCTTGTGTTGGGAGTTCTGTCCATCAACTTTTGTTTTTGCATTTGTCACACCGAGTGGGACGGGTATGCCCAGACGTGAGTCCTGTGCTCTCCATGCCACTGGAATCAAGCTATCCTGGCTGATGAGGGCTGAAAGCCCGAAACCGGTTCTAGGATGCTTGTTATCCAGTCCAGGGAGGACCAGGCTTGGCAGTTCTGGGTGGGCTGGTCCCATGGGGCACAGGGGCAAGACTGATTTGCATATGGCTTGGTTCAAACTGGAATGGCATGGTGAGCAAAAAAACTATGGATTTAGACCCAGATCTCTGTACTGGGGTGAATGTATGACATTGTACTGCATTCTGTCCATCAACTGTTGTTTTTGCATTTGTCACCCCGATTGGGACGGGTATGCTCAGACGTGAGTCCCGTTCACTCCATAGCACTGGAATCAAGCTATCCTGTCTGATGAGGGCTGAAAGCCCTAAACCAGTCCTAGGATGCTTATTTCCAGTCCAGGGAGGACCTGGCTTGACAGTTCGGGCTGGACTCAAACTGGAATGGCATGGTGAGCAAAAAAACAATGAATTTAGGCCCAGATCTCTGTACTGGGGTGAATGTATGACATTGGTCTGCATTCTGTCCATCAACTGTTGTTTTTGCATTTGTTACCCCAAGTGGGATGGGTATGCTCAGACGTGAGGTGCTCTCCATGCCACTGGAATCAAGCTATCCTGGCTGATGAGGGCTGAAAGCCCGAAACTGGTCAGAGGATGCTTGTTTCCAGTCCAGTTGAGGATCTGGCTTGGAAGTTTGGACTGGACAGTTCCCATGGGGCACAGGGTCAAGACAGATGTGAATATGTCTGGGTTTAAACTGGAATGGCATGGTGAGCAAAAAAACGATGGAATTAGGCCCATATCTCTGTACTGGGGTGAATGTATGACATTGTACTGCATTCTGTCCATCAACTATTGTTTTTGCATTTCTCACCCCGAGTGGGACGGGTATGCTCAGACGTGAGTCCCGTTCACTCCATAGCACTGGAATCAAGCTATCCTGTCTGACGAGGGCTGAAAGCCCTAAACCAGTCCTAGGATGCTTATTTCCAGTCCAGGGAGGACCTGGCTTGACAGTTCGGGCTGGACTCAAACTGGAATGGCATGGTGAGCAAAAAAACAATGGATTTAGGCCCAGATCTCTGTACTGGGGTGAATGTATGACATTGGTCTGCATTCTGTCCATCAACTGTTGTTTTTGCATTTGTCACCCCGAGTGGGACGGGTATGCTCAGACGTGAGGTGCTCTCCATGCCACTGGACTCAAGCTATCCTGGCTGATGAGGGCTGAAAGCCCGAAACCGGTCCTAGGATGCTTGTTTCCAGTCCAGGGAGGACCTGGCTTGGCAGTTCTGTCTGGACTGTTCCCATGGGGCACAGGATCAACACTGATTTGCATATGGCTGGGTTCAAACTGGAATGGCATGGTGAGCAAAAATACGATGAATTTAGGCCCAAATCTCTGTACTGGGGTGAATGTATGACATTGTTCTGCATTCTGTCCATCAACTGTTGTTTTTGCATTGGGAGTTGTGTCAGAGCACAGGATCATGTCAGAGAAGTTATAATTTTTTTGCCTAATTGGATGAGTCAAGCTAAAAACATGGACCCATTTATTGAACATTCATAATAAAGAGACAAGGGATTTTCTTCCAGCGCGCTTGAAAAGATGATTGTATGTGGTTTATAGAAAGTATATATTCATTCATTATTTGAAGCAATATACCTCCAAAATATTGAAGCGCTGCTAAAAAACTCAAAATCTCACCAGAAATACTTTTGCAATTATTTTGCAACTTAGTTTGAAAATAGGCCAAACCGTGAACCTCAATGTTTGAGTTGCTGATACTCTAACATCATTAGAGGGACTTTAATAATAATAAAAAAGAAGCATCATTTAAAGGAACCGGTACAAACTGATATGCCAGGTAGAGACCTCATGAGTATTATGAGCTAATGACCAAATGTTCTAACCGGGTCCGATTTGCAAAACATGTATGAACTTCATAAACATGTTGCCGAACTCCAGTTTGGGTTTGTGACTGCATACCGAATCTCCATTTGGAAAGGGCGTGTTTAGGGCATCCCTTCAAAAAAGCAATCCGCTATGTGATATATCAATGTTTTATGATTGAAATCCGGTCATAAAACATTAACTTTTTACCGATCACTGAAATGTGGTAGTAATTAATTTGCAAAGAGTGCCCTTTGTGAATGTTTACTAAAACACTTTTTAGGAGTAAACAGTGGTCCATGGAACCACTGCTTACTCCTAAAAAAATGTTTGCAAAAGTTGTCTTGTTTTAAAAACTCATCTTGTTCTGCTTTTAGGAAACTGGGACGCATTAAAAAGAAATGGTTGACTGAAAAGCAGTCAGAGACATGGTGGTCTGCTGACCCCTACAGGTGACTGACCCTGTGATTGTAGTCAATCGCAGTGGGTCACAATTTCCAACCTACCTAATGCATACTAAGGAGGTAGGTTGGTTTACGACCCATACAAGGAATGGTGATTCCGTGTATCAACCTATTAGTACATGGGTTCGTTCACAAAATCAGAATCGATATAGTAAAAGGCAGTGTGTAATTTGCGACCACTTTTACCAAATTGATCCTTAGCAAATCCGGCCCTGAGATGCTTCAGCTTCACACAAAAGTTTTGGAAAATAAACTATGGTAGTTGTACTTGAAGAAAGCCTGTTCCCTCTGAAAATTATCTGTCTCCAAGACTACTATGAGAAACAAATAAATATCCCTTGACTTTATGCTTGTCTTTGATCCTGCACAGCATCACACTGCCTTTTGGCCATGTTCACGCTATAGAAATATCATATAAATATATATTTTGAAAAAGCCACACGCCTGCAAGTTGCAAGGGTCGAAACACATGTTGGTTTTTGCTCTCCTTTGCTGAATGAATATAATTCTTGGCAAAAGGACCAACAATAAAGCCAATCTCAAGAAACAGCTATAAAACACATTGATTTATGTGTTAATCCTTTCCTGAATGAATATAATTTATGGCTCAAGGACCTACAATAAAGCCATGCTCAAGCAACACCTATAAAACACATTGATTTTTGTGTTACCAGTTAACTGGAATTTATACGAGTATTTAATAGGTTTGATCATGTGATGTCTGTATGTAACTTTTTGACGCGCTAAAAAGAAGATCTAACTAGTATTGGCAAAGACAATATGTCTCGCCTGTGCTTTAGCCATGTTGCACACCAATATGGCTGCTGCTCAGCATGACTAAAAGTTAGTGGCGTGGAGTGGGGTGGGGTAGATTGGTGTTGAGTGGAATCGGTAGATTGGAGTAGAGTAGAGTGGGGGAGATTGGAGCGGGGCTGATTGGGGTAGAGTGAAGTGGGATAGATTATAGTGGGGTAGATTGAGGTAGAGTGAGGTAGACTAGAGTGGGGCAGATTAGGGTAGACTAGTGAAGTACAGTGGGACAGATTTGATTGTTGTAGATTGGATTAGGGTAGATTGGAGTGAGGTTGATGGGAGTAGGGTAGATTGGTGTGGTAGATTGGAGTGGGGTTGATTGAATTGGGGTAGATTGAGTTGGATTGGGGTAGACTGTGGTGGAGTGGGATGGATTGGGATATATTGGAGTAGAGTGGGATAGACTGAGGTAGACTGGAGTGGAGTGGGGTTGATAGGGGGAGCTAGGAGTGGGGTTAATCAGGGTAGATTGGGGTGGAGTGGGGCGGAATAGAATGGAGTAGAGTAGAGAGGGGTTGAATGGACTGGGATAGATTGGGTGAATTAGAGTACAGTAGATAGGAATGGAGTGGGGTAAACTGGAGCTGAGGGGGGTAATTTGGAGAGGTGTGCGGTAGATTGGAGTGGGATAGTTTGGAGCCTGATAGATTTGGGTAGACTGGAGTGGACTGAGGTAGATTGGAGTGGGGTGGGGTGTATTGGGGTAGATTGAAGTGGAGTGGGGTAGACTGGAGAAAAGTGGAGTGGGGTGGATTGGGTTAGATTGGAGTGGGGTTGACTGGAGTGGAGTGGACTAGATTAGGGTGGAGTGGAGTGGCGTAGATTGGAGAGAATAGAGTGGGGTAGATTGGGTGGATTAAAGTAGGGTAGATAGGAATGGAGTGGGGTAGACTGGAGCAGAGTGGGGTAGATTGGAAAGGTGTGAGGTAGATTGGGGTAGATTGGAGTGGGATAGATTGAAGTGAAATAGATTTGGGTAGAGTGGAGTGGGGTAGATTTGAGGTGGGGTAGGTTGGAGTAGGGTAGATTGAAGTGGAGTGAAGTGCAGTAGATTGGAGTGGGGTAGATTGGGTGGATTAGAATAGGGTAGATTGGAACGAAGTGGGGTAGATTGGAGAAGATTAGAGTGGAGTGGGGTAGACTGGAGTGGAATAGTGTAGATTAGATTGGGATAGTAGGGAGTGGGGTAGATTCGAGTGGAGTGGTGTCGACTGGAGTTGAGTGAGGCTGATTGGAGTAGGGCAGAGTAGAGTGGGGTAGTGTGGGGTAGATTTGTATGGGGTGGGGTAGATTGAGTGGGGTGGAGTAGGGTAAATTGGGGTAGACTGGAGTGGAATAGATGGAACTGTAGTAGATTGGG
Organism: Lissotriton vulgaris; assembly: GCF_964263255.1. Taxonomy (NCBI): domain Eukaryota; kingdom Metazoa; phylum Chordata; class Amphibia; order Caudata; family Salamandridae; genus Lissotriton; species Lissotriton vulgaris. Next base: position 1,299,241,523 of record NC_141691.1, read on the forward strand.
GGTAGACTGGAGTGGGGTAGATTGGAGTGGAGTGTGGTAGATTTGAGTGAAGTACAGTAGATTGGGATAGAGTGGAGTGGAGTGGGTTGGTGTGGAGATGAGTGAGGAAGATAGGGGTGAGGTGGAGTGTGGTCAATTGTGCTAGATTGGAGTGGGGTAGATGGTGGTGGGTTGGAGTGGGGTAGATTGTGGTAGAGTGGGGTGGGGTGGATTGGAGTTGAGTGGAGGGGAGTTGGATGGAGTGGATTAGAGACTGGAGTAGAGTGGGGTACATTGGGGAAGTGTGGAGAGTGGGTGGTTTGGGATAGAGGAGTAGATGGAGTAGAGTGGGATAGATTGAAGTGGAGTGAGGGAGATTGGAGTTGAGTTGGGTAGATTAGAGTGAGGTAGATGAAGTTGCAGTAAAGTGGGGTAGACTGGAGTGGAGTATGCTGGAGTAGGATAGATAGGGTGGATTAGATAGGGGCAGATTGGAGTGGCATGGGGTGGTTTGGAGTGGGATAGACTAGTGTTGTAGTTTGGAGTGGGGTAGTTTGGAATGTAGTTGATTGGAGTGGGGTAGATTTCAGTGGGGGGTAGACTGGAGTGGGGTAGAGTAGAGTGGGGTATGGGATGGGGAGAGGAGGGGTAGATTGTAGTGGGGTAGAGTGGGGAAGATGGTAGTGGAGTAGTGGAGTAGATTGAGTAGGATAGATTTGGGTTTGGGTAGATTGCCGTAGGGCAGATTGGGGTGGATACATTAGAGTGGCATGGATTGGGGTGGAGTGAATTACATTGGATTGGAGTGGTGTGGGGTAGATTTGAGTGGAGTGGGGTAGATTGGAGTGAAGTGGAGTGGGGTAGATTGGGGAGGAGTGTGGTCGATTGTGGTAGAGTGGAGTGGGGTAAATTGAAGTGGAATGGAGTAGATTGTGGTAGATTGGAATGGGATAGATTGTGGTAAATTTGAGTGGGGTAGAGTGGAGTAGATTGAGTGGAGTTGAATAGATTGGTGTGGAGTGGGGTAGATTGGAGTGGGATAGACTAGTGTGGTAGTTTGGACTGGAGTTGATTGGGGTGGGGTAGATTTAAGTGGAGTCGGGTAGAGTAGAGTGGGGTGGGGTAGAGTAGAGTGGGGTGTGGGATGGGGAGGGGTATATTGTAGTGGGGTAGAGTCGGGATGATTGTAGTGGAGTAGATTGAGTAGGATAGATTGGGGGGGGATAGATTGCAGTACGGCAGATTGGGGTGGGTTAATTACAGTGGCATGGATTGGGGTGGAGTGAATTAGATTGGATCGGACTGGTGTGTGGTAGATTTGAGGAGAGTGGGATATATTGGGGTGGAGTGTGGCAGATTGAAGTGGGATAAACTGAAGTGAAGTGGAGTAGATTGTGGTACAATGGAGTGGGGTAGAATATGGTAAATTTGAGAGGGGTGGAGTGAGGTAGATTGGAGTGGTGTTGAATAGATTGGTCTGGAGTGGAGATTGGAGTGGACTGCAGTTAACTGGAGTGGTGTGGAGTGGGGTAGAGTGGAGTGGGGCAAATTGAAATGGCATCGGATAGATTGGACTGGAGCAGATTGGAGGGGAGTGAGGTAGATTGGGGTGGCGTGGGATAGACTGGAGTGGAGGGTAGGGTGGGATGGGGTAGATTGGAGTGGAGTGCTATAGATTTGGGTGGAGTTGATTGGGGAGATTAGAATAGATTAGTGGGGTAGACTCAAGTGGAGTGCAGAAGATTGGAGTGGGGTGCGATTGAGGTAACTTGGGGTGGAGTGAAGTAGATTGGAGTGGTGTGGCATGGATTGGGTGGAGTGAGTTAGATTGGATTGGAGTGGGTAGATTTGAATAGAGTGTGGCAGATTGGAGTGAAATGGAGTGGGGTAGATTGGGGTGGAGTGGGGTGTGGTTGATTGGGGTAGAGTGGATTGGGGTAGATTGGAGTGGAGTAGATTGTGGTAGATTGGAGTGGGGTAGATTGTGGTAAATTTGAGTGGGGAAGAGTGGAGTAGATTAGAGTGGAATTGAATAGATTGGTGTGGAGTGGAGATTGGAGTGGAGTGGGCTAGACTGGAGTAGGGTAGAGTGTAGTGGAGTGGGGAGTGGAATGGGGTAAATTAGAATGGCATGGGATATACTAGACTGGAACAGATTAAAGTGAAGTGAGGTAGAGTGGATTGAGGTAGATTGGGGTGGCGTGGGGTAGACTGGAGGGTGTAGTTTAGTGGTGTGGGGTAGATTGGGATGGCATGGTTTGGATTTATTAGATTGGAGTGGGTTGGATTGGGGTGCATTGGAGTGGAGTAGATTAGAGTAGATTGGTGCAGAGTGGGGTAGACTTGAGTGCAGTGCAGTAGATTGGAGTGAAGTGAGATAGATTGGAATGGGGTGGGACTGATTGGGTTAGACTGAGTTGAGTGGGGTAGATTGGAGAAGAGTAGAGTGGAATAGATTGGAGCGGGATAGATTGGGGTGGAGTGGAGTGGGGTAGATTGGAGTGGAGTGAAGTAGACTGAAGTGGCATGAGTGGAGTGGGGTAGATTGGAGAAGAGTAGAGTGGAATAGATTGGAGTGGGATAGATTGGGGTGGAGTGAAGTGGGGTAGATTGGAGTGGAGTGAAGTAGACTGAAGTGGCATATACTGGGTTAGATTGCAGTGGTGTGGGGTGAATTGAATCATAGTGGAGTGGGTTAGAGTGGAGTGAATTGGGCGGACATTGAAGAGGACTGGAGTGGGGTAGGTTGGAGTTGGGTAAACTGGAGTGGGATAAATTAGGGTAGATTGGAGTGGAGTGGGCAGATTGGAGCAGAGTAGATTGGGGTGGGTTGAGTGTTGTGGGGTAGACTGGAGTTGGGTAGATTGGGTGGGGTGGTGTACACTGTAGTGGAGTGGGGTAGATGTGAGTGAGGTAGAGTGAGGCAGTTTGTAGTGAAGTGAATGTGGTAGATTGTGGTAGATTGGAGCAGAGTGGGGTAGATTGGAGCGGGGTAGGTGGTGAGGAGTGCAGGGGCATAAAGTGGAGGGGCATAGAGTGGAGGTGTGTAGAGTAGAGTGGCATAGAGTAGAGTGGCGAGTTGTGTCATGGATTGAGTGGGGTAGCGTGAAGTGGCATGGAGTCGAGTGGCGTGGCATAGAGTGTCTTAGAGTGGAGTGCCATACAGTGAAGTTGGTAGAATGGGGTGGGATGTGTAGAGTGGAAGGGTATACAGGGGAGTAGAGTGTTATAGAGTAGAGTGGTGTAAAGTGGTGTAAAGTGGAACGGTGTAGTGTGGCATATGCATGGTGTGGTAACGCACTGCCATTACAGATATAACATTTTCAATTCAAAGAACCATTGCATTTTCAAAGACATTTAGCTTTACTGTACACAAACAATAATGGGTGGAAATCTCATCACCTAGTGTATTGATGTGTTTTGATCATATTTCAATATTTGTTTCCACCACAATTCAGAATTACAAAAAATTGTACTTCATTTTCGCTTCCCTAATTCTGATATATTCTGAAACATCGGCACCGTTCATTTTTGTTGTGTGCTAGAAAACAATTCATCCTACACCCTCGTCTCTCACATGGCTACTCAGCAGGTTTGTCCATAAATTCTCTCACTTTGAAGTCACAGAAAGAAAAGTAAACAGCAATCTTCCTCTGAAGGCAGAGACTGACATTTGACCTCTGTCTTTCAATGCACACCAAATGTGACTATATTAGTACAAGATTTAAAGACTTGTTTACAGAAAGCGAGTACGAGGAAGGGTACAGTAAATAAGGGATGCTCACAAGAGGGATGAACTCAGGTTGGACAACCTCAAGGAAATAAAATCAGCAGATAGAAAGTATGCAACTGTGAATTACAAACCACAAAGCCAATAGTAAGCAATTGGTAAAATGCATTCCCAGGGAAGCTTTCCGAATGCCCACAAGAAGTTGTAAGCAAAATAGACAGATGCGCTGCTTCGTAAGCTTAGACCTAAAAAGTTGCTGTCCGCTTCATGGACTGCCTTACTAGTGGAATTGATAAAGAGGCAACACTTAGGGCTGGAATGGTCATTCAGGATACCTGAAACCCCAGGTAGGATAGGAGGCAAGTGACTGCGCTGATGGCTGTGGGGGCTGAGGGATCCTCAGCACATCCAGCGCTGAGGTAGAAGCGCACACTATTCTTATTGGACCATTCACAATTTGCTGCTGCAGAGAAATAACGCTCCAGAGTACCATGCCAGATCCTGAAGTATTAGAATGTTTTAAGGTTTCTGTTCCTCGCATCCTGTAAAACCTATGAACTATAATCTGACATATTTAGACAACTCCGCTCAAACATGAATCGTGTTGCACCAACTTTAAAAACATTTTCTTGGTGGGGAGTCTCTCCAGGAACCCATTAGGAATCAAATCAAATCTGCTTATCAAGCAATTGCTGCACTATGAAGCTGGTGTTTAAATATTTCAATACCTCAAAAGATCTGGGATGCCTGGAAGAATTTTAGAAGCTAACTCTGGGAGGGGCACAAGGGGAAGGGAAGGGGATTGGGGGTTAAGCTACAGAAGGAAGATTCGGATAACCATGAGCGCTAGGTGCATCTAACACTGTACTATGTACTGTACGGCATTGTGTCTGAAGCAACTGTTTAATAAAAAGAAAAGAAAACATTTCAATACCTCAGATGTTTCAAGTGGATATAAAAGTGTGGCCCCCTCTGTGCCCCCATTCTATCATTGCAAGCACCACCAGTTTCTCCACACCTTCCTCCCACGTACCAATAGAAATTTACAGACAAGGCGTCTAGGTTACCTGAAAACTGCCACATGTAGTGCAAACATGGCAGTGTGCAACACATGACACTCCAATATGAAGTGAATTCTTCAGTGGCAATAATCACCTATGTATGCTACATGGTTTTGCAAAATTGCCGCAGCGGGTGGAGTAATTGCTTTTTTTTAAACAAACACTGGCAAAGTCAATGGCTCTGGCCTTAGCAAGCGTGTTATTTTAGTTATTGGCAATCATGTACAAGATGCAAAAAAAACTGGCAAAAATGAGAGTCCATGTATGCAGGTATATTCAATGTATTTTTATTATGAATATGTTGGGAAACATGAGAATGGCGATACAGATAAGCCGAGTAGTCATCGAGAAGACCGTCAACAAGCAACTGGCCGCCTTCCTCGAGACGAACGGATCCCTCGACCCCTCACAGTCTGGCTTCCGAGCCAACCACAGCACCGAGACCGCACTCATCGCTGCCACCGATGACATCCGAACCCTGATGGACAACGGAGAAACAGCGGCCCTCATCCTCCTAGACCTCTCCGCGGCCTTCGACACCGTCTGCCACCGCACCCTAGTGCAGCGCCTCTACAACGTCGGAATCCAGGAGAAGGCACTGGAATGGATCATCTCCTTCCTCGACGGAAGAACCCAGAGAGTCCGCCTACCACCGTACAAATCAAAGGCCACCGAAGTCATCTGCGGCGTACCCCAAGGATCCTCGCTGAGCCCTACTCTCTTCAACGTCTACATGAGCCCCCTCGCGGCCATCGCACGCCGACACAACCTGAACATCATCTCCTACGCCGACGATACCCAGCTGATCCTCTCCCTTACCAACGACCCCGCCGCCGCCAGAGCCAACCTTCACGAAGGAATGAAAGAGGTAGCCGAGTGGATGTCGACCAGCCGCCTGAAGCTGAACTCGGACAAGACGGAAGTCCTCATCCTGGGATCCTCGCCCTCCGCCTGGGACGACTCCTGGTGGCCCCCCGCCCTGGGAACCGCACCCAAACCGACAGACCACGCACGCAACCTGGGCTTCATCCTGGACTCCTCCCTCTCCATGACCAAGCAAGTCAACGCCGTCTCCTCGTCGTGCTTCAACATCCTGCGCATGCTACGGAAAATCTTCCGGTGGATCCCCACTGAGACCAGGAAGACTGTCACCCAGGCCCTCGTCACCAGCCGACTGGACTACGGCAACGCCCTCTACGCCGGAACCACCACCAAGCTCCAGAAGAGACTCCAACGGATCCAGAACGCCTCAGCCAGACTCATCCTCGACATCCCACGACACAGCCACATCTCCGGACACCTAGGAGACCTGCACTGGCTCCCGGTCAACAAGAGAATCACCTTCCGTCTCCTTACCCACGCACACAAAGCTCTCCACGATCAAGGCCCGAGCTACCTCAACAACCGCATCAACTTCTACGCTCCCAAACGACACCTCCGATCAGCCAGTCACGCCCTCGCCGCCGTCCCCCGCATCCGAAGAACGACAACAGGAGGAAGGTACTTCTCCTACCTGGCCGCCAAGACCTGGAACTCCCTCCCGACCGACCTGCGCCTGACCCAAGACCATCTCGCCTTCAGGAAGAAGCTCAAGACCTGGCTCTTCGGGCAGTAGCAGCACCCCCCCCCCCCCTCCCCCCCCCTAGCGCCTTGAGACCCTCCGGGTAAGTAGAGCGCTCTATAAATGTCTATGATTGACTGACTGATTGATTGAGTATTGGTAAGACCTCAAAATGTGAGACTCAGATGTAGTCTTCAACAGTGTAGAGCAAGCAAAAACAAAGGTGAGCATCAACAAAGAAGCGTGCAAAAACTGCAGCATTATTTATTTCTGTGACTGCATTTTCACGAGGATTGTCAGAACTCTGTACAATAGGGGCAGTCTCCTTGTATTTTTGCAAGATTCACTGCTGCATTTGGCTTCACGACCATTTTTAGGTCTAGCGTTACCCAAGAACCTTTGATTTTAGGAGCATGGGGAGTTGGTCAGCTCACTTGAGCAACTGGCCAACTTTGCTGTGAGTGACAGCATTGTGTTCTTTGACAAAGAGCACATCCACACATAAAATAGTTCCCTTCAATGTAATTGGCAACTATAGCAATATGTGCTTTTTGAGATCAACACAAATAATATGTTTGCTTTTAGACAATGTTTTTTTTTATATTGACAATGGTCTGGCAGCTCCCCATCAATAAAGTTTTACAAAAACCATGATAAAAACAAAACAAGCACTGACAAAGCCAAAAGGCTGTCAGTGTACGCCATAAGTATCGACTTTGCCAATGGATGTTGGCAATGGAAAATATCCGTGTTTTCCAATTATTCTGCATTCTGCTCTTGTACTTTTCTTAAAACTCTATTTCTCAGAAACCCCTCCTTAAGTATGCCGTGGTTTATTGCAGTTTTTTACCGAACTGCAGATGGTGCTCAGTAAACTTGTGATTGTGATGATGGAAGTTATTCATTCGAAGAAAAGCCTAAAATCTTGAAGCAATGTTTATTTTGGACATAGCCTCACAACACACAACAGTTCTGTGAAATAATGTTTTGCTACTGATGTTGCTTTAAAAATGCGTTGAAGCTCCTGAGCTGCCTCCTTTATATCCAGGGTCTCCACTCTCTTGCCTTAGGAAGCAAGCATAGCAAGTAACCATGTGGTTAGACAATTACCTCCATTTGGACCGTGTGCCACCATCTTGTCAGTTTGTTGTCACCTAAAACTTGGTGCTGAGAACCCGTTTCCCCATACTGTACAGCTCCCATACTCTCTTCTTGGCGCAAGTTGGCCAGTCCATACAAACTTACCTTTGATACGCCGCCCCTGGCCTGTCTAATAAAGCTTCACTACTTGTATTCCTTATGCTGCTTTCCCACAACACACGCTACTTACATTCAAAAGCGTGCTGCCCTCGAGCCTCGTTAAGTTAACGGCTAACTGTTGTAAGCTTCATAACTTCTTAATGCACACTGTTAAAAGGTTTAATATTTGCAAAATGTCTCTGCTCTTAAGCCATATGCAAACCAGTCAATGTCTTATCATCTGGTTCTATTGGGCTGCATGCACGTCATTCAGAAAAATCTCAGGCTGTGTCCTTACATCGATCCGAGGGGTGTTGGTGAAATAACCGGCCCCTCACAGGTACTCCTCGTCACCAGTGATAAGATACAGAAATACATGACACTGGTTGACTCTTTATCGCTCATTTCAACAACAAGGCACAGCTGATCCGCCCACCTCACAGTTTCATTTCTCTGCCTCCACCAACTGACGTCCTGTTCCCTAGACACCACTCAAGTCACTGGGTGGAATATGCAGACTCAGTGGTTCCTTAAAGGGAAGCCCAAAACAATTGGTAGTGTGATAATGCTATTCTGTGAGTGGTGTGAGCGTGCTGTCAGTAATATACGACTACTAGTCTGTGAGAGGTGGAAGAGTGTTGCTGGTCGTTGTTATACCTGCTGCTCAGCCAGTGTGACTGTGGGTGTGGAATGTTGGTGTGGGGGGGATGCCATTGGAATGTTGGTGAGTGAGAGAGTCGGTTGGAGGATGGGCTGAGAAGCAGCAAGACTGGTCTTGGTGGGGCTCTTGATGATAACATCTATTTTAATAAATTAACCTTCATAATCTAACCTGGACTACTGGACCTCTTTCATTTACCACATTTTGACGATGATTCGAGAACCTAAGCGTACAAATGGATTGAAAGAAGAAACAATGCATACAAAATCTACAGGAAATTAGAGCCTAAAGAAACTACAGTTGGAGGCACTTTTCATGAAAACAAGAGTATGGAGTGCAACTACATAGTTTTGCAGCCTGTGCCCCACCAGTGACCTCAGGACCGGTCTGCCCCAACCTGGGTGTGCTACAACTATATATGTCACCTTTGACTTGTAAGGTGTGGATTTCGGTGATTGGAGCTGGACTGGCCACGTACTGCCCCACCTACAACCGTTGGATCCGTCTGCTGCTAGCCCGGTGTGGGAGGATCTGACTTCGGCATATGTTGGGCAGCCTTTTGTGTCCCTGTCTGGTTCACCGTGTGGAGATCGGCAGTGGTCCAGCGGGTGTGAGGTTATTGGCTGCTGGGTCGAGGCAACATCAATATGAGGAATTAATTGTAGAGAAAATGAGTTTGAGGTTATTGGACCCAGCAGTATGTTTTCTGGCAGTTTCAGTATCAGGACTGCTTCCAGCACATCGATGTTTGAAAGTGGCACATACATCCATGTGGAATATGCCAGGTCTGGTGGCTCAGTGGACTAATGCATCCATTGCAGGGGCCTGTGTTTGACCTCATGGCCACAGGTTCAAATCCCTGTGTATCCGCTCAGCCTTTCATCCAACTGAGGTTGATAAAATGAGTACCATTGAGTTGGGTAACAATAAACATCTGTTATTCAGCGCCAAGAGACCTCGTTGGGGGGAACGTGTGCTTTACAAATACACATGTTATGTTATGATTACAACTGAAGCCCGTCGGAATCATTGCAGGACTGTTGAAGTGAGTTGTTTTGGCATTATTTTGCCCACATTTCAATTTTGATGTTCTGTGTAATGCTAGGGGTTTGGTCTCATCTGTATCGACCGTTTTCCTTTACACAGCATTTTAAAAGCAACAAAACGTAGAGCGCCTGTCCTTACCTTGTTTGTTGGGTTACGTGGTGGTGTAGCATGAGGATTTGAAGCATCTCTGTGATGCTGGATGTGTGGCGCATGCACCCGCCTTGAGCCACTCGGCGCGGCTCTCCCTTACGTGCCGCCATCTTGCAAGTGGGAAGCTGTGCCTGCAGTGTGCCATCCTCATGACAAGCTTTGAGTTCGCTCTTCTGGTCTCGGCGAGAGTTGATTTTCTTGGCGCAGCTACAAACACTTTGGAGATGCGACACAACTATACTCCCTGAGTTTTAGAGAGGGCTCTACATCATTATCTAACTCCTGCGCTGTGTACTTTTTGTTGTTTGCGGACTTCTACACCACAGAGAGGGCTTCTACACCATAGAGAGGACTAGTAACTGCAAAGCTTCTTAAGGTACCTGAGAGTTGTGAGGGATTTCGGGTGAGGAGTCGCTCACCAAAGGGAAGCACCAGTTTCCTTGATGTTGGTGTAATTTCTAATGTTAAATTCCCATGCTTGCTGTGGCCTGCATTGAGAGGGAATATTCTAATGCTGGCCTATTGTCAAATGTTCAATGCTTAACTGTTTGGTTTTGCTGTTTTGCTGTGCTTCGTTTTTTCCTTTCCCTGGCAGGTTTCGCAGAGCGATTTGAGTTATATAGGTGGTCAGAGCACTTGCGAAGTGTAGATTAAGGGAGTGTGTCATGTACAAGTTCTAGAGTTGATTTTGAGTGCTACTTGTGACGGGGTGTTTCAGTCTTCTATAGGGGAAAGGGCATAGTTAAGCCATATTTTGTGTGTATGGAGTGTTGTTCCACCCTTACTATGGGTTTGGGTGAAGGGCAGAGAGTAAGCCGAATTAATGTGTTCTTTCCACTCTTCCTACGGGGTAAGAGTGAGGGGCAGGATTAAGCCAACTCTTGAGTGGTTGAAGGTTTAATGTGTTATTAGACTTTGATTCCACCCTTACTGCGGATTTGGATGAAGGGCAGGGTAGATGCCAAATGGCTAGTGTTTGGAGTATGGAGTTTTTCCCACCCTGCCTATGGGGTAAGGGTCAGTGTGAAGCCATTTTACGCGTGATTGCAGTGTTTCCCACCTTTACTACGGGTTTGGGTGAAGGGCAATGTAGATGCCAAATGGTTGGTGTGGAGTGGTTTTCCACCCTTCCTACGGGGTAATGGTGAGGGCAGAGTCTAAGCCACTCTTGACGTGTTATTGACGTTTTCTTCCATCCCTACTAAGGGTTAGGGTGAGGGGCAGTGGTATGCAAAGATGTTTCACCTTTTCCATTTATTTATTTTTGCAGTTGTTTGGACGGTTCACTACTGCGCCCTGTGGTTGGTACTCTACATGCTGCTTTTTATGTTAGCCTGGCCAGCTGGCATGTTTTGTGGTATCAGGGGTTGGATTGGGGTATTGTGGTGTGGTAGAGTGTGTGTTGGTGTCTGGTTACAAAGGGAGAAGATGAGGGTGAGTGTATTCTTATAATTACTTACTGTGGTCTTGTTTGCAAGAATTATCTTATGACATATTGTGCAAATTGCATTCAATGTTTTTTATCTGTTCTTTGTATGCACGTTTGCAATTAGTGTGTTTCAACATGTCGTGCGTGAAATGTTTTCCACCTATTATTTTTCATGCATTCACATTAATTCTCATTGTTACATGGTAAGCATTCATGCAAGTGTTCTAAGGTTATTCACTGTAAAGAAAGGAGATGTGTTATACCTGCTGCTCAGCCAGTGTGACTGTGGTTATGGAATGTTGGTGTGTGGGGATGCTGTGGAATGTTGGTGAGTGAGAGAGTCAGTTGGAGGATGGGCTGAGAAGCAGCAATGCTCCTGGTGGGGCTCTTGATGATAACAACTATCTTAATAAATCAACCTACATAATCTACATGTACCAGCCGTCTTTCATTTACAACAGTAGTGTATGACGACTATTCTTTGATGGTTGTGGAAATGCTTCTGGTAGAGTGATATTGCTCTGTGAGTGGGCTATTAGTAGTGTGAGACAGGTAGACTGTTAGAAGAGTGAGTGACTCTTCAGTAGGCTGTGATTGCTAGTCTGTGTGGGGAATGAGAGTGCTTTCAGTAGTGCAAAACTGATAGCCTGTGAGAGGTTTGAGGGTGCTGTCAGCAGAGTGAGACTGCTAGTGTATGAAGGGTGTGGGAGTTCTCTGTACAGTGTGACTGCTTGTTGATAGTGCGTCACTGCAATTCTGGAAGTGGTGCGAGAGTTTTGTCTTTATTGTGTGACTGCTAGCATGTGACAGTTTTGAAAGAGCTGTCTATAGAATGTGTATGTGTGTGTGTGTTTGTGTTTTCCCCACATTGCCACTTGGACGTAGACAGAACACTTACAGGGGATAGATAATGCAAAGAACATCATATGTGTATTATGGAAACGGTCTATAGGGGAGAAGCTCAAATTATACTTACGAAATGCCAGCTGCAATAAATTAGTCTGTCAAAGCAGAGGTGGCAGGAAAAGGGACGCTGTCGGTGAGTGTGAAGCCCGTGCCATTACTTGGCCACCGAAAGACTCACGTTCATATCTGAAGAGCCTTTCCACTCACTGCTGGCAGAGTGTGGTTCCAGAGATTTCCATAATTACATCCCTTTGTCAGTGAACGCACGCCCGTTTTCCTTCTGCGCATGCGCAGAAGCACGCGACAACCCATTGCAGTTCTGTCTGGAAGAGCACAGGCGCGCTCAGCGGCCGGCAGGCGAGTGAACGAAGGAGCCCGAACTAGGAAGTGAAAGGTGACCGCAACAGGCTGAACAGATGCAACAAATCTGAGGGTTTCTGGAGCCCCAATAATGAGAGCTGGTACATATCAAAGATATAGAACCCTAATGAAAACCATTGATTTTTGTCTTAAAGCTCTCGAGTTAAAAAGAAAAAGAATGTAAGCACAATTTGAAGACGTCGGAAGGCGAGATGTGGAAACAATTTGTGAATTCCCAAGGCTCACATTCAGGGGGCACCTTTTGTGCCAATAAAGAATCCCAAACTGTAAACATCTGGGACAAGCAGAGAACTGAAAACATTGGACAAACGTTCTTAATATCGGCACCAGAACACGGAGTTTTATGAAACCACAATAATCACATGCAGAGGGGCACGCTGGTCCTGAACATTACCCCGTACATCTCTTTAGAGCAGCGGTCTTAAAACTTCTTAATGCTGCGCCCCCCTGTAAAAAAATTAAAAATCTTCGAGCCCCCCTTCATTTTTTCACAAGTCTTCTGCTAAATTGCCAATGTTCAAATATGTCTCAACATATTTAAGCATTGCAGTTAAACTTTTTTTACCTCTTTTTACACATATTCCCAGGGAGGATATAAATGACAAAAGTTGTTAGCTGTGGAGCCTCTGGGGCCAGGCTAGGCCTACTGCGCAGCGCTGCTTAGAATAAGGGGGACCCACACTCTGTTGCTGCTCTGGTGTGGACCGGAAGTGCCGTGCCACTCCGGTCCCTTTATTTAAAGCTTTCTGGCCACGCCTGGCCAGAAAGTGATACATGGTGCGGAGTGCTTCCGGGGCTCAACCTGAGACCCTCGGAGCACTAGAGCGCTACATCCCTTCCCAACTTGGATTTTTCAAAACAACTATAATGATCAGTTCAACATGCAAAGTCTGCCAGTTTGTGATTGGGCCGTGGATTGGATCTCAGGTTATATTGCCACTTGCCTCTCGGAGGGATCTGGTCTCGAGGAGGTCCCGGTGAGGACAGAGACGGGTGTTCTGCAATGTCTGGGGGCACACTCGAATTATCTCTTGTGGCTGCATGTTCTCCCTCTTCTCTCGCTGCAGGTGCGTCATCATTTGAGTTCTGTCCTTTTGGAGCGGGTATTGGTTTGAACCACGATACATTGCGAGTCACCTCTTCTCCATCGCGGCTGACGGTGACTGCTGTTCCATGGGTTTCCTTGATGACCCAGGGCTCCGGTTCGAATGGGGTCTTGAATTTTCCTCCGGGCCTCCTTGTTCGTATTAGCACTGTCTCTCCTGGATTCAGGGTCTTTGTTTGGGCTCTCCTCCTACAACTCGCTTTTTCGTTTGTCTTCCTTCTCCTTTCTTGGGTGCTTGCCGGTGAGTACGGTGCGGGAGCCCAGCCGTCAGCCATTGGTAGCAGGTCTCTCCGAGGGCCGGCCAGCATCAATGCCCATGGTGATTGCATGGTGGTGCTGTGCGGTGTGCTGCGATACTCCCTTAAGAACGCCTGTAGTGCTTCTTCCGGGTCACTCCCTTCCGCTGATGAAATTCTCAGTACTTTGTTTATCGTCCTCATAAAGCGTTCTACCTCACCGTTGGCTTGCGGCCATTGCGGGGTAATTCGGTGATGCTTTACACCAAGGTTGTCCAGGAACTCCTTAAACTCACTCCCCTGGAACGGGGGCCCATTGTCTGTCTTGATGACCATTGGGATGCCGAACAACGCAAAGGTTTTGGTGAGGATGGGGCGAATGTTCGCGAAGCTGGTTGATGCTGCCGTTTCCACTATGGGGTATTTGGTGTAGTTGTCCACTAGCACTACTGTGACTCTCCCGTCTGGGAAGCTGCCAAAGTCCAGGCTTAACCATGCCCATGGTGATGGGGCGTGTTCCTCCGTGATTATTGGGGCTGGTACTTCGGGGCTGCTCGTGATTTGACATGCTCGACACTCTCGCACGCAAGCTTCAATGTGCTCCTCCATGTTGGGGAACCATATCTTCTCCCGCATCCTCGCCTTCATTCTGCGGGTGCCTTGGTGCCCCTCGTGTGCCAGGGTGGTTGCTCTCTCTTGTAGTGCTTTGGGAATGACCACGCGAGTCCCTCTTAGTAGGAGGCCATTGTCAGCACGGCTGAGTTCATCGTGAATCTTCCAGTATTGTTGCAGGCGTGTTCTGTCTGCTTCGTTCCACCCGTTGGTGTCCTTCAGGAAGTTTGCCCACGTTCCGGATTGTATAGCTTCCTTTACCCTTCCGACGACTGCATCGTTGTCATAGTGGGAGATGATGACATTGGCGGTCAGCGCACAGGGGCATGCACCCGTTGCTAGCATGTTGATGAATTCCTCGGTTTGTACTTCTTGGTCCGCATTGCCGGGCTCCTCTGCGGGGGGATGGCGCGACAGGAAGTCTGCCGGGTTCTTCGCCCCCGGCCGGTACACTAGGTCCATTTGGTACTGTTGAACTTGGATTGCCCAGCGTTCGATCCTTGGCGGTGGATGTGGCGCGGTCCCACGGAATAAGGGGATTAGCGGCTGGTGGTCTGTCACCATTCTGAATGGGTGACCGGAAACGTAGAGGTGAAAGTGGGCGCACGCCCATTTTACTGCCAGTGCCTCCCTCTCAATTTGTGAATATCGTGATTCTGTCGCAGTCAGGGCTTTGCTTGCGAACGCCAACGGGGCCCATACCCCTGGTTCAGATTCTTGCGACAGGAGAGCTCCCAGGCCCACTGGGCTGGCGTCCACTAGTACTTCGGTGGGCCTTGCCGTGTTGAAGTACGCCATCGTTGTGCTGTCTAGCAGGGCTTCTTTGATCTGGTTGAATGCTTTGTTTTCTGTTTCCGTCCATTTCCACGAGCTGTCCTTCTTTGTCAGGTTTCTCAGGGGCTCCGCGATGGTGGCCAGATTGGGTATGAACCTGGCGCAGTACTGCGCCATCCCTAAGAAACTCCTTACTTCGGAAGCGGTTGACGGTGCTGGAGCGTTCTTGATGGCGTGCGATTTGCGGGGGTCCACCTTTACTCCGTCTGAGTCGAATACATATCCGAAGAACTCTATTGATTTCCTGAAGAACTGGCATTTGTCTTTGTGTAAGGTGACGCCATACTGAGTGAGTCTTTGTAAGGTGGCTTTCAGTCTTCGGTGGTGTTCTTCACTGGTTTTGGCGTGAATCAAGATATCGTCGCTGACGTTCAGCACTCCATCAAGTCCTGTTAGGATTTCTTTTATTGTGTTTTGGAAGATTTCGGCTGCGGATGAGATGCCGAAGTTTAGTCGCTTGTATCGCCTTAGCCCTAGGTGCGTTGAGAATGTTGTAATGTAGCGGCTCTCCTCCGCTAGCCTGAGCTGGTGGTATCCTGCATTGAGGTCCAACTTAGAGAACCATTGGGCCCCATTCAGATCCGTCAGGATGTCATCAACTGTTGGGGTGAGGTGTCGCTCCCGTCGAATGGCTTTGTTGGGGACCCTCATATCTATGCAGATGCGGATTTTGCCTGGCTGGCGCGGCTTCTCGGCTATCACCATCGGGGATACCCACGGCGTCGGCCCCGTTACTTTCTCAATTACCCCTTGTTCTTCCAGTTGGTTGAGTTCCTTTTCCACGGCTGCGCGCAGGTGGAAGGGTATCCTTCTGTGTCGTAGGGCTATAGGCTGGATGGCGGGGTCCATGTGCAGTTTGATCGGTGGTCGCTTGATCGTGCCGAGACCCTCGAACAATGTGGGGAACATTTCCAGGATGTCTTCTGTTTGCAGCGCCTTGACGGCGTTTGCAAACGCAATGAGGCGGAGGTCTTCAGCTGTGTTGCTGCCTACAAGCAGGTCTGCTTCCTTGTCTATCACGTGGAACGTTGTCGTCACCTCGTTGTCTTCTGCTTTTACTTGGACTTTCATTTTCCCTCGTAGTGGGAGGGGTTCCTGGCTGCTGTACGTTAGTATGCGCGCCTTTGAATGGACTAGCTTGGGTCTTGGCTTCAGTGCTTTATAGTGCTGGATTCCCATGACGTTCACGGTGGCTCCTGTGTCGATGACGCCATACGCAGGGGACCCGTCGATGTGTATTTGGCACTTGGGTTGTGGTCTCCGTCGCTTCTTCAGTTCACTTACGAATGACACGTAGTAGCATTCGTCTTCATCTTCTGAGGGGGAATCGTCGAACTGGGGCTGTCTTGGCGATCTGTGAGATTGAGATGGCGTTGCGTCGTCTAGCGATAGCTGCTTCACTGCTCCCGTGATTGGTCTTCTTCCGGACGCCCCTCTTCCGCGGGAGCCACCCCTGCATACGCTTGCGAAATGGTTAGGTATTCCGCACTTTGAGCATGTCTTGCCACGTGCTGGGCAGCCATCTTGGTTGTGCTCGTCTCGGCCACAGTATCCACATGACGCTCGGCGTGGCGTCCTGGTCGGCCATCTTCCTCTGCTTCCCCGGCTGGTGTTGCGGACTGCATCCACCCTTTCTGTCTTCACCACGGTTCCTGTTTCTGCCCGCGGGTTCAAGGCTGCTTCCATCGCTGTTGCGCGGGCATCCGATAGTTCGTGGGATCTGGCTAGGATCAATATTTCTTCGAGTGTGATTCGCGGCTGCCTTAGAATGAGTGTTCTTAGGTGCTTGTTGCGGCAACCTTGAATGAGCTGCGCGGTCACCTCTTTCTTTTCGTCATCGTCCGTGCACGTGCTTATGAGGTCCCTCAGTCGTGCATGGAACGCATCCATGGTTTCTCCTTCCCTTTGTCTGGATTGGCGAAACTTGAACCGCTCGTAGTGCGGGTTTAACTGGGGGTCGAAGTGCGCGTTTAGCGCAGTGACTGCAGCGTCATAGTCATCGTCATCTCCTGTGTCCGGGAGATGTTTGAACAATTTGTACAGCTCCGTGCCCCCAAAGTGTAACAGCAGGGACCTCTTCACTTCATTGTCTTTTTCCCTGGTGGCAGTGAAGTAGTTGTTGAGTTGCCCTAGCCACACCGCCCATCTGGGGGCCGCTGTCCCGGGGTCTATTAGTTCACTGAAGGGCGGTAGTGCCTGGATTTGTGAGTGTGCTGACGGCGTTGGTGGCACTGCTGGTGCTGGTGGTGCTGCTTGTTGAACTGGGGCGGCTCCCCCAGATGCTCCCCCTGGGTTGGTGGTCATTATAATGCTGGGTGGTGGCTGGGCGCTCGCCTTTTAGGTGTCTTTGTGGTATTCTTGGTTGCCTTTGCTTGTGCTTGTTGGTGTAAGCTAGGTCTGGTGTGCAGCCGGTGGTTACTTGGCTTTGCCTGTGCTTGTTTGGGGTTGGCTGTGGCCAATGCTTGATGGGGGGGGCGCTGCTTGCGCGTATATGGCCTGTGTGTGCTTCTTGGTGGGGTTAACCTTGCTTGGCCTTCTCTGTGTTCGCGGGGCCTCGCGCTCGATTTTCTCGAGGCGCCCGTCCGGCCTTGCGCTCTCCCGGGCTTTTCCTGCAGGCGGTGACGTCTTCCTTACCGCGCATGCGCGTACTGCTGGGCCTGCCGCCGGCTCGCTTCTGTCGGCTCGCGTCTTCGTTCTGGGCCTTTCTGCCGCCGCTGCCGCCGGTGCCACACGCAGCCCCTTGCTCACGCTGCTTACCGGTGTGCGTGGCTTCTGCTCTCGGCTGTGGTCGCCGTCACGGGCGCTCTTCTCCGGTGCTCGGCTGTGGCAACTGAGTCGGCGGGCACTCAAGCAGGTAACGCTGGGGGTTTTCACCGATCCGCTTATTGGCATCCCACCCTCGTCGCCAGTGTGGAGCCTCTGGGGCCAGGCTAGGCCTACTGCGCAGCGCTGCTTAGAATAAGGGGGACCCACACTCTGTTGCTGCTCTGGTGTGGACCGGAAGTGCCGTGCCACTCCGGTCCCTTTATTTAAAGCTTTCTGGCCACGCCTGGCCAGAAAGTGATACATGGTGCGGAGTGCTTCCGGGGCTCAACCTGAGACCCTCGGAGCACTAGAGCGCTACATTAGCGATGGCCCATTACAAGGTGGCAAACTGCTGCTCATGTTTTTTTAACACTTGAAACAAAGCATCATGCTTCTCTTGGCCAGAGACTGGCGCCCCCCCCCCCCCTGCTTTAGAGAGTGTTAAAGGGCAGAAACCTGTCAACATCTTCATGCGGCTCGAATTACCCACCTGTATTACATTTATTTCTACCATTTGGGATATTAATGAAATTGTTCAGCCAAAAAATAGGTAGTTATAAAGTCTGCACCTCTTTCTACCCCTCCCCCGCAATATGGCCTTTAACACACCCAAGCCTGGTTCACATAGGAAGCCCCTCTTGCAAACAAGAAAAACACCTAAATCGCTCCCATCCAAAAGGGTAGCAGCCTCCACTGGCATGGATCATGTTATTGTGGGGAGGGGTAAGATGATGAAGCCTGCCACCTGAATGAGGGTGACGGCGTACTGCCCTTTAAGGATAGATTCTTTTTTACACTCACTGGGACACTTAATCATGAAAAACAGGAGTATCTTTTGTATGTTGTTACTTGACTAGGAAGATGTCGTTTCCAGGCCCTTCCTTCTATTTGTTCCCTCTTCTGTGAATAGTATAAAAATGTGAAAGTCAGCCATTTTGGTGCAAGAAATGTGATTTTTCAGTGTGAATCTGAAGGGTTTTACCAAAGATGGAACATCTGTGAAATCATATGACATTTGTGATGAGCCAGGGGCATACCATCAGGTTTATAAGGCCCATGCATATCTCACTGTGGAAGATAAAAAGCCATTATTGAATTGTATTGTATTGTAATGTGTATACTTACAATCTCAATGTGCAGGTAGCGTGCTACACTGTGTAGGGTGTGTGGTTGGAGTAAATTTATCTTCATTTTGATACTATGTGGTATGTGTTTCCACGTTGTGGAAAGATGACTATCGGCGTGCAGTAAGCATGTCACAGGACACATCACATTGTAATGTACTGGATGAAGAGGTGTGAGAGACAGACACACAGTTTATGGTTACGAGTAAATTGCCAGCCTTGATCTTCTCTGTGCCTGTATGGTTCTCTTGTATGTTACAGTCCACCTTGATGGTTACCACACAGGGTCCTCCATTGTGAGATCTTACGGACCCAAGCACTTTTGTGCCACTACTCTGCTTCCTACACTGTGACCAGGACGGGGCAAGGACTTCAAGTCCCAGGCAACATCGCGGCTATGCGCAGCCCCCGTCACCAGGAGGAGCTTTAACCCCTTCCACACTCATGACGAGCCCAGCTCGTCATGGAGCAGGGCGCTCGCACGCTGATGCCGAGCTGGGCTCGTCATGAATAAAGGAAAATAGCAATTCCCAGCACAGCAGGGGAAAACGCCTAGCAGCCATGTTGTTAAACATTGTTGAGGGCTCCCGCAACGTGGGACACCAATTTTTGTGCCACTACTCTGCTCCCTACACTGCGACCAGGACAGGGCAAGGACTTCAAGCTCCAGGCAACATCGCAGCTGTGTGCAGCCCAAGTCACCAGGAGGCGATTTAAACATCTTTGCGGGCTCCCGCAGTGTGGGACGCCTGTTTTTGTGCCACTACTCTGCACCCTACACTGCAACCAGGACGGGGAAAGGACTTCAAGTTGCAGGGCAACATCGCAGCTGTGTGCAGCCCAAGTCACCAGGAGGCGCTTTAAACATCGTCACTGGCTCCTGCAGCACGGGACAGGTGCGGGGCGTGAGCGGGCCCGTCCTTGACCGTCAGCGCCTGGCGGAGGCTGTGCATGGCCATACCTCAAGTTCGAGGACTTGGTTTGTCTTGTTCCTAAGGTACTATTTGGCATTGATCTTCCAACTTACTGCCTCATATTCTCATAACCAAATTTCTCTTACCGTCCCCTGCAGTATTGACTCATTGACTGCTTGGCATGGGGAAAAGGAAAGTGACTGAGGTTGGGCCGGGAGGCGCTACAAAGAAGCGATCCAAGAAACTGTCCCAGGACTCAAGCCTCGAACCCGGGAGAGAAGGTGTGCATGGGGAGAACGTGCTAGATCGTATTGAGAACAACATTGCAGATTGTGAGGGGTTGCTTACAACACCTGTTCCATCCTTTGACACCACGCCCCTGCTCCCACCAATACGGCCTCCCACCCATATACCCCTGCTGGGTCTACTAGCACAGGGTATGGAACATACCAAGTTTATTTAGGAAAATGGTTAGCAAAACACACCCAATGCCAGCCCCAAAAGCACTAAAAGAGCCCCCCTGCAGCCTTCTGTGTCCTGTGAGTGAAGCCTGCAACTCTGAATGTGCTATGCTAGCCGACCTCCCCTTGAGTAATCAATTTGCACCTCTTGCAGAGCAATCCACTACAAACGATGTATATAGTGATTCGTTCAAGCATAATAGATGATGGGCTACATAGGAACCTCTCCCTTGGCGAAAGGACGGCTGCTAGTGAACTCCCACCCTCCAACTTAGACCTTCAGAGGGAAATAGTAGCCCTAAAAGGTAGAATTGAGACTTTGACTGCCTTAATGTCAAAATGTTTACCATAAATTAAAAGAATGTAGCAGATCTCAGTCCCTCGCACCAGTGCTCACCCAAAATATTCATACAAGCTCAAGGATGGGCTCTCCCACCTCCCTTTGCATGCAAACTGGCCACAATGCTTTGATCATCAATTCTGTCCCTCAGCTTGGCCCTTTAACCTGCAATGATAGGGCTTCTGGTACCCTAACATCTGTACATGGCAGGCATCAGGAGGTGCAAGAGTGGAAACATAGGGTTGCACCACGGGGCCCGGCGGGGCATGGGATGCTGACAGAGCAAGTATCACAGAGAGCGTACACAGGTTGTAGTAGGGCACCTACACCTCCTCAATCACTTCATCCCATACATACTGCTCACTTGTCTAGAACTATCTATATGACCCATATTCCTATGGTCGATAGTAAAAGTTATAAACATGAGAACGGTGAAGCCTTAAAAAACAAAGCTATACACTGGTTGAGGCATACCAGGGGATTTAGATCTATAATAAGGGATGATATCGTCCAGGCAAAAAGATGTGTCCTAAAACACAGCCCTGTTGATGCAATAGAGCTTACTCTAGTTAGTGAATACTTGGCACATAACCTAGTTGCCCTGGAAATTAGAACTTATCCTCCACCTGATACAAACATCCGACTGAAGCTGAACATCTCTACCACGACTGAACAAGCCACAGCTGCCCCATTGTCCCATAGGGATTCCCCAATTTCAACTTTGTCCCAGAACGATCAACTTCACCCAGAATCTGACAGAGAACCCCTGTACATCTTCTGTGTAGATTGTGTCTCCACCTTCCCTACATCATCCATCCATCATGAGGGCCACTCCCAAAGGTTTGATACTATGATACCCAACTCACAACCTGTTTCAGCTATAACTACAATGCCATTGACGAGATACCATGTCCAGGCTAGAGACACAG
Source organism: Lissotriton vulgaris (assembly GCF_964263255.1). Taxonomy (NCBI): domain Eukaryota; kingdom Metazoa; phylum Chordata; class Amphibia; order Caudata; family Salamandridae; genus Lissotriton; species Lissotriton vulgaris. The sequence goes on from NC_141691.1 coordinate 1,299,263,027, forward strand.
ATACATTTAGCCACCCTCCAACAAAGCCGACTGATCTAACTGCCCTACTCCCTTCCCAGTCAGTCCCCCTGATGTCAAACAGCAGGAAGTTGACAATAGTGTCGTGGAATGTGGCGGGAAAAAGGGGTAAACCCGATTGCCCTCACTGGCTCGAGCTTATCAATCAACAAGAGATCTACTTATTGCAGGAAACATGGAGCCTGACCCCCACATTCATCCCTGGGTTTATGACATTCCATAGACCAGCAATCCCGTCAAAACATGGCCAGCCGTCAGGTGGGTTGCTCATTCTAATCAACATCTCAATAAACTTTGACATTAAGGAGCTGGTTACCAATAGTTCAGACATCCTTGGGATCAGGCTAAATAGTGACAAGGGCAAGTGCATTCACATTTATAATGTCTATGCCAGACGTTCTAGAGGAGGTAGCTCTCCAACTCTTCATGCCCTGGACAAGTTACTGGAGGTCAGGCATTACAGTCGCCCCCTAATAGTTGGTGGAGACTTTAACAGTACATACATGCCACTTGACCTGGTTGACTCTTATGAGGTGAATGAGGAGGACAAAGTGTGGTTGGTACCACTTCTAGAGCTCCCTCCTATAAAAAAGTGGTCGCAAGCAGCTTTGCAACTGAATGCTATATCTTTGAAATACAGGCTAAGGGCTACCAATGGGAGAACCAGCTCTGACAAAGGAGGGGCGATGACCTTTATTGGACCAAATGGGCTGAGTAGGATAGACTATTGACTTGTGGATCTTGCCCTATGGCCTCTAGTACAAGACATGGTTATCATCCTGTCATGTGATGGTGACCATAATCTCCTTAGCCTGACTGTTTAACATCCATGGGGTGAAAAGGGGAGGGTTGCCTCTATACCCATTAAGCACCAAGAAGTAATCCCTGTAGGAGAGTAGGGTCTGCAATCCTATGATCACCCAGATTTTTTGCTTTTGTTTCACTGGTTTACGACTTTCTCTGGCTGTGGGCCTGCTAATCAGACCCACAGCCTGGCTGTTCTCTTTCTAAATTACGAGATGTACCCTAGGTGCATTTACCAATTGGTACTGGGCCACCTTATCAGACCCTGTAACTCAGGGCATAGGTGTACCCAGGGCCGCCAGGGGCTGAAGCATGTATTATGCCACCCCTGGCTGGCCTCCTAAATTTGACACAACTGGCTGCACGACAGCTGGGGCGAAGCCGTGTAACCACCCTTCGCTTTAGGTATAGTAGCTCTATATCTAACCATACAATGGACACCCGAGTTCCTATCAGTCACTCCTATGGCAGGCCTTGACAATCCTGAAGGCAGAGTGCATGGGCTCGTGTGAACTGTGTTCTGGCCCGAGCCGAGCCGGTTGCAGCTTGCGGAGAAAAGACCCAATGGCTGTTCCATGATAACGCGTACCACATCGGTAACTTCGGTGTCGCGTTATCAAGACATGTCGAGTAAGGTGTCATACGAATCGGGGTGCTGCCCTCTCACCAACCCTGGCGACGAGGTTAGCATCCCGCCCTTCTAGAGGGACACGACATGTACGTAACTGTGAACCCCGGTTAAAGTTAACGAAAGCCTCAGCTCCACAAAATGGATGCTGCCACCACAGACACGAGTCTGACCTCCTGCTGCTGGGAGTCCTTCCAGCGAGGAGCGCTTGGACAAAGGGTTTCCTGTCGAGGGCGGTGTTCGCACCGTCCCAGACAGGGTTTGTGTATTCTGGGTAGGTAGGGCTTTTGCAAGAAGGTGACTGCGGAGTGGCACCCCGGTGCGCACTACGCATCTGCCGGTTAGAACCAGTTCCAGGGGCGACAGCCCTGGCCTGGGGAAAGTCCGGCAGGGGAGAGGGGTGTAACTACCCCCTTCCTGGTCCCACCCTTAGGGCAGGACCTAGTCATACCCGCCCCTTTCTTTAGGATAAAGGCCGGAGCGGGGACCCTTCCAATTTAGATCATCTTTGAATCAAGAATACTTTCTACGAAAGGACTTCAAGACTCTTCTCAAGATTTCTCCCTTGTGGCTAAGGAGTAGTCACCCTGCATCAGCGGGCACCATCTAAGAACTCTGCGGTTTGCTGTAAGTCCTTCCTCAAGGAATCCGACGGCCCAGCTCGACGAGAACCGGCTTCCCTGGCACCTCCGACCTCTACCCACGTCATCAGCTCAGCTGTGATCTGTGGGTGCGACGAGACCTCGAGGGACCGGCCATCATCAGAACCTGCACGCTCTTAAAACCAGCACGACCATCGAGGTAACTCTCTGGTGAGTGCTCCGGGGTCCGAGAAGCCCCGACCCTGAGCCGCTCCAGCACCGAAGTGCAGTCTCCCAGCATCTCCACGATCTGCGTGGGGCCCTTCTGCTCGCTGCTCAGCACGTTGTCTGGTCACTAGCCGCTGGCTTGTGCCCTTCTGTGACGACATCCGAGAATCATCACTGCTGGTCTGGTTGCTCCAGACTGGCCCTTGCTTCCATCTTTGCGAGAAGCCCCCCGGACCCTCCTGGTCCACTCAAGACGCCATCCTAGGCCCACCACGTGGCCCTGAGATCTGCCAAGGCTTGTTGCCCCATCCTGGGCCCAGCGACGCCGACAGCATCATCCTTCGTGGGACAGCTCGCACCTCCACCGTGGTCGCCGACAACGCCTCCTGGTCCGTGAGACTGCAGAGCCTAGCGTCGCCCACTCACCTGGTCGAGGTGACGGCCAACCGGTGCCTTCCTGGTACCCTCTGACTACTGGCTAGTAGTACGAACTTGGTCCCCTCTGCTTTCAGGTTTCATCAATCTCTGATCCAGGCTTGGATCCCTACGAACTATTCATCACTGGTCGCCGGCCAGCAACTCCTTTTCCTCCGGCTCCTGGCTCGTCAGCGAAGACCCCGACGCCTGTAAGACTTGTGCAGCCGCAGCCCTCGTGGCTAGGTAACTCGGCATTTCGGTGCCTGCATAGCCTCCTTACTCTAGGGTCCCGAGTCCCTCGCTTCCGACTTGCCTTAACCTTTCCGTGTCCTCGGACACTTGTTTAAACGTGCACTTGAAGTATTTGCTAAAGAGATTTGGTTGTGCTTAGTACCCTGTCCTCATAAAGAGTACAGGGCTGTTGTGATTCTTAATAAATATACTGTTTATTTTCATAACACTTGTGTGGTGTCCTTTCACTGGGTGTTCAAGGGGTACATTTGTGGTAAACAGCTGGCTTAACGCGCCCTCTCGAGTCTTTAGCCTTAGACTGCTCGTATCCACGCTACTAGGATAGCTGGTCTATAGGTTGACTTACAACCAAACACCATAAGGGTCGTTGGAACGATACATAGCGGTCGCTAGAATAGCGAACGTTGCATATCGGGCCAACTTCTCACATTGGTGAGCAGCGGTTGGGATTTGAGCTTGCTGTTGTTTTACCACACGTATCCTAAGAATATCTTGTTGAAAGATCGCACAAGTACTGTTAGTACATATAACTAAAAGCTTAGAATACTCTGAGTTCTACTGAACCAGCTGTTGTAGCTCCTCAAGGCTTAGCACACCTTGGCTACAACTCTTAGCAAGGGAACAGTAGGAAAACACATAGTGTAGGTAGGTGCATCACTTACACCACACTAGAAACAGTATGTCGGGCCAAGGAGGAAACTCTGAGTCTCCCCTTGTGGCAGTTGACCCTCCACAGGTCATCCCTTCAGGATATACTGTGCTGAGCTTCAAGGAGTTAAGACGACTGTGTCACTCCAGGAAGATTCAGCAGGGGTCTAACCCCACAACGTCCTTTCTGATTGGTCTCTTGGAGACTTATGATGCCAGGAGAGCTGAGAAACTTCGTAGCTCTTCTAATCCAGAAGGAGACATGCCTCCCCTCGAGGGAACCCGGGACGATCCTGACCTCATCCACCTCGCGACTGAGAACGAAGATGGGGAGGAGGATGAGGATGAGGATCTCTCTGGGGATGAGGCAGATAAGGGACAGGTAGAAGTCGTCAGACTAACACGGTCCAACTTAAGCAAACATGATAGTGGTACTGGGGAAACCCCGGCGCTACTGTCAGGTCCGCTTAACATGGGGAATGGACGAGCCAGATCTCTGTCAAGAGGCTCTGGCAGATCCCTTCATACCAATGGCTCTCACAACTCTTCTCAAAGAGGGATGACGTCCCCTCAGAGGAGAGTGTACGAAGCGAAGGAAAGGGCAGCTAATCTGAGGATTGAAAGGGAAGAACTTGCCCTGGCCAAGGAAAAGCTTGCTTTTGCTAGAGAGCAACAGTTAAGTGGGGTAGTCCCCACTGGTGGCAGCAATGTACCTAGTAATAGGGAAAAGAGTTTCGATACGAAGCACCTTGGGAAGATAGTGCCCCCCTTTAAACAAGGGGACGACATCCACAAATGGATTACTGCTTTGGAGAGGGCCTGCACTGTGCAGGGTGTTCCCCAGAGTCAGTGGGCAGCTATCTTGTGGCTCTCCTTTGAAGGAAAAGGAAGAGACAAGCTCCTCACCACAAGGGTAGAGGACGCTAATAATTACCAAGTCTTGAAGAATACACTCGTTGAAGGGTTCGGCCTAACCACTGAGCAGTACAGGGTGCTGTTCAGGGATACCCAGAAAACGCAGTCTCAAGATTGGTCTGATTTTGTCGATTGTGCCACTAAGGCTTTTGAGGGCTGGTTGCTGGGCAGTAAGGTTACTGATTACGCAGGATTGTATAATTTGATGATGAGAGAACAAATTTTAAACAATTGTCAGAACCAGTTGTTGCATCAGCATCTTGTCGACTCGGATCTGACCTCTCCCCAAGAATTGGGAAAGAAGGCAGACAGATGGGTTCGTACGAGAGTTAAACAGAACCAGGGCCAGAATCAAGGTGGTCAGAAGAAAGCAGACCAAAAGGGTAAAGATTCTAAGGGGGAACAAAATGACCAGAAGTCTTCGACAGGTCCCCAACAACCCAAAGAGGGTGGGGGTCAGGCTCCCCAAAAGAAGAAAGAAGGCCAATCCAAAAGATGGTGCCAGTACTGTAAGAGTAAATCTCACTGGTTTAGTGAGTGCACCAAGAAAGGAGGAGGGCAGACTCCTGCCACTGCAGCCCCTAAGGCACCTGTGCCCCCTAGTACAGTCAGCAGTGGTAGTGCGCCTCCCAAGGGTTTAGTAGGGTTAACCCTGGGTTCTGAGGGGCGTGACAACTTAGTTGGCATACTCACTCAGGCTGTCCTTGTCAGTACAGGGGACGCGGACGTATCCCCTGACGTAAGCCCCAATACTTTGGGCAAATACCGACAGACGCCTTTCATAAATGGAAAGATGGCTCAGGCCTATAGGGACACTTGTGCCAGCGTCACCATGGTGACGCCTAACTTTGTGGACCCTGGACAGATCATGCCGGGTACAGAATTCCTGGTGACCAATGCAAGCAATGTCACTACCAATCACAGTATGGCAATTGTAGCTTTCTCCTGGGGAGGGGTAACTGGCCAAAAGAAGGTTGTAGTTAGTCCAGACCTCCCAGTGGATTGTTTGTTGGGCAATGATTTGGAGTCGTCACAATGGTCAGAAGTGGAGCACCGGACTCACATGGAAATGTTAGGTTTGCCAGCACATGTGTTCGCTGTGACTAGGTCACAGGTCAGGAAATGCCCCACTGAACAGGTGCTGGATCCTGGAACAACGGACCAGACACCTCCCAAGAAAAAGAGCAGTAGGGTTAAGGCTGCGCCTTCCCCCTTGCCCCAGGTCGAGGATCAAGTCTCAGAGGAGGCTGACCTACAGGAATTGAGGGAAACTGAGCCTAGGGAGTTCGAACTTGATCAAGTTGAATTCTTGGGCTCAGGGGGACCCTCAAGGGAAGACCTGGGGAAGGACCAGTTAGACTGCCCTTCTCTTGAACCCCTCAGACAGCAGGCTGCTGCTGAGGCTGCTGGGAACGCCACAGGTACCCACAAGGTATACTGGGAAGATGGACTCCTGTACACTGAGTCAAGAGACCCCAAGCCTGGCATGACCAGGAGGCTGTCTTGACTGTTTATCAGCCCGGACAGAAGGTGTGGGTGTTGGAGCCAGTGGCCCCAGCAGCACTCAAGGACAAATGGTCCGGGCCCCACACCATCCTGGAGAAAAAGGGAGAGGTCACCTACCTGGTCGACCTGGGAACTCCCCGGAGCCCCCACAGGGTGCTTCATGTCAACAGGCTAAAAGCATATGTCGACAGGAAGGACATGAGTTTGCTCATGGCCCTAGATGAGGGACAGGAAGAGGAGAGTGACCCTCTCCCCGACCTGCTCACTCAGAATCCTGACGATGGCTCGGTAGATGGTGTTGTCTTTTGTGGCAGCCTCTCCGAACATCAACAGAGCGACTGTAAACAGGTTCTTCAGTCGTTCCGACATCTGTTTTCTCTGACACCCAGTCAGACCGATTGGTGCACCCATGAGGTCGACACTGGTGACAGCTTGCCCGTAAAGAGTAAAATCTACAGGCAGCCTGATCACGTTAGAGACTGCATCAAAAGTGAAGTGCAGAAAATGTTGGAGCTGGGAGTCATTGAACCCTCGGATAGCCCTTGGGCTAGTCCCGTAGTTCTAGTGCCGAAACCTCACACCCAGGGTGGTAAGAGAGAGATGAGGTTTTGCGTAGACTACAGGGGTCTCAATGCAGTCACTAAGACTGACGCCCACCCAATACCAAGGGCAGACGAGCTTATCGATAGATTGGCTTCGGCCAACTACTTAAGTACGTTTGACCTGACAGCTGGGTATTGGCAAATCAGGTTAGCTGAGGACGCCAAGCCTAAAACCGCATTTTCAACCCCTGGTGGGCATTATCAGTTCGTGGTGATGCCCTTTGGTCTAAAAAATGCACCTGCCACCTTCCAACGGTTGGTGAATCACGTCCTTACTGGGCTGGATGACTTCTGTGCGGCGTATCTTGACGATATTGCTGTCTTTAGCTCCACCTGGGAGGATCACCTGGTCCACCTGCGGAAGACGTTAGGGGCACTGCAAGCAGCAGGTCTCACTATCAAGGCCACCAAGTGCCAGATAGGGCAGACACAGGTTGTATACCTGGGCCACCTTGTAGGTGGAGGCCAGGTTCAGCCACTGGAGAGCAAGATACAGTCAATCAGGGACTGGGCTCCTCCAACCACCCAGACTCAGGTTCGAGCTTTCTTGGGCCTGACTGGTTACTATAGGAAGTTTGTCAGGAACTATGGTTCCATCGTGACACCATTAAACGAACTGACAAGTAAGAAAATGCCAAAAAAGATTCAGTGGACAGCGAGCTGTCAAAAAGCATTCGATGACCTAAAGCAGGCCATGTGCACGGCGCCTATCCTCAAGAGTCCGGACTACTCCAAACCATTCATTGTCCAAACAGATGCTTCTGAGTTGGGTGTGGGAGCTGTTCTTTCTCAACTGAATTTTGATGGTCAAGACCAGCCCATTGCTTTTATAAGCAGAAGGCTGACCCCTAGAGAGAAGAATTGGTCAGCTATTGAGAGGGAGGCCTTTGCTGTGGTTTGGGCCCTGAAGAAGCTGAGGCCATACTTGTTTGGCACTCACTTCAAGATTCAGACCGACCATAAGCCCCTCTTGTGGCTAAATCAGATGAAGGGTGAAAACCCCAAACTGCTTAGGTGGTCCATTTCCCTACAGGGGATGGACTTCACAGTGGAACATAGACCTGGTACTGATCATGGCAATGCCGATGGGCTCTCCAGATATTTCCACTTAGAACAAGAAGACTCACCTGGTCAAGGTTAGCTAGTTGTTCCGACGTTTGGGGGGGGGTCATGTAGGAGAGTAGGGTCTGCAATCCTATGATCACCCAGATTTTTTGCTTTTGTTTCACTGGTTTACGACTTTCTCTGGCTGTGAGCCTGCTAATCAGACCCACAGCCTGGCTGTTCTCTTTCTAAATTACGAGATGTACCCTAGGTGCATTTACCAATTGGTACTGGGCCACCTTATCAGACCCTGTAACTCAGGGCATAGGTGTACCCAGGGCCGCCAGGGGCTGAAGCATGTATTATGCCACCCCTGGCTGGCCTCCTAAATTTGACACAACTGGCTGCACGACAGCTGGGGCGAAGCCGTGTAACCACCCTTCGCTTTAGGTATAGTAGCTCTATATCTAACCATACAATGGACACCCGAGTTCCTATCAGTCACTCCTATGGCAGGCCTTGACAATCCTGAAGGCAGAGTGCATGGGCTCGTGTGAACTGTGTTCTGGCCCGAGCCGAGCCGGTTGCAGCTTGCGGAGAAAAGACCCAATGGCTGTTCCATGATAACGCGTACCACATCGGTAACTTCGGTGTCGCGTTATCAAGACATGTCGAGTAAGGTGTCATACGAATCGGGGTGCTGCCCTCTCACCAACCCTGGCGACGAGGTTAGCATCCCGCCCTTCTAGAGGGACACGACATGTACGTAACTGTGAACCCCGGTTAAAGTTAACGAAAGCCTCAGCTCCACAAAATGGATGCTGCCACCACAGACACGAGTCTGACCTCCTGCTGCTGGGAGTCCTTCCAGCGAGGAGCGCTTGGACAAAGGGTTTCCTGTCGAGGGCGGTGTTCGCACCGTCCCAGACAGGGTTTGTGTATTCTGGGTAGGTAGGGCTTTTGCAAGAAGGTGACTGCGGAGTGGCACCCCGGTGCGCACTACGCATCTGCCGGTTAGAACCAGTTCCAGGGGCGACAGCCCTGGCCTGGGGAAAGTCCGGCAGGGGAGAGGGGTGTAACTACCCCCTTCCTGGTCCCACCCTTAGGGCAGGACCTAGTCATACCCGCCCCTTTCTTTAGGATAAAGGCCGGAGCGGGGACCCTTCCAATTTAGATCATCTTTGAATCAAGAATACTTTCTACGAAAGGACTTCAAGACTCTTCTCAAGATTTCTCCCTTGTGGCTAAGGAGTAGTCACCCTGCATCAGCGGGCACCATCTAAGAACTCTGCGGTTTGCTGTAAGTCCTTCTTCAAGGAATCCGACGGCCCAGCTCGACGAGAATCGGCTTCCCTGGCACCTCCGACCTCTACCCACGTCATCAGCTCAGCTGTGATCTGTGGGTGCGACGAGACCTCGAGGGACCGGCCATCATCAGAACCTGCACGCTCTTAAAACCAGCACGACCATCGAGGTAACTCTCTGGTGAGTGCTCCGGGGTCCGAGAAGCCCCGACCCTGAGCCGCTCCAGCACCGAAGTGCAGTCTCCCAGCATCTCCACGATCTGCGTGGGGCCCTTCTGCTCGCTGCTCAGCACGTTGTCTGGTCACTAGCCGCTGGCTTGTGCCCTTCTGTGACGACATCCGAGAATCATCACTGCTGGTCTGGTTGCTCCAGACTGGCCCTTGCTTCCATCTTTGCGAGAAGCCCCCCGGACCCTCCTGGTCCACTCAAGACGCCATCCTAGGCCCACCACGTGGCCCTGAGATCTGCCAAGGCTTTTTGCCCCATCCTGGGCCCAGCGACGCCGACAGCATCATCCTTCGTGGGACAGCTCGCACCTCCACCGTGGTCGCCGACAACGCCTCCTGGTCCGTGAGACTGCAGAGCCTAGCGTCGCCCACTCACCTGGTCGAGGTGACGGCCAACCGGTGCCTTCCTGGTACCCTCTGACTACTGGCTAGTAGTACGAACTTGGTCCCCTCTGCTTTCAGGTTTCATCAATCTCTGATCCAGGCTTGGATCCCTACGAACTATTCATCACTGGTCGCCGGCCAGCAACTCCTTTTCCTCCGGCTCCTGGCTCGTCAGCGAAGACCCCGACGCCTGTAAGACTTGTGCAGCCGCAGCCCTCGTGGCTAGGTAACTCGGCATTTCGGTGCCTGCATAGCCTCCTTACTCTAGGGTCCCGAGTCCCTCGCTTCCGACTTGCCTTAACCTTTCCGTGTCCTCGGACACTTGTTTAAACGTGCACTTGAAGTATTTGCTAAAGAGATTTGGTTGTGCTTAGTACCCTGTCCTCATAAAGAGTACAGGGCTGTTGTGATTCTTAATAAATATACTGTTTATTTTCATAACACTTGTGTGGTGTCCTTTCACTGGGTGTTCAAGGGGTACATGTGTGGTAAACAGCTGGCTTAACCCGCCCTCTCGAGTCTTTAGCCTTAGACTGCTCGTATCCACGCTACTAGGATAGCTGGTCTATAGGTTGACTTACAACCAAACACCATAAGGGTCGTTGGAACGATACATAGCGGTCGCTAGAATAGCGAACGTTGCATATCGGGCCAACTTCTCACAATCCCCATAAACGATAAACGCTGGCTCAAATGGCCCGCAATCATAGCTGACGGGCAAAAGATCAAATCAATCCAAAATGATATGGAAAAGCATTTGGAGATCCTGTCACTAGGTCTAGCGTCTGATTTCAATATGCGCAAGGCCTCTTTAGAGTTTTGGGTCAGAAGTTGTCTGCACACTGGAGCTAGCCATTTGCTCCTTGGTTTCACATAAGCTGTGCAAGCAAAAAAACTTCACATATCATGGGAGTGTCCCTGTTTCTGATAACTACTGTCTCCTTCTCAATACCCTGCATTCATTGTTAAACCACAGATTTGTTCCTAATAATCTCCCCTGTTTAGATCTGTTCTTATGAATGTAAACATAAAAGGATCTGGCCAAATATTCAAAGACCTCCGTATGTGAGGCGCTACATCTAGCCTGTGTAGTCAAGGACATATTATCAAGGGCATTATCGCCGCTTTAGCGGCAGGAAAGCGGCGATAATTTTATCACCTTTCTTGATAATATGCCCCAAGTTTTTGCATGATTCCCCAATGTCACTCTCCATAGATCTATGGATCTATGTGGGAATGAAAAGGGAGGGAGGATTCGAGATCCGTAGGGTTCTAGAAGTTAGACAGTCACATATCTCCATGAGGTAAATTAAAAAACAATGAATGTAGATAACAATTGCAGTCATTTAAGTCAGTGGTACTCTCATAGTGTGCAATGCATCCTCTTTTGGGGGGTGTCATCCGCCTTGGAATCATAGTCTCCCTGCAACGAATCTGACATATGCATGAATACCCCTAGCTAGGGTCTTGAAGTCCCTGCAGTATTGTTATAATTTCTCGCTTTATAAACATCCATTTCTATGTATTTTGTTATTATCTTTACACTATAATCCGAGCCTGCTTCTTTTCCAGCCTAAAAATTGATTGATGCTGTGCACATCCTATAAAAGTGTGCTCTGGTTTGGGATAGTAACATAAGTGGGTAGTGATGTACCTCCCTGGTGCATTGAAGGAATTGCACATCCTTGTTACGATTCATCATGTCTGTCCATCTGACTTTGGAGTATTAGTCCATGTTGCCTACAGCAGCCCAAAAATATGTCTCCTTCGGGATATGGTGGGAATGGTGGTATGAACGTTCAAGTTGGGTTCAAAAGAAGCGTCCTGGCTACATTTGTGCACCCACACCTTCTTTTTTACCCAGCCATCAAAGCCCTTTAATTGGTTAGTGAGTAATTTAGTTGTTGGCTAGCTTTTGTGTAATGTTACATTTTCCCCCTACGTTCCTGAAGTTATGTGGCAGCAACACACCAAAGTCCTCAAACTGCTTGGCGCACCATATTCTTCAGGCAATAGGAAGTGCACAGTATCCCCATCCTATTCATGTTGTCCATGCACCTGCCTTCAATACAGGATTACAACATCTTATTTAATACTCTCGCGGATGAACGTGGATCAGAGGCAATCTGTGATTGGTGCTCCGTCTTAAAGGGTAACAATGGGCATCTAAGTGCCACATGCGTTCATTTAATTCATACATCTCTCCTACTTGAGAGAATCTTGGGCCCAATGCACTAATTACTGGTTGCAAAAGTCTGTTTGTAACCAGTATTTATGTAAGCAGTAAAGAATTTAGCGAAATGATCTATGTACAAATAGGCTGGTTCACGAGATTACTATTTAAAGTGGGTTGTAATCTGATCTAACTCAGAAATATTAATACTGTAGTTCAGAAATTGTGACTCACTCCAATTGGTGTCATCGCCGGTATGGTGGCCTGGTAAGGTCAGCAGACACCATGTTTGTGATTGCATTTCAATATTTCTTTTTATGAGTCAGAATGGGAGACTGGGAACAGGAGACAGTGCTTTAAGGCTGACAAAATGTTTTTAAAACATTTTTGTTTTTAAAGTTTTTGTAGGAGAGTGTTAACACAGTCCATGCAAGAATGCGCTGTCTGTTGTATTCTTGGTGTTTTTAACAGGCTATGTCCACGGGCCTTAAAGTTCTACTCCTCAACAACTACTTCAACATGCGCACAATCTTTTCTAGGTTTCCCTCTTTCACTAGTTCCTTCAAGACAGACACATGACTCTCTGAATTTTTTTATTCTGTCCCTGATGCCATTCCTGAAAGCGCCCTTGTGTTATGCTTTAGACTTTATAACCACTTAATGCTGCATTGTTCAACTATGACTCTTAGGAATCTCCTCTTGTAATTCTTGTAATTATTATCACATAACATTTAAAGTGCTCTGATACCTTCGGGTCTAGCTAGTGCTATATAAAAGTCAAAATAATAATAATAGATGCAGCATGTTTTCCTTAAAGGAAATGGGTCTATTTTTAAAAAGAAAAGTTTTGAAAAGGTTGCTTTTTTTCAAAAGTTTGTTTGCAAGGTGGCAGTGGTTCCCTAAAACGCTGCCTCCTCCCCAATAACCTCATTGCTTACAGGATTCCTTCCCTTTGTGAATGCATTACCACTCCAAATGGGGAGTCTATCATTTTTCAATGTGTTGTGACAAGGTTTCGGTCACAAAACATTGTTATACTGCAAATGCATTAGGTATTTGGAAGGGGTGTCTGCAATATGCCCCTTCTAAATACTGAATCAGAATGGTTTTGCAATCCGATTTTAGGAATCAGTGAAAAATTGCTGAGTCCAACTAGCATTGGCATAGCCATTAGGTCTTGCCTTTCGGCCCTTATACGTGTTTAGCCATGCATTACATTATCCTGGGTGCTTTGCCGCCAGGGATTGATGAGCTATACAATTACAACACACTGGGTAATGCAGTCGGATTTAGTGAAAGGACACTGACACTGCTGCAGACAACACCCATTATGCACTCCTGCAAATCACGCCCGCCGCTGCACAAATGTGTACTCAAACGTACAGTACTACAAAACATGTATGTTGCATTCTGTTGCAAACTATGCGACACTGTGGACTGCTGCAAAAATGTTTGAAAAAGTACATTTATCCAGTACTTTGCGGCATTAAAACGTGCAAAACGCACTGTTGAAAAATATAAGTGCAACCAACTAGTGTCCATGTTTTATGGTCGACTGCGTTTTGATCTCATTATGAATGGTGGGATCATTATCAGGACTCAAAACAATGTAGCAAGCCCAAGACAAAACTGAAACAATAAAGGAATAGTGATATTGCAAGGGAGAAAATAGTACAAGGAACACGTGGTGAATTAAAGATTGTGGCCTGTAATTTCAGTAAGAAATGAATGAAGAAAGGTGCACTGAAAGAAAGAAGAGCGAATAGATTCTAACTATTAGTACTGTGAACGAGGGGGGATGGCCAAGTTAAGGTAAAGACAGGAGATCGCCTGCCTAAAGGAGATGCCAATATTCCAGAAGGGTGGACTGCATCACATAAGGATAGCCTGGGCTGGCCTCAGTATAATAAACATAATCAAATAGACTAGTACAGCAAAAATACTAGCAAATTAAAAGACATAACCAGTGAATAAAGAAACTGACCTTTGGAATAGGAGTCGTTCAAAAGAAAAGAGTCTATTGTGTTGTAGTATGACGTGCAAAGGATGGCAGAAGACGGCTTCAACCAGCGGGGTTCTTGGAATCTACAATCAGTCTGTGGCGATTAGTGCTGTGTGCACCATGACCCGAAAATGCTGTATGGCCTCAAACGGTACTCATGATGCAGAAGTGGGAAAGCCCAATAGAAAGCTGCCGCAATCAGTGCAGCGAACTGTGAAAAGACCACGATCTGTCTGAGATGCCAAACAAGGTGACTCAACCTTGCACAGTAATGCTGGAACAACTTTCAGAGTATCGGTGCCGCCATGAATGTGACATCAGTAAAGTCATAGGGATTTGTGAAAAATCCAAATGTCACACAAAGAACAAGTATAGCAAATGAGTCACTCCCATTTAGCAGGATTGGTAAAGGTATGGATACGTAGACAAAGGTGGCTTTTAGAGAATACTGTTGCAAGCATATTTCTAAAGTATGGTGTGGAGCAGTACTGTCATTAACTGGCAGCACCGTTTCCATTGAAATGCCTGGAACATTTCCATTGATTTGCAGTTTTACTGATACAACTACAAAATGCACAAATGATAATTTGCGGGAATCGTTTTTCAGCAAATATATACCATTTGCACATCAACAAGTAAAGCGTCTTGATTTATTTTGATCTTTAAAATCTTTGTTTGCATCACACTTTTGAAGTATAAAATGTGTTTCATTAAACTTTCCTACCTTCTGGTATATTTTGAAATATTTGCACAGTCAGTTTACACCTATTTAAATATTGTTGTGTTAGAAAAAATTTACATTTACCGCCTTTCTGTTCACACTCCCTGTGCCCCAGGAAGATTGTCGGATAGTTGACTTTACAAAGTCCTTTAACTTTGCAATCAGAGAAAGAAAAGTAAACACCAATGAAAATGTTAAAAGAATAAGCACAAATGTGTCAGAAAACATTGATTGACGTTTGGCTTCTATCCATGAACACCAGCAAACGTGACAAGATAATAAAAAAGCCAACTTTAGTTAGGGCTCATTCACCATCTGAACTCCAGCATGGTTATTTTGGGGATACTTTTTCTTCTCTAGAGTGTATGCCACAGTCCTGGTGTGTGTCTAAAATCTTTGTTAGAGACATGGATTTGATTTCACTTTCTTCCCAGCTTTCCTTCCTTACTGTATTCGTACTGCTTCAGTTTAACCATTGCATGGTAGACAGTTCTCTCTTCCGGTGAAGTCTCACTTCGTATAAACAGGGCACGAGTCGGGGTACCACGCGGGTGGACGGCATCCCCCCACTTATTTTCCAGGGTTTTCCAGGGTGGACGCTATCCACCCTGCTCAATCAAAACGCCGTCCCGCTCCAGACTTTCCTTCGTCCCCGGCCTCGCCTGCTGCCTGCCCGCCTCAGCCGGATATATACGAAAACAGACTCTCCCAATATTGCACCTCACTGCCAGCTTTATTAGCCCATCATCCCCTAATGCTGTGGTTCCCAAAGTGTGCGCCGCAGCACCCCGGTGCGCCGTGATGAGAAGCCAGGGGCGCCGCGGCGCCGAGCAGGATGTGGGGGAGCTTGAAAGAAATGCCACCTTCTGCTGCATCGCACATGCTTCAAAACATTGGCACAGAGCGCCCTCTCTCCACCTGCCCGCCCCCATTCCTGCAATCACAGGCTGCTAGAAGCGCAAGAGCAGCCCCACCCCGCCCATTGTCACTTTGTATGGGGCTGATTGCCACATACTGAATGTCAATGGGCCAGTTTGGGGTGTTACAGCATGTGGTGAGCCGCTTTCTGCGGGTAGCGCCGCCGGCAACATTAACAGCTGGTCAAGGGCATTCCCAAAAATCTCACCAGAAGTATGCTGCTTGCCACAGGGTCAGGAGTCTCTCTCTCTCTTCTTTTGGCATATGTTGAAAGCTAACACGATGTGCAACATTTGAAAATGAACGGAGGGTGTAATGTGTTTCAAATAAAAGTTCGATTATTTTAAGACTGTTTTTTCACACAGTATTGTCTAAAATAAAAAAATCTGAGCAGCGAAGGCTCTTGCAGGGCTGTTAATCGGTGAGTCGAGTTCCCAAGAGGTATGTTAGTCCCTTCTCTCCAGCCTGCTTGCTCAAATCAGAGGCGAACACCCCGCAACTGGCTGTGCATAAAAGGCAAGAACCACCCGCTTAATTACTGGAAAGGTGAGGAAGCATGCAGCACTCCACTGTAACTTTTTGGATTCATAGCCCTTGCACAAGAATCCACAGACACCCCCCCCCCCCCCCCCGGAAATGTTTCTTTTGTGACTGCTTTTTTAAACATGTTTGTGCACTTCGGTATATTCAACACAATATTCACCATAATATGATGCAATCGTTTTTCAGTGAACGAGTGTAAAAGTGTTGGGTACCCTAATCTCATGCTGCTGTATCAGCCTTCCATCTTCACTAGATCGATAACATTATGATAATTAATTTGTCTAACAATACATATCAGGTATGACACCTGACAAATGTACATTTCTTATTGTCTTACAGGCTGGATGGGTGAAAGGGTAAATGGTTGGATGGATGAGTGAATGGATGGGTGGGTGGAAGAGTGGATGGATGAGTGAAAGGATGCTTGGGTGAAATGGTACACGGTTGGATGGATGAGTGAGTGAATGGATGGATGAAGGGATGGATGACTGAAAGGATGGATGGAAAGATAGACGATGGATAGGTTTTCAAATAGTTGAAAAGGTTTGGATATGGATGGGCACACAGATGGAAGGACAGAATGAATGGTGAAAGACTGCATGATGGATAAAAGAATTAATAGATGACAATGTACATTTGGAATGGTGGATATCAGGGGTTTGATGGAAGGATGAATGGTTAGATCATTGGACAAGAGAGCTCTTCTGGGGATGGTTGTAATCAGTGGCGTCACAAGGGGGGTGCGGGAGGTGCGGGCCGCACCGGGTGTCACCAGCAGAGGGCTGACACCAAAATGAACTCCTCGCTATTTATTTACTGTTCATGTAACACCGTCCGTATTGTCCCATGCTGTTTATAGTGCAGGGAAATGGACGGATGCCAGAATCTTCCTTTTCCCAGTTCTGCGAGCGCAGCGGCTTTGTCGGGAGGGGCTTGAGTATAAAATGAGTTCCGCCCTTGACCTTCTGCTCGCTATTCTTTTTGCTCGGAGATGCGATCTTGGTCGTGTTCATGTTCCGAGTGCATATGGGCGTTTGTGGAACACCACATTCAGTGAACACAAAGTCAAGATTGGCCCAATCTCTAATGGTAAGAACTTTCAGAGTTTCGTAAAAAGTCACATTTGCAGTTAAGTTTTGGAACCTTTTGAATCATCCGTGTATATATGTTGCGAGGCTTGTCCTGCATTATTGCAGATGTTAATATGAGAAGCACTGAAAAGACCATTTGATTTCTTTGGACAGCGCTATGATGGGCCAAACGCAGGTAGGTCACAGAGTGTGCAGGATGGCAGGAGGAACGAAAAAAGGCCTCACCCTGTTTGCCACCCCTGCCCTAGACAATGGAGGTTCCGTTGAATCATACAAAAGTATTTAAAAAAGGCTCCGATACTCCGCACATCAAAGCGGGGTAGGCGCAAATTTGCGTGCACAAATTCAAAGCGCATTTCATGAGTTTATTTCAGTCACTTTGAGAAGAGCCAAAAACTATGGGAGAAACCATGGGGGGGAGAAGGCGACGAGGAAAGGGTTAAAAGAGCAGCAGGCAAGGGAGGGAGGTGCAGGCGGAGGGGGTGGATGGTGCAAGCAGAGAAGGAGATGATGCAGGCTGAGAGGGAGACGGCGCAGCCAGAGGGAGAGATGGTGCAGGCAGGGGATGAGATGGTGCAGGCAGGGGATGAGATGGTGCAGGCATGGGATGAGATGGTGCAGGCAGGGGGTGAGACGGTGCAGGCAGAGGGGAGACGGAGCAGGCAGAGGGCAGATGTTGCAGGCAGAGGGGAGATGATGCAGGCAGAGGGGAGATGGTGCAGGCAGAGGGGAGATGGTGCAGGCAGAGGGGAGATGGTGCGGACAGAGGGAGAGATGGTGCAGACAGAGGGAGAGATGGTGCAGGCAGAGTGGAAATGGTGCAGGCAGAGTGGAAATGATGCAGGCAGAGGGAGAGATGGTGCAGGCAGAGGGAGAGATGGTGCAGGCATGGGATGAGATGGTGCAGGCAGGGGGTGAGACGCTGCAGGCAGAGGGGAGACGGAACAGGCAGAGGGCAGATGTTGCAGGCAGATGGGAGATGGTGCAGGCAGAGGGGAGATGGTGCAGGCAGAGGGGAGATGGTGCAGGCAGAGGGGAGATGGTGTGGACAGAGGGAGAGATGGTGCAGGCAGAGGGGAGATGGTGTGGACAGAGGGAGAGATGGTGCAGAGGGAGAGATGGTGCAGGCAGGGGATGAGATGGTGCAGGCATGGGAAGAGATGGTGCAGGCAGGGGGTGAGACGGTGCAGGCGGAGGGGAGACGGAGCAGGCAGAGGGCAGATGGTGCAGGCAGAGGGGAGATGGTGCAGGCAGTGGGGAGATGGTGCAGGCAGAGTGGAAATGGTGCAGGTAGAGTGGAAATGGTGCAGGCAGAGGGAGAGATGGTGCAGGCAGAGGGAGAGATGGTGCAGGCAGAGGGAGAGCTGGTGCAGGCAGAGTGAGAGCTGGTGCACGCAGAGGGAGAGATGGTGCAGGCGGAGGGAGAGATGGTGCAGGCGGGAGAGATGGTGCGGACAGAGGGAGAGATGGGAGCCATCCTATTCAACAGATCTCCCTGCCTTGGTCCTGCTCACACCTGTCATGATGTCACTTCCTGTTGTGATGTCACTTCCTGTCATGATGTCACTTCCTGTCGTGATGTCACTTCCTGTGACCACGCCTAACTTGGAGAGTCCCCCCACTTCTTTTTTTAGGACTTGTGCCCTGCGTATAAATAAACCGAACTCACAAATGTAGGCCACAAAAGTATCAGGAAGTCGATCAGTCAGGTTCTTTCACTGACGCAGCACGCTGAGGCGCGAGAGGCGTGGTGCCCCGGTGTCACCTCTGTGAGTCTGGCTAGCCTAAGCACCATGGTCTGGAAATGCTTCTGTCGTGAATAAAGAACACATCTTTTAGGAGCGCTCAAACCTGACAGGCGCAAAAGCCAACGGTATTTGTTTATATGTACTTAAATTAAAACGCAATCAGGATTATGCATTCGCCATCCCAAAGGCGGGAAACCGCTACTCAAACCTGAGACACAATGCTGGTTTTGTGTTTATTCCTCCTCCTCGCTGCTATGGCTGCTGACTCTGGATTCTGAGAGGCATGCCAGGGAGGCAGTGCTGAACACTGGGTTTGTGTTTTTCTTGTCTCTACATCAGACAACTCGATTTCTTGCTCGCAGCAGACATGTCGAGATGCTAGACACAATTACTCTTCAGAATGCACTACAGCCGAAGATTACATCAAACAGACACACGACGTCTGATTACATTCAAGCTTACACGCGTTTGCCAGGGAAACTTGGCAGGGCCTCGCAACAAGCAATACCGCTCCTCCCTCTTGTCAGATGCAAATACTTTATCCCCCAATAATGTGAATTCTGGCAGCCTCGCTGTGCTGCCTTCGATTGGGCTTTTTAATGGAACAGTTACTGCAGTAAGACACAGCCTTTTACCATTACAACATTACACACCTCGAGGTGTGTCCTGAGTCAAACAAGGACGTCCCAAAGGCACTGGCCACTTCAGGAAAGTTAAGTTTCTGGGTAAAAATTCTTCCAGAATTATCGAGTCCAGAAACACACCAGTCTGCAGCAAAGAAACAGGAAAACATTCACTCATCGTGGAAATATGGCTAATGGCATTTCCATATAATGTGTACTGTACAGCTTTATTGTAATACTGACTGTGCTACTAGGACAATAGTTTGTTGAGTGAGGCCTGGTAATCTTATACCACTTGCCACTGAAGCCAATAACATGCGCTGTGCTCTTAGCAGCAAAGTGCTGTGGAAACATCGAGAACATTGAGCCATCGCGTGAAGAGAGCGTGGCTCATGTTTGGACTGCAGATGGACGAGGGTTGGGGCATCTGGTCCAATACTTGGTCTGCGTGAGTGCATCCTCACGTTCAGGGCACTCTGCCTGATGCCTTAGCAGGGTGCCTGGGCTAGGCTCAGAATCCTCTGGCTCTCATAGTAGAAGATTTATGGCCTTTGCAGACGATGACACACATATACTATATCCCTGAAATTAAGAGTTCTTCCTGAGAACTTCATTTGTTACAGGTTGATATAAATACACAAGTTCTTTGCTGAGCTCACTCAATACCTATGATGGGATGATGTGAGAGAAGAAACAGAGGCATCACACAGGCCCTGCTCCTCTCAGATTGATCAGCAGCATACAACACGGATGACTATGCTATCCTGATCAACCGTGTCGAGGCTGGTGGCCTGCAGGGTGTTGTCTCGACTGGAGGAAATCTTTTCTGCAGACCACTCCCAATCGGTCTGCCTCACCCCTTTTCGTTCATTCAAAGTCCAGTTAAATCAGTGCTTAATTTGAGCCAGTGATTTCCAGTGCTCAACACCAGCACTTTTTGTGAGCGCCAGTTAAGGACACATTTATTTATGGTAGTGATTTGCCCAGAATCCAGGACATTGAGCTGAGCTGCCAGAGTTGCAGCGTTGGAGAGGCACCGAGGCGAGATTTATCAAGCCCGCTGACATTGGTTCCATACCCAGCCACGTCGGGAATTGAACCCTGGTCCCAGGCCGCCCTCTGCTTCTGGGTCTGCCGCCTCTAACCGGGGAGCCACACTTCTACACTATCTGTGCAAAGGCAGAAAAAAACAGTATGCAAAAACCAGAGGAGGCTTAAGGGAATAAAATAAAAATTTGGGCCAGTGCTGGGAATTCTTTCTTGATCTGGTATCTGGACTGTAAATTCATTTACAATAAAAGTGTATAGAATAGTAAGAATACGTAAACCTCTCTGATAATATGATGTATAATGCGGTATTGAAAAACAATACAAAGAAATATTTAAAAAAAGAAGAATTTTGAGCTTGCAGTAATAGAATTTACTAAAATACCATTAGCACCAAGCTGAATATTTTCTCATCGTAAAATCGCACATACAATAGGAATAAAGCAAACGCATTAAACGCTGTTTCTAGGCATAATTTCAATTGTTGGCCTGTATTTTCCTGGATGCAGAAGGCCCCTTTGGTTCCTGGTGATATGGCCTTGTGTACACAATGACGCAGCCCTGTATTGATATTAAACTTATCGAGCTCAGTGAGTTGAAGTGACTCATGGAAACTGAGAAAGCTGCCCTCCGGTACATCAACAAAGTACCTAATCAAATGAGCCCCTTCCAACCTTTCAGCTGGTTCAGATACGCCAAGTATTGTTGCTGCTGGAGTCCACGACCTCCACTGAGCATTAACAAGAGCTTAATGTGCAAAAAGTTAAAGGCAGTGGCTCAAAGGTTTTCTTAGGAGCCCACCTCTGGTGCTGGCTAACACCAGCATTGCTGCATACTAAAGCTGTCAAGTCATGATTCCCCCTCATGCTGCTTTCTTCCACCATTCTTTGCTGCCTGTGTTTTTCACTCTGGCAGGTTCAACACTGCTTTCTCCCTTAGTCACTGTTTTCCTATCTTTCTCTTCCTTCTTTATCCTGCTGAGCCTTTCTCTCTCTGGCTCTTGATCAGTCTGATGAGGAATAATACGTTTTATTCTTCAACAATGAATGTTGGTGCCACAGTGCTTCCAAGTGCCATGCAACTTGGGTTAGAATAAAACATTTACAAAAAATATCTTCATTATTGCAAGACTTGTCATTGTTCACACAAACAGCTGATCTCAGTTTCTGGCTTTTTAACAATTTTTAGTCTCTCTGAGCCACACTGATGCTGTCGATATCCAACCAATGAGAAGACATACAGGCCCGGATTTACTAAATTTGGATGCAACGTAGCGCAGCAGAGGAAGTTGCTGCGCTGCGTCAAAGGGAGAGAGCAGAAATGCACCATATTTACTATGAATGTCACAGTTCTGCTCTCTCATAGTGCTGGCACACTTCTGGCTGCCTAGAGCCAATGCAGGCACCCTTGCACCTCGACGCAAGGGTGCCTGCGTCATGGGCAGAATAGGTTTTGTGCAGAAAGTCATACCTTCGTGTACAGAAACGAATATTCAAGACTTATTCATTTTTGTCAGGGTGGCCGGCATGGCTCGCAGGTGGCGAGGCAGGCGTGGGGTGGGGTTGCGGGGCTACAGGGTGGTCAGGCAAGGATGCGCAAACCAAAACAAAAAATAAACCTACCATATCACCGGGTCCCACATCTCTGCATCATGCACTCAAGAAATAGGAAGCACAGCCAGGCGCCACTGACCAATTACAATGCTGCAATGGCGGGGGAGGCGTGGAAAACAATGCAGCTACTTTTGTTACAGGGGGCCGATATTGCAGCTATGCTGCAAAACTTGCTTCCGGTAATAAAAACGGCCCCAGGGATCCTAAATCAGCCCCAACTCTGGTGGCCCACCAGGAAAACTCCTGTTGCCTGCTACGACCAGACACCAGGGGGAGGATATCAGGGGAATGGCGTGTGGGGTGAGGGGTTGTGGAAGAGAAAACCCTGTAGTGTCCAAATTGTTGACCTGTGTCTGTCAAATGCCATACACCACATTCCCCCGGAAACCCAATTATATAGTACTTTGCAATTGATGGCGAGAGTCTCTGAGTACCCGGTCGTTGGAGCAGAGTAAGTATGACCAGTCTTTTGGCACATAGTCTATAACCAAGATGGTATGCCAGTTGGTCCTAGTCTCGAAACATGATAGGTACAGAGTGAGCCTCTCAGACAGAAACTCTATATAGGCCCTAGACTAAGCACCTATTCCCTTCCAGCAGTGGACCCAGTGTGGAGTGAAGACAATAGGAGAGCTGGCGACATTTCCAGGAGTCTGCTTGGGTGAGGTTAAATTCCCTCCTGAGCAAAGGAAAGGGCTTGAGGGTGCCACCATCTAGAAGATGGTCGATGTGTATCGCTTCCTTTTTGCACCAGCCTCCCTCCCTGTAGCAATGGGGGCCTGCAATGGGGAGAGCAGCATTGTGCCAAAAAGGTTCTGCGCTGTGGAGGAGAGAATCAATCTCCATAAGGCTGTGTGCCGATTTCCAGACTGCAGTAGTGGCTGACAGCATAGAGTTGTCCTTTCAAGGGGGGAAAGATGGCGGAAGATATCACGGTGCAGTAGTGCCTGTGAGGTGGCACTCAATAACTACCCACATCGGGGCCGGCTTGTTGTCACCCATATGGGACGCTATTTGAGAGAGCTGGAAAGACAGATAATAAGTAGAGATTTGGGGGAGGTGAACCCCACCAGCTATCGTATTGGCCCACAGACCTGCCCTCAGCCTGGGGGGTCTGCTGTTCCAATGTTGGAGCAGATTTCAGCCTGTATACCAAGCAGGAGCACTTGGGGTACCTTCAGAGTCAGGCTCAGTGGCTGTGTCCCAGGGAGCCCACTCCTGGGACACAGCAGTTTCACTGCCCTCACTGGCATGGGCAGGGAAACTTGTGTTTGCTCCGGCCTTGGCAGGAGCATTTTTAAAACTCCAGGCAAACAGGAGCAAACCCAAAGACTGCTCCCAGCAGGCGGTAGTTTTAAAAATACTCCCGCTGGCTGAGAACAGACTTTTGATCTGTTTCCTTGCCCGCACAGGATTAATGCCATCTCCTAGAGCATGCAGGGAGCCAGCAGGGGCTGTGGGAGCCCTGGGATTCTCCCGCGACCCCCAGTGATGTGCATGGTGGATGTCCTAGGTGGGTATTGGGCCCTCACCAATTTAAAATAGAGGCCCTGGGTGATGGGGTCCCAGGGGCTAAAATTGGCTCAGGAAGGGGGCTGCGGGCCCCCTCTCCTTTAAAAAAGCAAACACCTCACTGGGGTATAGGGACCCCATGGTCTAATAGTGCTCAAAGAGGGGGGCCACATGAAAAATATCATGAAAAATGTTCATACCGCTCCACAAGATAAGTTTGCAATTCAGACCATGAAATATTACTGCTTCTGTGCATATATGGGTATTTAGGGGTTTCTACAGCCAAAACAACAATACAAACTATCATGTGCATATGTGCATGCATAAGTTAATCTCAGGTTCTTTTATATTTAAAAAAAAATCCTCCTGTCAACCTTTATCCCATCCTTCCTCCCTCTCACTCATCCCAAATCTTTCTGACTACTGTGAACTCCCAAACATCCTTTCCAAACTTTACCCTAATTTTTTAGCCATGTCACCCAACTAACAGACACAGATCACTATTTCCCCAAAACAAATGACTACTTCCCCTCTCAGATCCATGTCCATCATTATATTTCCCTAGTCTAAACTTTACTAAACACACAAGAAATCAAGAGCACAAACCTAACACAACAAATGCAGAAAAGAGTAAGGGGTGTGAATTAACAACTAGAGCAGCCGACTTTAAAGCTGGGGAACCAGGTTTAAGTCTGCCAGGAAACTCAAACATCCTGTGATTCGGTGCAAATCACTTAATCTACCTGTGCTAAAAAAAAATTAATGTCCCCCTCTAATGCGACTGGCACTCATGCAAAGAGCTCTGATACCTTCAGGTAGAGTTTGCGCTGTATAAAACACTGCAAACAAGTACACGAAATAACTGATCTAACTATTAACCTCTAATCTTGGGTACCAGAGTAGCAAGCTACTCACCTCAAAGCGCTTCAATGTCTTGTCAGGTGTAGTAAGTGCCATATATAAATACAAATTACAATATCGTGACATTGTGAGACCCGTAATCATTGTTTGCATCAATAAAACTAACCGGCTAGCCTCATAACAATGATTTCGAAAAGGAAACCCTCCAGGTGTAGAGCAACATACAACACTGGCTGATTGGTATTACAATAGTAGTTTAAAAGGCATTAAAAATGTCCATATTTTCAGATAAAATAAGGTAAGAAAAGGGTGTTTTTGGTTCAGCTTGATGGCAAAAAAATTCATTACATTTTCTGATTTCAAAATAAATTTGGAGCTTTATTGGAGATTATGTGAGAGAGTACTGAGCCCTGGTATATCCTGCACATAGCTAAAAGTTGTGGGTGACGCACATATCCATTGTAACAATTTGCAGTGAATCAGGAGGAGCATTTGAGGATGATCCCTTGGATGCAACTGGAGAATGCAAAGGTCATAAGCAGGGCATCGTGGTCACAATGTCAGTTGCCTAGTATGTTGAAGGTGCCATCAACTGCAGTGGTGGTTTAAGTGCTTCCAATAGACATACAATCAGTGCTTAATTTGAGCCAGTGGTTTCCAGTGCTCGGCACTGGCACTTAATTGTCAGCACTGGTGCTTGTGACAGTCTGCCACAAGTTGGCACTGTCTGGCTAATATAGAGATGACCACAACAGTTAAGTTTTAATTCAATATACATCAAAAATGACTATTAACTGCCGCCCAATTCATTCTTACAGCTTTTGGGGCCTGAAATAGTCCACATTGTAACACTTGTAGGAGCGTTATGGTTGGTAGTTTTGTTGTTACCATCATTGGGAGCACTGGCAGGGGCAATCTGTGGAGCAAGCTGCAGTAGCCTCCTGACGAGAGCCCAGGCACTTAATTTTATTTTACAAATTAAGCACTTCATAAAATTAATCTTGGAATAGGCTGCACAAGTCTTATTTAGTAAAGTGACCCGATGCAAAAGTTGAAGATAGAGGGTAAAGGAAAAAACTGACCTTTAGCATCAAAGATCTGTTTTAAATATGGATATTCGTCATACAATATGGATCCTAGATTGGCTGATAACATGCTTACAGTCTTTCAGTTATGTCTTTGTTTGTTTTTCAATAGGTAAACATGTTAATCAATATGCACACTGTGGCTGTCATGTCGAAAATACGATGATATACTTGGCTGACTGCTTATAAATGGTTTCAATTGAATCCAGTTGTGGTATATGGGTTTTTGGACACTGACTTAACTAACAGAGTAAATTCTAGTTTATTCAACTTGTGTTCTGGAAATGGTTACTGCTGTCTCGCCTGTTCGAGCTATGGGATGGGTGAAGACAACTGCATACCGACTTCAGGGACAACTCCTATCTTTCCACAATGGAATAGTGCTTTCTTATGGGGTGCCCGAGGGGGCTGGGTTGGGGATCTCTTCCATTCTCAAGAGAGGCTACTCTACACTAATCAAGAGAATAGAATGTTGAACATCATGGGCCGCATTATACATGCAGCGCATCTTTCTCGATTGCGCTGGGCGCACCTTTTAATAGGTGTAACCAACTAAATTGCGCCATATTATGATGAATGTGCTGCCCCCAGGGCATCCGCGAACTCCCGCAGTCCCCAGGGCAGTGCATTCCAGTAAAAAATGGAGCGGCTGTATTGAAGCCGCTCCATGTTTTCACAGTGCAGGCAGCAACCTGCCTGCACTTTGAAGGGGGATTATAAATCCCCTTGCAAGGGGATGTCTGGGGTGTCCTTCCCCTCCTCCAGAGGACTGCTCGCAGGGAGCGCACTGATAGTGTGCCACCTTTTAGATATATATGGTGCAAGATGGCACATATGGGTACCATCTTGCATCCAATGTTTTTGCGCCAATAAATGAATCACTGGCATCCATGTGGCACGAAAAGCATCAGTCTTAAGGTACTGCATATTATTACAATATTACTCCAGTGTTTATGTATGTTGCTGGCTTGTTATTTGTTTAGAACCTCAAGGGGGACCTTTTTAAAAAATTTCAAAAGGTATCATTCAGTTTCACCTTTACAGGTTCAAAGCATTAGCATACATTTATCAGTTAGTCACTTATATATCACATGTAAAGAATTTAGCGAGTCTTATTTAGGTGTAGCAAATATTTTAATACACAGCATTAGTGATTCGGGCTGTATTGCACAATTGTCTCACCCAAGGTAGAGGCATGGAAGGCAGACCTAGATTGGTGTATGTTAAGGGAAAAGACTGTCTATGGGGCGACGCTCTCTGGATCCCAGTACCTGCTACTTGCTTTTGGGCACTTGTCTCTTGGCGCCTTCGCCTTCTCCTGCTGCTGCCCTCGCTGGCCGTCTCCCTCCCGCCGCCGCAGTCACCATCGCATTGCGGCCGCAGTGTGGAGGGAGACCGAGGACTACAACTCCCAGCCTCCCCAGCACCGGAAGTACCCCAGCGTCATGATCGCGCCTGGAGGCGCATAAAATCAAGCACAGCCCCGGGGGAGGGGGCGACGCTCTTTGGATCCCAGTACCTGCTACTTTCTTTTGGGCACTTGTCTCTTAACGGCTTCGCCTTCTCCTGCTGCTGCACCCGCTGGCCGTCTCCCTCCCGCCGCCGCAGTCACCATCGCATTGCGGCCGCAGTGTGGAGGGAGACCGAGGACTACAACTCCCAGCCTCCCCAGCACCGGAAGTACTCCAGCGTCACGATCACGCCGGAGGCGCATAAAATCAAGCACAGCCCCCGCGTCGTGGGACGCGCGCGGGACAGCCCCGGGCTAAGCCCGGGCAAAGGGCGGGCCGTCTGAGGCCGTCTGAAGTCGGCTGAGGTTGGGATGGGCCACCTCCCTTGTCCTGTTGATCCTGTCTTTCTTTACTTTCCAGGGGAGGTATTGTTGTTCACCTTTGGCTCCCCTTAAAAACTGTTGGCCTCTATTGTCATATTGAACCATGCCCTTACGTTCGGGAAAAGAACGATCAGTGCAACTGCAGACTTCTAGCGGGGGGGGTAACTGGTCCCCTGAACGCATTTTTAATTAAGGCGACCAGTATTCTGGAAAAGGAGATAGCCTTTGCTGAGAAACTCCTATCGCTAGATCTTATTACGGGGAAACGCTCCTCTATAGGTCGCATTGCTTCAGTGGTTAGCCCCCACGCATCCACCTTGAGTCCTATCCAGATTCCGGACCCTGTGTTGGTAGATGTTCACCCCGAGGTTGAGGGATCGTTTTTGAACTCATCTGATGGTGGCTCACAATCTAGTGTCTCTATTGGTAGTGGGGGTGGGGAAAGTGTGTTAAATGCTAGCCCAGTTCAACTTGTTTCTACTAATGGAGAGTCCCAAAGGAATATGCCCTGCAAGAGGAAGAGAAGGAAGCGCCCACAGAAGGGGGGTACTTCTAAAATTCCACAAAACAAATAGTATACTCCAGCCTATTTTTGTCCCAGAAACAACTACCTGCCCCCAGCCCCCACTGGTCACAAGTAGTTCTCCGCCTTCCATTCAAGTACCATTTAGGAATTTAGTTACTAGCCCTGAGTGTAATAGCAAAGATGTTGGCCTTTTAAGCAAAATGGAGATATTAGTAAAAACACTTATGCTACCCTTATTAGAACGAACTAGACTTATGAACTCGAAACTGGATTTACTGGAGAATCTTGTTAACGCCAATACTGACATATTAAACAAGTTAGTAAATGCTCAAGTCACACCCTCTATTCCATCTAGCATATTAAAACCCCCAGGAGCTGTTGTTACAACTAAGAAGCCCCCTCAGGCTATTGTTAAACAAACTAATACCAGGCCTGCCATAAATAATTCTGCAGGGGTATCCTCTAGGGGTGGGAGCTTGAAAGATGACACAACACTTAACACCAAGACTGCTACTGTTGTCCAAGCTTTGAACCCTGCGAAGGGTAGTTCCAAATCGACCCCACTGACTAAATCAAGGACCAGAGCATCGGGGAGTCAAGACAAAAATTCCACGCCTTAGCCCAGAAGGTTAATAAACAGGGCCCCCTCACACCGACTTACTGCCTGAGGCTACTCCGTATACGATTGTCCTAACAGGTGTCTCAACCATTAGGGAAAATATACCAGAATCCCATGGGGATCTTAAAAATAAAGTTGTTTTCTGGTTAAACAAAAATAGACCCCTTCCACCCTCCTCTGCCATGGAGATACTGAGTGTCAGAAGAAGAGTAAACTGGCTGGGACACTGCCCGAAGGACCTGGATGGGGATTGTATTATAGTAATATTTAGGGATCCTTGGGTGGTGAACTTCATACGTAGGGAAGCTAGATTTGGGAGGATGGGTGACGTGCAGTCATTGGGTCTTAGATATTTTTATCCCAAAAGAAATATTGTGCCCTTTGTCAACCCCCTAATGCCTAGAAGAATTTATGGGAGATACCCAGCAGACAGGACCACATATACCCCATTCATTCCCCAATTGTTCAACTGCTTTGATCCACTATCTGGTTTGGAGGGCATTGACTGACTCCGCCCCGTTATCGGCGGAGAGAGTCACTTTGGCAACTTTGTAAACGGGGAAGTTGGATTATACAGTATGGCTCGTTTAGCCAGTCAGGAGGGGGGGGGGGCATCTGAAG
Source organism: Lissotriton vulgaris (assembly GCF_964263255.1). Lineage (NCBI taxonomy): Eukaryota > Metazoa > Chordata > Amphibia > Caudata > Salamandridae > Lissotriton > Lissotriton vulgaris. The sequence continues at coordinate 1,299,292,123 of NC_141691.1, forward strand.
ATAGACGAGGTTCATGGGAGCATTATAGATGGTAACTCCCTGGCTGGTTCTCTGCCTACTAAGGGTGGGGATCTAGGCCGAGAGCTGAGGGTTTTAAATCAAGATGCTCCTTCCACTCAGGATATGGTACTCAAAATAGCTTCATGGAATATCGCTGGTCTAAAGGGGCGAACAGGCTCTGATGACTGGGCAGATTTTGTAGATACTTTTGATATTTTAATATTTCAAGAGAGCTGGGCTCCCGATCCAATCTTTCGGGCAAGCTTTCTTAATTTTTATAAACCAGCAATCCAGGGTACCAAGGGTAGAGCGTCAGGGGGCCTAGTAATTTGGGTTAGGCAGTCCATTAGTTACAGACCGGTAGAAATGTTAGTGAATAATCCCGATATTTTGGGGATTAAGTTATGTAGGGAAAATCACCAGGATATTATTGTTATCAATATATATGCTCGAGGCCTTCCCGGCGGGCGATGCCCGGCTATTATAGATGAGTTGGACTCCTATCTTGAATTGATTGGGAGAGATAATTTAATACTTATAGTGGGGGATCTAAACTGCACCTTTGAACCCATGATGAGTGGGGGTGAGGACTTGTGGTCTGAGGAAGATGCTGTGTGGAATATCCCAAATTTGACACTGAACTATATTAAAAAGGATACAGAGGCTGCCTTGCACTGGTTAGGGCTGTGCTTAGAGTGGGGTTTGAGAGTGGCCAATGGTCGAACGATTTCTGATAAAGTTGGTCACCCTACTTTTGACAATGGGGATAGTAAAAGCAGAATTGACTACATTTTGGTTAAAATGGAGTATTGGTCTCTCCTGGAAGACATGGTAGTCGTGGTCCGTCCTGAGAGTGACCATAACCCGTTGTCTTTAAGTTTAAAGCTTCCTGGTGGCTTTGGGAGATCTCCCATAGCTATGTGCATTACTGCAGAGGCTGTTTTAACCAATTATAGAAGGAGGGTCAGATGGTCAAGGGTCGTGGTGGATCCAGCCTTGTTAGATGGCATATCTTTGGAAGTTTCATCTACCTTGAGTGCCATACATGATCTATCTTCTAATATGGAAGCAGTCCACCAGATCAGTGACCTACATGAGCAGTGTTTCAACAGGTTGAAGGCCCTCCTTACCTTACCTACAAAGCATGGGAAAGAGAAAGTAATTGGCACTAGCAAGAAATGGTATAATAAAAAATGCAGGGAGGCGCATAGTGGGCTTATAAAAGCTATTAAATCTAGGGTAACCCTCGATATTAAACTGGCACAGCAAAAGTACAAGAAGGTTCAGTGGGAGGCGAAGAGAGAGTGGGACGAGTGCTATTGGTCCGACCTCTATGAGGCCTGCCTTTCCTCTAACCAAATTAAGTTCTGGGAAGTTGAGACATGGGGCAGAAACCCTGATTCGCAGACTCCAGTAAATTATGTCTCTGCGGAAGCATGGGTGAACTTCTTTTCGTCCCAGTGTAAAGATCCAGAGCATGAACTCCTCAATGTCCTGGTGAGTTGGGCATCATTGCCTCCTTCTCCCTGTCATTCCTTGGTGTTTACGAATCATGATACAGAGTCTGCTCTCCGTTTGGTTCAAGCAGGGAAAGCTCCTGGGATGGACTGCATCCCGGCAGACTTATTCAAAACTGCCCCCCAACTTTGGGTTCCTTATATTACACAGATTGCTAATTCTATTGCCAAGGGGTCAAGGATCCCAGAGTCCTGGAAAGGTGCGGAAATTCTTCCTATTTTTAAAAAGGGGGATCGATCGGTCCCTGGAAATTATCGCCCTATTAGTCTCATAGATTCCCTGCAGAAAATCGTTGCAAGGATGGTCCTAGCCAAAGTCCAAGGGTGGATGGAGATGGAGAGCATTCTCTCACCGCTGCAGGCTGGCTTTAGATCAGGCACCAGCACCATCGACCAGGTCTTCAGATTTACTCTGATATACTGGAAGGTGGTGCTGTTGGGCGGAGGGTCCATCTACGCTGCCTTTGTGGACCTTAAGTCCGCTTTTGATCTTGTGCCTAGGGCAAAGTTGTGGGCTGTCCTGGGTAAGTTAGGATTGCCGCCCGAACTCCTTGAACTTATGGTAAGATTGCACGAGGGTAATTTTGCTAAAGTGAGGTGGGGGAGACAGGGGCAGGTGACGGACAGCTTTCCCATAACGCGGAGTGTCCGCCAGGGGTGCGTTTTGGCACCTACACTTTTCCTACTATTTATTAACCAGGTGGTGAAGTTTTTTGCAGACACCCCAACTGATGCACCCACATTGGGCGGGACTAAATTCCCATTGCTCATCTTTGCTGATGATACATTACTCCTCTCCAAGCCCCGTAGGGGCCTTCAAATGGCGACTAACAGATTTGAGGATTTTTGTAAATTAAATGATCTGCAAATAAATGTGAGCAAGACTAAATTCATGGTTTTAACTAAAAATCGCCCCATTAAAAGCCACGTTAGCATGAATGGAGTCGACTTTGAACAGGTGGATGTCATGACCTATCTTGGAGTGACTCTAGACTATCGCCTACGCTGGAAGCCTCAGGTTGATGCTCTCCGCTTAAGATTTGTACGCCTTACGGGATGCCTAATCCAGGAGCAAAGAATGTCTTTAACCAAAAGGGTAACACCTGCACTAAAGATTTCTGAAGCAAAAATTAGTTCTGGCATCTTGTATGGGGCTGACCTGTGAGGTTTTACGGACTTAACCCCCTTGGTAAGAGTCCAAAATAAATTATTGCGTAAACTGGTAGGGTTACCCCAATCCACACCAATAAAACCTCTTCTGTTGGATATGGGTTGTAAGCCGATAAATGAGATGGCATGGTACCGGCTGGTAGCATTGTGGAGACGGATTCGGACGGCGCCGGATCTAAGCCTTTTTGCCAATGAACTCGCGGAAGTGAGATCAATCTTGGGTTCTGGTAATATTCCAGGCTCCGTCAGGTGAAATCAATCTTGGAAAGTATGGGACTTAGCCAATTGTGGGCTACCCCGGGGTCTACTGCTTTCCCCCTAAACAAGAATTTAAAATGCTCTATTGGGCATCTGTTAGATACCAATCTGTTGTGCTGTCAGATGCTGCCACCCTAACGGGTAGATTCTTGGTGCACAAACTGGATCCCCTATTGGAGAACTACTAGGATGTTATTACCAGGAGTTTGGACAAAAAATTATACCATCAGTTTAGAGTTGGGTCTCTGCCAGTAAGGTCCTTTTCCAAGAAATGGCATGGCCATTCAACTGAGTACTGCCCCTGGTGTAATGATCAAAAGGAGAGTGTGGGTCACTTTTTCTTTGCTTGTCCTGCCTATTCAGCCCCAAGGAATAAATGGATTAGGCCCATTTGTCGTCAGGTGAATATTGGAGGGAGTGCAGAGGCACTGTGGGCTCTAAGAACAAATACCTCAGAAATTGTGATCATAGGTGTAGCAAAGTACCTAGGGTGGGCTTGGGTCATCAGAGCTAGACACCTTCATGTATCTTGATTATCAATTTTAATTATGGGTATTTTTTATACTGCGTCTTTAAAATCACTGTTTAATCTTTTTTTTAAAATGATGAACTGTTTTGGAAGAAAATATGATGTTTTGAATTATATGTATGTAAGATCTGGTTTTATTCCTTTTATGTAGACTGTATTTTATGATGTAAAAATCGAAATAAAGACGTATGAAACTGAAATGAAACTGACTGTCTATGTAGCTCAGGGCTGCCCTAAAAAGTGGTCCCTATTCTGGAATGCATGGAATGACTACAGAGAGAATATCTGCAATCCCCCAAGTAGTGACTTCCTTGAGGACCCACCCTCCCCACGAAAGCTGTAACTCATGATGAACTACTACTGTACAGTGCTTGTTTTGAAAAGTGGTTATCTATGTCATACTGTATTACTTCCTCTTGATTGTAAAGTAAGTTATCCCAAATGTTTAATAAAAAGAATTATAAAAAATATTAAAAAGTCACCTAATAACAATAAAAAAATAATAATAATAATAATTCCATCTTTACATGCCAGTCATGATAAGTGCATTACGGTCCGTTCCGATCAGTTTTCTTTTGGGTTTCGCTTTCACATAATTTTAGTTCATTTGATGGTTTGTTCGCCACAGATACTGGCGCACTGGCATTCCATCCCACATGACGGTGGGCATGTGCGGAGGGCGGCCGGGGACCGTCCGAATCCCACCCACTCGCTAATTTGACCGCACAGCGGGAGAATTAGCGCAGTGCGCAAGGGGTTAACATGAGATTGGTGTTTACTCTTTAGGTGGAGCCTACAGCAACGTGTGTGCTGCCTGCTCTAGCTATTGCAAGACTATTGTTTACAAAAAAGGGGTTGGAGCCCGTCCATTGCTCATTCATTTAGGAAAGCACAAATAAAGAACTTTTTTGTAAATCTGAAGAGTGCTGGAAACAAAAATTTTATTAGGATAGTATCAAAACAAATCAAGACACTATACTTGATAATGAGTGAATTACAAATATTAAATGAACCGTGATTTCCACACTTTAATGTGTGTGCGCTATATATCGATTCATCAGTAAAATTGTACGTCTGTGCAAAATCAGTGCCCTTTCAATGGAGAATGTGCTGCTTGTAAATGACAGTGTGCTATCACACTGTGCATTAGTAATATATTTGGAATACTGTGCTCCAAAATGCATCCACACCTACGTACTCCACATTTACGACTCTGTTGCTGAATGGGTGTGGTTAATTTGCTACACTTTGTGTGACTCTTGAATTTGTCACTGTCCCAATGAGTTCAGTGATGTAATATTGATGGCAGCACCCCTAATCAGAAAATAAATTGTTCCAGCACCAATGATTGTATATACATGATACCATTTCTTTGGGAGTGGGTTTGAAGAGGACATTCTCAAGAGTATCAAATGTTGGTGATGAGGTTGGAAAGTCAGCATGTCTCTTATGAGAGGCGTCTCTAAGCTTGTGATAAAGGAAGTTGTCTAAGTATGTGTGCTCACCTTGTAGTATTGTCTCTCAATACCAGGGAAAAGTGCAAATGCCTCTCCCCGGTAGTGGTCTCCCATGCAGACAGGTTTCAGCCTTTAAATCTGCCTAGTCGCTTGCAGGTAGCATATGGGGGGTACTTGGATTAAAGGTTAGGGGTATGCTAGGGGCATATAACTCTAACACAAGGAGAGGATGGACGGAGGGCTACAACTTTTCAGACACTCACCCCCTGTGACAGATCTGGGCTGAATCCATCATCATTCTTTAGCTCACATCGCCACCTCAGTTCAGACCCAGCTATTTGCAAATCAATCTTGACCTTGTGCCTCATGGGAACAGTCCAGCCCAAACTGCCAAGCCGGGTCTTCCCTGAACCGGAAACAAGCATCCCGGGACCGGTTTCGGGGTAGCACCCCTCATCAGCTAAATTGATCAAGGGACCCATGTCTGGGCATACCCTGCCAACTTAAAGCAAACAAAGCAAACACAAGGAGATGATGGACGGAGCGCTGAAACTTTTCAGACACTCACCCCAAGTCAAAGATCTGGGTTGAATCCATAATCATTCTTAGCCCACTTCGCCACCTCAGTTCAGACCCAGCTATATGGCTGGGTTCAAACTGGAATGGCATGGGGAGCAAAAAAACTATGGATTTAGGCCCAGATCTCTGTACCGGGGTGAATGTATGACATTGTTCTGCATTCTGTCCATCAATTGGCAAGGAGTAGACTGCGCGGCTCTCGAAACTGGAGCAACAACTCCGTGAAGGCTCGAGGGAGGAGACTTGCCTGGGGTCTCAGCTGGTGGTCGCCAGACTGATGGGTCACCGGTACAGGCTGAGGAAAGGGTTGGAGAAAGCCCAGAAACAATTGTATGTTGTTAACATCTCCATGCATAACCATGGCAAGAGATGCACAAGCCGAAGAGACACATTAATTACGGTATAATTTAGAGCCGAAAATTACAGTACTGGAACATTGCCTTGACTCCAAAATGGCAGATGCTCCCAATCACAGCGCCTCCAGCCTAGAGGTTTATCTGTTTCCTTCACCGAACAACTGATTCTTGTGAAGAAAGGCATTTGTGATCCTCTGCTCAAGGTACCCTATATGTTCGAGCTGTTGTGCTGTATTCGCCCATCACAGAGATCGCTCCAGAGAAACTGCCTGTATCTGCCTGACTTTAAAATGGCGGTCGCAATAATCCTCAAACCTCGTCTACACACATCTCACCACAATATTTGTTTCCGGTGTAATGCAGAACTCTAAGTTTGCAGCGCTTCTTAACTCTGTGGCCCCTTGACCCATTATAACTGGTCACTCACTCACTTTAGTCCACGAGTGTTTCGTCAACTGAAGGATCTATGAACAAAATGGTGTCCAGCACATAATAATGCTGTACTTTACCTACAATTGCACTACCACCAACATTTGTTGTGTTGGGGCAGCAGGATCCCAGGCAACTGAACCAGTGACCCAACTATCAATTCCCCCTACAGCAGTGAGGGACATTCATACCAACCTAACAGCCTCTAAGATGGCCGCCACGAGTGGGCCTTCCACAGAAGTACTCTTTTCTCCCCCAGTTGGCGAGGGATCCAGCATTTGTTCTCCGGGGCTACAGGGACATCTCCGTGAGTGACCACAGCAGCAGGTGAGACACACTCAGTAGAGGATTGGGAGTGGTCCCACTACCACTGGGATCCTGCAGAAATGCCCAACATTCACTACTGCTTCTGGAAATGGGGAAGATCTGCAGACTTTGGAACTGTCCCTTCCACCTCTCCTCTCACCACTCTTGACCTGGGCTCGAGCTGGAGGACGAGGCGGATGACGCTCATCAGTAACACCGGGACTGGTGCTTTTGATGGAATATAACGATGCCCCCTAGGCGGAGACCATAACTGTCTGTACTTATCGTGGAGCCCAGAGCAACCTTGGCCGATGTCCGGTGGAGCTTTACTATTCAGCTATAGGAGTTTGGCTCTGGTTCACCCCCTCGGCCTTCACTTAACCAGCCACACATTGGACATTGTTTTCGTCTCCCCGTTGTGTTTCTTTTCCCTCTCCTGCCTCCTCCCTCTGTGACTCCCTCCCTTCGTATTCTTTCACTGATACTCCAGTCGGTTTTGTCTGTCTCTCAATTTGACCGCTTGGTTCTCTCAGAAGTACTTATCCCCTTTGCCTGCTTGACTCTATCTGCACTCCTTAACCCTGTTTACTATTCCCCCACTACCTTCCATTCCCCACAAGACGTATGTTTTGTTAGGGTACACGCTAATAACTCATATTATTGTGTAAGCTCATGTTATTTCTCCTATGTCTACACTTGGCTCCTGTAATTGATGTAATATTGTAACCTGTAACTTGCTGATCCTCAGGTAAAGCGCTCTGATTCCTTTGGGTCTAGCCAGCGCTATATAAAACTTTGCAAAGAAATAAATAAAAATAAAAATAAATAAATATTTGTTTGTTTTGCATTTGTCACCCCAAGTGGGACAGGTATGCCCTGACGTGGGTCCTGTGCTCTCCATGCCATTGGAGTCAAGCTAGCCTGGCTGATGAGGGGCGTTACCCCGAATCCGGGCCCAGGGTGCTTTTTTCCAGTCCATGGAGGACCTGAACTGTTCCCATAGGGAGCAGGGTCAAGACTGATTTGCATATTGCTGGGTTCAAACTGGAATGGCCTGGGGAGCAAAAAAACAACGTATTTAGGCCCAGATCTCTGTACTAGGGTGAATATATGACATTGTTCTGTATTCGGTCCATCATTTATTCTTTTTTGCAAGGAGCATATAACTCTGGCAGTTCTGCTCATTGTTTGAGTTTGTGCCATACCCACGTTGTGCACCTAGCTGTGTCTATGCTGGTTGAAGGAGGTTTAGTGCAAAACTGTATGTTTCCCTCATAGCCCATTATTCTTTCTCATTGGACATTGTTTATATACATTTAAACAAATATTCAAACACAACAGTGACAACTATAATCATCTCATTATTATTTTATTTTATCAAAACTTTCTTTTCTTTTTTTGGGTTATTGTTTTCTTTATATTTTTCAAGAACACATATGCATAGTTCATCTCAGTTTACAAAGTCACAAATATATTTCTTTAATAAATGATTATTCGAAAACCAAAATCAAGAGGTTGCATAAATGCATAACCAAAAACCATTTGTTTAGAAAAAGACACATATATTACCCCTGGATTCAAATTTAATAAATACAATCATACTGCAATCACTCCAACTCATTCACTTTCACACCATCTACATCCATCCAGTATCTCTACACAGTTGAGTACAAGATGTGACAAAAAGGAGAGCCCCTGCCAGGAATGGAACAATGCAGGGCACAAGGCTCAACACAAGGTCGACGCGCGTTTCAGTGGGATCAAGATGTAAGGACCACCTTCCTCAGGACCTTTCCAGATACATATATCAAACTTTCCATAACCAGGGAACCTACAAATACATAAAAATATCAGCAGTGTTGTATTCAATAAAGAAAAAACAGACTTGTATATTTCGACATCAATTTCTAAAGTTGGACCTAACAAGAACACCACATATGTTGCTACGGGACCTCAAATAATAGGCTTGACACTCAACATCTCACTCATCCTAAGTCAAAAGAGCTTACATCTATATTAAATTTCGATGACATGCTCTCATAGCCATGTGATATGCTCAGACGGAAGTACCAAGTACCCTTAATGAGATAGCCATCACGATTACCTATTGATTTTTAACATAACCTTCACCATCACCCTGTGAAAGAAGATCAAGAAAAAGTGAGTTCCAACCCAGAAGGCTTTACACTAAAACATATATTGATTGACTTACAAAACAAGATATAAGGCAGGATGTAAGTTTAGAAAGAATCCTTTTGGTTTCCACAACTGGAGTCCATCCGAATCAGCAGTTGGATATAACTATGTCTTTCTACAATCAGAGGACATCACATTAGAGGAGCAAATATCATTAAAAGTTTTTACGTTACTGCTCCGATTTATCAAATGGCTCAATATTTTGGCCAATAATTTAATTGTTGTTGTGTACCCAGGTATAATCTTTGTTTTCTCAGTTAAAGGGACACATCTTGAGTAACTAAAGACAAGCAAGCATACCAAAGGCTATCCTTGTTGGAGGTTTACCCTCTGAGCAAAACAGGTTATTTTAGTGCAGCGGCACCAGATTGTCGATTTCCACTGCCACGTGGGGCTGATACAGTGCCAATAGTGTACTTATTGGGTCTGTGATTTTAGGTAGTATAGCTCGAAGTTAGGCACCACTAGCATCCATAATTGTAAGATAACATCATATGTTTCACTTTAAACTGAGCTGTTATCCCGCCCAGACGTGTCAGGCAGGATCGAAGTAATGCAAAAAAAATTAAGTTAATTGTACAGTTATGGTATTGAATAAATATAACTATTTTGGTAAGATTACCATATTTGCAAGCTCCAAGAGGGCAGCCTGTGGAAGTGGGAGTCGTCTTCATTGCTCTGTCTGTGCTGTCAATTGTCCCGTAGAATATCTTTTATACTTCTACTCGCTTGTATACCTAGGTATTTCACAGAGGCCTCTTCCCATCTTAGTGGGTATCCCCAGTCCCATAGGTGAGTAATATCAGTCAGGGGCATGATCGTGGACTTGGCATAGTTTATGTGGATCCTATATTATCCATTGAATCTGAGGAACTGTCTGATCGATGGTACCTAATTTTTTTCTGTTTATTTCACATACAAGGTTACATCGTCAGCATAGAATGAAACAACCAGTCGCCTGGAGGTGAAGTTCAATCCATTTGGCATGTGGCGTGAAAGTACGATCAATACAAGGAGGGGCGCCCTCCTTGTATTGTGGTGTAAACGTAGTCTAGTCACAAGTGGCTCCAATGCTAAGGCAAAAGGGATGATATAGAGAGAGGGCACCCTTGCCTCATCCCTCTTGCTATGTTTCTCACAGCCAATAATGCTTCATTTTGCCTAATACACGCCATTGTAGCTTTATCCATCAAATAACTTTCACGCTGAGGCCCTGATGCCCTAGCAGGCTAAATAGGTAGCCCCATTCAAGGGAGTCCAACGCCTCTGTGGCATCAAGAAAGACTGGCACAGCTTCACTCTTGGGGTTATTGTACTAAACCAAAGCAAATGCTGTACGTAGGTTGTGCGAAGTTGACCTACCAGGTATGAAGCCCGACTGGTATGGTCTGACCAAGCCAGGCAAAAGGGGTGAAATTCGATTGGCCAGAATTTTAGCTAAAATCTTATTGTCTGTGTTAATTAATGATAGAGGTCAGTAGGAGTCTTTCTTACCTGGGGATGTGCCGGGTTTGAGTATGGTAATCATTGTCGCCTCTCAGAGGGATGGGGCAGAGTACCTTATGGAAGGCTTCATCACCCAAGGTGAACCTTAGGCCTTTGGCGGAAGAGGTGGTAAGTTCAAGCAGCTACTGTAATTTACTAATCAATCCAAGAAGTCCAAACGACTTCCTCTCACTGACCGCTCTAAGCAGTTTTAGCAAAATGCTGCCGTTCAATGGAGAGAGGATGTTATTAAGCACTTGGATACTAATTGTGCATAAATGTAAGAAGGTATTTGGAAGGGGCGGTAAAGAACAATTATGGAGTGACAAAGGGAGAGAATGGCACTGTTTGAAGCACTAGTGGAAACAATGATTAAGATGCCACTGTATGCATGAGTGTATGTTTGTATGTATGTATGTTTGTCTGTATATGATATTTCTATGTCGTTAACCTGCCAAAAGGTAGCGGAGCACTGTACATGGTCAAAGGAAATCTTAAAGTCAGTGAGTAATAGGAGAGGGCGCTGAGTTGAAGACAGTTAATGCACTGTGATGTAGTGTTCTTTAAGGAGATGATTCTTCAATTCTTTTCTGAAATGGAGCAGCATTGAGGCAGTCCTGATGGATAAGTGGATGTTGCCACTGGGCACTGTTAGTCATAGATCCTGTGTTCCTGTTTAAAACGGTGGTTTTGCACTGTTTCCTACCTCTATTCATGAAGTTACAAGTGAAGTTGACAACAACATTTTTGTTTGTCTGAGAGCGCCAAGTATGGGATTGCTGTGAGCAGACAGTCATGCTAACTCAGCCCTGGGATAAAGGGGAACGCCTGTCCCCATACCTAGAAATATTTTACTTAATGACGCAGGCTCTCTGTGCTACTTTCTGATTTACAGGGGATGATGTGCAGCATTCTGCTTGTACGAAAAAAGCTCTTGGCACCCCTGGTGGCTGCCATTATTTGGAAGATAGCAGAAAATACCCAGGAAATATTTGGCTGGGGATGGGTTGGGGTTTATGGAGGGAATGGGTTAAGGTTGGCAACACAAAATGTCAAAATATGGCACTTTTGCTGTAACAGCACACCCATTTCTACTGTCCATTAATAAAGTTTAAAAATCCTCTCTGAGTTTAATAAACATCTTTCAGTTGTCTTTAAGATCAAAATCAACATGATGGAGATGTTTTATTGTGGTAGTGAAGTATTTTGTTGTATATTTTGCTACTGTTTATTATGCTGCTTTATTGTAATGTGTTGTTGTGTTGTACTGTGTTTGTAGTGTTGAATTCTCTTTCGACTATTCTGTTGTGTTGTGCCCTGTTATAATTTGAATGTGTTACGTTGCTTTGTTTACATTATTGTGATGTATGTTGTTACCTACTTTGGAAATGTCAACACATCTCACTATTTTACTCAAAAGCAGCATCTATCCCATCTCAATGAACCATTTGTCATTGTGCACAGTGGTAAACTAGTGGAGTTCCAGCTCTTTAACTACTTAGGACACCAGTAATCCTCAAACTGTGGTAGAGACGTGTCTTAAATGATCATTTACAGTGCTCATTTTATTTGACATGGCCCTGATCCCTTTCATCCACTTGGCAACCCACCATGAGGTATCCCAGTAAATATACCCTGACCTCCTCTTTAGATTTTCACCCACTAATCACTGATGATTCCACAAAGTTAATATCACTTGGGTAAATGTATCCCAATATCAGACCCAACTGGTGAAAGTCGTGAAAGATCTAACTGGCCCCTTCATTCGCCAAAGGATAAACACCTCAATGGTCTGTGTTTTTTAGCACTGTTAAGCTAAAAGTAAAAACAAAGCGCTATGACGCAATTAATGGTGGCTGTTTCATAGCTTCTGTTTTTTCTTTAAACCACCCTGTACAGCAGCTGCACTACTGGACAAAATGGCAAAGAAATGGACAGAGCTAAATATGTCTATCATTTGGCTTTCATAATGTTATTTTAATCTATTTTGTACGGCAGTGTGGCTGTTATGCAGAGCATTTAAAAGTGGAAAAAAAAACTTGTGACGTGACCAGCAGTGGAGGGGCACTAATTATGTGGATTCAATCTCTGCTTGGTTCATGCTCCACAAAAAGGAATGGAAGTGACACGTAGCCTGCGCTGGCCAATTAGGAGACACCAACAAGAAGTGACAAAGAAGCCAATGAATGTTAAGCTATGGGTGGGCTGCAAGCCCCATTTTATACGCAGTAGCAAGCGAGAGTACCTGCGCTGTGGAAGGCTCAACCTAAAAAGTGCATCCACTTGAATACACCCTGACCCCAATGAATGTGAGAGCCAGTGTTCCTAAGGTCAAAGTTCCAGAAATACCAGCCTTACCTCCGTGTACCTCTGTGTTCACAGCCACCAAACTCCTTCAACTTTCAGTGTTCAAGGAGCAAAACTGTAGAAGACCCTCTCTGAAATCCAAAGAATGCGAATTCAACGTCACCATCATAAAAAAATAACCCATATTTTCCTACAAATATTAAACATATTCTTTCAGTGGCTTGCATAGGCACAATATTTCCCCTCTGGTGTAAACGCAGGAAAGCAATGTGTCAGTGGAGAAGGAATTTCTTTCGGTCTGAAATACACTCATGCTTTTTGCAGGCAACGAGTGCCTGACCCATCTTCCAGGCCAAAAAATGCCACATAGAAAATGACAGGCTTTCGACTGGCTATAAGGTGGTTCAAAATCAGGGGACCAGGCCACTAGTTGGCAAATGGAACATTTGATGTATTAAACGTGTCACTGTGCCACCTTCTGTAATACGAAAAATGCACAGGTACCAAATGCAGCTTTAAAAAAACTTTGGTTCCGATTTTTGTTTCTGGTCAATTTTATCTACACACACTTACATAACCATATTCCACTTAAGATTCATTAAAAAAAAAATTCAAAACATAAAATGCTAGTAACACAAATCAGAAACAGAAGAACCACTAATTGCTTTCACGTAGGCTACTCCCTTCTGGCAATCATCTGTTGCAAACATGGCTTCTTCCATGTCTTCTATGCCAGAAGTTGGCCACCTAACCACACATGGTGCCCGTTCCAAGCCTGTCCACGTGTTTCCCCAGCCCTGCCTCAAAGAGGCAGGCCACGGCTCTCACGACTGGGCTGAAGCCAGAGCTAATTGCTCCACCACAGAACTCTTCAACTCCTAAATTTCCAAATCAGCTCCACCGCTAATGTCTTCCATGCTCAGGCTCCATCGACTGGCCACGGCTCTACAGCAATGCAAAGCTAAATGTTCAGTAAAGCTGCCAAGTTTCCCATTACAGAAGAGCATGCTGGCCCTGACATTAAACGACAATCGTGTGTATGTTCTCTACACACACCTCAAACAAGCATTTGCATCCTGCCTTGCGGGACATATCTGAGTGACATTGTGTTTGTTAATGTTCCCATCTCACTTGGAAGCCAACGGGGCACAACCTCTCAATCTGCATTTCCCGTAGTTTCAAGGCTTGTTGATGTGTTGTCAGGGCTAATCCCTTTATTTTGGCGCCAATGCTGGTTTCCATGACAAGGATCCATGGCTTTACTTAAGCTTCTAAAGATTCCAAAACTAAAAGCTTCCCAGCTGTCTCTGTCTGCACGGTGGCTTGATGCAGAGAGAGCAAAGCGCCCAGCACCAAATGCAACGCAAATATTTAATTTGGCTAGAGCTGGCCTCAAGGAGGAGTTTTGTTATGAATTGGTCAAATGACCCCTTGACAGATTGAATTTGCTGTCTGAATTAGACAATTGCGTTGTTTACACTAATATCATTAGTGTGTGTTTTGAGGCAGTAGCGGTGCTCAGAAAGTTAAAAGTAGATTGGGTCTGAGTTCATGTACAGTAGACGAGGTATAGTAAATAAAAGAATATGGATTGTTTTTGGATGACAGTGTTACAGACCTGCCAACTTGGGTACATTCTTCACGGTGAGAAGGTAAAGGCGGCACATCTAGAGGGGTGGGCCCTGGGGATGTCCGCACGGTATTAAGGCCATCAGAGCCCAGTGTACATTGAAGGGATGTGGGGTGTGGACAAGGGGAGTAAACCAAGCCCCTGCATCCCAAGGTGCTGGGGTTGCCCTTACACTCTAGGGGATCCCCAACCCATCACCTGGTGGCCCTAATCAGCCGAAAGCTAATGAATATCTTTAAGAAATATGAGACTTCCGAACTCAAGAATTACCGCCCCATCTCGCTCCTCCCGTTTCCAGCCAAAGTCATCGAGAAGACCGTCAACAAGCAGATGGCCGCCTTCCTCGAGACGAATGGATCCCTCGACCCCTCACAGTCCGGCTTCCGAGCCAATCACAGCACCGAGACCGCCCTCATCGCCGCCACCGATGACATCCGAGCCCTGATGGACAACGGAGAAACAGCGGCCCTCATCCTCCTAGACCTCTCCGCGGCTTTCGACACTGTCTGCCACCGCACCCTAGTACAGCGCCTCAGCAACGGCGGAATCCTGGACAAGGCGCTGGAATGGATCATCTCCTTCCTCGACGGAAGAACACAGAGAGTCCGCCTACCACCGTACAAGTCAGAGGCCACCGAAGTCATCTGCGGCGTCCCTCAAGGATCCTCACTGAGCCCCACCCTCTTCAACATCTACATGAGCCCCCTCGCGGCCATCGCACGCCAACACAACCTCAACATAATCTCCTACGCCGACGACACCCAGCTGATCCTCTCCCTGACCAACGACCCCGCCGCCGCCAGAGCTAACCTGCACGAAGGGATGAAAGAGGTAAATTGTAAATTGTTGTGTCTTGTAAA
Source organism: Lissotriton vulgaris (assembly GCF_964263255.1). Classification (NCBI taxonomy): domain Eukaryota; kingdom Metazoa; phylum Chordata; class Amphibia; order Caudata; family Salamandridae; genus Lissotriton; species Lissotriton vulgaris. Next base: position 1,299,307,202 of record NC_141691.1, read on the forward strand.
GCGCACTGCTACCCGGAGGCCTCGTAGCGCTATAGACCGCTGGGGAACCCGTCCTGGCTTTCCCTGTGAGATAGTCCCTCCTGGGGGTCTCCAAGGTGAAACCAGGCATCCCCGGCGTTTGTGTGGGGCCGTTGTGGAGATGAGGCAAGCTAATGCCCAGAGTTGCCGAGTGTGCTCCCTGGTCGGAGTAGGCACCGATGCGAGAATTATCAGTCCGCTGATCCTGGTCCAAGACCCTGCCGCGTCGGGAATCGAACCCTGGTCCCGGGCCGTTCTCTGCACTCGGGTCTGCCGCCTCTAACCAGTGAGCCACACCTCTCCAGCCGAGTGGATGACGACCAGCCGCCTGAAACTGAACTCAGACAAGACGGAGGTCCTCATCCTGGGCTCTTCACCCTCCGCCTGGGACGACTCCTGGTGGCCTCCCGCCCTGGGCACCGCACCCAAACCGACAGACCATGCACGCAACCTGGGCTTCATCCTGGACTCCTCCCTCTCCATGACCAGGCAAGTCAACAACGTCTCCTCGGCGTGCTTCAACATCCTTCGCATGCTACGGAAGATCTTCTGGTGGATCCCCACCGAGACCAGGAAGACCGTCACTCAGGCCCTCGTCACTAGCCGACTGGACTACGGCAACTCCCTCTACGCCGGTACCACCGCCAAGCTCCAGAAGAGACTCCAGCGGATCCAGAACGCCTCAGCCAGACTCATCCTCGACATCCCACGAACCAGCCACATCTCCGGACATCTGAGAGACCTTCACTGGCTCCCCGGCAACAAAAGAATCACCTTCCGCCTCCTCACCCACGCACACAAAGCCCTACACGACCAAGGCCCGAGCTACCTCAACAGCCGAATCAACTTCTACGCTCCCAAACGCCACCTCCGATCAGCCAACCACGCCCTCGCCGCCGTCCCCCGCATCCGAAGAGCGACTACAGGAGGAAGGTCCTTCTCCTACCTGGCCGCCAAGACCTGGAACTCCCTCCCGACCGACCTGCGCCTGACCCAAGACCACCTCTCCTTCAGGAAGAAGCTGAAGACCTGGCTGTTCGAGCAGTAGCGGCACCCCCCACCCCCAGCGCCTTGAGACCCTACGGGTATGTAGTGCGCTCTATAAATGTCATTGATTGATTGATTGATTGAGACTTAGGGGCCCCTCATCACATTCTGCAGGGAAGACAATCGTTTTGTATTGCGCCACTGGTGTGGCCCACATTCAAGGGGTGGGGCTAAAAGCTGTCTCAACTTTAGATGCTTTGGAGAAACTTGGGAGGGGGCATGATTTGGAGAGTGGGTGGCTGCTCCTTTGTGGGCTAAAAAAAGATGAAAGGTTTTTGAACTGAAGCTGCCTCAATGTGTGTCCCGGGGAGTTTGAGAAATAAGTAATGAGTTCAGTATTTCAAAGCCTCCACAAATGAGCTGGATGCCTACTCTGTGGAAGGCTACCAGCTCACTAGGTGCGCACTAGTGTGATTTCAGCTCATCACCATGTGATCATGTAAAGTGAGCTGATACTGTGTGAGTTGGCACGTCTGGTGTCACTGACACTGTTTAGATTAATTTTGTTCAGACATTTTTTGCCTCCATGTTGTTTAGGTTTAAAAACTGAGAAAGCATTGGGGAAACTACATGTAGCCAGGAAAGGACCTTCCATTCTGAGGTGGCTTCATCAACGTGAACTTGGAATGTTACTGAACCCGAATAGTCCTGAACCATTCATGGTACTGGGTAATGGTTAGAATACAGGCAAGACTATGCTAGAAAGGTTTACCCGAGTTTTCAGTGACAAGATCAGAAGATTCACCAATTTTTAACATAATATTGTATTGAAAAAGGATGCCTGTCCCAAGGTCTTTAGGGCAAGGAATATTCCTATGACTGTCAGGAAGGAAGTAGAAAAAGAATTGGACACTTTGGTTGAGAGGAATATTATTGAGAAGATCAAACCCTCTGAATGGGTTTCAAACAACTTTTCCTATTTCAATACAAATCTCTCCTGCTTCAGTTCTGTGTATAGTTTCGATCCATGTTCTAAGACATTTAGTAGATGTTTCTTTATATCGTTATCCACATATTGTTAGGTCCCAAAGTTGTGTAGTCCCACAGGCTCAGTCATTTCAAAGGAGTTTCTTTGCTGCTGCATGAAATGAAGAAGACTGTCAACATGTTTATTAAAACGTTCCCCTCTCTTTCCCACAAGTTTGTGGTGAGGAACAGTTTCACAATGGTCCAATAAATTTGTGATTGCCAGGTGGGCCAGTGGTAATATTCATTTGTGTATAGATTTAAGATACCTTAACAGTAATATCTTCATAGATCAATTTCCATTACCTCGCATAGCGGAGATGCTGGCTTCTGTTAAGGGGGCAAGGCACTTTTTTTGCACAATAGACTTCTCCCCGGTGTACCATCAGATTGTGCTACATGAGAGTTGCAAGTCACACTGCATTTATCACTCCTGAAGGGTGATTCCAATGTAAGGGAATGCCTTTTGGACTAGTGTTGGTGGCACTTGTGTTTCAAAGATTGATGCATTCGTTATTTGGTCAGTTACCCAATTTCCAGTGTTTTCAGGACGACACACTTATTTATGCAAAGGACAAAGCAGAACATGATCAGATGTTGGTAAAGTGTGTTGCGAATTCTGAACATAAGGGGTTTAACAGTGACATTTTCAAAACGCTAATTTGCAGTGGAATCTGTGACATATTTAGGGCATGTGCTGTGTATGGAGGGTGTGAAACCTAAACCAGAATTGGTGGAGGCAATACTATTGGTACCTGCACCTAAATGTAATGATGATGTAACGTCTTTTCCAGGGCTTACATAATTTTATACCAAATATATTTGGAATTTTTCTAGTAGAATAGTTTTAATTAGACAACTTCTCAAGAATAAGAGTACATTTAATTAGAGCACTTAGTGTAAGAAGGAATTTGAAAATGTCAAAACTGCCATCGTAAAAGCCACTACCTTGTCTGGGTTTTATCCTAATCTCATTAGTGTTATCACTGCCAGCTCTAAGAGGTTGAAGCTGTTTTATCCCAAAAGATGGAGGGAGGAGGTAAAGCTATCTTTTCTTATGCTTCCAGAGCCCTCACTGCTGCAGAAGAAAAATATTCAGTCATCAAGGGACTTTTGCTTACGTTTTAGCCCTACACCATTTTAGAGCATTTGTGTGGGGTAAGCAGTGTGATTTGAGAAGGGATCATAAACTGTTAGACTACTTATCACTGATGGTTTGATTAAAGCATCTGCGAGTATTGCGAGGATGTCAATGAGACTCCAAGATTTTATTTACAAAATATTTTATGTGCTGTACAGATAATGTTTTTGTTATCTTTGTTATCTAGAATGCCATTGCAAATGAAGGAAAATACTAGTAGAGCATGGGAGGATTATCATATTGCTTTGTTGCATGATAAAGAAGACATTCCTTTAATTGAAAAACAAACCTGGGTGGAAAAGTATGCTAAGGATGAGATGATACAGCGTGTCTTGACGTACATTAGAGATACATGGCCTGCCAAAGGATTTTTAAATTCTGATTTGAGGAGTTTCTGGAAAGTTTGGAATGAACTGAGGTCAATGGGATTTTATGGAGGGGTGATAGAGCAATGTGGCCTGTCAAGTTAAGGAAGTCTATCACTATTCAATGCCATGAAGATCATGGAAGTATTGTAAGGATTAAGCAATCAGTAAAAAATGGGTTTTGAAGGCCAGGACTGGACATGCATGTTGAACGTATGGTCAGGAACTGTATTATTTGTGTTAACGAAAAATATATCCTTGAAAACTTTAAGACCTTATATGAGTGAGCATTGTATTCCTAGGAATCCGTGGCAGGCCATCACTGTAGATATTATGGGCCCTATAGGCAGAGAGTCCAAGTATGTTATTTGATGTACTTATGTTTTCTCTAGATGACCTGCTATCAAGATTTTTGTTAAAGTGGACACAGAAGTAGTCCTGTATTTTCTGGAGAATATTGTTTTACAGAGCACGGTGTTCTCACTCAAGTGATTACGGACAATGCCGTGCAGTTTCTGTCTGTGAAAGCAAATAACTATTTTAATGAAGTGGGTTTAAAACATCATAGCAGATCCCTCTGTAGTCCTAGTGGAAATGGCCTGATTGAGCGTCCCAAAGGAGTACTCAAGGGTACTATTCAGTCTGCAGGCACAGGTAAGGCTGACTGGGAATTGCAAATTCACAAAACTGTGTGATGTATCACACACAATTAATGAGATGATGGGGCATACCCCTTTTGAAATTATGAGGGGAAGGGTTATCAGAACTAAAAGGAATACTTAATGGTTGGTAGAGGATTCTGCTGTCAACATGGATTTGGATGTGGTGCGGCGCAAGATTAAGGACACACATGGCATATATAGGTCCAAGAGTGGCTGTCGGAAAGGCTCTACGGGGATAGCCATGCCATGATAGGAATGCCTGTTAAGGTTAAGAAGCCTTGGAGAGTGAAAAAAGGTGACAGTGAATTAGTGAGACCATTCATTTGATGTTGTAGGAGTTCTAAAAAATGCTGTGAGGTTGAGTGATTGGAAGGTTTGGAATCTTAAACGCATCGCTATCCTTAGGAGAGAAAAAAGTGTATATTCCAAAACTCCCTCCAATGTGATTGATGATTATAGTAGTGACACAGAGTCTCAAATTGAAGACAAGAAGGGTGAGAAAGACCTGACTGACCATGTTGGACAAAGGGAGTTGTTACAAAATTCCGTGGAGGATGTAGGGAATCTTTGCACGGAGAGTAGTGAAGAGGTACAGAAGTTTAGAGGTCCTTCTGGGAACATTATGTAATAACTGTAGACAAAACCAATTTTCAGTAGTGCCTTTCAATGTCGCAGAATAAATATATGCATGCTAAAATATAGCCACACAGGCTTTATAAGTAAGATAGCTGGGTAGCGGGAATATTAAAAGAAGTGTTCAAAGGCAATGTTCTGCCTTATATTGCTTACTGTAAATCTCATATGAGAACCTGAAAATATCTTGTGATTAAAGGATCCAAAATCTGTAACGAACTTCAGTGCATCAAAGAAATGGTGACTAAACTTTGTGTCACATTATACCACACACTACAATTTATTATTTTTGCTAGATGTCATGTAACAGGTTCAGGGCCGGCCTGGCTTTTCAACAAAAAGGAACTTTGCAATCTGGAACTTGTGAGGTCATATCAACAAGGCTAAGGTCAGAAAGTACAATGTGCTGTTAGCTAAAGCACAATGACTGGCTGAAGGAGATGCACAAGACATGTGGCCACTTGGTAGCTCAGCTCAGGTTGTTCAGTTATTTATTTTAAAAGCAGGCACAAATGTTTGATTGTAAACAAATACTATTTGCAGACCTGCCACCATAAAACTGTCAATTTTTATGAAGCTTTATTAGAAATGAGTATCCGCATCACTCTACGGAGCTGAGTTATGGGGCCTAGGCAACATGGAGTCTCTGTCTAAGGCAGAAAACAAATTCATCAAGGACCTTTTGGCTATCCCGATAAGCTCCCCGACAGTTCCGGTGCTCCTGGATGTAGGCTGTAAGTCAATCAAGGACCAGGCCCGCCTTCGACCACTCCTGCTTTGGGCTCGCTTGTGGAGGGTCCCTGAACTAAAATCTTACGCAGACGGGCTAGCAGAGGTGATGCACTCAGATGGCTGTCAAAAGATTAAATGGCTTAGGGACATTAAACACCTGCTTGGGGACCTGGGATTGGGCTCTTGTTGGTCAACACACTCATCACCCCCAAAGGAGACCCTGAAAAAACTTTATTGGGAGTGGGTTTCAGCCAAGCTCACCAGCAACCAGCGTCACTGCAACTCTACCGCAGCCTTTTTGAAAATTAAAGACGTTGTTGCCTTTGAGCCATACTTAGACATTATTGCCATCCCCTAGGATCGGGCTCTGTACATTAAATGTAGACTAGGGACCCTACCCCTAGCCGATCTCCTCTCCAGATGGAACACGCCTAAGCAGGCATCACGCCACTGCGCCTTATGTACCGATAGACCCGAAACTGTGGCACACTTTCTCTTCGAATGCCCGGATTACGTGCGTCCTAGATCCCACTGGCTCAAACTACTTTGTAGAGAACTGGGCACTCGACAGTGTTTGGTGGCTCTACGGATCTTATTAACGGACACAGCACCTCCTATTGTTTGTGCAGTATCCAAATTTTTAAAATGGGCTTGGTTGATCCGCTTAAAAAGACTGTCTATTTCAATTTAATCCCTTTTTAACTAATTTAATCTGATCAATTGCATTTTTAGTTGTTGATTTTAATGTTCAGTCTTTTCCTTTATCGATGTGCTGTTTTAAATTTGTTATGTAAATGCTTTTATGATACATGCATATCGAAATAAAGCTATCAACCAACCAACCAACCAAGAAATGAGGGTGTAAAAAAATTGGGGGGAGGGGTTGGAAGCAAGTGAGAGGCCAGAAAATGAAAATACTCCACCCTTTTAACCAAACCTCTAATGACAACAAGCGAGCAAAGAAAGTATTATGGCCCTTCCGATAATAGTTTCCTTCACCCTTGCATCCATTCATCTGTCCATTCACCCTGCCACGATTCCATTTATCCATCATCTTTTCACCTTTCCATCCATCCTTTCATTATTCTAACCAGTTACTGAAATTATATCCAGCCATCTGTTCACATATTGATCAATCCTTTTACCTATCCATCCACTTTTTGACCTTTCCGTCCATCCATCAAATGATCATACACTGCAAACGTATATCTATCATCCATTCACTCTTCCAGCCATTCATTCTTTCACTCTCTTGTCTATCTTTCTCTCCACTCATCCATCTTTCCATCAATCATTTCTTCCATCCATTCACCAAATGATCCGTTCACCCTTCCATCCATCGATGCATCCTTTCAACCATTCTTCCTTGCATACTGTTGTAATGTGCTATTTATTAATGCAGTCTCTCCACTGTGGTTCTCTGCCTGTCTGCTCAGGCTGCTATGATGTCACGTGGACTGTTGGGGTTGCTTTGTATGTGGAGAGATTCAGTTGGTGTGATGGGCTGAGTAGAGTGGACCTTGCTCCTGGTGGGGCATTACCAGAGACTACCTGATTTGCTGTAGATCTTCTTGTAACTGAAAGGCTGTAACTTACTACAAGAATCAATCTACTCTTTACATCAACAAGACAGGTCTGCGCTCTTACTTCGTTTTAACACTGGCGACGATTCAAAAAGAACCCATGGAGCTACCTTGGATGGATTTGACTTTTGAAACTGAAGTAAGTGAATCTGATTAAGTAGATGAAGAAGCGTTTTTAAAAAGGATTTAAAGTTTTGGAACTTAAAGACTTAAAGATTTCAAGTGTAAAATGGATGAAACTAGGCACCCCATATGCCCCACCAGTGACCCTATCAACAGTCGCCCTCAATGCTTTGTGTCAGTTTCTTCCCATTTTAACCAAGTGAGAGACTGTCTACTGTGAAGCCTCAAGGATTTGAAGTGGCAGGATTGGAGAAATATAGCAGCAGTGTTAGAGGTCTTAGCTGTTTATTGAAAAAAAAAGAGAGGCAAAGTTGCCGGCTTGTGATCTGGAGTGCTGCTGGAGAAGTACGATATGGCAAAGAGCAGCTGTGAAGAGTGAGGCTTTTGTTTCCTGGCACCACAGAGAGAGTGCAGCGCACAGTGCGGCCCATTAACTCCGTGTTCATTCGTGGTTTGATGCCATGAAGAGTGAGCTGTGCGATGCAGGCTTTTGAATCTGATTGTTTGTTAGTACCCTGAATGACACAAAATGGAGTGCTATTAAATGACTGTCAGATTATTTTGTGGTGTAAAACAACATTGTTAGCTATCTGTTCTAGTTTTTGTTTCATGGCAACTCCAGTGTCTCAACTCTTTGAAGATTCATGAGAATTTTGCAGCGCGTAAACACAGGGCTGCTGCAGCATAAGTACTTTGCAAGTTTGCTTACTCACCGTATTGTACATTATTGACGGTTGACCGACGGTTGGCCGGCAGCGATCTTCTCTGTTTCCCTGCTGCCATTCATTTGATGACGTTTTCGGAATACATCTGGAGTTAGCGAAGATCTGTGACGTCCGACTTCTCCGACTTCTCCACAAGTTCTTTGCTGCAACAGACGTTTTAGTGCACGCTTCAGCCGTAAACCACCCTGGACAGCGTCAAGTATGCGTGCCGCCATTTTGTTTTGGTTACGCTATTACAATGCTTCAGTTTGTTGCACACCTGACGCGACAAAGCATTTATTGGACAGTATGGTTGCATGGAACAAGGGCAGTACAATGGAACTCTCGTCTCCTACATTTCAGAGCGAGTTTCGGTGCCGTCCGCGAGGAACTGTGCAACATGATCCCGGGTGAGAGTTCGCTCACCTGAGCTAATGTCTTTTGTTTGTTTATTTTTTCTTTCTCTTCGAAATGCTTAGCTTCTCAGTACATGTTGTGTGTGGGCGCATTTTGGGCACAGTCTCTTGTTTTGGTTATGCTACCATTGGCAGGTCGTTGAGGTATTTCCTAGACTGAAATCTTTTACACCCTACGCTGTACCCTTCTTTGCTGAAGTTGTGTGCTTGTGGGTAGTTTATCATTTTTGTTTCTCAGTGTGTTATCAAATCTTGTGGTGCACCCTGCGTTGGTGTTGTTTTACTTTTGGGTTTAAAGATTACTCTAGTGTTGTTTTTGTCATGAGAGAATATTTGAGATATTGTCTTTCCTGGTTGCGCACTGTAGGAAGTGTGGTGTAGTGTTGTGTGAGTGTGTGACCTCACCTTTACTGGTTGTTTTGTGTGTGCCTTGCGCAGTATTTGGGGTATTGTGAGTGTGTCGTGGGTTTAAGGTTACCCAGGTTTTTGATTTGCCTATTGTTATTGTTACATGCTGTTTCTGACAACTACGCTTGTGGGTTAAGGGTTACCCTAGGTTTTTGATTTGCTTTGTCGTATGTTTATGCGCTATATTGACTGTGTGTGACGGGTGCACACGTGTTGGGTTACCTCGAGTGTAGTGTAACTTCTCACATCAGTTTTGTTTTTACCCTGTGTTTTTGGTTTTTATGAGTTTATTGATACTCATTGTATTATTCGGGTGTGTTTTGGGTTAATAGGATACCCTAGTTTTGTTTTGGGTTAAGGGTTACCCTAGATTTTCAAGTTTTGTCTTGTGTTACATACACATTACTTAGACTGTGTGTGACGGGTACACACGTGGGGGTTACTTCTGTTATGTGTAACTTCTCTTATCTGTTTTGCTATTGTATTTTACCCCTGGTTTTTGAGATTTCTGCAGCACTTTAGGAAATTTGTGCGGTTTTGGTTTCTTGCAACTTTTTTTTGTTTTGATCATTTTCAAGGAGAAGGTTGTAAGGATGTATTAATATGTTTTGGTGGCGCGCTCTTTTCTTCTCTCTATCAAAAGTGTGTTTACCATCTTGATGCATTTTTGTGTTTATGATCGTTATCAAGGGGGAAGAATGTGTTATATATTGTTTTAATGCATTCTTCTTTTCCTGACTTGTGTGACGGAAGAATGCGTTATATTTTGTTTTAATGCATTCTTCTTTTCCTGTCTTCTATATTTTCTGTATTTTATCTGCTTCTATTCCTTACCTGTCTATTCTCTTTCCAGACTTGTGCTTTTGTGTTTTCTTTCCAGACTCGTGTATTCTATCTTGTGATTTTATCTTCTTCTGTTTCTTTTCATTGTTTTGATTATTAAAAGGGGAGATGTGTTGTAATGTGCTATTTATTAATGCAGTCTCTCCACTGTGGTTCTCTGCCTGTCTGCTCAGCCTGCTATGATGTCACGTGGAATGTTGGGGTTGCTTTGTATGTGGAGAGATTCAGTTGGTGTGATGGGCTGAGCAGAGTGGACCTTGCTCCTGGTGGGGCATTGCAAGAGACTACCTGATTTGCTATAGATCTTCTTGTAACTGAAAGGCTGTAACTTACTACAAGAATAAATCTACTCTTTACATCAACAAGACATGTCTGCGCTCTTAGTTCGTTTTAACACATACACTCTTCTTTTCAACCACCATTCCTTTCACTTTGCTATTTCCTTCTATCTTTGTACCTTTCATAACTTTCACCTTCTGCCTTCTCCCTTTCCTCCTGTCCAGTTTGTGCACGAGAGCAGCATCTGGATTGGTTAGTGAAGTGAACTAGATTCTGGGACCCTGTGCAGGAGCCATGGCCTCCTCAGACCGGAAATGAACATGGAGGCAGCGGGTAAGTATGCTTTTAAACTTTTTATTTTTAAATGTTCCTTTTGACTCACTGACAGCATTGTGAGAAACTCACAACTCCAGAGCTCTTGATCGTGACCCATTAAAAACACTGCTTAAAGTAGACCACGATTGAGAGTATGGTGTTGCTGGTTTCTAACAGTGCTTGTCGGTGGGTGAACATATTCGCCCATGCCCCACCATGTTAATTTGTCAGCAGCCGCCTCTGTACTAACCATAGATACCGAAAAGGTGAGCAGAAATATGCTTGTTTTGTGTTTTAGAGAAGGGTGAGCCATTTTCTAGCTAAACAATGATAGTTACCCAATCGTCTGAAACACACACAATCCAGGGGTGTTCCAACGTATGTTGCCTAGGGTGTGAACACAGTTTGTGTGATGGTTGCAAGCTGAGGCTGCACATGGCTAAACAATCTGCCCTTTTCAATGATAAGACTAAACATTAACTAGACCTTTACGTCAAGTTAATGCATCAATTTAGAATCACGCTAGATTAAAATATGACTCCTTTCTGCTGATATTTAAACATATAATCCATTTATAATATTGTAACCACCCTGACTTGGTTTATGGGGACTTCCGAAGAGGTGCTGTTCTGATTGCATTGAGGGTTACTCTAATAATAAGGACTGGATGAAGAGATTTCCATATTTTCCAGTATCATTGTGTGGTATAGAGGCTGCCGCCTGAAAAATTGCATGTATTCTGGGCTGATCATGCGGGTGAAGCATGTACAGCATGTGCCGTGATAGAGAACTGTGCCTTCTGATTGGATGCAGGACCTGATATGCTGAGAGAGATGTCTGCATGAAGCACTTGGAATTTAGAGTTCACTTCAGAGAAAGAGGTCATTGAAGGTCAGCTGCTGAACAGAGCAAAAGTAACTGAAAGGACTTGAGTCCAAGAGGCTGACCACAGAAAATATGCACTAGGGGCAGACTTTAGAGGTAAAGCAGTCATGCACCCCTTTACTATGCAGAGTGGTGACCCAGCCCAGTCCACACCTTGAGTTAAGGTCAATGTTACCATCATATGACCTGAAATTGATGTGAGGCGGACCCTTGGGTGCTAGTTTCTAGTAGGATCTGGGAATCACACAGGGGCCACATTTCAGCCTGGCCAGACTACTTCAAGTTGAACTCCAGATATGACTAGAATATCTATGTTCCAGTATATCTCTGGGAGCAGAGCCTGGTTCTTTAGGTAGACAGTCACAGTGCCAAGGAGGTGGAAAGGCAATGACAATGATAAAATCCGATGTGGAGGAGTTCCAAATAAATTTCGTACAATGCAATGTTATCAAGGCTAAATCACTTAAACGATAGTTAGCTAGAAACCCCTATTAGAGTACTCATTAACAAGCACAATAGCTGAAACAACCATATCAATAGTAGGTTAGAGCAGTGTCCTGAGGTTTGAGGTCTGGCTAGATCCCCAGCAAAAAGACCTTTGTTGAGCTTGAGTGGGGGGTAAAAAGACCCATATCCATTACACGCTACACTTCGAAGAGACAGCCTAAACTCACATAAAGTCCGCATTTGTTTGTCTGGCAGCTCACCCAACCTACTCTCTTTCGAAATCCAGCCAAAGGCAAAACCCATCACTTGACACCCGAACACGCCACACTCAGCTGGGCCAGCGTTTGTTAATATGATATCCCACCCGGAACTTCCCTGTGTTTAAGGAAGAAAGGTTTATCAGCATTTGAACTCATCAGTGCAGTTTTAATTCTACAAAGTCATGGGTTGGCAGAGCACCAAAGGGAGTGGCTGCCATATTGAAGCAATGCTTTTTAATACTTGACATTGCTTCTAAGGAAAACAGCGCTCGCAGTTTCTGTTTTCGGAAGTTTGGAGTTGATTGACTCACCTATTTATTCATCAAAAATAAATTTGAAAAACAAATCTAGAGCATAGTAGAAATGGGGTAGGTGATGAGGGTCAGATCTGTATGGCGTTAGACATCTTGGATAAGCTTGTCTCTTTTTTGACCATGCTAGTTTTGGTTGGTCCTGCACTTGTCAAATCATAATACTGTAAAATCAAGTGCGGTTTTAGGATCAGTACACATACTATTGATCTGCACTGAAGATACATCGATGTCGTACATATTTGTTGTGGATACCCTGAAAACTATCCTGGAATTTAGGCCCTCATTACAATGTCGATGGCACCGCCACCAACAGGACGTCCGTGGCCGTCCCACCGACATCAATGCCATTGGTCTGAACGCCCGATTATGATTTCGGCGGTCAGAAAGAGTTAAGCAGAGGATGACTGCTGGCTCCGATAGGCTCAAGGAGCCAGTCTGGATGCTGGTCGGATTCCTATCCCTACAATGAAGCAGTGCGTGCACAGGTACTGCTGTAGGAATTAGGATATCACTTCCTGTCAGCTTGTTCATGGAGGTCCCACCGCCATGAACAGTCAGCTGGAAAGGAACTTTGGGGCCCCACAGTAGGGCCCAAGTCCCCCATGGACCACCTGTATGCGGCCAGGGGGCACATGTGGAACACTCAAACATCCATGCACTGTGCGTCAGGCACCACATGGTGCCTGTCACACTGTGCATGGATGTTTACAACCATGTCCCTTTCCATTGTGGCTTGTGCTGTGGCCCTTTTCTGGGATGGAAAAGGGCATTTTACTGACCACCTCATGGGTGGTCACATCGTAATCTGGCGGGTGGACGCTTGTCCGACTGCTATTGTAGTAAGGACCTTAGTACTTGGTGGACTGACAAGCAGACCTATGCTTTTAGGTTACTGAAGGTTAAATGTATATGTTTAATGTATTGTGGTGATAAAGGCATATCCTGACCTGACTACTTGCTCAAACCTGTATTACTACAAAGATGGAGTTTATTACCAGAAATTAAAAAAAAGTGAAATATCACACAATTCTGTCAAAGACTTATTAGCCCAAATTAGCTTCATAATAACTACACAATGGCTCTCTGGCCCAGATTTGCTAGGGTTTCATGCAAATCAGCAGAGAGCCAAAATTTGCTGCACTGTGCTGCGTGATGGGAACAACAAAACACAACACAGCGCTACACTGACCAACCTGCTGCTGGTGTTATACCTTGCGATGGAGCCCAAATCGGCTTCCTTGCATGACGTACAGCCTCACACCACGGCACAGAGGTGAGTGAGATGTATCTAATGTAGGAATTGTTATAGAAGCCAGGGCCAGACCGGGAACCCAAAGCACCCCTGCATATTTTCTCGGAACCGCCCCTGGGGAAGAACTGCCTGGCCCCGGGAGGCTGCAAACGCTTGCTTGCTGCTTTTGCTACTGGGGGTCGATATTGCAGCACCACCTCAAAACCAGCCCCCCAGTAACAAACCCACCCCCAACGCAGCAATATCAGCCCCCACCCTTCCAACCTCTCGGGAAAGTCCTGATGCCCGCTACGGCCAGTCCAACCCTCATTGAAGCATACCATTCTGGTACAAAGTCCTAGGTGCAGATAAACTCAGCAGATTCCGAAGCACTGAAAGTTTGCTGAGCACTGCAGCCCACATGCAATGTGTTGTTTTCATGGAGAAATTAGCACATTACCTTTTGTGTTGGAGTGTAAACCACAGCTTCTGCTTCACCAATTGGCATTGCGCTGTCGCTGGTGCCCAGTGCTTGATTTGTAACAAAACAAGTGCGAAGGCTGTCTTCAGGAGGGCACTGCAGCTTGCACCACACATTGTACCTGTGATACTGCCGATGAGAGCAACAACAAAACTACCAACCATCACACTCCTACAAGGGTTACAATTTGGACTATTTCAACCCCCCAAAGTTATAAGAATGGCTTGGGTGGCAGATAATAGTTATTTTTAATGTACAGTGAATTAATAATTAACTGGTTTTGTGGTTATCTATAAATTAGCCAGACAGCGCCACCTTGTGGCAGACTGTCACAATCTCCGGTGTTGACAATTAAGTGTCGGTGCAGAGCACTGGAAACCACCAGCTCAAATTAAGCACTGTTGGTGCCAAGTCTAGTACATCTTAGCCTTTTTTCATTCCAGTGACATTCGGACCGCACAAAATCATTCCATTAAAAAACAAACAGTACATTCAGTATAACACATCTATGTTCATCAATCGGCTCCCTGTAACCTATATCTAACCACATTTAAATGATCGTTTATAGACACTCTGCTCCAGTTAGGAATAAAAGATGTAAGCATCCTGTGCTTGTTTACTTATGTTTAGGCTAAAGCTTTAAGATTGCATCAGTCTCAAATGTTCCTTACAGCGTGTCTAGGCTTTATTTCAGTAAAAGCAGCAAGGGTTATTTGATCTCTGGGCCATGTCAGTGTAAATACATGAAAAACAATCTATATTTTTGAAAACATTTCCCTTGATTCCACTAAATGTATAGATCCATGCGGTTAGCGGAGATGTTTATAGTACTGCACAGTGCAATCACTCTATCAAATTAACATAGTTTCATCCAGGGTTGAAGGAAAACATACACACGGGCCAAAGACATCTCTCCTCGTTTGAACTCCCCTGGCCCAGGACACATGTCTCCTAGCTAGTCCTGATATATTCAGCACTCTGTGAGGCAGAGAGAAGCTCAGACCTTGCTCTGCAAACACATGTAGATGCAATAATTACACAAACTAAACAATGGAAATAAAAAAAGAGTAAGTGGTTACTGGAAAAGTCTCTTTCAGTTACTGAATTGTAATTAATGCATAGACTTTCACGAATGACTAATGTTCCAAAAGGTGATGAATTATAGCGAGTTTGTCAAACTTTGGTCCCGGGGGTACCAGATTTATGCCAGACTGTTAGGATTTCCACATAGGATAATTTTACATTGGAGATAGTTACATATTCAGCATCTTATTCTAAAAATATGGCCTATCTCTGGCCCTATTGGGCCAACGTTAGACAACCCTTAGCTGTTGTATCTTTGTAGTGGTCTACTAAAAAACTACTATCACACATAAAGCACAGCATAGCAAGTATGTGAATGCGTATGTACTTGTAGACGATCCATATAACTTTAGGCAATCAGACAAAACTAGTAAAGGCCCTAGGAGGCATGTGAAGAAATGGGGAGCTGATGTCATTCTCTTTCTGAAGTCAAAGTGCAAAAAGAAACCAAGGGCCCGATTCTGAATTAGGCACGTACAACCAGCTCAACGACACCGCAGTACAAATGGTGGATTGGGTGATATCATTTGTGATTTTGTACCCGATTACAACTTTTGCTGTAAACCATGGTGAATATAATAAAGAAATCATTTTGGTGTATATTTTGCAGTGCCCAACTATACATTAAAAATAACTATTTCAAAGTTGACCTAAAGGACAGTAGTGCTCGCAAGAGTATTTTAAGGGTACAAACCTAAGGAATAGGGTAGCGGTTACTCCACCGTAACCCAAAAAATACATAGCAAGCCACACGTTCCTTTACTACAATATGATGTTTTTCTGCCTATAGAGAATTCCTTTTGAGTGTTGGCCCAGAAAACACGGCCTCATGGTGCAGGGAGGAGTCATCAAATCAAAGCTCTTCACAGGCACCAGGTCATCCCTCTATTTGCTAACCTCAGCTCTCTAGAGAACAAAGGAATCGCCACACTTCCCAACCAACAGCAGTGTGCAATGTGGACAAAAAACGTAGCTGGGGCTACTCAATCTTTCCTTGCTAGGTAGGCAGCCATCGCTGGTTGTCCTCGAAGGGACATATGGATCAAATGGGGGGTTTGCATTCTTTAAGTGTCCTTTCCCAGACATGAATATGAGTTCACTTCACTCTCCTTGAGCTGAAAAATAAGACACATTATTTTCCGCTCATACCTCTTGAAGAAAAATAAAGTAACATAGGTATCGAAATATCTGTTTCATACCTGAGGATATGACAATTAAAGTTGTGCTGTTCCTGAATGATCACAGTGGCGGTCCAACCATTGCCACCACTGTGGATCAGCCTGCAGTATTTTGAGTGTGGCATTAGACTGCTGGCTCTGCAGTGATCAAGGCGCCGGCTGTCTGCAACCAGCCTCAATATGCTGGTGATGTCGATGCTGGCACCCCCAAGCATATTACGACCTACATATCCACCGGCCTTTTCATAGTGTTGCGAGTCTGCCATGAAAAGGGTGGTGTACATGGATGAAAGGGGACTCTAAGAGGGCCAGCGGTTGGATCTGGGCCTGGGGTTGCATGCGTAGGGGCATATGTCATGACCCCCTGGCAGGCGCTGTAACAGCGGCGGTCTGCTGTTAAGGCTCTCCTATGAGCCTTACACAGCCGCTACTGTCAGACCACTGCAGCACGCCCACCCGCCCTGGATTACGCTCATAATCTGGCGGGCAGGCGCACAACAGGCTTGATGATCCTCCTGTTGGAGCAGCGGTGGTGTGCCAACAGGAGGGCTGCCAAACTCGTAATAAGGCCCTAAGTGTGGTACAGTAATACTTAGTGCTGTGGGGGCAGTGTAAGTGAGTGTGGAGACAGGGCCAAAGATGTGGCTAAAAAGAACAAAATATTCTACATTTTGTTGTTGCTTTCACCTTCAATTAACTGCACATGAAATAACAGGCTGTAGGAATCTTTGTTTTGACAAATTTACAGCTGTTTTACTATCTTTCCTTCTTACATCAGGGCACGGCGGCATATTTGCTGTGCCAGTATTGCTTTGGGCCCTGGAGCAATGGCCCAAGCAATAGAAAAATTGTAGTAGAGGAGACAACTTGGTTTGGGGATCAGAAAGATGGGACTGAGAAGGATGGCAGAGACAACCTTCTTCGCAAGGCAGTGGCTATCATTAGTGAAGCATGTGCAGTTGCACTGTGGCCCAGGTGTCTGAGGGGCCTCCTGCATCACAATAATGAATGGCTTATTTTACAAATGGGGAAAGGGGGCTCATTTTCCTTGCTTGCATTATGGCAGAGGGCACATTTGTCGCAAAAAGTAAGGGGCAAAATGCAAGAGCTCATTTCTTTTTGGAAAGGCACAGACAGCCTGTTTCAAGATTGAAGTGATGGTCTGACGTTGTGTGGAATGGGCGAAAAGAAGAGGCGATATCCTGCATCGCAGGGCCGCAGCTATCATTATTGCAGCAGCTGCAGATGCATCGTGGTCCAAGAGTTTAAGAGACTCTTAGCGCCCCAATTATGGGGAGTAGTGTTTTTGGTCAATTCTGTTTTTGTTTAATGCATTTGCTCTTGTATAAGTCTTACAGTTAGTGCTGATTATGAGCTACAGGAAAGAGCCCTCGAAATTATCTCATAACCCCTGACTCCGCAATCTGCCATGCTCCTCCCACTCCCCCAGTTTTTGACATAAAGGTTTGGAGGTGGTGCCTGACTTCAAAACATTTTACTTAGGGAAAGCTCAGTCTAAAAAATTTAAAGATCTCTGCCTTACTAGGAAAGGGAGGAGGGGCTCTCTCCTCGGCCTCACGGCAGTAATGTAGGTGATACACACTATGAAGGTTTTTGAAGCAATAAGGGCATTTGTTGGACTTGGCCCTTTTTGCAGGGTTATCTCCAAACATTTGTTTGCCTTCTTCCCCCATATTTTCCTGACCTGGTTTTTGTTGGCTTTAAGACTCTGGGCACTTTACCACTGCTAACCACTGCTAAAGTGCATATGCTATCTGTCTAAATTGTATTGGTGATTGATTTATCCAATAATGACATATTTTATTTACCAGTGAGTCCCTAGTAAAGTGCACTTGGTGTGCACAGGGCCTGTAAATCAATGGCTGCTAGTGCTGATTTAGGCCCAGATCTCTGTATTGGGGTGAATGTATGACATTGTTCTGCATTCTGTCCATCAACTGTTGTTTTTGCTAGTGGGCCTGCAGCACTGATTGTGCCACCCACGTGAGCAGACCTGCAAACATGTCTCAGACCTGCCACCGCAGTGTCTCTCTGTGCAGTTGTAAACTGCCATTTCACCTGGCAAGTGCACCTACTTGTCAGGGCCAAACCTTCCCTTTTACTGCATGTAAGTCAGCCCTAAGGTAAGACCCAAGACAGCCCTGTAGGAAGGGTGGAGAGCGGTAAGCGGTAAGCATCAAAATCCTCTTTTTATAAACCATTTCCCATGAAAACACTTGGAACTGGAGATATTTCCTGCACCAGGTAAATACCTCAACTTAGTGGTGTCAGACCTCTCCACCAGCGGCCCCATTACTAATCGCGGCCTAATTGTTGTATATATATGAATGGCAGACTATCAAATAGCTGACATCAGCAACATATCACAACTGAAGAAGCTTAGGAGCTGATTGTCAGTGCCCCACAGTGTGATCAATATATTCTCAACCCTACAAAATCCAATATTCTGTCGTTTGTAATTTACTGGGATGTGGAGAATATTGGTTCTGTCGGATACAGGAATGATTCTTGATTTACTGAATAATAACTAAAAAGCAAACAACAGTAATCAAGCCTTTCAGTAATAATCAATGAAAAGGAAAAGAAGAAAGGACAAAGACCTTACTTCAGTCATTGCCTTTTGAGTCCAACCCGCTGTGGACCATTCCCTGAAACTTTTCTCTCATTAATTCTGGCTGTCCCTTGTATCGCCTTGTCCTGAGGAAGACCCGCCATGCATATCAGTCAATCATGCACTTCTTTGGGTCGAAACGTCGACGTGCTTGCGATAATCCTGACCCTAATCTCTGCGCCCCAAGTGAATGGAAATTTAAAATCCCAAGCAGGCAAAGTTTTATGTACCAAGGGATGGATGTCCTACGAATGACCACTTTCAACAATCCGTACAGCACTGTCTATATCTTGTTCACATTTAGCACTTTTTTCGCACCTTTTTTCCCCACATCACTTGCACCGTTAGAACAAATTGTATGTTCATGCACTCTGACAGCCTTCTAATGTCATTTCAATACCATAAAATGTAAAAGAATATATGGATTTATCCTTAAATACAGACTTTGTTTGATCCAATTTTGGTGTGTTTTTTGTTTTGTGTTTTTTGATTCATGGTCTTTGTCCTTTCTTCTTTTTCCTTTTCATTGATTATTACTGAAAGGCTTGAGTACTGTTGTTTGCTTTTTCATTATTATTCAGTAGAACGATTCCTGTACCCAACAGAACCAATATTCTCCACATTCTTATACACCCAGGTTTTGAGGGACACTGGGTAACCTCATTATACTAGATGTAATTTACTGGGAGCATGAAATAGCACCTATCACAATATTCCATTGTACAATGGGAAATTACATGCAGATGTTGGTGTTTTTTCTGCACCAAAATCAGCATGTATTGGCATTCACCAGGTATTTTCTCCTTAACCACAGAGACGTATTAAGGCTTGGGCAAAGCGGGCTATGATCCAGGGCCCCCCAGCTTTGTAGGGGCCCATCATTAAGATTTCAAAAGGGGGTGGTGATGGACGGAGCATCTGAATCAATCAAACACTCACACCCAGTCAAAAGATCTGGGTTTAATCCATCACCGTTCTTTAGCCCACCCTGCCACCCCAGTTCAGACATGGCTATATGCAAATCAGTCTGACCCTGTGCCTCATGGGAACAGTCCAGCCCGAACTGCCAAGCCATGTCTTCCCTGGACCGGAAACAAGCTTCTGAGGACCGGTTTCTGGCATTCCAGCCGTCTTCAGCCCGGCTTGCTTGAATCCAGTGGCAAAGTGAGCAAGGGACTCACGTCTGAGCATACCCTCCCACACTTATGGCGGCCAAAAGCGGTACAAAAGGGGGTGGTGATGGGCGGAGCATCTGAATCAATCAAACACTCACACCCAGTCAAAAGATCTGGGTTTAATCCATAACCGTACTTTAGCCCACTCTGCCATCCCAGTTCAGACATGGCTATATGCAAATCAGTCTGACTCTGTGCCTCATGGGAACAGTCCAGCCCGAACTGCCAAGCCATGTCTTCCCTGGACCGGAAACAAGCTTCAGAGAACCGGTTTCTGGCATTCCAGCCGTCTTCAGCCCGGCTTGCTTGAATCCAGTGGCAAAGTGAGCAAGGTACTCACGTCTGAGCATACCCTGCCACAATTATGGCAGCCAAAAGCGGTACAAAAGGGGGTGGTGATGGACAGAGCATCTGAATCAATCAAACACTCACACCCAGTCAACAGATCTGGGTTTAACTCATCACTGTTCTTTAGCCCACTCTGCCACCCCAGTTCAGACATGGCCATATGCAGATCAGGCAAGCCAGGTGTGGCAGGGTATGCTCAGACCTGAGTCCCTTGCTCACTTTGCCACTGGATTCAAGCAAGCCGGGCTGAAGACGGCTGGAATGCCAGAAACCGGTCCTCGGAAGCTTGTTTCCGGTACAGGGAAGACATGGCTTGGCAGTTCGGGCTGGACTGTTCCCATGAGGCACAGGGTCAGACTGATTTTGCATATTGCCATGTCTGAACTGGGGTGGCAGAGTGGGCTAAAGAACGGTGATGGATTAAACCCAGATCTTTTGACTGGGTGTGAGTGTTTGATTGATTCAGATGCTCCGTCCATCACCACCCCCTTTTGTATCGCATCATTAAGATTTCAGCACAGTCAACAGCAGCGGCATCACACAAAATTGATAGAGCCCCTGAACAATATGAAAAGGAGCTCCCAGGTTTCCATTATCTCATAATTATTCAAGGTTTTGCACTGAATGGAGGCACTATGAAGGACAAGGATCTCACTGAAGAGGGTTGTCAATGATCAGACCATAGTTGCTGAGGTTGAGAATGAGAGGAATATGGATAAAATTATGTTTGGCTCGGGCCCCAAAATCATAATATGTCCCTGCTTACCAAGTAACTTATAGCAGGCTTGAGCTGGCAAAATTAAGTGGGATAAATGCAGGGGGTAGTATTACAGCAAACCTCCAACTACTATCTAGGAGCACTTTTTCATAAGGATCGGAAGACCGTCTGGTTACGAGGGCCTTCCTAGCAAAATGAGCACATGAAAATGTGTTGAGGATATATATTGTGAAGACTCCCCATGCATCTTTTGTGAGACATATTCCTGGCTTGTCTGCATGATATGCAATAGAACCAGTGTTTGGGCCATTCTATACATCCTTGAGGGAGTGGGTATTTTGTCCCGTCGGGACTGGTTAATAGGGCAGTCTGGCACTGCCTGAAGGGCTGGCCTGATAGGTCAGTGGGTGGGCCATTTCTATGGTCTGACTTGAAAGATGACTATGTGAGCATTACTAAAGAGGTGCTTTGGCTCCGGCCACATGTTGAGATCCAGGAGTACATGTTTTCGTTGGGCAGAATTTGAGTGCCTCCACAAAAAAAAGTGACTGCTCTCTATGCAGCTGTGATCCTTTTGTTTATTTATCAGTTGCCAAAGCTTGAACGTTCAGGGGCACACACATGACAGTGGAATGCTATTAAAGTGTCTTAGATAAATAGATAATTTAGGCTTTTTTCCTGAGGCTGAAGCAAAGATGGGATGAGGACAGTCATTAACCTACTTGGATTTTTAGGTCTGCTTGACAGTGCAATTGTCACTTGACCTTTTAACCTACACCAATATTATTCTGCAACTCTTTGCTTTCACAGAAATATACCACTCTTTGCTTCCACACAATTACATATTTATTCACAGGCTATTTTACTGTAATGCTTCGCATTAGCATACAACATTCCTTTCAAGTCAGACCTATTGGCTTGTGGCCCTCTTTTATGGTCCGGAGGGCCGGTTTGTACTCTTGATTTCTCTCATATTACCACTGCTTGCAGCAAGCACAAATGCACGCAGTCTCCCATTCCTTGCAAAACACGTATACAAGCTGTCTTTACAGGTTCGAAGCTGTTCTGAATTGGGGACACTTATTTTTTCTGTCCTGCCTATTTTCTGCCCTAGTCCGACCATGCCAAGCACCATGCGGGTTCTTAAATAACCCTCCACCCCGACTTCACTTCACTATTGCTGCATTCAGACCGGCTCTACTGGAACCAATCAATGACTGCTGCTTACTAGGGATCATGTTGTAATTGTAATTGCATTTATATGTGCTTACTCCCCCTGACGGGGCGTTGAAGCGCTTTTCGGGGAGTAGCACACTACTCTTGACCCAAAAACGATTAGTGGTGAGTTAGTATAGGCAAATATGAAATCTATTTGAGCGGCGGACATTTGAGTCTGTAATTTGGGTTCAAAAGTATAGTGGAAGAATAGAAGATGGAGGGGTTTGCATTCGTATAGCACGTGGTACCACTGATGAGGCATCAAGCACTTTTCAAGGAGTAGCATGCTATTCCGGAACCAAAACAGGATTAATAATGAATTAGCATAGGGAAATATTAAATTAATTTGAGCAGTGGACATGAGTCTTAAATGGATTGAAATGGATAGTAGAGTGATAGAAGTGGGAAGAGCCTAAAAAGTGTTTCCAACAGAAAGAAGAAGAACGAATGCAAATCCTCCAAGCAGAAAACTGATAAGAAGTGTGAGATTTCAATTTTAGCTGGAAAATGCAGCTCTTTCAAAAATGAAGCTCAGAGTTAGCAGTTAAAAAAGAATGTTTACCTAAATAGAGCCAGGTTGCCTCGTACAGTCGGTGCACGTGCGAGGCCCAAGGACGAGAAAAACGGAAAAAATGAAAACAATTTACCCTAGAGAGACATTCCTCTCAGGCTGCCCA
The DNA here is from genome assembly GCF_964263255.1 of Lissotriton vulgaris. NCBI lineage: Eukaryota > Metazoa > Chordata > Amphibia > Caudata > Salamandridae > Lissotriton > Lissotriton vulgaris. The sequence goes on from NC_141691.1 coordinate 1,299,330,084, forward strand.
TGCATTCAACGTCGACGCGACTGCTTCGGCTACTCACATTCCAGAATATTCTCGCTGTCGAATAAATCAGTATTCTTTCGCACTCCTTACTGAGGAATAAAAAGGCGACCGTGTGCAGGTCGGCCGGTCGCGCCGTGTATATTGAATCACTCAGCTCTTCAAATAAACCCTAGAACGGGGACTTTGATGGAAAGTAGTGCGCTCACATCTACAGCATACGGTTGCAGTTACGCTGTTTTGCAAAAATGAAAGGAATGCATGCCCTCCATACACTTCATTAAGGAAGGAAGAAGGGGGGAGGGCAGAAAGGGGGGGGCGGGGGGGGGGGGTGCAAGGAATATGGAATTGCTCAAAGAAGCAAAGCCCGGAAGCTGCCTCATGCAGCAGGGGCGCGTATACTCGGGAGAAACAGAAATAAATAAAGCAGGCAACAGTGAAGGACAAGAAAAGCGAGACTCTATATTCCTGGAAACTCCATGAGCTTGCACGTTGTTCCAGATGGCCTGTGGACTTCAAATAAACACAACAGGGGCAGGGCAAACTGAGGACAACTCCAACTTAAATCTGTGCTAGTCCATGCTGACATCACAAAAGTTTCATGAACGGTGAGATTCTGCATCACGAGTACCTTCAAACACTTCAAGTTGCACCTCATGGCTTATAGACACCCAGGGCGCACATGCTGAACAATATATACATATATTGTTTTAAACAGTCCCTACAACGCAAGTTCAGAAGTCATCAACACTGGTTGCTCACATACTGTAAATATTTAGTCCATATGCATAGAGCAATATCCCTAAGCCATTTCTTTACATTCAATGTATCCTTTGACCGTGGAGTGAATGTACAAGGCACCACTGAGATTTCTGTAGGAAATGTAATTTACTTCTACTTCTTGTACTCTTTTGGGTCATGTCCTTCTCACTGGCTGCATTTAGATCAATGAGGTATAAATTCAAGGCTGCTTATATCTGTTTGACTGCACGTAGTTTCAGTGAGTAGCAGGGTCTTCTCAACTGTAACAGGTCTGCCGAAAGCACTTTGTCAACTATTATTCCTTTCTTTTCCTCATACTTGTCTTTATTCCTGGGACTTTAAGTAGGTTTCATCTACACATTTTTTACAATTTCAAGCTAATAGTCCAAGGAATCAATATTTAGCTTTGCTCTCAACAAATCCTAAAAACGAAGGACCAATTGAAACTTAACTAAAGGCCAAGCAGACAAAAGTTGTTCCTAATTGTGGGTGGCATGGGAAAATGTTGAACTGTTCTCAGCTGTCCCCAGGGCTTGTGGTCCTGCCACAGGTCCCCACACACAGTAGATAATCCTGAGTACTTGCTGAGAGGCATCCATCTGTAGAGCAACCCTCTCATCAATGTAATATTGTAAGTCTGTTTCCACCACTGCAGGGCGCCCAAAATAGTTATTTTATTTTTATGACGGACCAAACCAGTAATGATCAAAGTTATTATCTCCTCTTCCAGAATAGACTATTGTAGTTGACTGCATTCGGATCACCCAAAATCGTATTCAGTCCTTACAGACAGTACAAAATGTCGCGGAAAGACCATGTTTCACCTGTTTGTTCCCAGGTCCACTGGCAGCCAGTCAACAGGCACTGAGTTTTCGCACCTCTGTTTGATTTTTAATTAAGGTTTCTTGTGTTAGCTATATCCAGCAATGGTAACTTAGATTTTCCTTTAATCTTCTCTAACCAACAGCCCACATCCAGAGAAATTAACAAAACACTCCTGACAGCGGCTGACCCAATGTTCAGCACATCAATCCCTATCCAGAAACATTAAGATCGGGCGTACTTGTCGTATCTCCGGGAAACAGAAAACTTAGATAGGGATTCTGGATCAGATTCGGTTGAGCCTTATTGTGGGTTTTTTTTCGGGTTGCTACACGTTTTTTACAGTTACTTTTTAAAGGGTTGAACACTCTACTGGATATCTTGGAGCCCTGATGAAGGTTCTTTGGTCGAAGTAACAAAACGCTTTGGCTGATGGCTACTTTTGCTCTTATTACTAATAAAGAAAACTGATGGACTTATATATACGACCTTGACTCCATTTGCTGGTGCCTCTTCCATCTTCAAACAGTTAGCCCGCATCCAGAGATCAGCAGTGGGAGGCCGAGCATTCTGAGTCAAAGCAGCCATGCTGTGGAACACCTTGATGCTCCATGCCTATGCTACAGAGGCCGGTTGACCTTCAGACCCCTCTTGAAATCGTCCTGTAAATGTCCTTGTCCAGTAACATAAACCCAGCGCAGTGAAATGGAACTTGGAACTATGCGTACTCATGAGCTTGTGCCAACATAAAGTGAAATAGAATAGTTGCGAGGGAGAAAGGAGCATTTGCACCAGCCATGTTTCTTTATAGCTAAACTGCAAGCTTAAAGCCTTTAGAGTATAAGATTTTGGTGGAGGGAAAATGCCGCAAAATGCAATTTTTAAATGATTCCCCTTTCTCCCTTAAAGACCAGTAAAGATCTACAAATCATTTTTTTTTAAAGTTGCTCCAGGCAGTTAGACTACAGATAATTATGTTGGAGCTAGTCATAGTTCATTTATTTGTTTAGTTTTTCTTTAATATGAACCAGGACCCAGGGGGTATTAAGAGTGCTTCACAAAGGTTGCAATAAGTTTCGGCTCTTTGGGACATTGGTGCTTTTACATTACATGTCCACAAGTTTGCCAATTATCCTGTGGGCTAAAATAGATACAATATACACACAAAGTTAATATGAACTGCTCTCTCTGCTTTCCAGACAAACAGGATCAGGATTAGGCTCTGATTCTGCCTTGCGGACAGAATTTTAGAAGCATCAGTCCAGTAAGCTGAGAATACGCAACACTGTCAAACCCGAAGAGGGACCTTAACGGTGGATAAAAAATGCTAAGGGCCTCATTACGAGTAGTGAAGAAAATTCCGATCCATGCTTTAAAGGAGTTTGAGCATGGGTCATTGATCTGAGTTGAGCAGCTTTTATTGTATGTGGTAATTTCACACTTTGGTAATTACCTCATGCAATAATTCCTGTTTAATCATAATTCCCCCCACATTTAAAATAAGAAAAATGGCCATAAAAAAGGCGAAACGTGTAATCAGTGCAGAAAGCACCAATATTGTATGCTTTTCCACATTCAGATAAGCAGAACTTGTAACTGGAGGTATTTACTATACCTGAAAATACCAAAACCAGGGGCAACTGTATTTGCAGGATGCGTTAATTATACCCCATCTCCTGCATAAGTTGCAATATGGCCCTGTGTACGATATGAACATCTTCGGGTGCTGGATTTCCTCAGACTTTACCACCGAGTGATACGTATCAGTAATAGTCTACATGAGTACTGCATCAGTTTTAATGATCAAAATCTTGCTGATGATCTTGTATCAATGTACCGTCTGGCATGGAAAGCTTACTTTAAAAAAAATTGCCTTGAGCACAACTTGTAGCTAAAAAAATGTTCTAAAACTCTGGAAAACAAGTTGTAAGTCAAATGTGGTGTTGTGCTTGTAGGACCTGAGTGCCCTAGCATCTATGCAGGACCTTCAATACCATAAGTGTTTAGATTGCGAATTGCATAGTATTGGCGAGGTGCAAAGTCTGCACCTGCAATTACCAGCAACAACCCCTCAGATCAATACAGTGCAATTACGAGTTAAACTGCTCAGAATGTGGGCACAAAATCACCATGCAGATTCTGCACAGTCCTCCCTATACCAAGATGTTCTAAGCAGGTGGTAAATGGAGCAGGTAATTCTCTGCGGAGGATGATGGAAGGAAGGAATTTGGCCAGACATGAAATGAAATTAAATGAAAAAAGAACTTAATAAAGCGCACTGCGGCCAAGCGGCTTCCTGGCGCTAAGGGTTTGAACCAGGCTCACAGGGAGGGAGGGGGTAAAATTGTCCTGTCAAGATGAGCATTGCATGTACTCCCTTGCTGTAGCGATAGGTAGGATGAGACGGAGGTAGAGGCCTGGCTGTTGTTGAGTTGAAGCCTCAAGCGATTTTAATGGATGAAACGTCCGACAGGTAAAATTAGGCAAGGATTTTCCCCACCAAGGCACACCAGTTGTGGGAACACCAGGCTAGTCAAGATCAGCTGAACTGGAATTCCACAAGGGAATTCTGCTCCTCCCAACTGGTAATCAGGGCCATGGTCTTGGATCCCATCAGGATGCAGGGTGGGTGACACACTGCTCCTAGGAGCTGCTAGTAGGATCTTTTACGGGGAGAGGAGGGTATCGGAGAGCATACATTGGCAACATTTAGTGTTGCCAATGGCGTCACACATTATAGCACTGTTCCTACATCTATGGACCAATCCATGCACCGGGGGAGCTCCGCAATGCATTAGTTCGACTCTATATGGGAAAGTGCTATAACTTGTTATGATCGCCTACATTTTTTAGTCTACAGACTACAATTACAAACGTAACTGACATGCTGCTGGTCTCCTTTTAACTCCTTCTAACGCAGTCGCTCATTGTTTTCCCTTGTTGCGATTGCCCAGGCTATGTTTTGGGTTTGGTCAATTGGAAGAGCTTCCTATAGTGCAACTTAAAACAGGTACTACAGGTTCTCTAATTCAGTCTTATGCTGAAAAACTGTGTAGCGACTCATGGACAATTAATGCTTCGATAAACTTTTCTTAGTCATATTTATGTTTGATTGTGGTTCTGTCTAAATGAAAATATATATTTTTTTAAATCTCATTATCCTTTACATTCAAAACAATTTCTTTATCACTCTTTACAAAAATATAAAACTTCATACTACAGAGACAAAATATTTTGTAATTTGTCTCGGAATTTAAAAATAAAAGGTTGATATCCATTCATTCATTCTTTCATTTTTCTTTTTTCTCGGTTTTGAGGCATAAAAGATGGCACACTATTATACAGTACAATATTAGAATACTAGAAAAAATACCACACATCAAAAAAAGGTCTTTTTTTCAATGAGGGACGAAAATAGGAAATTTTAAAACAGATGAGGAAAATGGTGCTTCGTAAAAACATCTCAGGAAATTGAAGAAGACGACATGAGGAATTCGGCTGGTGGGAGCTGCACCATGAGCCCTCTAGTCACTTCGGATCGGAGACAACAAAAAGTGATGAACGGAAATGTGTGCTTTAATGATGCCTTAGACACAGGAGAGGATCCTGAGGCCTTGAGGAAGGAAGCTGTAGCCACATCCAGCACACCTGGGAACAGGGAGGGGGTGGGAAAGTTCCGGCTGGTTAACTTGACCCCCGAGGGGCGTAAATAATGGAGTCATTCTATCTACATGGCTGCCTGAAAAAGTGTTCACAATAGAGACATCTTGAGTTTTCACAAGGCGACCAGTGAAATAAAACCAAAGCAAAGACCTTTTAGTTCAATGCTAGGTGTACACATGTGGAATGCAAATATTTACAGATGGCAGTGGTGGTTTAATTGGTAGCACATATATTCTCTTTGTGCATTAAATATAAGCATCCAAATATTGGTGCCCCCTCGAGTTTAGGAGAACTGCACCACACTACCTAAGGTGCCAAATCACCAAGGTCCAATTGGACCCAGTGAGAACGTTAAACAGATATATAAACCTCGGCACTCTTGTTTAATTTTGTATTAATTCATACAGTTGTTCATACTAGTCAGTTTAAAGTACCAGCAGGACATAAGCTTTGTTCTTGGCGTATCAATTTAATATGAATATACAACAGAGTCTTGAATCACAAATTTTAAAAACAGTGACATTATAATCCAGGAGTAGACAGCTTGATATAACAATCCTCCTTTTAAACGTTGAACCGGCAGCCGACATGTGTTTCGTTTCGTAGAAACTTTTTCAAGGCTTCGACAACTCTTTAAGTGACTTAAAAGTTGTATAGAAATATCCAAGTCGTGTAGGTGGGAATCGTCTGTCCCTAAATGTATTTTAGCTCTTTGTCAGAATAGAAAACCGTGTCCTGTATTTTTTTAATATTGATTCCACTGGTTGTTTTGCAGTGTTAGTAATCGCAGAGTCAAGGGCTATGATATGCCCCTGTAGTATACATGTCTCCCTCACGGAGCAGTCGTTCCAAATGTACTAGTATGCTTGCCAATGCTCCCCAGGATGACCTTGGTTCAGGGCATGGGAGATGTACAGGGAATAGTAGCCTTCTGGCACTATGCACAATTCCTGTATTGCTTTGAGCTGTTTTTGTTGATTTTATGTCCTGTATTCTCATAACTATAATGTCTGCTTAACTATGGTTTTCCTTTCTCACTGAAGCTGTATGAATAAAGATAAAGGGCTATGCCTTGGCCAAACCTAAATCAATGTTGTCTCTCTTCTGGTGAGTCTTTTACCCTGGGGGTTAGAGACTTGCACGTTGTGAGCCCACTATAACCTACCCGTTCTGAGAGCCATAGTAGAATCGGATGGAAAAAAAAACCCGGGGACTGTTTACGCACGGTCCCAGATAATGTGTTTTCACCTCATTCCACCATTTGTGCCCTGGTACTGTGAATGGTGGGTGTAAACAAAAAGTCTTTGTGACTTCACTGCACTATTTGGTGCATGCAATATATCTTCTAGCGCCAGCCTGCAGGAAATTGCAAGTGTGAAAACCCCGGGACTAAGAGCAATTGGAGCAAAATGATGACTGTTAAAGCATCTGATGCCCCAGGTGCAAATACATTTGGAAGGAGGTCCGAACGTTTTAGGCATAAGCCAGACACATTTGGCCTCTTATCCCAAAATGTTGGGTAATATGGGCCAGGAATACCGGGTCCGTGCCCAACAAAGTAAAGCTGACAAAGAAACAGATATATTAGTGGAAGTAACGGGGTGCCCACTTTTAAGTATCCTCAAGATATATTTACAGGACCGTATCTCTCAGTGGTGCAGCCAAGGCATTGATATCAGGCCCAGGAAAGCAAGGAGGGGGGCAAGGTGAAAGAGGCGTACTCTGCAACGGATGCAGTTTACCATTCACCTCACTCGGAATTCTTTTTGCATGTGAGCCCTGGCACATGGTTATGTATGGACCCTTGTTAGGGTGAGAGGGATGCCCGCCGTCTCTGAGATGGAAACAGGCCCATGGCAGGCTTTGACAAGTTTAGGGCTTGACTGTAGTAAAATGGAAGTGACAGAGAAAAGGAGGAGATAAAAATAGAAAGAGACCAAGAGGGAGGAGAAAGGAGAAGAAAAGTGAGGCGGCAGTGGGGGTGCAGAATAGGAAAGAGTGTAGTGAGAAGAAAGGAAGGAGATAGAATGGAAAGCAAAAAGATCAGAAGGGGACAAATAGCGAAAGCAGTTAAGGAAGCGATGTACAAATGAGAGTCGATATAAAAAAAAGAGAAAAAAGGAAGGAAGTGGTAGCAAAGGTTGAGGAAATGGGCTCAGGAAGATCAGAGACCGGGAGAGAAAAGGGCAAGAAGGAGATAGGAAAGACACAGAATGGAAAATAAGAGATTTATAAGGAGAGGGAGGAAGCAAGAAAATACTGAGAGAACGTGTGAGAGAGAGCATAGAAAACAAGTTGAGCTCTAGATATGAGATAGAATGATTAAGAGGAAAACGAGAGGGAAGGTTAAAAGAGAAATGGAGAAGGGAGGATAAAAAGGAGAGGAGCAAATATAGAAAGGAGAAGTAAAAGTAAGAGAAAGAAGGGGAGAGATGAGTGCAAGCAAAATAAAGGAGACAAGAAGGAGCAAGTAAAAGGGGGCAGAAATAAAGAAATCAGAGGGAGCTTTAGGAAGGAGATGAGGCAGAGAAGCGAAGATGGGATGTAGACATGACACAAGGAGAAATGAAATAGAGAGGATGGAGCTGGAAAGTATGATGGAAGATTGAAGAAGGGTTTAGGTGTACATAGAAGACAGAGGAGAGAGGGTGAGAGAGAAGTAGAGTGAGAGGAAAAGAGGAAAGAAAGAAAGAGTAAATGACGCAAGTAAAGAACAAGTAGGAAAAGGAAGGTGGAAGGGTGAGGAAGGGTTAACGTTTGTATAGAAGATAGAAAAGATGAGATGAGAGGGAAGTAAGGAGAGAGGAAAAGAGGAAAGGAAGAAGAGAGAGTCAATGAGAACTCCAAAAAGTACGAGTACGAGAAGGACGATAGAGATAAAGGTAGAGATAGAGCGGAGATAGATTGGTACAGAGATAGATGGATAGATGGATGAATGAATGGACAGATAGTTAGATAGATAGTTAGATAGATAGTTAGATAGATAGATAGATAGATAGATAGATAGATAGATAGATAGATAGATAGATAGATAGATAGATAGATAGATAGATTGATTGATTGATAGATAGATAGATAGATAGATAGATAGATAGATAGATAGATAGATAGATAGATAGATAGATAGATAGATAGATAGATAGATAGATAGATAGATAGATAGATAGATAGATAGATAGATAGATAGATAGATAAATAGATAGATAGGTAGATAGATAGAGACTGAGAGGAAGTGGACAGTGAGGGGAGAAGGTGAAAGGGATTAAGAAAATGATAGGTGAGATGGAAGTAGATAGGGGAAGAGAGGAAAGACATGTAGACTAAGAAATGCTGAGACCCATAAGCTTGCACATATCTATCATTAATTTAGCAGGTGCAGTGGAACTGTTGCTCTGAAGGGTGAGGGCACATTGCACCCAAATTATGGTTAGATAGACCTGGAAATTGGGGGACTGGAGAGGCTCACTCTCCCCTTTCACATTAGGGCCTATGGAGCCCTTACCAAAACACTGTGGGGCTGATTACGATGTCAGTCCCAAAGCATTCCGACTGACTCAGTGTCAGATTGGTTTCTGACCGAATCGGATTCGGGGAGTCCGACAGACCGATTATGATTTTCGGTTGGACTCCCATTGACTTTAATGGGAGCTTGTGTTCCGACCGACAACACAGCCTCCCATTGAAAAATAAGGTGGGTGTGGAAAACCTTGCACCCTGTGACGGGCACCCCATGGTGCCTGATACACTGTGCATGGTTGCAAAGAGGGCACCCATGGGTACCCCGACAGGCTCCAACCAGAGCCCTTCGGTGAAGGGGGGCCTGCTAGGGCCCCCAAAACTCAGATTCCGACAGCCGATCTGTGTCAGACAAACCAATTCGGAAAGGCTGTCCGAATCCGACATCGTAATTGCTCGGTCGGAAATGCAGTCGAAAGAGCCGTACAAGTCGGCTCCAACCGACTCGGTTTCTCTGAATGCCAGTCGGAACTGAGTTGGAAGGATCGAACGGTAGCCTAACATCTTAATTCGTCGGTCGGAAATGTTTCCAAATCTGATTCGGTCAAACCGAATGCTGTTAGGAGCCTTTCCGATAGACATTGTAATCAGCCCTGTGTGTTTACTTAATTTGCTGCAAAGATAAGGAGAAATACAAATCCAATAGTTAGTATAAGTAGATTTGATGGTATCAAAGAAGATAATATGGAGCTCCAACATTTTGAAAATGCAGGGATGAGCCGTATTCACAACAATACGGTACACAACCGTGTTTCCCCTAGTGCTGGTGCAATAAAAGCTGCCTAGCAACAGCGCAGGCACCCTGCCGCCATGTTGCAAGGGTGCCTGCGCGGATGGGATGATTGTTTTATTCAGGAAAGTACACCTTCCTGAGCATAAACAATCAATAATGGCGATTTGCTCTTTCTATATGTGCTGCAGAATGCAGCACAAATGGAAAGAGCAAAAAATTAGGAGAAATTAATAATTTCTCCTCGTATCACCATTCTAAAGCCTTGTATTCCATGGCGTTAATTTTAGGACCAGCATCAGCCTTGTAAATCTGGGGCAGCGTCAAAAAGAAATGGGTTTTGCGGTGGAAAGTCCACAGCAACACCCATTGAACGCCCCTTTGCCGCAGAGGACTGAGGCAGAAAGGGGCATATTTATAAGGTGGTGTTAAGCAATGCTAAATGGCTTAGCACCACCTTGTTAATTTCCTTGCCGTTTCAATCTCTTGCTTGCTGCAGAATCCTTGTATTTGTCCTGCTTTGTTTGTTCCCCAGTTTTTCCTTGCTCTAGCATTGCCCTTTTGTCTTGCCAATCCTATGAGTGTATTCCAGTTTCTCCTGCTTATCAGTGCTTGTTTAAATACAATAGACTTGACTCTACTGCTTGACTTGTACTCCTTCTGCGCTCATATCTGGTAAGTGTACTATTCTGTCCTCACCTGTGTACAAGTGTATTCATTTTGTACATGGGCTGGCTTCTGGATTCCAGAAAGTAATTCCTGTCCTACCCTTTGCCTTACATATTGTCTTAAGTGCCTTAATTGTGGCACTGTGATATTGCTATTTTAATAGGTATCTCCACTGTGTCTCCAGTGCCAAAGCCAAAGGGGTTTGTCTTGTGTATGCAAGTACAATCCTTGTTTGTGCTCTAGGATACAGATACAGAATCATTTCTGCTGCCTCTCATTGGGGTTCACAAGGTGACTATATGTAACGTAAACTGCATATACATTTACTTTCCCTATTGCATTGGGAAGTTGAGTCTTACCTGTGTATAACTTGAGTGGTAATCCAGTGTGTGTGTCCAATATTGGTTTCTTTGCCTGTTTTTGGACATTGGGGTTGCTCTGCCTTCTCTGTCCTGTTACTGTCCCTTACCCTGTTTGTGTCTGTTCTTTAGTGGTGTTTGTGTTTGTCTGCTCCTCTGTAACACACTATGACAGTGAATCCTGAATTCTCGATCTGTACTCTCAGATCATATTTCATTCCTCCTTGTATCTTATTTCAGTATATGTTGTGTTCTTGCTTCTTTTCAAGGTTCACACCAAAACAAAACACAATTTGGATTGTAAACCTGAGAAAGATCAGAATGTGCTAACCAGAACATCTGCCACCACTTAAGTCTGTTCATGATCGAAAAGATTTAGAAATACTGCAAATTTTGTATGGAACGCCACAACCAAATAAAATCAAGATTTTATTGCAACATATATCCCTAGTTGAATTCACTGGGGATTGGCAATTTTGCTATATGACAAAAACAAACACGCAAGAATGCAGTAACAATGAGCAGACACAGTTTCTTTTACAATGATTTCATGGAAAGTTATAAAATATATACTGTCTTTGTCTGTGGTCCAGACAGACACATCGGGGTATTCGTTGTTTAAAAAAAAAACAAAGCATCTTGTAAGAAATGTACTTGCATGCCTTTTATTGGGTTATGCTTTCTCTCCCAGTTATTCACTTCAGTGTGTGCCAATTGCACTTGGACAGGCTGACGTTTATAGAGCATTTGAAAAATGACATCACATGTTTACTATCCTGCTGTGCCTAAGGTTTTACTTCCAGGGGTGTCTCTGTCTCTCTTCAGAGAACGTATGGAGATCTCCTGTATCGGAAGGAATCTGAAACAAATGAGGTGTCAGAATGATAACGCTATTTATGAACCTCTTGAAAGGTTCCTGCAGCTCACAGATGTTTTCACCATTTGATGAATGGATGGATTTAGAGCATTGGCAAAACGCCAATACTGTTCTCATCCAGTGTGATAGACAACATACAGTGCCACCTAAATAAGACAGATGTCCTACACCGTAATACATATTTGTGGTAATATCGCCTGAGGTGCAGACCACGTGAGAGGGACTCAAGATGCACCTCACTATTGATGCCCAACGAAAATGGAACATTTCAAAAGTGGTTTGTATTCCAGTACAAAAGGGGCATGGCCAAGCAGTTCCAGTCTGGACCGAGCCTGATGTGAATGCGATTTATTCCTCTCTGAGGTGCCATACTAAACTAAAAATTTGCGACCTGGAATGTGACCCATGCTATTTACTATTAGAGCACTCAATCCACCACCATCTTTTACTTTACTCAGAGAGTAATCCAAGTGGCACATGTATGCTTCAAAATGGGCCTCACAGCTTTCTATGCCATCAGATCCAAGCTACACCCGATAGATGAGGCTACACAAGTCTTAAACATGTTTAGTGTTGCTTGGGTTCCCTTGCACAACGGATGCTTGCCTAGTAGTGCGGGCTGGAATGTAATTTGTGAGGCTAACCGTATCCGGAAACACGTTTGATGCGACCGCCTTTGAGCATCCGGGAGAACAGGTCTCCCTCAACTTGGATTTATCAGATCTAAGTTGCCCCCGTGCCTCCACTTGGGACACCAGGGGATCCGATTATTCCTCACATACCGTCTTTAGAACATTTTACTTGCCGCAAACCAGGTGATTCTACACCGGTGCAAGCGATTTTGTTCATTATACAAACCGACAGCCCTGAAAAGTCACATCTGTGACACGGTGTGACGAAACACGTGTCGGATGATTTGTTTTCTTGTACTGACCAAATTGAAATACAAACTCTTTTTCGCATGAAAATTGAATGTTGATCTCTGTTATTTACCAATGAACATTGTTAAAAAAATTCGGTTCTGACACCGGAACCCCATCAGACTCAACACGTGTGCACAGGACTTCGATTCAAGAATGATTTGCATATGGTTAATACCTGTGTGCAGTGGGAGAGTGAGCAAAATATGATGGACCAAGATTTAGACCAGAGTAGTTTCCATAGGCTGAATTAACTCTAGTTGTCGATCAGTCAATTAATGGTTCTGTCAATGAGCCATCCAAAGGGGCACAGGTATTCCCTGGTAGGTGATGCATAGCTCTATGGGCCATAAGACTTTAGCAGTGCTTCACTGGGGCCCAACAATTCTGAAAGATTTCGGTGGTTGCTTGTGTTCCTGAACAGAGGGAACACCTAGAAGTTTGTCTGAAAAGTCCCTTTTGGAGATGAGACCAAGATTGATTCACATATATTGCTAGTCCCTGACAGTTCATCTAAATGGGACCTCAAGATGCCAAAATCTCCACACCACTTTTAAAGCACCCCAAGACTATTTCCTGTCCACTGCCATCTTCAACCTCTACATGGAGCCCCTGGAAACCCTATTGAAATTCAACAAATTCACCAATACGTTGACAACACACACGTCTACATCAAAGTTTCCTCTGTTCTCGACATTGTGATGCAAGAACTTCTTCTACCTCATTTAGAGGGGGAGGGGGCACCTGGAACTCATTTCCATCAAGACCAAATTCCTCTTTTTGGCAGCAACAAACAGCTCTTCCAAACCACTCAGAATGACATAAACTTCAACCCAATGCTATCTACCAACACCAAGTCTCTTGGTTTCCCTCTTGGCAACAAACCACTCCCTCAAGGAACACCGCCTGTAAGACCAATATGAAATTGTCACGCTCTGCCTCTTGGAAAAAGAGAAATAATTTCTCCCTCCTAGCAACTTGCAGCCTGCCATCCATGCCTTCACACCCCTGCATCAGGATGGAGGCAATACCCTAGTCCACGGCCCCGCAGATACCACAGGAGCCCCTCTGAAATGCATTCTAAATGCTGCAACATACCTTATTACAGGTCTGAACAAATCCAACGACCTTACTCCCACTCTGCAGGAAATTCAAGGGCTCACTGGTCATGTCTGCATCCTACTCAAGACCTGCAAGGAAACTGTGTATGGTATACCTTCCTGTCATGCATACAAAGCAAGCAACGTGATTGGTTCTCAACACACCTGGAGGCAGGATGAAAATGCATAGCATGAGATGTGAGAAAAAGGAAATACCAGCAGACGGCTCTTAGCCATCTGTGCATCCAGGATCTAGCACAACATCCATGTAATTGTCAAAACTGCCCCAACCCTCTGCCAATTTGCAAAGAGCTGAAAACTCACCCATCAAAAAACATGACATCTCGTCACCTTAGAAACTTAATTTCCCCATTTTGACCACGGTAGCACCCCCTCTATCCCTGCAAATGATCATGGATCACAATCTAGGCCTCTGGCTCCATAAAGTTCCTTGCTACTTGCACTGGTTATCACTCTGTTGCTTCCCAGTTAGGTCTCCGCTATAGAAGCATCATCACATAGACAAGCCTGCATAAGCCCAGGTACCAAGGTGCATGAAACAACTGTTAATAAATCAAGTTATGCAAAAAGATATCACCACAGGCATCATAATTCTGTCAAAGTCTGAGTGAATTCTTACTGTTACTGTTGATGTAGGTTACTCAAGTGTAAGAAAGGCTGCATCTCCTGTTGTGGAAACCAAATGGAACCCATGCCACCGTTCAAATGGCCGGTGATACATCGCTTTGCATAAAACAGGACTGGTGAGTCTTGCACATACTAATATGCACAGCGGCAGGACAAGTATTTCGACTTCTGTTGCCCTTCTTTTGTAAAAGTAATGTAGTAGTTTCTCGTTAGAGCTTTACCAGGCTGTACCCCACTAAGTACCTATCACGACTATAAGTGAAGCTATGATCCCATTCTGACGTTTGACTCATTTACCCAGAAGCGCACCCATTGCCAAGCTCCTCTTCAATTCATGTGTTTGCAGCAAGGAGTACATTCTGACTGATATTGCGTAGGGCGTTTCTGGATTGCAGCAAAGTAACCAACTGATGTGGGCCACAGAGGTATAATGCGCTATTGACTTTAAAATCTATCACTGCAGCTTTAACAGTTAGGTACGGTGGACATATATTTGGCCACTGTGACCCTTTCCATGAGGTTTACAAATATTTTCTTGTGGCCCACAGTGGGTTTAGTGATGTCGGGAACCGAGAAATGGGTGGATTTCTGTGGCATCACCATCACTTCAATAGGGTAATAAAAGACAACAAGCATGTGTTCTAAAATAACAGCAACCTCTCCAAGCACAACCTTAAGTGCTGCTGATGGATTTAGGCCCATATTTCTGACAGGGGGTGACCTTTTGACATTGTTAAGCCTTCCGCCCTTTATTTGTTTGTTCTTTTTGCATTGTTCACCCCAAGTGGGGCGGGTATGTCCAGAAGTGGGTCCCGTGCTCACCCTGCCACTGGATTCAAGCTATCCTGGCTGATGAGGGGTGATACCCCGAAACTGGTCCTAGCCTGCTTGCTTCTGGTCCAGGGAGAACCTGGTGTGGAAGCTCAGTCTGGACTGTTCCCATGGGGAGCAGGGTCACGGCTGATTTGCATAAGGCTGGGTTAAATTGGAATGGCGTGGTGAGCAAAACAACAATGGATTTAGGCCCAGATCTCTGACTGGAGTGAATTTTTCACATTGCTCAGCATTCCATCCATCCTTTGTTCTTTTTGCATTAGCAGTTTTGTTTTTGACACTCTATGGAAATATTCTGCATAACAGTGGTAGAGCCTTTTTTTAATTTCTCAAAATATTCTCCTACCACAAAATTCCTTG
This sequence comes from Lissotriton vulgaris, assembly GCF_964263255.1. Taxonomy (NCBI): domain Eukaryota; kingdom Metazoa; phylum Chordata; class Amphibia; order Caudata; family Salamandridae; genus Lissotriton; species Lissotriton vulgaris. The sequence continues at coordinate 1,299,345,341 of NC_141691.1, forward strand.
GGGTAATTCAATTTGCAGACCCACACTATAAAAGTGCTTTCGCTCGCTCATTCATCTTCAGATGACAGATCATTTCACTTACGTCCTTCATTTGATTAGAATAGTAAATCAACATAGCCTTAAAGCCAGCTGCCGAGGTTGTTAAAGGCTATGAACCTGCGCTATAGGCCAGAGTCGTAGGTGAATGGCTATAATGAAGGAGAGTGTCTTTAACAACCAGTATATCCCGAGGCAGAAGGGCTATAAGGCAGTTAGAACATTCCATCCTCTGAGGGTAGAATATTCTAAAATAAAAAAGAAACATGAAGACAAACTTTGAAATGTTGGAGCTCCAGGCATATACCAGTCATTATAAGCCCAGAGCTGCCCCACTGTCTTCAATGAGCTCTCAACATTCCAATATTCTTATTACCTGTAAATTATGACTTCTAGGTAAAGCCTCCATGATCTCCACAGTACACTACAGATTAGAAGCACTATGAAAGAGGGTGGTTCTCCTAGCTCCCTTGTTGTGGGTTTTGCAGCTTGAGCTTGAAGGTCTACATCCAACGCCTGCAGTATCTTTTTTACACAACGAGTATGAGGTAGTGAACAAAGTCTGGATACGCCCAAGATATATTGGCATAAGAGAATATCTCTGCTAGGTAGCTGGATGATATTGAATGAGAATGGCCCTCAAGATCAATGGCCTACAAGGAGAAACCATCAGAAGCCAGAAATTGTGACATAGGTCTTCATTACCACTCACTTCCTTTTTTCTGCTGAATTAGGTCTAAAAGTCACTCAGACAGGATTTCAAAAATGCATTATGCTGCGGGAAAGACGTTCTGGTGCTAAGCTGCATAAGCTTCATGCAAAAATGTAACATCCGTAAAAATGTTTGCAGATGAATAACATCAACAACACCTTCACTAGCCACATGTGACCTCCAGTGGTGTGGCCATCGTGTGAAATATGTTGAGGGGGCAGTGAGATTCCATCATTTGCGGCATAATGTTGAAACTCTAAGCCTGCCAGCCACTCTGTTTTAATGGCAGTGAGGTCTGACTTGGGATCAGGGTCTAATGCCTTGGACTGGACTACCGAGTGGGACCTGCTCACGTTGCTAGCACTGGAGGTGTGTAGGTTACACCCCCAACGAACTGCATGCTTTTAGTGCTGAAAATAGAAAAAATACTTCAAGAAGTAACAAGTTGGAGCAGGTGATTGGCAGAGTCAGAAGGAGCAGAGTCAGCATGGTTTGGCAGTACCTATGTATTATTTTTACAACCTCAGCCCTGAATAAAATTGACAACAAGCATAAATGTAAGCTAGTCTGGCTTACTTTATCGCAAATGCCAATGCTTCATGACAACAAACTTAGGGCCATATGTATCAAGCAAAATTGCATTCGCAAACGCAGAAATTCACAGAATACGGCAAAATAAGGAATTGCAACATTTGCGATTTCTTATTTTGCGATTTCATTTAAGGAATCGCAAATTTTGCGATTCCTTAAATGCAATGTAAGAAGCACCAAAAAATTGCAATTTGGCCTTAAGGAATCGCAAATTTCTTTGAGAAATTCACTTTTTTGCATATTTCAAAGTGCAATGTGAAGCACATACATGCCCTTAGGGCATGTATGTGCGCCACATGTGCCCCCATGCTTATTTCAGGGGTGCAACAGTGTGTCCTTTTGACACCCATGCACCCTTGAAATTGCATTCTCAATTTGCGATTCGCTAATTGCAAATCGCGAATTGAGAATGTCTTCCCAGTCATTCCTATGGGCCTCTAGGTCCATAGGAATGAATGGGGAGGTATTCCTTAATTGCGAATCGCAATTTGCGATTCGCAATTAAGGAATATGTAGGATTCACAAAAATGTTTGCAAATCCTACATACATAGCATTTTGCGATTCTCAAATAGCGATTCGCAAAAAATCGCTATTTGAGAGTCGCAAAATAACTTTTTGATTCAAATGGCCCTTAGTCTTGCATCTGGCAATGATAAAGATAGCCATGGCAATACAAGCACCTGAAACCCAGGGCATTGCATAGAAGGCGCTATAAAACAATGTATGTTGAGTCTGGCTAAAACCAAATTGGAAACCCTAGAAAAAACATGTGATGTATTATTTTTCTGCTACCCCCCCCCAAAAAAAAAACCAAAAAACAATGAAGCTAAGACAGACGGTTATTTCTCTTGTTCTCTTTTTTGACAACCGATGGGAAACACTTCGACATTGTGAGTTCAGAAACCTCTATTTACGGGCAGGCGAAGGTGCGTAGCCTGACAGCTTGCAATTCCGCCAACATTTTTTTTAGCTACAGAAAGTTAAGCTAAGTGTTACCTACCCATAGTTTAAAAAATGGTTCACCTTTTGCCAGCTGCAACTCAAGCCAGAGGGGGGACTGGTACCGCTCAACCCCCATCCACTGATCTCAGCACACCTCACCCCACAAAGTTATCTGCCTGGCCTGGTCTGCTTCGTCCTGCCCCTGCTTCACAAGCCCTTACCTTTCATCACCCCACCGCCCCCAATTGGTACAAGCTGCTATGCCTCCTGGCACCTACCATTGTTCATGGGAGGGTGCAGCCTGGCCATTTGTCACTTTCTGGTCCAGGATCTCCCATGAGAGGCATCCAGAAGCAGGACATTGAGAAAGAGGTGACAATGGAGCCAGGATGAATATTTTATCTACACGCCATGCAGTTGTGAAAAAATCACAAAAACTGCAGCCACTACCTGGAAACCCGAATTTCCCAATTATCCAAGACCACATGCATAATAAATGTTCAGGCACCCCTATCTCTGATTTTCTCTGGTCAGACAGAGTGAGAAGCAGTATTAAAATCTGAAATGTAGGCCAGCTGTAGTGTGTTACCAGCCACCAGCAAGGCGCTATTGCATGTTAATCACTCCCTCTATTTTACCCGGCCCTGTGGTGTGTGACAGGGAAGGAGTGGTTGGTTCACAAAAAGACTTCCAAAGTGGAGGAGACATCTGTCAGTGCCTGAAGAGCCGCTGCTTCATTGCAGATCCTGGGCTCTGACGCTACCACACTAGAATCTGCACCAATATGTGTTCTGGGGTCGTCATACAAGGTAGGGGTGGGCGGAACACAGCAGAGTTCCACTCTGTGGTATTCTGCAGAAATACATTCATCTTTACACTTTGCAGTAACAGGAAGAAAACACCAGCTTCCATGTTAAAAGCAGAAATGTGTCAGAAGACCACACTAACATTTGATCTCTGTCTTTGAACTGCACTACAATTGTGACAAGATAAATACAAAACTTGAAGTCATCTTCAATGCTCATTCATCTTTGGAACTTCTGCATGGTTATTTTTGGGGCACTGCAGCACCCCATGCACTTCTACCTCCAGCGCCTATGAATAGATCTCGCATAGGCGAGCCTATTGGCTCTGTCCAGGCTGGTTGGCTGTAGGAACTTTAGAAGTGCAATCTTTGAACAGTAATAGGTTTACTCTTTTGTGGGTAAGTGCACATCCCTCCCTTCTCCTCCCTTAACCCTCCCGAAACCTCCTTAAACCCATTCCCTTGAGTAGTAAGCATTCCCCATCTTCCACCTATTCCCTTGGCCTTCCCACGTTTACTACTAAAACAAAAGTGTGGATGTGTGAAGATCGCCGCAGATGGGACGATTATCTTCACACAGAAAAGGGAGGAGAGGGGACACCTCTGCATGTGTGGTTATCAATAGCATTTTGTAGTACGTGAGTAGTTCAATTGTAGTACTACTAAACACACTACATAATGCAGTTTGAGAATACGCCGCCATATATCCTATTTGCATGGTGTCCAGTTATGACTTTGTATTTCTGTGGAAAGGTCACTGTGGTATGCTACAACAGACTACTAAAATGTTCACAATGACAGTGTAATGAATGAACACCCTCTGGCCTTAGACAAGGAACACCTCATAATCTCCTCAAAGGAAATTGCCTGACCTACACAACATACACTTTTTATCGTATCGCTTATTTGAATGGCTTTTGTTCAAATGTTTAGTGCGAGAATGGATTATTACATTTAATTGTATTTATTCATACTAATATGTTTACACACGGTGCACTATTTCACAAATAAAAATTGTATTAAACATTCTAAAATGTGGATTATGTTTATTTTGGAACATGATCACAGTAGTGACTTAGGGCCTTATTTAAATGTTGGTGGCGAGGGAACTCTCTTGAAACAGCAAAGAAGTTCTCTACCCGCCAGCATGATGGTCCGCCCAATCGGGCGGACCATAGATTTGACAACAGCTAAGAACTACTCTGTCTCTGTCGTGGTCAAACCCCTCTCTCCGCCTTACTGAGTGAAGTACTCCACCATGGCTACAATAAGTACTCCATCCAACGATATATAAATCAGCCCCTTAATCTCACCAGAGGTAAGCTTTTGCCAAACACAGAGGGCAGGTAGATGGGAGTCTTGAACTACTTAACCTTCTTTGTTTATATGGGTAGATTAGGCTACAAATAAACAAACTGGGATGATAATGATTGGCTTCAGCATAGGCTTGTTTGCACAGCCCATTTTTGGTGACTGGCTAGCATGAAGATGTGAAGCAGGGTCCAAGGAGTTAACACGGTCTGGCAGATCCTGTCTGATCTCGAGCCGCGCTTCTACCCATCTCCATATGCTTGTGTGCACTTCCACTCAATTGAGGCATCCAGAGACTCATCACCCAGCCGGTCTTTGGACAGAACTTAATTTGTCTCTCTGCTGTATTCTCCCTCCTACCCCTTTACTCCACCCCCTTTCTCCTTTACGATCCATTTATCCCTCCTCCTTGCTCTTTAATTGTTTTCCCGTTGAGACCTAGCTGTTTGGCTGATGCCCAGTGGAGATACCTGATAGCTAAAGAGGAGATGGGCTGTGAACCTTCCCCCTCGGCCGTCACCTACCCAGCCAGACTTTGGGCAGACTCTCCTTCGTCTCTCCATCCTGCCTACATCCTACCCCTTTACCCCACCCCCTTACCCTTCTAAGCTCCATTTATTGCATCTTCTACACTCTTAAAATGTTTTTCTAGTAACTGATGTAACGTGTAACTGGTGTAATTTTGTAATTTCTGTGGAACCTTATGTAAAGCGCTCTGATACCTCCGGGTCTAGCAAGCGCTATATACAACTCTCAAAATAAATAAATAAATAAATAAAGAGAAGCACACGCAACACTACAATTATTTTTTTTAAAAGCTGTAATCATGCTCCCGCTTTAATATCTTAAAGTAGTGACTAAGCATTGTTTTTAACTTTGTCCTACCTCTCCTTGACCCTTGACATGTGATGGACATTTTTGAGTTTTTTAAACAGGTATTGCTTAATTTTTTACCAATCATTTGGTCAGGAATCTGAGGATCCCCCCTCCGCCCCCAATTAGGTCTGTCTTTTACTACGTTCCTGGGATGGGGAACATTTTTCTTGCTTGCTTGACGGTCCCTTGTGCCTTTGGAAGGCCTCTGAATATGCAGGAATGTGTTCCATTTCCAGCTTCTGTACTTTGACTATTTTAGGTTTATGTATATCTATTTCTATCATGGATATCGAAGAATGTAATGGTGTCCAGACACTACAGCAGTTGGTAAGACACACCACAAGGAGCTTTGAACGTAACCTGTCAGATACAGCAGCCCTTAATCCTCGCAGACGGGACTCCGGAGGATCAAACACACAAAAGGTGATGGGACTGGAACTAAGCTACACCCAACTCAAGAGCACCAAACAGGGCGAAACTGGTCTTGGGTTGCTTGTGTTCTGGTTCAGGGATGACATGTCCTGGCAGTCTTGGCTGGACTGTGCCTGTTAAAGCAGGGTCTAGACTGACTTGCAAATGGTGGTGTCCAAACGGAGGTGGCGTAGTGGGCAGAAGTACAATGGGTTGGAATGCGAATACCTGTGACTGCCGGTGGTTAGAACTCATTGCAAGGATTCTCCCCATTACCTCTTGTGTGATTGATGGGATCTGGAGGATCGCAGCCAGAAGACGCATCATCTCTATCAAGCGGGATAGTGGAGAGTGGTCAGGGTTGGCCTGCACACCCTCTAAGTGCTGCACACATTCACATTCCGGCTACTAGAGCTGGGACTGGTTATTGGATCTGGGTGGGAGTCAATGGCAGAGCAACCATTTGCAAATATGGAAAACGGTTCCATTGTGGTATTAACCATTCAGGGGTTGCCAAGAGCCGCAGCTACAACCCCTGGCTTCACCTTTGCGACCCCTGCCATTGCCCTTACGACCCCTGTATAATAGATCACAAAGGTACAACAGAAAACAAACATGAGTGTCTGAGAGCCAAGTTTATTACCTACAGTTCTTGCTCAGCATTTAAACTGATAGAGAAGGATGCGAGCAAAATATATTTCTCTCCAGCAGTAGAAGGAAAGTTATCTGCCATCGGTTTAACATGAGAAGAAACCTGCTGCTCATGGAGAGGTGGGAGTGGTTCATCAAGGTGCGATACAATATGCTACAATTAAACAATGGTTTATGAACTGTTAGAGACAGTCTTTTAATGTTCAATAGCTGTGTAAGGTCTGGTGACGTTTGTTTCAATTCCACCTACTTCATGAGGCACAAATAATAATAAATGAGACACTAGCTGCATGCACGGATTCACACTAGTGAAATGCTTAACTCTTAAAACCAACAATTCTGGGGTAACGTTTTATACTTGTCATTTTTTGGAAATGCTAATTAAAACTGAGTGCCATGCTCTCTATTGTCCCATTGATGGGTCTGCAGCACTTCATCATAAGACTGATCATTGTCTTAACTGGACACCAGGCATGAATCTCAACCTGTCTTTTTTACTAACGGCTCTATTACAAACAGTGACCATTGGTGGGCCATTGACGTCGAATACAGATGCATAGGAATCGATCAAGACTATCCTATAGGATAGCAATTAAAACAAACCTAGGGCCAGATGTAGGTCGGTCGGTAACGGCCGAAAATCGGTATTTTCGGCCGTTACCGACCATTATTTCAGAAATGGTATGTAGGGGCATTATTTTACAGAATCAGTAAATTTATCGATTCGGTAAATTTACCGATTCTGTAAAATACCGAATCGGTATTTTTACCGATTTGGTAAATCTCAGATGTAGGTGGGACTCTTCTGAGTCCCAAAGGCCCTACAAAATCGGTATTTTAACACCCAATCCAATTGGGTGTTAAAATACCGAATTCAGGTGTGCATGCACACCTAGCCATGTGACAGACAGACATGCCCCTAGGGCATGTCTGTGTGCCACATGGCGCACATGCCTATTTTTGGGGTGCCAGAGGGTGTCAAAGTGACACCCCCTGCACCCTTGCAAAAGTCGGTATTTACCGATTCGGTAATTACCGAATCGGTATTTCCCATTCATTCCTATGGGCTTCACAGCCCATAGGAATCAATAGGGAATACCGATTCGGTAATTACTGAATCGGTAAATACCCAATTCTAACGATTCGGTATTTCCACATCTGGAAATACCTACATCTCCCCCCTTCATATTTACCGACTCTGAAATACCGAATCGGTAAAATTCGGTATTTCAGAGTCGGTAAATATGATTTACCTACATCTGGCCCCTAATGAGGTTAACTTTGGAGGTAAAATGATGTGCTGGGGACTACACAGTGGCGTAACATAGGCCCATGCAGTGCGGGGGCACGAGCTCCAGGGCCCACCTCCGCACAGTACCCTGGCCTGAGAACTACTGACTGACTCCGGAGGGGATCCCTCCGTGTACTTTGCAGGGTGGACCCTGCAAGTTTAGTTATGCCACTGGGGCTACATTTCATGCTTTTTGAATTATGTCTGCATATGCATACACATTGCATTATGCACATGGGGCTGTTTTGAAGCCTATTATGTTTCCCAGTTTTTTTAAATCCTCAGTACAATGTCTCTAGTCGAAAATAATGAGTTACTCTTTGACTTCCATGTTCTTAGGGAATAGTATTTTGCACCCGTGTCATCTGGACAATATGTTAAGCACCTGAGGTGTAGATTGGTCCATTTCCATAACTGGATACTATGCATGGCTTTCCGCTGTACTGAGGGCACCACTAGTATTGAATTAATTGATCCAATTTACTATTTACTATTGAAATACACTGGAATGGGTAATGAATATTTGAGAGGAACAGGAAGAAACACATACTGTTTTGATTAAAATTACAGGTGAGAATCAGAAGTTGGCAAATAAGGGTAACTTGAAAGTGAGCATTTCATGCACGAGACGTTGTACCGTATCTATTTCACAATTGGCCAGAATTGCATTAAAATGGACAAGTCCTGATTGCAGTGACACCACACACTGACCGTCAAAAGTTATGTGATGTCATCTCCTATGATATAATTGGGTCAGGAATACTGTGGTGTCACTTCCTTTTATGCCCTTGATAGTGCAAAGGACATATGATGTCACTTTTGCCACCACCGGCTTTTTGGTGAATCGACGTCCATGATATTGACATGGCCACAGTATGGATGCACTGCCACCATTTTAGTAAATCTTTTAAGAATCCGGCCATTAAAAATGAGATCAGTGGGGTAGTTTAGAGGATCACCTTAGCGCGTTCCACTTTAATATAATGACCCCCCCACTTTGGCACTAGCATACTTCTTCCCTCCTTGCCGACCCACAAAAAAAGTATAATGAGACAAAAAATGGAGTATCACTGGTTCCCAAAAGAAGTTCAGTTTCAGGAAATGTTCCACGTCTTGCTTATTACTCCCAGCTGTAATAATAGTCTTTCTTTAGGAAGGAACCGAATACTGCACGAGAACGGTGGTATCAGTCCTGCTACTGTTTTGCCAACTTTGATAAAAAATAAAAGAAGTTTTTTTTCAAAGTGCCTCTCGTTTAACAAGAACGTTCAATATGGGATACATATTTCCATTACTCGGAGTCAAAAAGATTTATCTTCCAAATTCCTATTGTTCTTTGTGGTTTCCCAATGCAGAGGGCCAGCTCGAAACCCAAGAACGCGACTCTTGTACAGCTGGAGAGCTCAGCATCAACCATATCCACGCTCAGTCACGTCTTTCACACGGCATGCTCCTTAGCCCAGTTTCCGCTGGCCATTGAGGCATTACCTCTGCTTTCTTTGGCTCATGGCGCGCATTTGGGGATCATTCACTCCTATCACTACTGTAACACATTGTGGCATGGAAAACACTTCACCCATCCTAAGAAGAATATAAATTGTTAGGAAGGGGAGCTTACTGGCAAGAATACTGCCAGCACATTGCTCCTGAGAAGTCTGTGAGTTTACTGGCACCTCATTCGGATTGACACCTTTTCCAGAAAAAAATACCAGTTCTATGTTCACGTTTTAAGATTCTGCAAAGGCCCAGGCATGATTCTTAGAAGTTTATATGAGTTTACAATATTCATTTTTACCATGGCCAACATGTCTACTTTAATTATCAGTCAGGGGTCATTAGGGCAGCTCGCGAAATCTTTTTCCTTCTGCCCCCTCCTCCACTGAAGGGTCGCCACTATGAAGTGTTCAAGGGGCTTGTGTCTCAGTAATCTGGGGAGCTATTTGTTATGGAAACAGCCGGAAGATCTACAAAATCCTCTGGGCATGAGGGACTGCCAGAATCTCTTCATGAGACATGCATGATTGACAGCAGTTAAAGCTGCAAGGAAACAACTAACAGAATGACAGAAGTTCTGAGTGCTAATTGCAAGATGAGATTCAGATTCTGGAAAGTACGGATTATGTATGTCACAGGAAAGTGGGCTCAATGAACATCTGAGATGAGGTGCAATAGCCTACATAGCCCGGGGGTCAGCGAACGTAGGTGAACTAGACCTGGTAGAAAAGTTAGATGCCGTACTCGTGCTGCCACCATTATTGAGCGCAAAACCAACACTGACGTGGAGACCGGACTTTGCCATGACGAGGGTCCCGTTCATTAATATAAACAGAGGTGCAACTTCTTCGTTGACTCGACCTGTTGACTTCGATTTTTCCTATACATTACGCCACTTGGAACAGAAAGTTAGTGGTGTCGCCAGTCTCGTAAATAAACATACTGCCCTGATGAAGTCTAAATGCATAAACTGCTTAGAATAGACGAAACACGTGTTGGCTAGCAATCAAAAGAGATGCTGTAAAGAACAATAAAGAAGAAGACTGACACCTACTTTTTTGGAACATGATTTTTTATTCAATAGTTGTTTTGTACACAGTTTGATTCTGCTCGGGATACATTGTATGCAATTTTGTTAATGTGGTTTACTACAATATTTATGACGATAGATAGACGTCATTATTATCCCTAGTAGCAGGCCTAATTAGTTCTACCCAGTACTGTTGACAATTGAGCGCGAGCATATAACCTTCTATCTATTGCTTTTCATTAGACCTGGTAGAACTAAACCACCGCAGGAGAGACAGTACTGTATTCGGGAAGGACCAATATCACAAAGGGGTAGCCATCATCCTGAGCAAGGGGACAAGGAAGTGCCTAATTGCGCGGAAGCCAGTCATCAGCAGACTCATGAAAGTCAGGTTCAAAGACCTAGACATCAACACCACCATTATCCAGGGCTATACTCCAACAAATGAGGCAAAGTAAACAGTCAAGGACATATACTACCTAGAGATGCAAGATGAACTTAAAGCTATGCCAAACAACGACCACAAGATTCTAATGGGGGGCTTGAATGCTAAAGTGGGGAATGACAACACATCAAGGTTATCGAACAAAGATTGACAATGTAGAAAGAAAGTTAGAATTTTGTGCCACAAATGATCAGGTTATGTACTGATTGCTCTTGTAACGCTCAAGCTTAGAAAAACAGGATGCACAACATCAGAACAACAGCACTTCCATGTGGCAAACATGCAGGAACCCCTCAACCAAGAAGTCATTTATTTTTACAATCAAAAACCTGCTCCAACTCCTGGCAGACTAGAAAAGGCACGCTGGGCCGAACACTTCAAAGAAGTTTTGAACTGACCAACAAGCGAAGCAGACATCCAAGACGCAGAGGCAAACTTGGATGTGAAGACTACCCGACCAAAGAAAGAAGAAATTGTCACTGCCATTCAATCTCTCAAGAACAGAAAAGCTCCTGGGCAAGACAACCTATTTGCAGAAATGTTCAAGCCAGATCCTTAGGCATCAGCCAAGATCCTCCAAACACGGTTTACATTGATTTGGGAAGGAAAGAAACTACCAGGTGGCTGGAAACAAGACATAATTGTCAAGATTCCAAAGAAGGAAGCAATAACAACTGATATGCTATCACCCTTCTGTCAATTCAGATTAAAATCGTGGCGAAAATCATCATACAGAGCATTTCTGATGCTGTGGACAAATAGTTAAGAAAATAACAGGATGGGTTCCGCTAGGGCAGGGCGTGTTTTGATCTGATCCTTACTTTATGCAATATCATAGAGTAGTGTACGGAGTAGTAGAGAGAACTATACATCAACTTTATTCATTTTGAGAACGCCTTGGCAGTGTCACTGTGACGGCCTCTAGCCTATTGTGAGAGCCTAAGACATACTGCAGCAGTTGGTTCTCATTATTAAGAGCTTCATTGATATGTTTACCTGCCAGGTGGGAGCAAATGGGTATAGCTTCGAAGTCAAGGCTGGTGTGAGGCAAGGATGTGTAAAGTCAGCATAGCTCTTCAACTTAGTCATCGACTGGGTGATGCGACGCACAACACATGACCAAGCCACAGGCATCAGATAGGCCATATTCTGTGCACTGGAGAACCTTAACTAGGCAGATGACCTGTCTTGCTCTCTCATACAAACCAGCACATGCAGGAATAGATGTCTCACCTCAGCATCCATGCGAAGCAAGTGGGCCTGATGATCAACATGAAAAAATCAAAAGTCATGTTACTCAACATCATTTTGAACCTTGATGCGTGCCCTTAACCCTGTGATGAGAGTTCTGGTCATTCCATACAGCACTGTGCACTTTTTTGCAAATTGTATTTAAGATGTACGACTTTTTACTTCCGCTCATTAAAATACACAATATTAAGGATTTTAAGGTGCCATTCAGTTTTCTCTTACAAATGACAGATGACGAGACAAGCTGATATGTAGGCTCTTTTCTTAAAGCAGCTGTTCGGGCCTAGCATACCATGATTTCGGATTAGGATGGCCCTGTTGAAATTGTAGTGATTATACATGCTGCCGTAGATTGGTCTTTATTTTATTTTGTGTGTGATGAATTGTGTTTATTCTATACAAGTTTTCCCGGTCTAGATTACACATTTGAAATTGTAGTGCGTTTTTATTTGTGTTTTTTGTGTGTGATGAATCGTGTTTTATTGCATATTTTATACTTTATATGTTTTTATGTGTTTTTAATGTGATTTTTCTTTTAGGGATATTTAATTATCCGAGTAAAGATGTTTTTGACTGACTGACTACTCAACATCCTAAATCCTTCACAAATCAAGGTGGATGGAGAGGACCTAGTCATGGCTGAAGAGTTCACCTACCTAGGCAGGACGATCAGACATGATGGAAGGGTAGGCAGTGATATCAAGAGCAGAATGAACAAGGCCAGGAATGCCTTAATGATGCTGAGCAATGTGTAGAGTTCATCTGAGTACAGCACCAACACCAAGCTGAGGCTTTACCAGGGCTGCATCCTTTCCACACTCTTGTATGGATCAGAATGTTGGTGGATGACAAAAAGCGACATCACCAACTGTTCCACACCAGTAACTTGGGAAGAATTGTGCATATTTTCTGGCCACGAACCATCTCCAACCAGGAACTGCTCACGAGATTCAAGCAAGAGAGCATGGACATCATCATAATCAGTAAAATAAGGAAAGCATTGGATGCATAATCAGAAGAGAACAAGACTCCATCACAAGAACAGCTCTCCACTGGACCCCAGAGGCAAACGGAAGAGAGGCAGACCAAAGAGCACTTGGAGGTCAACTATTGAAACAGAAATTAACACCCTGAACCATAGCTTAAGCACAGTACAAAAACTTGTCCAAGACAGGTAGAATAGGAGGTCCTTCATTGATGTCCTACATGCTAGTCAGTCAGTAAATAAGTAGTAAATAAGAACACATTTTAACGTGTTTTCTTCTATCATTTACTGTTTAAAGTATGTACTGATCAGCTGTAAAAATAAGGCCTTTGGGTGATTTTACTAACTTTTCTACTGGAAGGAACGTTAAAATACTGGTCATGCAGGTATAAAAAGGGCCAAGTGGCATACCTAGCCCCAATAAACTTGGATATTAGGCTTTATTCAAGTGAAATCGTTTTTTTTTCTCACAGCTCGTCCTATATAAAGCAGCACATTTTTTGCACTGGGCCATGCAGCACACATGACAAAGAATGTAGCACCTGTACAGGCCACAAGTAATGCCATCCTACAGTGCAATGGGACCAAGAAGAAGAAATATATTGCCCCCCTCAATACAGCTTTGAATTTATAACACGTTTTCAATCATTTAAATCCCCTGTGATGCCAACCGATACTCAACCATTATACATTCAAGTTTCAGAAACTGCAGGGCAGCTCAAGCTCTCAGCATCCACTACCTAAAAAGTACCAAAGCATCTATTTTTGTGCTTGGCACTAGATGTTTTTGGTCTTGTAACAGCACTATTTTACCTAGCAGCCTGTTCTTCACATTTTAGTGAGAACATGGTAAAGAGGAGACTTCATGAATGTTCAGAGGGCTAGTGAATAATAATATTAACATACGACCTATGGACACAGTGCTTGAAATTGTAGCATTAATAGCTACATATTCATAATCAAAAGGGAAGTAGAAGAGATGAGTTAAAGAGAGAAACGTGAACTAGTTAGCGGGGTAAGGTTGAGAAAGAGATGAGATTGAAACAGAGGTAGAAATAGAGGTGAGGTACAGAAAGGACCTGAGAAAGAGAAGCAATGTAGAGAGGTGTATAAAGAGAGATGGAGAGGAAGAGACTGTAGTGAGGTAGGGAGAGTGAATTGAAATAGAGTTGGATGTAAGGAGAGAGAGGTAGAAATGATAAAGAGATAGAAAGATAGAGGGAAATAAGTAAAATGATGAGAGACATGAGGCACAGCAAAAAGAGGTAGAAAGGGAAGAGGGAAAAGAGACAATTTAGGAAATTAATGGCGAGGTAACTTGATAGATTAGGTTGTGAAAGATAAAGCAAAGTGGGGTAGAGGTTAGGTAGCGAGAGGGATGTGAGGTACAAAGGGGAATGAGGTAGAAAGAGAGGATGAGGTAGGGAGTAATCAGCTAGCCAGAGGTATAAGAAGAGGGTAGAAAGAGGAGGTGTAGAGAGAAGGACGGTAAAGAGCAATGAGGTTGAGAGAGAGGGGGGAAGTAGATATAAGGGAGATATAGTTAGGTGAGATGGAAGGTAAGCAGTGGGGTGCAGAGTGGTGGGCTAGAGAGGGAGATGAGGTATAGAGAGAGAGGGGTGGGATGTGCATGAACAATTTATAGACAAGTAGAGAGGCAGAGAGTGAGTTGAAATAGAGAACGATGTATAGAGAGAAAGTAGGTAATGATACAAAAGAGGAAGTAATAGTGAAAAAGAGATCAAGAAAGAAGCAAGGTAGTAAAAGAGGTGAAATAAGGGTACAGAGAGGAAAGCATTAGAGATAGAAGTAGACAGAGAGCGAAGGGTGGAGAAGTATGGTACCAAACAAATGGTTTATTAACTTGGAGGTTAAGTAGAGAGAGATAAAGAGGGGTGGGAAAGAGATGAGGTACTTATGGATATGAGGGAAGGTGGTATGGAAATAAGGTTGTGAGATGTGAGGTAGAGAATGTGGATTTAAAGTCCGAGGTAAGCCAGAGGAGTGACAGAGAGGCAGGTATAGAGAGATGGAGAGGTAAAGAGGAGAGAGACTAGGTTTAAAGAAAGGCCAAGTAGATGGAGGACAGATACAGGGAAGAGATAAGGAAACAGAGCAGTGAGGTGCAGAGATAGGAATAAGTTAGATAAAGAGTTTTGTATTGTATCGCATTGCATTGTAGTTTTTCAATAATGTTTTTCTAAACCTCGACAAAGTGCTTTTCTCTTGGGAGCAAGCAGCTATTCTGTAGTGTATGGATGGAAAGGGTGTTGGTTGAAGTGTCATTGTGAGTGGTGTGTTTCCGAAATAGATGCTCTGAAGCAAATTCAGGTCTACCAGTTACCAATGGTTTCATCTGGGTACAGCTGAAACAGTTTGAAAGTGGGACGGAGAAAATGCTACTTGATGTATGTTGTGTCTCGAAAACGATTAATTTCCTGCGGTATTTTCATGCACTTTAGAATTTTTCTTTATTTTGTCTTACAGCCTATATAGCTCAATGTAGTAAACCCCTTTGAAAGAAAGTGTGTAAAGAATAAATCACGGGCAAGAACTCAACTGGAAATGGACAGTTGGTATTGTCTCAGAAAGCTCGGTGGGTTACAGCTACTACCCAGGGGTGTAGTGAGCCCACCACTTTAGCAACTTAAGTGGGGGTGACCAATGGGTCGAATGGCCTGGTTTACTGCGCCTACCAAATTAACAAGCATTTACAATGCAATGGGGCTCGCAATTGCGAGTTTTTGAACTATTGGCATTGTAAATGGCAATGCCTTTCATAATATTAAAAGGCATTGTCATTTACAATACCAATAGTTCAAAGTTTTGCAAAAGCAATACCTATTGTATTGCAGAGCGTGGTGTCCGTGAAGCGGGCGCCGCGCTCACTATTAAAGTTTTTAAAAAAAGAAACAGAGCGCGGTGTGCCTGAAGCAGGAGCCACGCTCATTAAAAAACGTTTTTTTAAATTAAACCAAGCACGGTGTCCCTGAAGCGGGCGCCACTCTCAGTTTTAAAGTTTACAAAAATATAAAATGAAACCGAACGTGGTGTCCTTGAAGCATGCGCCGCGCTCAGTATTAAAGTTTTAAAAAATTAAAAATAAACATAGCACGGTGTCCCTGAAGCGGGCACCGCGCTCATCATCAAAGTTAAATAAAAAAAAAATAAACTGAGCGCATGTTTCTCAAGAGGGCGCCGCGCTCAGCATACAATTTAGAGCGGCATAGCGCTGTATAAGAATCGGTTGCCATTGCCCCATCACTGTCAATAAACAAAACAGTGCTCACCCACTTATAATGCAGACCATGTAACAAGCCAAGTAAAATGGAACAATTGTTGCGGTATCAAGGAGGGACTAAAAAGCCTATTTATACATCAGAAGCCAGCATTTACGAAGGACACAAGCCAATGACAAATATGGGCGGAGAGTGGGCGGGGCTTCCAGTGCATACCCTAATACAGCATGACTCACAGAGCAAGCAGTGCACATGCGCTGCCACTAGGCTTGACCAAATAATTAGCATTTTTATGGGCTTCTTCTGTCGGCAGACAAAATATTGAAAAATATCACTGTTAGGAAAAACCATGACAGAGGTAACGGTTGTCAGAGGGTAGGATCTATGTCCACCCGCTTAATTAAGATGGGGGGGGCATACAGACGTTTTTCAATGCTTTTCACCGGCAGGTAAAACCTGGTGGTAAGGGGCATTGAAAAATGCTCAATGCCCCCCTTTGGGCATTGTTTTTTTATTTTCAAAAAGAAAATCCCGCATTAGGATTTTTAAAATGAAACAAAAAAATTCTACTTTGGCGTACGGCTCGGTCATGTTCGAAGAAGCCATCCAGCAAAGTTACAATGAATTGGCAAGAACCGCCATGGCGGTGGTTCCTTCTAATACTAATGTCCTCTGGGCTATTATAAGGATGATGTCTTCCAGCGCAAAGACCCCTTTATCATTCCTGTTTGAAGACATGTGTTATTGGACATGTAGCAAGTGGTGAACTGCTATTTCATGAAATGCACTTTTCAGGCATGTGCTTTTGTTGGGGGGGGGGGGGGGCAAATTTTTAATTTCGCCGGTGGAATTGGATGAATTTAGTAATTCCACGCTACTCTTGTAATGCAGAATTACTAATCAATTCTGTCCCTCCGCTCCGCCAGCAGAATTAATCAGAACTGCAGAGCCCCAGCAGTCCCTTACTACCCAGAAAAAAATCTACGAATGAAGGGGTTGAAGAACAGCAAAGGCTGAGGAAAACTATGTGATAATGGATGCAATGAGACCTGGAGATAGGAAAGGGAGCTTGGTTTGTTTGACGTCATGTCTATGAGGTGCCATCTGTGTGGCCATAACTGCGCCGGCAATCAGGCATATGAGGGCCGCAGGCGATCTACACCATGCTCTGATGCGTTTCCCAGGTAGGCCCCATCTCCCTAGGTCACAGTAAAAGGTGCAATATCAGCCCCATGTCCGCACACCAAAAGCAGTCTGTAAGGGGCAATCACACAGACCTCACAGTGCCGCCCATTCACTCCAGCCAATCACAGTTCATGCAGGGCCTCCTGCAAGCAAGAGCATTCCCTCTATTGCCCCGTTAATAGCCTCAAAAGGAAATGCTGCATAACATTGAATAGTAAATCATGCTCTCCTCCAATATTTGGTACATTTGTCTGGTATGAAATACGGGTACCTCCTGGAGGCATAGACAGATGGGTTTTCTTAGACTGTTAGAAAATGCCCACATGGTTTGGAAACAGTTGTGAATGACAAGATGTACTGGGAGAACAAACACGACTGTACAGTAAAAAAGTAGCCAAAGCATTAAAAAGATGCTGGCTGGTTAGACAACTGATCTATGGAAAATGAGGGATGGTGTAAGCACACTTCAACAACTGTTTAAATACAGGACTTCCAGGGCACTCTTTAAATATGGTCACCGTATGTACTCCTTTACAGACAGTTGGTATAGGAACCAGTGATGAGCTCCCAGCACGCGAACGCTCGGACTTCGTTCTTGCCAAAAAACAACAAACGTCAAAGTGCACTACAACTCCACCCAGCCCATAACTATATATAAACCCGGGGATATGGACTAGCTCTCTGGTCCTCTCTCTCTCTCTTGATACGCGATCAACCTCATATCAATGACCATCAAACAGTCTACCTCTCAGCACAGGGACCAGCCTGGGATGATGCAGGCAAGAATGGCTGGATGACTTTGAAAACTTCATGAAAGTGTCAAGAGAAACAGACAAAGAACAAATGCTGAGAGCCTTAAAGAGCCTAGAGAGCAAGAGCACTGGTTCAGTAGCGTAACAAAAGTTCAAGTGGCCCTCCTGCAAGCTCAGGGCCCCTGCACTGCGGGGGCTGCGGGGGCCAGTGTTACACCCCTGCATTGGTTGGGCAAAGAGCTGCCATTGGAATCATAGTCGACCTACTAACAAGTATGCAAACTGCTCAACAAGAAATTCCTACACAAGCGGAACATTAACTATGAATGGTACACATTCCAAAAATGAGTGGAGACATGTAGGTGACACTGTTGCCACAATTGTGGTGGGCTCAAGGGAACTCTTCTCATTTAGACACATCAAGGATGACCTGTTGTAGGCTGAATGTGGACTCGTAATAAGAGACAAAAAATCATTGACATGCCCGAGAAGATGTGTCTAGGGATAGTGAACTTGGACTCACAAGAAAAAGATGAAGACATGAGAGATTTCATCACCTGCCTAAAACGCCTAGCAGGGAACAGCGATTGTGACCACTTTGCAACTGAAGACGCCCTCCAGCTCCAGATCATTGAAGGGTGTCAATCTGAGTCCCTTCATTGAGGATTGCTGAAGAAGATATACACACTTGACGACATTAAGGTGCTAATACGAGTGAACGACTAGACTGAGGAGCAAGCAAGGAAAACAGAAGCAGGCAAAGCTGAGAAAGGCAGGCACACATTTCAACTTCAGTCATCGTCAAGATCAGTGAAGAAGGTCAAGGTCTAGAAGACATTGTGGAAACAAGGGGTACACTGAGAGACATCGGGAATAAAAACGAGAATGCTATTGATATGGCCAAGCATACCCACACTCTGAGAGCTGCCAGTTACGGCCAAGAATGCAGATACTGCTGAAAGGAGAATGACAATGAAAGGATGTGCAAGGCGTCACAACAAAACAAAGAGTGAAGAGGGAAATAGTCAAAATCCGGGCATCATGCAAGAGCAATGAGATAAAAGACTGACTAACCCACAATCTCTTTAAGGTCAAACACAAGGTTGTGAGACATGTCCAGATCAAATCGGTCACCATCACAAGACTCATGCCCAAGATCCCTCTCACTGATCGTGTGACACAGTGAAAAATATGCTTTCATTGTTACGGATCAAGAAAGAAAAAGAAATATAACCGACTGCACATCGGATGAGGAACCATCATGCTCAGTTTCCTCTGACAGTGGTGCGTTGCTCAACTATATCTGTGCTGCAGAAAAAGTCAAGATAAAACCTCACACAGAGACACAGCAAGCTGATGTGAGAGTGTTCACTTGGATGACCAAAGATCCTATGCTATGTCTAGGACAAAACCTGGTACCTAGGAGGAATGCAGAAGGAAAAGTACACCTATGTGTAGACATGAGGCTACCCAACATAGCCATTGAGCTGGAGAGGCATCCCGGACCGCAGACCAGTTACATGATCACACTGCTGAACCAAGCCAAAATATTCTCTAAACTAGATCTAAAAAAAGGGGACCAGCAACTATAGCTATATGAAGACTCAAGATACATCACCACACATTCACGACTCATTAAGGCTTATTTGGATACAAACAGTTATGTTTTGGTATACTGACAGCTGTGTATATTTTTTAAGAAGCCATCAGGAAAGTCATTCACCCTATGATGAACACCCTAAAATACAGTAATGGGATTTTGGTTTTTGAATGCACGATGGAAGGCCAAAACACAGCCCTAGGTCAGATGTGTCAGGCTCTCAGAAATACCAACCTAAAACTTAATGAAGACCAATGGGAGTTTCACAAACCCAAGCTAGAGAGTAGACTCAGAGAAGATAAAAAAAATTGAATGAGACACACCCAGCCCAGGAGATGTAAGCGACACTGGTCCTTCCTGGGGTTTTCCGCTACTGTTCTGTCTACATAAACATAAAGTACTACACCATTATCACTCACCCACTCCCGGAACTTATAAAACAAGGCTGGATATTCAAGTGGACCTTGAAGTGCGAAAAGTGTTTCTAGGAAATTAACCCCTTCTATGCTCATGACGGAGCCGCTCCGTCATGAGCCTCGGTTGAGCTGTGCTCATGACGGAGCGGTTCCATCATGGCCCGCTCGGCGCGCCTGCGCGGCGCGAATTCAGCGCCTGCGCTGGACGTTCCATTGAGCGGGCGGGGCCATGACGGAACCGCTCGGTCATGAGCACAGCTCAACCGCGGCTCGTGACGGAGCGGCTCCGTCATGAGCATGCGAGCGCCGCTCGGCCCCCCCGCCCCCTTAGCGCTGCGGCGGAATTCCCGCCGCAGCGAAGGGGTTAAACACAAAATATCGGAACGCAACCAGTGTGGAATACTTCTACACTGAACTGTGCACAGAGATCACTGTGAATGCTAGCCCCGTAGGACTAGGAGCGACACTAGCACAGCATTATAAAGTAGATGAGCAATGTCAAATTGTAGCAAACACAAGCCAAAGACTGCCTGACATAGAAAGGGCATACTAACAGTTTGAAAAAGAGAGTCTCAAAGTGGAATGCGCGTGTGAACATTTTCACATCTTCCTATAAGGGAAGCATATATGGCATGCATTCACAGTAGTAGCAAACCATCAAGCACTTATGATCATCTTTAGGAACCCCCATGCAAAAATGCTCCCTTGAGTTGAACGCTCGAGATTGTGCCTTGAAGAACTCACATGCACCATTTTCCACAAATCAGGGAACGCAAAACATCTTTCTGACTATATGTCAAGGCACCCCATTGCCACAGCCAAAGAAAAACCCTCACCAGAATACTTCTACTTTGTAACAGAACAAGCCAGACCATCTTCGATGCCACTAGACATCATCACAGGTGTTACCAAAGAAGATGCCACACCCAGTGAAGTCAAGAGGCTCCTAACCAAAAATGAGTGGAGACATGTAGGTGACACTGTTGCCACAATTGTGGTGGGCTCAAGGGAACTCTTCACATTTAGACACATCAAGGATGACCTGTTGTAGGCTGAATGTGGACTCGTAATAAAAGACAAAAAATCATTGACATGCCCGAAAAGATGTGTCTAGGGATAGTGAACTTGGCATATGAAGGCCACAGGGCCATAATAGCAGCTAAACTGACCTTAAGTGAGCATCTTGGGCTCCCTTCCCCATACCAGATGGTTGAAAACACGAAGAGGGGGGGGGGGGGGGCAGTGCCACGTAATCAGTAAAGGAGATAGGCCCCCATGCCTAAAGATGTCTTTACAACTGGAAGACATCTGGTGCCATGCCACAGTTGATTATTTTGGCCCTCTACATTCTGACAAGTACATCCCTGTCATCATGTATAAATGCTCCAGATTTCCCATAACTCAACATTTGACATTGACCAGAGCTAAAATTACCATCCCAGTCCTAGATACAGTGTTTGCAGCGTGAGGTATTCCTAAGGGGATCAAGACTGACAATGGGCCACCTTCATTGGACATTACTTCTCAGCATTTGCAACACATCTGAACTTCGAACATCACAAGAACACCCCACTATGGCTCCAGACAAACAGGATGGTGGAGCGGTTCATGGCCATGATAAAAAGAACCAATCAACAAGATGAACATGATGGACATATAATGCAGTTGACACTTAACAAGATATTGAGGTCATATTGGAATACACCTCATAGCACTACCGGGAAACCATTATGCTGGGGAGAGAAGTACGCATGAGGATCCCAGACTGGAAGGAACTGGCGGCGACATCAAGTCCAGTGAAAGAAGAAGAACTGCATGACAAAGATAGGAACTGAAAGGACAAGATGGAGAGATATGCTGATACCCAAATGGGAGCTCAAAGAAGGAAACCAGGTATGCCACCCAACCCCTTCAAGTAACGGCCAGGAAGGGGACCATGGTCACAGCCACGGCAAATGACAGGAAAGTGACTTGCACATCTCGCATTTCAAAAGATATGCCCCAGAGAATCAGTGCCAAGCGAACAGGAAGAAAGCACACCTCAGAGGAAGGTGTCAAGAGTGACAGTGCCCACGTGGAAATGACCTTTGCTGGACCACGTCCCAAGAAACAGTAAGCTGCTGGCCAGGAAGACAAATGGGGACATGGGTGGAATGTGAGCATTCAATCAAGTGAAGGGGAGATGTAATATCATATGCAGAACAAAAGTCAGGACAGGTCACTAGGACCCTGCTACTTGACCAGTGACCAAATGGTCACTCTCTTTGTGTGGGACTGGAGGAAGGAAGAGGATGTCAATACAGGAAAACGGGGACTGTGGAATTATGACGTTGTGAGGAGTGGATATGCTGTGCTGATGGCTCATGAATAAAGAGATTTCACCACACCCCTTCTGTGGCTGATTCATTCTTTGCAGTACATGACAGGAGAGGTTAAGAGTTTTGACAAGAATCACAGGAAGTTCAGCTGCCGTCGGGACTCAAATCTGGTTCACCAGTTCCGAAGCAGCTCTGCCCATTGGGTGACACCTCCTTCCCATTAAAATAAACTTCAGTAGAATGACACAAAAGCACGCAAAACGCAAAAGGAGCTGAAAGGTTCTGGGAAGCCATGCATACAGCATACATGTATTCATCAAAAAGTGTACTCACTCCCACTCAACGACAAAGACTTAAAAACGAGTGTCTTCTTTTCTCAAGAAACTGCAGTCCATCTTCAGCAGTGCTGAATATCAAGCCTAACAAATTATCTGCAACTCTTGCGTTTTTCTCTCTTTAGTTCAAATATTGGGCTCGGGGAGATTCGCAGCAGAATGCTTAGCATTTGCAGATTAAATGTTGTAGTTTTTGCTCAACATGTTTAGGCAAATGTTAGTTCCCCTACGTTGTTTGACACCTATCAGTCAGTGACTAGGAGGAGAACAGAACCACTGGCTCGTTTCCTGCTCTGTTTTTCTGATTTTAGATGTTCCCTGTTTCCTGCACTTTCTGACTCTTTCAAGGCATCTCTGCTCTACTTCTGGCGTTCTGTCCATCCAAAACCGCTCCCAGATAAGTGAATCCTTCCTGCCCATCCAAGTTCTCTTGTCAGTGTCCATCCTTGATCTCTGTCCCTCTTGGTGAGTCATTCCTTGCTCTGCTCCCCGTCTTTGCATGCATTCCCACCCTTTTCCAGCACATGCAGGCTCCACAGTCCCTGCCTGCTGCTTCACTGAGGGGTGCCGCCTGTCTTCCTGTCCTGCACTGCTTCCCTCAAGGAATACCCCTCAGACCATACTCCACAATCTCCCTGTTCATCTTCATCCCACCCAACTTCCTATTGGTCTGTCCCATGTTGAGGAACCGTCCCCCTTGTCACAATACTCCACAATGTGGAAGCGATGCATTGTTACATTGTGGCTATGGTGCAACACCAATGCAGCTACTGGAATGGTTGTGTCATAGCTACCCAGTGCCAATTATTTTCTACATTTTACGTGTGAGTTTCGTGGAAACATGGATGTAATTGGCATATACGAGTCACATCCAGGCAGGAAAGAACAAATGCAGAGTGCGTCCATCTCAAAGATATTAATTTTCACACTGTGTTCTGGATGCAGTTTAAAGACATGTTACATTTTGAGGGATGATGTATCCTAGAATGTGACCCGGTTTACAAGCACATATGCTACTTTAAATACCAACTCACCCAAAGTGAATAAGTAATTGAGAAAATCTGGGACTTCACAGCTCAGGTGATGTCTGGAACACATCACACTCACAAGATGGAATCCTCAATACAACAAAGTAAGACTTGGGAAGAAGAAAACATTACAGCCCCAGAAACATGCGGATCACTGTCCCATTGTTCGAGAAAAAAAGGGAACAACCAAGTGCTTCGGAACTTGAGGGTGTCCACAGGGGTGTAGCTTAGTCTCTGAGATTCTGGGGGTGTGAATCTCAAATTGCCCAACGGAAAGAGTGGTGGGCCGCAGGGTGGAGTGGTGAGATGCTCACAGTTCAGGTGGACTGTTCCCATGAGGAACAAGTTCTGCACTGATTTGCATTAGGTGGGCCTCTGTCTAGAGTGGCACAGTGGGCACAAAACAATGGGTTGGAATGCTACCCTGACTGATTGCAACTGGTTAGACAATTTGCAAGCATTTGTCCCTTCACCTCCGGCTGTTTGGTTGCCAGTAGAATTGCTGGGAATCTGATTCTAGTGCAGCTTTCCAAGCTTACCATTGCCAATGTTTGTGAATTCATAAGCCCATTTACACTCATTCAAGAAGTACGCCTATGGATGTAGATTTAATACTTTTTTATAAAATGGTCACTATATATATATATTTAAGTTCCCAGTACAAAAAGTGAACAAGTTAAAACCTCTTCGTGAAATGAGAACAATGAGAAAAACTGATGCTGACATAGCTGACTCAACTGAGGGCCTTCAGATCCAACTACCAAACCAAGAAAGTATTTACTCTCCCCCTGAAATTACGCCCTTGCGTGCCCACAAGGTACCTTTTGTCATTAGGTAAAAGAAAACAAAATCTTAAATATATCCTCCCAGTGATGCAGACAACTGCAGCAGCACTGAAGCCGGCCCAACAGAGCTGGGTTTGACTGGCCAAGGAAAAGAAGAGCTGGTTAATCCAGCGTCAAGCTAAGGGAGGTTCCACTCGGAAACCTCGAAAGTCAAGTAAGTGCTAGATCAAAGAAGCAAAGTAGACCAATGCAGGACCTCAACTAATTACGCAAAAGAGAACTCTACTATTTCAAATGCTAATAGAAGGGATCCAATTTCCATTATGGCCCTATATCTGGCAAAACACACCCTACCATACACCATTTGGGGCAGATAGCACAGAAGTACACCCATTTGAGTCTACAATGAGTAAAACAGGAGTTTGACAATGGGACAATCAAATGTCTGGTGTTCACACAAATAACACACGTCACCGAAATCCTTCAACACAATTATATGATGCACTAAGTTCAAATTGGGAAGACTGAGCTTCTATTAAAAAAGTTCTATGAAACCCCTACATTATCAACATATTTTATCCCCCTCTGGGACAATACAGTGTCTTTTCTAAGAAACTGATCCATGTCATCTCTGAAAAACAAACATTGAATGTGGAAAATATATTCTTAGTAGGTTTCCTACTTCACTGGAAAAAAAGAGAAATATGGACACCTTGCTAAAGCAGTTTCTATATGAAACTAAAGTGTACCCACCAAGACCACTAACAAACAATGGTCCTATTGAATTTATAGTCACCAAGGGCCATGTGTATGAAGCAAATTCACATTCGCAAAGGCCGAAATTCTGCGAATTACAGCCTTTGCGAATGCGAATTTGCTAAATGGGATGTATGAATGAAAATCCGGGCAAAATAAGGAATCGCAAAATTTGCGATTCCCTATTTTGCAATTGCATTTAAGGAATCGCAAATTTAGCAATTCCTTAAATGCAATGTATGAAGCTCAAAAAAATTGCTAATTGTCCCTAAGGAATCGCAAATTACCACCAACTTCAAGTTGGTGATAATTTGCGAATTTCTTGAAAAATGCCCATTTTTGCATTTTTCTAAGTGCCATGTGACGCACATACATGCCCTTAGGGCATGTATATGCACCACATGTGCACCCATTCTTATTTCAGGGGTGCAACAGAGTGTCCTTTGGACACCCCTGCACCCTTAAAACTATTCTCAATTTGCGATTAGCAAACTGCGAACCGCAAATTGAGAATAAATTCCCATTCCTTCCTATGGGCCAGGAGGCCCATAGAAATGAATAGGAAAGTATTCCTTAATTGCGAATTCGCAATTTGAGAATTCGCAATTAAGGAATATTAGGAAATCGCAAATAAATTGCGATTTTCTTGATACATACCAATTAGCGATTCTGAAATAGCGATTTCTTAAAAATCGCTATAAGAGAATCGCTAATTGGTATCTTGATACATATGGCCCCAAAAAAGAATTAATTCATATTTTGGAAATTTGCCTGGTCCGATTGCTTTCTTATTCCTTAGCTGATTGACATCATTCATTGAACAGTCATGATCAAACCAAATAAGACTCAAGAAACCACAGTGGAATAAACTCTGATTACCCAACCTACCATGTGCCCAAAATCATAATACCACATTACCACGTTAATCCAAACCAGTAGCTTAGATAGCATAAAAAGACCTTTACTGAATATGTGACAAGATAACAAGTTAACAGTCATCCACAAAAGTTCCAAGAAATCGCCCCCATTGGCTTTAAATTAACATTAATGCCAAATACAAAATACTAACATTTGTGGAATGCAGATGGAATACATTTCCCACATAATCTGTATAAAGAAAAGTACTACACTCTGTACAAAGCAAAATCTGTCCATCTAAAATCCAAATTAAATGGAGGTCAGTAATACAATATACAAACAGTTCTCTAAGGTGCATCGATCCCCTCAGTTAGACATCTGGTTCCAGCATTCTTGTACATCAGTTCACAGACAAATATTCTTAATATGAGGACAAGGGTTGACACGGAGATGCCAGTACCCACTGGCAGGGCCGGACTGGCTGTAGCGGGCACCGGGCAATCCCCCGCTGCGCTGCACGGGTGGGGGGCAGGTTTGGGGCCCCTAGGGTCCGTTTTTGTAACAGGGCCGTTTTTGCAGCATAGCTGCAAAATTGGCCCTGTGCTGGCAAAGAGCTTGGCCGCACCCCCAACCCCCCAGGGGGGAGGGGACCAGCCGAGCACTTTGCCAGGGCCGGTTTTGGTTCCCAGTCCGGCCCTGCCCGCTGGGATTAGGGTGACCAACTGTCCGTAAATTTCACGAACCGCCCGTAATTTGGGCCTCTTGTCCGTCGTCCGTGAGACATTCTTTCACGGACGCCTTTTGTCCGTAATTTCAGACATAACAGCGAACTGGCCCTTGCAGTGAGAGATCTGTAACTCTCACTGCAGGGGCCAGCTCGTAGTCCTGCTGTGAATTCAATTGCCTGCAGAAGCCCCTCCCCGACCCAGCACAGACTGCTATCAGGCCCATTTTCATTCTGTATGTCAGCCTAATTATTACATACAGAATGATAATGGGCCTCTCGGTGCAGTGACCTGATAACCTCAAAGGACCCCACGATAGCCAAAGCGTACATGTACACCCTCTCTCCTCAGCCCCCCCTCGCCCCTCCCCCCCCCCCCCCCAGTGTCAGACTCTTCATACTAGAATTAGTTCTACAACACCAGCAACAACCGTGGTGATACTTGGAAGAGACAGAAATGCAAGGGACGCGCTAAAACAGATGCTTAGTATACGGTCTCCATTTACACTCTGATCACATACAGAAGCACAAATGAACACTAACAAGATGTTTGAACTAGCCTCCCTAATTGTACAACTTGGCATCTCAGCAGATCTGACAAGTGCACGGGAGTTGTGGCACTTGATAACATCAGCAATGCCAAAAATCTCTGCCTGGCAGCATATACTAAAGCAAGTGCAAAGTTACACTGTCAAATGTTACAGTGCAAAAGTGCATTTTAGTTACATCAATGTAACGCCTCAGAAATTGCAGCAGTGCCCTAAAACAAATCAACAGTGACTACAAAAACTGCAGCTTAGTAACAGCCCGTCCAATAAGTGATTTGACTGACGGTTACCTGTCATGTATAAGCTTATAAAGGCTTATCTGCTTATAAAAGTGGTCCAACTAAGCGTATTGTACAGGGTACTAGTAACGTGTGTGAATTGCTTCTTGAAGGGCCTGTTTAGTGTGAACCATCAATCGCATTTGTGAACCATAAAACACCCCCTTGCACCTCCCACACTCTCCTTCCAATATGTATCTGTATCTCAGTCAGTGGAGTTAGCAGAGTGGAGAGGCTGAGGTGGGACTCAAGCTGCTTCCATCAGCCATAAACCAGGTCAGTGAATAAATAGGTCTAATCATAAACCAGGTAAGTGACTAACCAGGCATAACAGGTATCAGGAAGACTAGACAAATCACAAAAGTTTAAGCACTAGACAGCAAGAAACCTATCAGGTTACTCAGATCGTATTTATGGTGAAAGGTTCACAGAGGGAATCCACCCTCCTGGGTGCACATTTAATAGGCTCCCGAGAGTAACCCCTCCTGTTGGGAAGGTCTTATCGGCTCAGGCTTCAGAGCTGTTCATCGGGCTACCAGTCCTGTCAGAACGTCTTACTATACCTGTATTACAAACACCATGATGAGTCCCATTTTGAGTTGAAAACAAAGTATTACTGTAAAATGAGTTGGATGTATACATCCTATTAAATGGATACAAGCAATAAAAGACAATATTACTGGAAGCTTGGATGGAGGAGTTTACAAGGAGTTGGCAAGCATGTCAGAAGCTTTGGTAGGGCTGGGGCCAAACCCCACCACGGTTTGTTTGGTACTTTTGGGACAGCCTTTTCGTTTGTGATCCAAGAAACAGCTCACAATTTGGATGACAAGTACTCTAGTGAAAGTGAAAACACAACATTTCGTATCACTTAGAGCTGTTGCGGTATCTGTAGTAAAAAGGAACAGGTGAGGCTTTGTTTTATTATTTATGTGTTTTTTATTATTTCAAAACAGGTTGTAACAGGAGAGTGGGGCCCCAAAATGAGTGGGTCCAAGATCAAATAATTCCAACTGCCCTCTCCTTGTGAAGAGATCAGGAGGTTGGGGGTTCTTCCCCAAGGGTGTTTGTGAAATTAGTGGTAAATTTGTTCAAGCATACTAGGCCAGTATCACTTGGCAGGATTGAAAGACTATATAGGAAGGTTTACATTTTTCTGAAAGGTTCTTTCTTTAAAATATATGGACAATTTTGCTTTATGGATTTGAAAGCATGTGATTTAACAGAACTGTGTAAGCTGGTTGAAGCAGCAAGCATTAAGCCTCTCTAGGCGCCCTTCCCTAGCACTTTAGGCAATTTTTGATAGCGCTTGGAGCTCAAGAAGTTCAATTACGTCACAGGCCCATGTTTCCTGTAAGCAGATTATATTGAAAACCATAAGAAACTCTGTTGTATCAGTGCATGAGGTTGTAGAAGTGCATTATATGCTACAGGACAACACATGCAAGTGAGTTTACTAGAGGAAACTAGGTAGTGAGTTATTATTTTTCTATGGAGTGTTAGGAAAAGGACTTAGGGCTGATTACAAACTTGGAGGATGGGATACACCGTCCGCAATATAACGAGTTCCAAAGGATATGATGGAATTGTAATTTGGCGGACGGGATATCCATCACGTTTGTGACCTAGTAACCCTGTCCGCCACAATCGTAATCAGGCCCTTAGTCTTCAAATTCAAGATGGTGAAAAGCCAAGTCTAATCTCAAGCCTATCCCTCAGTATTTGCTTATTGACATCAGAGGTTCTGGTGAGTAATCAGACATGATCGAGTACTCGAGGCTTACAACTCTCTCCTCCCCATCCTACATAAAAGTCAGTCTGCCTCAATTCCATAAACTTCTTTTATTTCCAATTCCTTTCTGCAGGCACTTGATTCTTCAACAGTATTTACAATTGCTATCGCTTCTTTCAATTATAATTGTTTTCGCTCATAGTCTCTTCTGCAGGATGTCAAGTACATTTTTCTAGCAGTTTATCAACGAAACACACAATGGCATTGCGATGAGGGGTTTTAGTCAAATGTTTACTTCCAGATTTGATAAACAAGAGGAATTACATGGGGGTCATCATACACACTAGTCACGCTAGTGTGAAGTCACTCATGAGCACTAAGCAGGGAACGCGTAGCTTCCAGATTTGCCAAGCAGGAAGAACTTTATTCAGTATGGAACTAATGCGAGTCACACTTGAGTGAGACATGTGTACATCGATGGCAGTGAAGAAAGGTTTCAGGTGTGCACTGAACGAGGCACAGGGACAAACAGTCACACTGGTTGCTTAGCAATGTTACAGTTTTATATGGTGAGTTCTGTGCAGTGCGTTAGTTGCACGTGATGGCCTGATCAAAAATAAATATAAACATGTGCTCAGTCAATTAATTATTAAAAACCCATACAGGTGTTTCTTCAGAATCACTTTGCCAAAAATGAGAAGTGCCTTACTTAGTTCAGACACAACAATAGGTTGACTCCTTTCCTCATTCGCAAGGTGTGGAGTGGTTACCTCTATCTCTCCACCTTGGTGTTGGTCCAGAAGTTGCTGGTGGCGCTCATTGCCAAACTGAAGAAGTGGCACACACCGGTTTGAGTTTCAAAAAGTGTTCTATTATTTTATCCTCAGACTAGGAAGGTAAAGTTCCTTCCTGCCAGCCAGCAGCAGCCAACTTACTGGTTGGAACCTCACTGTGTGATCTGACTGGAACAGGTGACTAGTCATCCTGCAAGTGAAAAAATGTACAACCGGTCACTTCTTGGTCTCCTTTCATTATGTAAATTCATTTCCACAAGCACCAAAGTGGATCCCCTTTTCACAAAGGAAGTTATCCACAGTTCCTTTATGCCAGCTTTTTCCCATCTGCATTCTCATCTTTAGCTTGTTGGCAATCCTAGAAGGACATTTGGAGACACCACGCACCTCTCTCTAATGAATATTCACAGATTTTCCCCTTGCTTTATTCCAGAAAAAAGCAGAGACAGGTAAGGCTTGACTTCAACAGTAAGAAAGCAGCTGATCAGCACAAAGTAGAAGGTTTCTATTGAATTTCAAACAAGTATTGGCAAAGACAAAAGGTCCAGGTTCAATGCGTTTATTGGTTGCAGCATTAGCATATTAGAGCGAGATCCACGAAACGCAGCCAACAGCATCAGAAAGAGAGGGTAATAGCTGTAAAGTAGTCCCTCGTGAATTTCAGTGCAACTGAAGGTGGAAGGATACATCTAACTAGCCAGTAGCGTTAGGTGAGAGGTGATAACTCCACTGGGCTGAAGCAAAACGTAACTGTCAAAGACACAAGACGTGTCCGCTATGGATCTTTTCCATCACTGAGTACTGTACCAGCCCGATAACCCATGATTTGTAAAGCACAGCAGATCACCTGTGAGGGTCTCAAGGCGCTGCATTATATGCATGGGTAGATTAAGTGATTTCCCAAAATCACAGGATATTGCCATCGCCGCCAAGACACGAACCTGGGTCTCACCGGCTCCCAAGTCGGCAGCTCAGGCCGTTACACCACAACCAGTCATCACCTGCTAAGCAGTCATGGAATACCAGAAGGGATCTGACACATAAAGGAGGCCACTCGGAGAACTGCTCTCTTGTCCACCACTGCATGTCCCAATTAGCTACATTCTATGCATGCTGCTTTCCATCTTACAATGGCACTCAAATATGAGATGCTGGTAACAAAGTCCATCCCAGCAGATCTTCCCGACCACTTCTCTCACCAAACATGCCTTCTCGGGACCATGAGATGTAAACAAAATATCAAAATGGACAACCCAGTGCAGTAACCATATAAATAAATTATGATCATATGAAATACCATAAAAATACCTGCACAGATGCTCAAAGCTGCAGGCATACAGAGAAAAACGTGAAGTCCAAGATTATCACAACTTAATATGAACTTATTTTGACTTGTACTTATGTTGGTTGTCTATTTATGTACTTATATACTATTGAGCGACCTCCTCTGATGTGTCCGTAAAACTTACCCTTTGTTGTCCTGAATTTTGACCTTCTGTCCAGAATTTTTGTCCTGAATTTTGACCCTTTGTCCTGAATTTTTACACTCACTGTCCTGAATTTGTAGCCATGCCAGTTGGTCACCCTAGCTGGAATGAACTTGAATATACAAAGGAAGACCAAATGAGCCTATATGTTGAACTACTCAATGACCGGTTGGATAGCAACTGAATTTCGTTTTATCACTATTCAGCTTTGTGTGGAGATCAACAGCAAATCTAGTCCTGGCTGTTTAAAAGTGGTGCAAGAGCCAATGGCAAAAACGATGCTGATTGTCAAAGGCTTTGTCACTCTGGCTTCTGGGTATATTTCACTCCACACAAAAAAGCAACAAATACCATAACAGATTCTACCAGGCGCTAAACTGTCACAGTCTCAATACTGTAGAATACTTGTGGCACGAGTACTGGAGACTTAAATGTGAGAAATGTCTGAACCCCTTTTCTAAACGATATAAACACATCACAACCAAATATAAACGTGTTATAATTACAAGCGTCGTGTTTTTGCAGTTCTTTCACACGGCAGCAATAGCATGCGATAATTGACGCATTTATCAAATATTTAGGTGCATCTTCTTGCCTTAATTGAACTGTGAAAGATTGTTTCCGTCTACAATGAAAGGCGCCTCCGATTAGCAATTTCCATCAACAGGAAATTTATTTTTAAACACTTACAAGGAGTCTCTGCAGCGCATAATTCCAAAGTGGCACATTCATTGCTCTTTCACATAAACTAGTCGGTTTCGACAGTTCTATGACTGCATTAACTTTAGAGATCATTTTGGGTCAAGTGACCACGAGGTAACACGAAAAGTAAGTCACTGCCATCAGTATGTTTTACTTCAGGCCTCTCACTCACCCCTATCTTTTCCCCCCCCTCTCTCCTCAGGACAGTGGTACAGCCCGGGTTGAGATCCAGCTCAGGTCAGAATGTCCACATAAACACAACAAATTACAGGGCCAGCTTAATGTTTCCTATGGGATGGGCCCTTCTGTTCCCAGACAACCGGGCTCTAAATCTTTGATTTATGGGGTTGTTTCCGATACATCTTGGGAAGTATTTGAAGGGTTCTGACGCAGTGTGGGAGGATGTCCCCGCAGATGGAGCCATGTTGGAGTACACTTGGTTTACTGGTCAGGGTCATCTGCAAGTTCAGCCATTTTCTTTTTAATGATGCTTCCCGGGGTGAAGTCGTGTATAGTTCTCTAGGGCGTGACATGGCTTGTTGGAAAAGGCACATGCATTCAGCACATTTTACACGGCGTGGATAGTTTAGGGTCCTGCTTATATGAGGCAGGAGACCACTGTGCTGGTTCCTGCGAGAGGAAACGGAAGCTTTGCTTAGGGTCTTCTTGAAAAAACACATAGCACATGGAAATATACGAAAGTGTTCTATATTTCCTCTCCTCACAGAGTCATAAAACCAAACACTACATCCTTTCATATGCCAACCCATTCCCACTAAACACTTCTTGACCAGCCTTGGGGCAGCCACATGGCCTTGAACAAACCCATAATACAGACTGAAGAGGAACACCATATGTTGTGTATTTGGATGTGTTACGGGGTGTAAAGTTTACATTGGCAAGGGATAGAAATGCTACACCCTGTATTGTTCCTCCCATCCCTGTTTACAGCTTTGTAACCCATGTTATTTACCCAGATTGGCATCTGAGCTTTTTAAAAGCCTGTAAGCCTTTGGAGTTTACAATTTACTAGATGCTGCAGCCACAAGATTTCATTAGGCAACTCTAAAGGTCATGTAAAGTCAATTCCTATAATGTTATCAAGGAATAAAGGGCACGTAATATCTCTATTTCTCCTCTGTTTTATCTATGAATTTGATGAAATGGCACCAGTTTGCTACTAATGTAAAAGTATCATTGAATACAAGGAATACTTGCTGTGCCAATCTTTCCGGAAGGAAACAGCAATGCATACATCACGTTTAGAATCTATACATTTACTAAGTCAATAAAACACACAGAGCACTGAAAACAAACTTTGAAACGAATTTAAGAATAGATTGAAGAATCTTTACATTCAACTCCCTTGAAAAACAAGTGTGTTCACATAAAGTCAAAATTGACAAAAAGAGGGGGTACCCCTGAACAACAAATACGTTCCTAAGTCGGGGCAAATATACAAATTGTACAGAAAAAGATTTAGGAACCTAATAAATTGGTGGACCATCAAAAGCATTATGGCAGAAAACGTTTAACTAAAATGAGAAAACTGTATTAGTGAATTTAACACCTTGGATAAAAGGATGGATACACATGAACATATTTAAATCACTAAGGGCCATATGTATCAAGCAAATTGGCATTCGCAAAGGCCAAAATTCGCAGAATTTCGGCCTTTGCGAATGCGAATTTGCTAAATGGTATGTATAAACCAAAATCTGGTGCAAAACAAGGAATCGCAAAATTTGTGATTCCTTATTTTGCAATTGCATTTAAGGAATCGCAAATTGTGTGATTCCTCAAATGCAATGTATGATGCAAAAAAATTTGCAAAAGGTCCTTAAAGAATCGCAAATTAGCACCAACTTCTAGTTGGTGGTAAGTTGCGAATCCCATGAAAAATGCCCATGTTTGCATTTTTCAAAGTGCCATGTGACGCACATACATGCCCTTAGGGCATGCATGTGCGCCACATGTGCACCTATGCATATTTCAGGGGTGCAACAGGGTGTCCTTTGGACACCCCTGCACCCTTGAAATTATTCTCAATTTGCAATTAGCAAAATGCGAATCGCAAATTGAGAATAAATTCCCATAAATTAATGGGAAAGTATTCCTTAATTTGCGATTCGCAATTTGCTAATCGCAATTAAGGAATTTTATGAAATCGCAAAAAAATGCGATTTTGTACATACATACCTATTTGCGATTCTCAAATAGTGATTTCTTAAAAATCGCTATTTGAGAATCGCAAAACTGGATGATGATACAAAGCCCTAAATTACAAATCACCAGTCTGTATATACCACCCCAGGAGATATGGAAATGCTAGATGTTGTATGAATGTGGGAGCATGAATGAATAGGATATTTAGAATTTGCAAAACTAGAAATGTGACTTTAGAACATGACTCTATTTTTGTGTATGAATATGTCATTATTGAGAATAAATGTATAACGATTTTGTACGAATAAATGTTTTTCAAGAATAAATACACATCTGGTTGCATTCATATCTTTCTAGGAATCTTTTGATGGTCCACAAATTTATTAGGTTCCTAAGTGTTTATTCTGTACAATTTGTTCACATGAAGTAAACATAAAATGCAATATAATGCAACCCTTTGTGTCTCTTAAACTTCTGTGCTTTCAGCGCCATTAAGCCTTTTTGGTGTATGTGCACTTTACAAATACGATGTAGCATAACATAACATAAAAACTTTGAAAGCATGCTTCAAATAAAGAAACATACACATCAAAATCGACTGCTAAACGAATCCGAGTATCTCCAGTTTCTAATTGATCTTACTAGGAATGTGCCATGACTTCGATGGTTGCAGTTGGGGCTGACAGGGAATGATGGCGGGAGGCAGGGGTTACAAAAAGAGAAGACTTACCTGCTCATCGCCAGTCGCCAGCCTCCACCTCTCCACTGTCCTCTTCTCTTCCTTGATCCTGGCCGCGCCCAGGCTTCCAGAGCCCCCTAGCCAATCACAACGCTGCTGTCACCACCGAGTTCCGGTGCTCAGGCAGGGAGTAGGAGCCTGTGCATCTTCTACACCCAGGCTGTGCATTACAGCCCGGTGGAGAACATGCTAAGTGCGCATGGCGGTTTGGCCGGCCCTAGCAGGCTGGCCAAACTGCCTTGAGCACATACGTGCCCGATCCACTCCTTCCTCTGAAATGAGCGCAGCCCCGCCCCACCTTAATCTGGCTCCAGTCCATTATAGTAAAAATAAAATAATAACAACATTCAGTTATTATCATTTTTGTTTTTCCTTGACACTGCTCATTAGAGCAGTGGGGCGACGCTCCTCCACCATTGTGGAAGAGCCACCGCTGGCTGGTGCTGCTTATTGAGGTTGACCTTTCTCTTGAACGTAAATAATGAAATCCTTGATTTGAAGGATTTGCTTTTAATGTAAAATACCACACGCTTCATTGACTGTTTGAGGTATGTTATATTCAAAGACACCATTCCGATCAATGGTCCTCATTTATTAACCTGGCAAAGATGAAAGGTTGAGTCAGCCCTGCTGGGTATAGGACCTGTGAAGGATGTGGATTCCTCTGGAAAGAGCTTAACTTACCATCCCACATCACTGACCAATTAATTAGGTAATGTGTCTAAACAAATATTCATGTGCAGGCTAAGCTTCTTTTCAAGTCCATAATAATGCACACGAAAACCCCTAAAAGCTCATCAACAGCTGCAAATATAAAGGCGCTTTAAATGCTCAGGCACAACTATCAAATGCTCAAGCAGAACCATCACTTGCCTAAGAACAGCTTCAAACGTCCATACACAACCAACATATCCAGAACTATGACCTTGATTGGATAAGATAGAATCTCAAAAGTATAGGGTAGCCTCACAAAAGATAACTTAATCCTCAGATATGGAGTGAGGCTTCACAGTGTGCAGGTGTAATATGACTTTCCGAGTACAATCTCACTTTGTGCAGGGTGTGAGTCATATTCCCAGCATAACCTTCCTATGTTATGTTAATAACACTCACATAGGGCACAAATGCCACTAGTCTTGTGGTGCTTACCTTGGGGTTAGACAACAATGCTACTGCCAAGCTTGTTTAAATACAAAGGTTTTCAGGGTCTTAGGAAGGGGAAGAGGGCAGTGTTTTTCCTCAAACTTTCCGGCAGTCTATTCCAGATCTTGGGTATCAAAACTGAGAATGCCCCACCATCCAAGATGCTTTATTAACCCCTTCGCTGCGGCGGCTATTCCGCCGCAGCGCTAAGGGGGAGGCGGGGTCGCGCGGCAGTCCCGTGCTCGTGACGGAACCGCTCCGTCACGGACCGCGGGTGAGCTGTGCTTGTGACGGAACGGTTCCGTCACGGCCCCGCCTGCTCTGCAGAACATCATCGCAGGCGCGGAATTCGCGCCGCGCAGGCGCGGCGAGCGGGCCGTGACGGAACCGTTCCGTCACCAGCACAGCCCTCCCGAGGCTCGTGACGGAACGGTTCCATCACGAGCATGGGAGGGGTTAAATCGTGGGCAAGTCAGCAAGATCACCTTGGAGGAGCGTAGACAATGACCAGGCACGTAATAACTCAGAAGTTCCTTAATGTAAACTGGCACAGTGCCATGCAACGTCTTGTGCGCAATGCATAAGCCTTTAAACATGGCCTCCTGTTTAACTGGCAACCAGTGAAGTTGTTTTAACAGTGGCGTAGCATGCACCCATCTTGGTAGTTTAAACAGCAGTCTTGCTGCATCATTCATTATCACCTGGAGCTTGCCCAACAGCTTATTGGGGAGGCCAATATACAGGGCATTTCCATAATCCATCTGTGACAAAATCATTGCCGCGACCACTGTTCACATGGTTGAAAGCTAAAGGATTGGAACCAATTTCCACAGCTGTCTCAAGAGACGTGCGCAACTCCCACACACTGTTGCCACTTGCTTGGACATAAACGAGTTACCGTCCAGCTTAATAACCAGACTTTTCCCTGTTGGTATGGTGCCCAGGGGGAACCTAACTCCAGGGGCCAACAACTGTCCGTCCAGGGATTCTCCATCTTAATGATTGCCAGCACCTTGGTCTTGTCTGGACTGATTTTTAGAGAGTTAGCTGTCATCCGGTTCACAGTGGACAGCCAAATATTCTGCATGTTCAACTGTAATTGCGTTGAACTCTCGATCTGCAAGACCAACAGGGTGTCGTCCACATAGTTGAAACACTCCTTCTGCGCTAGTGCAGCACTCAACAGCTGTATATAGATGTTAGACAGCAACTGGGATAGCGCAGCTCCCCAAGGGACCCCGCAAGTTAGAGCCCTTTACCTGGAGACATGACCACCCATCTGCACCCTCTGGATAGTGTCGGTCTCAAATTGTTAGTGGGCCCTCCCCATGGACAGATATGGCATCCAAAGTCCAGTTTATACTACACAGGAGCAGGAGAAGTAATAGTGAGAAACATGTTTATTAAAATCAAAAGGTTTGGAAAATTATACAGTACACTTTCAAAATAAATAATCTTAAAAGTTCCTATGGCATCCACCTAGACCATTTGAAGCCAATAAGAATCTTCCCATCGCACAAGTTACATAAAAAATTGCACGTTAAATATAAGTTGTATTGTGTGCATCCTTGACACAATTATATATTTCTTAAAAATAGTTTTAATAAAATAATGTCTAAAGGTTAAAAAGTATAAATATTTGATTAATACATGCACTGGTGAGTAACGCCCACCTAAGTCACAAGGACAATTCCATTCAGCATTCCGAATATTTCACTTTCGCTTACCCAGGGCATAGGCTGGATTTAAACCTGTGGTACATTTTTGAATTACAACCACATTGCAGGATTCAGTAAATTGGACAAGTATGGAAATGCTTTTTCTAGGATTCTCGGAGGTGAATAGTGGAGTTCTTCGTGTCTACGTGTATACAATTTCTACTGCTTTACTCTAGGATGCATCTTTCCTTTAATTACTTTTTGATCCTTGTAGTGTGACATCCAATTTGAAATTTTGTGGGATAAAATATTGCACTAATTTTAACAAATGTTGTCTTGCTAATCCCACCCACATTGGTTCAGTATAACAAATTTCCTTTGTGCACAAGGATTGCCCTTGTTTTACAAGTTATTAACTGTTTCTGCCAAAAATGTAGGCTTGGGAAGGAGTAGGCAGGGTTCAAATGACCAGTGCAGCCTCCCAATATGCAGCAACTTTACGTTCCCAGTGCATCCCCCCCACCCCAAGCATAGATCCTCAAATACCAGGCGCATTATCACAATGCCCATGTTCAACATCATATGCCCAGTGCAGTATCCTCATACACAGCTGTGACCCCTGGCTTGCCCCTTGAGACCCCTGGCACTGCATTTGCGATCCCTGTCTTCAGACGTGGCATAATTAGGGTCAGGAACACAGGTTAAGCTCGTCGTCATGGACATCGGTTGGGGATCCAATCTCCTAGTTTTTTGTCAGTTTTTTTTATTACACCAATGGTGAATAACAATATTCACTATTAGTGTGATAAAAAATTGCGTACATTTAGCTGGAATATGACCCTCTCTGACAGCTGACGTAGTTAACAAATGCTTTGAAATGTATGTGGTGTTCATGCATGTAGGTGAGAGTATGTTTAAGTGAGAGCAGATGTGTATATGTGATTGTGTATGTGTGTGTGTAAACATGGGTGAGTAAATGAAACATAAAGCTCAAATGGCATGTTTTATTCCTTCCGCTACCTCAGGCCTTTTGGTAAACTGACGTTTATGATCTTGTGTACTTAGATCAGCCTTCATACAATTCACGAATGGGAGGTCATTCCTTCGGGAGACAACCTTTACAACGCAGTCATTAAATCACACTACATTTACAACGCAGTCATTACATCGCAACATCCTTTACAACGTATGTCACTACAATGCAATCATTACATTGCATGTCACTACAACACATGTCACTACAACGCATCCATTCCATTGCATGTCATTACAACGCATACCATTACAACGCATAGTACCCCTACACTATCAAACAATTACCCTACTGTTGAAACCCCTGGAGTTAGAATAGTAATTTTTACCCCTACACTACCCAACACTTACCCTACTGTTGCACCCCCTGGAGTTAGAATAGTAAGTTTTACCCCTACACCATCCAACACTTACCTTAAATGCAATGTAATGGTATGCTTTGTAAAGATATATTGCGATGTAATGGAATGCGTTGTAAATGTAGTTTAAAAAAATTTGTTGTAGTGGTATGTGATGTAAATGTATGTGTTGTAAAGGATGTTGCGATGTAATAACTGCGTTGTAAAGGCATGCATTGTAAATGTATGTGTTGTAACGTCATACATTCCATTCCTTCTCTTAACAAGGTGGAATGTGCTGAAACAGTCTCATTGTTTCCTTCATTCAATAGGTGACCACTATGCATTTTGTTAAAACCTAGCACTCATGAATGTTAGCACATTAGAGCGAGAGTCTATCAAAAAGGAACCACATGAGCCGACAGAGAGAGCTATTGTTGTAAAGTATTTTCTTATGTAGATCAATGCATGCACTTGAGAGGAGGAGAAAGGATACACCCATACCAGGATACACCCATTCAGCCAACAGCATTTGGTGATAGATGAATACTAAACTTGGCTTAGCCAAAACGCTATTGACAAAGACTCAGGCCATTGGCTGAAAGAGGTTGATCAAAGAAGCACAATAACTGAAAGGCATGGACCAAAAGTCTACACTATGTCATTTGTTAGCAACAGGGAGGGACACTGCAGTGCTTTATTTGAGCCAGTGATTCCCAATGCTTGGCACCGGCACTCTATTGTCAACACTGGCACTGCCATTTGGTGGCGCTGTCTGTCTAATTTAGAAATGAACAATACAACAG
The DNA here is from genome assembly GCF_964263255.1 of Lissotriton vulgaris. Lineage (NCBI taxonomy): Eukaryota > Metazoa > Chordata > Amphibia > Caudata > Salamandridae > Lissotriton > Lissotriton vulgaris. The sequence continues at coordinate 1,299,385,592 of NC_141691.1, forward strand.
TTGCTCATTAATTCAATATAGATTAAAAAGGACTGGGAGTCCCGCACCTAAATCCTGCGTGCTATCCTGTTGATCTTTTTGCTCAAAATGTGCGGGAAGCGGAGCTGGCTCTGACGGTGTTCCTCCGACCTCTCCACCCGCCCGGAGTCAGAAGTTACCGGACGGATCGCCTTCGCCCTGGACCCCGCCCGCTCCACATCGCCTGCCGGACCTCGCGTGCCCCGAGGTGACTGATCTGCTACGGAGGCTGTGTCACTACGAGGGGTTGCTTACACCTGAATGCTGCCCGGCTGACGCCTGCCTCCGCTATTTCGCCGAGTATACACGGAGATGCACCGGGACAGGGGGGAGAGGGCTTGCCTGAGGTTCCTTTGTTCGTAGCCGCCATGATGCTGGTCGGCTCCCAACGTTACTCTGCCTGGTACCGGTGAGCCCCTCTTCATTCTGCCTGCCTACCATACGGCCAGCAGTTCCCTGGCTACGCCGCAGACAGAAGGGGATACAGTGTGCTCCAGGGACGACAGCTGCTTACCGGTCGTGTCCCGTGGCCCCCTCCCCCCCCCCAGCACTCCAGTGGACTGAGGGCAAGATGGCGATGCCTGCTATTCGGCGCTGTGGGGATGACTATGTGCTTTCATCCTGGGACGACGAGCACACCTTCGTGCAGGGGGCCGGATCACACTCTTCCTCCGGGAGTGCAGAGCTGCGGGAATTACAGCCAGAATGGACCTACAGAGATGTGATGGCGGTCTTGGGTGAGCTGCGATCGGAGATGTTGCACAATTATAACGTACTGGGTGTGACTCTTGATGCATGTGCCCATGCTATATGCCGAGAGCAGGGGGTCCATCCCCGACAAAGTCTGGAATTGACTTTGCTAGTCTACCAGCGCACCGTCGCCTCCGAGTGCTACTGTTGCGATTAAGGAAGCTACTGCTGCGGCTTGTAGAGGCTCGTTGCCACCCATCAGGTCTGCTGCTGCAACATTGTCTCCCCTTTGTTCCCTGACTGACTGCCTGCCTCGTGTACTAGTTTCGCTGCTTTGGTCACTAACAGCCTGTCCTCATGCCTCGTCATCTGCTCCTTCCTTAGGAGCCTTGACCTCCCTGCCTCGTGAATTTTGTCGCCTGGATGCCTCGGATGAGTGTGTGACCAAGGGAGAAACACTTTTAGAGGACAGGTGACGCTCTTTCAGTGACTATGCACCTCCCCCATCCTCGAAGCGGCCATGTTTTTTGTCAACTTGGACTGCGCTGGACTGCCACGTAGGGTGGGTGAGAGACTGAGTCCCAGGTCGGGCCAGGGCTAGGCGGTCCCCTTGCTGAATTGATATACTGGCGGGTGGAGGCGGCGAGGGACCCGAATTCTGTTTATAACATTGTGTAATGTTAGTTGACTCTCCCTAATGGTTAGACCTTTGGTGAATCTATCTGTTGCCGATATTGGGGTAGAGAATGTTTAATGAGCCGGCGGTGACCGAGCATGTATGAAACGGCCCTCCTCCCCGTCATTCTTTAGTGGGAGTTCTAGGATAGAATTTCTTTTCTTGCTCCCTATATCACTGGTTAATATTTTCCTTTGCTTTCTCTTTCCTTTTTCTCTCCTTTCTTCTCTTTTCTTGCTATATTTCGGGTTTATGGGGCGACAGACACTCTGCTGGGGGGGGGGGGGGGCAGGCCATAGCCTCTGCATGTGTGTAGGGTGGGGGGTTATATTTCGTTTTTGTTAGTTTCTATGGTGCCTATTTATGATCTTCTTTTATAATTTTCTCTTTTCATCCCCGTGTTTAGGCTTACTGGGGGATGGGTGGCGGCGGGGATACGCATGTGATGTTGGGATTAATACTCTGTAGTGTGGATACCTAGCTGCCATCCCGCCTGGTGGGGACTTGATTGTTGAGATGTGAGATCGGTTGAAACTGTAGCTACTGTCTCGTCCCACCTGCATGGACCTTGCTCTTATTTTATTGTTTTATACGATTAAGGAACAACACGGCCTGGACTCAATAGTTGCACAAACAAAATTTAAAATTAACCTTCATTGCTCCTGAGTCATGGTATTGCGGCGCTCTCCAGTTTGCTTTCGAAACTTTAGCTGATGGTATAACGTATTACTGTGTCGCCGTATTGCATGCACTAGTGCTTCATGAGTGTTCGTGGCTGGCCGGATGGTTGTGGGCCCGTATTTGTTCTTTCTTTCATGCACAATAAAGGTTTGCAAAATTTAAAAAATAAAAAATAAAAAAAAAAAAGGACTAATACCCGCTGCCCAAGCTAACCTTATAGTATTGGGCACCTGGAATAGTGTGAATTGTCATGTTTATAGAAGTGTGATGGTTAGCAATTGTGTTGGTATGTCACTGCCAGTCCTGGTAGGGACAACGGCCAGAGCAAGTTGTGGTCGTCTTCCGATGAGGGCCCTGGCAATTAATTTTTTACAAATTATGCACTGGGTACTGTAATTAAATGGCAGGTATAAATAAATAACGGAACAAGAAAAGGCAAATGATGCGACTTAATGCTGCACATTTTGTGGAAGTATTACTTCCTTATTTAGTTATTTTTACAATGCTAACAAAATCTGGGTAGAGGGTTCACCAATACAGTTTTATTTTAACACCTAAATTCAGCGATCAGAAGAAAAGTGACCTGTCTCTCAGCGGTAAAGGGCCTGCCACTCTGCAGCAGCACGTGCTGCAGCGTTTTTAGAAACATTTGATCCGTTTGAGCTAGAAACAAAATTTGGGTTGTTAAAATCTACAAATTATGCAAAAGCTGATGGACTATGTTTGAAGTTCGGCAAATCTATAGCTATACAGAAACCGCTACAGTTGCAGATTCGTATAAATCCAGTGGCCCTGGCAATATGTCTGTCTGGATTTCAGACCCCTCTTTTATTGGTGATTCCAAACTGTTAGAATCAGTTGTGCTTACTCTGACATAGCTTTAAATATTCTCACGTTGACCATCAAGGGATGACTACTATGGCATTGGCAACATCAAGGCTTAACTTCACAAATGGGACGCCCTAAACTTCCTGCCACAAGACTTTAAAAGTTTCCTCTGGAATCTTAATCCATTCCTTTTAGATGCCCTGATATTCTCCTTCTTCTGAGGCACTAACTACACACACTGTACTCATTGCCAATCCATTTCACTACAGATTAAAAGGCCCTCTGAAAGATGCAATTAGCTCTTGTTCCTAGACACTATAATTCTACAGAGCAAAAGTACCTGGAGCAAAGGTTTTTTTTCCTATTTAGATTTTGCCGTGCAATTTCAACCATATCTTTTTTTTAAACAAAAGCATCCAAAATCCCCCAAGCAAGAGCATGAATCTAAGCTCTGCAGCTGGCTCATATGCACATGGTTTCTTCACACAATGCCAAGCTACCACTGAGAATGAATGTAGCACTGTGTGATTTCTTATAAATAAAAACATAGCTAAACACCCCATGACTTAAAACACAAAGTAATATGCCCCAAAAGAATCCTGCATTTCACCCACTGGCATCCCCCACACCGAATGGTGCTTCATTCAAGCTGACACGACTATTCACATCATTAAAAACATGGTTCTATGCGTAAAACTAGAAAGTATTACACGTCAAGAGAGTACGGACACAGTTGCTCAAATATGAACAGATATAGACAACGCCTCATCCACAAGCAACGGTACCCCAACAAATGTAAGGAAACTGCGTATCACTTTAACTGGACAGAGCGTAGCAGAAAAAGAGGCAACCACCAAACAAACAAAGCACAACCTACTGGACACTAACAGTTGTTTTATTAGACCATGTCTTGATGTACAGAAATTGGTCCTCTCACCTGATCTTGGCCATTGGCCATGAATGTCATCCCTTGCCACTGATCGACAGCTCCTCAAAACGTTTGGGGTGATACACTTTTGATGATCTTGCTCAACATTTAGAAGATCACCCTCATTTACAAGCTATCATTGAAATGTTTTTGTATATTTGAGGGGTATTCTTATTTCACCAGTTCTCATACTTTTTGCCCTAGGCTATTTTAAGCCTCTTGTAAATCGACAATAAATTGCTTTAGCATTCCCAAATGTGTGAGTTTATGAGTTTGTAAAGCGTGCACCACAGACCGTAATGGAATCTTGGAGCCAGAAGAGCCCAAGCATCTTGGCTACAGAGATGTGCTGATGTAAACAGAGATTACACTAGTCTGGTTTGCTGCTCATTTATGAGTGCAGAGAATAAGCAGACTTGTTATTATTCAGATTCCATAATGAATTGATAGGGTGATTGTTTGGCAGTCAAACAGGCAATGAGACAAATAGTGCAGGCGGGGCGCGATATAGCAGTGGCTTGGTAGCGGATGTCCTTAGGCAGTGGACTCAGAGGAGATGTGTGTTCAGTTTTTCACTTAATTATTGTGTTTTGCATCTCCCTTTTTGGGTTTTAACTGCAGGGAATGTTTGTGGTGGGAATTTAGGATCTTTTCCAGAAGGAACATGGGTGTCGAGCCATCCAAAAATGCAATTATGATGGAAAGCATGTTAGAGACGACTTACGTTGACGTAGCCAAGCAGAGTTCGCAAGGGTACCAACAGTAGGTAGGTAATTTTTGCTGTGGATGCAGGGCAGGATATTTTTAAAGTGTTTCATTTGGTTTGAATGAGTACTTTGTTATTGCACCTACCTGAGTGTTCAGGTTGAGGTCAGCAATCGGCAAGACTCCACGCTTCATGGCATGTGTTTTTTAAGGGTTATCACCTCTCCAAGGAATATGGGAACTCTGCACAATGCACCTAGCAGCTTGGTGCTGTGGAGTTGGTCCAGGGCTGGGATGTTAGTTTTTGATCCACTTAATGTTGGACTGCCTTGCCCAGGGGGTTTGAGAACTAGTCCTGCTGACCTGTGACAGGCAGGCAGATTTTTGTATAACTGGCGTACATAGGATATGGTATCGTAGGTCAGTGAGAGTTTTAAAATACTCATTAAAGAAGATTGTGATGGAGGTGCCCTGTGGGATTCAGCTTGTCACTGGACTAGGGATGGAGGAGAGGTTTCAGACTCTCAAATCAGGATTCAATTCTTAGTAGTGTGTAGGCAGTGTGGGAAGATGCTAGGGTCCACCCTCACAAACATTGCTGAAAAGTAGAAAGGATACAGCGAGAGAGATTGTCTACAGTGTTCATTATAACTTCCAGTACTAAAATAGTGCCTCAGGAGGGTGCCAACTGGTTTTGCATCGGGCAAAGATGCAGCAGAAATATCTATATCTGGAGTTAGATCATTCTTTCAGGGATGTTAGTGTTTTGTGAAAAACCTATTGGTGTTTTGATTACTGGGTAGGGGTCTTCTTGGTTTTGAAGGTTCCGATGCCTTTGAGTCACTGGTGCCCAGCTAGTGTACGTACAGATGAAAAGATGAAACAGCCCTCTGGGCTTTTTGGCCTGTGCTGTGCCGGAGGCCTGCTGGGCTAAATGTCCATTGGTTAGTTCTATGGCCAACCTGATGTCTTCTACTTTCAGGTTCAGGTTAAAAATGATGCATGTGTTGAAGATTTCTTGTGTTTAGTGAATGCTGAAGGACATTCATTATGGAGGAATACACAGAGGTGCAGTTTCAGGGGGGGGGGGGGGTCGGAGTGTTACACCCCCTTAATAAACGTTATCTTCTGGTAAATAGTTGGGTACACGTGCTTTCAGTTGGATATGGTGAGGTGTCAGAGATTTTTACATACACGTGCAGACAAAAATACACCCACACACTCCCTTTCTATTAGGAAAGTTTCACATTTTTCAGTTATTTTCCAAAATATTGTGTTTTCTTTTACAAAGCACCCCACCAATCCGTATTCCTCTCACTTTCAACTGCCTGTTAAGTCCCTACCCAGTGCCCTGCTTGCCGTGTAATGTATTTTAACATTATAAACCAGCGTGATTGTTGAAAAATCTGAAGCTCAAGCATTCCCTGGGGGGAGTGAGCCTGCTGCTAGGTCATTTCAAACTTACTTTATTTTGTTTGAGGTGGCCAAGTGGTTCTTTGAACCAGGTATTATTTTATGGTCTGCTGCTGCATTTCGGGAGGAGCGTGTGCAAATGAGTTGTTTGGGCAACTCTAGCAGTCGCCTGGCTAACTCGAGCGTGTTGTAATCAAGATGGTTAAGCAGGAATAACAAATAATTAATTAATAAGTGTACGCATCACATCGAGGTCTTTGGATGGGAGAGAGCATGGTGAGTTTGACCTCAGATAATACCTTTATCAAAGTGTGCACTTGTCAGCTGTTAGACTTGGCATCTTTTGCTGTGTTTCCCCTGAGTTTTTGCTTTCTGACCTTCCGGTTTTTACTCTGTTTTTGCTGGTGTAGTGTTTCTGCACAATTTTCTCACTGCTGATCAGTGGTAAAGTGCAAGTGCTTCTGTGGTAAATTGTATTATGGATTGGTGTTTCCATGATTGGATATTTGATTTACTTTTTAGTCCCTAGTAAAGTGTACTGAGTGCGCCAGGGGCTGTGAATCAAATGCTATTATCGGGCCTGCAGCACTGATTGTGTGAGTAGCCCTGAAAAGGTAACTCAGACCCGCCATTGCAGGGTCTGCAAGCAGTTTGTAATTGCAATGTCGACTTGGCCTGTGCACACACTAGCCAGTCCCTCACCTTCCCTTTTCTTACATGTAAGCTCAGCCACCCCTAAGGTAGGCCCAAGGTACCCATGTGGGCCGGGTGCAGTGTATGTGAAAGGTAGGGCATGCCCTGCTGTGTGTGGCATGTCCTGATAGTGGATTCCGGCCAATATCGTTTTTCGCTATTGCACCGCTACCTGTTCCCCATAGGACAGAATGGGGAGTTTGTTTATAACATCTTATAAATATAACTGGCTCAGGAAATTAGGTAGGAAAATAACGTTTAGTACGCCTGAACTCTGAATCTAAAGATGCATCTTTTAGTGAAGGCGATTTTTACATTCTGTGTTTGAAAATTCCACTTTTAGAAACTAGGTATTTTCTTGCTCAGTCATCCCATGTGCCTCTGCTGGAATGTGGACTGCCTGTCTGGGTTTTGGATAACAGAAGACTGGGGAGCAGGAGTGGCTCCAGATATTCTAGGTGGGTCAGGAAAGGGTTGAATAGACCTGGGCTGCAATTGGAACCAGACCAAGAAGACTGCCAAGAAGACGATCTGGAGAAGCTGTGAGGAGGAATTACCACTTTGCTGAGTGCTTTGCTGTGTTGGCCTGCAGTGGCTGCTTCTGTCTTGGGCAGTGAAAGGACTGGACTGAACTTTCTGCAATCTACTTTTGTGAGTTTCTCCAAGGGCTTGAGGCAGAGCTTGCCCCTGTTCAAGAAGTCTCACGAACCGAAAAGTCTTCAAGATCTTCAACCCTCAGCACTGGCGATTGTGTGTTTTGTGCTGCAAAAGAACAAAAAGCAACCAGACGCCGTCTACGACGCCGCTGTCGACTCTGTGTCCTGAAGGCACCGTAGCGAGAACGTCCGCAACGCGACCCTGCTCTCACCGACGACACCTGCTGACGCTACCACCGAACCGCTGCTCGCACCGCGACCTGTGGGCACCACACTCCACATCGCCTTGCTTCCTGGCACCGCCTTGGTATCCCCGATGCCGTCGCTCTATGCCGAAATCGACGCCACTGCTTGCACCGTAATCGAGGGCACCACTCGTAAAGTTACACGGCGCACTGCCCTCCTCCCGCACCGCAGCCTTGGCCTACCGACAATGGTGCCATCGACTCCAGTTCAGCAGCGCTTCAGCAACAACGACGCCACTGCTTGCACCGTGACCTGCCAGTACCGCGACAAGCACTGCATTCACTTTGCACCGCGACCTTGGTCTCACCAACTACGCCATCTGATGACGCCACCGATCCGCTGTTCGCACCGCGACCTGAGGACACCGCACGCCGCAACGCTGCACTTCGCACCTCAGCACCTGACGCCTATCGACACCAGCACTCCTGACTTCAAAAGACAGGAGCCCGATTTGCAACGTGGGTGACATGGAGGGCCCAATGACTCCTGCACCGACCTCAGGAACCGACGCCTGCTGATGCCATCCTTTCGGAAGCTCAACGAGAGGTCGCCGACGCCCTGCCTTTCTAAAAGGTACTGTTTTGCGGGTCTTCTGACACCGTAGTTGGTCTGCGATGCCGCGGTCAGCCAGAACGGTTTTGCTTTGTTTGTTCACAACGCCGTGATAGCCCCAGAGGGAGCTATCAACTTCAAGGAACTGGTTTTCAAAGTTATTTTGATAACTGAAGATTTCTAAATACTGTATTGTGGATTTTTTATCGTTTATGGTCTTGTCTTAAGTATATAAAAATAGTGGATATTTTTCTAAACTGGTGTGGTGTCCTTTCGTAGTGCTTACACTGTATTACTGTTGGTTATGTGCAAATGCCTTACACACTGCCTCTAAGATAAGCTTGACTGCTTGTGCCAAGCTACCAAGGGGGTGAGCAGGGGTTATTTCAGGAGTGTAATTCCCTTATCTTGACTAGAGTGGTGGTTTCTGCCTGGCTTTTGCACTTTTTCTAGCCTACTAAAAATCCAATTTCTAACTTCAGCCATGAGGCATTACTGGCAGCATCCTTCTTAGTTCATGGACTTAAACAAGATTTCTGCAACTTGGTCGATTAGCAGAATCATGGAGATTTTAACATCAAATGCCACTCTAACCTTAGAGGGGTGATAGTTACACCATCAGGAGAATATGTCTGCATTTTGGTGCACGTTGTTCTACACAGTGAAACAGGAACAGTGATATTTAGTTCCTCAAAACCTTAATGATATGGGAAAAGAAATGGAGAAAAACAGCACATCAATTACATATATGTAAAGTGGGATCAGAGGTCCAAATCGATAGGTTGCAAATATTGGTTGTTAAATGTTCACCGAGTATTTGTAACCTGTCTCTCCTTTTGCAATGTGAAGTGTACGTATAGATTGTGTTGAAAAATCTCAAGTTTCCGGAGGTCGAAGAATGACATATTTTTTTAATATTAATTAGGCAGGTACCAATGATTAAGAATAAACACAGGGATGGTGGCCTTCACCAAGCAGACCACCATATATGTGTTTGCATTCCTAAACAGGAAACCTACTTAAAAAAAAAACAGCCCTTGTTTCTTGCGTCAATTAAAAAAAATACTTAGTTTCAGATTGAGGACATACAGGGCGGGCAGGCTGCCTGCAGCTAATGTGTCTGCTCTACCTGAAGCCACCATTCACCAATTCCCACATGAGAAGCTGTCCAACAGGGACAACTTCCCCTTTGGGAATATGTTACAACTTACTTTAGGGAGTCGATCCACTTCAATGGTTTGTAGCTCATAAACCATTGATACATCTCAATGCAGTTCGTAATTAGGCGGGAAAGCTCCTTTCATGCCCTTTCTTAATTTCGGTTTAGAATGAGTTACAACCCCTATTTTGCTATTTACTGTTCAAAATTAGAAACGTTTTTTTTATTATATAGTAAAATGCCATTCTGCAGTTGCAGATTGTGTAATTTTGCAAACTGCAATCACAAAACATTTTAATGCATCTGGCCCATGGTGTTAAATAGCTCCTAAAATTAACGTAATCTAGAATATCTGTGAAGGAATCGCAAGTGGCCACAACATTGTGATCAAAATATCGAAAACCAAAAAATAAGGCAGGAGCTGCATTTAGGTAAGTAGGGATTTACTATTCTTCACTCTGCATGTACGTACCTGAAGATATGTGTATCTATTGTCATGGTACATATATGTTAAGTTGTGGAGCTAGGTTAGGTGTAGAAGATCTACACATTCTTACTTGTCCATATTTGAGCTTCAATATTTTGTATTTGGGGCCACTATATATATCGTCCATCCTCGACATTCGAGAACTACGTCACCTCAGATCGAAGTAGTGCAGAATAAAACTAGCACCACCTGGGAAGTGTGTGCAATCCATCCCTTAGTAAAATCCATAGATGTACTCAAGTCTTCCTGGTGCCTGTGGGGCAGTATGTTCAATGTGACAAGGAAGCCATCAATTGCAGCAAGCAGTGCCTGGGAAAAACCAAAATGGCTGCCGTTTCTGTTTTCATTCATGTCATCAATGTTGTAAGGCCAAGCCACAGATGCACAGGCAGGGGAAAACACGTGTTCTCTATGGGCCGTGTAAAAACTCGGCCTCCTACAGTTGCTCAAGCAAGGCAGACTCAGCAAGGTGCTTGACACAGCGCGCTGTGCACAGACAGCCACTGTTTAGCAAGTCAAATAAGCAGTTTAGCATGCAGGCAAAGCTGATCTATTACTGTACAACTGAGTCAGATAAATAAACAGCAGATGTTTGCAATATTGACCTTCCTCTAGGTTTACAGCGGAAAATTATTTCCCAGGAATGCAAAAATGTGATCGGTAGGGGGGTTGTAATGCCAATACAATTGTTAGTATTAAGTCTGGAAGTTACACTTTTACACAGAAAATCTGCAACTCTTCGGCTATAAAATGACAAAGCCAAACAGAAATGTGTTTAACTCTACCACTGAACGCTGAGTGTTTGCAAGGAAGTCATGACCAAAGTGAACAGTGCATATGAGGGGTGATGAAATGGTTTTTTTAAGAAGAAACCATTATTATTTGTGATTTCTTGGCCCAATGAGAGGGAAAGAGCAAATAATGGGAAGTGTAATCTTTGCATCACAGAATGGGTGTCTAGTTGTAGAATTCTCTCAGCAAATTCCCAAAGGTACCAACTGTCAGGACTGCCATACTGCCAATAGGTGTCGCTTACGAGGGTCCTTTGCGAACCAGCCTTTACACCAGTATCGGAAATTATACACATCAGCACTTACCATACTTATTTTCTCTGTATAGTTCAGTCCAGGAGTCTGCTCTACTTCCCTGAAGCATTATCATCCTTGTAGTTCTATCTGACTCCAGACCCTTCCTAGATCGCATCCTAGTGGTGGTTTCCTGTTCACTAGCTTGATTCCTGGATCTTACGTTATAATGACCCCTTAATATCTGCATTCTAGATTTTTCACTCTCTTGGTTCTGATTCACTCTCCTTTCATGGCATTCCTATTCCCTGGCTTGTGTCTCCTGGCTTTTCTGATCTTCCCATTTACAAGCTTCAGTTCAGCCTTCTCTTCATTGGTGGATCCATGATTCCTTACACCTGGCGTATTCCTTGCACTAGGGTCACACCCTGACCCCTGTGCTCCTCCCTAAAACGTCCCTATTTCAGCACTGTGAGTTCAGAGTACAGCTCCTCACACCCGCCTGCTTAGTCTCCATTTGCTCTTTTGTGTTTCTGCTGTTGTCATTCCAGGCTTGTTCTTTGATTCAGTTTCCCTTCTTTCCTGATCCTTTTTTTTCCTGATTTGTGGCCATTTTGTAGTATGTGTTTCTGTCTCGTTTCCTGCATCTCTGTTCCTGTGTTAGCCTTTGGTCTTACCCATATAAATGCCAACTTGATCTGTCCTGTGATATGCAGACTCCTTGTCTCGTGTTTTGTGTTCTTGTGTGTCTTCATATTTCATCATGCCTTGTTAGAGTACAGATTTAGCTCGTCCTGTTTTCTGTATTTGCAGTTCTCCGTATTCCATTCCTGTTCTTGACCCTGATTCCAGTCCTGCTTTTCAATGAGCCCACTTTCTGTTTTTGTGTCACATGTTCTGTACCTTCTTGTCTTTCCTTGTGAGTTTTATCACAATATTGATTGTCATTGTTACCAGGGTCCAGTGTGCTTTCTGAGGCTTTGTGCTTTTTACACAGACATCCACCCAGTGCTCTTTTTACATAAAAACTGCTGGAGTCTCCCTGATCTCAGTGAGATTAGTCTGCCAATTGCTTTTCACCTCACAGAGAGATCATGTCCACGGAGCAGATAGAGTATCATTTATAGAGCATCATTTATGATAGTTTTACCAATTGATTCCCTGCTTTTACCTTGCTGTTGCTTGTACATGTGTTATCTTCATAGTTGTACGTGCAGCAATCCGAGTTCCCCATTACACTACATGTTCCAACCTGGTTCAGGCCACAGTTCCTGCCCTGCTTGTTCTCCAACCTTCAGGAACTCTCTTGTTTATATTATACCCCTTCTCAGGGAGTCCTGATCCCCAAGTAAACAAGCACTCATCTGTTACCTTGCCCTGATCTTTGCTAGTCCCTGACAACAGCCTCATTTCACCAGAATTGCAGAGGAAGTGGAATTGTTATCACATGTCCTTGAACCACAGAGTGGTAATCTCTTATACTTCAACGATGACTGAACACAGACATCTTAGCATCACAGACTAACGTTCCCGTGGGCAACATCTCCCTCTGAATCCACCTAGCAGAAATAGAACTTTCTCTTCATGATCAAACCACCCAAACCCCCCAAAGACGCATATAGAGGTGATGTGGAACTTTTAAAGCTACATTCCCTGTCACGGGCACAGTTTAAGTATCTAGATGCAGCTCACGGCTCCATGGAAACTGTCTGGATTTTAGACTGTACTTACCTCCAGAATCTGTAACATTTCTGGAAACCTCTCTGTCTCTATTCTTGTAAAACCAGATAATAGAAGTCATAACACCCTACTGGATCCTGTAAACAGGACATTCTCTAGTAATTGTACAAATCTCTAGGTTCCCATGCAAAATGCATTTAGGTGGCCCCTATTAGTACTCACTTAGGGATCGAGTATCTCTCCACAGTTTACTGCCTGTTAAACTGCTGGGGTTGCCCTATCAAAGGACACTGGACAACGAAATGATGGGGGAAACTACCGAGCTTCAAAGTTCCTCTGTTTCAACGTGTTAATATTCCTCAGTCTGACCCACTACAAATGGAACTTTTCCAACCCTACATAAGTACCACGTGAATGTAGCTAATACAACAAGCACTGGCAAAACCAAGAGGTCTCTCCTTGCTGACCTAATGGCTTTACCAATGATTTTATTAGGGAAAAAAGCAAAGAATGACAAAACATTTTAAAAAAGGGGCATTGAAGTGCCTGCTCCTAAGCACTGCTATTCAGCTGATGTGTGTGTGCGTGATGACATAGGCGCTCTTTGCTTTGATTTTTATTTTGCTCATCCAAGATGATAGACACAACTTTAATTATTAAATAAATGAAAATATGAGACTTTTTGAGCACAAATGCACTTTCTACACCGTGGAGTGGCCTGGCAGCAAAAGGCAACGGCTGGGTCCTCGAACACAAAAATAAATTTAAAATATATATTAAAGAAGAACAGCAGCTTCAGGGAGCAACGGGGAGTGGGTGAGGAGACAATGGGAAAAACAGCACAAGCAGGAGAGAGAAACACATGGTGGGGAGAAACCCAGGAAAGAGAGTTTAACATTGAGCACAGGAGCATGGGGGGGGTGAAGGTGTTTGGCAAAGAAGAAGAACACAAGAGAGAGAGTGAGCATCACAGGAGGTAGAGTGCAACAGAGAGAGAGTGCACCATGAAATTCAGGGGCATTTTGGGGCATAGCTCAGAGCACGAGCTACACACAAGGAAGAGAATATCATGGTGCACGGAAAGAGAGAAGAACATAAATGAGGGAGTAAGCAAACATGTGCACTATCATGGTGTACTTATCCATAAAAAAAAACAGTTCCCTAAACGTAAACAATGGAAAGACACAATTCAGCTAATTAAAAGGTAAAGAAGCTATGCGCCGGGGTGGGTCAAACACAAGAAGATGAAGGCATGCCATCCAATAAGTAACATGGAAATGAGAGTGAAAATAACCCAACCAATGGTAAGCAATGGGAGGGTCATAAGCGGACTGTAGGTTTTTGGAAAGCCCACTAACGGCCTTTGGCAACAAACCGGCTTTGAACTGCCTGGTAGGCGAGACCTAAAAAGGATCACAGTGCCTCTATAGCCACCTGTGCCATGCATGGTCCATGCGTATGTCATCTACATACACAAAACAGTAGATGCTTGCTACATCCATGTCTGCCATGGATGAGTGAAGGACCTGGTTCAGAGGATAGGCAGACCACTTTAAAAAGCGGAAGAGGCTAATAGATACTTCTTTCTGGCATGGGGGAGGGTAACAACTCCTGCACTGCCACTATGAATAGTATCACTAGTGTCAGCTCTCTAAGCTTGATCTCACTGTAATCATGCTTGGCTAAAAGGGTGCACAGGGTATACTCCTCCTGATCACAGAGCCCCACTCTAGGTCTCACTCCGAGTCACGAAAATACTTCCAGTGCATACCCATGACCGTTGTGCGTGTTTGGAAGGGGTTACACACGGTGCATCTTGCTGTGAGGCAGGTTTGCAGCACTTTAGAACCTTGCATAGCACCTTTCTCCATCCCAACAGTGATCTAGGGCTCTTCAGATGGTCCATGTACCTGAAAGTGGTGAGGTCCCTAGTGTGGTACTTGACCACTGCTTTACCTTTTGATCTTGTCTTCAGAAGTGAGGGCATGCTAAGGTGCTCATCTTTCCACTCTAGAAAGACCATGACACAAACACAGAAGGAGAACAAATATGCAAAGAGATCCAGAGCCCCAGTAAAACAGAAAAAATAAATGCCTGCAACCTGCTGTACACCACAGGAAGGGAACTGTCCTTAACAGTTCAGAATTGGCACAGTATTTCTGGTCACTGAAAAAAATATCTCTATTGTAGAAAGTACAACAGTAGACCGCCGCTCAAGCAATTTCTACTATTTGAGCCTCAAACAATAAGCAAGTATAAATCAAACAAATACACACATTCTAAAATATGTTATTTAATTCACTGACAAAACATATACAAAATGTTAATTTTAAGTTTTAATGGAAAAGCTGGAGCTTTTATTAAATTGCTATTATTTAAAAAAACAAAAAAACAAAGTGGTTCCCTAGGCTTTAGCATGCCGTTTTGGCTTTTTTGCTCCTAATTCAAGATCTCTTTTTGCTGGTGCAAACCAGTGCTTCAATTGAGGCTACCAATCGTCTGTACATAGCAACTTAATTTTCAGATACATTTTCAAATTCCTTCACATTTACACAGCATTTAAAAAAAACAATTTCACATTTCGCTTTTTTTATGTATGCAGACTTTATTAATATGCTGATACTTAATTTTCTAAATAGTCATGGACACTTAAGTAGGCATATTTGACTCCCAGCCAGGATTCTGCAGACCCCAGGTTGAGAACCATTGCGCTTGCCGGTTCTGCCAGTGTTCTGTACTGTATTGTATTGTAATTTCATTTGGCGGTGCACAGCTACAGCTGCCTCAGTCGGAAACCTAATTTGAAAGAGGACGTGACGTCGATGCAACCACCCTAGAAATAAAAAATGGTGCTGCATTGGCACGTTAACCTGAACTATTCAACTATGTAAATTACAATGTGGTGTCTGTATAGCCCTGGGCATAGTTCGCGTAGTAGCACTACGCGTAGCTACGCGAAGTGCACTTCACACTACGCGTAGTGTAATGTAATGATGATACTTGTAAAGCGCACTGTTACCCCATCTCGGGGTGTCCTGGCGCTGCAGACCGCTGGGGAACCCGTCCTGGCTTTCCCTGTGAGATGGTCCCTTCTGGGTATCTCCAAGGTGAAACCAGGCATCCCCAGCATCTGTGGGGGGCCGTTGTAGAAATGAGGCAAGCTAAATGCCCAGAGTTGCCGAGTGTGATCCCTGGTTAGAGTAGGCACAGAGGCGAGAATTATCGAGTCCATTGACCATGGTCCACGACCCTGCCGCATCGGGAATTGAACCCTGGTCCCGGGCCGTTCTCTGCTTCCAGGTCTGCCGCCTCTAACCAGTGAGCCACACCACTGCACTGTGCAAAATGCTGTTCGCACTGTGCAATTGGTGCAAACTGTATTTTGCACAGTGCAAGCGGTCTTTTTCTGCTGCTCGAGTAGATTTCTACTGGAGCGACAGCTTTCTCAACGC
Organism: Lissotriton vulgaris; assembly: GCF_964263255.1. Classification (NCBI taxonomy): domain Eukaryota; kingdom Metazoa; phylum Chordata; class Amphibia; order Caudata; family Salamandridae; genus Lissotriton; species Lissotriton vulgaris. The sequence continues at coordinate 1,299,401,481 of NC_141691.1, forward strand.
GGACTGGTAGTTTCTCATCGCGAGCGGTTGCGAGCATACGAGACCACTCGCAATGTGAAACCTGACCTCCCTGCGTTGAGAATCTCGCCGGGAGGTTTATTTTCCACGTTTGATGTTGCTGATCGCGAACAAGGAAAAAGTCTCGTTGGGATGTCATTTTGCTCACTCGCGGTTGTCAACTTGACATTGAGGACCGCGAGTAAGCAAAAAATTACTGCTACGCTACGCGTGTTAGCACTGTGCTACCTGCAATTCGCGTAGTGCGAAGTAGTGCAAACTTCACAAACTACACGAGCGTAGCGTAGTACTTCGCCCAGGGTTAATTGCGCATTGTAATATACCACAGATGCAACACCAATAGGGATAAAAGGGCTTCAGCCCCCCACCCCCTCACTCCCCGTGTGACTCAGCCCGGGCTACTGCAGCTTGAGCTGCTGGGTGCTAGGCAGTGTCTGGAGTCTTATCTCTGGCACGCCCTCGTTTCTCACACGTCTTAGAAAGGCCATATGCATATTTACATACCTTTGTAAACTGTTTAATAAGGCATTGTTTTTTTCTGGTTCCAGTACCCCCTAGGCCCCACTCTGCCTATTCCTTACATTTGGACTTTAATTGTACTGCCGTAGTGTGAGAATGCAGTTCATGGGAAGAAATATAAAGTAGGGTTAACAAAAGAAAAATACCATCCATTTGTTATTTAAAGAGCCTGCAAAGCCCTTGTCTTGACAATAAATAGTGTTATAAATAAAATCATATGTATTCATTTATAATGTGACTTTTCCGTCTTTGTTCCCTTTAATTATCAATCATGGATCATTCAGGCATCTCTAGAACACAAATAAAAATGCTTTCTATTTATTTTTGCTGTTCCAAGTCTGCACAGATAAGTGCTGAAAATGTTTGTAATGTCTGGGACATCAATATAATGAGCTGGCAACCCTAATCACAAGACTGAAAGTTTGTTGCAGGATGAGCACAATATTTATTTCCTCCACCCTTGATCCCTGAACAGGGCAGGACTGGGAATGCAAACCGGCCTTGGCAATTCAGTCGGACCAGCCGCGGGGGAGGGGGTGCGCGTGGAAAACACAGCAGATGCTTTTGGTACAGGGTCCGATATTGCAGCACTGCTGCAAAAGCAGCCCACTGTACCAAGAATGGCCCCCACCGGTCCAAAACCGACCCCCACCTTTCCAGTCCACCGAGAAAACGCCGGGTCCACTATGGCCGGTCCAACCCTGTCCCTGACTAATGCCATAATAAACATAGTTAAACTTATATTGAAAACCCTATGCCAGCCCTCAGCAACATGCTGAGTTACTTCAAGTTTTTGTGACTACACCCTGCATTCAGACAACTCACTCCTCACTCTCGCCCTTCACTTTCACACTCGCCTTGCACTCACAGCGATCACCACACACTCAAAGTGATCACCATGCACTCACACCATTCACACTGCACTGACAATGACCACACAACACTTATGCCACTCGTCATGAACTCACACTGTTCTCCCTCCACTTACCCTGCCGTCACATGAGCACACCGCTCCCTCTGCACTCACAGTGATCATTGTGCACCCACAATGCACTTGCGCTGTTCACCCTGTACCTCACCATGCAGTCACAAGAGCAAACTACCCACCCTGCACTCATGGGACACTTCACTCACCTGTCCCCCTCACTGCTCACTCTGCAATCTCACTCAAACAAGCCCATCACTAACCATAGATACATTCATTCCACTTACATCAGCGACCAAATTCATATGGTCACCTAAATAACTCTGCAGTCACTCCTCTCACCCTACTCTCACACTGTCACATCGCTCACCGTGCACTCACATGGGCACTCCTGTCACCCACACAGCGTAGAGGGTTAATGTGCCTGCTACGAATTACGTGTACAATGCAGATCACAGAACTGAGTAAAATATGGGTATCTCTATAAAAAAATCAAATGTTAGTCAGAAAGGGGCTATAGAGAAATGAGGTGCATTGTTGGCGAGTGGTAGTGATGAAATTCATGGTAAAGGAGGAAATGGGTGAGGGGCGCCAAAAAAGATTATTGCACCTTGTGCGACCAGTGCTAGTGCCAGCCCTGGCGGGAGTCTTAGCCAACCCCCCGGAAGTTTGGGTCTAGTTACGCCCCTGTAATATAAAGAGTTGAATAGTTCACCAGGCTCACAGCCGGCACAGGTGGACAACAGAAGCTGAAAATGTGTAACAATGCATTTTAATGCAGTAATGCGGTCTAACGCCTGATGCGTTGTCTTTGGCAGGGCTGAGAATGTACTATCCCTTCCTCTTCAAAGTTTTGCCACGGCTGGTAAGAGCTATATAAATCCAATTACAGTACAATTTAATGAGGCTCTGGAGAGATTCAGGTGGTGCTCTAAAACACCCTCACCCACTCACACAAGTGTCTTAAAACAGGTAGTATTAAATGCCCTTTTTGAAAAGTCTACTGTGCGTAAAAACATTTAGAAAGTTAATATCACCATCCTATATATTTCTGATGCACGTAAAACACAAATATACTTTACAATGATAAGAATCTACAAGAAAGCTGTTACGAAATAAATAAATAAATATTATTATTAATAGGTGACTTGGGTCGTTAACAAAAACCAGACAATTAAAGTTTTACTGACTTGAAATGCAACAACCCTCTGGTTAGGACTGACTTTTTTTTTAAATTAAAATGTGTCTTTATGTAATGCTTTCAGCCACACAATGTGGCAACATGGCACCGCAAAGACCTGGTGCTATTAGCTACAAGCTCAGTTATACATATTTAATTAAAACCCTAGAAGGAGGAACCCCCAAATTTGAACTTGTGACCTTCAGGTGTTGTTCTCTCAGGATCCACTGAGCTGGCCTGTCATTACATCTGAACCTACCCCATCGATGGTGGATGTGAGGCGTTTTTTGACTCAAAGCTGGAAAATCTGTTAATGCCCGCACCTGGCAGGATAGATGTATGCACTTGAGATGATAAGGGCTCATGGTCTGTCTATAATGCTGTCCCTTCCTCGGGGCATCCATCTGCTACGGTAGCATAATTACCCCTAACTGGAAAGCTGTTTGTATAACAATTCCTTCGACCTTTTCAGCCAAAAAATGACTGTCAGTTCACCTCAAGTCCCGTAAGGCCCGTTAACATGCCGAGTGAAATGAGCTAAAATTCAGATTTCCACCCCCTGGCCACATCACTTCTCGTTAATGTCCTCATTCTTTACCGCTTCCTCGGTTACAACCGGAAACTCGCATTCCATGCTACGTGAACCTGATCATGAAGAAAATATGTGCTGCAGTGCTCACTGGCCGCCCCAATCCTTTCGACACAGTTGACCATGATATCCTAACAGACCGCTTCTCTATATGTAACTCTACCCTGCCTGCTTCCAAAAACTATCCAAGAACACGTGCATCAAATTAAAGCAAAACAATTGCTCTTCTGGCCTTGTCACTCTTGAGAGCTTCGTACGGCTGCCATCAGCCTCTTGCCCCTGGTTGGACGCCATATTGGATGCTTCTCTGGGCAATATGTCCACTTCTGGCTGGTGGTACCTAAGGTGGGTACCCAGATTTAACCTGTTCTAACAATGCTCCAGTCTCCATTGCACCTTTCCAGGAACATCTCTTAGAGTTAATTTAAGTTAGCAAATGCTGCCCCTTTGGTGCTGCTAGCAGACTCTGGAAACGGCTTCCTAGCGCCTGAAAGTTATCCACCCATGGTTTGGAACTTTTGAAGTAAATATGCTTCTGTGGGATTTACTAGCTTGTTGTTTTGGGCATGGTATCCAATCTTGCTAGTTTGACGTTCTCTTATCTTTTCAATGAAGATGGTTTAAAAAACAAAACAAGGTCCTGTCATCGGGCCAAATATCAAGTGTCACTTTAAGAGGTGTCATTCAGAGGTCTGAAGGGTGTGCGTTATAAATTCTGCCATCTTCACTTAGTATGTTGGCCAGGCCGTTTCCAAACTACTAGATAAAATATATCGTTTTGTCTGGAGGTTCTCCAGAGGTCTCCAATGGAGGAGGGCCAGTGCCCTCTGGATTTTGAGCGATATTTTTGGGTGGCGCAGCTCCAATAGTTTACCCAGTGGTTAGATGTGCCCATCAAGAACAACTGGGACCCATGGGATTAGCTGGTAACCAGGGGGCCTTATGGGCTCAACTCCATCTGGAGATGGCAATACTGCGACCGAGAGTGTTGCTGAAAGTTTATTTGCAATGTTGGCAAAAATTCCTGTGGATGACGACTGGGACTCCTTTGTATAACCTGACAGCGCCGTTAGTAGGGCTCCAGAATGGGAACCCACCAGCTTTCTTGACAAATAAATAGCTGTCTGCATGGGCGACTACAGGATTAGTTCCGGTGGGTGATTATTACCAACTGGGAGCATAATCTCATTTCAGGACTTGGTGGCCTAGTGTGATCTAGCCCCTGGCCCGTTTCTGACATATAAAGCACTGGTAATGACGTTTTGGAGATCTGTGGTTAGACGGCAGACAGGAACCCGGGACCCATGCTGTTCTTCAACTGCTAGTAATAATGGGCACCACGCATCACTTAGTGAAATGGTTCTATCAGGTACTTTTGGAGATGGACAGGACACCGCTGGCGGTGATTCAGGGGAGATGGGGGACACTGCTGGAACAGGACCTCACAAACTGTCAGTGGAGTGCAATTCAGGCATATCCTAAGCGCATATCTCATAATGCAAGGCTGAAATATGTCCAATTCAATTATCTGAATATGACCTATCTGATGCCCCGTAGATTACAGGACATTTATAGGGGAGATCCGAGAACATGCCACAGTTTCTGGGCCTGGGTGGTTGATTTTGGACATACGACATGGAGCTGCTCTGGAGTATGCTGGTTTTGGGAAACAGTAATCGCTACACAATGGTGTAGTGGATCGCACGATTCGTGCACAGCGGAGGCTTGCCTTCTATCTTCTGGGACTTTCCCCAGACCGCGGGCAGATAGGGTCAATACTAGATTCATAGACCTGGCCCAAGAGCCTGGCCAAGAGGGGAATAGCAATGAGATAGTGCTCTGGGTTTAGCCCGGCAATCGGGTTCTGGATGAATGTTACTATGTGGGCTAAGGTGGAAGAGAGGGACCTGAATAGAGAGGATGTCAGAGGGGTGCCGAGATGCCCACTGGCGGAGCTCTGGGTGGAGGTCCTGGAGGTCTGGAAAAGCCAGGGGGAGGACCCTAGATGAGACCTTGGTGCCAAACGTGGAAGAGACCGAGGGAATCCCCTGGGCTGACGTGGAGAATAGCAGGGGCATGGATTCGAAAGACACTTAGGTGGGGACCTCAACAATAGGAATCATGGCCTCCCCTTAGGAGAATCAGCGACTCAGGTTGGATAAGCCTGTTTCCTTTCCTTTTAAATGCTTCCCCCTGAAAAACACATTGGGCAGTTTGTCAGGGCTGGTTTGCGGATGAGCTTTTTCAGGCCCCCTCCCCGAGTGCTGGAGAGTAGGAAACACACCCCCATGCTGTGCGTAGATCTCTGTGAGGTATTATACAGCAAATAGATGACTGGACCCTCAGGATGGCTTAGTTTTAGTTTCACTTGTTGAACGTACTGTATATTCCTTTGTTATTGGCCCTTTAGCTACTGTAACTGCCGTTAGATAGTCCATATAGGGAGCAGCTCTTACTTGTGGGTTGGTGTGTTGGAGTTCACATGACCCAATGAGAATGATGTTCTTATGCAAAGTCTGGGAATTGGTTAACTGAAAGCTATCGCTGGCGTATATAGATATGTCTTGTCACATGTTTTTTGCATTCTATTTTTTGTTGTATCAACAGTAATAATACAGCCATATGTCCTGTATACTATCTTACAGATGGACTTAATAGATCAGTAATCAGTGGACCTAATTGTGTGAATGTAATTAGTAACTGGATGCTCTCACGCAAAATATTGTTACACTGATAAATGCCAATAAAAATATGTTTAAAAAAAACAAAATATATATATATTGTTCTGTGCAAACAATGTTTATATATTTATAGATTATTCATGGTGAAGTCACATTAGGCAAGGAGCAGGCTCTAGCAGAGGGCTGTAGATAACCTCATTTAGTCACTCTGAAGCCATCAAACTCGGAAACTCACTGCCTGTGCTACACCTACACAATGACGTTATGGAAACAGAGGTTCCTAGCTTATTTAGAATCATCACAATACAGTATAGAACACAATAGGCTGCTATACGTGAAAGTCTCCTTGCCCAGCCGGACAGGGAATTTATTTGCAAAACAATGTCAAATATAATTACAATATGTTTCTACACAAGTGGTGTGGCACAAGCCTGTGCCGTACTAAAGGAGAAAGAAAAATAGAACAGAGTGAAAGGGGTGTTTTCAGGCAAGAAAAAGGAGCAAAACAGGGCACTGTAAGTAAATTAAAGGATAGTGACAGTGTCGCCTGGAGTGGAACATACACAGTCACATTTACAATATACTGTATGTATGCCCACTTATGGGTGTCGACGTTTCGATCCCTATTGCTCAATTACATAACTGGGATCATCATCAGGACTTAAAGTTAGATTTGCCTGAATGTAACAAAGCCTGTTGGGAAAAACAAAGAAAGTAAAAGAATTTTAAAGAATTAAAAATGATGGAGGGCGGTCTTCGCATGTCTTTCATCTTTGTAACAGAATCCGGAATCCCAGTGTGTGATTTGTGTGGGGTGACAGTGCTTGTTTAAAGAACATAATGCACTTTTTTATAAACAATAAACCTCGGAATCGCAGTGACATTGGTGTGGTTTAAGGCTAAGGATTGTTCAGGAAAAAGTGACTTAACTGGATCGTGCAGGACGTGTGGATAGGAAATGCGCACGGCTCGGTGAGTTGGTGGTTGAGCAGAGCACTGTGCATCTATCTATATTTGGGGAGCTGTATCCCAGTGAATCAATGAGGCTGGAGAATGTACACAAGACATACCTCTAATTGAGAGGTTTAGAGTTGGGGAAATGAACTGGTCTCAGGATGAAACATCCGGGTGGGAAGTTCTTTAAATATCCAAGCAGACGCGCCGGTAGCGCTGGAGATATTCTCATGTATCCCGTTGCGGCATTGAGCCGAACTGTGGGAACAATGAAAAACTGGTGAATGTGGACCCAAATAACGTCCGGACAGGGGAAGTGGAGAGAGTGTACAAAGGTGCATACCCGTTAGTTGCTATGTTTTACACTCCTGTTAGAATCCATTGGAAATATGGAGGTAAGGTATCCTGGTTCTTTCAATTGCGCCTGGTTTGGCGGGCTAGAAAGAAATAATTGAAATTATTACGTTGGAGCTGTAAGTGACTCGGTCGGGTGGGTCAGGTGAGAGAACCTGTTACCATAGGTGTGTTAAGCCTACCTTAAATAATAGATAAGGATATTGAGTTGTTTGAGTAGGGCTCAATGGCCGTCCACTCGTTTCACGATCGATGTCGGAATGGGAGGCTGAAAATAAAGTTATATTTCGTTAAGCGTCTCATGTCGGAACCATAGTTAAACAAGGAATTGGGGGTTGTTGGTTTGGTCATGTGCCCAGTTGAGAGCTACTTACCAAGTCGGATTAGAGCTCGCGTATGAACAGGATACTCGGTCTCGATGCCGGTTCCTTGTGGGGAGTATGGGAATGCTACTTGTAGTCTGGCACTCCGGTCACGTGCTGGTGAATCAGAGCGCCATCTTGGAACGGTAATGTGGTTGGAGGTTTACTCAATGATGGCCTATGCGGTTATGACCGCCATCTTAGAGTGTTGACATGGATGGGTGGGTTGCATGATGGTAACCTGCCTCAAGTTGGGGGTGGCATCATTGAGGGAGTAAATAGACAAGGGGAGGGGAGTGCAAAAGTGACGATATTGTCAGTGTTGGTGAGCACATGCTTGCGTGAGCAAATAGTGACTGATAATAAAGTTCAATGAATATTAAAAACATCATAACTCCAGATTGCTAGGTCCAGCATCTCTCTTTGTTTGGTACATGTATTGTTTCTCTTCTGCGGCATAGTTCATTCAGAGAAGTGTGGTCCAGTCTTCACTTCAGTTCAGTCCTGTATGGATGGTGTTGAATTGTATGATTGATTTGAGTTCTTCACGATTCAAGAGTTGCTGCAGATTACCACCTCTCTGTGGTAGTTTAACGGATTTCAAGATTGTCCATTTCATATCATCTGCCGTGTGTTTCATAGATGCAAAATGTTCCACCAGAGGGGCATTGGGAGTCCCACATCTTATGCGGCTCCGATGCTGGCTTATACGTGTCTTCATTTTTTGTGTTATTTGCCCCAAATACATTTTAGGGCACGGGCATAAAACTGCATAAATTACATTACAACTGTTGCAATTTGTTAAATCTTTCATATGAATTGTGACATTATTGTGACTGAAAGTGCGCCCCTCAAGTGTTAAATCACACATAATACATTGCCCGCATTTAACATGCCCTATTACAGGTGGTAAGCCCCAGTTGGATTCAATTGTGTTATTTGGAGGTGGTGGGGGCAGAGCAGCCCGGACAAGATGGTCTTTTATGTTTTTGCTCTTTTTAAACGCAAACAATGGTTTCTCCAGATTTAGTTGGCCTGCATTTAGAGTTGGCCAGTGCTGCAGGATTGTTTTGCGGATTTTGTTTGAGATAGGAGAAAAAGTGGTGACGCACGCAATTCTCTCTGTCCTTTCCCTGGTCTTTGGTTCTAATAGGGCTTCTCGGGGACAATACCATGCTCTTTTAGAAGCGTTTCTGACTAATCTGTTTGGGTATCCACTGGCTTTGAGTTTTGTAGACAAGATGTTTGCCTCCCTGAAATAGTCAGGTTTTGATGAGCAGTTTCGCCTAATGCGAAGGAACTGGGAATATGGGAGTGAATCTTTGAGAGCTCTAGGATGGTTACTGTCGTATCTAAGCAAGGTGTTGCGTTCAGTGGGTTTCCTGTAGAGGCGGGTCAGTAGTTTGCCTTCCTCATGATAGATTGTTAAGTCCAAAAAGGGTATCTCTGTTTTATGATGGGAAAGAGTGAACTGCAGGCATCTCAGTTATTGTTCAGCCAGTGCAAGAAAGATTCTAAATTTCATCAGAGTTCCAAATCAAGAAAATATCATCTATGTAGCGTCGCCAGATAGCAATGCCTGATCGAAACGGCTTTGCATCCGATAGGATCGTGCCAGTCTCGAGCGCATCCATAAACAATATTGCCAGGTGGGGAGCAAAAATAGCTCCCATCGAGGTGCCCTTTATCTGTTGATAAAATACCCCATCAAAGACAAAAAAGTTTTTTGTAAGACACAATTCAAGTAGTTGTAGTATGAAGAGTGTCGGTACTCTGTGAGGTCTTGGTCTAGAGTCTAAGATTTTCTGAAAGACTAGTAGAGCCGCTCCCTGTGGTATGTTGGTATAGAGCGACTCTACATCCAAGGTACAAAGTGTTTGAGAGCTGGGGTCATAAGGGTAATGCTCGACTAGATTTATCATTTCCATGCTGTCGCGAACATAACAACACGTAGACGGCACAAAGTCTTTAATGAAAAAATCTACATAGGAACCCAATGGCTCCAAAATTGAGCCACAGGCTGACACTATGGGTCTTCCTGGGGGATTTTCGATGTTTTTATGAATTTTTGGGAGGGTATAAATCACTGGAAGGCGCGGGCATTTGACATTAAGGAAATTGTATTCCTTCTTGCTGAGGTAGCCTTCGTCTCGAGCATCTGTGGTCAGTTTTTTGATCAAGGCTTGGATCTCAGTAGTTGGATTACGACCAAGTCTTGAGTAATGTTCCCTGTTATTCAATTGGCGGTTGATTTCATGATACATGAGAATATCTCCAGCGCTACCGGTGCGTCTGCTTGGATATTTAAAGAACTTCCCACCCGGATGTTTCATCCTGAGACCAGTTCATTTCCCCAACTCTAAACCTCTCAATTAGAGGTATGTCTTGTGTATATTCTCCAGCCTCATTGATTCACTGGGATACAGCTCCCCAAACATAGATAGATGCACCGTGCTCGGCTCAACCACCAACTCACCGAGCCGTGAGCATTTCCTATCCACACGTCCTGCACGATCCAGTTAAGTCACTTTTCCCGCACAATCCTTAGCCTTAAACCGCACCAATGTCACTGCGATTCCGAGGTTTATTGTTTATAAATAAGTGCATTATGTTCTTTAAACAAGCACTGTCACCCCACACAAATCACACACTGCGATTCCGGATTCTGTTACAAAGATGAAAGACATGCGAAGACCGCCCTCCATCATTTTTAATTCTTTAAAATTCTTTTACTTTCTTTGTCTTTCCCAACAGGCTTTGTTACATGCAGGCAAATCTAACTTTAAGTCCTGATGATGATCCCAGTTATGTAATTGAGCAATAGGGATCGAAACGTCGACACCCATGAGTGGGCATACATACAGTATATTGTAAATGTGATTGTGTATGTTCCACTCCAGGCGACACTGTCACTATCCTTTAATTTACTTACAGTGCCCTGTTTTGCTCCTTTTTCTTGCCTGAAAACACCCCTTTCACTCTGTTCTATTTTTCTTTCTCCTTTAGTACGGCACAGGCTTGTGCCACACCACTTGTGTAGAAACATATTGTAATTATATTTGACATTGTTTTGCAAATAAATTCCCTGTCCGGCTGGGCAAGGAGACTTTCACGTGTAGCAGCCTATTGTGTTCTATACTGTATTGTGATGATTCTAAATAAGCTAGGAACCTCTGTTTCCATAACGTAGTTATACCCATGGTTCTTAGCTACCCTCTGGGACCCCCTTGTTTCTTGAAAATACACCTACACAATGAGCCAGTGAGGTCTGGCTGAAACTTATCATTCTACAAAAGCCATAACCAGTGGCTGTGTGTACCCACTTCAATGCTTAGTGCGTGTATCAGGTAATTTTCATTCCTGGCTCAGACACAAACAAACATTAGTTAGAGAACCATCAGGCCTTCCTTCAGTTAAAGCATCATCCTGGCTGTGAGCCATCTTTCGCCTAACACCTAGAGGCCAATGCAATGGAAGGAAACAAAGGTATGAACTGCTTATTACCACTTTACAAGGACATCAAGGAAACTATTGGTGGCAGGTTTTTAACTTTGATCAACTCCCATTAAAAGAGATGTGCTTGCACTGTAAGAATATAAAACGTATCTGTCAGTATGAGTAATTACACAAATATTGATTTAAATGACACGTAATGTTTTTAAATTATTTTTTGGAGATCGCTAATCATCCCAGTGTAGGGTGTCAAAGCTCTTTACATCACACACACAGGCACAATAAATCATACATGTGTGTAAATAAATGTACAGGGTATGTTACAAAACGCAATGAGGGTTACAAGGTGTAGTCTCTGCCTCTCTCTGCCTCTCTCTCCTCAGCGCGGGGACACGCCGGGATGGCGTCACCAAGCGCTTTATAAGCCCCTTTATTATTTTTATTATTAATCACTTATCATCCATCCATACTTGTAGACATTATGGCCCTCATTAGGATGTCGGTCGGAAAGCCTCTGAACAAAGGTCGGAGGCTTTCCGACCGGCATTCTTGGTTTGAATTCCGACCGCCGTATTAGGATTATGGCACCCGGAATTTAAACCAGCTAGTCATTCCGGCTGGTTTCCGCCAGGCTCATGGAGCTCATCGGCCAGTCGGAAACCAAACACAATCCCATGTGGGCAGGGTTTCCACTGTCGAGATTATGATGTCGGTTTCTGACAGGCTTTTCATGTTGGGCTTTCTGACATCGAAAACCTGTCAGAAAGCGACTTTGGGGGCCCCTTCTCCCTTCTGCCTCCGGTTAGGGGGTTCTAAAGGTGCCCCCCATAGAGCACCCCTGCAAATCACTGCACCATGTGGCAGGCTTCATGAGGTGCCTGCCACACGGTGCAGGGATTTACACAAACTCCCATTTCTCTATGGGAGCTTGTGCTGCGGGCGGTTTCCGAAATACGGTTGGTCAGTTGCTACACCAAGACGGTGTCGGTTGGAGGCAACTCCGACCGACATCGTAATAGGGGGCCTATACTTTAAAAGTGAATGACCAGGTGAACCACAAAGTAAGGATATAAAATGTAACACAGTTATTGTGGTTGCCTGTACTAACAAGACTTTATTACTTTTCAAAAGAACTCTTCGTTGCAATCACAGAAAAACAATAGATTGAGAAAGCAAAAAAACAGAATCTGAATCAATGACTTACAGTTTGCATGAAGTTCCTGGACGCCGCTAAATAGATCACTGTGCTATATTACAAAGCTTGCAACTTATGAACTGGAAGTAACAAAATTATCACAGTGCCAAAATCAATAACCCACTTACCTACCTAAATAACATACAAATCTGTGATCTGCATGTTACACATTGTGAAGGCACATTAACCCACTATACTACTTTGCGAGTCAAAAGTGTGACTTGACAAAATACAGAACTCGCCTAGAAGGGTGTTAAAGACTCGAGCTATACTACCACTATTGTAATTGATGGGCACACAATGATCTCTGCAGCAAGTATATTAAGACAATAGGATATTTTAAAATGCAGATAATTTGTGGCCAATCAAGTAATCTAGAATACATTTGCAGCAGATTAAAAAACACAATGTATAAATCGACTGTGAGACTCTGCTTTTCGAGATCTGCTCTTCCTTACTCCACCCCTTACCTCAGCTACATCCTGACCTCCAATTTGTGGGTACCTGGAGTAAATGTTTTCCAATTAAAGCACAGACAGCAACACATATTCCATTCTTCTCATCATCTACCGTTTCAAACGAGAAACAGTCTTTACCACGAAGCCGGAGCCATGCATGCCTTTACCACGCAGGCTTAACCATGCAGGTGACTCTACCACGCAGGTGTTTACCAAGCAGGATTTTACAACGAATATGCCTTTACCACGCATGCCATTAAAATGAAATTGATTGTAAAGGCATATTCGTTGTAAAAGTTATAAAGACAAAGTTTAGGTAAGTATTATTAGTTTTAAGATTTAAGTGTTTTTTACACACACACATATTAGGGAAAGGCTTTTTTAGTTTTAAGTTGGGTAAGAGTATATGGTTTTTGAGTTGTAGGAATTTTTAAGGTTTAGGAAGGGTTTGGGGTTTTGTGTGGCAAGGGAATTTGTTTTGTTTAGGGTGGGATAGGTTTCTGGGTATAAGGACGTTTTTAGGGTTTGACTGAGTCCATGTGTCTACGTAGCAAGCTTAGGCCAGAGAGGCCTGGAAGACTGCTTGCTGTCCGTCTGTGTGTGTTCCCGTCAGTGAACGGTTTTCATGTACACAAACGAAGGGAACTCCCACGCAGTCCGCCACAAAACCGTGATCTCTGAAATACTCTGCACAAATGTCGGGCTTCACCACTGTTGTTCCTGGCGCCCGGACCTTGAGTCTGTGGTGAAGGGCGCTCACTCTGCTGTTGCTATGATCAGAAGTGACATCAAATGAATATTAGCCACTTTAAGCCTGGGGCCCCTGATGTTATGACCACAAAGGACCACAAAACACAACAACGAAACGGGACATCGTTGCCGCAGAACACATTCAAACAAAAAAATATTGCAATTTGGCCTCGAATAGCTTCAACTGCAAACTATTACCACACACAGTACTGAGATTAATGGGCGCGTATTCACAGCAGGGATGTGTTTAGAGGGCTATTACCAGTCCAGAATTTATCGGTTAGAGTCTCAACATCAACACTGTGGTTGGTCGTAATTTAGCTGTTAAGGGTCTCTGCACAGGTCATTAGCGGTCCCATAAAGCATGTATATGTTTCGCTTGAAAAGCTAGCCTGAAGCCAGGGAGAGGGCCCGACGCTGGAGGAGTACTTTTAATATGCTGTCAATACTAAATGTGGTGGGCTCTTTATTCAGCAGATTTACAATTCGAAAATGTCAAGGAGTTTGAGCTTCGAGAAAAGGTCGAACTAGCACCCACGTTATATTGTATATTGATTTTATAACTGCTGCAGAATTCACAGATTCTCATGCCTGTCCGGAGAATCAGAAATCATACTAACATACGAAGCTAGGAATTACAGCACCGTGTGTGTCTCTTTCGTCTCTGTTTTGTAGGGCAAAACAGCAAAGTATTGCATGTCTCTAAAACTGCATGTCTGAGGAATGTGTGTTTTCCTATAGCCCAAAGTCCTTACTTTTGAAATTATGTTTTTGGCTATGGCGATAGAGTCCATATTGCGGAAGTGAAACCATTCTCAAGTTTTTCTTAGATGTATTTGGGTATTATCTGTGTAGTTTGTTTAGTCTTATTGTCAGCGTACCACAAAATAATAATTTCTGTTACAAAGATAGCTGCCTAATGCAAACAGCTCCTTCCGTCCATATTGATTCCACTTGGCAAGGGGTTAAACCAGTTGGCGTAACGAAACTTGAGGGGGGCCATGCAAAGTACATTGAGGGTCCCCTCTCTGGAGTCACTCAGACACTCTGAGGCCAGGTTAATGTGCTGGGGGGGAGGCTCCCTGAAGCTCGTCCCCCCTGTTACGCCACTGGGATAAACGTTGCCCACAGTGCTGCACCCCGCCGCCCCATTACCTTGTTATGGCAGCAATGAGTTACGTTTGATCAGGAGCCTTGTTGGTGAATTACTACAATGAGAGCAGAAAACCAGAGACCAGGTTTTGGGCAGTGGGTGGATTTGTATTTAGTTCTTCCAAATCGGGGTTATGCTGGGGCATCTGGAAGACTAGCAAACCACATGAGTGGATGAGAGTCTACTTTTTGAATTCCTTTTGAGTTCGAGCCTGGGCAGCGCATGCGCCGCTCTATGAAGCAGGTTCAGGTATGGCCTTGAAACTCCGCCCACTCTCCACCCATATTTTTCATTGGCCTGTCTCATTGTCCTTTGTAAACTGTGGCTTTTCATTGGTCAATAGGCTTAGTAGTCCCCTCTTGGAACCGCCTTGTTTCATCTTGTAACCTCCCATAAGGACTGGCCCTCTTACGTGTGTTGGCACTTGGTAGGCTTTAATTACAGCCTCTGAGCACTATTTTGTTAAATTGTTTTCACCTGCCTGTTGCAGGCAAAACACACTCGCTCTTAACATTTATTATTTGCTTAACTAGCAGGGCACGCAACAGTGGCGGCCATGCCTTTGCTTTATTTGTGGTGCAGAACGCATGTTTTTTTTACTATTTATTAACTTTTTTAGTAGTTATTTACAAATGCCCCATGTCATGCTTTCACGTTAATAGCGGCTCCGCCCTCTTCTTTAGTTGAGCCGTGTCTAAAGAAAGATCTGCAGCAACTATTAAAGTGAAACTGTGGCATGGAGCACTTTTACAGAAAAAAGCATTTGTTTGTCAACTTGACATTAAATGCTTTTTTGTGTAAAAGCACCCCATACCGAGCTTTCACTTTAATGGCGGTAGTACCCGTATCTTCAGATGAGCCTTGTCTAAAGAAGGGAGCGCGGCCTCTATTAATGTGAAAGCACAGCATGGGGCGCTTGTAAACAACAGCAATATATTTGCAATGCAACAGGTCTCGCATTTGAGAGAATTTAAGCTATTGTCATTTACAATGCCAATAGCTCAAACTCTCGTAAATGAAAGACCTATTGCATTGCAAATGCTTGCTCTATAGGTGATGTGTCTTGCTGTGGAATCAATAATCTGCGGACGGTAGCCTTTTCTTTTAACCCCTTGGCTGCGGGCCGATTCCCCCACTGTGCTGGGGGGGGGCGCACATCGTTCCGGTGCTCATAATGAGCTCAGCTCGTCATGAGCCACGTTTCTCGTGTGCTCATGACGAACTGAGCTCGTCATGACCACGCCCGTTCCTTAGAACGCCCAGCACAGCAGGGGAAATAGCCCCACACCTGAGCGTTCTAACAGTCATGACGAGCTGAGCTCGTCATGAGCACACGAGAACCGTGGCTCATGACGAGCTGAGCTCGTCATGAGCACGGGGGGTTAAAGTCTATTAATGGTACTTTTCTGAAAGGCAGAGGGTTAGGGAGAGAAAATTTAATAATACTGCGTAAAACTATGGTTTATAAATATAGACGCAATCTATGTGTATTTTTGAGGCCTTTATATTTGGTTGGCACACTATCCTGCCCGTAACTCTCAGGAGCTTCCTGAAGGCCAATAAAATTCCACCAGTGAGGGCTTACAGGTAAGTTGGAGCTTCTGAGCGGTAGCACGTTAGCCATGCAGTGACATCAGATAGATTGATACATTCTTTATTGCACTATTAATTAAAATCCTTACAATAGAGACCCAAGTTCCTGAACAAGAGAAATATAAGTTAGAGTGCTAACAGCCGAGTGCTACAAGGCCATACATAAAGCAGTTAAAAAAAAGCAGTTTAAAAACTCTCTGCCTAAAAGTACTAGCTCACCTCTGATGTAAATTCCAATACTAAAGCTTGGACAATTTGCGGAGTGTTCAAAGGGCTTCCAAAAAATACTAACGTTGCCTCTGGTATACATTCCAGTGCTAAAGCCTCGGTAAAGTTCAGTGAGTTCAAATTGCTACCAATACCTAGGATGCTAGTTTCACCTCTGGTGTGGATTCCAATGCTTAGACCTAATTAAAATGCTAAACATTTAACTGCATTATTATTAATAACATATTAGTTTAAAAGGTCTGCCTTGCAGATAATATCATCTGACCTTCAGGGACCAGACATATTCAATGTTGCCTCTGTGTGTTCAAATGCCTAAATGGAATGCAATATGCTCAAAGTGTGTTATTTTTAATGACATATTACACTAAAAAGACCGGCCTTGGAGCTAATATTAACTAAGCCCCAAGCGACAAATTCTCTATTTGGCTCTAAGGAGTAGTGCAAGACTAAAGCCTATGTAGAGTGCAAGGTTTTAGCAGCACAGTGTGTTACAATAAGTTAAAAGGCGTTAGACATAAAATATTAAAAGGCCTGCATTGGAGATATTATTATGTAGCCTCCTAACCATAAGGACCAGGAGGCCCATGGAATGCTCATTTCACTTATACCCCCAATATATCAAGTGCTTACTTTCTCTGTAGTGTAAAGTCTGATCTTAAGCCCATATAAAGTACAGTGTTTTTAGTCTAGAGAAGAGCACACTTTTTAGTACCATATTCACTTTAAAGGATTCTAATTCAAAGTCCACTACCTTTACTGAAGGTGCTAGGGAGAATTTCATACATTTCAAGAATCGAGCCACTAGCTGCGATGATTTGCCTCTTAAACAAGCTTGCACGGCATCTTGGAAGGTCCTGATCTTTAAGGTATGCCATATTGGCTGCAACCAGAACGTACTTAACGGGAGCAGCTTTTCGCAAATGCAGAGGATATGGTTGAGATTCCTCTCTTTTTGTGCAGAAACTGTATATTCTGTTGGAATAACCAAAGTTCCTCCGGCCATACCAGTAGGTTTTCAAGGGGATTAACCTAAATCTTAGTCTCATCAGTTGTTTTTTTGTGTGTCATGACCTTACCAAAAGACATAGTACGCCTCCGCCCCTTGCTGTTCTGGGTGCGCCTCAGAAGGACACCAGAACTGGCTAAATACGCTCTGGTGTTGGATGAATTGATTCATTTGAATGTCTCCAAAAAAAATGGCTCAATAAACTAAAACAGTTAGTGATGAATCTAGGAATGACAGAATTTTGGGTTTCTCAATCACCACTTCACAAACAAATTGTCAAAATTTTTTACTGGGAGTGGGTGGAGGCCGAGGAACTAAATAATAAATTTCTGGAACATAAACCAACCAGGAAGTTAGAGCCTCTCTTGGATTACATCCAAATTCCTAGAGACAGATCACTCTTTTTGAAAATGAAATACGGTACACTCCCATTGAAAAAGTTTATAGCGGGGTGGAAAGGAGTGAGAGACTACGATGTTACTTGTCCAGGCTGTTCATGCAAGAAGGAGTCTCTACCCCACTTTTTGTTTGCTTGTAGGGCTTATAAATTACCTCGAGCTAGGTGGTTAAAACCTGTGTGAGAAGAGATAGGTGTTAGAGATTTTAGGATTGCATTACGTATCCTTCTAACTGATACATCCTCTATGTTCAATGTCTGTGGGATTGCAAAGTATCTCTCTAGCGCTTGGTTCATACGGACTAGGCAGCTAGACGTCACAAAATAGAAACGCTAACCCCATCTAGATTGATGATTCTCACTGAAAATGCATTTTAGCCTTCTGCAATTACTTTTTATTGCAAAGAGTGTTTTTAATTTTTTAAGATGAATATGTATAATGTATGTGATACTTTTTGCACACTGATTTTATGTTTAATGAATGTCTGCACTTTTATGATATGGAAATATCGAATAAAGTATTACTACTACTACTTAACGGGAGCAGCTTTTTGCAAATGCAGAGGATATAGTTGAGATTCCTCTCTTTTTGTGCAGAAACTGTATATTCTGTTGGAATCACCAAAGTTCCTCCGGCCATACCAGTAGGTTTTCAAGGGGATTAACCTAAATCTTAGTCTCATCAGTTGTTTTTTTGCCATGACCTTACCAAAAGGCTGTGAAAGGCAGGAGCCCTGGATCATACAGTGCTGCAACCCAGCCGCCATGTGCCAATTTCTGCAGGGCCTCACATCTTGTTCCCTCAATATTAGTTTTGCTTGCTTGATCAACAGTTTTGAGACTAAGGACACAGGAAGGTCACTCGACCAAATCTCTCGGGCCTCCAAACTGTTCTATGCAATGTTTAGGTAGCTATGCCAGCTTGCCAGGGGGTTGCTTAGTCATTCCCAGATTACCTGTTTTAGTGTGTTTTACTTCGCCTGCTTGGCTTTGAGGCTGTTGGCCAGGAATTTTGCCTTCAATATCAAGTGTTGCTAAAATTGGCAGAAATCTTATCAATTTTGGGCATTTGAGGTGCCGTTAGGCAGAGAGAAGGCTCTTCTATATCAAGTGGCTAGTGCCCTGTCAAACTAGTTTGTCATCTTATCTCTGAATTTTGTAGCCCGAAGGGGATGGTAGGTAGTAGTTTACAGTCCATCAATTTTAGGGATGGCCATACATCCAGATTCCCCAATTGATTTATGTAGCTTTCGAAAAGCCCATTCCAAGGAATTGGCAGCCACCTGCTGAGCGTGGATTTGTGGTTTGATGGGGCCCCTGGAGTCCAAACATAACCCAAGGTGTTTGTATGTGTCTACAGTTTTGACCACACTCCCCTCAATGAACCAGGCTCCTCCTTTTTTCAGTTTGTGTGAAATGATCATGATCTTTGTTTTTGCTACATTTATCCTCAAGTTATTGAATTTGCAGTAAGTTACAAGTGCATTGAAAAGTCTCTGCAGGCCTATTTGTGTCAGATCAAAAAGAAGCGTGTCGTCTGCATACTAAGGCAACTAAACTTTAGTGCCAGACATCTTTGGTGGAAATGTCCTCTCCTTCTCAAGATGCTCCATTATGTCTGCTAAATACAAATTAAATAGAAGTGGTGTCAGTATGCAACCTTGCTTAAGGCCTTTATTTGTCATGATTTTTTCAGTAGTGCCCAATCGGGCACTACATTTTATCTTCACCCAGGTGTTGGAATACAACGCAATAATGTCTTTCAATAAATTAGGTTGAATACACCAGGCATTCAGCTTTGACCAGAGTTTTGTTCTTGAGACACTATCAAACTCCATTTGAAAGTCTACAAATCCCACATAGAGGGCCTTGCCCTTAGATGCCATAGTTGTTTCACACAAATAGGCGATGCAGGTTAGATTATCTTCTATGTGACAGGCCTTTCGGAAGACTGTTTGACTTAGGCGAATCAGCTTTTTTTTTTGCCCAAGTTTGTAGTTCCTTATTTTAAATACTTGCGTAACACTTCCCTTCCATGTCCAGGAGTGGGATCAAGTGATAATTCCCCAGACATGATTGAGATCCTTTCTTATGTAGGAGGGCCAATAGCGACCCCCTCCATGACTCAGGGATGGATGCCCCCAGCAGGTATTCTTGGAATACGGGAACCATTCATGAGGCCCATCGCGTTGGAGCCCATTCATATATTGCAGCTGGAATTCCACTTGGACCTGGGGCTCCACTTGAGCGCATTGCTTTGATGTCTTTCACCACTTGGCCTGGGCTTATTGCTATCGGTTCCACCTTGGATCCATGCCGAGGTGCTACAGCGTTGTTGTCATCTACCGCATGATCTACATATAAACTTTTGATTCAACATTCCCATTTGGCGGGGGAAATATTGTCTGCAACCACCAGTCATTTTAGGGGTGAGCTGTTATTAATTCATCACCAGAATTTCCTTTGGTCTTTGGATTTTATTATTGCATGCAATTCGACCCACATTCTGGATTCCTCCAACCTTTTTCAGGCATATAGGAATTTCCTGTGTCATTTCCTTATCTTGGAAACCCGGTTCCACAGCCACATATTTTTCCCCTTATCAGGGCTATGATTTTTCAGTGCTATGTTAAATTGTTGTTTTAAGGCAGTTGTTGAGTTCCTGGTGAGATTTCTGCTGTTCATAATTTTGCTCTGGCCGGTTCCTCACTGCTGGCCTGCTTTACTAGAGTTGCATCGTTCTTCTTTAGATAGGAGGCCAGGGACACCCGGATCTGCTTGGTCCTCCAAGTTCCATTTTATTCTGTTAATGGGTTCAAGATCTTTTTGCCTTCCAAATTATTTACTTTACATTTGAGTATTGCGGGGTTGCTCGCCAAATTTGGAGCGACTTCAAATTTGCTTTTGCACTGAAAATGGGCTAAAGACACTCACATGTAATCCAGAGTGGCCATTCTAAAGCAGGAAAAGTAGGTACAGGCGACCAGGGTATCCAACACTAATCTGCCATTTAGGATACAGAGACTTATCTGATTTAGGGTGGCTGCTAATGCTTTGCCTTGATTGTTGGGTCTTTGATATTGTGTTTGAATTGGCGGTATGGCCCTTATTTCATTTTCAAGGTTAAAGAGTGTGTTATTTGGCTCTGCACACAATAAGTTGGCATTGAAGTCTATCATGATAACTCACATTGCATCTGGGTGGGATGTTTTTAGCTTACTCAGCATTGGGAGCAATGTTGTCAAAGTGGACTCTCTTCTTGCCTTGGCTGGGTGGAGGTGGATGCACCCTACAATAAGTGAGAGAACGGAGTTTGTACTTCCGCTAATGCCCATAGATACCATAAGGATGATATAGTCACCATTAACTGTATTCAGCACTGTTGTTTTGCCATTAGCTAGTTTTTTTGAATAGACTAACGCCCCCAGATGCGTGCCCCCCTGCCTGAGAAGCAATATGCTGTAAAGTCATGCCAGGAGGATGAGTGGAGAGCCCATGTTTCTTGGAACTCTATGATGTTATATCTTTTCAGCTCTGCAATTGCAGCAATCTTTATTTCAGAGTCAATAAGACCACTCAAGCTGATTTTCAAAGTGGTCAATGTTGTCTGATTCCGTGGGCTAGGACTAGATACTTAATGCTCTTGAAAGCCATGCCCAATCCATAATTTTTCATGCCGTAATGTGCAGCGGCGCCCGTCCCCTGCACTGTTTGGCTTGATTATTTGCTCACCTTCTGAGACTTCTGGGGGTTGGCTTCCCTTTATGGTACTATGGTATTAGTACTGAGTCATAGGTATTCTTTGTCCTTCGGATATATGGCCGCCTGGTGTTTTATTGATATTAACTTCTATCTGTATGAGAAAAACTGGGTATTTGGTCACTGTAGCATTTTTCAAGCTGCTCCTTGTTCATCTTCAAGATGTTTATTGGAATGGAACTTGTGAAGGTAATGTCTGTGCTTTAATTTATCTCTTCACTTTCCAGGGGTAGGAAGGCCCCAGCTTCAATGTCAGAGGAGCTGATTTCTACCAGTTTTGATAGACTGGCACAGAGTTTCATGATGTTTCCTCTGTTGAGGAGGGCTTCCCACTTGTCTCTGGAGATGTATTCTGGGCAGAGGACTATCTTATTATCGGTTCAGATCTTAGGGACCTCCCTGTTGCTTTGGCCATTGCCGATTCTGCTTTCTGGGTTGGAGGTCTTCTTGATGTTGCCCACCTTGCAACTCCCTTCCTGTTTTTGTTGATTGTTTAGGTTCTGAGCTGGCTCCTTTAGGACTCCATGATTTCCAAAGAATTTGGGGGATTTTCTATCTCTCTTTTTGGGAGCCCACTTGCTTGTGTTATTCTCCCTTGAGCCCTATGTTGGGTAGAGATTCCAACAGCTGTTCCAAATCTTGGGGCTTTGGAGTTATTTGAGTCTAAAATAGGGGATATGCTACTCGCACAAGGGAGAAAGAGTTTGTCTAGTGGACCTAAGTGGTTCTGTCATATCTGTTCCAAAGCAGCGAGAGACCTTAAGGCCGGGTTAAAAAAGACACCTAGGGATAGTGCTTTGATTTGCATCCTTAGGAAAAACTATAAAAATGTCCTAGCCAAGCGCAAGGCGGAAATAAAGGAAGCATTGTGGAGGGAACTCCTAGACCCCGTAACTCTAGCTAACAGTTCCAGATTTTGGAGCACAATAAACCGCTCACCTTTTTTAGCGGAAGGGGCCGGTGAGATGGGCTCCAATATCACTGAGGACGAATGGGTGTCCCATTTTGAAGGTGTATTCAAAAACACATCCTGTAAGTCTCACATACTGTCAGGGCAAACGGGAAATGAAGTAGTGGTTATCTCAGAGCATGAATTCAGGGAGGGCATCGCAAATTTGACAAACAAGAAAGCGCCAGGCCAGATGGCATCCCCCCGGATCTATTCAAATCAGAACCCATCTTTTGGGCGGGGATCTTGACTGCCGTGGGTAACGCTGCTGCTAGAGGAGGATGCCCAGATTCATGGGGTATTTCCACGATTGTCCCGGTACATAAAAAAGGGGATCGTAACTGTACAAAAAATTATAGGCCAATCTCGTTGATTGATTCAGTGTCAAGGTCATTAGGGGGGTAATTCTTAAGAGACTGTGTACCTGGGCAGAGGAGAATAAGATTATCTCGGACATACAGTACGGGTTCCGCCCAGGCCACTCCACCATGGCCCAGTGTTTAAATCTCTGTATGATCCTAGGGAAGTACACCAAGTCTCGCTCAGGCTCCGTTTTTATGGCCTTTATGGACCTCTCATCCGCCTTTCATTGTGTAAATCAGGGGGGGTTTGTGGGGGTCCATGGAGGCCATGGGGGCGGAGCGTAGCCTGGTGGACTTCCTGAGGGATCCTTACAGGGACACCAAGGCAAATGTCAGGTACTCCAATGACCTAAAGGTATGAAGAAACTTTGATATTGAAAGGGGGGTCAGGCAGGGGTGCATATTAGCCTCGTTTCTTTTTAACTTATACATTAATGACCTGGAAGGTGTTTTGTTGGAAACAGGGACTGATTACCCGTATGTGGGAAGGAGAGGTCTGCCAGTCCTCTTGTATGCGGACGACGCAGTCCTCCTGGCACGCACCCCAAAGGGGCTTCAAACCCTGTTAGATGCATTTCATGAATTTATGGACAAGCGCAATTTGTCCATAAATAATACTAAATCTTATGTGATGCAGGTGGGGTCTTGCTTAAAAAACAGTACCCTTTTGAGGTGAACGGTATGAGGGTGCCACATTGTAAAACATTTTCCTATTTAGGTGTCCTGCTAGACCATCGGCTCAACTGGGCGGCACTTTTAAACAAATAAAGGGGCGAGGTTATTAGGGCAAACGCAGCACTGTTCGGATTTGCAGCTAGAATGGGTAATTGTCCAGTTGCAGCCATGCTTAAAATTTATAGGGCCAAGAGTGTGTCAATAGCAAGTTATGGCAGTGACCTGTGGGGATATTGCGGGCTACAGGGCCTTCAGGTGACAGAAAATAATTTCTTGAAGCAGCTCCTGAGCGTCCCAAAGGGGACAGCAAATCTGTCAGTTCACGAGGAAACAGGTATGCCATATATACGTGATACCTTGGCCCTTCGCCCCTTAACCTTTTGGCTACAGTGTTGGCGCAATAAGAATTTAGGCCTCACACACAGTATACTAAGAGAAGCTTTGAGCCTTGACAACAAGATGAAGATCCCCTGGTTAAAATATTTAAAAGCAAATTTTAAAGAGTTGGGACGGCCCGATTTGTTTTTTAATCCAGATTGTATCACCGGGCAGGATGTCACGTTTATAAAGCACTCCTTTATACAATCAAAAAAAATGGACAGAGAGGAGAAAGAACTGCTGAAACCTAGTGTGAGGAAACATTTTATGCTTAAAACCTCCATAGATATTGAGCAGTATTTATCTTGCCCGTTGTCAGCCTATGAGCGCTTTTTATTAACAAGGTTTAGATTTAACCTCTTTCATCTTTTATTGGCAGTTCCAAGGGGCAGTAATAATGGGATGGTGTTAGCACCCTGTGGCTGCGACAACTTGTCTCCGCAGGATCTGCTCCACTTTCTATTCTTCTGTAAATATTATGTAATGCCCAGGTCTGTCTATTTATTACCTCTTTTAAAAAGACTTAATTTTGTCCAAGTACGTCCCGCTCTTTTACACTTGCAACTGCCTAACTCTGATTGTATCCCATTTGTTGCCGGGTTTCTTAAATGCGCAATGAAAAACAGAAAATGTTTGGACTTTTAATATCATAGCATTTTACTTGGGCCGACTGATGTTGTTTTTAGTCTTCCCTGCGTCGTGCGTTAATACTGCCGTTATTATACAACAATTGATTTTATCTACTGTATCATGGTTTTAAAGTGTATGTGTTGTATTTTAAAGTGTGACTTTTATGGTTTCTATCAATAAATACCGATTAAAGTATTTGACTTGACTTGAGTCCCAACTGGGGGTTGTTTGGTGCTATTAGACCATTATTAGTTTAGTCAATTGGTTTGCATGTTCTGTTTGGAGAGGTGAATCCTATAATAGGGACCATTCTAGATCTGTAACTGTTTCATGTTTTCAGACACCTTTATCAATGACTTTTTGACTTCCCTGCGTGTTTCCTGATGGGTAGGTTTAAGGTACCTATTAGCTTCAGAATCAGATGGACCAGTTACTCTTTTGAGCTCTTGTTTATCTTGCTGCAAACAGTGCAGAAGATTTGATCTTCTGCTCACATTTCCTTTGTTCAGTTGTTTCAATCTTTTTTTGTTTTGCTTGACAATGATGCTCCGGCTGCCTCCGATGCATTGGTGTCACTCTTCAACTGCCTAATTTGTGGTGGGCGCAGATGAGGTCCTTAGATAAATGCCCTGATGAAGTAGATCACTTCCTATGGTAGTTTGATCAATTGGTTGATAGGTGGGTATAAAATTCATTGGCATCCAACCTGCCCCCCTTTCTTCCAATGGCACTCCCCAGAATTTAACTCCCCCAGGGAGAAAGTGGCACCCACTGGCCACCTGCTGCTCCTAGAACACGATGGCCTTGTTGTTGGTTAATATCCCTTGCAATGCCTAGTTTCATTGGTTCCTTTTCAGATCCTTGATCAGGGTAGTCATAATCTCTGGGAGACTTGATGGCTTTTCTCGTAATGGCCCACAAGTGCACAGGCTTTGCTTTATCTCCATCTGTGCTGAATCCTGTGCTCTAGCAATTAGATTGTTCAAGCGATCAAGTTGTCCATTGCTTCTTGCAATTAAAGTAGTGATAGTCTGTAAGATGGAGATTTTAACCTCTAGCTTATCTGCATGCAGCACTGGTGTGTTGTCCATAGTATCTAGCGCTTTGTTGATTTTCGCCAGCACCTCAATTTGTTGCGAAGTGGAGTGTCTCACAGCCACATGATCAGAGATCAGATCTTGATGTTGTTGAGGTTTTCAATAAACCATAGGCTTGAGAAGCTCGAACACCAGCTTGACAATGAGCATCTATCGCCATGCTGATTTGCATAGGTAGCATCAGCTTGTGCGGCATCTGCATGGGCTGGCCCCCTAACCAATTGCCCCATCGGTGCCAGGTCTATAGCCAAACCCTCCACTAGTACCTAGGTCTTTATCCTTGCCTCTGGCTTGTAGGAGCCCGCTGCCTAGTATTTGGTTTTCTTGATCCGATTGTTCATTTTTCTCTTCTCTCTCATCTTCTAGGCCTGCTTTCCCCTTGGTTGATCTGGGTGCGTGAACGGGAGGGGTGACTGAGGGTATTGAAAAGATGCCTTGTCTTCTCCTTTAATAGTGGCATGCTCGATGTCTTCCAGCTATTAGCTAAGGCGTCAACTACAGTGGCTTTTCTTTTCCCACTATGACTATCCCCTGATTGAGAAGCACCATGTTACAATTTAAATGACGCAAATTGTCTTTAGGCCTGGGGCGGTCTGATGTTATTTGGAGAGGGGCTGCGGCGGGCGAATGCAGGCTGCTGTGAATACAAGGCCCCAACTGGATCTGACAGGGTCTGTGCTCGCGCTTTCAAATCTGTGGTACCAGCAACTGGGCGAAGGCTGGAGCTAAGATGATACAATGTCGCTCTCCGGAGACGAAGATCAGGAAAAAGCTCAGGAGTCCCAAAAAGCCAGAGCCACCTCAGAGGCTGCTGGAGCAGCGGGGCTGCAGCGAACTGCAGTGGGCCGTGGAGCGGGTGCAGCTGGTTTGTTTCGCCTTATGGCACCTCAGCGGCAACAATACCACTGTGGCAACACAGCAGCAGCTCCTGGCTCACAACTCTATGGCTCTGTCATTTGACATCAGGTCCTAGGAGTCTGCTGGAACTACAAACTCTAATAGTTTGCCTGCATTCTTTAAGTGAGGCCACATTTGAGTGGGAGACATCGTTTACTACGAATGCGCTACAACGCATTCCATTTCAACACAAACCATTACATCGCAAGTCATTTACAATCCAACACCTTCCCTGCTGTTGCATAAACTGGAGTAGGAATAGTAAATAATAGTATTTCTAAGTCCAGCGCTCCCCCTACAGCAAGTCGTTGTAATGACTTGCGATGTAATGATTCACGTTGAAGCAATGCGGTCGTTGTAACAACTGCGTTGCAATGGAATGCGGTGTAGCGCATTCGTAGTAAAGCAACATATTCCATTTGAGGGCCCCAGAGTACACTGGTGGTTTTGCCCTGTCTGGCTCCTCCTTGTAGAACATGTAATGTTTCTAGCATTCGAATATGACAGAGAAAAGATCAAGTTTTGAAACACGCATTACCAATGCCGATATATCTGCACTGGCAAAGCTAAAAGGTGAGGCCTATTGATTTTTTCCAGTTCTTATTCTTTCTTGCTTTAGGGATAATTAAACTCTTGAAGCCCCATTGCCAATCGATTGATGCTCATAAGACAAGTGACTGCCAAACAGGCTTTGACATCATTCTGACTATGAACAACTTTTGTTGTTCTCCAAGACTTAACTATTTGTTTGCTTTGATCCATTTACCTGGATTCAGAGCTGTTAGGGGCACATGCATCAAGCTATTTACCAGTCGCAAACGGGCTGATTCGCAGATTTGGCCCATTTGCGATCTGTAAAAAGTAATTTCCGATGCATCGACCCAAAGTGCATTCGTAAAATAGATAATCGCAATTTTTGCGATTACCTATTGTGTGAATGCAGTTAGGGAATCGCAATTTGCGATTACCTTAATGCAATGCAAGAAGCATTCTCAGAATGCTACTTTGCATTAAGGAATCGCAAATTAACATCAACTTCAAGTTGATATTAATTTGCAAATCCTTGAAAAAATGCATAACATTGCATTTTTCTACGTGCCATGTAGCGCATACACATGTCCTTAGGGCATGTGTGTGCACCACATGGGCACACATACCATTTTTGGGGCTGAATCAGGGTTTGCCTTTTGGCCCTCTAGCACTCTTGAAATTGCATTCGCAATATGCGATTACCTAAATGGTAATCGCAATTTGCGAATACTATTAGGGAATGTGTAGGAATCGCAATTTATTTTGCGATTCCTAAATGCATAAGGAATTGCGAGTCCTTACTAGCGATTCCTTAATAATCCTTATTAAGGAATCACAATTCCTTTGCTTGATGCATGTGCCCACTATTCACTCTCGTAACCCCTGCTTGCCACCGGTGAGGCAGATTTTCACCCACCCTTTTTTATAGACAAATGTGTTTCAGCAATTACTTTTATTTGTTTCTTAATTTATAAGACAGCCGGTAGTCATCATTGACTCGGGCACCAAGTTTCCTGTTGTAGAGATTTTTGCATCCACAGCCTTCGAGCATGTAACCCCAAGATCCACGTAAGGCAAAAGTTGGAAAAAATCATTGGCAAGAATGGAATACTGCTGGAAATCAAAACAGACAATGGATTGCCATTTCAAGGGTGCGCGTTTAGAAAATTGGAACCCATCGGAGATTGATCACTTGCCACAATCCAATGGTGAAGTAGTTCAATGTATGCAGATCCTAAACAAAACCCTACGAATTGGAGTGAAACAAAATTAAGACATGAAGTGGCCCCTTCACAACATTTAGAGACTTTATGGTACTCCTGACACTCTAACACTCAATGTGCACCAGTCACACTGCTGTTTGGGAGTCAACATTTCAGCAGCTCTACTATGGAGTCCCACTCACTAGATGCAAAGGCGTGAAAGGGATAAGGAAGGATACAAACAATCGAATCAGTTGAAGAAAACTAAGAAGGATACAAACAATGAAGCCAGTTGACGAAGGCTGGCCACACCACCAGAGGGGCAAAAGTACTAATCTGGGATCCCATCCAAGGTGGAAATTCCATGCTCCTCATTAGGACCTTGATCCTTGATCCACCCTTAGCACTATTAAGTGCTCAAAGGTTAGTACCGCAATTGTAAATGGTCATCGGGTGTTATTCTATGGCACTGCACAGACATGACTAGACACGTTATTCTGCCACTATTTTTGCATTAATAGGTTGTTTTGAACCGGTGACAAGTTTCAGAAATCGAATAAAACATTACGAGTACATCGAATTGAGTCACTACAGGGGTGAGTTCGGATTGCCATTCCAATGCACACGTGCATACTTGGCTGTTGACCGCACCCGCAGTTACTAACCCTCAAAATTGTCGTTTTTTATTACAATTAGGTCCCGGCTGGGATCTCTGTAAGTTGCTTCCATTCACTTTCATCACGGTGTCACTGTCCTTGTATATACATAATTACCAGCAAATCGCAGGTATTTTAAACCCTTTTTCTGAAATTATACTTAGTTTCCCATAAAATGCGTTGGTCCATAGTTTTCAAAATCTTTATTAAATTTCATTTTTCAGGTGCCCCATATACAGTCAGTCCTGAAGAGACCTTCTATCCATACAAGGTCGAAACGTCGTCGACAACTTGTAAAGAAGCAGACCGTTTTTTAAGTTGTCATTATTGGTCAACTTGAATATTAATTTTGAAATGAACCAATAGGTCGCTTTCTTTCTTTTCAAAAAACGAATTTAAAACAGAATCCCTATGTTATTTTCCTTTTTTGTATGAATTTTTGTAAATAAGTTGTTTTTTGTTTAAAATCATTCACTTGGGACACAAATTCACTGTTTTCTAAATGTATAAGTGTATATAATATGTGTATATTGTCTATATGTGTAAAATCAGTAATTAATCTGGCTGGTATTCAAATATATTCTTCCAGTGTATATACCACCTACTTGCCTTTCGTCTGTTTTCGAATCACCTACATTGCCATTGTGCAGCAACATTATCATATTATTTGAGTAATTTTCCACAGGAGCCATTGTTTTTTGTAGAAACACTTTTACCCAGGCTCCCAGTGAGTAGGGTTCCCCTGTTAAATTCCTAACCTCATTAGGAAGGTTCATAGCTTGTCATCACTCTAAAGGGGTGTTGATAATGGCACCAAGAGCAACAGAGACTGTCACCCAGAACATCTTGCTGTTCAAAGGGATCACAAGTACGGAGCCTTCATTGATGCCATCACACACAGGGGCACAGCTGTGAGTCGAGAACCCCAAAGAGGAACAGTGTGAATGGGCCCCGCCACTGTCACAGGCACAGAGTGTGCCAGACCTCTCCATGTGTTGCTACTCCACCTGATCACACAACTTTGCCAAAGAGCTGAAGGCGTCCTCACTGTCAGTAGCCAGAGATATGCCCTGCCCCTGCACCTCATATCCAATCAGAGACTCCTAGACTATGTGTGGTAACTGCATAGGCATTTCCTATTTGTAGAGTGCCACCCAGACTCTGCTGAAAAATGTAGCACCTTTCATCCCGAATGCCGGATGCAGCCTGAGGGCTTCAATAGAGGGAGGACCGATTGCTCTTGGTCACTCCTTGTAAGACAGTATATGCTGCATGTCTGTGCGATTACTGCAAGCAGAGAGTGCGCCCTACAGCTAGAACCCATGGCCACACACCCAATGCTGGCGATGAGGATGGTCGTCATCCCTGCGGCTGTCGGCCGCCCACTTACAGTGGGGCTGGAGGCATAATAGGCTGTGTGTAGACTCTGACAGTGGTGAGTCCGGAAGCTTAATGCCTCGCATGGCTCCAGCTGAGGCCCATTGAGGAGGTGTGGCCCTGTGCAGTCTCCAGCTGGGGAGCAGGAGCCAGCTGGGAGCAAAGTTGCAGCACTGAGAAGCGACCCAGTAACCTCCCTGTGTGGGCACGCATGTCTGAGCAGCGCCATGTGCTGGTGGTCTCCAGGCACCGCATGATGTGGGCAAGAGGATTTCCTGGTCAGAGGACAAGTACAGGACCAGCCGCACGACAAAGGGTGCTTCATATGAGGAGCACTGACAGGGACATGCTGCTGAGCCGCCTACAGGCATGACTGTGCTCAAGCCCACCCATGGAATACTGAAGGTGAGGTATGCTGCCTAACTGCGAGTCTAGTAGGTCCTGTGCAGAAAATAAAAAAAGAAATAATTAAGAGGAACAGGAGAGACATAAGGGGAGAGGTCAAGGACACCGTGAACAGGGGAGCAAAACGTAAACCACGCAGGAGGCAAACTGAATTAGGGGTGTGCAGCAGGAGCAACATCCTACGCCCTTTGACCTGCCACCACCAGACCCTGCTGTAACCTTGACACCAGCCCCACTAAGTCCATATCATAGTAATGCCAAGCACCACCTCCATCAGCCGCCCACACCCACTCATTGGTCATGGCACTGCCCCGTTCAGTGAGCTGGCGGACCCAGCGACTGCGGTGCCGCACTAGCGGTCATGGGTTGGTGGCAATTGGAGGCACATTTGTGAGAGTGATTATTGATACATGGACCTCTGTCAATGTAATGGACTTGTCACAGCTTGGCGAACCAAAACCTCGCCCCAAGCTTGAACCACCGAAAGCAGGAATCTACACATATGTTGGCATGGAGCTGTTGCAGCTGATAGGAGTTGTGGCCGTAATGGTGAAAAGCGATGGAAGATCCAAGTGAGCTCAATTCCATGTCTTGGAAGGAGGCCCCGGCAACCTGTTAAGTTGCCACACAGAAGAGGACCTGGGGCTTGTCTTCTTTGCAAGGCAGGTTCACGAATCCCATGCCACCATCATGACTGAGTTTCCTCAACTGTTCAAAGGACTCAGGTGGCTGAGGGACACCAAGGTTTGTCTATGCATCGACAAGACAGTTAAGCCCACTGCACTACAGCCCCAGAGGGTCCTGAGTCACCTGCTCCTCTGATGGAATAAGAACTGTAGAACTTGGAACAACAAGGGGTGCTAGAGAAATTCACCTGCCCTACCCCCTGGGTCTCACCCCTTGTGATTCTGCTAAAGCCCAAATAGCCTGGGGCAATCCACTTGTGCGTGGACACGTGGCTCCCAAACAAAGCCATTCAGAGAGAGTGGCACATCACCCCCACGATGGACGGCATTGTCACAGGCCTGAACACAGCTCAATGGTTCTTGAAAGTTGACTTAAATGCTGGCTACCATCAGCTAGAACTAGAGCTCGCCTGTCAATACATCACTAACTTTTTAACCCACATAGATCTCCGAAGGTATCAGAGGCAGAACTTTGGGATAACCTCTGCAGCAGAGGCTTCTAGAAATATGTATGAGTTTAAAGTATTACTGTTAAATCACATTTGACTAAAGACAGGTTTGATATCAGAGGCTGCGTTCCTCGCCCGTGGATGGCATTAGCAGATGCAAAAGAACCACAAGGTCTGTAGCAGAGGTGTTTCAGAACACCATACAGGAGACACTATCTGCCCTGGTGGGTGTACTGAACAATAGCGATGACATTTCAATATTCTTCGACACCCTAGAGGAACACTATGTGAGACTCAGAACCATGCCCTAGCGGCAGTCGACTGTGGGTTGACACTCCATCTTCAGAAGTGCTCCGTCTACGAAAACACGATAGAGTTCTTCTGATATATCTTCTCAAGAGAATGGCTGCTGGTCGACCCGAAGAAAGTGGAAGCAGTACAAGCAGGATCAGTCCCCTGAAACGCCACTGAAGTAAGGAGTTTCTTTGGCATGGCAAATTCATCCCGAACTTAGCCACTCTGTCTGAGCCGTTGAGGGTTTTGATGAGAACCGAAGCACTGTGGGAGTGGGACCTGAGTACTGACTTGGCAAATGCCAAGTGAAGGAGGTGCTGGTAATAGATACGGAACAAAGGACAATGGGCCAACTCTGGAGAGTCAAGGATGAACTGAGTACCAGTAGAGAAGGCATATTACTCGGGAGAAGACAAACTGTGGTAACCCAATGTCTCTGGGCCAGGGTCTTCGATCTGGCTCATCAAGGCCACCAAGACATGGTAAAAACTAAGGCAAAACTGAGAGACAATGAGTGGATTCCCTGCATGGACAACTTGATGGACGAAAAGGTGCGGGGTTGCCATTCATGTGCGATCACTAGCGGGGACCCTTCCCGAATGCTGATAATCACAGAAGAACCATCTTTGAGTCCCTCGTCCCAGATCAACATGGATTTTGCGAATTTCCTGGATGGCTGGCTCATGGCAGTAATACCTAGTATCCGATGGTCGAAATAGTACAGTATACTACTTTCTTCAAAGTAAAGTCCATCTTGGCAAATGTTGGGCCTCCCAGATGAAGTGAAGAGAGACAAGGGGGCTCCCGTTCCAGAGGAAAGAGATCAGACAATATGTGTGATAACTAAACATCTGACATCAGAAAGTGAGGCCTCATTGTCCCCAGGCCAATGGAGAGATGGAGTGCACCCTGAATAGGACATTCCACATAAGCGTAGACAATGGGGAAGATATGGAGGGTTGCCTCCACCAATTCCTGCGTGCCTACTAGCAAACTCCACATAGCACTATGAGCTGTGCTCGGGTAGAGCTGTTGATGCGAAGGGCCACCAGAGACAGTATCCCGGTAGGGCCTCCGTGGCAACCTGCAATGTTAGATGTAAAGGCCACTCAGGGGAAGAAAAGGAGTTCATACAACATAGCTAGTCCAGCCCGGTGAACAACAGTTTCAGAACTGTCAGTGGGGGAATGTAGTCATAATGTGGGACCACCACCCAGGGTGGAAATTCTGCACCTCATTTGAAAAGGAGGTTTGGAGAGTTGTGGACAGCCAAGGGACCATAGTCACTGTCCAGCGGGGCCACGCAACTGTTGCCCTCGATGTGTCCTGGTTCAAGCAAATGGAGTCCCTGGCTGGGGAACTATAAGGTATCCAAGAAGGAGGAGACGAAGTTAGTATCCCTGATGCGCGGTACCTTACCATTACCACGAAGGTACTCGAGAGAACAGCTTCACCACCGCTGTGCCGTCGCACCTGTCAGAGGGGTGTGAAAGACAATCCCGTTCTGTCACATCAGCGGCTGTACATGAGAGGGAGAGAGTGGGAAACCAGAGGTGTGCACTTCACCCCACCGCAGAGCCAAGTCATAGACTTTGAGTTTATGTGTGCTCTGAATAACTGTTGGATTATTTTCAGCAATTAAAAGTTGGAAGGGATGCAGAGTTAGGGTGACCAGAATTTTAAAGTAAAAACACCGGGACATTTCCCAAAAATAGAAGAAGGACTACACTTTTACTTAAACCCAGCACACAGAATGGCAGTGCTCCTTAGCAGAGAATTATAGAAGAGCCAGTAAGAACATACAACAAATCCAGTTACATGCCTGTTAATTAAATTGCTTTCTTATATCAGCTGCTAACTATCCCTGCTTTACAAAACATAAAAGGATACCTCCCACCGTTTTCAGTCCACTCTCTCTAAAAACCGGGACATGACCTTAATTTCCTGAAATCTGCCGGGACAGCTGGGGGAAACCCGGGACTGTCCGGGCAAATCTGGGACGCCTGGTCACCCTATGCAGAGTGCCACCTGGGTTTGACTGTAAAATATAGCACCTTTCATCCCGAGGGGCGGGCTCGGCCCGAGGGTTTATATAAACTGAGGAGCGACCGCTTGTGGTCACTCCTCGGAAAACAGTATATACTGCTTTTCTGTGTGATTACTGCGAGCAGTGAACGCAAGGGCGTAACACAGGCCCATGCAGCCCCCGCGGTGCGGGGGGGTGGCCTCACCCTCCAGGGGGCCCCGTCAGCACCGCACTTCTGCTGGGGAGCTCTAGATTGAGTCCTGAGGGGGCCCCTTCACGTACCCTGCAGGCCCCCCCCCCCCCCCCCCCCCCCTCAAGGTTCGTTACGCCACAGAGTGAACGCGGCCTACGGCTAGAACCCACGACCACCCATCCAACAATATTGAGTGTAGATGTCCTCGTGGGGTTCAGATGTAATACAAAGAGGGAAGGGGTGCAGTGTATATAACACACACCCCGAGGCTGAACCCCCAGACCCTATACGTAGGCCTTGTATCAGCCATTACAGAAGAGGTTCAGAAAGGAGGAAAGGAGAGAGAGACACACTGTGAGGGAAAGAGACAGAATGACAGAGAGAGACAATCACACAGACAAGAGTGAGTGATAGAGAAAGCGAGACAGGCTGAATGAACGAATAACGGGAATGTAAATGTAAACGAATTTATATAGCGCAAATCAACAAGCAGTTTCTAAGCGCTTGCTTAGGGAACCCGTCCTGGTACTCCCCTGTGAGATGATAACCCCCAGCAGGGTATCCGCAAGGTGAAAGCCAGGCATCCCGCGCAAGGGGCCGTTGTGGAGATTAAGCAAGCTATTGCCCAGAGTCGCAGAGTGTGAACCCGTGAATCGAGTAGGCACCCGGAGCGAGAATTAGCGAGTCCGTGGACATTTTAGGACTCAAGACCCCACCAAGACGGGAATTGAACCCTGGGCCCGGGCTGACCTCTGCTTTCAGGTCTGCCTCCTCTAACCAGTGAGCCACACTTCTCCACTGGAAGAAAGCACGAGAAAGACAGAATGAAAAAAAGAGACGGTAAAATAAATAAAAAGAGCAAAAGTGAAATACCTAGAGATAGATGAACCGCAGGGCCGATACAGTGAAAGAGCGAGAGAAGGAGCGAGAGAGAAAGAGTGGGAGTTCGCGTAGGAGACTGGGAGGGGAGCGCACTCGGACAGTGTCTGCCCGCGTCTTTTCCTGTCTTTCGTTCAACATGTGATTATGGGTTCCTTCATACCTACTTGAAACATTATTTTCGTCTGGTGAATCAGTTAAAGGTCTGTTTTCTGAAACAAACAGGGTTAGGACAATCTATTCTTACAAAAGGGCTTGAAACAAGGACAGACGCTAAATATAAATATATATTTTTCACGGAGTGAAAATAAAAGCACTGACTGTTTGAATACAAAATATCCCTCCGTCCAAACAGAACAACTGCTGTGTTCGAAATTTAAATAACAGACACTCAGAATGCATACCTTACAATATTCTGTAGGTCATATTCAACCTTTTAAAAAGAATGACAGAACACTGGCTTTTGGGTTGTAGACATATGTACGAGTTTGCAGTATTACTGTCAACTCACATTTGACTAAAGACAGGTTTGATATCAGAGGCTGCGTTCCTCGCCCGTTGATGGCGTTAGCAGATGCAAAAGAACCACAAAGCCTGCAGCCAGACAGCGAGGTCATAGTCCGGGCCATGGGTGTGGAAGGGAGGAAAGCCACACGAGAGATTGCACGTGTGGAAGAGGAAAGTATACAGCTCTATCACCATTGTGTGTGTGTGTGTGTGTGTGTGTGGTGGGGAGGGGGGGGGGGGGGGGTCGCATGTTCGAGTGTGTGTTTGTTACACATATATGTGGGGTTTGTGACCTTTTGTGTGTGGAGGGGGTTCTACTACAAGTGTCTTGAACGTGTAAGTGTGTGCGCATGATTTTGCATGTGTGTTCATGTGTCTCTTTTAAAACTCATTAAATAAATGAGCATACATGCTTGGAATTAGTGTGTAAATTTAAGTGCATGCGTGTATTTGATATATAAGTGTTTGTGAACATATTTATTTTTGTGTATATGCATCCTCTGGGTGGGTGTGTGTGTTTGCATTTGGGCTTGTTTGTACCAATCAATCAATATAACTTTATTCGGTCTGATTGGAGATAGCCATACAAGTACATAGAAATATTGCACAAAGTCATAAACACACATAAAATGTAAAAATAGTCTTGCATTAAAAACAGATAAAAACATATGTATATAAACAGCTTTTAAAATTCCTCAAGTGCAAGTCGTAATCAAATTTTAAAACACCACTACACTCATACAGAGAATGGCTGAGATTTGAAAGGCATGATGGGGAAGTGAATGGAAGGAGAGAGAACCTCTTATCAGGTCCACTGTGTGCTCCTACTAACCCCCAAAATTAAGCCAAAACACCTCAGACAAACTTCATATATTAAACCATAATTTTAGCGGATTAACCTAACATGGTTTATTTCTACCTTGCCTGCGTGTGTCAGGGTGTGTGTGCATGATTTTATTTTACATGCATGTGTGTGCCTGTGCATGTACACTTTAGAGCGCACGTGTGTTCATGAGTGGTGAGTTTACGCAACCTGGACCACCCATTATGCTGTCTCTGTACACAAGGGCATGGCGGTCTTTCATTGCCGAAGAAGAGGGATGGAATGCATCTGTAACTCCTTTTTGATTTTTGTTTGTGTAGCTGCCAGCCATTATGGTTCCACTGACATATTAGAATGTGTAATCCCTTCCTTTATCCCAGTGTTATCAAGATTGGAGTGCACGAAAATGTCACCACCCTGGTATGTTCCACACTTTATCAACACATTCCCTAATGTTTTTAGAACGCACACTAGATGCTTAAGTAACAGTGAAACCTCGCCATAAAAATCATTGCTGTCACGTTTTGTACTTTCCTGTGCTTAGTTGGAAGAAGACCTGGTCAATCCAGTTGGATACTACAATATCGTTGTCATCGTCTGGCAAAAATACCTTGTACTAAATTTCGATTACAAAAATATCACCCATTGTAGTTAATAATGGAAAATCGGCACCTACTGGAGTGATATTTTTGTACATCATATTAAGGCAACAACATTTATATCAAACTATATTTATTCTAACATACTACCAGTAGCAGCTGCTACTTAACGGCGGTGGAGGGGCGGGACAAGGGGGGGTACAGGGGAGGTAGTAAAAAGGGGAAAAAATCACTTACCTGTGTAACACCGCCTCCAGGTCCTCTTCGCCAGCTTCCAGGACTCCAGTGCAGGAAGCACCCAGGCTTCCAGACTCCCTTAGCCAATCACAACGCTGCTGAAAGCAGCGTTGTGATTGGACTGAGCTCCATGGTTCGGCGCTCAGAGAGGGACCGGGAGCCTGGACATGTTCTCCACCCAGGATGTAATACAGTCTGGGCAGAGAACATATAAAGTGTGCATGACTGTTAGGCCAGCTCAAGACGGCGGGCCTAACCATCATGCACATTTACAGAGTGCCACCGCTCCTCCCCCGTTCCCCTAACGCAGGTCAGCCCCATACCAGCTGAGCAAGAATGAAAAATAAAATAATGATATTAACAATGAGTCATTATCTTTTTTTTCACCTGCTTGCAGAGCAGTGGGGCCATGCTCCTTCGCCTTAGCGGAGGAGCCGCTCCGTATACAACAGGCAATCCATCTCCCAAGATTTACTTTTCTTCATAATTTGTCTCTTATCTTGCTTTTACACCCATTTTGTGAAGGGAAACTACAGAAGCTGTGGGCACTTGATAATTCCATTTTGAAGTTGTGAAATATCTGGCTTTTCACGCTATGTATTTTTTCCACATACCTTCTGTTAGTTGCTTTTATACTGCATGTGTTTTATCTCAATTTAGGATAAACTGTTAAAACAATAACGGTATTAAATTGACGCAACAGTTGAACTCTAATGAACTCGATCCTCTCTTGTTACCAGCTTTGGAAGAAAAACATGCCTGATGGGCTGCCATGCTAATATCTATGCCCTTTCTTACTTTAAAATGTTAGTACCATATTCTGAGAAGTACCTATTAAAGGTGCAGTACTCGCAGATGCACTACAAATTTGATTGAAAATATGAAAAGGAAAAAATAAATCCTCACTAAGCCAAACATCTCAGTAAAGAACTACTAGACAAACTTCTGAAAAAGTTACTGTCCCAAAACAAAATAACTACAGAAACTAGCAAAAACTTTGCGGCCTCCTAGGGATACCACTGTGTGCACACTCACTCAGGGGAACTGTCGCAGTTTTGAAACGGCTTCAGGATATTGGAAAGATCTCCAAGCTTTCCTTTGTGAACGGGCAATAGGTAGAGGTAAAGTCCACCTCACTCCCTATCTCATTCCAAAGGCAAGTATGCAATATTTTATTTCGTTGCTTGCAGCAAGACAGAATATTCATACGAAGTGGCTAAAACATCTGTATCCTTGTAGGGTATGAAAGAAACAAAGCAGCTATGAAATTTGAGTTAGCGTGAGACTGTGAAGAGTAGCAATGGGAGAGGGGTGAGAGAGATTTAAGAGGGATGAAAAAGGTGGTGAGGGAGGTCTCTAAAAGTGGTGTAGCCAAAGAAGCATAACTTTCCAAGAGGCGTGGCCTATATACTTAAGGGCGCTGCCTTAAAGATGTAAACTAATGAAATATCAATAATTTCGTACTACCTCAATGCACTTGTTCAGCTACCTAATTCTCCTTGCTGTCCTTTGCAAAACCCTTCCCCGCCAAAGATCCACCAGCCACTCTCAGGCTGCCAATTACAAGTTGGGGATGTAGGTGAAGGGTTTCGCCAAATTTGATAATGCCCACCGACAGCCTATCAAATTCCCACAAGGTTGGAATGGGTGGCTGGCCTTGCTGTTGGATTTGAGCATGGCTAGGAGAAGTAGTAGGACAGGAGGATCCCGATGGGACTACGCACACAACCTTTGATTGTGATAGTCCCTAAAATGGTCTCCTTAAGTGTGGGCAAACACCACCAGCATTAGGGGAAGCCTAGGTTTAATTTTCCAGTAGGAAGCCAGAGAGCAGTTGCATTCCCAAGAGAAGATAATCTAGGGTTTCCTGAGGTATCTGAGAATACTGGGGCAAAAGGGCCAACAATCTCCTGAGGAGGGTTCAAAGAGTCCTTAAAGAGTTTGATATGGGGTCTACAACCAGCTGAGAGATGGAGGATTGCAATGTCACATCACTTCAATTAGTCATGTCACCTCGCTATGCTGGATAATGTGGTGAGTACCACCATCATCACATTCCAATATGGTGGCCGTTTGGCAGTCTACAGGCAGGTACAAGGATTCCATTATTCAGTTCGCAGATTGACCCCATTCAATGTGGCAAGGATTGGGTGAACAGAGGGTGAACTTTCCCCCTTAATTAAATCTTCTTTGGGGGTTCGCTAAGGATAATTGACGGCTCCACTTCCATTTCTTATTTATATTAATGGCCTAGATCATCATTTGTGCAATATAGGGAAAGATGTACCCCAATGAACTCATGTGCAATCCCAGTTCTTCTCTCTGCAGATGATGCAGTTTTAATCTCTAGAACGGGCAACGCTGTACAACTTCTTTTTTTTTTTTTTTATATTTTTAAAACCTTTATTATAGTAAAGCACACAGCTATTCAGCCTAACATCCCGGAGGCAAGGCAGCATGGTATCAGAAGAAGTAGTGCGCAAAGCGATTCATATCAGGACAATGCAGGTTGTTTTTTATTTTATATAGAAACAAGAACTTAAACAGAGGCGCCCGAGGGCGCAGAAGAAAGGCAATGGAGAAGGAGAAATGCCCATGAGTCAGTAGGAGGCGTCAGAGGCCAGGTAAGATTTAGAAGGAACGTTAGTAGGATGTAAGGAAAAGGGGGGGGAAGAAGGAACAGGAGAATTACAACATGAGTAGCATAGCTGGTGTCAACGACTACGGTGATAGGTGTTCATCGCGGGGAATCGGCTCTGGTGACAGGCACAAGTCGCCTCTGTAAGCATTCCATGCCCCCCACACCTTATTCCATGTCTGAGGCCGTCCCCTGGCAGTATACACAGTCTTCTCACGCAGCATACACCAATCCATATTGGCCTTCCATTGCACCACCAGGGGGGCCGCGTTGGATCCCCATTTCTGCGCTATGTCCCTCTTTGCAACCATGTTGCCCAGTGTAGCCCATCGAGTCTGCGCCGTGTTGTAGTCATTCGGCTCCCAGACATTGAGGAGGCACCTACGCGCCTCTGCAGCCAGCTCAACTCCAGTCACCTCTCTCATCACTCGATGCACTCTCTCCCAATAAGGGGCAATAGCGGGGCACTCCCATAATATATGCATAAAAGTAGTGAGGGCTCCACAGCCACGACGACAAAAGCCATCAGGCGAGAAGCCCATACGCACAAGCCGGGGGCCGGTAACATACACCCGGTGGAGGATTTTAAACTGTACCAGTCGCAGACGCGAGGAGATGGCGACCTCCTTAGGGGAGGACACAGCACACTGCCAGTCCTCGTCATCTAGTTCCAGGCCATCAGCTACCCACTGTTCCCGCAAGTGCTGGAGGAGGTCGGTTCTAACATTAATCAACTTCTTGTAGGACAGAGAGATGGCGCTATCTGGCATATGCCCGTCCAAGACCCTGTCCTCCAAGGGGGAGCTCTCAGGGATGTCGCCCTCCTCCGGTCTAGCGGCAGTTATCGCATGCTTAAGTTGGGCATAACGGAAAAACTCTGCTCCACTCAGTCGGTATTCTGCCTGTAGTTGCGGAAAAGTCTTGACTTCCCCCCTGGCCAGCATGTCTTCCACCCTCGAAATGCCTATGAGGTCCCATTTGTCGAAACCCTTGGTATGCCAGAGCTTGCCTAAGATATCTGAATCATACAGAGGGGTGAATTTCGTCAGTCTGCCCTGCCAGCCCTGTATCTTATTGATCGTTCTCCACGTGTGGACTGCCGCCTTGGTCGGGCCTGTGAGGCGCCGATCGAAGGATCGGGAATAGAGGGCGCGGTAGTAATTGCCTCCTTGCAGTAGCCATCTATCCATAGCATAGCCCGGACTGTCCACAGGACCGTAAAGGCCATGGTTAATAGCGGTAAGTTGAGAGGACCAGTAGTACCTCCGCACATCTGGTAACGCAATGCCCCCATCATACCACGGCATCGTAAGCTTCGGGACAGCGACACGGGGCCGACCATCCCAAAGTAGGGCGCGCTGCAGGCTCTCAACCTCCCTAAAATAACGGGCCGGAACAAGGTCCTGAGTATTCTGCAAGGCATACAAGAACCTGGGCAGGGACATCATTTTGAATAATGCCGCCCGACCCAGGAGAGAGAGAGGAAGCTTGCGCCAACTCTCCACGTCTCTCCGCAATCGGTGGAGCGGTGGGAGTAAGTTGTGATCATACCTCGCCTTAGGATTATTCGATATATAGATCCCTAGGTATTTGAAGCCCTGCCCAGCCAGTGGTATACTGCAACCTCTGGGGAGGCGAGGCGTGTCACCCTTAAGGATGTAAAGGGAGGATTTGGCCCAATTAATAATCAGGCCAGAATAGCGCCCAAACAACCTGAGCACGTCACACGCCACAATAAGCGACTTACAGGGGGAGGTGAGGTAAAGCAGGATGTCATCCGCATACAGGGAGACCCTGTCCTCGAAGCCCGGGGACCAGGAGATCCCATGCAAGCCAGGGTGCGTGCGTAGCATAGCCGCGAGGGGCTCCAGGGCCAACGCAAACAGGAGTGGAGACAGGGGGCAACCCTGTCTGGTGCCGCGGTGGAGCGCAAAGGGAGCAGACATGCGGCCATTAACCGTGACAGCAGCCAGAGGGCAAGCGTAAAGAAGTTGCACCCAGCCCAGGAAGCCCGGTCCAAACCCAAGCTTTGTCAGTACCGCCCATAAGTAGCTCCACTCTAGGGAATCAAAGGCCATTGTGGCATCAAGGGAGGCAAGTACCGCCGGTTCCGTAAGGGCGTGAGCTCTGGCCATGACCCCGTGCAGACGTCTCAGGTTGAGGGCAGTGTTGCGGCGGGGAATAAAACCGGATTGGTCCGGGTGTACCAAGTCGCTAATAACCCCGACCAGCCGATTAGCCAGTAGTTTAGCCAGGATCTTGGGCTCCGCGTTGAGGAGAGAAATGGGGCGGTAGGATCTACAAACATCCCGCGGTTTGCCTTCCTTATGGATGACCACTATGGTGGCCAGCCGCTGGTCCAAGGGAAGGACACCCTCCTCACGGGCCCGAAGGAACATACCCCTCAAATAGGGGGAGATCACATCCGGCCGGATCTTGTACAATTCAACCGGCATGCCATTGGGGCCAGTTGCTTTACCCGCTCGCAAGGCGCGGATCGCCAAGGCAATCTCGTCCGCGGTAATATCTCGGTCCATGTCGACACTTTCCTCTTCCGAAAGACGAGGGAGGTCAATCGCCGAGAGGAACTCAGCTGAATCGGCCTCGGAACGATCCGAGCCGGATGTATACACACCCCGAAAATAATTCGCAAAAGACTCGGCAATGGCACTCGGATCTGTGACCACCACTCCGTCCTCGCCCAGGATCTCCGGGACCACCCGGCTTGCCGTCTCCCGCCTGTCCAACCAGGCCAGCAGTTTACCGGCCTTATCACCGACATCATAAATGCGGCCTTGCTGCTCCTTGGCCAGAACCAGGGCAGCATTCGTAGCGAGATCATGATACTCCGAATGTTTCAGAGAGAGTTCGTGTAGGAGGGAAGGGTCAGGCTCAGGCCCCAGACGGGACTCGAGATCCAAGACTTCTTCTTCCACATGCAGAAGGTCGGCATCACGAGCTCGTTTAGCCTCTGCAATGAGAGCTAGGGCTTCACCCCGCAAAACAGTCTTGAATGCCTCCCACAGGGTGACCGCTGAGCCAACGGAGCCCACATTTTCAGTGAAATATAGGTCGATGGCCTTAGCCAGGAGTGCTCGCATTTTATGGTTGCGGAAATACCAAGGATTCACCGCCGCCGGACGGCTGGACAGGACGACACCGAAATCAAAGGAGACCCACAGCGGCGAGTGATCGGAGACGCCTCTCGCCAGAAAACGGGCCTCGGAAATGGCAGGCGACTGCGCCGCCAGGGTGAGCACATAGACTATGCGGGACAGGCTCCCATGGGCACCGGAAAGGAACGAAAAGTGGCGGAGCGCAGGATGCAGTAGCCGCCAACAATCCACCAAACCCATAGAGTCAAGGAAGGTCGGCAGCCA
Organism: Lissotriton vulgaris; assembly: GCF_964263255.1. Taxonomy (NCBI): domain Eukaryota; kingdom Metazoa; phylum Chordata; class Amphibia; order Caudata; family Salamandridae; genus Lissotriton; species Lissotriton vulgaris. Next base: position 1,299,444,925 of record NC_141691.1, read on the forward strand.
CATTTGGGAGCCCTGTAGGTCCCTCGGTGGCTGGCGATCAAGGGCGCCAGAGCAGACTGAGTTGAAATCTCCCCCTAGGATCAATAAGCCCGAAGGCAGGGACAAGATGGCGCTACCAAGGTCCTGGAAGGTGCTAGATTGAAGGCCTGGGGGAACATAAACCGAAAGCAGCGCCAAGGAGCGCCCCTCCCATCGTCCCGCCACAGCAGCGTAGCGTCCTCTGTCATCAAGTAGCGTGACGTCTATTTCAAGAGGAAGGGACGCACGCACAAGGATGCCCGCCCCCCGGGAACCCGAGGAGAACCCAGAGTGGGCAACCATTTTGTAACCCTTACGATTTAGGGCCCTACAGGAGTTTCCTACCAAGTGCGTCTCTTGCAAAAGCACAACATCAGGCATGTGCCTCTTTATCAATTGAATTACCACCCCTCTCTTAACTCGGTCCCCTAGGCCATTGACATTCCAGCTAAGCACTTTCAATTTCCTACCCCCCATCATCCAGCAACCCGCCCCACCCGACCCCAACCAACTCAATCGTCAATTGCACAGTAAAACACACAGACCATTGCCTCGAGAAAGAGAAAGAGATAGAACAAACAAACAATAAAACTTGCTAAATTGCACCCCCCACCCTGCACCCCTGCATATGACTAAAAAGCCCCCCCAACCAGCAGTGTGCCTGTCGCCCCATAACTACTCTACAAGAAGATACCCAGAGGAGTGAGGAATCTCCGCGAACACCCCCCGCCACCCTCCATGTGCTGACAGGAAAGGTAATACGGCATCTTAAAGCTACATTCGATAGTCAACTGAGGCAAGCAGTACAGACGAGGAATCACCCACTAAGAGCCAAGTCTCATAGGTCCGGGCCGCCAGCAGCGCCACCCTCATGGTCCTCCTGTGCGTCTCTGCGCGTCGATAAAGTGTCCAGCCAGTCACTTACGTTTTCAGGAAAGTCAAAGAAAAGGGCACGACCCTCGTGCTCGATCCGGAGCTTGGCAGGGAACATCATGGAATACTTGAATCCCAGGTCCCGCAGTCTCCGTTTTACCCCTGCGTAGCTCTGGCGCTGTCGCTGAACCGCCCTGGTGAAGTCCGGATAGAAATGGACATCAGCATTCTGAAATTTAAGCGGTCCGTGTCGTCTGGAAGCCTGCAGGATCGCGTCTCTGTCACGGAAGTTGAGCAGCCGGGCTACGATGGGTCTGGGTGCCACGCCCGACTTCGGCGGGCCACCCGGCACTCGGTGGGCTTGCTCCACCGAGAAGAAATTACTGAGGCCAGGCGGCGCCAGATGAGTCTTGATCAGGTCTTCCACGAGGAGGTCCGTCGTTGCCTCCTCCGAACCCTCCGGTACACCGACAATGCGGACGTTCTGCCGCCTGGCACGGCTCTCAAAGTCATCCAGCCGCCTTGCAAATTGCTCCGCTGTCCTCTGCAGGTTCCGGACTTCAGTTTGTAAGTCCGAGACGTCTCCCGTCAGACTGGACGTCTTGATGTCCAAGTTCTTGACTCGATCATTAGTTTTACCCAAGTCGGCTCTAATGAGAGTCAGATCAACGGCCATGCCATCCACCTTGTGCGTAAGGACTTCATGCTGTTGCTGCATATCCGCCCGGAAACTTGTAATAGCACCCAAAATTTCACTCAAAGTGGGCTCAGAGCCGTCCGGCGAGCCCGAGTGCGGGATGTTCTTGGCAGAGGGCCCAGTAACAGGTGGCGTCTTTGGTTGGGTATAGCGCTCAATCTTGTTCTGTTGCTGCTGTGATTTGCCGCGGACTCCTCTGTTCGATGTCTTATCGGGGTCCCCTCTGCCCGCCATGTTAGGTCCAAGAGAACAAAGGGCTATGCCAGGCAAGTCCGAGCCCAGGGAGCCGGAGATTTGTCCGGGACAGACCGTAGAATGCCGTCACAGGGTCGCTCCGCTGTCCAGTACACCTCGCCGCTGGCGAAGGCAGGCAGGCACTCCGCAGAGCTGCAATGCGTAGTGGTGGAGTCCAGAGAGACAATGGCACCGGGCTGGCACGGAGTCCCACTCGACGTAGCCCAGCGTAGGAGACACCGATTCGGGATCCGAAAACGGTTCTCGCCTCAGTGGACCATCAGCAACAAGTATCCACCCACGTGGATCAGGATTACGGGCAGGATAGTTGCGAAGGATCGGAAGGTCCGCGGAGCTCCGAGCTTACGCGGCCATCTTGGTTGCCCGCGAAGCTCCTCCCCCGCTGTACAACTTCTTGATGCTCTTCACTCTTTTATGGGGTGGGCTAGATCTTAAAACCAATCTTGGGAAATCATTTGCAATGAGCATAGGCCCAAAAACGTGAAAGCAAGAACATTTCACCTAGGAGGGCCAGTGATTAGCAAATTAACAACGTTTACATATTTAGGATTTCCGTTGGATTCCCAGCTAAATTGGAACAGCATGTTTAATACAAGGGTGATGTAATGCCCGAGAGCCATGGAGTTAGTTCTTAGTTTTGCACGTCAACTTGGACATAAACCTGTAAAGGAGCTAGTTAATATCTATAAAAGCAAGTGTGTCTCAGTGGTAATGTATGGAGCTGGAGTCTAAGGGTGTAGGGGTGCAAACCAACTACAGCAGGTTGAAAATACATTTCCTCGTCCCTTACATTTGTGGACAGGAGTGTGAGGGAATTCTGAATCCTATTTTTTTACAAAGGAATTGCTGATGGATTGCCTGGCGTTAGAACATTTTATGACAATATCCTGGATTAAATATATTAAAAGTGTTTGTTTAGATCTGGGTCTGGTGGAGATGTTTCACAACCTGGAGGATATTGATGCACCAACCAAGATGCAGGTTAAATAAATGTTCCTGGAAAGGCAAGCTAGACTTCACTATGAGAAGTTTGACAAACTGTTTTCCAGCATTAACTAAAGTCTAATTTAACAGTCTCCAGACTACGAGTTTTATCTGGTTAGTGTCCCAAATGTTAAGCATAGGTTTTATCTTACGAGATACAGTTTTCACCGTATCAATTTTTTTGTAGCATTTCCCAGACAGGGTGATTGGAATGCTTCATTGCCAAAGTGTCTTTGCGAAAATGTGTCCCCTCAAAGGACTATGCACGTCATGATTTTCTGTCAGCTATAGTACTGTTCGAGCAAGTGCTACCTGGTAACAATTATGCCAATCACAAGTATCAGATATCACAAGGAAGCTTTAGTGTATTTGCAACATCTGAACAATCTGCAAACATGTGCTGCTGTAGTAAATTTTATGATCTGTGCCTTGGCGATTAGGAATAGATATGGCACTTTATAAGCTGTTTTGGGATTTGTTTTTAGGTATCTATCTTGGAAAAAGTGAACGAGAATTGTTTTTAAAAATGATTTTATAGTATGTTCCATGTATTTTGTGCTATTGTATTTGACTTATTCTTTTTACTGATGTACCCTTTTATGGATTCCAAGCCGAACAAGGTTAAATGGTGATGATTATAACCCCATGAACGCGTCTTGTAGTTATTGGCCAGGGGTCAGGTGGGAACCTTGAAAAGGGCTAAATCAAAACCTCTCTGTCTTCTACTCATTTAAAATGTATGAGTTGAAGGGTGTGGCGGTGAAAAGCACCTTTATCAACGTTTTTAGATGCAGAGTTGTGTATTTAATCTGATGAGCCCCTTCACTTATTTCCATTCACCTAAGAATGTCAAGTTTGAGAAACACCTCTCAATGGGGTTATGGGGGGCAGTCAACCGTAGGGCGGTCTGCCCCCCAGGGATCTTTGGGAGTTGGCGTAGTCAGAATTGACCACCCTCCCACTTTCTGGGTTTGGGCTTCCCTGGAGCCCATTGTAGCCCAATGTAAGTTTCTAGGGGACTTATTTTGGGTTCCTGCCACAATCTTGATTTTGGTGACCTGGTGGCTAGTGGCAGTGAGCTCTGGCAGCTTCTTTACTGGTAACTTGTCTCTGTTTTCTGTCAAGAAGGGTGTTTGTGACGGTGTCTAATTATGAGAAAAAAGCAAAGCCTTCTGCAGGAGACAGGTTGCTCGGACCTGGCTGCAGCGGTTGAAGAGGCAGCTGGCTGTCGCGGCATCCCTCGGACTGCAAGGCGACGGTTGTCATTTTTGGCTCACCATCCCGTAAACTGCGGGCGGCAGAGATGAGGCAGCGAGGCCACTCCTTACCTCAGCGTGTGGCCTCACATGGTGTTCGGAAAGGAGGGGGGGGGGACAGGCAGTGAGATAGTGGCCTTGTTGCCCCTAAGCCTGCATCTGTGCCTAGTAGGGGGAGGGGTGGCCAGGGTATGGCCAGGGCACTGCACCTGCATCTAGGGAGGCGTCTGTGCTTGATGATGCAGCACCTGCCCCCACTGATCAAGCGGCGGCCTGTCCGCGTGTAAGACATGTATACGGGACCGCAGCACAGAAGAGGTTAGGAGGGCGGGAGGCCACAGCAGCGCATGAAGAGTGGCAGACGGCGGATAAGCCACCAGCTCCAACAACATGGGGCATTTTGCACCAGAGGGAGGCCGTTACAGTGCCTCTCACTGTGTCAAAATTTACAGATGGACAATTTCAACAGTTGGAGGCGCAGTAGTGCCTCCGGCTGCCCCATTAGTACAGATTGGACAAATTGGGGAATGGGAGTCTGTATCAGGGTCTCCTGTAGTTTTTGAGACCCCCGGCAAATCAGCAAGAGAGCAGGAGGTTGGGAGCCCAGCACAGTTTTAGGGGATCTGGAAGGCCTATTTATTTATTTATTTTTAATATTTCTAAAGCGCTGCTTATACCCGTAGGCCCCACCACATAGGCCCAGGCCGGAGAGCGGGGGAGGAGTCACCAGCATATGGCAATGACCCCTGGCTGGGCAGATGGGATTGGCTGTAAAGGGCTTCCCTGGGAATACAAGAGAAATGAGCAGAGGGTGGAGCATGGAGATCTGGGATAGCAAAGGCCAGTTGACAGCACGAGGTGTTGGTTGGGGGTCCCCAGCTAATCTAGGGACAGGCTGCAGCCTTCATGGCGTCCATGATGGACTGGAGTGGTGAGGGGGAGGGAGCGAAGTCAGAGGACCTGGCGATGATGAGGACTTGCTGGGGTGACGGGTGCAAGAAGGGGGTGCAGGGTCAGCGGGCGATACCCCCTAGATGGTGGGGACATCGGAGGCGGCCAGGGTCAGTGGTCTTGGAGGCCCAAGTCAGAGGTAAGGGTGGACGGGGCACCAGCACAATATTCCAGTCCTCTTTCTTACAGGTGGAAGAATACTGCCTTTTTCCTGACTCTGGATTGCTAGGAGCTGCTCATGGACAAAGAGGGGAAGAGATGGCAGGGCCCAGGGCGGTTAGCCGGAAGTCAGTAGGGGACCCCGTCGCAGCCAGCAGAAGTAGGTCCTTTGGACCGCAAGACAAGCAGGTGGTGTCAGCAGACCGGTATGGTGGGGCCTAAATCGCCCCCCCGGCCATCGGGCGCCGGCCCATGGCACCATCTAGCACAACAACGTCACAATGCTTTGAGCACGAAGGCTCGAGCTGGGCCAGGGCAGAGGACACTAGAGGGGTGTCAATGTTGGACTATCGGGAGGACAGCCTCATGGAAGGCAAGGTACAAGTTGGGAAAGAACCTTTGGAGGAAAGCGCTGGAGCTCAGGTGGTGGGTGCCACTAGTGTATTACAGGCGGGAGAGGCGCAGCACAGTGCAGCGTCTGGGACATGTCCTTTTCTGTCATTGTCAAGATGAACTGCACAATGTCCTATGTTCTGTGCCACCCATCTTCCCTGTGCCCCAGAGGCCAAAAAATCCGACCAAGCCTGACCATAAGTTCTATTGGTTGACACAGCAAGGGATCCTATCACTAATTGTACCATCCTGTGTTGGCTACTGACCACAGCTCCACTGGTACACGCATCTTGCATCTGTCTGCTCCCTAGACCAGCCCACGGAATAGCTCACACTGGAAACGCTACTAAGCATCCTCAATGCAAATGTCTCTTCCCAGCATAGCCCGCGCCCTGAACGAGATATCATTCCGAAAGCATTGTGCTGTTCACGTTGGCAATTACAGAGAAGGGCTTGTTGCACATGACAATTGCAAGGAAACTAGCAGCAGGGGAGCTGGGCCAAAGGATGCTCGAGTGTTGGGCAAGGATGCAGAGCCGCATCAAGAGACCTCAGAGACCCCAATCATGGATTTTATTTTGCAGAATACTAAGGCAGCTGCCGTGGATTGTAGGGGAGAAGAAGAGGTGTGCATGTTTTCAACCCTGATGTCATGTTTGTTCTTGGGGGCCTTTCGGGTATCCGAGCTAATTGGCTGCCGAGGCAGGGCTGGAGTGACATTGGAGGATGTTACCAGAAGAGAGAGTAGTGTGTGAGTGTGGTTGCTCAGCTTCAAGACAGACCAGCTCACAAGGAAAACCAGTGCTCTTGCAGGCATTCCTGGAGCTGGGTCCCTGCCAGGGCATGACTGTCTGTAGCGGGCACCAGGCTTTTCCCCGGTGGGCTGCCAGACAGCGGGCGCTTTTGGACACCTGGGGGGGTCAATTTTGTTACCCGGGGTGGTTTTGCAGCATGGCTGCAATATCAGCCCCTGTAACAAAAGAAGCAGTGGGGAGATGAGAGTGGTGCTTTCCACTAGCAACGAGTCCCCTGCCCAACCCCTCATGGGGCCATCTGAGCTGTTTGCCAGGGCCAATTTCGGTTCCCAGACTGGCCCTGGTCCCTGCCCAGTGGATTGGTATGACAAATGGTCCATATATCACTTGGTCCTGGGGGATAGTTTTCCAGCACCGGTCAGGGGGCAAGGTGACCACTTTTCAGCTCCTGTTTGTATTGCACAAGGCGCTAGCAGATTTGGTGGCCAACCCCTCCGAATTTGGGACGTACTCATTCTGGATTGGTGCAGGGACCAAAGCTGGTAATTGCGGCTAGGGAGCTAGTCCTCCGATTGCTTTCAGAGATATGTGCGCAAAACAACCCTGAGGGGGGGTGGGAGGACAGTGTGACAAGTCCTTCTATGAGAATATTTATAGTTGTTTTTGTTTCAGGTTTGGTGGCAAGACCAGCGGTGGAGGATGTGGCCATCTGGGCAACGGCGTAGCTAGAGATTCTGGCGCCCGGGGCTATCCCTCAGATTGCCGCCCATCGCAGGTAGCGGGTGGGGGGTGCTGTGAAAAAAGGATGGCAAGCACTTGAAAGAGGTCCGAAAGACATGTAGTATTGCCGCTATTAGTTGCCTCGATCATGCAAGTTACATGCACATACAGGACACGGTCCAAGGCTACAGAGTAGGTAGGAAGACACGTCTTTTGTACCTTTCACCAGCTCCCTCTGTGTTTTTCACTTTTCAAAGAAAGCAGGGGATGCAGTTGGCACGCAGAGCCACTACTGCTGTTAACCTACATCAGGCAATACATCAGGGGTGCCCGCCGCCATTCTGTTGCGGCAATCGATCGCACTGGCTGTGGCCGCCGGTGGTTCTCTACTCCACTTCTGGAAAAGAGCACACACACAAGGGCTACTTGGGTACAGGCCTTTTTATTAAATGAGCCTCCTCTGACCCAGAATAGAGAGACATGTTTCAGCTGACGGAGCAGCCTCCTCAGTCTAGTGTGGGCCATTTTGGTAAAAGCCTTTAAATATTTTAAAATCATAGACATAGACAAAGTTCATGGCATCGGAAATGTAAATATTACATTTAAATTATCTTAAAAACAGTGAATGCATACTGAATTACATTATTATTATGTACATAATGACTGTTAATATCGTCAACTGTATGATAAATAGTGCATCAAATAATATTTTTTTTTTAAGTGCATAGTGCAAAAACCGAACCATTGTAGTACATACAATAATTTAAACTTAAACACTGACACTGAAACGTAAATGCCTTTATGTTATTTTGAACCTAGTATTCCCCAATAATCACCATAGGCCATTGTATAAGAAAACATTGCGCTGGTCACATGGTTAAAAGATGTATAGCAATTGCGCTGCTCAAAACTACAATTTGAGGGAGACACACTACATTACGTTGAAATTGCACTGCACTTGAAAGCACCTTTGAGGTGTGCTCGTAAAATATTGTCTGGCTCAATATGAAAAACCGTAAACAGCTGTGCTAGTGTGCAATATCATGATTGGAAACATTTCCAAATAGTAATGTTAACTAGAAACATGCCACATATTACCTCAAACATATAGGCGCTGAAGTGCACACATTATTGCCACACTCCAAATGCACAATTCGAGCCTCAAGTTATTAGTCTTATAATGCACAGGCCAGGACTACTCATCCCATAATGCCTTAGAATGTTACTCCAATGGTTGGAGGCATCGCCTGTGTCGACATTGAAGATCGTGTATTTGTCCTGATAAACACGGGCATATAGGCACAAACTCGTTGCTGCAGCGTCTTTCTGAAGGATAATATCCGTTGCTTCATCCATTTTACTAGTTCACCGCCTTTAACCCCTTCGGCGCTTATGATGGAACCGTTCCGTCACGCGCCTCGGGTGAGCTGTGCTAGTGACGGAACCGTTCCGTCACGGCCCGCTCAACGCGCCTGCGCGGCGCTGATTTCACGCCTGTGCGGCACGCTCTATTGAGCGAGTGCGTTCGTGACGGAACCGTTCCGTCACTAGCACAGCTCACCTGAGGCGCGTGACGGAGCAGTTCCGTCACAAGCGCAGGTGAGCCGTGCGACCCCCCCCCCCCCCCCACCCCCTAGCACTGCGGCGGAATTGCAGCCGCAGTGAAGGGGTTAATCTAACACAGCGATTTCATGCCCGGACTCCCCAAGTGCTCAGAGTAGCTTTAGTCACCTGCATCCGAGGCCAACTGTAATGAGCATGCTGTGGCCCCCAAACTAGTGCCGCCTGGGGGAGCTAAACTACTTTATCTGGGTAGTTGGATATTCCTTCATAAAATGGGGGCAGCTGCAGGCGGCTCAGAGGGGATATGGTACTAATTTGGGTTTTGACTGGTGTTTGTTCCCTGTTACTTGGTGAGAAAAGGGGATCGTGAGATGGCACGATTTCATCGGGTGCCTAAATGGTATGTTGGTGGGAGGGAGATGTCCTGACATGTTGGTTTTCCACCTGGGGGGGAGAATGACCTAACCCTGGAGAAGGGCCGGGTCTTGATGACGGCCAAGAAGTGCGTTCTAAAACTGTTGAAGGCGCAGTGGTTGGGTTCTTTTGTCATATGGACAGAGTTTTTGCCCCACAGGCAGTGGAAGGTGCAGTGAAGCCAGCAGCAGTGGATAGGGCACGCAGAAAGATCAACAGGGAGATGAGTAGGTTTTGCAGGTACCTAGGTTTTGGCCACATTTGTCACTCAGATATTCAGTATGACGATGTTGAGTTTTTTGGGGGTGATGGAGTTCACCTCCCCTTGATAGGGATGGAGTTGTACCTATTGAAATTAAAAGAGGTAGTGGCAAGGGCGCTGAATATCCATAGGTAAGCAGAAAACCCTGGATAGATCGGAGGTGGGATCTGGAAGTGGGGGCAGACAAAATCAGTATGCAGACTTTTTCTGGCTGGCGGTGGCCTGGAAGGTTTTCCAGGGGGCTACAGAAGTTGGAGTGGTGCTACCATTGGGGAAACAGGAGAAAGGAAGAGAAGGCAGGAAGTTCAAAGTTCAGACATTGAGTTGCTTAGAGTACATTACTTTAAGCAGTTTTAGGCGAGAGTCAAGTTAAAGTTTGAAATGTTCGAATGCTCTTTAATTGTAATGAGATGCTTGAGGGGTGGGGTGTTGTGGGTGGGACATTGGCTAGTCAATTGGATGTTTAGTGAGGTTGTAGTTTTGTAGAGTATCAGCCCAGGTTTAAATTGTTAATTTGCACCTGTCTCAATAGAGAGGCCTTTTCCACAACTTACAGGATGGCCAGTGATTTCGCTGCTCCCCTATCTCGCAAATCAACGGAGGCAGATGTGGGTAGCAAGGAATACAACTTTACAGCCTTCCTCTTCTATGTTGTAATTTTCAAAACAATTTTAGCAAAAGTTGTATGTTACGTCCTCGGAGGGTGGCTGCCTGAAAGCCATGATTTCATTTTCTTGTTAGGTTCTCTCTTTTTTTTTTATAGAAAGACACACTTTACTAGCAGCAGTGAAGCCCACTCGACATGGCCCTCGCTGTGCTGTTCTTGTAAATTAAAACCTCGCTCCCTCGCGGGGTATGCTGGCAGTTGAGCAGGACCACTTTTACCTTTTATGGCCACAATGTCCAGCCAACGTTTGTTTTACAGCCACAGCCTCACATTTTTTCACTGCTTTTACTCGTTTCCCTCTCCATGTATTATGCTAAAAAATATATATTTCAGTCGAGCTGTAGCCATGTATGCTGGAGAAGCTTGACCTTTGCTAACCGACACAACTGTCAATGCGTTGAGTCACCTCACGAAGACACTAAAATGCTCAAAACAATAAGTCCATATCCCTTCCACCCACAGAACATCCCTACTGCCCTAATGATAAATCACATTACAGTATCCCTTCTAACTCAGAGCGTTACTTGTCTGGCACAGAATAGTAAACAAGCATTTGCAATGCAGGAGGTCTCGCATTTGCGAGTTTAAGCGATTGGCATTGTAAATGAAGATGCCTTTTATTAATCTGTGTTGATAATTAACACTTAATAAAAGACATTGTCATTTACAATGCCAATAGCTCAAACTCTTGTAAATGCGAGACCTATTGCATTTCAAAGAAGCGGCCGCCATTGTCCCAGGCTACTTGGAAAGTGAAAGCGTGCATGGAGCGCTGAATGCTGCAGGAAAGCATGTTGTGCCTGCATGAGGGAAAACTCATTAAAGAAAGTAGTACTTCCAGACTAAATAAGATGTACCGTGTAACAACCGAAGTAAAAGGGCCAGTCCTCATGGGAGGTTAAAAATTAATACAACGCCGTACTAAGGAGGGACTAACAAGCCTATTAAGGAATCAGAAGCCCGCGTTTACGAGGGACAATGACACAGGCCAATGTCAAATATGGGCTGAGAGAGGGCAGGGCTTCAAGTCCATGCTCGAATACAGCATGCCTCGCAGAGCAGTGCATGCGCTGCCCAGGCTCGACCTAAAAAGAGTGTTTGCACAAAGGATTGGTAAAGGGGTGTCCTCAATCAACCTCTGTCATATATGTTGTATTACATTGCCTTTCGGTCAGAGGTCAAAGTGGGTGGGATTTACTGGGAACAGCTTTCTAACGCCTTTTTTCTTTACCAATAGGTATTGTTAAAAAACACTCAAAAAAACACTGGGGTAGTTCCCCTACAGGCTGAAACATGTCGACCGTCTCACTCAGCGCCACAAGGGTAGTATCCTTTGCAACTACTCGGCGTGTTTTTTAACTTTTGATACCTAGATCTATAACTGAAAACTTTTTTCTGTGTCTAAGTAATCATTTTTAGCCACCACGATAATTTGAGCACTGCACTTTATGAACACTATTCAGTTGAGGAACAACTCACATAGACTTTCTATGTTATCCTGACACTAATATGGTCAGGAGAGGTTTTGAATAATCTTCAACTCCCATATGATGATGTTCCACCAACTGGGTGGTCTGATGGGATTTATTCAAACCCCTGTGACTTATCAGTTCTTTGTGCCATCTGCCACTATATCCTATTGCTTCACAGTCGCATGCCCATACACACACCACCTTTAGACTTGATCTACTCTCTTGTGTATTGTGTATTGTTAAAAAACAGCCACTTCTGAATGGTCAAGCTTCAGTTGCCTCAGGCAAAAAGGGTGTCAGGAGCCTCTCACACTGTGAAGCAGGAAATAGGGCAGACAACTAAAGGAGAAATGAGCCTTCAATTCAGGGTGACTGCAACTTGAGAGAAATGTCTATCCACGCAGCTGGTTAATTAGCAAATCTAAAGACTACTTGGGAGCCCCTATAGGATTGAGGTGTTAGAATCAATTGAAGCTTCATGGACACAAAGAGTTATATGTTTTAAGAGGTGCTGTAAGGGTGTTCCCAGTTCTGGAATGCCTCCTTGTAATGGAACTCAAGCATAATATGCATTATATTTTATATGCAGTTACCAGTAGGTGAAAGGCAACAAAATAGTTACAGAATATTTTGTTCTCTTTAGCTACGTCTCTGAGCCCACCCCCACAACCACTGACCCCACCCCCATTGCACTCTCACAGTTCCCATACTTTTTTAAGCACTTCGACTGCTGATTTTAGTTGCATTTATACAGTGTTCCATATTCCTCAGTGGGAACTGAAGTGCATTTTTGGACCGGTACCATGGTACTCCAAGGGAGTGATGTGCTTGGAACACCATGCAATCCTACAAGGGCAGTGTTTTGGTGTCGTGCATGAGGAGGAGAGTTGTGTTCATATCATGATTTGTTGCTGCGTTTAAACGTGAGGCAAAAGTGGAAACTAATTGAGGGATAGGACGCTGTGGCTTAAAAGCTTGTGACTGGATGGGTAAAGTGTGTGTGACTGCACTGCGGCCTATGTGGAAAGAGTTTTCATGAGACGTTTTTAGCTCAGCTTATGTCGCTGCAGGTTGAGGCTGTGCACATGCAAGCCTTAAATATCTGCCATCTTACAGTGGTCTGCTTGATAGAGTTAAAACTGGGAATGAGAACATCAACTAGTGGTGAATGCATGCATTGACTTTAAGAATGGTAAAGAAGCAAATCATGTATATAGACAGGACACAACTGGTAGTATTATAAACTTGGGGGATCTGTCGAGAATAACAAGGGGTACCCAAAGAAATGGGGAATATGTTGCCAGCTGCACAATATGCTCTGGAGAGATTGCTCGAGACCAGCACAAAGCAACTTATATCAATGTGAAGTATGCTACTACTTGTAATATATCCTAGTCGGACAGGCAAAAGTGGCAGGTGAGCCTCTCATATAAATAGTCGTACAACTGTGTTTTTGTTGTTTTTTCCAAGAGCCAAAGACGATTCTTCCATATTTGTGTCACAGGACCACCTGCAACCTTCATGCTACATTGAGCTGTGCCAATGCTCTCTACTTCTGAATAATGGCTTCCAAAGGCAAGGCCCAGAAAACCTTTAGAAAAAGGCATTAAAGAAAAAAGGCTTGACATACACTCAAAAGATAACATTCACTATCTGGTTCCTTCAGGAACTGAGGGCAAAGGGTTACTCTAAAAAAAACACAAGAGCCATTTTAATGTTATATTCTGATGCTGATATCCCAAGATGCTGCTACCATCTACAATAATTGCCAGAGTTATCTCAGGCCCTTCCAAACCATAAGCCTGTGGCCAATCAGTAACAGGGGCTACTGCCTTCCTCCATGAGTTATGACCAGGGCTGCTGCTCTTGCTCCATGATCCTGTGACCGAATGAAATAGCATCTTGGCCCTTCAGCATTGAGTACTGTATGAATTCTTAAAGTGTGCTTCTATGACAGTTTAAGACTCTCACCCCAAATCTCTCAGGCGGTATCCCCTGCACCAAATGTACAAAAGTATTCAGTTTCTCAATCAGCATGGAAAGAGCTCAGTAGTCTCAGGCACAACAGGGGCCCCCCTTTGATTACTGCAACTCTACCTATTGGTGTTTGCCTGAATATCCATTGCTTAGGCTTCAACTAATGCATGATCTAGATGCCCACAATAAGAGAGGTCCCTTAAGAAAACACATTTCAAACCTGTTTCCCCCTTGGTGGCGTACATTCATCTATGTGATTCAAGAAGAGGTCTGGTGCTAGGACACTCGGCCCCTTTATCCCACCGAAAGCAGAGCCTCTTCCCCATAGATGATATATTGATCCCCCCCACTTCCGCAAAAACTCCTGAAGGTTCCCTTCATCCAACAAAGTACCCAATTGGGAGGTCATCTGTGAGGTGCAGTCCACGAAGAGGTCTATGGTGTGAGATTTCGGCTTCTCTTAACATTAGGGGAAGGTAAGTGGTGTTCCCTCACGCAGGAATTATATTGGTATATCGCTTATTGCAGCAAAATATGGTAAATATGGTAAAGATGTCTACTTTCTGAAGAAAGCAATGTTGAAGGTTGTTCTCGTCTACACTAGAAAAGATATTGTAAATAGACATCATTTAGGGTCACAAGGGACAGCAACTTCAACCCTAGGTTTGTACCTTTTGACCACTGGTAAAATATATATTTCAGTCGAGCTGTAGCCATGTATGCTGGAGAAGCTTGACCTTTGCTAACCGACACAACTGTCAATGCGTTGAGTCACCTCACGAAGACACTAAAATGCTCAAAACAATAAGTCCATATCCCTTCCACCCACAGAACATCCCTACTGCCCTAATGATAAATCACATTACAGTATCCCTTCTAACTCAGAGCGTTACTTGTCTGGCACAGAATAGTAAACAAGCATTTGCAATGCAGGAGGTCTCGCATTTGCGAGTTTAAGCGATTGGCATTGTAAATGAAGATGCCTTTTATTAATCTGTGTTGATAATTAACACTTAATAAAAGACATTGTCATTTACAATGCCAATAGCTCAAACTCTTGTAAATGCGAGACCTATTGCATTTCAAAGAAGCGGCCGCCATTGTCCCAGGCTACTTGGAAAGTGAAAGCGTGCATGGAGCGCTGAATGCTGCAGGAAAGCATGTTGTGCCTGCATGAGGGAAAACTCATTAAAGAAAGTAGTACTTCCAGACTAAATAAGATGTACCGTGTAACAACCGAAGTAAAAGGGCCAGTCCTCATGGGAGGTTAAAAATTAATACAACGCCGTACTAAGGAGGGACTAACAAGCCTATTAAGGAATCAGAAGCCCGCGTTTACGAGGGACAATGACACAGGCCAATGTCAAATATGGGCTGAGAGAGGGCAGGGCTTCAAGTCCATGCTCGAATACAGCATGCCTCGCAGAGCAGTGCATGCGCTGCCCAGGCTCGACCTAAAAAGAGTGTTTGCACAAAGGATTGGTAAAGGGGTGTCCTCAATCAACCTCTGTCATATATGTTGTATTACATTGCCTTTCGGTCAGAGGTCAAAGTGGGTGGGATTTACTGGGAACAGCTTTCTAACGCCTTTTTTCTTTACCAATAGGTATTGTTAAAAAACACTCAAAAAAACACTGGGGTAGTTCCCCTACAGGCTGAAACATGTCGACCGTCTCACTCAGCGCCACAAGGGTAGTATCCTTTGCAACTACTCGGCGTGTTTTTTAACTTTTGATACCTAGATCTATAACTGAAAACTTTTTTCTGTGTCTAAGTAATCATTTTTAGCCACCACGATAATTTGAGCACTGCACTTTATGAACACTATTCAGTTGAGGAACAACTCACATAGACTTTCTATGTTATCCTGACACTAATATGGTCAGGAGAGGTTTTGAATAATCTTCAACTCCCATATGATGATGTTCCACCAACTGGGTGGTCTGATGGGATTTATTCAAACCCCTGTGACTTATCAGTTCTTTGTGCCATCTGCCACTATATCCTATTGCTTCACAGTCGCATGCCCATACACACACCACCTTTAGACTTGATCTACTCTCTTGTGTATTGTGTATTGTTAAAAAACAGCCACTTCTGAATGGTCAAGCTTCAGTTGCCTCAGGCAAAAAGGGTGTCAGGAGCCTCTCACACTGTGAAGCAGGAAATAGGGCAGACAACTAAAGGAGAAATGAGCCTTCAATTCAGGGTGACTGCAACTTGAGAGAAATGTCTATCCACGCAGCTGGTTAATTAGCAAATCTAAAGACTACTTGGGAGCCCCTATAGGATTGAGGTGTTAGAATCAATTGAAGCTTCATGGACACAAAGAGTTATATGTTTTAAGAGGTGCTGTAAGGGTGTTCCCAGTTCTGGAATGCCTCCTTGTAATGGAACTCAAGCATAATATGCATTATATTTTATATGCAGTTACCAGTAGGTGAAAGGCAACAAAATAGTTACAGAATATTTTGTTCTCTTTAGCTACGTCTCTGAGCCCACCCCCACAACCACTGACCCCACCCCCATTGCACTCTCACAGTTCCCATACTTTTTTAAGCACTTCGACTGCTGATTTTAGTTGCATTTATACAGTGTTCCATATTCCTCAGTGGGAACTGAAGTGCATTTTTGGACCGGTACCATGGTACTCCAAGGGAGTGATGTGCTTGGAACACCATGCAATCCTACAAGGGCAGTGTTTTGGTGTCGTGCATGAGGAGGAGAGTTGTGTTCATATCATGATTTGTTGCTGCGTTTAAACGTGAGGCAAAAGTGGAAACTAATTGAGGGATAGGACGCTGTGGCTTAAAAGCTTGTGACTGGATGGGTAAAGTGTGTGTGACTGCACTGCGGCCTATGTGGAAAGAGTTTTCATGAGACGTTTTTAGCTCAGCTTATGTCGCTGCAGGTTGAGGCTGTGCACATGCAAGCCTTAAATATCTGCCATCTTACAGTGGTCTGCTTGATAGAGTTAAAACTGGGAATGAGAACATCAACTAGTGGTGAATGCATGCATTGACTTTAAGAATGGTAAAGAAGCAAATCATGTATATAGACAGGACACAACTGGTAGTATTATAAACTTGGGGGATCTGTCGAGAATAACAAGGGGTACCCAAAGAAATGGGGAATATGTTGCCAGCTGCACAATATGCTCTGGAGAGATTGCTCGAGACCAGCACAAAGCAACTTATATCAATGTGAAGTATGCTACTACTTGTAATATATCCTAGTCGGACAGGCAAAAGTGGCAGGTGAGCCTCTCATATAAATAGTCGTACAACTGTGTTTTTGTTGTTTTTTCCAAGAGCCAAAGACGATTCTTCCATATTTGTGTCACAGGACCACCTGCAACCTTCATGCTACATTGAGCTGTGCCAATGCTCTCTACTTCTGAATAATGGCTTCCAAAGGCAAGGCCCAGAAAACCTTTAGAAAAAGGCATTAAAGAAAAAAGGCTTGACATACACTCAAAAGATAACATTCACTATCTGGTTCCTTCAGGAACTGAGGGCAAAGGGTTACTCTAAAAAAAACACAAGAGCCATTTTAATGTTATATTCTGATGCTGATATCCCAAGATGCTGCTACCATCTACAATAATTGCCAGAGTTATCTCAGGCCCTTCCAAACCATAAGCCTGTGGCCAATCAGTAACAGGGGCTACTGCCTTCCTCCATGAGTTATGACCAGGGCTGCTGCTCTTGCTCCATGATCCTGTGACCGAATGAAATAGCATCTTGGCCCTTCAGCATTGAGTACTGTATGAATTCTTAAAGTGTGCTTCTATGACAGTTTAAGACTCTCACCCCAAATCTCTCAGGCGGTATCCCCTGCACCAAATGTACAAAAGTATTCAGTTTCTCAATCAGCATGGAAAGAGCTCAGTAGTCTCAGGCACAACAGGGGCCCCCCTTTGATTACTGCAACTCTACCTATTGGTGTTTGCCTGAATATCCATTGCTTAGGCTTCAACTAATGCATGATCTAGATGCCCACAATAAGAGAGGTCCCTTAAGAAAACACATTTCAAACCTGTTTCCCCCTTGGTGGCGTACATTCATCTATGTGATTCAAGAAGAGGTCTGGTGCTAGGACACTCGGCCCCTTTATCCCACCGAAAGCAGAGCCTCTTCCCCATAGATGATATATTGATCCCCCCCACTTCCGCAAAAACTCCTGAAGGTTCCCTTCATCCAACAAAGTACCCAATTGGGAGGTCATCTGTGAGGTGCAGTCCACGAAGAGGTCTATGGTGTGAGATTTCGGCTTCTCTTAACATTAGGGGAAGGTAAGTGGTGTTCCCTCACGCAGGAATTATATTGGTATATCGCTTATTGCAGCAAAATATGGTAAATATGGTAAAGATGTCTACTTTCTGAAGAAAGCAATGTTGAAGGTTGTTCTCGTCTACACTAGAAAAGATATTGTAAATAGACATCATTTAGGGTCACAAGGGACAGCAACTTCAACCCTAGGTTTGTACCTTTTGACCACTGGTACTGCCCCCCCCCCCCCCCCCCCCCCCAACTCCTGGCCTCAGATCACAAAAGCAGTCTGGGATCTGATCAGCCTTGTTTACTTTCTGTTGTTAGAAAAGAACCAGGACATTTCAGTTCATTAGTAGGTGTGCTTCATAATGTTTCTAGTTTACAAAATAAATTAAATCCCCAGTGCATGCAAAACGCATTGTAATAAATTCAAATGTTTTAAACTGCTCGCAATAACAAACACCTCAGTTCATTTCATGGCTTCAGCCGGTAGCAGAATTCGTATTTTATTTTGGTTCTGCTGCTGTATTTCTCTTCTGCTGTATAACTCGCACATGTCTCACTGCACTGAGTGATCACTATGAGCACCTACCACCTTCGTTTGTAATGACATAAGCATATTTATTCTCCATCTGGATGGTCATAGTTAACATATTTCAACGTTTAGATACTTAACACATGCTTGAATGATACATTTTGTTAGTAAATGTTTTGATGTCTCTTGATGCTAATGTTTTGAATAATTAAACGGTGTGCCTAAATTAGCAATTTCGCCACAAGGAATCCCTTGTCGCCTACTTAGTGGTTTCTAAGAAGGCAGAAGGTGGTCTTTCCGCAGCACAAAATGTTATTGGGACTCCTAGGAACAGATCTGATCTCTGGGAGGATGAATGTGCTCTTCATCTACAAAAATACTCGAGCACCAACATCCATCATTAATGCATGGATGATTAAAACACGGGGCATCTTGGCTAAGTTCCTTATTTGGTGTTTCATAATGGGAATCATAGGGCAGTACTATACCACCATCTATCTAATCAGATTTATGATTCTCCTATACTCTTTCTGCCCAATAGCTACTTCTCCCAAGTCCATAGATCGTAGAATGGACAATCCCCTGCTACAGCAAGCATGAGAAATTGGATTGAAAACATTAAACAATTATAAACACAGAAAAGGGACCTGCAGAGCTAATCAGAACAGCCAGTATCCCACAAATGATTTTTTTTAAATGACATTCTGTCATACTTCCACGTCCACCAACCCTCCAAGCTCTTAGTTTTATAACATGACAACTGCACCTTAGTAGCCATCACGCACGACCTTGAAATACGTTCCACAAGAAAAAAAGCAAAAGCAACACCCTTCCAGACACCCAGATTATGTATTGTGCTCCCCAGGAGTTGGCCTAACGGCTAGGGCGGTCGACCTCAAATCTGGGGAACTGCGTTTGAGTCTCGGCAATGACGCTGAACATCCTGTGATTCTGGGCAAGTCACTTAATCTCCCTGTGCCTAACAAAAATAAATGTGTCCTTATGTAATGCAACTGGTGCTATGTAAAGCACTCTGATACTCGATTCGGGTCAAGATTGCGCTATATAAATCTCTCTTAAAAAAAATTAAAATACTTTAGCGCCACAAACAGGTGGAGTAACCGCTATATAGATGGAACAATACAATGCAATGTACAGTGTCAGTCACTTCACTGATGCTACCCCTCTGCTACCGTCCCTCCACGAGTTTCCTGTTTAAGCATGGAGTATATTCAAGTCCAAGGCTCTGATTATGGGTTAGGTGAAATTGCTTAAAGAGTTTCCCATATGCTGGAATTAGCACTATCAGTTGGTCTCTTCATATAGAATTGTTCCAGTTACGAGTTACACCTATCAGAATGGGGAGTAGCTGTGTGGAGATGAAATTACTGTGCATCATTTTGCATATCTGCTCTGAGCAGGTGGAAAATATATGTAGGGGATTCTTTTTGGGACGGGGTGGAGGAAAGGGTGTAAATAGGTTAAGGAAGGGAAGAAGAACAATAGCTCTGAGAAAAATGGTGGCAGGGTCTAGTGGACGAAGCTTAGCTGCTGTTGCAGTCAAAGCCTCAGATGATAATAACAGGCGAAGGTAATGGCCTGTAAAACAGGGTCCTGTGTTCCAATACACAGGCACACTGGATGTGGGAGCACTAGGCTAATTGTGATACAATAATTTTGCCCTGCCTAAGTTGTGCAGAGGCTTCAGTCATGCTTTTATTAAGAGGGTCCCTATATGTTTCTGTGTGGAACATACAATTAACTTCGAATACTGATATACTGCACATCCCCCCATTATGTGGTAGTACTCACTTCTATCACATCTCCATACAGTGACCTACCAGTTTTTCATTGAGAACTTAAAGCTTATCTTTTTTGCAAGCTATAGGGCTTGAGTATGTTGTCTTTTGCTCACCCATAGCACTAAAAAATAGTTTCGATGTATGAGCACTGTACCAGAGCACACAATCTAAGATAACCTACCCTACCTTATACTACCCCAACCTAACCTAACATAACATAACACGAGAAGGCATTGTGTGGAAGGGATTTTGCATCTACTTTTGCAATATACACAAGTTCAAGTTTAAGTTCAGAAATTTGTATAGCGCACTACTCACCCAGAGGGTCTCAAGGCGCTTGAGGGAGGATGGGTGATTTACTTATCGAATAGCCGGGTTTTTAGCAGCTTTCTGAAGGAGAGGTGGTTCTGTGTGAGGCGGAGGTGGGTGGGGAGGGAATTCCAGGTTTTGGCCGCTAAGTAGGAGAAGGATCTTCCCCCCATGGTGGATCTATGGATGCACGGAATTGCGGCGAGGGCTTGATTGGACGATCGTAGTTGGCGGGTGGGTGTATAGAAAGACAGTCGTGTGTTGAGGAATTCGGGTCCTTGGTCGTAAAGGGCCTTGTGTGCGTGGGTGAGGAGACGGAACGTTATTCTCTTGTTGACGGGAAGCCAGTGGAGGTCTCTCAGGTGACCGGAAATGTCAGCTTGATGGGGGATGTCCAGTATGAGTCTGGCTGAGGCGTTTTGGATGCGTTGGAGTTTTTTCTGTAGCTTGGCTGTGGTTCCGGCGTAAGGAATATGCTACTTACCAGTATGCATCTGTTCTTGGCATAGAGGGCTGCAGAGTGGTACATTATGAATAGATCGCCATCTGGTGTTGGGCTTGGATGATTGCACTTTGTTTTTCTCTTGGAGAGTCTTTTGTATCTTGGTGACTCCTCCCTTAGTTGGTAGTGTGCATGGGCATCGGCTCCATCCTTAGATTGTTTTGCCATAGTAGGGTTAGATGGAATAGTGTAGTAGAATACAGACAAGAATGCCCATGTAAGTTTATCTAAATAAGAATAATGTTGGAACAGACACAGGTTTCCGGGGAGGCTGGGAGGGCATGTACCACTCTGCAGCCCTCTATGCCAATAACAGATGCATACTGGTAAGTAGCATATTCCGTTCGAGGCATATGGGCTACAGATGGTACATTATGAATAGACTATACAGCAGTTCTCTCCCTAGCGGTGGTCGCCAGTGTCTGTTGCAACTGTTTGAAATAAAGTTTTTAATACTGCTTGTCCCACTCTAGCTTGTTGTGTTGTGTGCACATCTACACAATAGTGTTTTGTGAAGGTGTGTGGTGTAACCCAGGTAGCTGCTTTGCATATGTCATCTAGTGGGATGTTTCCCAAAAATGCCATAGATGCTCCTAGTTTACGTGTAGAGTGAGCTCTAGGAGGAACAGTTAATGTTCTCTTTGCTTTTAAGTAGCATATTTGAATGCATTTTACAATCCATCTTGCAATGCCCGCCTTAGAGATGGGATTGCCTTTGTGTGTTGGAGAAAACGCAACAAATAGCTGTTTTGTCTTTCTGAAAGTTTGTGTTCTTTCTATATAGTACAGTATGGCCCTTCTAACATCTAATGTATGTAAGGCTCTTTCTGCTACTGTTTGTGGTTTTGGAAAGAAAACCGGTAATTCCACTGACTGATTGATGTGGAATGCTGAAATGACTTTTGGTAAGAATTTTGGGTTTGTTCTAAGAACCACTTTATTTTGGTGTAACTGCATAAATGGTTCTTGAATTGTAAAAGCCTGCAGCTCACTTACTCTTCTAAGTGACGTGATAGCTATGAGGAAGGCCACCTTCCATGTGAGGAATTGTATTTCACACCTATGCATAGGTTCAAAGGGTGGCCCCATTAGTCTGGTAAGTACTATGTTGAGATTCCAGACTGGGGAAGGTGGTCTTCTTGGTGGAATGACTCTTTTGAGTCCTTCCATGAAAGCTTTAATTGCTGGTACTTTAAACAGGGAAAGATGTTGCCTGTTTTGTAGGTACGCTGCTATAGCTGCGAGGTGAACTCTTATAGAGGTATATGCTAAGTTACATTGCTGTAAGTGTAGTAAATAGCAAATGATTTGTTTAGTGGATGCGTCCAGAGGGTTGATTTGCTTACTGTTACAGTGTATAGCAAACCTCTTCCATTTTGCTGCGTAGCATGCTCTGGTGGTAGGACGTCTTGCTTGTTTAATGATTTCCATACATTCTGGTGGTAGATCTAAATATCCAAACTCTATGACCTCAGGAGCCAGATCGCTAGGTTCAGTTGTTTGGGATCTGGGTGCATTATTTCTCCATGGTTCTGTGTAAGATGCATGGGTAATAATCTTAGCTTTTGATGTGGTACTTGTGAGAGTTGTAGCAGTGTGGTGAACCACGGCTGTCTTGCCCACGTGGGTGCCACTAGTATCATTGTCATTGAGTGTTGCTGCAGCTTCCGAACCAGTAACGGAATTAGTGGTAGAGGAGGGAACGCGTAAGCAAATTTGTTGGACCAATTTATCCATAGTGCATTGCCCTGGGACCGTTGGTGTGGGTACCTGGATGCGAAGTTTTTGCATTTTGCGTTTTGATGATTGGCAAACAGATCTATCTCTGGTTGCCCCCATTTTTGGAAGAATGGCTGCAGTATTTGGTCGTGCAGCTCCCATTCGTGTACTTGCTCTGACTGTCTGCTTAGGATGTCTGCTATCTGATTTTGAACTCCTGGCAGGTGTTCTGCTAACAGATAGATCTTTTGAGGAATGGCCCATCTCCAAATGTCCTGTGCTAGTTTGGATAGTTGGAGAGAGTGTGTCCCCCCCTGTTTTTGAATATAATACATTGCAGTCATGTTGTCTGTTCTGATCAGGACTGCCTTGCCTGTTATTTGCATTTGGAAAGCTTTTAGTGCTAGAAACACTGCTAATAGTTCCAGGTAGTTGATGTGCAGTTTCTTTTGCTGCACACTCCACTTCCCCTGCACTGTGTATTTGTCCATATGCGCTCCCCATCCTGAGAGCGATGCGTCCGCTGTTATTATTACTTGTGGAACTGGCTCTAGGAACGACCGTCCCTTGGAAATGTTTTCTGTGTTCCACCACTTCAGAGAGCGGTACGTCCGGTCGTTTACCAACACCAGATCTGTAATCTGACCTTGAGCCTGATTCCACTGTGTCGCTAGACACTCCTGTAGTGGACGCATCTGAAGTCTGGCATGTGGTATTAGCAGTATGCATGAGGACATCATGCCTAATAGTTGCATAAACACTCGTGCTGGTAGTGAGTGTTGTGGTTGAAATCTTTGTATTAACCCGACCATTGTTTGTATCCTGACTGGGTTGGGGTATGCTATTGCCTTTTCTGTGTCCACTGTAGCCCCCAGGTATTGCTGAATCTGGTTTGGTTGCAGGTGCGATTTTTTGTAGTTCACTGTGAACCCTAGGTGGTGCAGCAATTGAATTGTCTTCTGTGTGTTGTGAAGACATTCTTCTTTTGACTTGGCTTTTATTAGCCAATCGTCCAAGTATGGGAAGACATGTATTTGTTGTCTTCTTAGGTGTGCTGCCACCACAGCTAGACATTTTGTGAAAACTCTTGGTGCTGTTGTGACACCGAACGGAAGGACTTTGAACTGATAGTGTTGTCCTTCCAACACAAACCTTAGGTATTTTCTGTGGGCTTTGTGAATTGGGATATGAAAGTAAGCGTCTTTTAGATCCAGTGTAGAAAGAAAGTCCCCTTTCTTCAGTAAAGGGAGTACTTGTTGGAGCGTGACCATGTGGAAATGCTCTGAATTTATGTAAGCATTGAGAGGTCTGAGGTCTAATATGGGTATTAGGGACCCGTCCTTTTTGGGGATCAGGAAGTATAGAGAGTATACTCCTGTTCCTTGTTGATCTTTTGGGACCTTCTCTATTGCATGCTTTTGTAGAAGTGCTAGAACTTCTTCTCTTAACAATGTCAGATGATCTTGACTCATTGGACGCTGTTTGGGGGGGATGTTTGGTGGGGTAGCTGTGAGTTCTAGGCAATAACCATGTTGGATAATTTGTCTCACCCACTTGTCTGATGTGATGTTTTCCCAGACAGGTAGGAACTGTGATAGACGTCCCCCGACCGGTGTTATGTGGTCTGGGGGGAGTTCTATGAAGTCACTGTTTTGGTGTTGAGGCGTTGCGGTTGTTATTATTTCCGCGGCCTCTACCCTTGTTGTTGTTACCTCTGTAACTGCCTCTTGAATTACCTCTGGGTGATGTTGGTGTGAAAGAGGTGGATTGCTGATTTGTTCCTGTATTCTTTGAGCCCCCTCTATAGGTGGGTCTATGAAAGGAACCTCTGTGTGTTGGCTGTTGCAATGCTCCCATTGACTTAGCCGTTTCTGTATCTTTCTTCATTTTTTCTAAGGTCTCGTCTGTGCTTGAACCAAACAGTGTCTTCTGATCAAAAGGTTTGTTCAGTAGGGCTGTTTGTACTTCTTGTTTGAATCCTGAGATTCTAAGCCATGCGTGCCTTCTTAGCATGACACTGGTGTTAATAGATCTTGCTGCAGTGTCTGCTGCGTCTAATGCGCACTTAATGGAAGTATTGGTTATTATTTTACCTTCCTGTATTAATTGATCTGCCTTTTTCTGATGTTCTTTTGGGAGATGTGTGATAAGTTTCTCTAACTCATCATAATGTGCCCTGTCATAACGTGCGAGTAGTGCTTGTGTATTGGCTATACGCCAGCTATTCGCTGCCTGTGATGCTACTCTTTTGCCTGATGCATCTATTAATTTTGACTCTTTATCTGGTGGAGGAGCCTCTCCTGTAGATAATGAGTTTGCTCTTTTACGAGCGTTTGAGACCACCAGCGAGTCTAGAGGTACATGCCCTTTAATAAATATTGGGTCCTTTGGAGCCGCTTTATATTTTTTATCAATTCTTGGGTTTAACACCCTGGCTCTCACTGGGTTTTCGAATATTTCCTCTGTGTGACTAAGAAGACCCTTCAACATAGGAAGAGTACCTGATGTTCTCTGTGCATTAGGTAGAGTCTCTAACAAGAAATCCTCTATTTGAGGTTCTGTATGCATATCTAGTTTGTGATATTTTGCTGCCCTATTAATGAGCTGCACAAAACCTGTGTTATCATCAGGTGGTGAAGGCTTTGAGGGATATAGCTCTGGGTCGTTGTCCTCATCCGACCCTACATCATAATTTTCCCATGTGTCCTCCTCATCTGGGATAGTTTTGTCATCCCCTTGAGGTTCTCCCTCCCCTAGATCACTGTCTACATCTGACTGAGGTGTAGCTGGTCTTGGTGTGGAAGGTGTAGGAATATTTGGCCTATTGTGAGGAATAGGAGAAGAGGGTGTGACTTTATGTCGAGGAGAAGCAGGAGGAGTTATATTTGTCTCCATTGTTCTCTTTTTTGAAGGAAGAGGTTTATCTTCTGACTGTTCACTCTTTCTCTTCTTCGTGACCACTTTCCCAGTTTGTGGATCAATAAACAAGATCTTTTGTTTGGGATCTGTCTGTTGCTCCTGAATCGGTACCGAAGATCCTGGTTCGGAGAGGTGCTTTTGTTTTCGATCGGCAGATCTTGTTGTTTTCGACACCGAATGTCTGCTCGATTCCGACTTTCTGGGTATCGAGTGTATCTTGGACGATAAATCGTATTTATGTTTCGGCATGGAATGTTTCGATACCGAGCTTTCCCTTGTATGTAGCCTCGGTGCCGAAGTCGATGTCGCCCTTTTCTCGGATCCGACATGGTGGGGGTCCGAGTGTTTCGGTTTCACTTTCAGTTTCGTTGCCGGGCCCGAGGGCGGGGCGTCGGAAACTTTTTTCTGCGGTTTGACCGGGCCCGAGGGCGGGGTCGTTACCGCACGGGGTCGGTTTTTTGGTAAGGGGACGTCGTCACTCACGGTTTGTTGCTCGATGAGTTCTTCAACCTCCGACTGGTCCCCTTCCGACCCCGACTGGTCCTCTTCTTCCTCGATTTGCTCGTCTCCGAACAGCTCCGGGATCGCTTCCGCCTGCATTCTGGAAACCTCGTGTCTTCGAGCTCGACGATTTCTAATCGTTAGCTTGGAGGAGAATGCTGCACAGGCTTCGCAGTCCCTGGATTCGTGTTCAGGCGATAGACAGAGGTTGCACACCTCGTGTAGGACCTTGTGTGGGAACTTAGCACCACACTTTGGACATTTTTTGAATGGAGTCCTTTCCATGGACTCCGGGCTTGACTGCGTCGAGAAAGGCCTCCTGTTCTTCGACGTAGATCCAAGTTTTTCTCTTCCATTTTGAATCTTCAACGCTTCGGAATGGAAATGAAACGCGTTCGATAACAATACCGTTGAATTGGAAAGGGAATACGCGCCGATAAATCACTTTTTTCTGAAGTTGATCTGGAGCGTCTCGATCCTCATCCGAACCCGATGGCGGAAAAAAACAATCTAAGGATGGAGCCGATGCCCATGCGCACTACCAACTAAGGGAGGAGTCACCAAGATACAAAAGACTCTCCAAGAGAAAAACAAAGTGCAATCATCCGAGCCCAACACCAGATGGCGATCTATTCATAATGTACCATCTGCAGCCCATATGCCTCGAACAGGGTATTTCCGTAATCCAGTCGGCTAGTAACCAGTGCGTGGGTGACTATCTTTCTTGTTTCGGTGGGGATCCAACTGAAGATTTTTTTGAGCATGCGAAGGATGTTGAAGCATGAAGATGAGACGGCGTTTACCTGTCTGGTCATTGAAAGGGAGGAGTCTTGGATGAAGCCCAGGTTGCATGCATGATCTGTAGGTATGGGTGCTGTACCCAGGGCCGGAGGCCACCATGAGTCGTCCCAGGCAGAGGGGGATGATCCTAAGATGAGGACTTCCGTTTTGTCCGAGTTTAGTTTTAAACGGCTGTTCTTCATCCACTCGGCTACTTCTTTCATTCCTTCGTGTAGATTGGTTTTGGCGGTGTTTGGGTCTTTGGTGAGGGAGAGGATCAGCTGGGTGCCGTCTGCGTAGGAGATGATGTTGAGGTTGTGTTGTCGCGCGATGGATGCGAGGGGACTCATGTAAACGTGAGATCACTGAGGAACACAAACCTTGGCCACATATTAATACATATTATTGATGATGATTCTTCAGATCAACTGACAAAAACCTTGATGAAGTTCCATTCTGGGGCCAAAACGTGTTGACTGGGCTGATGTTGGAGGATTACTGAATTATTCAATAAAGGAAAATTTGGGATGGAAACTCAATTTCATGGATCCTACTTTAATGGATATCTAAAGGGTTGTATTTTACATGGAATAAGGTTCTCGAGGACACACTTACTATCTGAACATTCTACAGAATTTCATCTGACTCCTTAAGCACTCCTTTTTTGATTAGAATATAATATAACATAACACAACATAACAGGTTAACATACTATATACAGGATATGTGTTTATAATGTAAGTCTGGGGTATCCACAAATTGGTGGAGTTTTACACAGTCTGTTGTGCACAGAATATTAACACCTAAGATGTAACTAGTAGCCCTATACACCCTGGTCAAGCACTACCATGGGGAAATCTTATTTTAGCACCAGTTTTTAATTGAAATAGAAGTAACATTGCTTCACACGTTCTATCAAAAATTGCTTAATGTTATTGAAATATGAGATATAGCAAAGATTGCTGAGACTAATCTGACAACGGTGGCGAGAGAGTGTGTGAAGCTAATTAAGACATGGGCTTCGCTCCCCCTCTCCATCATCGGCAGAGTGAACTTGGCTAAAATGTCGATACTCCAGAAAATCACTTTTCTCTTTAATTGTATCCCTCTTCATACAAATTGACAGAATTCAGAGGCACATTAACTCCTTTGTGTGGGGTTATAAATGTTCAAGGGTAGCTTGGAAAAAGCTGAGACACTGAAGGGAGAAGGGGGGTCTCGCCTTGCCAAACGTCCAGATTCATGCCTGGGCCTTCCAACTCTCCCATTTTATTGAAAATGCTGGTCAATATAGGAGCAGGAGGGATGTTTTTAGCAATGCTTCAGGGCGCACATTTACAGGTGGAGGGTTTTCTGTTTAAATTTTGGGATGTTACGTTTTTCAAAAAGGTTAGGCGTAAGGTTTTGCAAGGTTTGGGCAAAACATGGGCAGATCTGAGGAGGTCGGTCACTCTCGGATACTTCTCTAGCATGGCGACCTTATGGGATTCCCCGGAGGTCCAGAGGGCCTGAGGGACAGTTTAGGTGCCCCTCTAAGGGAATCCGGCCAGGCTGTTTGGGGGGACCTGATCTCAGACGGCACTCTAGTAACATGGGAACAATCAGGGAGAGGGCAGGGCCTGGTCTTTCTAAATTTAAATACCTTCAGTTGGCCAGCTGGGTTCAGGCTCAGTCACAAA
The DNA here is from genome assembly GCF_964263255.1 of Lissotriton vulgaris. Lineage (NCBI taxonomy): Eukaryota > Metazoa > Chordata > Amphibia > Caudata > Salamandridae > Lissotriton > Lissotriton vulgaris. The sequence continues at coordinate 1,299,473,361 of NC_141691.1, forward strand.
CAACCCATGGAAGCTTATTAGGGAGAGGTAATGAATTAGAGTACAATCTTGTGACTAGACCCCAAGGAAAGAAAGACGTTTATTTCTGGTATCAGGCAGTCTTGGAGACAGTGGATGGAGAATTTAATTTTGCTGAGGAATTATGGGGAAGGGTTTTACCAGCTCAAGAATATGACACCTTGTGGCAGTCTTCGTGTAAACTCCTGTATGATATTGTAAAGCTGGCATGGTTAAAAAGGAACCACCTGTTCACCATCTACAGGGCCTATTTTACCCCATGGAAGCTTTCTAAAATTAATAAAGAACTGCCTGTATGCTGTAAGAAATGCGTCTGGCCTCGGCTTCCGATATTCAAATGTTTAAAGAGTGTCCAGCTCTGATCTCTTTTTGGGACAGTGTTGGTAAATTCTTGTCGGACACAATAGGAAGTCCTGTCATTATCGTTTACCCTTGGTTATGTTTGGTTTGCAGGAGAATGTTAGAGGCCCTGCTAGATCGTTACTTTTTTATGCTATGCTCCTGGCTAGGAGGCAAATATGTATAAAATGGACAGACCCTATCCCTCCCTCCTTCTTTGACTGGCAATCTTCTGGTCTGGCGACTTCCAAGTTGGATCTATTGAGATCAGGCAGCAAAAAGAAGAGAACATTTTTGGGACATACTGATAACAAGATGGGACCCAGAGTCGAGTATGTAGTTTTTTTGTTTCGGGTCCTATGAATATGCTGCCTGAATACTCTATGGGCCAGGTCGGAAACCCTCTGCATGGGGTTGGAGGTTTTAAGACCAAGGCCATCTTGCTCTGAAAGGTTGTAAAATAGAGTTATCTCAGTGGGTGCCTTTGTGTACACATACAGTCACAAGGAAATACAAGGGAACCCTACTCACTGAGGAACCAGGGCGCGTACTTTATCTAAAAAACAGTGGTTCCTTTGGTGCAATAAATGTACGGTCAAAAATCAGTACATAGCATAATAGCAATCACAGTTTGGAGGGATTTAGGAGGGATGTAAGAGGGAGAAACAAGGGTCATAATACCAGATTTTATATCATCATTGTTTTTGTACTCAAAAAGGAAATTAATCAATTATATACATTGTACACATAGTATTCATGAAAAAGTGCAAAGTGTCCCATGTGTATTGTGAGAACCAAAGAACAGTTAAGTGACAGCAAGTGAGTTATATACAGGTTTCTACTGGGGGTATTTTACAGGGAATGGGAAAGCGACCATGAAGCAATTATTTAACACAATGGTTTTACAGTGGCTATCTACAATCATAGGCACTGTTTGTATGGTTCATTTCCATAGGGCGTCGACGGCGTTTCGACCCGGAAGGTGAATGACGGGTCTCGTCAGGACCAAGGTATTGCGGGACATCTAAGGCAGTGAAAACAATCGGTAAGGGCTTAAATACTATGTGTCTGCGAATAAAGTATTAGCGGACCACTTAAATTACTGGGTTACCTGGGAAAGGTGTACTTGATATTCAAGAAGTGCCAACCATGCTTGAAATAGGAGCGTTAAAGTTTAACAAATGAAAGTCCAATCCTTCTCTCCCAGTCAAGAGCACAGTAGGAAGGTGGTAATTCAGAGCAGCAGTCCAGTGGAGTGGAAGTCCTTTCAATAGCACAGCAGTCCTTCTTTCCTGGCAAAGAATCCAAAGGTCCAGAAGTGCACTTAATAATTAGTATCTGGGGTCCAATATGTGTACCCAGTTATGCCTTTAAAGTCGAAGAAGCCTCTAAAGGCTTGCCTTTGAAGTGCACAGGTGCCCTGTCCTCGTTTTCCTACTTTTTAAGTACATTGCACCCTGCCGTCTATGCTGTCCAGGGTCTGCCCTGGGGGTGACTTATATGCATTAAAAAGGAAGGTTTAGGGCAGGCAAAAGGTTTATTTTGCCAGGTCAAAATGGTAGTTTGAAACTGCACACACAATGGCTGCAATGACAGACATGGGACATGTTTAAAGTGCTACTTAAGTGGGTGGAACAATCGGTGCTGCATGCCCACTAGTGGCATTTAATTTACAGGCCCTGGGCACAGGTAGTGCCACTTTACTAGAGACTTACAAGAAAATTAAATATGCCAATTGATAATAAGCCAATTCTACCATGTTTTAAGGAGAGAGTATAAGCACTTTAGCATTGGTTAGCAGTGATAAAGTGTGCAGAATCCTAAGGCCAGAAACCATTAAGCCAGCAAAACAAGGGAGACAAACACGCCAAGGAAGCCAGATATAACAATATTCTACTTTATTAAGTAAATGAAATATGCCAATTTTACCATCTTTTAGGAAGTGAGCACAATCAGTTTAGCACTGGATAACAGTTTTAAAGTGCACAGAGTCCTAAAGCCAACAAAAATGAATTCAGCAACACTGGAGAAAAGGCAAAAGGTCTGGGGGTGAGCCTGTAGAGAGGCCCAAGTCCATCACCCATGCTCCATTTGCTGGTCATCGTGATACTTTTTTTCCATTCCCAGCACTGGTTAAACGTCCAATCAAGCAACGTATCTCCTCTCTTTTCTATCATTTCCATCTCTCTCTGTCACCTTCCCATTCTCATCCCAATTTTGCCCACCTCCCTGTTTCCTCATTGCCTTACACATCCACTCCGAGACGAGTGATGCAGCACACTAGCGGGAAAGTGCGCCTAGTGACATAACAGTCAAGAAGTGTGAAGGAAGCGTGTGCCGCTGACAGCTATAGTGCAACTCGATATCCGAAAGAAGGTCTGCGTTTTTTGTCTGGGAGAGCGGGTGAAGAAGTCTTTTCTTTGATTTTATTCACAGAGTTAACTTTTGAAGAAAATGCACTGAAAAATCTGATCACAAAGGCAAAAGCCATGCCTGACCTCAGGCCCCACAAAACCCTAAAATATCATGTGACTTTTCAAAGACCACTGATGCTGTCCTCTGGGAGATGGGGAAGAATGGTGAGGGCGTCTGAAGAATAAAGTTCTTTCAAAAAGCTTTGCAAAACGCAGAAACATCTGCTCAAAACATTACCAGCCTTCTGGCTGGAGTTCAGGGGCAGCAGGCAGGCTGGCTGATCGCTTCTCTGCTTACCCAGGGATTTCAGGACGCATGGAATTCGCTGGAGAATCTCCAGGGGAATATTAAAATACTGAGCCTCGGCATGCCTGAGAAGTTAAAAGACCACATTTAGAAGGCTTCAAGATACAATTCTTGGTTGAATTACAAACAATGTAACCAAAATTCGCCACACGTCTAATCTACCATGCTAGTGGCATTTTAAGTGGAGTGACTCGAGCTTTTATTAGCAACTGTTTCCTCATTTTATCAAATTAGGTAAATATTAGAAATGAAGGATTTCCGTAGAACACTGACACACTACTCGTTAGTATTTCTGGATCCAAGTGAAAAGAATTACCAAAACGTCTAGGAGGCATAAACGTGCACATGTTCACTGAAGAATACCAACCTTTAAACAGACTAGTGTATCTTTTTAGTATACATATATTTTCCAGGACTAAATATGCCTTGTCTCCTCATTTCTCATGCAAGACCAGGAATCAGAGGATACTAATTATTTTGTTTTTGGCTTGTCAGAGTGAAGGGGATGTGCTGCATTTCACAGGCAGATATAGAATACACTGTTACTGCTGTGTAACGGGCGAGCAGAGAATCATCTAGACTTCACATACGTACAGAAAATATTATTCATAAATTAAATACCGACAAAAACACAAATTGTGCACAATTGTGCAAACCGTCCTTGGGCACCCATTTGGTAGACAGTCCTGGGAAGGCATTAATCCTAGCTGCCCTGCCCTAGACCATCCTTTCTACCCTGTAAATCAAAAGGGTTGCAGTCAGGGAGTCCAAACAAGCATGACTGAAGCAAGTTATGAACAGACACCCTCCCTCTACATAAGAGAACATTTTGGCAGGTATTACTCTTATTAACAATACATGTGCCATATTCAAAACCATAGAAGAGATAAAAGACTGCTAGTTTTGAGCTTTTCTTCAGTACTGCAGCACCTCTAGAGGTGGGTCAGGCAAACAACCAAAGAGGGAGGAGTCATACGAGGGGGATGGTGGGGGCATTTATACGCCAGTGCCGGACAGGAGCCCCAGGACTCACAAACGTCATCTGTGTCGCTTCCACCTGCCCATTGTGGCCCAGAAGTCACTATGTGGCTCATCAATAGCAGGTCAATGTAGCCAATCACAACACAACAGTGCTTGATGGCTCCAGGCAGGGAGAGAGTCTGCCGCTTGGTCCAACCTGAGTGTGATGCTTTGTAACTATGGAGTCTGATTTCCATAGGTTTTTAGATTTTCTTCACTAGCATAAAAAACCAAAATGTTAAATATAGCTGGGCCAGTGAATGTATTTTTAGCACCAGAGGTGACAGGTAATCTTTCCACCTATTCCCATTGTGCACTTGTCCTGTTTATCCAATCTGCTCCACTTCATCACACGTCCTTTGAGGGATCCGCTGCCCATCACAGGATGAACAGTTTGACTTTGTAACATTGAGGCACAACAATCATATAGTGCTTAGTGTAAAAAAATAATAGATCAGAAGATTTTCTTAGGAGCATACCACTAGTGCTTCTAAATGCTGGAATTTCCATTTACCAAGGCTACCTGGTCTTGATTAGACCTCATGCATTTGTCTTCCACCAATCTAGATGTCCTGTGTATGTCTCACTCATGGAGACTCTTCCTCATCCCTGCTTTCTCAAGTTGTCCCTTGTTTCCCCATCTGTCTCTTACTTACTCCTTTTACCATGCATACACACATGTGTGCAATATAGCACATTACATCACAAATACTACAGCTCCAAGCCTACAAACTTACACAGGCCCACGATGTGTCACACAATATCAGCTCCATTCACACGGTCACCCAGTACAGAACTGATATCATACAGTGGGAGACAAGTGAGCTGAAACCCCTTCAGAGAGTGCAGTTCCAGCATTTCCAGCTCCAGTGAGGACTTGGATGCTCTGCACAGCTGATGTCCACTAGGGGTTTACACTCTCCCCAGGACATTGTTGGAAGCCTCAGAAACTTGGGGGGGGGGGGGTTGGTGAAGGAGGGGGCGTAGGAGTGACTATCAGGATTTGCACACAGTAAAGCCCCTCTTCTTGGCTCCACCCCTTAGAGAACCCTTCCCTGCTGATTATGCAGTAAGGAGCTCAAGGCCCCCTCCGCTCACCAGACCCCCTACCACATCGTCAAGTGAGCAAAGATTTCCTAAATTGGCAGGTTGGAACTAAGGACAATTTCAGAAAATGATGACTATCTCAGGAAGGTTTCAACATTTTTACAAATGCACTTACCAAAGTAAAAGCTCCATTGGTCTGAGGTGGGCATTGTTGAGTTACCCGATAAATATACTTATTCCTTTAGAGACGTGTATTATGGGCAGAAGAAATGTACACCCCTAATACCCCAAGCGGTCAGGGCTGTGCCTTTACCTCCTCTCAGGGCTCTTCATGCAAGGAGATGCACAGATGATCACCACAAACTCGAAATGTCATCACATGCATAAAACATGCGCTTCATAGGTCAAAACTAAAGGTCCTATCTTGCATTGGGTCATTGTGTAAAAATTTAAGAGGGTATTGTCCAGTATCGACTGGCTGGGAAGAGTGTGGGGGGAAATTAAAAAAAACACTTCTTCCCAACAGCCGTCGTGACCGTCTCTCCACTTTCTTGCCTCCTTTTACCGCGAGTCCTGGGAGCAGGAAGCACATTGTCTCCCCTAAGCCAATCACAACACTGCAATGCAGCGTTGTGATTGGTCTGAGCGCCGTGCATCGGCGCTCAGACGGGGACAGGGATCCTGTGCATGTTCTCCACCATGCTGTGCATTACAGCCTAGTGGGGAATATGCAAAGTGTGCTTGACTGTTTGACCTGCCCATGACGGCTGGCCAAAAAGTTATGCACACTCGGCACAGGCCCGGACTGGCCGTTTTGGGCACCGGGCAATCCCCGGTGGGCCGCACGGGTGGGGGCCAGTTTGGGGCCCCTGGGGGCCGTTTTTGTTACAGGGCCGTTTAAAAACGGCCCTGTAACAAAATCGGCCGAAAACCGGCCCTGGCAGAGAGCGCGGCCGCCCCCCCCCACCCCCAGTGGGTAGGGAGGGGGGGCCGGCCGAGCACTTTGCCAGGGCCGGTTTTGGTTCCCAGTCCGGCCCTGACTCGGAGTGTGCAAACCACTCCTACCATTAAACTACTAGCCACACCCGCCCTATCCCAGCCTGGAACATACGCCAAAGGAGCTTCAGTGGCGTAATCTAAAATGAAAGGGCCCCCAAGCAGAATGTAACGGGGGGACCTGACTGAGTCTCCCATATCTCACAGATATGCATAGGCTTCGAGTTGAATGGGACCCCCTCAATGGCTGTGGCCCCCCTGAAGTCTTCGGGGTTCCCTTGCGCCGCGTTACGCCCCTGCGGGGCTTTTCCGCATTGTGCGAGAACGTCTCTCATTCTCCTTCATCTCACTAGCAGTCCCACTAGCAAGTGACGTAAAATAAGTAAAAATCAGAACTGCAGAGACTGTCCGCCAAACCACCAAAAAGTATAAATCCACTCTGAACACGCCAAGGGTTGTGTTCCCGGAGTCTCTGGCATGTCACACAGAGGTCCCCCCTCTCTCTCTTCGTTAGAATGAGGGCAAGAGGCAGACATTGGTAGACTCGGAGGCAGATTCCGCCGGAGCCGCTCTTCACGCACTGGAGATTGGGATCTCGACTGCAGTGCGCAGGCGCAGCCGCCTAATCCGAAGCATATGGGCCGCCTCACTGCCTGCCCGGGGGAGGGGGAGATGCCTGCTCGATAGGCTCAGCTTCACCAGGGGTCTCCTCCACAGAGGAGCGCCTGGCTGCTGTCATTAGACGCAAGTGCTGCCAGAAGTGATTAATTAGAGGCCGAAGACAACAGGACAGGGCTCACCCCTCCTCCACAAGCGATGACATATATTATGGGGGCTGTTACGCCCCCCCCCCTAAAAAGGCATTCTGAAGTGCATAGTTGCGTACAAATGCTTTCAGTCGGGCAACGTGGTGTAACAAGATGTTGTATTGTGATTGTTGGTAAACCTGAAGCACCTCCCCCCCACCCCACCCCACCCCATTTCTACTGACCAAACTAAGCCCCTGATAACACCTACACCCCCCCCCCCCCCTCCCAAGCCAAGCCCCTATACAAATCAAAGTTTGCGGTCCTGGGTGCAAAGTTTACCCCCTGGACTCAAAACGATTGCTTCTGTCATCTGGTTGGGAACACGAAATGCATTCCCGTTGGACGGCCAGGTTGCCATTTCTCAGAAATATCAAATGTGTCATTATTGTGACCCAGGCCGATAACACAAAAGGCCCACAACGTGCTACATCTCCACTGCGGCAAGACTGCAGCCTCAGATTTCCAAATGTTCGTTTTTTTTGCTGCGGATTAGTTTTAATATTGTTGGTGTGAGGCACATATTTACTCAGACGAAAGACAATTATCTCCCAATCAAAAAGAGATAGTTGAATACTGTACATCGAATAAGGGAGTGCTCTACAAACAGAATGACCCAAACCCAACCTAGCCTTAGGAGGCACAAGCAGTTCAGAAAACACGGTTTCATTTTCCACAACATTAATATAGCTTCTGCATTCTTTTGTGCAACCTTTCCATCTTTCTCCATCCAAGTGAATTCTTAGTAAAATGTAATGTGTGTAACTATCCTTGGAAGGGGCAGGATGGAGAAATACAAAATTACACATGCCTTGTGATCTCAGGCAGAATAAGGGAGAGGCAGATTTTACAGGATCACAAAACAGTGCTGTCAATCAAGGTACAGGGCCATTACAGGTTTGAATAGGAAATAATTTAAACTCCTCTTATATTAGGGTTTCAGACAGCCATAATGGCCAAAGCACAAATACATGATTTAAATATATACCTTTCAAAGAACAAATATTTGATCCAAAATGCATCAAATGTATACTTTTCATTCTGGATAGGAGAACGCAGTGCCCCCCAGGTGCATTTCCTTTTCATGAAAAAAGACTCTTTTTGACCTGAAATGCCAGTTTTACGTTTCTAGTAAATACGTTTGATGCCAAAATATCAAATTATAGTTTTCATGAAGTACTCACATGTACTCCTGCCCATCATATGGAGAGATCCTGCCATGTATGTCCATGTATCACTATCGCAGAGCATGGATACCCACAATATGTCACAAATATGACTGTTATGCAAGGGAAAGCAAACCAGGAGTGCCATGGATGGCCACAATAGGCTTGAAATTATGACTATTATTCCAAGGCCAGCATCACCAAGAGTGGATGCCACCATTCATTGGCTGCACACAGCATGCCAAGAATTACCACCATTAGCCAAGGGCAAGCGTTATGATAGGGATGGGCTGCTGGCGCATAGATGCCCCAATATGGTAAGAATAAGCACAACTATGCCAGGGCCAAGTTCCAGCAAACTCATTCCCAAATATTCTCACACACACTTAAAAACTCAAGTGGACACACAATAAACTCATAATCATACACATGAACAGAAGAATTTGCACAGCATCCAATAATTTTTTAAGATACCTCCTTCTGACCTGCTCCACAGGGACCCATTTCTGCTCCAACTGTGTCACCTTAATGGGTAACCCAATCAGGTGCCCACAAAGGTGCACTGACGAGCGAGTTGGCAAGAGGAAGCACTCTTTGTGGCACCTCAGCAAATCTGTCAATTTCTACTCATTCCAGAGGTCACGCACAAGTGGAAAGGAGAGGAACATGTCCAGCACATGCCTGCGCATCTAACTACGCATGCTTGGTATACCCTACATTTTTTTTTTATCAAACAACATTGGTCCCCAACATTGAGAAATTTCAGCAAAGAATAAAATATAGACGGAGTCAATCTATATTTTTAGAAAGGCATGTCCAGCCGGACAGTGGTCTTTCAGAGTTTTTACTCAGAATTCATGTATTCAAATCACATAACAATACCTTCCAACAATCAACCAGTGTGGACCACAAGCCTGTGTCCAGTACCAACAGAGCAGGTACAAAGGGTTGATATAGACAGCAAAGAAGGGCTTTGTAAGGCGAAATCAGGTTACTCTATTAACAATACAGATGTACAGAGTATTTCAACCATGCACTTGGCATCCAATAGTAATCACAATTCGGTTTCAGTGCATACAAAGTCGACGGCGTTTCGGACCCCTAGTAAATCTCAGGGTCCATCATCAGGACAGATACAATGAAAAGCCTTAAAGCAATTAAGCCTCTAAATGCCGGAGCGCCTCATGGTGTAGAGGCTTGTCCCTCGGTAACAGAATAATTAAATAAACGTTCAACCCCAATCGGGTGGCGGGAGCCGCGGAATAAAATGGAATCCGTCGGCAGCACATACAAATGGCCCCATGTCATAAGTGTTACCTTCTGGCCATCTTGGACCATTTGGCATGATAGCAATAGAAAATTCAAACTTGAAATGGTTAAAGCAAAAGTACAGGCAAAAAATAATTTAGTAAAAAGTCAGGACTGGCTCAAGCTGGCCCTCTTGCCATAGGGGCCTTTAAACATGGATGTGACCGTACCCTTCATGATCAGCATTTTATGATTCACTGAAAGAGTTAACGGTAAAGAGAAGCTCAGGCTCCAAGAAACAAAAGAATGTTAACCAGGAACTGTTTCTTGAAGAGGTAATAGCAAGAGGTGAATTCGCACAAGTACAGGGTGCAGACTTGAAATGACAATTCAAAAAGCGGTTGTAAGGCGCATGGCCTCAGATGTCGAGCAGTAATTAGCAGTACAAAACCTTTGGGGAAAACAACATCTAAAAAGCGGAAAAGGCCTTCATGTCAACCTCCACTCCCAATGTTATTCCACTCAAGCCTGACCTCTGACCCTCAAAAATGGAGCTGATCACAGAAGACTGATGCATGATGAAAGAGGCAAAAGGACATACCGCCAATAGAAGGCTTTGCTGCGTTATGCAGCCCCGCTGATTCAGTCTATAATACCATTTTGAGAAGGATCTTTTGAGAACTTCCGTAATGTCATACGTCAGCAGCCTAGATGTCTAATGACACTTTCAACATGTAAATATGTCGATCAAAAACGTTAGGGTTGCTCCTTTGAATTAAAAAGTGACAGAGAATCCCTTTGAGTAACAGAGGCGAACTTCCCCGTCAGCGTGGCGCCCCTCTGACGCATCATAAAATGAGTTTTCCAGCAAATAGGACGAGACAGGTCGGAACCAGCTGTGGTAACTGGAAGGCGGCTCTGTTTCTAAACGTTCGCACACAGTGCACATTCCGCTGATTTCTCGGAATCAAGCTCGAAAAGGCTTTACGATAATTATGGAAGAGAACAACTCGAAATGTAACCCAATGAATTTAGCAAAGGTAAATTCCCTTTTAAATGTCTATAGTGTTGCAATTCAGATCCTCCAGGAACGTAAACATATGCTACCAACAGGGAAACGTGTAGCATAGCACAGGATTGGAGGGCTGAGCAAGAAGCCGTTCCAGTAAAAAACATTGATAGAAAATAAACAAAATTGGCAGTTAAGCGTCGAGTGCAAAGGGATACTTAGTATTCCCAAAACTAATCATACAATGTGGCGTAACGGGAAGAGCTGTCGACTTGGGAACTGGTGTACCGGGTTCGAGGTTTGACGTCGGCTGACTTGGCTCAACATCCTTTGATGCTGGGCAAATCAATTAATCTCCCTGTGCCTACCACAAAATGAATGAGTCCTTCTGTAACCTAACTGGTGCTCATGTAAAGCGCTCCAATACCTTTGGGTCGAGTTCGCGCTATATAAAACTACAAAAGTGGTCACAATACAGCAGAAACGTCCATATTATTTCTTACAATCCATAGCTACTACAGTCAGACAAAACAGTGCAACCTAGCTCGGCGTGAAGTGTGGTGTGAAAACCTAAAGCCACATAAAGATTAGTACAAACAATGTGTATGAGTCAGGGTGGTTGACATTGACTCATTTATCCACATGTAATATGTGCCTCATTTGACTGGGTGTGAGTGTTTGATTGATTCAGATGCTCCGTCCATCACCACCCCCCTTTGTACCGCTTTTGGCCGCCATAAGTGTGGCAGGGTATGCTCAGACGTGAGTCCCTTGCTCACTTTGCCACTGGATTCAAGCAAGCCGGGCTGAAGACGGCTGGAATGCCAGAAACCGGTCCTCGGAAGCTTGTTTCCGGTCCAGGGAAGACATGGCTTGGCAGTTCGGGCTGGACTGTTCCCATGAGGCACAGGGTCAGACTGATTTGCATATAGCCATGTCTGAACTGGGGTGGCAGAGTGGGCTAAAGAACGGTGATGGATTAAACCCAGATCTTATGACTGGGTGTGAGTGTTTGATTGATTCAGATGCTCCGTCCATCACCACCCCCTTTTGTACCTCATTTGCGATTATTACACATATTATACGTGTCACCCTTTTGTGGTTGTATGAATGATGACTGTACCGGAGAGATACCCTAGAGTTCAACAGCTAGGTAAAATAGCATTCAGTCAGGAATTTATGCCCTGGTGCATCGCTAAATAATCTTTTGCGTTGCACGAATGTCACACTATTTAATTTTACATCACAGATAACATCATGGATGTTCAACACATAGTAAAAAAAAATGCTGCACTATTTATTCCCATTTAAAAAAGCTGTCGATTTTTTTGCAGTGATGTATTGCACCAAGCTTAGTAAATACGGCAAATAGCCTATCAAACAGAAGTATGGGGCGGACGATGAACTAAAAGCTTTGAAGTTTATCAAATCTCCTTTCCTAAAATTCGTTAGCAGGCTGGTTGAAGTTTACAGGAAGAATTAACGCTCATAGTAAATGTATTTATGAAATTATGCTGGTTTACATGTTTGCACATAGCGTTCAACAAAGGCAATAGGTGTGCTTCTCTAATAAGTGGTACACTGCAAGTGTATGGAATCTAATACTCAGACAAGGTGTAGTATCATCTTCAGAATTAAAAATTATATTTTCAAAAATGACCCTCTCTATTGTGGGCGCTGGGGACCCTGCAATTTTGACACCCCAAACTGTACCTCAACAGAACTCCCACAGTTTCAATGAATCTGAGGAGGTGTTAAACCTCAATTTGATGAAGCAATGTGTCCCTGAGGTAAGGCACCTCCCAACAAATCAAAAATATCAGAAATACGGTCAATTAAGTAAAGGGGTCCAATCAACAACTGAGTTCTATATCAGTTAAAGATATTAGATTAAAGATTTATTACAAACATTTTACAAGTATGATACAAGTTAATTGTGATAAAGGGTTTCGGAAAATAGAGCATAACAGAGAAATCAAAAATATTCTATGTGCCAAGTAAGTAGCAAAATCGGGAGCGAAACGAACAACATTCCTAGTAGAACAGAAAAGTCTCTGGCTCACCCCCATAATCAAGGGTTTTTATATATTGCTGATTATATACTGCAGATTTATTGAGGTATGATCGAAAATGTTACGTTCATAGCAAATCAGAGCACAGCCTCATAAAACTTCATACTGACTTAGTACCTAAGCACTATCACACTACATGAACAAGTATTCAGACCCCTCTCTTTATTAATGTCATGTGGAGATGGTAGAACTAAGTAGATATACTAACAGCAGCTAATTAATATGAATTAATAGGGCACAGTTATATAGCAGGAAGAACTTGTAGTAATAGTTGACATTTTTTGAGTGAGCTGGGTAAGATTAATCAGAAACAGCATAAGCATTGATAATGGAAATAAACAAATCATATTCTGCTTGACTACTTGCAGCAGAAATGACAGATGGTGGGATGTGCAGAGGGAGGACATTAAAAAAATATGTCTAGGCCCAAACTGAGGCATAGTTGACAAAAGTCATAAAACACACTTCTACATATCATAGGAAATCTGTTTCCAAGAGAATTGTACTATACAGAAAGAAAATGTATACTCCAATGTCAAAGTGTATTCTGAACATTGTTAATGGCGCACAAAAATATAAATGTACAAAAATCTTCTGAATCTACACTATCAAACCTTTTTACCCTTCTTGATAAACACTACAAAGCACTTGCTGCTGTTTCTAAGTGCATTATATAAATGGTAGTTAGCAAGGGGAAAGCAAGTGAATTTATGAAATAGCCCTTGCCAAACCACCACTATCCCTACCATACTTACATACTTCATTTTTCCTTGGAGAGGATTATTTTAATTTTGATTTCCTCTGCTGCTGTTTGCTTTGGAGACCTCCACAATTTTATTGCTATTGCTGACTAGAACTTGGCAGCGTGCGCCTTGCAATATGAAGGATATTAGCCCTGGGATCACGCAGCCATGTTGGCCCGAACATCAAGGTAAACAATTGGGAGTCGGGGAGGATATCTCCATCTCCTTTTGAGGAGAACTGAGTATGGTTGGTAAGGAGACAGCAGGGCATTCCATTTCAGCCTGTATCCTCTCAAACAGCAATGGTCACCGGTGTGTCACACGTGCCACACTCACCCTGGCCACGAGCAGGATAAGTATTTGAGAAGCCTGATTGGCTACCATCTGTGGTGGCAATAGTGATTCCTGTTATGCAAATTATCACTGGAATGCACTACCTGCTGAAAATCCCCATCAAAAAATAGGTAAACATAAAGTAGGAGAACATGCAATTTAACCACGCAGAAATAACTGCTTCTGGCACTTTTTCTGTAGCTCATGAAGCTTCCAGCATAATAACACGGAAAGTTAATTTAATTTTGTCATTTAGTGAGTACTTTTACCTATCACAGAAGAATTAAGGACTCCTTGCTTTCTCCCTTAAGTGGTAGAACAGCTTAAGTGACGTTTTGTTTTGCATGCAGTGCGGGGCTGTACTCCCGAAAAAGGTTCCATGTGTCAATATCGATATCGTCTGACCCAAATATTGTCTTACATAAACACTGTGGCCTAAATTTTGTGTACAATAATATAGCTAAATTGGAAACAGCATATAAAGTGGGACATTCACCCTAGGCATCTTGGCGTTCAATAGTCAAACTCACACCAACCAGCAACATATTTCATTGATTCTAAAAAAATTGAAAGGTCTTCAGAGCCTTCCAAAAGCCCATATACAACATTGAGGCTTTGCTCTGAAGCGGGAGATGGTCCATGGTTTCACTGGGTGCAGATGTTCTATGATTGCTCTCAATGAAGCAATATTTTCGTTAATAATGTTTAGGACACTATATTTTTGTCAGATTAGATTTAGGCCGTAATCTTCTGGTACCATGCCCCCAAAATAAAACATGAATTTATATATATTCCCTTACTCAAGTTATAGGTGACTAGGTGAGTTAAGTTTGACACAGTGCATTAGTGGCCACATAATAAAAACCCCTCAAAAAATTGACATTTGTAAGGTAAGTTGATATCTTAGTTTCTGACCCGCCCTCTTCACTTAGCCTTAATTTTCACTCTAGGCATACATGGTTTAGGGATGGGTAGTGTTCAGCTGTGGTAAGGGGTTTTAGGGTGTAGTAGTGTTCATGGGCAGTCAGGGGTTCTTGGGCTTCAGGGATGGGTAGTTTTCAGGGAGCTGTGGTAAGGGGTTTTAGGGAGTAGTAGTGTTCATGGGCAGTCAGGGGTTCTTGGGCTTCAGGGATGGGTAGTTTTCAGGGGTAGTAAGGTTTTTTTAGGTGTCAGGGATAGGAAGAGTTTAGTGGTATAACAGGCTTCTTAGGTTTCAGGGATGGATATAATTTAGGGGTAGTAAAACGTTTTTAGGCTTCAGGTCAGGGATGGATAGAGTTAGGGGTAATAAGGGTTTTTACAATTCAAATAAATTAAATTTTAAACAGTGTTTTTATTCTCATTACAAAATTAAATACTTAACATTAAAAAATGTGACGATTTTTAGAATTTAAATCTATCTATCTATCTATCTATCTATCTATCTATCTATCTATCTATCTATCTATCTATCTATCTATCTATCTATCTATCTATCTATCTATCTATCTATCTATCTATCTATAATACTTACTGACTTACCTGTGAATTAAAAACACTCCCAATGTAACATACTGCAATGTTAAGCTACTTCCAATGTACAAGTGACCCAAATTAACAACTAATATTCATGTAAGCAGTACTATTACTGGCCTCAAAACGTCTATAACTTAGTTCTCAGGGAAGTTGCACTTTTACTAATAGGGAGCCGATTCAAAGGTGATTCATAAAGGCATGTAACAGTACACCTGTGTTATTACTTCCTGAACTCAGAAATGCATGTATGAATCAGTCTCAAAGTATCTGGCATCATTACTGTGCTTACACACTTTCACAAATGTCATTACAGCATTTTTGTTTTCAGTATTTTAATAGCCATAGACAATCATGCAAACTACTGTATACTGCTATTCTGTCTTACACTACCATGTTGTGAAAAACATTTTCAAAGATATGCAGGAGTACCTTACCATTAATAATAAAGAATATTTATATAGCACACAACAAAATAGTACTGGATTTATCGACCCCAAACAAATAAGCGGCAGATTCCAGCTTGTCAGAATTTGACCCTGCATCACGCAGGACTCAGGGTAAGTTTGCTGTCTGTTGTAGTAACATAGCGTGCATTTTAAAACCACACATTCACCCTGACGGGCCTCCTTATGCTGAATAATAGATGTTTATTGTTACCCAACTCAATGGTACTCATTTAATCGACCTCAGAAGGATGAAAGGTGGAGGGGACCTAACAGGATTTGAGTCTGTGACCATGAGCTTAAATACAGGCCCCTACAGTGGACACATTAATTACTGAACCACCCGACCCAGTATTTTATGAATTTGTGCCAAAAACATTTCATGTTCGTACTCATCAGGGCACAAGTCCTAAAAAAAAGAAGTGGGGGGACGCTGACGTCACAACAGGAAGTGACGTCACGAAAGGTGGCTTGCGCCATCAGACTCATTGCCTCCCCTCGCTCACCCCTTAGATGCGATTGCATCAGAGAAGCCAGCCCGTGTGCAGCATTCTGAATGAGCTCCGATCTCGCCCCAGAAAGGCCAATAGGGCTTTGGGAGGGGCGGCCGACCAGTGGGAGGCCTGCTACTCCCGGGGGGGTTTTGGGCTGGGGGGCAGCCAGCGCCTCAGTTGGGCTGGCTGGGCTCTATGGGCTATTTTAGGGCTGGGTGGGCTACTTTTGGGCTGGCTTTGGGCTGGGTTCTTATGTAACCGGTCATTTTAGGGTACTACCCACCATTTTGGTGGTAGTGACCCAGCAGCTGGTTGTGTGTGATACTGAGGGGACTGTTGGCTGTTCTGCCTTTGACTACTTGTTGCGGTTTGTGGCGTGGCGTGGCGGTTGCAGTGGTGCAGGTGTTACCTGCTATCGTTGGGCCTTCCTGCAGCGTGATGGCACGTCTCGAAGATCCTCGGGTGGTAGAGGCCCTCCGCCTCCTCGAAGATGCGGGCCGCATGGATATCCTGCGGCCCGAGGTAAAGGTGAGGCCGCCGCGGCGCGCGGTGAGCGACGCTGCAGCGGCAGTGCCTGCGGCTGAGCTGCCGTGTGTGCGGCAGGGGTTGGGGGCGGAGGGAGGGGGGGCGGGGCCAGAGGGCGGGAGACTGTGTGCACGCATGGCCGCACAGCAGGAGCGGTGGCGCTGAGTAAGCGGTGGCGGGGCGGGAAGTGGGGCGTGGCCCGAGGCCCGAGTTGCAATTTGTGGTGGGGGCTGGGGGGCCGAGAGTGGAGCAGACATCGGGAGGGTCATTCGGCAGGGGTGGAGAGGGGTGGAGGGGGGTGGGGGGCCGCAGGGGGATCGGGCAGGGTGGGGCAACATTTTAACCCCGGCATGCTGGACTCCACTTATTATTCCCGACAGGAACGCGTGTCGAGGTGCTCGGGAAAGTAGCATGCGGCTCCACTCCGCCGAGGGGATGGGCCGGCTCTGCCTTGTAGGGACGGTCACGCTCCCACGAGGGACCGGACAATGGCGTCCTACGGGAGGCGGGCGGTAGGTCTCTGCTAGCCCCACCCGAAGGGTCGAGACGGCCCCCGGGGGACGGGCGGAGGTCTGTCAGTGCTGATCAGGACCATGAGGAGTATCAGGAGGAGGGGAGGAGGGAGAGTGTGGATTTGGGGGAGCTGCTACATACCTATAGGGAAAGGGCGGGACTGAGCGAGCTGGAGCCCGTGGAGGACGGCCGAGGGCAGGATTTGGAGGATGTTATAGGTATGGACCAGGAGGGCGAGATGTACCAGCTGGACTATGAGGAAGACGAGGAGGAGGGGGAAATTCGAAAGTGGCAGGGGGGGGGCAGAACAGGACGGGGGAGAGGAGTAATACTGTTACTAGTGTTTTGCAGGCGCAAACAAGGTGCGGAATGGAGAGAGTGGCGGCTCCCCTGCTCCACTGGTTAGGCAGCGGGATCCAGTGAGGACGCCGGCTTTGACGCCGGGTAAGGAAGGTGGAGGAGAGGGGAGCGGGTCGGGCGGGACCCCACGGGGGAAGGTGTCAGAGTCGGACAGATGCAAAAGGAGGGGATGGAGCTCTATATTGTGCAATTGAAGGAAGCTCTGTACAAGGTTATAGGGGTACGCAGATATCAAAAGAGACAGGGTCGAAAACCGTTAGGACGAATTTCGAGTGGCGGTTTTTCCTAAGTACTGGGGGATTTTAGGAGATCCTGTTTACAGTTGGGGTAGATACAAGAAGTTATTTAGTTGGATAGATAGGAAAGTTGGCAATTGCAAATTTGTGTTTATAATTGTTGCAGGTTGGAACCATGTTTAGGTAAGGAAAAAATATATTTAGCGAGGTTTAGTTGTGTACGGCACAGGCCAAGGGAATTTATTTGTAAGATGCACCTGCTTCTAATAAAGCGGCCTTTTTCACACCAACAAGCTGGTCAGTGGTCTGTGCTGCCCCCCTCTTGTGGGCCCAATAGGGCTTTGGGAGGGGCAGCCGACCAGGGGGAGGCCTGCTCCTCCCGGGGGGGCTTGGCCCGGGGGGGTAGAGGGGGCCAGCCAGCACCTCGGTTAGGCTCTGTGGGCTATTTTTGGGCTGCGTGGGCTACATTTAGGCTGGGTTTGGGATGAGTTCTTATTTAACGTGCCATTTTAGGGTACTACCCACCATTTTGGTGGTAGTGACCCAGCAGCCGGTTGTGGGTGGTACTGTGGGCGCATTGCTTTTCCCTCCCTCCCTCCCTTTTTTTTGTGCTTGTTTTCTTCTTTTTTTTTCTTTCTAGGAATTGGATTTAGTGAGCTGCGGCATATTGAGGTGGTCTTGTTGGGAACGGGTGCATCGGGGAGGTTTATTGTATGGGGATTTTTGCCGCTGGAACAGGTGCTGGTGTGTTTGTACGGTCCTTTGGGGTGGCGGTTTTTCCTAAGTACTTGGGGATTTTAGGAGATCTGGTTTACAGTTGGGGTAGATACAAGAAGTTATTTACTTAGGTAGATTGGAAAGTTGGCAATTGGAAGTTTGTGTTTATAATTGTTACAGGGGAGAACCATGTTTAGGGGAGAGGGTGGGGGGTATGTTAGGAAATAAATATATTTAGCGAGATGTAGTTTTGTACGGCACAGGCCAAGGGAATTTATTTGTAAGATGCACCTGCTTCCAATAAAGCAGCTTTTTTCACACCAACAAGCTGGTCTGTGGTCTGTGCTGCCCCCCTCTTGTGGGCCCAAAGAGTGAATGTGTGGCTCATTTGCTCCAGTTATCGAGCTCCTGGTAAAATATGTGGGGGGACGCCGTCCATCCACGTGGTACCCCCGACTCGAGCCCTGGTACTCATGGTACTGTTAAGTGAACACAGACAGCTAAAAACGAGAGTCCTTTCACCAATGCAAGATTGACTAGCACTATTGGTGCCCACCACAGGGATTCAGGCTTGTGAATCTCAACCGGGTTGAGCTGGTGAAACAGCAGCATGGACTTCATAGGAAGGGCTGTTGAAGCAGGAAGCGGAGACGGCGTTGACCTGCTTGGTCATGGTGAGGGCGGAGTTGGCCACCAGGAGTCGTCCCAGGCTGAGGGGGTTGAGCCGAGGATGAGGACCTCCGTCTTGTCTGAATTCAGCTTCAGCCTGCTGTCCTTCATCCATTCGGCGACGGCCTTCATTCCTCTGTGGAGGTTGGCTTTGGCGGTGTGGGGTTCTTCGGTGAGGGAGATGATCAGCTGGGTGTCGTCGGCGTAGGAGATGATGTTGAGGCTATGTTGTCGTGCGACGTGGGCGAGTGGTGCCATGTAGATATTGAACAGCGTCGGGCTCATAGATTTTACACTTGCAAAAATTAGAGTGATGTAAGCTGGTATGCATACGTTGTACTGGGGCAGGAACCAGGTAATGGAAATATATCAGCACGAAAAAATCAGGAATGGTTTTAGGATTTGTAAAAAAACATTGTTCAATTTTCTTATATTTAATATTTATTTCACTGCGATTATTACTGAAGGCACAGCTGGAAAGCAACTCAGCTGGTTCCCATTTGTTATACTACTCATGCCATTAATGTTCAAAGAACTGCAAAAAATAGTAGCCTTTATTGGGGGGTTTCTGGATTTATGCCAATTATGTATTTGGCAGTTCCCTCTCTATTTATCCATTTATATTTTTCCTCACCCACTGATTTTTAGTGATATATTTTTATATTGATAGGATAATGAAGTTACAATCAGTATACTGCCACATTTATTCACGCTTCAGTGTTCCTAGGGGTTAGTGCACTAAGTAGCCATAAAATACACTCGTCTGACATTGTTCCCATTATTTAACTAGCAAGTGTGTGTTTACACTGTTATATCACATTCTTGTAATTTAAAAAGATTTGCTTAAATTGTTCATCTAGCTGCTTGATTGGTATCCTTCACTAGACCTCATCTGTGCAAACTTGCTTTGTCTTAAACTAAGCAGGTGTTTAAAAACCTTTTCATCATTTATATTAATGCAGGGAAGCATTCAAGAAAGGGAGAACCAGAAACAAGCATTGGAAAAGCCAGCAGGTCTGAGTTTAATCTGCTAATACATGCAAACACAGCGGTAGCACATTAAAACCAGGCAAATGTAAGAAACAAAAGCTGCAGTACTTTGAAA
This sequence comes from Lissotriton vulgaris, assembly GCF_964263255.1. Classification (NCBI taxonomy): domain Eukaryota; kingdom Metazoa; phylum Chordata; class Amphibia; order Caudata; family Salamandridae; genus Lissotriton; species Lissotriton vulgaris. The sequence goes on from NC_141691.1 coordinate 1,299,493,456, forward strand.
GTTTTCTTGCCATCATTGTGCTCCTCTTTTTGTTTCTATGTTAAATGAAGAATGGATGGCAAAGGAGCTTTCTTTATAGTCCTTCTTTAGTTGCTATGACATAGAAATAAACAAAGGCCTATAACGAAGGGTGCCTCACCACCATGCAGTATCTCTGTTTTTGGAGGCATGAAACACACAGTCAGGTATATTGTACTAAGCCTGTTCATTATTAGTTGTTTCCTCATTATCACTTGTTCCTCTACTTCTCAGGGAGCTTATCTCTCCCCATGCTGTCCCAATGCTATCCTTTTCTGGAATGTCCCTTGCTCCTTTTACTTCTTGAATTTTTCAATCCCCACACAGGCAGTGGTGCACAGGATCCAGCTTGCATCACATGGTCCTAGTGTGCTTCAGACATGACATCTCTCCAATTCTCAGCGAAAAAGTATACATTTCTGAAATTACATCTTCCCCTATCTTAAAGAAAGATGACATAAGATTGCCCCAAACCTGAGGAGACAATTCCTCTGTACCTTCTTGGAATTTGGGCTTGTCAACTCAAAGTTCATTGAGCCAGCTGATCTGCTTGGTGGCTCGAGATGGTATAATGTTCATGTTTTTGGGTAACTCTATCTCACATTATATCTTGGGTTGTGTATCTGGTGATTGTCCTGAATCATTGAAGCGTGGCACACGTCTCTCAGAATAGAGAACATCCAAGCATGGTGCAAGGCTCTCAGAAGTAAAGGAGCCAGAGCTTCGTGTACTGCTCTTGGAATGGAGGAAGTACTTTAACTCTGATGTTTATTTTGGTGGTTGTCGATGGGGACGTTTGCTTGACATTGATATGACTGTTGATTGTGTTGACTTGATAGACTGAGATGACATGTTCTTTGAGTCCCATGTGTCTCTTGTGATTTCCAATGACAGTGTTCGCTTGACTGTGGTGTGAACGGCAATTTAATTGTTTCAATGGACTGTGATGAGTTGCTCCTGTCCGCGGTTAGCGGTCACCCATGGGCTGTTTGCATATGCTCTTTTATCTAGGGTGCTGTTTGCAGCAAGGGGGTCTCACTCAGATCTGGCAGGTTCACATTCTACGTTGATGGGAGTTTCTTGCTTTGGTGCTTTGGGTTATGTGAGCATTGGCGAAGGGAACCCTCGCTTTGGCAGCTTAAGTAGGGGTAGCCACTGAACTCTATGGCCTTTGAATAAAGGTCCCACTGAATATTGGTCCATTTTATATTTTGAATTTTATGTCTGCAGGCCTGCAGGCAGAGGCTGATAAAACGATGTAGGGGAGAGCAGAGCAGGGATGAGAGGTGGCGGTCAAGAGCTGCTAAAAGAGTCAAGTTCAGGAAAGGAGAGAGAAAAAGAATTTTAACAAGAAAGAAATGACCGGGAAATTAAAGTAAGTGGGGGGAATGTGGTGAAGGGGGATGAGATAAGATTGAAAAAAAATTTGAGAACATAAAAAATGATGGTAATTAGAAATTGTTAAGGAAGAAAGCATGAAGGGTGGGAAAAATAGTGGAAACAAGGAAGGAAATATGAAAAGAAGGAAGGAAAGGTGAATGGAGGAGTGCAAGGAAGAAAAGGCGAAAACAACAAAGAAGAGTGCAAGGATGCATGGTAAGAAGGATGAACATTTGGATAGATGGGTGAAAGGATCAATTAATAAAAGGCTGGAATGAAGTGTGAAAGGATGAATGGGTGGATGGAAGGCTGGGTGAAAAGTGTTAGCATAAACGGATACAAGAGTGAAGAGATGAACGATCAATGTGTGAAGGGAATGGTCATTAAATGGATGGAATGGTGAAAGGATGGATGGATAGATGGTTGAAAGGATGGATTGATGAGTGAAAGGATGGATGAATGAGTGCACCAATGGATGAAAGGATTGTAAATCGATTGTTGAAGTAATGATGGGGTGGGGTAAGGTATCAATGGATAGATTGGATGATGTACAGGTGAAGAGAACTAATCTGGGAAGTATTGGGCTTACTGTTTCTCTCATTTGGTGAAATCAAAATTTTAGTTCAAAGTGGGGGTTATTTTAATTTCCTAGCTACTCCCTTGTATGTGAGTGATATCTGTGTTCTATCTTTGTGAAATTGATTGCTGCCTCTCTTTTCTGGCTCCTTGGTGGCATGTTTCTCTGGCATGGCTGCGTCCTGATTTCCAGAGTATGGTTAAATTGGCAGATCTTTTGTGGCTAGCGTCCTCCTTTCTCTTGGGTCCGCTATTTCTTGAGTCACTTACATTGATGGTGTTTTTATTGGACCCATCTTCACAGTGTCTGTGAGGCTTGATGCCCCAGTTGGCAAGCATCTCTATGGAGTTTCTGTGACTGGATAATGTCCAGATGACCAAAACTCTGCCTCACTCTTTTCTTCTAGTGCCTGTGTCGGGAGAGACGACAATGTGTGCCACATGTTTGGCTGTGTTACCTCTCAGGCAGCTGATCTCTGTCCTCTTGATACTTTTCCTTCTGCTCATTACCTGTTGTAGCTCTCTCAGTCTGTAGTGTTCTCTCGAGGATGCACAAGAGATCCATTCCTTCTCGACTCATTTCTTACAATTAGGTGAGACTCTTTGAGTTTGATTTAGAACTTGGAGGACAGATTACTCCAGCACAAGGGTGACGGATATTCTGTCCGCCGAAGTATAAATCCCATTAAATCCTATGGAATTTATATTTTGGCGAACAGGATATCCATCACCATTGTGATGGAGGAACTCCTATTGTTAGCTTACGGTAATTTGGAGCCTGCCCATAGCTTACCATTGGTTGACTTCATTGTCACTCTTATTTGGCTGCTTCTTATTTGTTAGCATGTGTGGACTTTCTTCCTCTTCTTGTGTTTGTTCCTCCCATGGAGCATAAAGGCATTTGTTGAGTCCTACTGCTCTTTACCTATTCAGGTGCTACATTTTTTTGTTTAAGCACTCTACAAGAGTGCTGTTTTCCAGAGGTCTCCTTATGTACTTCTCTTCTTCTGCTGTGCTTGTTAAGATTACTCTTTTGCTGCTCCGAGTGTCTCTCCCACCCTTTTCCATGGTATACTTGAGTGCTCATCCCCCTGCATTGCTTTTTCACCTCTGTGCTTCTCCTCCATTGCGTGTTGCACTATCTCTCTTCCATTTGCTCCCCCCATGTTTCTCATTTCCATTTGTTTCCCCAACCCACACCTATTACGCTACTTGCACCCACCCATGCCCTGTGTTGCTTCACCCCCTACCTGTGTCCTCCATTCTGCTTTGCCCCCTACAATCCTGTTGCTTCCCCATCCCCCTCTGATTGAACTCTCCATGGTACTTCCTCCCAATAGCACTATTTCTCACCCATTTGCTTCCCCCACGTTCTTCCTTTCCATTGTCTTCCACCCGCCACGCCCTTCGTGTTACTTCCACCCACCCATGCCACGTGCTCCTTCTCCCTCATCCGCGCCCTCTGTGTTGCTTTGCCCTCTACTATCCTTTTGCTTCCCTATCCCCCTGTGTTTCCACTATCCATGTTGCTTCCTCCCACCAGCTCCACAAACAAAAAATCCTCCCGAGTCCCACCAGATCTGCAAACAAAAAGGAAAAAAAAACTGCTTGTGTCATCTTATAGGCATGCACATGCTTCGTACTTTTGCCTGCAAAATTATACGGTGGTCACATCGAAGGCTTTATTTTTTTCTCCCAAAAAAACAAAGTTGCACAGCATCGGGGATGCTGTGCAGCATGGCTAAAACCATTAGCAAAGCCAATAGGTACCAAAGGTGTGACCGATTGGCTTTGCCAGTGCTTGTTTGGCTGTTAATGTGACAACGGTATGAACTGCACCACAGATGTTTGTACTAATATTGCATAAATATCAGGCTATAAAAGGTTTTCTTATACACTACGGGCTTAATTTCTATCAAACACAAGATAAATGAAGTTACTTCCTGATGAAGTAATTTGGAATATCCCGAAGTGCGCTCGAAACATGCTGTAAGTCATTGAAATCAATTGTTAGCAAATAAACGACACAAAATCTGATGCACTGAATTGTTTTAAATGAACACCGTAAATATTAGGAGCAATATTGGATGGAATACCTGCCCATCTAAGTTTATGTAATATATCTATGACTAGTTTTCTAAATGAATACTAGAATATATGCACACCAGCAGCTAGTTAAGTTTCATTGCGAAATCATATTCCTTTTTTCACTCCCAATGCTGTCAATGTTAATAGTAAACTATGTGGGGCAGATAACACGTAGGCACAGACAGAGATATTCATATTCTAACTTGGCGATATGATTAACTTATTGTGTTTTTCTGCATTATAGCTATTGTATTGAATAACAATGTATGAACTATAATTGCAATATTACAATAGAGACTAGCTCACTAGGTTTCTATTTGTTTCCTTGTAGACCCCTGATGAAGAGTCATCATTGGACCCGAAATGCATTGGGTAATTCAATAACTGTTTTTGGATTCAACCAGTTTGGATGAATTTCACGATTTATCATCTGCGATTTGAAAAGAAAATTGATGGATGAATAAATATCATTTAAAGAGAAACATGAAGAAGTGTTTTGGAGTATATTAAAATTTGCACAAAGAAGTGAAGGAACGTTTATGTTCTTTAAAAACGTGCACACATCTTTTGGAACAGATTCATCTGCCCCACATCGTTTAGTTTTGCATGAGCACTTTCAAACAAAGTGCTTGGATGGAGTAGCACACAAGGAATCTTTGATAGAACTTTGAAAAAATAGATAAATACGAGTGCACCAAAAAATTCAACTAGTCAATGTTAATAGCTCATAAACTGCTGGTCATAATTGACAGCGCATAGAGGCATCCAAGTAAAGACCAACTTTCTATACTTTTCTGTTTTAAAAAATATAACCAAGACAGGGAAACCGTTTTTTTCCACATGTAGGTATGTGTAAATATGAGCAAAAATGTAAAAATGAGACACTTCCAAATAGTTTAGACAAACCGGATGTTTAAGTTTCATGTTCGTTGAGCAGCAGTTGTGCAAAATGTTGCCATCAGCAAATCTAAGGAGCACCTAACCCTAAAATCCCAATGCCAACTTCAAGGTGAAAAAAGTCCTTCTATTTCCAAAGTCCTAAAATTGATAGGTTTGTTTTTGTCACAGATCCCTTTGGCAAACAATCTGCCCAGACTCACTTGGTGTTCAAGTGCAAGCATGGTTTTCTGGAAAACTTCTGGATTGGCTGAGTTTGGAGAACAAAGACTACAATCTGAGGGTCCATTGGGAGTCAGCATGCGCTTGAAATAGTACCTGTGAGGAAATGCCACTTTTTGCGTGTTCACCCCCTCCAGTTTTGGACTGGTGCTGTTAGTTTATTGATCTGACAGTGTACTGAGGCCAGCTAACCAGACCTGTGTCAGTGTTCTAACCCTATACAAAGTGTATGTCAAATTGGCTATCCCCAATTGGCTAGGCCTGACTTACTTATGTCCATATTATACGGTACCCAGGCCCATGCAAGGCAGAGTGCCCATACAGGGTTGAAGAACTAATTGTGGTAACCTGTGTGTGGCAATGTACAAAATGGCTGCCAGCCTGCCACTGCAGACTGGAAGGGCAGTGGTAATACTGCTAGTTCGGCTTTGCCATTTAAACTAATGGCAAAGTCCCCACTTCCCTTAGCAATATATGTAGGTCTCCCACAAGGAATGCCTATTGAGCCCTACGGCCGGGAGCTGTAAATTATTAAGTAGGCCATGTATGTTTATATATGTCTTAACAGCAACACTTCTAATTTGTCATTTTGCTGTGGGAGGACTAGTAGCCCTATTAGTTAACAAAAGTTTACTGGTTGACCCCTCACCTCTGCTAACCTCTGAATGGGACTACCGAACTGGGTACTGTAAGGTATCAAATTAATAGTGGCATTACACCTTACTTAATGCCCACATTTAATGCCTCTATTAAAGAAATGCAAACTTTAGAAAGTTGCCACGCTGTGACCAAGTTTGCCCAGTGTCCTCACGCGGTCACTGGACACCAGACAGCTTTCTGCCCACCTAGGAGTAGTGTGAACAAATCCTAGGCTTAGGAACAAATAGCAGCCTGCGACAGGATGAGGTGTTACCTCGCCATCACAGGAAGCCACTCAGGGTGTCAGCCCATATGGGAGAGCGTCAAAGGCGAAGCCACATTTGGTAGGCAAATGGCATTCAAACTCATTTGGATCTGCTCTTTGTTCAGGCAGATGGGCTGTAGACAGGGACCGAGAGGAGAGACCAGTGCCCAAACCGGTTTTCCCATGGGTATGTAGCCCACAGGGAGCCACACCTTTAGGGTGGGCTGCACGGCTCCTAACTTCCGAGAAACAGACCGACATCTAGAGAGTGGGCAGAATAGTGAACTCTGGGATTGCCAGATGCCACTCAACGCTGGAAAGTCATCGCCACAAGGGAGGAGACCTGGTAGCCCATTGGCTAGTAACCGCAATATACTGCCAGGGTACTTTCTGGGAATTAATATGGTACCCCTGGCACTCTAACCCTTAGATCACATTGGAACTGGACAAAAAATAAGTACTGCCCTGCTGTCCCCTGGACTGCACAAAGAGAGGCTTTATAGTCTGCTGGAAGGCACTGCTGCACCTTGGTCTAGCAAAGATAAGACTGTGCCTGTGGCTCCTTGCTTGGGAAAAAGTCACACTCCAGACCAAAGGAGTGAGTAAAAGGAACAATAGGCCGACCTCATTGAACCTGTACCAGGGTTATCACAACTGAAGTAGCCATGTCGATAAGTTGGTATACCCTACAGATGACTCTCTAATAGCTGCAGCTGGGCATCCCAAGAGACCATTCCTCGACAGCCAAAAGTTGCACGTGAGTAAACCGGACCTGGGAGTGCCGTCCTGAGTTCCAATTGGTCACTTAAGAGGGACACCAGCCATCACCAAATGGTATCACTTGGACTCCTGTAGACAGAGACAGCTAGACCAACTGCTGCTGGCCTTCTACGGTCTCCAAGAGAATTATGAGAGACCCCGACCTCTGTGCCCAAAGTCACCCTATCTGACTCGTGGATTGAGGAATAACAGCAAAGGTACCCTGTAGACCGCAGAGCATCCTCGAGCATCTTTATCTCATGTACCTGCAGCATTAGGACCACTCCAGTGAAGTCTATGGAGGGCGTCCTGTAAAGTTTGGAACTGTACTGGAAAGCGCTCTGTTGCCAGGTAATTTACCAACTCTACTCCATTGAGACCCCAGGCCTTACCCCTGTTGGATTTTGTTGCATAAGCCGGGCCGGAGGAGTAGAACTAATTTTTACAAACTTTTCAAAAGTTTACAAACTTTACAGTTACCAATGCGTGTTTACGGTTGGATTAACTATTTAGCTCTATTTAAAAATCTGTATCTCTGGAACACTCTTATAGATTTTGCTCATCTTGGACTCTAAAAATTAATGAAAATACAATTTCTTTCCATAAATTTGTGTTGTGCTTCTTTTGGGAGCGTGGCTTTCTTAGTTCGTTGTTTGGTACAGTTAAAATCTTTACACTAGTTTCTTTGTTCAAGCCTTGCTGCTTGCAGCCATAGCTATCCAGGGTTGAGCTTAAATTTTTACGAATTATCCTGACTGGACCCATGACAGTTTTTGCGAGTCTATTCCACAGCAAGGCCGCACAGCCATACCATATAATACACCCACATCCTCCCAGTGCCTGAGGACAATGTCTTGGAATTTTGATGAAATGTTATAAGGATATTTGTTAGTCTATAATGGAGCAACTGACTACTATAAAATCAATGCCATAAATGACACTAAATAAACTCTCACGTGCAAAGGAATAGGCTGGGATTACCTGAAATGTGCGCAGTGGTAGACCTGTGGTTGCAGGGGATTACGCTGAGTTTATTTTGAGGAAATAATGAATCCTGCCTGGTTGGCGGCTGGGTGGATTGGTCGCAAGGCGGAAATGAAATCTAACCTTGTGCAGTTTTTATTTTTCAAACTTATTTAAACATTCTAAGTGAATTTCCATGCAGCACTGGTGTGAGGTCATGTAAGTGGTGTGGCTCTTTGGGTTACTGCATTAAGATACAGTGAACTGTGGTTGTCCTAGTACCAAAAGAAGAAACAGCAAATTTTACAGTTATTCATTCCCTGCAGCCCTTTTTCTAAACCTTGGGCGCAACTGGTGTGGCTATGTACAGCAATAACGCACAAATGCGACTGCATGTAACTGCGACTATCTTGTTGCCAAGGGTTGCCACATTCAAATATGGTTCTGAATACGACAACCCTTCTCAAATATATTAAAAGACCTAAAACTCTATTGATTTGACATTCTGATCTTTACCGATGCTACTGGTGGAGGCATGCCCTCAACTGAAAAAATTGTGCAGGATGTCCAAGTGTGTCTGATGCAGCTCCCAAACATCTGGAAAACAACATCGAAGCTTATTTTCCGGTATGTCCGCGAAGATTTAGATCGAAACAGTTATTCTCACCTGCAACAAGGGGCAGCATGCGTGTCCCCCATCAGAACTAATCTGTTGAAAGCAACACTATTAGATATAGAACTCAGGGTCTTCTTTGGAGGTTTTCAGATGCTGGACATCTCGCAATAAGCAGGGCAGAGAGTGCAGCCATATTCAAAGTTTATAATGAGAGTTCATCCCCCCCACAACTCTATCTTTTGCACCTGGCTACCCTCTGCTTCAAATTAATGTTATTTTGGACATGTAATTTCCATTTGCGCCAATTTGCTAATTCCTCACACTTGATACATTGTAAGAGCAATTCAATAATAATCTGTATTAAGGGCCAAATGTACTAAGGTTCATGTTGCATTTCTTAATTAGCGCCTCCGTAGGAATTCCTACAGATCAGGAATTGCTAATAGGGAATCGCAAATAGGAAATGCCATTTCATTCGCCCCTATGGGCAAAATGGGAAATGGTTTGCATTTCCTAAATTGCAATTTCCCAATAGGAAATCACAGTTTAAGAAGGGCAAAGCCAAGGGTGCCACTGGGCACAGGTAAGTGCACATATGGGGCATATGAGCTTGATGTCACATTACAAAATGTATTTTGAAATGCTTTTCTTTATTGTTTCACATGGTTACCATCGACATGAAGTTGAATGTCGATGGATTTCTTAAATGCCTGATTCGCATTTAGGAAATGCTTTGCATGTGCTTTAGGAATTGCAAATAGGTAATCCCTATTTGAAATTCCTAAATGTAGAAATAGAAAATTACGACAGTTTTTGGCCCTTTGTACATCTGAAAAGGCTATTTAGCATTTCTTAATGGTCCTAAATAGCGATTTGGCCCATTACGAAATGCTAAATGGCGTTGTGCATCTAAGACTAAGATCGCAAAAAGCAGACTAGACAGTTTTTTTGTTCCATGTGTATTTTTAGGAAACTCTTCGTTTGAGCTCCTTAGTACATTACAAATGGTTAGTTCAGCAGTCGCAAAGTAACTTACGACTAATTCCAAACACAAATGTTTCATACATCAAGAACATAATACATTATTTTGTATGTAAAGTCATCAGACTATGAGTCAAAAGGAAAGACCGCGAATCACTATCTTCTCATTTCTGTAATGATGGGTGCTGTCAGACATGGGGAAAAAACACCAAAATTCCTCGAAAATGAGCCGCGAGTGTCATCAACAACAAGCCACTCCCACTTCACTTGCCTGAGAAGGATCATCCACACAGTCATCAACTTGCAGCTTCCAATTCTTTAGCTTTCTGCCTCTTTTCAAACTTGAGTGCTGTAATTGCTCACTTAAGGCTGAGCAATTACCTTCAACAGGACAGACTGTCACATGGTGAAGTGTGATCTATATTTGTGCTATGAATTCTTTCATTTTAGTGGGCAAGGTCGGGGCTTGAAGCTGTAAAATATTTGCTAGTCTTGGAAATTTACACTGCTGAACATTAGCTCAATCAATCAATAACATTTATTGGGCTCCAAGGAGCCATACAAATTCAGTAATACTGATATAAAACAATACATAATAAATAAAAAAACATACAGTACTCTTATAAAACATTTAAAAATGATCGCAGAGCACCCTAAAGCTCAAAGACAACATCCCTCTAAAAGCAAATAAGACCATAAATCAGCAAAAAACCTCTAAGAAGACCTAAAAGATTGGGCTAAAAAGGGTCATCCATGCTTTCTAGGTATCAAAAGCTAATCGAGATTAATGAATTAAAAACCCTAAAACACAGAAACAGATAAAAGTACAATTAAAACAAATTTGGCGCTCTCAATTCTTTATATTTCTGTGTCTTTTCAAACTTGAGTGCTTTAATTGCTCACTTAAAGCTGAGCAATTACCTTCAAAAAGACAGAATGTGACATTGTGAAATGTGATCTACATTTGTGCAATCAATTCTTTCATTTTAGTGGGAAAGGTCGGGGCATGAAGCTGCAAAGTATTTGCTAGGCTTGGAAATTTACACTGCTGAACATTATCTAATATGAGTTACGCGTACACGCGGAGGTGACATAAATAAGACAAGCCGCCCACTGCCTGTCAATCTGTAACATCTCCTATGGGGATTGGGTGAAGGTATTGCCTTTGACAGCAGTAAATGAGTCCATGTGGGCAGGCTGCACTTTTCTTCTCAGTGCCACTGCTACGATGAATTATTAGGAACCGATGACAGCATTAAGGGCAGCTTTTCTTGGTAGTCACTGGTATGTTGGGGCCAAACACAGCAAGCCATTGTATAACATCCTAATAGAGACTGACCTGAAATGGGGCCACTAAGCACCTTTTACTACTATCTAAGGTGATTTTGTATATCCGTGTATCTTGTGTCTCCTTGGTCTTCTGTTGTAAAACAATCACTTTGCTATGCTCAGATATGTACTGGATGGAGTGGTAAATACCATACCACTATTGGCCACAACAGGAGAGTGAGCTTATGTCTGAGCCATTATGTGCAGACACAGCATGCAGTGGATGAACCTATTTGAAATACTTCTACTACATTTGGATGAGTTCCCTTCCATACTCACAGTAGTTGAGCTCAAAAGTCCATCTTAAGCAAAGGTTGGGTAATACTGCAGTAACCGGTAATTATCGCCAAGCGGCAGGCCTGGTTCAAAGGTGGACCTGAGGACCTCCAAATGAATCCCAAGGCCCACAAGTTGTAGAGCCTCTGTTTGTTTTTTTAGATTCCATTATCTGTCTAATAGCCTCAATAGCCGATAACACAACCATGGGCTACTAAGTCTCTCTTGGCAAAGCCAATACGGAGGGGCTCAGCTGGACCTTTTATTCCTGTAGAGGGGCCAGCATATGAGTCCATTCTAAGGAAATGAAGGATTGTTCTGTTTGCTGTGGAGACAGTGACCCCTGTGACCCATGTAGGCTATAGACATACCTGTGACACAGATTGGACCTCTCCAGCAGCAATGAGAGCTCAAAGGCAAACACACATTATTAGGTCGAGCATAGAGGCAGCGCACATGCGCTGCCCTGAAAGGCATGCCGTCTTGGAGTATGCACTTGGAAGCCCCGCCCACTAACCGCCAATATTTGACATTGGCTTGCGTTATTGTCCTTCGTGAATGCTGGCTTATGTTTCGTTAAAAGGCTTGTTAGTCCCTCCTTGGTACCACCTTGTCAGCATTTGTTACCTCCCATAACGACTGGACCTTTTACTTGGCATGTTAGACAGTCTGCGTTATAAGTCGGTGTTCACGCTTTTGTTAATTGACTAATGGGGACAATGGCGGCTGCTTCTTGTATTTGCAGCGTGCCCACATAGGACAATGGTAGCCACTTTTCGTATGGAGCACTATGCCGCTCTAACTTTAAAAGTGGCTGTCCTCTACCCCAACAGCACTCACGGCACAATGGTGACACTTTTTTGAAATTACTTTTAAGATGAACGTAGCGTACGCTTCAGGGACTTCGCACTTTCTATTAGCTTTTTTTATGCTGTGCACGGCGCCCGCTTCATGGACACATCACTCAGTTTTCTTTTTTTTTTTTAACTTAAACGTTGCACGCGGCGCCCGCTTCAGGGATACCACACTCTGTTTCTTTTTTTCTTTTACTTTAACGGTGAGCGCGGTGCCCGCTGTTCCTTTTTTTTTAAATTTAATGGTGAGCGCGGCGCCTGCTACACGGACACCGCCCTCTGCAATACAATAGGTATTGCTTTTGCCAAACTTTGACCTATTGGTATTGTAAAAGACAATGGGCCATATGTATGAAGCCGTTTTCGAATCGCAAAGGCCGAAATTCGCAGAATTTCGGCTTTTGCGATTCGCAAACGGCCTGTTTGCATTATTGCCAATGTATCATGCAATCGCAATTTAAGGAATCACAATAATTTGCGATTCCTTATTTTGCCATAGCATTTAAGGAATCGCAAATTTTGCGATTCCTTAACCCCTTCGATGCTTGTGACAAGGTCAACTCGTCATGGGTGTTACCCGCGCTGTGCTTATGACGAGTTGACCTTGTCACACACAATGGGATTTTGAAAATTGCAGCGCACAGTGGGAATGTACTATAGCAAGGATGCGGTTAAATGATATGTATGATACATTTTTGAAGTGCGAATTTGTGTTAAGGAATCGCAATTTACCACCAACCTGTAGTTGGTGGTAATTTGCGATTTCTCATAATAATGCCCTATTTGGCATTCGTGAGGGTGGTATGTGACACACATACATGCCCATAGGGCATGCATGTGTGCCACATGCACACACATGTAGATTTGAGGGGTGCAGCAGGGTGTCTTTGAGACACCCCTGCACCCTTGTAATAATTCTCAAATAGCGATTAGCATTATTGCACCATCATTCCTATGGGCCTCCCGGCCCATAGGAATGCATTAGAAATCATCCTTTATTTGCGATTTCGCAAATTGCGAAATCGCAAATAAAGAATGATAAGGAATCGCTAAAAAATAGCGATTTTGTACATACATACCGTTTTGCGATTTCTAAATAGCGATTCGCAAAAAATCGCTATTTGGAAATCGCAAAACGATATCTTGTTACATACGGCCCAATGTCCTTTAATATCATAAAAGGCATTGCTATTTACAATGCCAATAGCTCAAAATCTCGCTTGTTTGGTTTTGCCTGCAACCTATCACATGCTTCTTATATTTGCTCATGAGGATGCAGCTTTGCAAGCTACATCCAAGGGCAGACCTTTCTGTGAGAAGAGTTTGCATGATCTTCTGTTGATTCATCATTTAATGGTTTAGGTTTTATTACCCGGTGTCCCTAGAAGGATGGAAGGACTGGACCACACTCAATTAAATGCCCGAGAATACCTCTTTTGTATTGTTATCAAGAATGTGACTGATTACGCCCCAGTCCTTCCATCATTTCATAGACCTTACAGTCTTATACAGTCTCCTTGTTTCTTGGTCCATTTTAGAATAGTTCCTGTTTGGGGGGGGGGGGGGGGGGGTTCCTAATAGGTTCTGATGATTGCTATTGACCGAGTGCTTTTACATTCACTTTTGCCATTTGTATTTTTTTTCAGGTAGTCCTTTAAGTGAAATTAGAAGTCCACTCCACTGTTTTTAAGTGATTTTGTATTTTAAGCAGTGTTGCTGGTTCAGTATGCATTAAAATGCACCATACATCCGCATATATTGTTAATAACCCCCCCGATTAACGATCCATCATCTTGTATATTTTGTGTATCTATTAATGAAACTTGTCCAAACTGCTTTAAAGATCATTTTATTATTCATGTTCCCAAAATACACAAATAGAACTCCTAACCCAGGGTATGTGAAAAAACACAAGTCTTGACTAGCGTCACAATGTACTTCAAAAACAGCTGCCTTAAAAAATGGGATAAAACAGGGATAGCCCCGCAGTACTTGTTGACCTAGGACCCATACATAATTCTGACAAGCCTGCAGTGGGGGATGTAAAGTCAGAAGGGATGGAATCTGATGTTCTCAGATCCATTACCCAACCACAATTGTACAGCAGTCTCCTGAGACACTCCACTGTAACAACGACAGAGAATACAATCTCTTGTTAAAAGGTGGTTAAGATTCAAAGAAACTGAAATGACAGAAACAACCTGAACATAATTTTGCCTTACCAAGAAATGTAAATACAAAATGCGCCTACAATCATATTCACTTCAGTTAAGGTGCTATTTTTAAAATAAATACATATCACAACACTGTTCTGTTCTTGCAAAATGGAAGGAGTGATGCAGTGGAACATTCGTGATCATTCTGAATTTGAAAAAAATGTTGATTAGGCCTAGTTTGTGTTTTTTTCAAGGCAACTTAACTGAGGTACTTCTGTACTATGGATCTGTGTTTTTTTAACTTTTTTTAAATTTTCATTTCATTATCAAATTCATACAATCAACAATCAACTATAGTCTTCTCCGTGTACAGCAATAGATTACAAATTTCGGGGCACCGTCTACTCCACAAGGTCCAGTAATATTGTGAAAATTTCACTCATTTAGTAAACAACCCTCCCTCACCTCCCCAGGATCTGTGTTAAATACTGTAATCTGCCCCACACTTCATTTATCTCCTGTAGAAAACTTTGTACGAAGTGAATGGCATGGATGTATGTCATTACAACGCATGCTTTTACAACGCATGCAATTACGACGCAACTTTTACAACGCAAGTCGTTACAACGACTTGCGTTGGGGGGCGCTGGATAGTGAATAGTTTAATTTTCTATTCGAACTCCAGTCCCCGTGGATAGTAGGGAAGGTGTTGGATAGTAATTAAACTATTCCCTATCCTAGAGCGCCCTCCAGCGCAATTCGTTGTAATGACTTGCGTTGTAAAAGTTGCGTCGTAATGGTAGTGCGTTGTAAAAGTTGCGTTGTAAAGGATGTTTCCCGAATGGCATAAAGTAAGGAGAATTATTTTATTTTATTTAGCACACAGAATGGATTTGTCAAGTCACAAAATGTTATCTTTTCAATTGTTGTGTATCAGCTATTCACAAATATATTTTAAGAACCTCTTTAGCTTTGTGAAGAGTGGAGCTAGCACAGTTGGAAACAAAAGGTATCAGAAGAGGCCTGTGTAAAGCAGGACCATTCCCACTGTCACACAGAACCTCAGACATGCAATGAGCCAGCCGTGCCCTACTGGCACGGATGAGCCCTCATATCTCCCTTCCCCATGCTAGAAACAATGCAATTTCTGCAAATGAAGGAAAATTAAAGAATTCACAGGTATGACATTATTCCTGTGGATTATGGATTTTAAAACCACTCCAAAGGACATTATAATGTTGATTCAAAACAGGACCGTACTGGCCATAGCGGGCACCGGGCTATCCCCCAGTGCGCCGCAGCGGTGGGGGCCAGTTTTGGGCCCCTAGGGGCCGTTTTTGTTACAGGGCCGTTTTTGCAGCATAGCAGAAAACCGGCCACGGCAAACTGCTCGGCGGCACCTCCAAACCACCCGAGTGGGGAGGGGGGGAAGGAGGGGGGGGGTTGAGCACTTTAGCGGTCTGGCCCTGATTCAAAACCCAAAAAACAATGATGTTCACCTTTTATAGTTAGAGACGGTACCAAAGAACAGTCCAAATTAACATCTCAGGCATACCGTGTAGCCAAAATACCACCATCTATGGTAATGTCTATGGATAGTAATGCCAAGTGGCCACTCAGGACAGGTACCCTGCTGCCAAGTGGGCAGAAAGCGTGGGGAAAGGTCTGCAACAATACCCTTTACTCCTGCTCTCAGTACACTTTGGGCACTGCCACTACGCGCTACTGGACAGAATAACCCTCTAATTAGCAAACCATGAAAACAGCTTGAACGTATAATTTAATATTTTTTATTGGCGAGTCACCTTGAAGTTCAATTTCTGTCTTTTCAAAATCTCTCCGCTAATATTGAGCATTAGTTCATTTATGAGGAGCTATTCAAGGGAGTCCAGGTTAAAGCCCACACAATTTGAGATGCAACATGTCAACTCAGCAAAGAAGCCATTCACGAACAAAAACAGAAATTGTGCAAAACCTATCTCCAAAACAAACTCTCAAATCTAAGAAAAACTCTTGGCGTCATAAGCAGGAGGCTCATCAGCATTGCCAAAACCATGTATGCCTTACATAATCAGAATTTAACAGAATCAAACCACTTTTGAATTCAGAAAAAACTGCACCAATACAATACTGGAATAGCAGTATCCCACTCAACGGATATGTACACAGATTGCAACCTCTTATTTAAGGCCCACTTCTCTGTGAAGATGCATCCAGCATGGCATTATCTATCATTCTTCTGAAAAAATCTAATCAATCCTCCATGAGGTTCACTCTTAATCAGCACTACCATTCTTGCCTGAAACCACACCATTTACCGTACTTCCATTACAGGTATCCTGCACACCACTGCTCAGCTCAAAGACATAACAACAACCCCTACAAGCCAATATTATCTTCAAAACCTGATGTGTTTCCTAAAAGGGCAGTAAGTTGTAGTCAACACTTCTCGTTCTCTCGATCAAACAAATGTCATTTTAAAAGCACTAATATTGCTGAGTTGGAAATCAGTAAATGCAATAAAGCGAAGATCAGAAACCATGCATTTTCTAGCTATGCATCACAAACAGGAGCAAGGACCTGTCTCAGATCAGACTGCCTTATTTCACTTTTTATAAATAGAATGAGCCTTTTTAACGAAAATGTAACCTATCTTTTTCATATGTATCACTCAAGACTGGATCTCTTTGGTGGTACCTACCATTTATGACTCTATATAAGTCAGTTCAGCTTTTTTGCATTGCCCACCATCATGTGACAGGTGAAACTCACACAAGACAATCTTAGAAAACTATGATACATATGTCTAGTGAGCTCTGCTTTCAATCTAAGCATTGTACATCTCCAACAGAAGATTCAATCAATTAATCAATAGATTTGCAGAGCACTTCTCATGACCTGTGAGGCTATCCAAGTGCTGACAGGGTCCAGTTGATTAGCCGAATAGCCAGGTCTTCAGGGACTTTCAGAACTTTGAAAGAGATGTGGTGGTCCATAGATGAAAGAGTAGTTAATTCCATGTCTTTGATAATAGGTAAGAGAAGGCGTGGCCTCCGCATCTGCTACGTCAGATGCAGGGGGTGAGGGATAGAGAAGGAGACAGGGAGCGGAGGTGTCTGGTGTGCTGATGGAAGTTGAGGCAGTGGTTCAAGTAGATGGGTTCACATTTGTATAGAGCCTTGTATGGATGGGTCAGGAGCATGTACTGGCATAATATCCTGTACAGGGAGCCAGTGGGGGTCAATGAGGTAGAGGGTAATGTGGGTTAGTCTAGGGAGATCCAGGGCAAGTCTGGCTGCGGCGTTCTGTATAGTCTGTAGTTGTCGGAAGAGGTGAGTTGTGATCCCTGCGTAGGCAGCATCACCATAGTCCAGTCAACTGGAGATGAGGTACTGGGTGACGGTGCATCTTGAGCTTTGGGATAGCCATTTAAATATCTTACAAAGATTGCAGAGGATGAAGAAGCAGGAGTAGGAGACAGAGTTGACCTGTGTCATCATGGTTAGCTTGTTGTTCAGAATGATGCCTAGCATCCTAGCATGGTCAATGGGGGTAGGAGTATGTCCGAGTTCTGAGGGCCAACTGTGATGCTTTCCATGGGGAACATTTGCTTTCAAAAATCGGTACCTCTGTCTTATCTGAGTTGAACTTCATGCAGTTGTCCTTAATCCAGTTGGTAATGTCTGAACATAAGGTATGCAGTTCATGTGTTGTACTTCTTACAAAACTAAAAGCAGTCAACTACAACACAAAAGTCAGTCGTCATAAACTCTGAAAATTGAAATCCCTTCAAGGAGTAAATCCGGGATGATAAACTAAGGAAAATTCAAAATAACTGTTTAGTGTTTGAGTTTAGTCCTTTCTCCCTGTAGCTCCTTTTTATTGGAATGTTGATTTTATTGATTATTGTTCCGTCCTGTATGTGTTTCCCAATTTTTAGTTTTTAATTTATGTAATGTATGCTAATAAAGTGTTTTAAATACTTTATTTTTCCAGAGTGTTTTCAAGTGTATTGAAGTTTTCACCTATTTTCATTGCTTCCTTGTTATATGTTGGGTATTGGTCAGTTCACTGCATGTTTGTAAGTACCTATGTATTAATGTTAATTCGCCCAAAGG
Organism: Lissotriton vulgaris; assembly: GCF_964263255.1. Taxonomy (NCBI): domain Eukaryota; kingdom Metazoa; phylum Chordata; class Amphibia; order Caudata; family Salamandridae; genus Lissotriton; species Lissotriton vulgaris. The sequence continues at coordinate 1,299,511,593 of NC_141691.1, forward strand.
GAATTCTTTGACTTATATAACAAGTTAAACAAGACTGAAAATCCCAGCATGCAACGAAAAAAACCAGATGCATACATGAAACAGGGAAACCTGAGAGTGCTGCTGTTACTGCTCATGTTAATATGTTCACCATATCGCCATGAACAGGATATCTCTACATCTAAGTGACCGGAAAAAAATTTCTGTTCATCTATGTCTCAGTACTTAGCTGTATGCTTAAGGTATATTGGCTACTATATTGCCCTCTAAGGGTACAAGACTTGTGACTCTGCTCTCCGAGACAAATTAGCATAGGGCTAATAGGTGGAATGACAATCATAAAGCTGGTACTGCCATGCCCAAGTCCTTTCCTTACTGGTGATTGCCCCTTCATATTCACACTCTCCTGTGCCACTGTCTTTCTATTATCACCTTCGCTGCGGCAGCTATTCCGCCGCAGCGCTAACGGTCACGGGGGGGGGGCGCGCGGCTCACCTGCGCGGGTGACAGAACCGTTCCGTCATGGCTCGCGGGTGAGCTGTGCTTGTGACGGAACGGTTCCGTCACGGCCCTGCTCGCTTAATGAAACGCGCCGCGCAGGCGCGAAATCAGCGCCGCGCAGGCGCGGCGAGCGGGCCGTGACGGAACCGTTCTGTCATGAGTACAGCCCACCCGAGGGGCGTGACGGAACGGTTCCGTCAATAGCGTTGAAGTGGTTATACAAGTTGTGGATTGGGGAGGGGGTGTTAATAAATAATCTACAAACTCATCACTTACAGAAAAAAACATAGAATAAATAAATTCCACTCTTATAACTAATAGCAAGAGTGCTTCCATCTGTCATAGTTACAGATACATCAATGCCTTCTACAGGCTTGCCAATCCAAACAAAACCCTTTCACCTTGTGAAAGAGGATGGGTCTTGGGGAGGGGCAGGGTATTCTGCCCATTACTGCCTAAAAACTCCTGGAGGGACATCTGAAGGGCTGAGGCAATTGAGAGTAGGCTGGGTTTAGAGTATAGGCTCAAGAAGCACCTCTGCCTGCTTTATTCAGAATACAAAAAAAATGGCTTCTGAGCTACCCTCTTGTGTTGTGCGATCGGATGCAAAACCCTGATAGGGCACAGAGCTTCCACCGCACAAAACGGAAGAAGACTCTATGTCGGTATTTCCAGCTCACACTGTGCTCACTGTGCAATGTCGGCTCTTCACCAGGTGTTTTGATATACTGTGATTGACAGTGGCACTGCATGAGTTGGCAGCTCTGCTTTCATATCTGTCTCCTGGTTGTTTTGAAATGTGATTTTGCAATACTGTTAATGATGTAAAGGATGTAGGAGAACCTTCTGACGAGCCCTACTATCCATCAAATAGTTTACAATAAAATATAACTGTGCCATATCCTGTTTCTTTTTTATCTTTCCCATGTTGCATTATCATGATCAATGTGTTTGTTTAGTCCAGTGGCGGCCACTGAATGCAGCCGGGGTGGAGAAACCTAAGTGCGCATGTGTGTTTTGGTCAGCCTGAGATGGCCAGCCAAACACATATGAGCACGTAGGGAGTGCACAAGCACTCCTCCTTCACCTGTGCATGCCCCGCCCCTCCATGTACAAGCTGGCAAACGGAAAATAAAACTATGCTAGAGCATTGTTGTATTTTTCCTTTGCTGGCTCTGCTGCAAACAGGGGGGCGACGCTCCTCCGCCATTGCAGAGCAGCCGCCACTGGTCTAGTCATGCATTGACTTTGGGATTGGATTTTATTTAGAGCTACCTCTACCTGCATCTAGCGTTTTAAGATGTTCTAAGACATGGCTGCTCGGATCTTGCTAAATTCGAACAAATGTCAGCATGTGTCTACGTATCCTAAACAACTGGACTGGCTCGCTATATCTAGAGGATCTTTTTCGAAACATCTTGTACTATGCACACAATTGTCTATGATCCTGACACTATTTCTTTCCATAAATTTGATTAACGTACCATGACATAATCTAAGATCTGGCTCTCAACTTCTTTTCCAAGTTCCTAAACATGCATTTAAGAGTTGGAGCCACACAGCCTTTTGTGTCCACACACATCAATAGAGAGGAAAGCCATCAAACTAGGAGCAGCAAAGGGAGCTAGTCAACAAAACCATCCAAGCAGAAGCAATGGACCGATCCTAAACTCACCATATAGTTGAAACAGTAGGTCTGGCCAACAAACAGATACAGCTGCCAACTCAAGACCTAAAGAGGAGCTGCATGTTGTTCTTTGGTCCATTCTCCTCCCTCTCACCACACATAATGAGGCCCAATTTACCCATCCTTCATTCTATGTCCTGCAAAGCAGGGATAGTCAGGGGGAACCTTCTCTCCCTTACTGGTGTTTCAAAGGGTAATAGGAGACTGATCATCGGTATGCACCAGGTAGGGGCCAAAATGTCCATGGGTTGTGTGAATTCAGTGGTTCAGGGACTCCATAGGCAGAAGAGGTAATTTGCTAATTTGCCCAGGAGGTGAAAGGCCGTGCCTTTCTTTTTCTGTTGTTTCAGTAGAAAAATATGTAACATCTTATCAAAACGCTGTTTTGTAAGATGAAGTAGCTCAAAGCCTTTTCAAAATTGAGCACTCTCCTGGCTACCCAGCTTTAGGCACAGAAACTTGTTGTGTTGATGCTGAACTCGAAGGAGACCGGAAATCCGGTCTGCGTTGTTCGCAGTGGTGTGAAAAGCATTCCTGTTTTTCATGTAAGGCATTTGTGTTTAGGCACAAGCATTTTTAAGCCCATTACCTACACGATTCAGCTGCCCAGTCTTTTAGGCCCATGGAAAATATAGGCCGGTGTCACAATATGTGGAAGTGTAGAAAACAGACCCAGGCCGCCACGCGAGTTATGATTGATTGCACTATTTGCCTGGAATGACTAAAACAGTTTTTGAGGGAAGGATACGCCTATAAAATGTATCTTTAGAGGGTTAAAGAATGCCATGAGCTGCTTAAATAAAATAAAAAATGGATGAAATAAGAGGATTCATTCGCCCTACCTCCTAAGAGGCACACAACGATATTCATCAATCAAAATGTACACCAAAATATATTTTACACGCTTACATTAAAGGTTTCCTTTAAGGCTGTACTGCAACTGTGTCCAAACCCTGAAAAAATACATTACCGCACATTGCTATCCATAGCCATGTCAAATCATGTTCTCTATTTACCGATTATTCATAATGTTCATAGTCACTTTCAGAAATGTCAGAATCTGCATCAGTGGTTCTTGCTAAAACAATCGGTAGAGATGCATCAAGTCACTTTCAATTACAGCGAGTCCCTAACTGCTTTAAATCAATTTATTTTAAAGATTCGTTTACAGGAAGCTCAAAAAAGCACTGGCAAAGCCAACACTAGGTCTGGCTTACGTTTTGGGACCTAACTAAAATATTTAAAAAAACTTGCTGCAGGGTTAAAAAAAAAATGGATTACTAACTGTATACAATGCAATTAAGAAATAAAGAATGTTTTGTTTGCTAAATCAGAGTATGTTTGAGTTACAAAATAGTCCATCTTGCACTACGATCAGTGCTCTAAATGAAAATAGAAAAATGCAGGCACTCATTACCCCAATGTACCTGCTTGCGCTTGAGAAGTGCCTGTAATCTCTATTACAGTGCTTAGAAGTGCAGGCACTCTCGCTTTCATATTAAAGAAGTGCAGGTACTCAGTGCCTGACAGTGCGTGCCCATTTACAGCACTGCATACGATGCAAACAATTTACAGGTGGTGGGATGATAAGCCAAACAGGCAATAGCATAAAGTGAGAGAGTGATGCTCCTCTGGCCGCAGCCGGAGCCTGCTCTATATATTTTAAAGTATTGGTAACAATATGTATGAAATACTTATCTTGACTAAAAATCAGGAAAAGCTATTATTTGTACTAATACTACTGGCAAGGAGAGAGATTTGCATTAACTGGATTAAACCAGCTCCTCCTTTGCACGCAAACTGGCTGAACTCTATACTAACAACGAATAAATTGGATAGGAAAGGGAACATAAGTAAAAAGTCAAATTTCTGGGAAATATGGGAAAAACACTTCCAAACACCAAGCTAATACCTCAGTAAGAACCTGCGGGGAATGAGATTTTGATATCAATTTATGATCAATTTAATAACTTATCTCATTCATCTATTTTGGACCGATAGTATCTGTCATTGAGTAAAAGACAACCCCTGCATAGGTTTAGACAAACCCCATTAACGGACGCCACTCAGAAGAACCACTTACAACTGATAAAGTTTAAAAGTTTTATATAAAGTTAATTTTGAATGCAAATACAATCTTCGCAGGATAAACCTCAAAGTATACAAAAGAATACAAAATCAATTCCAATATCAGCAATTTAAAGCTTCGATGTGAAGTGGTTCCTTGGCGTCATCTACAATAAAAGAAAAGTATCATGTTAAATCTGTCCCTACTCTATGCTATGTGACATCCCTACTTCGCAAGTTTCTTCCCTAAAAAGGTGTCAGCAGTTTGACTCCCAAAGAAGTTCAAACTCTCTTAGCCTCTAAAGGTAACTTAAGTTTAAGAAGCAGTACCCTCTCTGCCTACCCATCCGTTCTTCTAAGGGTCCTCGGCCTACTGCTCTCTTGCGCTCTGATCTCTCTCAGCGCATCTGCTCAAGTCATCTACGCTCTTGCTCTCTATGATGACTTCTGCTCTGAGCTGTTCGCCCTCGCCTTCGCTAACTTATCCCCGGGGTGCTGTCCCTAAAATACACAATCCCAGTGTGGGTGGAACGCCCCTTGACGCCCACCACGGACTTTCCCCGATGATGTCAGCTTCTAGCTTCGTCCATTACTTCATCTCTTTCGCCGTCCGTTAAGTTGACCTTTCTTCTTTAGATGTCCTCTTCATCTTCTTATTGGTGACTTCAACTGACACTTTCAAATCACAAGTCATATGAACTTAAACAAGACTTTAACTTATTATTGCTATTCTTTGACCTTCTAGGTCCTGTGAATGGTCATTCAAAAACAAGTCTCAAATTCTTAGCGCTTCCCATCACGTTCAGGCCATAAACCTAGTCCAGCGTTGTCACCTTAAATCTAACAAGTGCTAGACTTCTTGGCTCTCACGTCCACATCAAGCTATTTACGACTCCTGTAAGTCCGCTAAATTATATACATTGGACTGTGCTCCTGCTAACCCTTGGTCAGTCAGGTTAGAATCACAAATGACCTAAACCTTTCTAGCATTTTCACAAAAGCCTTCTACACAGTATAACCCTTAACACACATTTATATATTCGTCAAAAGTCTTGATTATACTTGAATACATTTTACATAGAATATAACTACGTAGAGTATAACTTTATATACTTTCTGCGCACTTCTCCACGTTACATTTCTCGCCACTTCTCCGTTTAAAATCTCACACGTACATGAATTCTACTTTGCACGTTCTACATTTCGTAAGCATTTCTACATCATCTCTATATCAGCCTACTACATACACGGGCCTTCTAAATCTAATACATGTTCTAAAGTGAATATAGTTACGTTTCCTATATTTACGTTGATTACATCGGTTATCTATATGCTATAAGTGTCAATTTCACATTACGATATACGCTTCATTCCTACGTTATACGATGTGCTTGTAAATACGGCCTATACATAATTTCTATTCAAATTTGCGCTCTCTCAGTCCCCCCTTTGATGACTTTTAGGAGTCATCACTAAACGCAATTTGAATAACATCTCTAAACAGAACTAGTTACAATATTCTCTCTTTTCATCGTTTCGAGAGCTCTTAAGCTTTTGTACTGTTGATCTTGTAACACAGCTAATCTCCTTTCTTGTTCTCTCATGGATCTTTGTAACCGGTTCGACCTATACCATTTATACAATTTTACTAAACCTAACAATGTGATTATGCAAATTAATACTATTAATACAGGTTTTAATATATACCATACTATGCTTTTACCAAGATTAGCAAACCAACTCCCAACCTTTCCTACTCCATGACCGACTTTTTCCCAAACGTTTATTTTTGATAAATCTTCGATTTCTTGATGAATCTGTGTAATGTTCTGTATGACTTTCTCAAGTGGTTTTGAATTATCAGGAATATAAGTACAACATTCCTGAACCTTCAAAGTCTTACAAACTCCGCCTTCTTTTGCTAGCAGTACATCTAAAGCAAGTCGGTTCTGAAGAATCATTGCTCTAATCGACTGCATCTCGCCTTCTACCAACATTAATGACCTTGCAGTACTTGCAGATAATCTATCTACAACTGTAGCTAGTCTCCTGATCTTAACATCGTTAAGGATTAAACCTAACATAGGAAACATCGCTCCAAATACATATCCTACTACTTCCGCATCTCCTACTTCCCTTTTCGCCCTCGTCGAAGCCTTTCCTTCTATGATCGCTAAATCCTTCGCATGATATATTTTGGGGAAGACAATTGCCAAGTAACACGAACCATACCAATTGTCAGGCAGTTTTACATAGGCATTTCTTCCACATACAAAATACACATTCGGAATAGCTTGCATTCCTTTCATAAAATCTTTCGTATAATACTCTAATCTAAAAGCATGTTCGCAATTAACTTCACCTACAAATACACTCTCATAATACGTCTTGCTTCGAGTTAAACATAACTTTCCTTTCTGCGTCCTATCCAATGCTATTGGACCATTGCTACCTTTCTTTTTATGTGCCTTCTCTTCTTCGGTCCAATCCGTTTTCCACTGTCCTGACATTTTTAGAATCTTCTGCCTTCTGTATCTATCATCTACTTGTCCTATGAACTTCTTCTCTACCTCTGATACTTTGCAAGTTAGATTATTTCTGCGTGCATATGATGTATCTAGTGTATCCCAAGGAAGAAAGAATTTAGCTAGTCTATCCTCCTTTTTGTAATAGTCCCACTTATTCATTTGCTTATAATTCGGAACTTCAGGCAGTACCGAATCATAATTTGAAAAGTAGTACTCAAACCCTTCTCTACCATAAAATATACTAAGCAGTAAACTACATGTTATCCCATAAGTCAATGGGAGATGATGATATCTAATGCCTTCGTCTACAGAAGCCGGCAATTGCATACAAACATAGCAATCTTTGGCCTCCATGGCATCGATATACTCATATAACAGTTTAGCATATGCGTTTGACCTAAAGTTTCCCTGTGACTCGTCTACATGTAATCTACGAGCTTCATCTGCCAATAACGCCTTTTCACGTATAACGTTGCTCTCCTCCTTTTTCCCCACAAGAGCAGGTTTCAAAGTCGTTATAGGCTGTACATTTGCTGTTTCTTTATCACTTTCATGTCCTATTATGTATGATATTGTCACTACTGTAATTATGAGAAAAATTACTACTGCTATTAGTGTACCTACTATACATCTAGCCTTTCGGTTTGGGTTTCCGTTCTCCATGTTATCAAAACAGCTTAGCTCCTTCTTTTGCGAAAAGTTTTTCTTTTCCAGTCTTTGTTTGCTTTCTTTGCTTTCTCAGTCTTTAAAGTGCCTTTTTTATTAACTAAGTCTCTTTTTCGCAACAATGTCTTTTCTCTTTTAGCAACGGACAACCCTAACCCTTCTCCGTCCTCTAAATGTAATCCCTAATTTTATTCTTCTTTCCACTCGGTGCTAGGTTATCTTCTTCTTTATAGCTTATACACAAAAGTCTTTTATGCATCCACAATTATTCTCGCACCTGCAGCTTTCACAACAATTTCCAATAATTCAAAACGAATAACTTTTTCTTCTTCTTCTGGCATTTGCTGACCAAATGTTGGAAATTGTAACCTATTTAGCACTAGATCTTGAATTTGACTCAAATATGGGGGTATGGGAAGTGTGAAAGTCAATAATCCCTCAGTCTCGAGTCCAGGCGTCAACATCCATATCTCCACTGCCACAAATGGATCGTGATCGATTACTTTCACTTTCTTCACTCTCCCAGATTTCTGTCCCCAAGACATCTGCTAGATAAGTCCACTCTGGGGTGGCGTACCTTCTGCAGGGCACGCGTACCCTTCTCGATCTCCTTGGACTTTCAGTTCCTGAGTCTGTAGTTTCCTCCTCCTGGTCTGATTCTTCTGCAATCGGAACAAGAGTTCTTTCTTGCTTTTCTTCCGAGCTTGGCCCTTTCCTTCTCTCCGGCCAACTGGCTTCGTCTCTCTTTGTCCTCCTGCTCCTTGTTCTTGGACCAGTCTCTTGGTCACTCTCAGTTTGTTCGATATCTGTGTCGGACTCCCAATTACTTTCTTCTCCTGAGGCGACTTCGGTCCCACTGGTGTCTTGACCTTCGTCGACCTGTTCCGTCTCAATCTCAGCCTCTTCGCTCACCTCCACAGCTTGGCTTTCCCCCTCTATGGCTTCTCCGGTTTCCGCTGGATTCTCATCCGAGAGAGGAGCTGTTTCTTCTAGAGGTGTTGGCACTCTTCGGGTGTGTGAGGCATGTATCCAGTTTGGCAGACCTCCACACTTTACTGCAGTATTCGTCACAAGTATAACTTGAAACGGTCCTCTCCAGCGCACGTCTAAGCAGTTCTTCCTGACATGCTTCTTCACCAGGACCCAGTCCCCCGGACGTCATGGCACAAGTCTTGTGCTGATGGAACCTCTGCAGCCTGGACCTGGAGGGACACAGAATTAACGGCATCAGATAGTCCCTTACAGTAGTCCAAGATCAAATCGTCTGTGATGTTCACTAGAGCTGCAGTCGGAACCGATGGCCATCTCATGGCTCTCCCCATTAGCACTTCATGAGGAGAGAGACCTGTTTTCCTATCCGGTGTGCTACGTATACTCATAAGAACCACTGGAAGTGCGTCTGGCCAACTCAGGGATGTTGCTGAACAAACTTTGGCAAGTCTGGACTTTATCGTGCTGTTGATTTGCTCTACGATCCCTGAAGCTTCTGGTCGATAGCTGCAGTGTAACTTCTGATCGATATTCAAAGCTGAACATAGCATCTTCACTATTTCGCTGTTAAAATGAGTTCCTCTGTCCGATTCCAAAGAGGATGGCACCCCAAACCTCGGTATTAACTCTCTAAGTAACAATTTTGCTACTGTAAGTGTATCGCACCTACGTGTAGGGTAAGCCTCAACCCATCTAGAAAATATGCAAACAATCACTAAAACGTATCTGAGTCTATTGCATTTAGGCATTTCTATAAAGTCAAGCTGCATCCTATTGAAAGGCCCCCCAGACCTCCCAATGTGACTCAATGTGACTGGTGTTCTCTTTCCTACGTTTAGTTGCTGACAGATCGTACATCGCTGACACACAGCTTCTGCCGCTACTCTAAATTTGGGATTAAACCACGTTTGTCTGAATACTCTCACCATAGCATCTCTACCTATGTGTGCTGATCCATGCAATTTCCTTGCCATTGGACTAACAAGTTCATTTGGTAAAACTGCTCTCCCATCGGCAGATATCCAGAAATTCATCTCACTTCTAGAACAACCAGCTGTTTCCCAACTCTTTTTCTCATCATCTGGTGCATTTTCCTGAACACTTCTTAATTCATCCCACGTATCTACAGTATCTAACAACATAGTCAATTCAGTTCTTTCCTGGATTCCCCCCACTTTTACATCGGTGTGAGAATATCCCTGTTCTGCGCAGTAACGCGCTACCTCATCCGCATAGCGGTTTCCTAGTGACACAAAGTCAATGTTCTTCGTATGCGCAGCGCATTTGACCACTGCTATAGCTGTTGGACCTTGCAATGCTTCTAACAAAAGTCTCACGAATTCTCCATTCCTAATGGGAGAACCCGAGGAGGTCATGTAACCTCTTTGAGACCATAACTGCCCGTAATCGTGAACTACCCCGAAACCGTACTGGCTATCGGTGTATATGGTGACTCGAAGTTTGTCGCCCGCTAAGCAAGCACGAGTCAAAGCAACAATTTCAGCTACCTGAGCGGAGTGTACTCCTTCCAGGCAAGCGGCTTCTATTACCCTCGTAATTGTGCAAACTGCATAAGCTGCTCTCAGCTGACCGACATTGTCTCTTACACATGAACCATCAACAAAGAAAATTTCATCTGGGTCAGTCAATGGTTCATCCACAATATCGGGTCTCGGTTTGGTGCATAGTTCAGTCACATCAAGGCAGTCATGATCTGTACAATTTTCATCATCCACCTCATTCGGAAGTGGCATCAAAGTTGCAGGATTCAAGACAGAGCATCTTTTTAGGGTCACATTCTCGGCAGCCAGTATGACTTGCTCGTAGCGTGTGAGCCTGCTATTCGTCAGATGCTGAGTCTTCGTCCTGGTCATTAACAATTCCACAGAATGCGGTACATACACCACTAACTGATGACCCATGACTACGCTTTCCGATCTTTCAATGCTGACACCCGTTGCAGCTACGGATTTGAGACATCCGGGCAACGCTGCGGCTACTGGATCTAATGTAGCCGAGAAATACGCCACTGGTCTACGCGCATCTCCGTGGATCTGAGCTAAAACTGCTAAAGCGCATCCCTCTCTTTCGCAGCAGTAGAGCAAAAATGGTTTTGTATAATCAGGCATTCCTAAGGCCGGGGCACGACATAAGTCCTCCCTCAGCTGCAAAAACGCCATCAAACAATCTTTGTCCCATGGTACCGGATCACTTACTCCTTTGTGCGTCAGTTGTAATAAAGGTTTTGCCTTCAGTGAGAAGTTAGCTATCCACTGTCGACAGTAACCGACCATACCTAGAAACATCCTGACTTCTCTTTGTGTTGTAGGCGCGTTCATTCTCATGATTGCCTCTATTCTGTCTGGAGACACCTTCCGCTTTCCCTTTTCAATCCTATGGCCCAAGTATTGCACTTCAGTCTTACAATACTGCAATTTACTTGGAGACACCTTGTGTCCGTTCTCGGCCAAGTGATTTAACAAGGTTATGGTGTCTTCTCTGCAAGCTTCCTCAGTTTCTGACGCAACTAGGAGGTCGTCTATGTACTGGACTAGAACCGAATTCTTGGGCAGTACTAGACTTTCAAGATTTCGTTTTAATAACTGGTTAAAGATCGATGGGCTTTCTGTATACCCCTGAGGGATACGACACCATGTTAAGACGCGATCTTCCAGCTTAAAAGCGAAAAGATACTGGCTCTCTTCATCTAAAGGAATCGAAAAGAAAGCCTGGCACAAATCTATCACGGTAAACCATTCAGCTTGGAACGGTATCTGAAATAATATCACTGATGGATTCGGTACCACTGGACAACATGAGACAACAATATTATTAATCTTCCGAAGATCCTGCACTATTCTGTATTTTCCACTAGGCTTCTGCAAACCCATAATCGGGGAGTTACATGGACTACCCACGATCTCCTTCAGTATTCCCTGTTTAATCATGGATTCGATCACAGGCTTTATTCCTGCAATCGTCTCTGGTGTCAACTTGTATTGTGGTGTTCTTGGATACTCAGCATTGAGCCTTACCAAGATCTTTACTGGTTCTACTCCTTTAATCAGTCCTATTTCCTCTCCAGTAAAATCCCACACCTCAGCTGACACTTTCTCCCTCAAATCCTGTGGAAGCTCCTCCACTGTTAAGGTAGGATATAGTTCCATGCACTCTTGCGAGTTTACAATTTTAAAATCGGCATCCTCATCATTCGTCTGCACTTCTACTCCTTCAGGTGTACAATGTATTGTGCAATTCAGTTTACACAGCAAATCTCTCCCTAGCAAACACACAGGACTAGAATCACAGATCACAAACTGATGTTCGTCACTGTAATTCCCTATCTTTACTGACACTGGTTCGGTCAGAGGATTCGTCATCCTTTTGTTTGCGACTCCTACCACCTGAATCGTCTCTCCCGATATTGGCAGACCTGGGACTACCGCTGATCTCAGCGTGGATCGAGTGGCCCCCGTATCCACCAAAAAGGTTGTAGGACATCCAGCTACTTCAGCCTCTACGTATGGTCCTCTCTGATCTACTTCCAAGGCGGCTCCTAGAGTACAGTCTTCCTCCCTATTCACCCGCTGCCCTGTAAGTGGATCAACGTAATAGCATTCCTCTCCTCCTACAAACAATGGCATCTGTCGGTAGGTTTTTCCTCCATTTGAAATGCGAGGTGGTTGAGGAAACGGGGCTCGAGGAGTCTGAGTCCCCCCTTTGATAAACTTTCCCTTCAGGGCTGCGGCTCCCTTAACCACGTTATTCTGTACCTCTTCCTCCTCTTGTTCTAATTCCCCTATCTCAACATTGTAAGGACACTCGCGTCTCCAATGTCCCACTTCGTTACACTGATGACACCTCGTTGTCTTTTTCAGTGTCGCGATATCCATCCTTGGTCTCGGTCTTTCTTCCTCATCTCTGCTCTGATTATTCTGTTTCTTTGCTTGCGTTTCTATTCCCTGTTGCCGCTGTCCACCCTTTCCAGCTGCTTGCATTTGTACCAGCATTAACTTTTCCTTGAGTTTCTTTGCCTTTGAATCTATCTCATCACTACAGTACCTTGCATACCTAAGAATTTCATCTAAAGGTTTGTTCTGCCAACAAATCAGATGCTGTTGTATCATCAGGCTTATGTCTGGTCTTAATCCTAGAACAAACTTCGACACAAACTGTCCTATGTCCTTTGGATCCATTACGTCTAACCCACTGTATTGCTTAAATGCTTTCAGTAGCCTCTCATAGAACTCGTGAACTGTCTCTTTGGGCTCTTGAGTTTTTCGATCTATCTTAACCCAGTCTATGTCTTGTACTGGCACTTTCTCTTTCAGCCATGTTATTACTCTTTCGTATTTTTCCATAACTCTGTCTGATGGACCATTTGTCCGAATGTCTCTCGGAGGCTCGCAAGCGGGCCATTCAACGCTAAGCTTGCATGCCGTCCACAAATCTCCGGGTACTACGATATCGAACAATGTGTTCAAATCGATCCACAGCACCTTAGAGATCTTCACGAACCTCTCTACTTGCTTGTACCACTCAACGGGATTTTCTCTAAGCTTTGGGAAGGAATTGGTAAATGCCGCCAAATCCCCCCTACTCCAGGGCACATGAACGTAGTTTCCGTTCGCGATTTCTCGCAAAGGGAAAGCTTCCATTCGCATTAGGTCTGTATCTTGGGACTTCGCAATTGTACTTCTTCTAACAGATCCCTTTTTAGACCTTTTTTCCTCCCATCTATCCAGATCTCTCCATATTCTGATACACATGACTAGTTCCCGTATGTGTACTCTTAGTCCAATCGTTCTACGTTCATCTAAATCTAGGTCTGTGCAATTTAGCCTATGATTGGGCTGTAAAGCTTTGGTTCTTGACAGGTCTATCATGTATCTATTTGCCAAATTAGATAAATTTTCATGAGCTGACCTCGCTTTCCGAGTAATATCCTTGGCTAAAAATAATATTTCATCTGGTGCGTACAATTCTAATCTCTCTATTGCCACTGTGCCGTCAATTATTTCATCTAAGTCTGACTTCAAACTCATTACATCGATCCGTCTGGCTTTTATTTCGGCTCTCAGTATGTCCGTCCTAGGTGGTTCGCTCATACCTCTCTTATCTCCACTATGCGCCCTACGCCTGAGCACAGGTGAGTTATGGGGAGTTCTCTTTCCATTCCTTTGTTCCCACCTCTCTAGATCCCAAGCCTTTCCATCTTCCCGTGGGGGGTGGTGGAACATTACTCCATCCCCCATCCCTACACTTCGTCGTTTCGGCTCGGTTTCTCCAGATACGAGATAGGATCCACCGTTCTGTTCTAAACCACTGTAACTCGCTTGCTGTCTGGTGTCGCTCAATAAACGATAAGGTCCTTCATGGCTCCCCATGCTCCCGCGATCTCGATCCTGATCACCAGAAGTATGGCGAGACGTTTCGCGACTCCCTATATTCTCATGACTTCGCTCGCGCTCACCGGATGCATGGCGAGACCCTTCACGACTCTCCATGTTCCCGTGATTCCAATGTTGCACCGTTTCACCCGGGGTATGGTGAGTGCATCTGAAAGTGTTACGGTACTCCTGCGTCCTTCGTTCTCCTTCACTAAAGGTGACACGAGGCACTTCGCCACACCCTGTACTCCTGTCGTCGCACATTTGCCTATTGCCGCTGCTAGTAGGACAATTATTTCCTCTGCTTTCCTGGCTCCCTCTCTCCCACTCCGGGCTGCTTTCGCCAGCTCCACAATGAGAGAGGATCCGGTTATCCTGATCTCTCCACTCTGCTCCTGTTTCTAAACTTTTATTCCGAGCCTCTTCGGCAGTATCCCATTCTTTCAGGTATTCCCTTAATTCCTTATGGGTTTTCGGTTTTGGTCCCCTTAAGTCCATTGGCCCTCTTTGACGCCCTTGTTCTACCCAGGGACCTGTTGCTGCATCTAATGGAGTACTCCGACTCATTGGTGCTAATATCTGTCTCTGAGGATTCATCATGGTATCCCTATTCTCCATCTCTGCCCTGTCCCTGTCCCATCGTGCCTGTTCCTCCTGCTGGACCCCTTCTGGGTTGTAGATTGACACAATAGGGCCTATGGTAACCGGTACTTGTAGAGCATCTGGCATTTGGTAAGACCTTGCATGTTGCGTTTCTGGCATTTTCTGGACCACGAATCTTCCCACTACTCTCTGTTCGGAACTAGATTGAGGTACTTCCTCCTCTTTCTTGGCATCCCAATCCGTTACTGGGATCGATTTATATTCCCCCCATCTAGCTCCGTCCTCTTGTGGTAATATAGGACTTGCGGCCCCTCCGCTGTACGGAGGTGGTCTATCTGTCAATAGCCTCTCTATCAAATCCTCTTCTGACTCGCTTTCCTCTTCTTCCTCTAGAGGTTTCTTTTCTCCCGTGGCTTCTATCATGGTGAACAGTTTGTCTGCTTCTATCTTTTGCACCCTCCATTTCTTAGCTTCCTCATCCCATTTAGCATCCTGCACTGCCTTTACCGATCTTCTCACTCTTTCTTGGCGCCTCTTTACGCTCTTTTCGTGTGCTGTTCTAAACCATACACTAAGTGCTTCGAACTGTGTTGGCCTCGGTAGAGGTCTTGTTGCAAGCATTACCGCTTTCAGTTGGTTCAACACGTCTAGTTTAAACGTTCCGAATCTCGGAAACGTCAGTTCCTTACTCCCTTCAGTTAACTTATTCCACTCGGAGATCCATAATATCGAGTGTAAGCCTACATTCACTGCCATATAATAAGCTGGTGTGCCTTCTGGTGGAGCTTCCTCTCCGGCATATAAGTTTCTTCTATTTCTCCTAAAGAGTGCTCTTAAACTCTTAAAACACTTCATTTTCAATAATCTACAATTTTCCTTTACTCTTCCTTGTTTACGTCCCGATGACAACCAACAACCAATCCCTACGCGGCTCTTGCTAATCGGCCTATCTCAGTGCGACTCTTCGCTGACGTCTGACAAACTAACCAATCTCAGCGCGGTTCTATGCTGACGTCACTCGTTCCCTCTTGCAGCAATTCTCCTTCTTTCTCAACCCGTCTCACGATTCCGCATGCGTTTTCATTCATACACCGAAAAATGACTACTTCCGTCCAAGCGATCACTTTTCTCTGACTGTACGGCCACAGTCTAACTGTAATTGTCACCTCAACTGGCGAAACGTCTTCCCTCTGACGGTCGGACGATCGCCTCAACTGATAGGTTACTTACACACAGTAAACGTACGACCAGCGTCCGTTACTCATTCACTCACTCATACGCTCCCCCTATCATCGGTCTGTCGGGAAAATCAATGGTACCTCATGACCCCCTTTCAATGGTAGACAAATTACTCTGGGTGTTCGATACACCCGAACCACTTAAGTCCTTCCCTGGGGCTTAAGATTTCATCCGGTTGCGCGCGCTCACAACCTTCCCTCAATCACACTACAGGCATTCAACTCCGCTTGACATTACAACACAGGAACAACATAAAACACCGCAATCTTACAACGCATGACCCTTATACTCACTCTCGACCGACTCTGCTGCTTTTTCTCTCGACGCTCCGTCAGCACCGTCTTCGGCTGCAATTCTTCTTCTGGTCGACGATGACTAGGGACCTTGGGGTAAACTAAACCTGGCCTAGGTCGTCTTCCTCAAGAAGATAACCATCATTACTCTGCTACCAACTGCGGGGAATGAGATTTTGATATCAATTTATGATCAATTTAATAACTTATCTCATTCATCTATTTTGGACCGATAGTATCTGTCATTGAGTAAAAGACAACCCCTGCATAGGTTTAGACAAACCCCATTAACGGACGCCACTCAGAAGAACCACTTACAACTGATAAAGTTTAAAAGTTTTATATAAAGTTAATTTTGAATGCAAATACAATCTTCGCAGGATAAACCTCAAAGTATACAAAAGAATACAAAATCAATTCCAATATCAGCAATTTAAAGCTTCGATGTGAAGTGGTTCCTTGGCGTCATCTACAATAAAAGAAAAGTATCATGTTAAATCTGTCCCTACTCTATGCTATGTGACATCCCTACTTCGCAAGTTTCTTCCCTAAAAAGGTGTCAGCAGTTTGACTCCCAAAGAAGTTCAAACTCTCTTAGCCTCTAAAGGTAACTTAAGTTTAAGAAGCAGTACCCTCTCTGCCTACCCATCCGTTCTTCTAAGGGTCCTCGGCCTACTGCTCTCTTGCGCTCTGATCTCTCTCAGCGCATCTGCTCAAGTCATCTTCGCTCTTGCTCTCTATGATGACTTCTGCTCTGAGCTGTTCGCCCTCGCCTTCGCTAACTTATCCCCGGGGTGCTGTCCCTAAAATACACAATCCCAGTGTGGGTGGAACGCCCCTTGACGCCCACCACGGACTTTCCCCGATGATGTCAGCTTCTAGCTTCGTCCATTACTTCATCTCTTTCGCCGTCCGTTAAGTTGACCTTTCTTCTTTAGATGTCCTCTTCATCTTCTTATTGGTGACTTCAACTGACACTTTCAAATCACAAGTCATATGAACTTAAACAAGACTTTAACTTATTATTGCTATTCTTTGACCTTCTAGGTCCTGTGAATGGTCATTCAAAAACAAGTCTCAAATTCTTAGCGCTTCCCATCACGTTCAGGCCATAAACCTAGTCCAGCGTTGTCACCTTAAATCTAACAAGTGCTAGACTTCTTGGCTCTCACGTCCACATCAAGCTATTTACGACTCCTGTAAGTCCGCTAAATTATATACATTGGACTGTGCTCCTGCTAACCCTTGGTCAGTCAGGTTAGAATCACAAATGACCTAAACCTTTCTAGCATTTTCACAAAAGCCTTCTACACAGTATAACCCTTAACACACATTTATATATTCGTCAAAAGTCTTGATTATACTTGAATACATTTTACATAGAATATAACTACGTAGAGTATAACTTTATATACTTTCTGCGCACTTCTCCACGTTACATTTCTCGCCACTTCTCCGTTTAAAATCTCACACGTACATGAATTCTACTTTGCACGTTCTACATTTCGTAAGCATTTCTACATCATCTCTATATCAGCCTACTACATACACGGGCCTTCTAAATCTAATACATGTTCTAAAGTGAATATAGTTACGTTTCCTATATTTACGTTGATTACATCGGTTATCTATATGCTATAAGTGTCAATTTCACATTACGATATACGCTTCATTCCCAGCACTGCTGCTGTCTTACTGGGGATCTTCACACCGCTAATTTTGTCACGGTATCGCCTGCATTGTGTTAATCATTGGGATCGACTGCATGTAACCAATTTGCGCTGTGTTTTAAAAATTATCATTGCTCAGAGCGCATGTGATTATAGCGCCGCCCGCCCTGCATTGCTTGTGTTTGTAGCGCCGCCCGCCTGCACTGCATTTAGCTATATTTGGCCACCTGGCAGCATCGTATATTTTAATATTAATTTTAGCTGTCCCAGGCGACCTACTGCCCCTGCCTCGCCTCCCCTCACCTCCATCTTGTTTGCTGTTGTTGTTTTCCCTGCCCCTCCTCCCCGCTACCGCCTCCCAGCTGCTGACCCTCCCACGCTCCGCCCCCTCCACCATCCATTTATGGCCAATGCCCCCACGCGCAGCGTCCACGCGCTACGGACACGCCGAAGGTGCGCCAAAGGTAAGCCCGTCTACGCCCGTCCGCGCCTGGACCGCGCCCAGCGCCAGACCCCCTGTCCCTCGTCCCTCCCAGCCCCCCCGCATTTCCTACGATGCCGCCACCCTCCTAGCCCTTAACCCTGGTCGTGCCCCCAACTGCGTCCAAGCCGCTCCCGGACGCACCCATGGCCCGTTCTCCTGCTTCTCCTGCAAATTCTGCGGCACAGACAACATCTCTGCTACGACCACAACACAGATTCCCAACCCCAACCACCTAGAATGCATCCTTCTCAACACCCGCTCGGTCCACAGGCACGCCATTGACCTTTGGAACCTACTAGACACCATCTCTCCTGACGTCGCCTTCCTAACGGAAACATGGATGAACGCTTCCTCCGCCCCTGACATCGCCATCGCTATCCCTGATGACTATAAGATCACACGCAAGGACCGCACCGACCATACAGGAGGTGGAATAGCTATCGTCCATAAGAAATCCATCCGCATCTCAACCAGCTCTGACGTCAACCTCGCCAACTCCGAACACCTTCACTTCCAGATCCACATCGACCCCAAGACAACTCTTAGAGGCACCCTCCTCTACAGACCACCAGGACCCCGCGCAAAATTCAGTGAAGACATCACGGACTTCATCACCCCACACGCGCTCCCCTCCAAAGACTACATCCTCCTGGGAGACCTCAACTTCCACCTCGAAAAGATCAACGACCGCAACACCGCCACCCTCTTAGACAACCTCGCCAACCTCGGACTTAAACAACTGGTCACCTCCCCCACCCACATCGCAGGTCACACACTCGACCCTATCTTCACCTCCAGCAACCATGTCTCCTTCAGCCACACTACGGATCTCCTCTGGACTGACCACAGCTGCGTTCACTTCACCTACAATAAGCCGAAACCCATCAACCACCCCCAACCAACTCTGCAAAGAAACTGGAACAAAATCACCTTCGACCAGATCTCCTCATCGCTTCTTCTGAACCCCCCAGCCCTCTCTTCTAACGCCAACGAAGCCGCCTCCAACCTCACCCTTTGGTTATCCAACACCGCCGACACCTTAGCACCACTGAAAAAACGTCATCACAAACTTGGCAACAAGAAGGCCTCATGGTTCAACGATGACCTCAAGAAATCCAAGAAACTGTGCCGCTCCCTTGAAAAGGCCTGGAAAAAAGACCCATCCACCAGCAACAAGGACGCCTTCAAAAGCGCCATTCGTACTCACCACCAACTGATCCGAAAAGCCAAGAAAACAGCATTCAAGGACCGACTTGACAACAACGCCCACAACAGCAAGGAACTTTTCAACATCGTCAAGGAATTTTCCAACCCCTCGGCCAACTCCAACGACATCACCCCCTCTCAAACCCTCTGCGACTCCCTAGCCTCTTTCTTCCACAACAAGATTGCTGACATCCACAACAGCTTCGACAACCAACCCGGAAGCCAACCCACCCTACCATCTGCTGACCATCTTCCCCCCGTTAACACCCTTAACGCCTGGAACCCAATCTCCACTGAGGACACCATCCGCCTGATGAACTCCATCCACTCTGGATCCCCCACAGACCCATGCCCTCACCACATCTTCAACAAAGCAGACTCCGTCATAGCTCCGCACCTCCGAGACGTCATCAACTGCTCCTTCAACTCCGCCACCTTCCCGGAAGACTGGAAACACGCTGAACTCACCGCCCTTCTGAAAAAACCAACAGCAGACCCCACCGAACTCAAAAACTACCGCCCCATCTCGCTTCTTCCATTCCCGGCCAAAGTCATCGAGAAAGCTGTCAACAACCAGCTCGCCGCCTTCCTCGAAGCCAACAAATCACTCGACCCCTCACAATCTGGCTTCCGAGCCAAACACAGCACAGAGACCGCCCTCATCGCAGCAACAGACGACATTCGAACTCTACTGGACAACGGAGACACAGTCGCCCTCATCCTCCTCGACCTCTCTGCAGCCTTCGACACAGTCTGCCACAACACCCTTTTACAACGCCTCAGAAACATCGGAATCCAAGGAAAAGCACTAGAATGGATCACCTCGTTCCTCACCGGAAGAACCCAGAGAGTCCGCCTCCCACCATTCAAGTCCGAGGCCTCTGAAATCATCTGCGGCGTACCACAAGGATCCTCACTCAGCCCCACCCTCTTCAACGTATACATGAGCCCCCTTGCGGCCATCGCTCGCCAACACAATCTCAACATCATCTCCTACGCGGATGACACTCAACTGATCCTTTCTCTCACCAGGGACCCCAGCACCGCCAAAACTAACCTACACGAAGGAATGAAAGAAGTCGCAGAATGGATGAAACGCAGCCGTCTGAAACTGAACTCAGACAAAACAGAAGTCCTCATCTTAGGTACATCCCCCTCTGCTTGGGACGACTCCTGGTGGCCGGAAGCCCTCGGAAAAGCACCCATCCCGACAGACCACGCACGGAACCTAGGCGTCATCCTGGATTCTTCACTCTCAATGAACAGACAAGTCAGCGCCGTATCCTCTTCCTGCTTTAACATCCTTCGCATGCTCAGAAAAACTTTCCGCTGGATCCCCTCCGAAACAAGGAAAACAGTCACCCATGCTCTGGTCACGAGCCGACTAGACTACGGAAACACCCTCTACGCAGGCACCACCGCTAAACTCCAGAAGAAACTCCAACGAATCCAAAACGCCTCAGCCAGGCTCATATTAGACATCCCACGCAACGAACACATCTCTGGTCACCTTAGAGACCTCCACTGGCTACCCGTCAATAAGAGGATCACTTTCCGACTGCTTACCCACGCACACAAATCACTCTACGACATCGGACCAGATTGCCTCAACTCTCGACTGTCCTTCTACACCCCCTCCCGCCAACTTCGCTCTTCCAGCCAAGCCTTCGCCACTGTACCTCGCATCAACAAGACCACCATGGGAGGCAGATCCTTTTCTTACCTGGCTGCCAAAACATGGAACTCACTCCCCGCTTACCTTCGCCTCACCCAGAATCACCTAGCTTTCAGAAAGCAGCTTAAAACGTGGATATTTGACAAATAATCCTCCTCCCCTTTCCTTAGCGCCTTGAAACCCTCTGGGTATGTAGCGCGCTATACAAATTTTATGACTTATGACTTACATAATTTCTATTCAAATTTGCGCTCTCTCAAACCGCTAACTACATCCAATGATAAAAGCGATGACAATAATTCAGGTGGAATAAGTTCTGCAGAGTAGCCCGGATGGCTAGCTCCCCTCCTTTACAAAAAACAGAATTATTGGTAATGATAAAGGATAAACGAGAAATCTGTTTATAATCAACACCGAAAGGGATACTCCCCAACCTAGTCCGAGATACACGGGACAGTGAAGGTAGAGAACGTTGAAATAACAGATTCCCAAAACTCCTTATACATACAATCGCCAAATGAGGATAAAAAAAAACAAAAAAACAATATGTATGAAGACCGGTGCACTGTCAAGCCAGACCTAAAAACAAGAGCACCAATCTGTACTACAGGGAGGAGTAGTTACTGCAGCAGGAGCAGTGGCAGCCTTGCTTTGCCCAGGAGAGCATATTTGGCAGGCACTGTCACTCACGCCCAAAAAAGTGTAGCGCCTTGGGAGTTGGGAAGTTGTAAAAAATCAATGCGTGTAAAAAATCTGCCAAAGGCTTATTGCAAAGTGTGTGTGTTTCGATGTATTGGGTAGCTTGTGCATGCTTTGGAACAGGCTTTGGTGGGATAAAGGTTTCAAGTCTTCTGCTTTCTGGAGCAAAGATCATACTTATTTCTAATGCATGAGTCTAGTAAGGCTAGACACACACACACAACTAGTGTGGAACATTTACACTCACTAAGGTCAAGATCCATGGGCCCATTGGCGCGAAAAAAGAATTAACATGGAAGCATAAAAAAAAGAGAAACTTTACTTGAAACAACTTTTGTTACGGACTAGTTAGGGTTAATGGGGGTGAAGAGTGCTTACAACCTGTGTATTCAAAGGCCAGTGTTGAATGGAGGCAGATCCTCGTTCCCAACAAGGCTTTAGCATGTCTTCTGACTTGGCATGGAGCGCATTATGGGCAATCCCTGTTGTGGCTGATTTCAATGACATGCTGCACTGCCTGAGGGATGTACTCCAGGTAATCTATGTAATCGTCCCTTGTAAGGAAAGTGCTACTGTGATCACCCCTCACACATGCGCAATACGCCCAAAGGCCATGGAGCTCGGACCGGTTCTACCTCAGACAGCAAGCTGTACACGTAAAAAAAGGTCTTGTGAACCATTTCTTTACATGCACTGCGCAAGTGAAGCAGCGGTGGCGAGGCTGGCCAATGCCCTCTCAGCTGTAACTGTGGAGGGTTACATAGAAATATTTTTGACACTCGCTGAAAAACCACAACTGCGCCTCTGTGTAGTACATCATTAAGACAGGTATTTTTACTAATTTTTACTCGAGCCTACCAGAGTCTGGTTGTCAAAGACGTATTGTGGGCTTACCAATAACTAATAGGTGCTTACATCCAACCCACTACTTACCAGTTGTTGTCTTTAGTGCCACTCTCATTTTCTTGCTTCTTATTTAATGTCTCTATTTGTCCATTTTGTGATTTTCCCTCACCTGGAGGGGAGCCTCTTTACCATCCTCTTGACTGACCGACTTGTGTACACCCACTGCTCACTTTTATGAAACAACTTTGATCGTTTTGGTTCAGCCTGCCGTCAAAGAACACGCATTTCCCATCTCTCCCGCCTTTGTTTCTCTCCTCCATGCTCTGTTTGATTTCTCCCTTGTGATTGGTCGTTGTCTCCCGTGTACTTCTACACTCACAAACACCCCTTTGCTCCACTCTGCTGCCTCCCTTGTGTGCTTCTCCCCACCACCCTCCATATTGTGTTTCACTTAGGACATAAACTTGAGTGAGACAGTGAGTTCACCGCTTTAATATTTCCCAAAAGTAATTTTTTAATAGCATCTTCGTTTTGTAAACATCACCAAAATAGTTGCAGGATATACCGCAAAAAAATATTATTTTAGATGCAAGTCCTCCTTTATTCACGAACATCGTCAAAAAGTCTCAGAGGTTAAATCAAATCAGTGTTCATGTTGTCAAAACTGTGTATGTCCCAGAGATGCTCGTTAGTTTATTGTAACCGATTCATCTGTCTTAGCTGCACGTTTAAGATTATGGGACAGATTTACTAGACCCTTGCGCCACTTTTGCATCATTTTTCCAATGTTAAAAGTGACGCAAAAGTGGCGCAAGGGGCTCGTAAATCTGCCCCATGTATGTAAACCCATCATCACCCCAACAAATGCTACATACATACTGTTAGCATTGCCCATCCAGAGCATAAGAATATCAAAGTATGTTGGAAAATTAGTGTAGATAAACGAGAGATGGGATGAACAGGCACATGCAGCACGTGGGAGGTTCAATTCTCTCCTCTTCGTTCTCAGCTCACCCACTGCTTCTCTCTCCCCTCTACTTCACTTCTGTTTATTTGTCTATTTTTGCTTCAATAATAAAACCCCAAACCAAGCTACTTTGTTAACCCCCTCTACTCCTGCCACTTATTCTTCCCCACCCTCTTCTCTCTCCACCATTGGCCTCTCTTTGGTTTTGGGGGTCTTGGCAGCTGTGAATTGAGCTTTTGGCCATTTTGATTTTTTTTCCTTCAGTTTATTGCATCAAGATGGGCATCCACCATCTTGGAACTGTAAACTAAATAAAAAACAAGTGCCTGCTAGCTGAAGGGGTCTTCGAAGAGCTCAAAAACAAGTAGGGAAGGAGGGTTTTACAGAATCATCAATTCTAAGGTTAACGTTCCATAGGTGTGGACAGTGCTCCCACCCACTATAACCACGGTATTTACCACAGGCAGATGAAATTTTGCATATAATAAAAGAGATTGACACAACTGATACAAAAGAAAAGATACTGTGGACTAGGAAACTAAGGTATGACCAGCATCATAAAGGGCAATTATTCAACACCGCCATTCCAGGAGATTAATCTACAAACAGGGACTTTTTAAATTTTAAAATAATGTTCTTCAGAAGAGATCTAGGAAACATTGTGCCCTGGACAACACACTAAAGCAGTGCTTCCCAAACATTTCAGAATCGCAACCCACTTTTTTTTTAGAACAAACGTTCACAGCCCACCTAACTTTAAATGAGGAAATGTGGGCAATGTTTTTATGTAACTAAAGCAATGTGTGGTAGCGCACTGTCAATTACAGACATCATTTTTTCCATTGAAATCAGCACTAAATCTATAGACATACAGTGTTACCGGTAAAACTATATTGTGCACATTTATGTTTAGACATTGGGTTTCAGTGAATATTTATCATTTGTGCATCAGCAGGTAAAGAGTCTTGATTTGTTGTGATCCGATTGAAATCTCAGCTTCATTTATCCTTTCCTACCTGCTGAATGTGTACAGTTCATTTACATGTTGTTGTGTGTTACACAAAAAAATACATCCTACATCGTTTTCTTCCTACTCTGTACCACAGGAGGATTGTCACACAATTCACTTTACTTTTCTTTCTCTGCCTGCAAAGTAAGAGGAGTTTTAAAACACCAATATCCATGTTAACAAAAACAGCAATATGTCAGAAGACAGAGCCTGACATTCGAACTCTGTCTTTGAAGCATATCAAATGTGACAGGATAAATACAGAATTTAAAGTCATTTTTAGGTTTCGCTGGGGGGCGGAGCCGTTAGGCTCCTCCTCCAGAGAAATCTGTAGTTTCTAGTATGGGTGACTTGAACACGCCTCTCTGCTTCATTGGCTAGCTCCATAAATGGAGGCTAGCCATTGGAACAGAGAGGCGTCCGTCAATGCCGGACCAGACACGGGGGCGTTCCCGAGATTCTTTGGCTTTTGCCGACGTCACGCGACGCCGGGAACGCCCCCGAGTCTGTTCCGGCATTGCCGGCACCTCCCTTGCTGCTCGGGTCTCCTTATTTGTTCCTAGTTGCCCCTCTCCCGCCTCCCTCGTCCTCTCCCGCCCCCCTCCCGACGTCCGTGACCTTTCCCGCCCCCCTCGTCCTCTCCCGCCCGCCTCCCCTCCCCCCCCCAGAGCGGAGGAGTCTCCCGCCTCCCTCGTCCTCTCCCGCCCCCCTCCCGACGTCCGTGACCTTTCCCGCCCCCCTCGTCCTCTCCCGCCCGCCCCCCCCCAGAGCGGAGGAGGGAAGCCCGACTTGCCCAGCATACAGGTTTAATGTGGGCGTAGGATCCTGCTTTGAGAATCTGGTCACCCTACCTCCGGTCATCCCATTTTTCTGTAGCTCCTGTCCTGCACAGCAGTCCATCGTTTGTGTCGTGACTCTCCCGGCTCAGTTACCCGGAAGCGGAAGCGCGGTTGTCAGACGGGTCAATGTCAGCAGCAGCAGCATGGCGGCTGCGATGCTTTTGCGAGTCTTGCGGTGCGCCTTGCCGAGGGCGGGCGGGAGCCTGAGCCTGCAGACCCGGGGGATGAGGGAAGGTACGTGCAGCCTGTGCAGGGCACCTGCTGGGAAAGGGACACTGGCCGCGGCGCTCCTGGCACAGCTTGAGGGAACTTTGGTACAACTTTCAGTTAAACACGGGCAGCTGCAGGGAACAGACACAGACCAGGAGCCGCGATTGACCTGCGGGCAGAGGAGGGAGGACATGTGCTGTAAGGCTGGGTTAGCAGATTACTGCATGTCACACTGGGACGCTGCTTTTAGTGGATCTAGGAACGGTTTTGGACAGTAGGTGTACTGAGGAACAGTCCTTTACAGAAGTTGGACCAAGAGGCACTACGGGACAGGAGTAAGACAGCAGTCCGAAGCGGACGCTGGACCAGATTTTTCCTGGCACAATGTGAAGTGGTAAAATTGTACTTGCGGTAAATGTACAACAACTCGCATTCTCAAATGAGCTTTTCTGGGTCCGTTCTTATGAGGGCTTTTAGCTTTAGCGCCTATCTCTTTGACACGCTGGTCGCCAAGAGTTACGAGCCCCGCGAGGAGCCGCTCCAGACAGCAGAAGGGGCGCCACGGACCGGTACTCCTCACCATGGCCAGGACAGCGGTGGCAGCAGCGATACTCCTCTTCCTCACGCTGGCATTTGCAGTAAGTCCCGCGGGGCGCACTCATCTTCGTGGTGTGTCGAGCCACGCTGGGGGGGACGGGAGCGGTAAAGTTGGAAACTCCCGGCGTTTGCAGCGCTCATGCTAAAGAGGGGGAGGGGTGGAGCGGGGGTCCCACGCCGGGTTTCATGGGATGCCTACTCAGCAGGGTGAACGATACGTGTTCAGGTTGCTTCCCCCGCCCCCTTGTCCCGCTGAAGAAACCAGGGCAGTAGAGTCAGGTTTATGGCCGCGGACTGATTGAGCCTCCAGAGCCCTCGTGTGATCCACTTTTCAAGCGTCGGTGCCAATAATGTGCTGGGTGCGTTGTTTTCTTACCACCAACCCCCTCTAATACCTTTTGTATGGTAGCTCTCTCGCTTCCCAAGTTTCGAAATGGCCCTAAAGCGCTACGTGCAGCGAGGACGTGGCTCCTTCGAGGCGCATGGCTCTTGCTCGGTAAAAAGTTTTTGGGTCCCGGTTTAGTTTTCAGGCCCCCACTCTGAGAGCAAAGTACGCTTTAAGGGGCTCCTTGGGGGGCGCATACCCCCAGGGCAGAGCGTGCGGGTCTGTGCTAGTCTCCGCCTCGGCGCCCTGCAGCGCTACCTGCGGCTCCCCGGGGGTGCCTTCACAGCTGCTCCCTAAGTGGTTAATTGGCTGGGAATGGGCGGCTGCGCCCTGCTCCCGCCGCAGGCCCGGATGTTTGCCCTACGCGCCTTACCTGCTCTGTTTACTCTGCAGCCAGAAAGCTAATCCCTGGGGGTCATCTGGACAGCGGTGTTTCAAGTCCAAGTCCGTACAAGGAAATTGCTGCCATATTTTCATTAAAACAAAAAAATAGCAATTATACTATTTTTACACTTGCCTCGTGAGTTTATTCAGATCTCAATATTTTTGTTTGATTGTAGAAAGCAATGAATGGTCGTGAGTATATGTAAAGTGACACCCTCACGCTGCGAACATTACCGAGTGTTATTGTTAGTCCGAAGCCATGCTGTGAAGTAGGTTTTCGTAGAGTTTAGGTTCCAGGAATAAGTTGACACCTCTGAGTACAGAGTAGGGGCAGGTGAAACCAGTTGGCTACAGTAGTACGTTTAAACTTTATATTACAGTAACGATATGTTTTAAGTTTTTTCCCACTAAAAAATTGTTGTATGCCCAGGTATTTAGCATTGACAACAGCTAAACGCTGTTTTAAGTCATTGTATTGTCTGGAATATTGATTAATAACAGGGCACAAATCCTTATCAAGGTGAAGCAGCAGCTCCTTCACAGAGCCAGGACTCAGGCCCCAAGGTCAGGGTTCACATCTCTATAAGATGAAGCATCAAGTGACTCCCAAGGCCAGGGTCTGATTCCAACCAAGACCAAGGGGGGCTCTTGTGTGGTGTGTGTGGGGGGCTCTTGTGTGTGTGTGTGTGTGTGGGGGGCTCTTGTGTGGGTGTGTGTGTGCAAATGCAATACGTCTTGCATTTGCGACAGAGTAAGCTATTGGCATTGTAAATGAGAATGCCATTTATTTATCTGTTTTCAAAACCAACACATAAATAAAAAGTTTGTCATTTACAATGCCAATAGCTCAAACTTTTCCGAAGGCGAAACCGTTGCATTGTAAATGCTTGTTATTTATTGCTTGGACTTTCAAGATGCACCAAAAATCGGTTTACTGATATTGGGGGTACTATTAACTCCAGGGGTTGGAGTCAGCGATGATCACAGATGGAATCCTGAGGGTTCCCTGAGAAATAAGGCATTATCAGGGCCTCTGTAGTTCATGTTCATATTCTCTTGATAAATTCTCATTTGGCACCAGGTTTTCACCTGGAGATTCTGGCTGTTGAAAGTAAACAGATCTCTGGTGTAACTGTAGATCTCAATTATGATGGGGTCAATAACTACTTCAGCCGTACCGGATTTAGGAGACCATTCATGACGAGGGCCTACAGCTTGACCTCCACAAGAATCTACATAAGGGAGAAATCTTACACTGGACAGACAGAAAAATACCCTTTTCTGTTAAGGATATATTCCTAATTTGGACAGGTCCTGGATTTCAGAATTCTGTGGAGACTTCAGAGTCTGCTCATTCGATCCTTCCCTCTAATTCGGTCTGAAATGACTATCATTTAGGGAAAACAGAAACTTCAGTGAGCTAAAAAGTAAATAAATCCATCCACTTAAAAAAGATGGAGCTTTTTAGGAGGCTTTTGCCTACATACAATGCCAAGATATGAGTTTGATGTTAATATACAGATGAAGTCAATTTAAAAAGTACAGTCACCCTTAAAATATGTTTTGAGCAAGCTTCTAGTTATGGCTTCTCCAGCCCTCAAATTATGGGACCGCTCCTTCCTGGATTTGAAATAGACACCCCACCTGTAGCCTCCTTTCCCCCAAAAATACAAAAATCGACTCATTATACATTTCTGACTATGATCTGCATAGATGTTTGCTTTGTTTGGAGAGGTGCATAATCCTGCAACATGGGCATATATGCAAGTCATGCATTTCTAGGTGCATTTCTAGTCTCATAAACACTTAAGCTTCCTGAAGACTCAGAGAAGCAAGGGGACACATGTGCACACTTTTCTATTTTGTCTATGGTATTTTTCCATGGGTACAAAACCTGCTATACAACCCCTGTAAATACTGGGGTATTTAGGTAAAGGGTAAATAGATTAAGTTAAGAGACATATATTGTGATTTAGTCACATTTTTCTCCCATCAACGCTTTGGTGGAGGGACAGGAACAGAGCGACGTTACCTCTGTTAGAATCAGATTTGGGTAATACTAAACTGGTCATTTGTAGCTTATTAAAAGGTTCCAGCAGTAAATATTGTATCAATTTTGCATTTTCAATAAAGAGATTCACAAAATAAATGACATTAATGTCCACAAAAGATTTGTGACACAGTACAAATATTTAAAGTATTATTTGTAGACATGCAAGATTACTGCTGAACAGTATTCAACACATGAAATGGCTGTGCACGGAGGTTTATTGATGTCTTTGTATACGAGTGAAAAAAGGACAAAATAGTACACCTGTTATTTTGGCAAAATTTCCACCTTGTTCGCTATTCCTTTTCTAGCCAGATTTCGATGTATTCTAACGACTACAGCACTCACCCACGAACCAGAATACCGGTCTTCTAGTCCTTGCTTTGTCACTTGACACTCAGTGTGATCTTGAAAAAATGACTCAATGTCTCTTTTGGTCTTTGATCACCTATCCTATTAAAGAGTAAAATGATAAAATATATAGAAAGGCACAGTGATTCAACCACTGCCGGTGTGAGAGGTGCCTATAGACAGCTATGGAATACATGATGAACCTAATATTATTTTCATTTGTTACAAAAATGTATTCACAGAGTGAGACTAGCGGAGACAATAGCATAACAAATACCATCACAAGGCTTTTCCAACGTGTCGTGTCCAACATTGCAAGTGAGATCCCTTACACTTTAGAGAGAAGATCAGTCGCAACTTGCCAAATCATGTCAAAGCACCTGATGGTGGACTCCTGCCCAGCAATGCCTGTGCTGGTACTGCCAGATCAATTCCTTATGGTCCCATGAACAGCTATCACAAGGTAATGACCTCTGCTCCTTGCTGTACTAGGCCACAGTTGATACTTCAGGCCTGTTGAGCCATCATATCCAAATTGCTTTAGTGGCTTGCAGCAAGGGTGTGGCAGGAGAGGTATCAAATCACCCCATGTCAGACTCTGAGGCCATAAATAGGTGCACACATATAACTCCATACGTGTATGTGAGTTATATAGTGTGGTGCTAGCTACATAGAAGCGCAGCATCTCACGAGACTCAGAAGAACAACTTATTTTTTTGGAGGTGGATGGGCAGTGGAGAGATTTATTCTATCCCATTTTTCTAACTGACAGGAACCTCCTTTAGCCCACTTGCTATCCCACTATAGTTTTTGATTTTAAATATTTTAGGGGATTTCCCTATTTAACTATCTTTTTTCATAGCCCTGTCGACTTTACCTATTTTTACACTTTCAGCTGAATTGCTCCGGCTTAATCTGATTCTGCCTTATTCCAGCAACAAAATCTCAATTTATTTATTTATTTATTTTATTTATTTTGAAAGTTTTATATAGCGCAAACAAGACTCTTGCGAGTATCAGAGCGCTTTACAGGTCATAATTAGAAGGCAAGATAAATATACAAGGAACAACTTAATAGGAAAAAAGAATTACGATGGATAGACATAGAGTTCAATTGAATTTAGCCAAGAGGATGGCTTTCACTTCTCTTTTGAAGGAGGAAGTGGAAGGGTTCATTCTTGTTGCACTGGGTAAGGCATTCCATATCCTCTGAGCCATACCCGAAAAGGACCGGTTATAAGTTTTTTTCTTGGCAAATCGTTGAGGTTGTAGGAGAAGAGTCTTGGCACTCCTGGAGGCTCTGCTGCCCGCGGAGAGCGCCAGTTTCTGAGCTAGGTATTGTGGGGCGTTGTGGTAAAGGGCCTTGTGTGTCATGCAAGCGATTTTTATTTGAATTCTGGCTTCAAACGGTAGCCAGTTGAGTGCTCTCAGCTCTGGGGAAATGTGAGCATTCCTCTTAGAACCTGTGATGAGCCTTGCAACTGAGTTGATCGTAGCTCCTAGAGGAGCAGTCGATGACCTAGGTAGGCCGCATAGTGTTTGTTTCTCAACAATTGCAGTTTTAGAAACAAAAATAAAATGTTGGTTTGAAATTTTTATGTTGATGCTTTTTAAATTATTAAATATTTTTTTCCCCTAGGAATTCTCACATGAAACATACGTTTGGCTGAAGCACATAGTTTGTTCATTAAATAAAAAAAATGAACAATATACGAAATTAACTCAGTGTGATATTAATTATTTTTCCATTAATTGGGTGCCTGTCTCAGGGTTGATAAATCGTTAGTATAAACAGGAGCCAAATGCAGAAAGGTGAAGGATGCCTTTCGTTATGGTACATGTGCCATGACAATTTGGCCTATGCTACCTTGCATGCAGAATTTCTTCTTTGTCTATGGTGCTGCAACAAGGACTGGGCTTGTAGACCGAACAATTGATAAAATTCTGTTTTGTTTTCAGATTGACCAGCCTACATTCCAATAATGTCCATCCGAAACACTGTATGTATATATATATATATCATGTGAACAAGGCTTGGAGGAGCCGAAACGTTATGGCGGCAGTTTACAACAAATAAATAAAATTGCACCTATTTGCTGGTCCGTGTCCGCGCTTGCTGTTGAAACGGTGGGGAGAGAACTGCCACCGCCCAGCTGTGGATTTTGTAAAATATATATATATATATATATATATATTCCTTCCGAATATCCTGAAAACATGACCAAATATTACAAATTGACGGATCAACGAGTGCAGCCAAGTAAGAATATCCTAATTAAATGTGCTGCGGTTCAGGACCCTGTACAGAGGAATGTAGTAGAAACTATGAAGGAATGCAGTTATAACCAATCTCTCTTTTTGAGGTAAGGTACTTTTCCTAAATTCACTCACGGCCTACTCCTCAATTTGTTTATCTCAACTAGTATCCACAGTGATTGCTTTTACCGAAATTGCTTCATGGTAATTTCTTCAGCATGTTACCAAATTTAAATCAAATTTGTCTGGTGGCTCGTCAAAGGGTTGTTTTAAAAAAACATTTTTTTACTACATTCCACAAAAATCATAATTTTTGCAATTTAACCATGAAGGAAGATATTTTACACACTGCTCGCATTTCCCACAAGGATGTAACCACAAGTATATCCAGCGTTATGGCTCTCAATCACATGAAATGTGGTTGTGCTGGTGAAGGAGCAAATAAGGGGTTATCTATTAGCCTTTAGCCAATTTAAACTAATACAGCTGAATCCACAAGGGGCTTCAAGCAGTGGTTGGTGGTTGCCTGTGGTGGCATTTTCTTCTCCAAGTGCCAACCTCTCAAAATTATAATAAAGCCCCTAGGATTTTCTTTGTAAATAGAACGTTTGTCCTTCATTAAATATAATCGGTTTGAGAGTCGTGCTAACGTAACTCTTGTGCAGTCAGGGATCCAAATAAGCAGCACTTGTTGCAGTTTAAAATCAGCCAAATGCTCGACACCTACAAAGTAAAGCGCAACAAAGCAATGGAAAATATTAAGGGATGGATATGCAGGTGTCTGTCCCCAAATGTCACCTGCATTCCTCTCTCAGTAGGTTCAGATTCATACTACATTGCACTATGAGCAGATATGCAATTGCTCCTGCCTGATCTGAAGATGGCGTTCGGGCAAAATCCTAAACACCTTTGTTGTCATAAGAACATACCTTTGTAATTGCTCTATAATAGTCCCAACAACAAATTCAATAAATTTACAACTAAGAATCATTTTACAATGACATTTAAAAGGACAAGCATTTACAATGCAATAGGTCTCGCAGTTGTTAGAGTTTGAGCTATTGGCATTGTAAATGGCAATGTCTTTTATTTATGTGTTGGTTTTTAAAACATAAATAAAAGGCATTGTCATTTACAATGCCAATAGGTTAAACTCTCGCAAATGCGAGACCTATTGCATTGCAAATGCTTTTTTTTATGTAGTTGTCTGTGAACTTCCACTTGCAAGTCATGGAACACGCCCAGGTCAAGCAGAATCTGTGGTGTTTCTAGACAACTGAAACAGCCAATTGTTTTATGGCCATTTCTTGCAGGGGCTTCACAAAAAACAACCACGAGGACTGACAGGGGAGACCCCTCAGCAATCCTGCATATTAATGTTTTAGGAGAAAAGATAGTTGCAAAAAAATACTAGGCGTGACCGTCTGGAGAAGATCTTTTCCACGTTTGGGGTGTCTTTAAAGCCCTAGCCTAGCAACATTTTAACTGCACTCTGCATCTGCACTCTAAATCTGCACTCTGCACTCTGAATCTTGAATCTGCACTCTGCACTCTGAATCTTGAATCTGCACTCTGAATCTTGAATCTGCACTCTGCACTTTGAATCTTGAATCTGCACTCTGAATCTTGAATCTGCACTCTGCACTCTGAATCTTGAATCTGCACTCTGCACTCTGAATCTTGAATCTGCACTCTGAATCTTGAATCTGCACTCTGAATCTGCACTCTGCACTCTGAATCTTGAATCTGCACTCTGCACTCTGAATCTTGAATCTGCACTCTGCACTCTGCATCTTGACTCTGCACTCTGAATCTTGAATCTGCACTCTGCACTCTGAATCTTGAATCTGCACTCTGCACTCTGAATCTTGAATCTGCACTCTGAATCTTGAATCTGCACTCTGAATCTTGAATCTGCACTCTGAATCTTGAATCTGCACTCTGCACTCTGCACTCTGAATCTTGAATCTGCACTCTGCACTTTGAATCTTGAATCTGCACTCTGAATCTTGAATCTGCACTCTGCACTCTGAATCTTGAATCTGCACTCTGCACTCTGAATCTTGAATCTGCACTCTGCACTCTGAATCTTGAATCTGCACTCTGCACTCTGAATCTTGAATCTGCACTCTGCACTCTGAATCTTGAATCTGCACTCTGCACTCTGAATCTTGAATCTGCACTCTGCACTCTGAATCTTGAATCTGCACTCTGCACTTTGAATCTTGAATCTGCACTCTGAATCTTGAATCTGCACTCTGCACTCTGAATCTTGAATCTGCACTCTGCACTCTGAATCTTGAATCTGCACTCTGCACTCTGAATCTTGAATCTGCACTCTGCACTCTGAATCTTGAATCTGCACTCTGCACTCTGCACTCTGAATCTTGAATCTGCACTCTGCACTCTGAATCTTGAATCTGCACTCTGCACTCTGAATCTTGAATCTGCACTCTGCACTCTGAATCTTGAATCTGCACTCTGCACTCTGAATCTTGAATCTGCACTCTGCACTCTGAATCTTGAATCTGCACTCTGAATCTTGAATCTGCACTCTGCACTCTGAATCTGCACTCTACACTCTGAATCTGCACTCTACACTCTGAATCTGCACTCTGAATCTTGAATCTGCACTCTGAATCTTGAATCTGCACTCTGCCCTCTGAATCTGCACTCTGCCCTCTGAATCTGCACTCTGCACTCTGAATCTGCACTCTGCACTCTGAATCTGCACTCTGCACTCTGAATCTGCACTCTGCACTCTGAATCTGCACTCTGAATCTGCACTCTGAATCTGCACTCTGCACTCTGAATCTTGAGTCTGCACTCTGCACTCTGAATCTTGAATCTGCACTCTGAATCTTGAATCTGCACTCTGCACTCTGAATCTTGAATCTGCACTCTGAATCTTGAATCTGCACTCTGCACTCTGAATCTTGAATCTGCACTCTGCACTCTGAATCTTGAATCTGCACTCTGAATCTGCACTCTGACTCTGAATCTGCACTCTGAATCTGCACTCTGAATCTGCACTCTGAATCTGCACTCTACACTCTGAGTCTGCACTCTACACTCTGAGTCTGCACTCTACACTCTGAGTCTACACTCTACACTCTGAATCTACACTCTGAATCTGCACTCTGAATCTGCACTCTGAATCTGCACTCTGAATCTGCACTCTGAATCTGCACTCTGAATCTGCACTCTGAATCTGCACTCTACACTCTGAATCTGCACTCTACACTCTGAATCTGCACTCTACACTCTGAATCTGCACTCTGCACTCTGCACTCTGCACTCTGCATCTGCATCTGCACTCTGCATCTGCACTCTGAATCTGCACTCTACACTCTGAATCTGCACTCTACACTCTGAATCTGCACGCTGAATCTGCACTCTGAATCTGCACTCTGAATCTGCACTCTGAATCTGCACTCTGAATCTGCACTCTGCATCTGCACTCTGCATCTGCATCTGCACTCTGCATCTGCACTCTGAATCTGCACTCTACACTCTGAATCTGCACTCTACACTCTGAATCTGCACGCTGAATCTGCACTCTGAATCTGCACTCTGAATCTGCACTCTGAATCTGCACTCTGAATCTGCACTCTGAATCTGCACTCTGAATCTGCACTCTGAATCTGCACTCTACACTCTGAATCTGCACTCTACACTCTGAATCTGCACTCTACACTCTGAATCTGCACTCTACACTCTGAATCTGCACTCTACACTCTGAATCTGCACTCTGCACTCTGCACTCTGCACTCTGCACTCTGCACTCTGCACTCTGCACTCTGAATCTGCACTCTGAATCTGCACTCTGAATCTGCACTCTGAATCTGCACTCTGAATCTGCACTCTGCATCTGCACTCTGAATCTGCACTCTGAATCTGCACTCTGAATCTGCACTCTGCATCTGCACTCTGCATCTGCACTCTACATCTGCACTCTACACTCTGAATCTGCACTCTACACTCTGAATCTGCACTCTACACTCTGAATCTGCACTCTACACTCTGAATCTGCACTCTACACTCTGAATCTGCACTCTACACTCTGAATCTGCACTCTGCACTCTGAATCTGCACTCTGAATCTGCACTCTACACTCTGAATCTGCACTCTACACTCTGAATCTGCACTCTACACTCTGAATCTGCACTCTACACTCTGAATCTGCACTCTACACTCTGAATCTGCACTCTACACTCTGAATCTGCACTCTGAATCTTGAATCTGCACTCTACACTCTGAATCTGCACTCTACACTCTGAATCTGCACTCTACACTCTGAATCTGCACTCTGAATCTTGATTCTGCACTCTACACTCTGAATCTGCACTCTACACTCTGAATCTGCACTCTACACTCTGAATCTGCACTCTACACTCTGAATCTGCACTCTACACTCTGAATCTGCACTCTACACTCTGAATCTGCACTCTGCACTCTGAATCTGCACTCTGAATCTGCACTCTACACTCTGAATCTGCACTCTACACTCTGAATCTGCACTCTACACTCTGAATCTGCACTCTACACTCTGAATCTGCACTCTACACTCTGAATCTGCACTCTGAATCTTGAATCTGCACTCTACACTCTGAATCTGCACTCTACACTCTGAATCTGCACTCTACACTCTGAATCTGCACTCTGAATCTTGAATC
The DNA here is from genome assembly GCF_964263255.1 of Lissotriton vulgaris. Classification (NCBI taxonomy): domain Eukaryota; kingdom Metazoa; phylum Chordata; class Amphibia; order Caudata; family Salamandridae; genus Lissotriton; species Lissotriton vulgaris. The sequence continues at coordinate 1,299,547,840 of NC_141691.1, forward strand.
TGCACTCTACACTCTGAATCTGCACTCTACACTCTGAATCTGCACTCTACACTCTGAATCTGCACTCTACACTCTGAATCTGCACTCTGCACTCTGCACTCTGCACTCTGCACTCTGCACTCTGCACTCTGCACTCTGCATCTGCACTCTGAATCTGCACTCTGCATCTGCACTCTGCATCTGCACTCTGAATCTGCACTCTGCATCTGCACTCTGCATCTGCACTCTGAATCTGCACTCTACACTCTGAATCTGCACTCTGAATCTGCACTCTGAATCTGCACTCTGAATCTGCACTCTGAATCTGCACTCTGAATCTGCACTCTGCATCTGCACTCTGCATCTGCACTCTACATCTGCACTCTACACTCTGAATCTGCACTCTACACTCTGAATCTGCACTCTACACTCTGAATCTGCACTCTACACTCTGAATCTGCACTCTACACTCTGAATCTGCACTCTACTCTCTGAATCTGCACTCTGCACTCTGAATCTGCACTCTACACTCTGAATCTGCACTCTACACTCTGAATCTGCACTCTACACTCTGAATCTGCACTCTACACTCTGAATCTGCACTCTACACTCTGAATCTGCACTCTACACTCTGAATCTGCACTCTACACTCTGAATCTGCACTCTACACTCTGAATCTGCACTCTACACTCTGAATCTGCACTCTACACTCTGAATCTGCACTCTACACTCTGAATCTGCACTCTGAATCTTGAATCTGCACTCTACACTCTGAATCTGCACTCTACACTCTGAATCTGCACTCTACACTCTGAATCTGCACTCTGAATCTTGAATCTGCACTCTACACTCTGAATCTGCACTCTACACTCTGAATCTGCACTCTACACTCTGAATCTGCACTCTACACTCTGAATCTGAACTCTACACTCTGAATCTGCACTCTGCACTCTGAATCTGCACTCTGAATCTGCACTCTACACTCTGAATCTGCACTCTACTCTCTGAATCTGCACTCTACACTCTGAATCTGCACTCTACACTCTGAATCTGCACTCTACACTCTGAATCTGCACTCTGAATCTTGAATCTGCACTCTACACTCTGAATCTGCACTCTACACTCTGAATCTGCACTCTACACTCTGAATCTGCACTCTGAATCTTGAATCTGCACTCTACACTCTGAATCTGCACTCTGCACTCTGAATCTGCACTCTACACTCTGAATCTGCACTCTACACTCTGAATCTGCACTCTACACTCTGAATCTGCACTCTACACTCTGAATCTGCACTCTACACTCTGAATCTGCACTCTACACTCTGAATCTGCACTCTGAATCTTGAATCTGCACTCTACACTCTGAATCTGCACTCTACACTCTGAATCTGCACTCTACACTCTGAATCTGCACTCTGAATCTTGAATCTGCACTCTACACTCTGAATCTGCACTCTGCACTCTGAATCTGCACTCTACACTCTGAATCTGCACTCTACACTCTGAATCTGCACTCTACACTCTGAATCTGCACTCTACACTCTGAATCTGCACTCTACACTCTGAATCTGCACTCTGAATCTTGAATCTGCACTCTACACTCTGAATCTGCACTCTACACTCTGAATCTGCACTCTACACTCTGAATCTGCACTCTGAATCTTGAATCTGCACTCTACACTCTGAATCTGCACTCTGCACTCTGAATCTGCACTCTACACTCTGAATCTGCACTCTACACTCTGAATCTGCACTCTACACTCTGAATCTGCACTCTACACTCTGAATCTGCACTCTACACTCTGAATCTGCACTCTACACTCTGCACTCTGAATCTGCACTCTGAATCTGCACTCTGAATCTGCACTCTGAATCTGCACTCTGCACCCTGCACTCTGCACCCTGCACTCTGAATCTGCACTCTGCACCCTGCACTCTGAATCTGCACTCTGCACCCTGCACTCTGAATCTGCACTCTGAATCTGCACTCTGAATCTGCACTCTGAATCTGCACTCTGCACTCTGAATCTGCACTCTGAATCTGCACTCTGCACTCTGCACTCTGCACTCTGAATCTGCACTCTGCACTCTGAATCTGCACTCTGCACTCTGCACTCTGAATCTGCACTCTGCACTCTGAATCTGCACTCTGCACTCTGAATCTGCACTCTGAATCTGCACTCTGAATCTGCACTCTGAATCTGCACTCTGAATCTGCACTCTGCACTCTGAATCTGCACCCTGCACTCTGAATCTGCACTCTGCACCCTGCACTCTGCACTCTGAATCTGCACTCTGCACTCTGAATCTGCACTCTACACTCTGAATCTGCACTCTACACTCTGAATCTGCACTCTACACTCTGAATCTGCACTCTACACTCTGAATCTGCACTCTGAATCTTGAATCTGCACTCTACACTCTGAATCTGCACTCTGCACTCTGAATCTGCACTCTACACTCTGAATCTGCACTCTACACTCTGAATCTGCACTCTACACTCTGAATCTGCACTCTGAATCTGCACTCTGAATCTGCACTCTGCACTCTGAATCTTGAGTCTGCACTCTGCACTCTGAATCTGAATCTGCACTCTGAATCTGCACTCTACACTCTGAATCTGAATCTGCACTCTGAATCTGCACTCTGAATCTGCACCCTGCACTCTGAATCTGCACTCTGCACCCTGCACTCTGAATCTGCACTCTGCACCCTGCACTCTGCACCCTGCACTCTGCACCCTGCACTCTGCACTCTGCACCCTGCACTCTGCACTCTGAATCTGCACTCTGAATCTGCACTCTGAATCTGCACTCTGAATCTGCACTCTGAATCTGCACTCTGAATCTGCACTCTGCACTCTGAATCTGCACTCTGCACTCTGAATCTGCACTCTGAATCTGCACTATGCACTCTACACTCTGAATCTGCACTCTACACTCTGAATCTGCACTCTGAATCTTGAATCTGCACTCTACACTCTGAATCTGCACTCTACACTCTGAATCTGCACTCTACACTCTGAATCTGCACTCTGAATCTTGAATCTGCACTCTACACTCTGAATCTGCACTCTACACTCTGAATCTGCACTCTACACTCTGAATCTGCACTCTACACTCTGAATCTGCACTCTACACTCTGAATCTGCACTCTGAATCTGCACTCTGAATCTGCACTCTACACTCTGAATCTGCACTCTACACTCTGAATCTGCACTCTACACTCTGAATCTGCACTCTACACTCTGAATCTGCACTCTACACTCTGAATCTGCACTCTGAATCTTGAATCTGCACTCTACACTCTGAATCTGCACTCTACACTCTGAATCTGCACTCTACACTCTGAATCTGCACTCTGAATCTTGAATCTGCACTCTACACTCTGAATCTGCACTCTGCACTCTGAATCTGCACTCTACACTCTGAATCTGCACTCTACACTCTGAATCTGCACTCTACACTCTGAATCTGCACTCTACACTCTGAATCTGCACTCTACACTCTGAATCTGCACTCTACACTCTGAATCTGCACTCTGAATCTTGAATCTGCACTCTACACTCTGAATCTGCACTCTACACTCTGAATCTGCACTCTACACTCTGAATCTGCACTCTGAATCTTGAATCTGCACTCTACACTCTGAATCTGCACTCTGCACTCTGAATCTGCACTCTACACTCTGAATCTGCACTCTACACTCTGAATCTGCACTCTACACTCTGAATCTGCACTCTACACTCTGAATCTGCACTCTACACTCTGAATCTGCACTCTGAATCTTGAATCTGCACTCTACACTCTGAATCTGCACTCTACACTCTGAATCTGCACTCTACACTCTGAATCTGCACTCTACTCTCTGAATCTGCACTCTACACTCTGAATCTGCACTCTACACTCTGAATCTGCACTCTACACTCTGAATCTGCACTCTGAATCTTGAATCTGCACTCTACACTCTGAATCTGCACTCTACACTCTGAATCTGCACTCTACACTCTGAATCTGCACTCTGAATCTTGAATCTGCACTCTACACTCTGAATCTGCACTCTGCACTCTGAATCTGCACTCTACACTCTGAATCTGCACTCTACACTCTGAATCTGCACTCTACACTCTGAATCTGCACTCTACACTCTGAATCTGCACTCTACACTCTGAATCTGCACTCTACACTCTGAATCTGCACTCTGAATCTTGAATCTGCACTCTACACTCTGAATCTGCACTCTACACTCTGAATCTGCACTCTACACTCTGAATCTGCACTCTGAATCTTGAATCTGCACTCTACACTCTGAATCTGCACTCTGCACTCTGAATCTGCACTCTACACTCTGAATCTGCACTCTACACTCTGAATCTGCACTCTACACTCTGAATCTGCACTCTACACTCTGAATCTGCACTCTACACTCTGAATCTGCACTCTGAATCTTGAATCTGCACTCTACACTCTGAATCTGCACTCTACACTCTGAATCTGCACTCTACACTCTGAATCTGCACTCTGAATCTTGAATCTGCACTCTACACTCTGAATCTGCACTCTGCACTCTGAATCTGCACTCTACACTCTGAATCTGCACTCTACACTCTGAATCTGCACTCTACACTCTGAATCTGCACTCTACACTCTGAATCTGCACTCTACACTCTGAATCTGCACTCTACACTCTGCACTCTGAATCTGCACTCTGAATCTGCACTCTGAATCTGCACTCTGAATCTGCACTCTGCACCCTGCACTCTGAATCTGCACTCTGCACCCTGCACTCTGCACCCTGCACTCTGAATCTGCACTCTGCACCCTGCACTCTGAATCTGCACTCTGCACCCTGCACTCTGAATCTGCACTCTGAATCTGCACTCTGAATCTGCACTCTGAATCTGCACTCTGCACTCTGAATCTGCACTCTGAATCTGCACTCTGCACTCTGCACTCTGCACTCTGAATCTGCACTCTGCACTCTGAATCTGCACTCTGCACTCTGCACTCTGAATCTGCACTCTGCACTCTGAATCTGCACTCTGCACTCTGAATCTGCACTCTGAATCTGCACTCTGAATCTGCACTCTGAATCTGCACTCTGAATCTGCACTCTGCACTCTGAATCTGCACCCTGCACTCTGAATCTGCACTCTGCACCCTGCACTCTGCACTCTGAATCTGCACTCTGCACTCTGAATCTGCACTCTACACTCTGAATCTGCACTCTACACTCTGAATCTGCACTCTACACTCTGAATCTGCACTCTACACTCTGAATCTGCACTCTGAATCTTGAATCTGCACTCTACACTCTGAATCTGCACTCTGCACTCTGAATCTGCACTCTACACTCTGAATCTGCACTCTACACTCTGAATCTGCACTCTACACTCTGAATCTGCACTCTGAATCTGCACTCTGAATCTGCACTCTGCACTCTGAATCTTGAGTCTGCACTCTGCACTCTGAATCTGAATCTGCACTCTGAATCTGCACTCTACACTCTGAATCTGAATCTGCACTCTGAATCTGCACTCTGAATCTGCACCCTGCACTCTGAATCTGCACTCTGCACCCTGCACTCTGAATCTGCACTCTGCACCCTGCACTCTGCACCCTGCACTCTGCACCCTGCACTCTGCACTCTGCACCCTGCACTCTGCACTCTGAATCTGCACTCTGAATCTGCACTCTGAATCTGCACTCTGAATCTGCACTCTGAATCTGCACTCTGAATCTGCACTCTGCACTCTGAATCTGCACTCTGCACTCTGAATCTGCACTCTGAATCTGCACTATGCACTCTACACTCTGAATCTGCACTCTACACTCTGAATCTGCACTCTGAATCTTGAATCTGCACTCTACACTCTGAATCTGCACTCTACACTCTGAATCTGCACTCTACACTCTGAATCTGCACTCTGAATCTTGAATCTGCACTCTACACTCTGAATCTGCACTCTACACTCTGAATCTGCACTCTACACTCTGAATCTGCACTCTACACTCTGAATCTGCACTCTACACTCTGAATCTGCACTCTGAATCTGCACTCTGAATCTGCACTCTACACTCTGAATCTGCACTCTACACTCTGAATCTGCACTCTACACTCTGAATCTGCACTCTACACTCTGAATCTGCACTCTACACTCTGAATCTGCACTCTGAATCTTGAATCTGCACTCTACACTCTGAATCTGCACTCTACACTCTGAATCTGCACTCTACACTCTGAATCTGCACTCTGAATCTTGAATCTGCACTCTACACTCTGAATCTGCACTCTGCACTCTGAATCTGCACTCTACACTCTGAATCTGCACTCTACACTCTGAATCTGCACTCTACACTCTGAATCTGCACTCTACACTCTGAATCTGCACTCTACACTCTGAATCTGCACTCTACACTCTGAATCTGCACTCTGAATCTTGAATCTGCACTCTACACTCTGAATCTGCACTCTACACTCTGAATCTGCACTCTACACTCTGAATCTGCACTCTGAATCTTGAATCTGCACTCTACACTCTGAATCTGCACTCTGCACTCTGAATCTGCACTCTACACTCTGAATCTGCACTCTACACTCTGAATCTGCACTCTACACTCTGAATCTGCACTCTGAATCTTGAATCTGCACTCTACACTCTGAATCTGCACTCTACACTCTGAATCTGCACTCTACACTCTGAATCTGCACTCTGAATCTTGAATCTGCACTCTACACTCTGAATCTGCACTCTGCACTCTGAATCTGCACTCTACACTCTGAATCTGCACTCTACACTCTGAATCTGCACTCTACACTCTGAATCTGCACTCTACACTCTGAATCTGCACTCTACACTCTGAATCTGCACTCTACACTCTGCACTCTGAATCTGCACTCTGAATCTGCACTCTGAATCTGCACTCTGAATCTGCACTCTGCACCCTGCACTCTGAATCTGCACTCTGCACCCTGCACTCTGCACCCTGCACTCTGAATCTGCACTCTGCACCCTGCACTCTGAATCTGCACTCTGCACCCTGCACTCTGAATCTGCACTCTGAATCTGCACTCTGAATCTGCACTCTGAATCTGCACTCTGCACTCTGAATCTGCACTCTGAATCTGCACTCTGCACTCTGCACTCTGCACTCTGAATCTGCACTCTGCACTCTGAATCTGCACTCTGCACTCTGCACTCTGAATCTGCACTCTGCACTCTGAATCTGCACTCTGCACTCTGAATCTGCACTCTGAATCTGCACTCTGAATCTGCACTCTGAATCTGCACTCTGAATCTGCACTCTGCACTCTGAATCTGCACCCTGCACTCTGAATCTGCACTCTGCACCCTGCACTCTGCACTCTGAATCTGCACTCTGCACTCTGAATCTGCACTCTACACTCTGAATCTGCACTCTACACTCTGAATCTGCACTCTACACTCTGAATCTGCACTCTACACTCTGAATCTGCACTCTGAATCTTGAATCTGCACTCTACACTCTGAATCTGCACCCTGCACTCTGAATCTGCACTCTACACTCTGAATCTGCACTCTACACTCTGAATCTGCACTCTACACTCTGAATCTGCACTCTGAATCTGCACTCTGAATCTGCACTCTGCACTCTGAATCTTGAGTCTGCACTCTGCACTCTGAATCTGAATCTGCACTCTGAATCTGCACTCTACACTCTGAATCTGAATCTGCACTCTGAATCTGCACTCTGAATCTGCACTCTGAATCTGCACCCTGCACTCTGAATCTGCACTCTGCACCCTGCACTCTGAATCTGCACTCTGCACCCTGCACTCTGCACCCTGCACTCTGCACCCTGCACTCTGCACTCTGCACCCTGCACTCTGCACTCTGAATCTGCACTCTGAATCTGCACTCTGAATCTGCACTCTGAATCTGCACTCTGAATCTGCACTCTGAATCTGCACTCTGCACTCTGAATCTGCACTCTGCACTCTGAATCTGCACTCTGAATCTGCACTATGCACTCTGCACTCTGAATCTGCACTCTGAATCTGCACTCTGAATCTGAACTCTGAATCTGCACTCTGAATCTGCACTCTGAATCTGCACTCTGAATCTGCACTCTGCACTCTGAATCTGCACCCTGCACTCTGAATCTGCACTCTGCACTCTGAATCTGCACTCTGAATCTGCACTCTGAATCTGCACTCTGAATCTGCACTCTGAATCTGCACTCTGAATCTGCACTCTGCACTCTGAATCTGCACTATGCACTCTGCACTCTGAATCTGCACTATGCACTCTGCACTCTGAATCTGCACTCTGCACTCTGAATCTGCACTCTGAATCTGCACTCTGAATCTGCACTCTGCACTCTGAATCTGCACTCTGCACTATGCACTCTGAATCTGCACTCTGCACTCTGAATCTGCACTCTGCACTCTGCACCCTGCACTCTGCACTCTGAATCTGCACTCTGAATCTGCACTCTGAATCTGCACTCTGAATCTGCACTCTGAATCTGCACTCGGCACTCTGAATCTGCACTCGGCACTCTGAATCTGCACTCGGCACTCTGAATCTGCACTCGGCACTCTGCACTCACAATCTGCACTCTGCACTCACAATCTGCACTCTGCACTCTGCACTCTGCACTCTGCATCTGCACTCTGCATCTGCACTCTGAATCTGCACTCTGAATCTGCACTCTGAATTGCAACTGCAAAGCTGTGGGGCGGATGTTCAACCAATGTCAAGACACGCACCGGGTTCCCAAAATTCTAAATCGGCAGCTCTCTGAGCTCCGGCCATTAAGCTACATCTCCTCCCAATGTATAAGGCTGTTAATCCTATGCCGTTTTCCCATTACTTGGATGTGTGTGACACTGTGTCATCTAGTGTCAACCGATCTGCCCATTTTAAGTCTGTTCAAGACTCCCACACACCAGTGTCAGTTTCAACTGACAGATTCGGTTGTTTGTTTTGGGGCAGGTGCCTTGGGCATTGCTTCTTCCTCTGCTTCATTAGTTCTCCAATTTGGTTGCTGTATAATGCCAATATTCATTAAAAATGTCACGTGTGATTGCAGCTCCCTGTGTCATTATTTCCTTTTGGCCGGACCTGGCTGTAATGCTTCCAAAATCCTGACTTGTAAGACTGTAACAAGAAAGAGGGGTGAAGAACAGAAGTAATGGGTTTCTGGTTGTCAGTGTTAGATCTTCACATTCTATGGGGAAAAAATACCGACCTTTCCAGGTCTTTAGTTTGTAAAAAGGCAAGGCATAGGTACCTGGTTAAGAATTGCTTTAAAATCGCAGGGGATTCACTCTGAATCTGCACTCTACACTCTGAATCTGCACTCTACACTCTGAATCTGCACTCTGCACTCTGCACTCTGCACTCTGCACTCTGCACTCTGCACTCTGCACTCTGCACTCTGCATCTGCACTCTGAATCTGCACTCTGAATCTGCACTCTGCATCTGCACTCTGCATCTGCACTCTGCATCTGCACTCTGAATCTGCACTCTACACTCTGAATCTGCACTCTACACTCTGAATCTGCACGCTGAATCTGCACTCTGCATCTGCACTCTGCATCTGCACTCTGCATCTGCACTCTGCATCTGCACTCTGCATCTACACTCTGCATCTACACTCTGAATCTGCACTCTACACTCTGAATCTGCACTCTGAATCTGCACTCTGAATCTGCACTCTGAATCTGCACTCTGCATCTGCACTCTGCATCTGCACTCTACATCTGCACTCTACACTCTGAATCTGCACTCTACACTCTGAATCTGCACTCTACACTCTGAATCTGCACTCTACACTCTGAACCTGCACTCTACACTCTGAATCTGCACTCTACACTCTGAATCTGCACTCTGCACTCTGAATCTGCACTCTGAATCTGCACTCTACACTCTGAATCTGCACTCTACACTCTGAATCTGCACTCTACACTCTGAATCTGCACTCTACACTCTGAATCTGCACTCTACACTCTGAATCTGCACTCTGAATCTTGAATCTGCACTCTACACTCTGAATCTGCACTCTACACTCTGAATCTGCACTCTACACTCTGAATCTGCACTCTGAATCTTGAATCTGCACTCTACACTCTGAATCTGCACTCTGCACTCTGAATCTGCACTCTACACTCTGAATCTGCACTCTACACGCTGAATCTGCACTCTACACTCTGAATCTGCACTCTACACTCTGAATCTGCACTCTACACTCTGAATCTGCACTCTACACTCTGAATCTGCACTCTGCACTCTGAATCTGCACTCTGAATCTGCACTCTGAATCTGCACTCTGAATCTGCACTCTGAATCTGCACTCTGAATCTGCACTCTGCACCCTGCACTCTGAATCTGCACTCTGCACCCTGCACTCTGCACCCTGCACTCTGAATCTGCACTCTGCACCCTGCACTCTGAATCTGCACTCTGAATCTGCACTCTGAATCTGCACTCTGAATCTGCACTCTGAATCTGCACTCTGCACTTCGAATCTGCACTCTGAATCTGCACTCTGCACTCTGCACTCTGAATCTGCACTCTGCACTCTGAATCTGCACTCTGCACTCTGCACTCTGAATCTGCACTCTGAATCTGCACTCTGCACTCTGAATCTGCACTCTGAATCTGCACTCTGAATCTGCACTCTGAATCTGCACTCTGAATCTGCACTCTGCACTCTGAATCTGCACCCTGCACTCTGAATCTGCACTCTGCACCCTGCACTCTGCACTCTGAATCTGCACTCTGCACTCTGAATCTGCACTCTACACTCTGAATCTGCACTCTACACTCTGAATCTGCACTCTACACTCTGAATCTGCACTCTACACTCTGAATCTGCACTCTGAATCTTGAATCTGCACTCTACACTCTGAATCTGCACTCTGCACTCTGAATCTGCACTCTACACTCTGAATCTGCACTCTACACTCTGAATCTGCACTCTACACTCTGAATCTGCACTCTGAATCTGCACTCTGAATCTGCACTCTGCACTCTGAATCTTGAGTCTGCACTCTGCACTCTGAATCTGAATCTGCACTCTGAATCTGCACTCTACACTCTGAATCTGAATCTGCACTCTGAATCTGCACTCTGAATCTGCACTCTGAATCTGCACCCTGCACTCTGAATCTGCACTCTGCACCCTGCACTCTGAATCTGCACTCTGCACCCTGCACTCTGCACCCTGCACTCTGCACCCTGCACTCTGCACTCTGCACCCTGCACTCTGCACTCTGAATCTGCACTCTGAATCTGCACTCTGAATCTGCACTCTGAATCTGCACTCTGAATCTGCACTCTGAATCTGCACTCTGAATCTGCACTCTGCACTCTGAATCTGCACTCTGCACTCTGAATCTGCACTCTGAATCTGCACTATGCACTCTGCACTCTGAATCTGCACTCTGAATCTGCACTCTGAATCTGCACTCTGAATCTGCACTCTGAATCTGCACTCTGAATCTGCACTCTGAATCTGCACTCTGCACTCTGAATCTGCACCCTGCACTCTGAATCTGCACTCTGCACTCTGCACTCTGAATCTGCACTCTGAATCTGCACTCTGAATCTGCACTCTGAATCTGCACTCTGAATCTGCACTCTGCACCTGCACTCTGAATCTGCACTCTGCACTCTGAATCTGCACTATGCACTCTGCACTCTGAATCTGCACTCTGCACTCTGAATCTGCACTCTGAATCTGCACTCTGCACTCTGAATCTGCACTCTGCACTCTGAATCTGCACTATGCACTCTGAATCTGCACTCTGCACTCTGAATCTGCACTCTGCACTCTGCACCCTGCACTCTGCACTCTGAATCTGCACTCTGAATCTGCACTCTGAATCTGCACTCGGCACTCTGAATCTGCACTCGGCACTCTGAATCTGCACTCGGCACTCTGAATCTGCACTCGGCACTCTGCACTCACAATCTGCACTCTGCACTCACAATCTGCACTCTGCACTCTGCACTCTGCACTCTGCATCTGCACTCTGCATCTGCACTCTGAATCTGCACTCTGAATCTGCACTCTGAATTGCAACTGCAAAGCTGTGGGGCGGATGTTCAACCAATGTCAAGACACGCACCGGGTTCCCAAAATTCTAAATCGGCAGCTCTCTGAGCTCCGGCCATTAAGCTACATCTCCTCCCAATGTATAAGGCTGTTAATCCTATGCCGTTTTCCCATTACTTGGATGTGTGTGACACTGTGTCATCTAGTGTCAACCGATCTGCCCATTTTAAGTCTGTTCAAGACTCCCACACACCAGTGTCAGTTTCAACTGACAGATTCGGTTGTTTGTTTTGGGGCAGGTGCCTTGGGCATTGCTTCTTCCTCTGCTTCATTAGTTCTCCAATTTGGTTGCTGTATAATGCCAATATTCATTAAAAATGTCACGTGTGATTGCAGCTCCCTGTGTCATTATTTCCTTTTGGCCGGACCTGGCTGTAATGCTTCCAAAATCCTGACTTGTAAGACTGTAACAAGAAAGAGGGGTGAAGAACAGAAGTAATGGGTTTCTGGTTGTCAGTGTTAGATCTTCACATTCTATGGGGAAAAAATACCGACCTTTCCAGGTCTTTAGTTTGTAAAAAGGCAAGGCATAGGTACCTGGTTAAGAATTGCTTTAAAATCGCAGGGGATTCTTGGTTAGCCTGGCAATTCTGCCCCTGTCCGCTTTATTAAACATTCTGGGAAAGCTCTTAAACACTTCTGTAGTGTTTTCTTCTCGACTTTGATGTTTTTTAAAAGGGATCGTATTCTGCCTTTTTACTTGCTTTCTGCTTTCACATAAAAATATAACCGCCCTGGTCATATAACAATAGTGGCGGCCCCAGGAATACGCGATTGCGGAAGCCCAGGGTTAAAGGAGCATTTCCAAGTATGGGGGCCAAGAAGAGTTCTCTGTAAGTTGACATATTTCGGTAAAACAACATGGCCCACGCACGAGTGGCTTATCTTTTTTTTTTTTTTTTACTTTGGATTCTAAGATCTGTATTCCAGTTTATTCAATTATAGAATCGTCCCAGAATCCAACGAATAATAGGACTGGGAAACGTTAGAGTTCTGAATCTGGAACATAACTTGGGCAGGATGTGGAGAGGTAGGTGTCAGGCTGGGACGACAACAGGAGGTACGGAATAGCACAGAACTCCTCCAATCGGAATTTTTTGTTGGCAATCGTTCAGAAAATCGTAAACTTCATAACTAACCTCGTCTCCATGATACACAGATATTATTCTCCGCTGAACAGGGAAGATGGCTTTCCTAATCAAAGACTCCTTGCAGTGATGTCTTCTGAAATTCTGGTTCTAATAAACTCCCAGGCAGAAGGGAAGCGATTGTGACGTATAGGCTAGAAAAGTATGCAGCTTGCTCTATGTACACAATGCACTACAAACAATCCTTTTTGTAGAACTAAGAGTATATTCATGCACAGAACAGGAAATACTCATCTCCAGGAGAAGCGCAGCTACAGCACTCACGTGACGCAGCGTAAGGTCACGTCAGAGACACTAATCACCAGAAAAGCATTTGAACAGACCGACCCTAAACCCCCCTCCCCCTAGCTACACGGGTGCACGGAACACGCTAAAAGAGCCCGGTGAGTTTGGGGGGGGGGGGGTGGGGGGTGCGTGCGTGCGTCTGTCTGTGTGTGTGCCTGCCTGTGCCTGCGTGTGTGCCTGCGTGTGTGCCTGCCTGCGTGTGTGCCTGCGTGTGTGCCTGTCTGTGTGTGCCTGCCTGTGCCTGCGTGTGTGCCTGCCTGCGTGTGTGCTTGTCTGTGTGTGTGCCTGCCTGTGCCTGCGTGTGCATGTGTGCATGTGTTGTGAACAGCCGGCCGGGATCGGAGCGCGTGACCTGATCCGATTCCGGCCGGCTGCGTGCGCGTGACAGTCTGTTGTCTCCTCTGCCTACTCCTTGAAAGGGAAATGACTGAAATGATCACAATAGATCGCTTTGCGACAGCAGGGGCTTTCGCCCCTGCATTCGCAGGCGCGACCTAAAAATAAGGTGCAAGAGTCTTCCATTGCGAAATGTTGACTGGAGGCAGCTATCGAGTTTAATCTCTGGTGCCACATGATGCCACAGAAGAAACTCTGGTGCGCTTTAGGAATCAGGTGGCACTACCGCCCTGGAGACCGGGCTCTGATTCACGTCTGGTAGCCTTGTGTCCCTTCGACTCTTAAATGTGATAGAGAGCAGACTCTACAGTATATTAAAAACAGATAATGCTCATCTCTCATATGTGGATTTTGCAGAGCAGGGAAATGCTGTGGAATCAGAACACAGTGTGTAACCTCACAAGGGGAGGACAATTTTGTTCCGGTAATTTCCTCCTCCACTGCTCAAAAGTTGCAATTAGTTTCACAGGATTGAAACATTAAAACTATTTTCAGCACAGCCCGTTGCAGCACTGTTTTCAGAAAAGTCTCTTTTTGTGTGGTACATTTGCAGTGTAGAAAGTGTTGTTTCTGGAGCCCTCAGTGTGACAGTTGGAAGGCCTCTTGTGTGACAATAGTGGTGACAGTTGCACCTGGGTACCCCTTCGTTTATGCTGTTGGCGAGTGCACTGGCACCGAAGTGTTGCACATGGATGGCCCCTTTGATTTGGGTGGTGCGATGCCCCTGATGCCTGGATGCACCCTGATGGCGTCTTAGTCATAGCTGACAATGTTTCAGATTGCCATGTGCGACATTTTCATAATTCCAGTGTAATTATGAGTGACATTTCAAAGACTATGGGTGACACTTTCTCACAAGCAAAATGAAGCAGTGAAGACGAGGGACATACATATGTATTAGAAATTACACCAGAGAGTGAGGCTGAGGCAGGCATAGGTAACAGCCAGGCTTTGTTTTATTATGCAATACTAGTTTAGCAGCCTCAATCCCAGGGGTTTAAGTGGGATGAAAAAATGGGGGGGTGGGTCTTTCAAAGGGGTGTGGCCGATGTAATTAAGGGTGCAGGTTAAAAACACGCAATGAGAAAAACTGTGTTGGCATATTGTGCGCCCGACTGCCATTTTGCTGCATCTGTCAATGCATTCCAGATATATAAAACAACAAGTAACATTACTGCTAAAAGAAGTCAGGACTATTTGGCTTTATCAATGCTTATTAGTTGCACAAAATAGCTTTGTTGTAAATAACATTGAAAATGCTTCAGTTGTGACATGGTGAGACTGTGAAAGAAAAAAAACGTGCATCTTTGAAGTTGCATCAATGTCAGTGAAGGGTGTTATTGCTATAGAATTAAGATTTTGTTTCATGCTGACGGTAAGGGCAAAAATGGAGAGCCCGATAGAGACCCGTCTCGGCATCTGCTTTTCAGAACTGCCGATGCTGAGCACCGGTAGGACCCGGCCTACCTAAAGTCTTGCTAAACCCTAATAATCATTACCCCGAGCTGAGAGGTCTGCAAGTGGAGCCGCTAGCTGCGCAGCCCTGCAGCAGGCACCAGCTCACACCAACTGCAGGCAGGCTGTCACAGAGCTACAGAGAGGCTCTGTTGATAGTGATGCTCCGGCTCAGCGCTGAAAGCCCCGAGGACGGGCACAAACATCACTGAAAGCAAAGATGAAGGCTAGGGGACCAGCACGAGGGCCTCAGACTCGCAGATCCTGCCCCTCCCAGCTGCACCATATTGACAATTGTGTTAACACTGACACCATGTTGTGGTAACACTGACAAACAGGGTGGCAAGTGGTGAAACAACGATCTGTCTTCTTATTGTGATCATTTTTAGCCGGAAGCGTGATTGGCACGTCTGTGATTCGCACTGCAATAAGACTGCTGGGTGCTCATGCCACGAGTGACCTACCCCCACGGCAATCTGCCTTAGACTTCGGTCCAGGCTCTTGCTGTCCTCACGAAGACCTGGCAGCTGGCGCTGCAAACTGACAGTGACGGTCAGTCATGGGTCTCAGTAACCAGTCCACTGCACTAATTCTTTCTGCCGGCTCCGAGATTTTAACTGAATGCTGCGGCGGCCTTGATCGAAATGGCCTACAGCAGAGTGTGGCCGGGCCATCACGTGCAAGCAACAGCGCTGCCCCATAATTATTTGCGGCCGCCTTAGCGCCTTCCTGAAGAATAAACTCCCCGCTTTTAGAGCCAGCAGGATGTGAGATACCCCTGCGGAGCCCTAGATATTAGGCAATGGACATGACGTCAGGCAGGCTGACTCAGAGCCGCGCGGCACCCCGTGATACATTGTAGCAGAGAGCCTGGGCTTGGCAGGCTATAGCTTAGCTGGGATCACTGCCTCAAGACTACAGAAGCAGCGCGGCACCGGCAGACCTCAGGCAGTGCCTGCAGCCATCTGCCACACTCACGTTTACAGCCATCAGTAAATGTACACCTGAGACTGCCACTAAGCCTTATGCGTGACAATGCATTTCAGTGTGGTGATGCGGGGCACCACACTGAAATGCGTTAGTGTCACGTCTGATGTGTGATACTTGGCAGAACTGCTTAATTGCCCCCTGATACTGACCTTGCTCTGCATTTGAGATCTCTCTTTGGCAGGGAAGTGTGATGACCTCTTTTCTGAGAGGCGTACTTGTTGCATTTCTGATGTTTTAAAGTCAGGGAGGTAGCAGTAGTGTTTCAATAGAGATTTCCTCTGTGTGCCTGGCATTGACAGTGGATTGCGAGATGTCTACAGCACTGGAACACCCTTTTTTATGGGGGGGGGGGGAGTTTTAAATAGAGCAAACTCGACCCAAAGGTATCAGAGTGCATTACAGATGGACACATTCCTTTTGTTAGGCACGGGGAGATTAAAGTTGCCCAGAATCACAGGATGTTGAGTGTCCCTGCCAAGACTCGAAGCAGCTTCGAGGTCGACCGCTCTAGCCGTTAGATGGGTGGTGTCCCTTTCCCTGTGGTGATTGGCATAAACATTGCAGACAGTAATGGATGAGAGACCTATCACATGGTGTTGGAGCTGCATGCCTTCCTATTGTGGATCCCACTGTATGAAAGGTTAAAGGGGTGACTTTGTGCAGCATGGAAAATAAGCTTAGGTTGCTCCAGTGTTTCCAAGTGCCTTGTGTACTGAACCAAATGTGATGCTCTCTGGGATAGTGGCATCAGTGTGCCCATGGGTGAGTATCTCTCTGCTCCTAAGACTACAAGGGTGTGTGGTGTACAGGACAGTACACAAGATGCTACCTGGTGATCCCTGCCCTGGGGTACAAGCCCATCTTGTCATTTATTGTCTCGTACCAGTGCCTCTGGTAATGTGATCTGCTGGTCTGCCAGTGGCACTAGTTTCTTCCATTCCCTTTTCCTTTCTGTCTCTTGGTGTAGACGGTGGTGTAGAAGCTGCTTGGTGGTTTTGTGGCATCCCTATTTCCGTGCATTTGGTGCTTGCTTCACTGTGGCTCTAAGGTATTGATTAACATTTATTATACTCTTGCAGGATGTATAACATCCCAGCATTGTATGTCCTTGCATGTTATGTCTGGTCAAGCTGCAACTGCAAAATACAAGGATGCACGGTATCAAATTCATTTTGCAAGTCAGAAAAGTCCTCAAGGGAATGTAAATCTAGGGCTGGAGGTCTACTGTACCGTGCAGGCCACCATCCCAGCACTGCAGATGATCGCAGGGATTTGCATACAATGCCCTTCCAAATATTTATTAGGCAGATCATTTTGCAACCCTCTGTTTATAGACAGTTTGTGATGTGAACTATTGCATGCTGAGACATTGTGTCACTTAGACTTTCAATATAAGCCTTAATTAACTCCTTTATAATCAGCATGGGGCTTACTCAGTGCCAAAGGAATAATTACTTTATGTGATGTCACTTCCAGTGGTGCAAATGTTAGTAATGTCTCTGAGTTCAAAGGTGGGTGCAGGGGCAGCTCATCCGTTATGGTGGAGGTGTGTCGCCCCACTGCTAGAACCAACAGATGCATGTAAAATAAAATGATAATAAAGAAGTTAATAAAACTGCTTTATCATCATTTTATATTAATCCTGGGCTGCATCTTGAGGGCGGGGCCATCAGCAGCAGCAGCAGGAGAAAGAGTGGTGGGCTCAGGGAACTGCAGGCGCACATATCGGTTTGGCCGAGCGTCTTAGGAATCGACATGCGCACTTGGATATCTCCAGGCTGTTGCTTGGATATATCAACAGGGCTCAGGAGAAGAGGCTCCCAGTCCCTGGTGGAACTTGGAACTAGCCTGCTCCACACAATCCTTACGCCTCTCTCATGGTGGGTAATAGCGGCATGAGAGTAGCGTTTGGATTGGCACAGGGGAGACTGGGAGCCTGTGTGAGCATCTTTGGAGCTGAAGAGGTGGCGAAGCAGCAGACATCAGGCTGCAGGCAAGTTTCATTTTTATTTTTCCCTTGCACTGCCCCACTGATTTGTGCGGCTAGTAGCTGGCACTGGGATGGTTGGTTCCTTACAGCTCTCTCCCACTCTTGGAAATATGGTCCGGAGTAAACCTTCGCCACCACTATGGTCTATCACTGGCTGCCCCCGCTTTATTTTGTAGACCATTGTTCCATTACACCCTGCAGAACATTCTATCACATATTTGTCGGTATGTGTTTTACAGGCCGGATCAGGAAATAAATAAAAGTAAAAAGAAAAACCTTACACTGCACATTAACAAAAGAAAAGCAAAGTCCCTGAATGTCCGATTTAAGTGGTGTAATGAGTCTCAACAATCGTCCTTGGATATTGAACGAGGCAGGCAGGTACGCATAACATCTTGAAGGAGTCCCAGGTGATCTGAAGGCTGCATCTGAAGGATAGATTGGTGGAGGCTGCAGGCCTGACGGAAGAATTGACTATACCATATTTTCCAAGTCCATGTTTTAAGAGAAATCGTAAAAGTGCCTGAAGCAACACAAACTAGTATGTGTCTTGTAAATGCCGGGCTCTCTCCACGGTTCACTAAAATTATTAAGTGCAAGAATTGGCTCCTTGTGCTGTAACACCCTGCATGAAATAACCGTTAAACACATCAAGGCCCAATGCACTGGGTGGGAAAAGAAAACCAGGCCTGTTGAAGGCATTATGTTATATTTTGGGACAATATAGTAGTGGCGTGTTGTATCTTTATTCCCACAAGTGTTTTGGCGACCTCGTTTTCAGCTCACTTTGAAAATGATTGTTAATTTGTATTGGTTTATTTGGTTTTATTGGTTTCATTAAGCATGAGAACAGTTCATACAATGTAGGGTAACTTCCAGTTTAAGTTTAACTTCCAGTTTAAGTGGACCGCCTTAGTCAAGTATACCCGTCACAATTAGGGCATGACTCTGATTAAAACAAAAAGCTGATGGGTGAAATGCTTGACTGAATATCTGCCACTGAATTTGGATACATTAAAATCACCCCCAAACTATGGAAACCCTACTACAGAAAAAGAGGATCTAAAGTCACTCTTTAACCCTTTAACTGCTGCCGTCGGCCGTTGGTCGTCGCAAGCACTACCTCCCTGGTGCTGCGAACGTCCCACGGCCGACGCGGCCCCGCCCACTCCGCAGAACCGCGCATTGCCGCGAAATAACTGCTGCGGCTAAAGTGTTAATAAGTAAACTGAGCCTTTAAGAATTTAAGAGGGGTCCTTTCCATGCATGCTTCCCTCAAGGTACCAGATACCACTCATTCATTGATCTCCAAAGTTAGCTTTCTTTGCGTCAGTTTTACACCAAGACCTATGACTGGAACAGTTGTGTGCATGTCAATTTTTAAAGGCTTCAAGCCTTCATATAATCATCATTAGGGGTATTTCATTTTTGATATGCAGAACCCTCTCTTGTGAGTGTGCAGAATCCTGCCACACAATTAAAAAGTGTTTTGTTTAAATTAAGGATACCTTTGAATGTCAATGTAATGAATGAGCCACTCATTAAGATCATTAGTACGGGGTTGAAGCACCCAGCTCCCGTGTGACTGTTTCTCTTTCTTCTTACGGAGGACACAAATCTCAGACTCTATTTCTACCTATGACCATGAATTCATTCATGGAAGGTACTTCACGAACGTATAGCAAAAATGCCAAACAGCTCTCTGGCACTGCATGTTCTGCCATCTAGTTGTAGGGCAGGATTCTCCTCCCCTCCTTGGCACACCCCCTGAATCACCCTTAATATTTTGCCTATTCCAAGGTGTCACCCCACCAGAGCCCCAACTAAAGGGCCACATATAAGGACCCTACCTGTTTTGCAAGTACTGGGACACTTGGCACAGAACTGTACTTGAATCTATTTAATTCCTGGAGCCCCATATCCAGTCGCCCACAGCCATCGACTCCTCCATCTCGCCATGTACTAAAAATAAAAATGCATGCACTCCTCATAAATTGAAGAAAGAGCCACTCACAGAATTTCTTCACTCTCACAAACTAGCCCTGAACAATCTCACATTTCACTTCATTACTGTCAAATCCTCCCATTCCCATTCCCAAGACCTAATATCCTTACTATACTCCAACCCTCAACATCTTGACCCTGTCAGTACCCTTTTCCTCCATTTGCCACACACCTATTTCTCATTCCTCCCTCTCAGCTTAACATTTTGCATCCTACTTCTCTTCTAAGATCGAAGACATTAGCTTGCAAATATTCCTATTACGTCTGCAGCTTCCTCCTATATCCCTCCTAAATGACCCAGTGTCTTCTCAAACTAGCTACCCTCTCATCTTAATCGTCCACTGACCTAGTAATGGCACAAGTTGCAAACCAGATTTTAGCACATTCAACCCCATCGGTTCCCATGTCATAAAGCCACTGGCTCATTTGTACTATTTTGCCTGACATCTATCTTTAATCATTCTATTAATCAAAGGGACCAATCCATCCTGCTACACATCGCAAGAGACAAACTGCTTCCAAAAACACACTAACTGCAACTTTTTGTGCTAAGTATTGTCCTGCTTCCTTACTCCCTTTTTTATGAAATATTTTTGCATGTCTAGTTTTAACCCCGTCACCACCTTCCACACTCATAGCCTGCTTGATCCCCTTCAATCTAATTGTGATGCTCCGCAAAGCACAGAAACTGCCTCTCCCAAGGGTCCATCTTCACAAACTCTCCCTATCACAATAACGTTTCTAATCTCATACTTCTGCTGAGTTTTGACATTGTTGATCTCACTACTCTATTGTTCACATTTTCCAATATTGCTCGAACAGACCTGACCTTAAATTGGTTTACATCCCATCTCTCTGCTCTCTTTCAGTATCTATGGGCTCTATGCCCTTCAACCGCTCATCTCTACCAGCTGGCTCAGTTCTGACACCTCTCTTCTCTCTCTATACCTCCTCCCATTGCCAAACTGTCCCTCCCTTTGGATTTCCTTATCATCATTATGCTCACGGGGTCCCGATCTTCCATTTTTGCCATGGTCACTCACCACCTACCGAGACACAATCTCTAACTTCCTCACAGTTACCCATCACTTGAATGGCTCCAACATCATTTTTGCTGAAATCATTCAAAATTGAAACAATCTTTCCTGTGACTTCAGTGCCTGTCTCTCTCCCCTACTCCATCCCCTTCCTGCTGATATCCCACCTCCTGGAAACTTTCTTCTCACTTCAACTCTTCAATGGGCATTTAAATATCCAAAACAAACACAGCTACACGCCCCTCCTACAACCTCATATAATCCACCATGGGGGTGCTCATGAATTTGTAGGGATCATGCTGTGAATTGTGGTAATTGTGTTATTAATGTTTTATGCGATGCTTTCACTCTCCAGGATAGAATATTTGAAGTTTTTTTTTTATAGAAGGTATAATGTTACCCTGTTTTAAGCTGAAATATATATTTTTTTCTGGCAACGTTATTAAACTTTATCTCCTTAAAAATAAACTGTATGGTTTTATCACTCCCCCCCAGCCCTCCTGCTGGCAGACTGAGGTTTTGTGGCACTGACCGAGCTGCCCATAACTCCCTCACATACGTTGGCATTTTAGGGAGTCCAGGGAGTGCAGTAAGTATTGTAGTGTGGTAATATTTATTTATATGCTAATTATTATTTGCTAATCTTTTTATTAATTACTTAATGCTTTTTTTAAAAACATGTCTGGGGCATTTTGAACAAAAAGTCTATTGAACACTGAGCTTGCTACGAATAATCATGCATGAAGTAAGTATAATTACACATTTGTTTGAAGTGAAATAGAACTACTCCCAGCCTGTGGAATGCCTTCTTCTTGCCAATTATTTTTTGCCATGTTCACTGGCAAGAGAACAGTTTGAAGACTATGAAAAGAGATAGATATAATGTAGGAAATCTGGCTCCCTGCCTAACAACTCCACTCTCTTTAACATGGAATGGCAGTGGAAGAACCAAGCAGAATTTCTCTGCCAAGACAGGGTTTTTACAGCTGGAACTTTTGAGAGGTGTCAAGAGTAGCCCTGTTGGCTACAGTGCTTTCGGCCTTGAAAAGGAAACAGTTATTTTCTTGGAAGTGTTAGAAACCTTCTTGAAAGAACTACAAGAGAAATGACTGCTCTTGAATGACACGAAGAGATTAAAATACCATTTCCTCATCAACTTCATCATCATCGTCATAATAATACTATGGATATTATTAATAATATAATTAAATATGGTATTTTAATTATTACTTTTGCACGTCCTGAGTGTTGTGTTACTCTTAATTCAGTGGTACTCAATTTATCAATCTCAGAAGGATGACAGGCTAAATTTACCTTAGTGAGATTCAAACACATGAACTGCAGCCCACACAAAAGGTCGGTGAAGAGTGTTTAGCTCATCCAATCATCATGTGGAAGCCGTCAGGATATAAGGTCAGGTTCATTGAGGTTCCACATTCAAACCACATTTCATACATCTTCTCTTCTGCTTAAGGATGGATGAACTACCTGTGAGCAGGCAAATCTCTTAAAAATCTCCTACATCATGTGCCATGGTTTAAACAGTAGGAGCAGAAATTCATTTGAATTCTTGGAACAGTGTAGTGAGTAAACTTAGTGTACAGGTCTGGGACAAACAGCTACCGGCTTCCAAATTAAACATGTCAACCCTGTGCATCAAAGGAAATATACCAGAGTGAATTATGATGGGCGAGATGTGTAAGAGAACAACTTTACTGGATGGCCAAATATTTAGATATTAATGATTTTAAATTTCAAGTCCCAATACTTTTCTCAAAGAAAGAATAAAAAGAAAGCAGCTACTTGGAATCTAGGCTGAGAGGCTTAAGCTACCTTGTCTTAAAGAGCTCTGCCTACTTTTTAAGAGTCCTTGCACTTATTAACTCGGTACCCATATCTCTCTGAGTTACCAAATCCCTCAATGCGTATAGTATTATTGACATTTCGAATAGGGTAAAACTCATTATGTGACCACCGAGAAGAAGTGAAAACTCTACTAGATGTAGACGCGAACTAGAGCTGTGGACTAATGGTGCGCTGTTCTAATGTACATGTATTGAAGGATTGTTTATACTTTTTAGCAGAAAGTCCTCTATATTTAAACCCTGCTCTTATTAAATAAGAGGTAAAGGGCTGGTTGGATGCAATATGGTTTTGATATGATATGCAATTTTTTTATGCCATCTGTGCGGTGGGTAGTTTTTATAAGCTGTTACGGCATAGGACGATCTAGATGTGATTTTAATGAACAATGGGAATGAGATAATATTGCACTCTTTAACAAACAAAGGTCTTAATAAACTTGAGTTTACTGGTACTAACCTGTGTGTACTATACATGGTGTATGGGACTGCCTTTCACAACAACTCCTGCAAGTAATGATAGACCTCCTTAAGAAGAGAATGAAGTTGCTTTCCGCGTTGTGTGGCCTTTTCTAAGTGTTCATTTGCTAAGAATTATCGTTTGCAGTAAATTATAGCTGAGATGAGATTACAGTTCTATCAGACGGGAATCCTGTTGGCATTTTTATAATGTTTTTATAATGTAACTGGGGTTCATTACTGATGAAAAAATCGCCGGCGGATTACAAATCCCCATGCATTTAGAAGATATTGTGTTTTTTTACAGCTCTAAAACCAGCTCAGAATGTATCCTACTTTGTGCAGTAAATTCTATAATTTTCCGACAGCATTTTTTCTGTAATGGGGCTTGCTGGTGATAATGAAATTGCAGCCAGTGACAATGCATTTACTGTCAAAAGTAGATGTACTCAGTGGTAACAAAATAGCTCGGGATGGGATTTTATGGCAGCATTTACCAGTCACCGCCGGTGGTGGTTCAGTTTCTTGGGGGCACAGGAGGGGCAATGGTTAAAGATGCTGATCTGTAATTATCACCTAGTAACTGTTGACTTGTTTGGGACCACTTAAGCATTGCAGCTTTTTCTGCCTGCTTTGAGCTTAACATTGAAATGGACAAACAGAGGCTTGCACACAGAGGGGCCCTGCTTATGAGGCCTGAGGCAGGCATGGTAAACTTGCCAAGGCAGCATTGTAGGTCCCTGTGAGGCAATCGCCAAGGCGAAATTGTGGGTCCTTGTGGGGCAATGGCCAGGAAATGGCACCCCGCCCCAAAAAGCAGGAGAAAGGGGAGTTGCGTGGAGAAATGGCACCAAAGCAGGGGGGAAAAAGAACGAAGTCTGCCGGCCAATGGGAAGACTGTGCAGGATTTGAAAATGCACTCCCAGGGCACATAATCCCCTATTAAAGTTGGCGGAAACCACGCCCAGTGTCATTGAGAGGAGAGGACGTACCTTGGCCAGAGATCAACATCAACAGATGCTGATGCAACCAAGACAGCTTGAGGAGAGTGCTCTTGGGGCATCCGGCTCGAGCACCTAGTTGGGTAGGAGGTCATCGTGGCAAGGGAGGCTGCAGGAGGTTGAAATTACTGCTGTGGTCCCAGAGCCCTGACCAGAGGCGAAAGGTGGATGGGCGAGCGTCTCCCAAGGCCCCCCCCCGTGGGGAGTGAAGATGGTGTCACTGCTGCGGCCTGGGACCTTCACGAGACAGTGAGCGGAAATGAGAACCATCAACCAGTTAAGACCGGCATTACTGCTGCAGAGGAGGAAGTCAGCGCCCACCAGGGACCCGTCTGCGATTGAGACAGACATCACAGCTGTATCCTGGGTCGTCTATTGGAGGCAGGAGAGAATAATCTTCACCCCGTACTTGCCTACAAGTCCAAGAAGAAGTGGCAATTTAAAGGTACAGACAGCACAGGGGACAAGTGCTGTGCGGGTCCCTTGGACGGAGTGCGAGGAGCAGGTTAAGAAGCCCAGAGGAGCTCCTGTCCACCACCAAGAGCCAAAAACAGGGAAATGTGTGACGCCGTGCGAACACAGGTGAAGGAAGCCCAGACAAAGAGTTTGGGGCAGTGGATCGGACTGAGGGCAATGCTGCAAGCAAGGCTGGGATTCCAGGGAGACAGCCAGGGACAGCTGGGTGCAGCAACGCAACCCCAGCCCCTCTCCCACCACTCAAAGATCTCAGTGGTTAAAGAAAAGCGAAGTTGCATCAGTTGACACAATGTGCAAAAAAACTCAGGACATTCACGTGCTCTTGATTCCAGTCAGAGTGTGGATGATTGGTTGTGAATACAAATCATTACAATATCTTGCAAACAGCACAGTGGGGAAAGGATGTGATTAATTATTAAGGGCGACGCGACCCACGGGGCACATGCTAGAGCAGCAGAGCTTCCAAGGTGCATGTGTAGACAGCCCAACAAAGCCAAAAGGCAGCAAATAGCCCAAAAGAGCATAAGGAGACAGTCTAGAAGGGCAACGTGACCTGCTGTACCCAAAAGCACAGACATAAGAACAGCTGGGGACAGGGGAGTGATGCGACCCAGCTGTGCAAAGGACATCTATATAACAAGCATTTGCAATGCATTCGGACTTGCCTTTGGTACTTTATATGTATTTAGCTATGCAGCACATTAGCCTGGGTGCTGAAACATCTACTGTTCTTTAACATGGAGGGAAAGTAAGCACCAAACTGCGCGACACGCCAGGTATGGGAACACATGGAGAGAAATATTGCCTTTCAAATGGTATACTCCAAAGCTTTGTTTTTAATTTAAAATCAGGTATTCTGTGGTCATATCACTGAAAATACAAGATTTGAAAGAAATATTATTGTCTACAGGTGCTTGTGGAAGACAATTTCTATGGACTGGAATCTAGAGAATACTAAAGTGATTCTGGTATTTTACTGACCTCTGCTGGTCGGGTTCTATCAAGAAAGTTCAATAGAGGCAGTTGCCAGAAATTTAAAAAAAGAAAGTCCCTCAGCAGAGAGCAATTCTGGTATTTTATTGACCTCTATTGGTCGTTTTCTATCAAGACAGTTAAATAGAGGCAGTTGAACAAGCAGAAAGCAATTCTGGTATTTTACTGACCTCTACTGATCGTTTTTTATCAAGACAGTTAAATAGAGGCAGTTGAACAGAAAAAAAGGTCCTAAGTGGAAACAGACAAGTCCTAGGGCTGATCTCCAGAGCCCAAAAAAGTAAATACAAATATAAGAATATACTAACGTATGTACAAGAGTTTTTGAGTGCTCAACCTAAAAAGCAACAAGGTGGCAAGCACAGCCAAAGGGCACATGGGCACCACCCTTGTGGGGAGCAGCCTCGAGCAACTACCAGGGCAGGACAAAGAGCAGGGACAGCTGGTAACAGTGACGCGGACCATCTGTGAGGTGGCTGTGGGGCAACAAACAAGCAAGAGGAGGGAGCCAGATAGTGGCATGCAGCAAGCAGATTGAAGAAATAATAAGGGTGGCCAGACTAGCAGCGACCACTAACAGCAAAGATGGGCTGCTGACACAAATAAAAGGGGAGACAAATGAGCGGATCAGCCCGGAAGAACCCGGTGATGGCCGGGAGAGCAAAGGGTGCCACAAAGACCACTCTGAGGAGAGCTAGGAGAGAGAAGTGCCAAAGAAGTGCCAGTGCTGTCACCATCCTGGTGACAGCCGTGTTACGATTGGCTAGTGGAGTCTGGGAGCCTGTGTGCTTCCAGAAGTAGAAGAAGACAGAGGAGAGGCGGCGGCTGTACAGAGGTAAGTGTTTTTTTTATCCCTCTCTGTTCTCACCAACCCCATTCTGTAGTGGCTGCCACTGGGTTTAGATCTCATGTAAGAAAAGAAAGACATTTCGATAACTGGTTGTACACTTTCAGGATAATGTCCGGCGTGATAGTGGAAAAGTTCCCACATAGCACAAAAGACTAGTGGGTATATAAGCCCAAAATTCATGAGGCATACTGTCAAATTGGAGGGGAAGCATGGTTGGACTATGACAAGGGTTTTAGGCCAAAGATATAGCCGCACTCAGACATGGAATGGGATGAAGAGGACTTGACAGGCTGCATGCAACAGCATTGCAGCTGTTTCTCCCTTCTTTAAGCCTATCATTGAAATGGACAACCCGCTCTCCAAGCAAACGCTGAGGCACCACAAACATTTTTAAATTGCCACATTTTGTATACATGAATTTGAACACTTGTATGTTGATTGCCTCTGTAATATGTGTGTGTGTGACACAAAGTGCTCTGATATCCTACACTGGAATGCTCTAATAGGGCAGGGGCAAGCCAGCAAGCTAAAGCCGGCCCCAGTTCAAGCAATCCCTTGCCTTTCAGCAGGGCCGCATTGGGAACCCAAAGCAGCTCTGGCCGTTTTCTCTGACCAACCCCTGTGGAAGCACTGCAGGCCGCAGGAGGCTGGAAACACTTGTTTGCTGCTTTTGTTACTGGGGGGCGATTGCAGCACTGCTGCATAACTGTCCCCCAGTAACAAATCGGCCTCCGCTACTGCAAAACCGGCCCCCACCCTACCAGCCTCTGGTACGGCCAGTCTGGCCCTGCCTTTCAGCAGTCAAAAAGAAGAAATCTTTCTTTCCATTCTTCATTTATTTTTCTCTGGTCTCTATCCCGCGCTTAAACATACATAGCTGCTGCCTGCTAGGTCTCAGGTTCGTGCGGACTGGTGATGTCATAACAGGGGATTGTCTAAGGACTGCAGCCTGCAAAGACAGGAATTCAATCGGTAAACGGATTAGAACTATTTCTGAAATCGTCAATAAAGACAGATGTCGTTACAGCACTATCTACATAAACAAAGAGAATCGACCTAGTAGTGTTTGGAAGTATTCCTCACAGTGGTGTGGAGCACTTAGTGCTTTTTAAAATACCCCTCACACACCAAAAGGACCCTTGGTGTCATGCTTCATCATAGGGGTCTTCGCACCCCTCTACGGGATGCGGCGTGCTACGACCTATGACTATGTGGGAGCACTTATAATAATAGACTATGTATGGTGCATGTGAGTTAAGTGTGAAGAGACATGCCGATCTCTAATAGTGGCAGTGCTCGCCCCAATGTCGTGCAAGGTTTCCAGGGTGCACCCTACCATTCAAATGAAAACACTTTCAAGGGCAAATCTGATCGCCAACACTTCCTGTTGCTTTTGCCAATGCTTGCTTATAGTACTTTTGAATGACTTTCAAGATCAGTGTGGAATCTTACACATTTCTGCAGAAGGTTTCCTAGTAACTGCTTGGCAGCAATGAAATGCACTAAACCTTTGTTTAAACATGGCTCTTTTTTCCCTCTGCTGCAATGGTGCTTTCAGAGCAGGACAATTATGAATCTACACCGGTAAAACCAACAAAAACCTCCTGTGGGCGGGTCAAATACAGAAAGGGAGGAAAGTCACACATGAGAGTAAGGAAACTGTGAGTGACACAAATCCCATCCATTCTTGAGTAAGTAGTGGACCTGTGGCGTATTGTATACTATGATTTACGGCCTGTGACAGACAGCTAGAGATATCTGGAGAGAGACTGCAAAAATTAAGTGTATGTGCCCATAGTTATTTTTAGGAGCATAGCAGTGGTGCAGCCAAATGTCAGGGTTGCCCACACGGCCTTCTTTTGCTTCTGTCACTTCCTTCTTCCTTCTAAATATATTATCTTTTGATTTCACTCTTGCAGGTTATTATTCATTCCAGGACCCTTTTTTTTTTTTTACTGTTTTCCTTCATGTCCCGTCCTCCTACTTTTTAGGTTTTGCCTCGCCAAAAAGATGCGCTCTGCGCATCTTTTTTGCGCAGCAAAAACCTAATGAGAACTGTAGTGTGGCTTTGGGTCGGCCCTCGTCATTCATTGGCTGGCTCCATAAATGGAGCCTAGCCATTGGATGAGGGGCCTGTCCGTCAATGCCGGACCAGACACGGGGGCGTTCCCGACATTCTTTGGCTTTTGCCGACGTCACGCGACGCCGGGAACGCCCCCGATTCTGTTCCGGCATTGCCGGCACCTCCCTTGCTCCCCCTCCCGCTTGTTTCCTGGTGCCCGCCTTCGTGCTCCGGCCGGCCGTCGTCAGCGTCTCTCCTCCCCCTTTCCCGCCCCCTCCCGCTTGTTTTGGTGCCCGTCTTCTGCTCCGGCCGGCCGTCGTCAGCTCTCTCCTCCCCCTTTCCCGCCCCCTCCCGCTTCTCTCTGATGCCCGCCTTCCGGTGAGACACTGTGATGAATGCCACTGAAAGCCCTGGATGGACTGGGCTGGGTCTGGGTCAGTCTGCTCGGTAGTGGGCTGACTAGTGACTGTCAATGACCTCCTGCAGCGCGAAGTGCTGTTCGAAACTCGGAAGCCATCGCCTCTTAACACTAGTGAGTACGAGGAAAGCACGGGCAGCCATGCGTTGCTTTGTTAATATTGCATACAGATCTGAAATCACCGTTTGAGGAGTGGAGCCGGGGAGGGGGCGGAGCTTAGTGGCGAGAGCTCCGTAACAGACACTTGCCCTCAACCAAGCCCTCCGCCCCCTTACCACTCACACAAACAAAACGGAAGTTGTCGGAACCAAGAAGAAAAGCGAAAGGAGGTAGGGAGGGGAAAAGAAGCTGCCAGGGCTGCCATGAATATTAAAGTAAAGCTGGGTCATAAGCTTCCAGCCATGGGAGTCTGTGACTTGTAAACGGCTGATAACCCATGACCCCATGACCTCTCATGGGAACGTTCACAGAGCAGCAGAACAACAGACATCCTTAGTATCGGCACAAAGCCATCGCTGGCACAGTGATTCAAGCAAGTGTATTTTGAGGGAA
This sequence comes from Lissotriton vulgaris, assembly GCF_964263255.1. NCBI lineage: Eukaryota > Metazoa > Chordata > Amphibia > Caudata > Salamandridae > Lissotriton > Lissotriton vulgaris. Next base: position 1,299,577,905 of record NC_141691.1, read on the forward strand.
GGGCTGTGATAATAGCAAATATGCATTAGGCGGAGTGACCCTTGGCTTGGCTGCGGTCTTACCAGGCGCACTTACCTCCATATCCGGCTCCACTCACGGACCCTCGACATGCCGAAACGGTGAACTAGCAGGAAGTGAAACTTATCGCACTAAGCAGCAATGCCCCTCCCCTGCAGCGCCCGCGAGCAAACAAGACAAGCATTTAGTGCAATAGGTCCTGCATTTGCGAGAGGTTAAGCTATTAGCATTGTAAATTACAATGTCTTTTATTTAGATTTAAAAAAACAAAACAAAGGCATTGTCATTTACAATGCCAAGAGCTCAGACCCAGCAAATGCGAGACCTACTGCATTGCAAATGCTTGTTTATTCTGAAAGCATGACCAGTGTACCGCACAGATGAGCCGCACAGGGTATAATGTGTCTATGATTGCTGAACGTGACTGACAGATGGGCGTGGGCTGCAAAATGTTGTTGAACCTACCTTACGATTATGCCTCCACGTTGAACCTTCTTGGCATCTGTGAACCTAAAATCTCAAATTCGTCCCTTTCTAAGTGTTGGAAAATAACTGCACACATTAGCAGCACATTACCAGCACTCAGTTTATCGACCTCAGAAGATTGAACAGCCGTGTCGGCCCAGTCCGGATATGAAATAACGACCTGTGCAAACAAAAAATGTTAGCAGCGACTATTTTGGTTACTTGAGTCTTCCAGACAGCTCAGTTATTTCGTGGAGAGCACAGACGGGGCTGCTCTGCCACATTCAATAAACAGAAGCGCCACTGGCAATTGATGATCACTGTGACACTTCCCCATATTGAGTGCTGAAAAGTCCAGGTCAAGAAAAGATGCCTTAGTACTTGATTAACTGTGTAGTCAGAAACCTTCGAATGGCACGGCTATTTGCAAATGAAGGGTTGGCCTCTAAATGATGGATTTATGACTAGCTGAGGACTGCCGGTCAATCAAAATCGACTGACTCAAAAAACATAGTGCTTACCAACTTATCAAGGACACTGTGTAACGCCGCAAGTAAAAGTGAAACAAAAACAAGTATTGGAAATGCAATAGGTCTCGCATGAGGAAAGTTTGAGCTATTGGTCTTATAAATGGCATTTTTATTTATTTATGTGTTTGTTAAAAAAGCTAAATTAATAGCTTTGTCATTTACAATGCCAATAGTTATAACTTTCGCAAATGTGACACCTATAGCATTTGTAATGCAACATGTTTTTTATTTACGTGATTTAGATGTATTGATATTACAAATAACAATGGCTTTTATTTTTTTTGTTAAATTAATTGTTAAATAATGTATTTAATTTGTAATGGCAATAGCTTAAACTTTTGTAAATAACTTTTGTGAAGATTATATTCAGAGTTTTATATTGTGACGAAAATCCAAGAACAGAAGTGAAATATTAACATCTTTTTGTGATTTGTAATAAAGCGTGAACGCTTGAAAACAGCTTGAAACATTGAAAGAACATATTTGAACCAGCCTTTGACAATAAATTATGACGTAATGCAGCTAACACAAATGTAACGTGTGAAACTGCAGACTGTTATGTTCAGCCAGAGTGGAGCTTCAGAGTGGAGCTTCAGAGTGCAGACTGGAGCTTCAGAGTGGAGCTTCAGAGTGGAGCTTCAGAGTGGAGCTTCAGAGTGCAGAGTGGAGCTTCAGAGTGCAGAGTGGAGCTTCAGAGTGCAGAGTGGAGCTTCAGAGTGGAGCTTCAGAGTGCAGAGTGGAGCTTCAGAGTGCAGAGTGGAGCTTCAGAGTGCAGAGTGGAGCTTCAGAGTGGAGCTTCAGAGTGGAGCTTCAGAGTGGAGCTTCAGAGTGGAGCTTCAGAGTGCAGAGTGGAGCTTCAGAGTGGAGCTTCAGAGTGGAGCTTCAGAGTGGAGCTTCAGAGTGGAGCTTCAGAGTGGAGCTTCAGAGTGCAGAGTGGAGCTGCAGATTCAGAGTGGAGCTGCAGATTCAGAGTGGAGCTGCAGATTCAGAGTGGAGCTTCAGAGTGCAGATTCAGAGTGGAGCTTCAGAGTGGAGCTTCAGAGTGGAGCTTCAGAGTGGAGCCTCAGAGTGGCGCTTCAGAGTGCAGAGTGGAGCTTCAGAGTGCAGAGTGGAGCTTCAGAGTGGAGCTTCAGAGTGCAGAGTGGAGCTTCAGAGTGCAGAGTGGAGCTTCAGAGTGCAGAGTGGAGCTTCAGAGTGGAGCTTCAGAGTGCAGATTCAGAGTGCAGATTCAGAGTGGAGCTTCAGAGTGCAGAGTGGAGCTTCAGAGTGCAGATTCAGAGTGGAGCTTCAGAGTGCAGAGTGGAGCTTCAGAGTGCAGATTCAGAGTGGAGCTTCAGAGTGCAGATTCAGAGTGGAGCTTCAGAGTGCAGAGTGGAGCTTCAGAGTGCAGATTCAGAGTGGAGCTTCAGAGTGCAGATTCAGAGTGGAGATTCAGAGTGCAGATTCAGAGTGGAGATTCAGAGTGCAGATTCAGAGTGGAGATTCAGAGTGGAGCTTCAGAGTGCAGAGTGGAGCTGCAGATTCAGAGTGGAGCTGCAGAGTGCAGATTCAGAGTGCAGAGTGGAGCTTCAGAGTGCAGATTCAGAGTGGAGCATCAGAGTGCAGATTCAGAGTGGAGCTTCAGAGTGCAGAGTGGAGCTTCAGAGTGCAGATTCAGAGTGGAGCTTCAGAGTGCAGAGTGGAGCTTCAGAGTGCAGATTCAGAGTGGAGCTTCAGAGTGCAGAGTGGAGCTTCAGAGTGCAGATTCAGAGTGGAGCTTCAGAGTGCAGAGTGGAGCTTCAGAGTGGAGCTTCAGAGTGCAGAGTGGAGCTTCAGAGTGGAGCTTCAGAGTGGAGCTTCAGAGTGGAGCATCAGAGTGGAGCTTCAGAGTGGAGCTTCAGAGTGGAGCTTCAGAGTGGAGCTTCAGAGTGCAGATTCAGAGTGGAGCTTCAGAGTGCAGAGTGGAGCTTCAGAGTGCAGATTCAGAGTGGAGCTTCAGAGTGCAGAGTGGAGCTTCAGAATGCAGATTCAGAGTGGAGCTTCAGAGTGCAGAGTGGAGCTTCAGAGTGCAGATTCAGAGTGCAGAGTGGAGCTTCAGAGTGGAGCTTCAGAGTGGAGCTTCAGAGTGGAGCTTCAGAGTGGAGCTTCAGAGTGGAGCTTCACAGTGCAGCTTCACAGTGCAGCTTCAGAGTGCAGAGTGGAGCTTCAGAGTGGAGCTTCAGAGTGCAGCTTCAGAGTGCAGAGTGGAGCTTCAGAGTGCAGAGTGGAGCTTCAGAGTGCAGAGTGGAGCTTCAGAGTTCAGATTCAGAGTGGAGCTTCAGAGTGGAGCTTCAGAGTGGAGCTTCAGAGTGGAGCTTCAGAGTGTCAAGAGCAATGCCAATAGCTCTAACTTTAACAAAGGCAAAACCATTGCATTGTAAATGCTTGTTCTCTTTTCCACCTTTCTCTATCTTGCTTAAAGTCTGATAATGAAAATAACATACTGGAGTTTCTCCCAAAAAAGTGCTGGTCCTTAGAACCAGCAACCACTTCCACAAATTATGCACTGAATTGCCCCTAAAACAGCAATCTGATCAAAGCATACAGCCCTCCAGTGTACTTCATACCCGGCCGGAAGTCGTTTATTGTTTTGGAAAATACTGAAGTTAACGGTGGGAGCCTCCATATTTGTTGGGCAGATTGGAGACGGTTTTACAGCCTCATTGTTCTGGTGTCCTTAAGTCTATGCTGGACATTTCCTTCCAGATGTTCATAATGGTGACTTTCGAGGTTTGACTTAGAGAACTTCACAGTGTCCAACATGGGTGCTCAATAGACAAAGAAAGGGCTGCTGAGGGACTTATTGATGAAGTAGGAGAACGGACAACCTTCTTTCTGCATTGAGGGGTGAACAATGATTTCCACTCACCAGCATGTGCTGTGAAATCACAACAGGTAAGGCACATTAACTGCTTTTTCCTTCCTCCATCCCTACACTATCCTTTGGCACTTTTATCCCTTTCGATGCGGGGGATGTTCCCCAGCTGTGCTGGGGGGAGGGGGGCGCGCACAGCGCTCACATGCTCATGACGAGCTGAGCTCGTCATGAGGCACGGCGCTCCTGTGCTCATGACGAGCTCAGCTCGTCACAGCCACACCTGTTCCTGTGGAACGCTCAGCACAGCAGGGGAATTATCCCCGCATGTGAGCATTCCACGGCTCATGACGAGCTCAGCTCGTCATGAGCACTGGTGCGCCGTGGCTCATGACGAGCTCAGCTCGTCATGAGCATTCAAGAGGTTAAACATGTTGTAGTAAATAAAGAAAACACCTTTGACTAAGGCCTCCATTGTGAGTGGTCAATGAGTCAGATTTTACTATCCCTGGATATCAGGAGTACTGGTAACTCTGGGAGCCTATTACAAGCTGGACCCTCAGGGTTCACTTTGAAATGAGGAATTACTGGTGGAATCAGTAATTTTGAGTCCGATTCCCCACAAAAGTCCTCATTTTGGGCAGAACTTTCAACCCACTGCTTTTCACATCCAAAATCTCCAGGTGACATTCAAGAGATCTACAGAGCTTCTGCAGGTCTCATAATTCTGATGGGGCTGGTTAATGGTGTAACCAGCCCCAACGGAAGATACCACTCATAATGAATACCTAAGAAGGGGCAACTAATGCAATTTCAATTGTTGCAAAGGGAACAGAAGTTACTCACAGACCAAATTGAATTACTCTCGAGTTGATTTCATGTCCTGAAAATGTAATTTGCTTTTTAGTCCTTTTTATTAAGTTTCTAAAGATCACGGTAAGCACAAAAGAAACAACTGCCCCCATGAAAAATATGGAACGACCGCTCTCCTGCATTTGAAAAGCAGATTAATGCAAGGACGTTCGAAAATCAAGTTAACCGCAGATGACAGTTTGACAGTATGCTTTTATGGCAGAGAACAAGCAGGCAACCATCAGCCCCAGACAGATACATCATTTTCAGTATGTATGACTCAAGAATAACAAGTAGGAATAACAAAGCAACATCAAATATATTAAAACAACTGATGTGTTGATTAGCATGTTCTCACTAGAAGCAGCGTTCTTTGATGTTCATTTGAGAGATGAGATATCCCACTTGTTTTAATTCCCAAAACTTGCATTTTCCACACTATTACCTCGAACCACGTAATGGGTGGAACAGTGTGTACACAACTGATGAAACATTAAAAATCACAGGCTGCGTGTGCAGCATGGGAGGCTGAAACTGAACTCAGGCAGAGAGGTAAATTAGGAGTGATCACATGAGTCATAGAGTAGCCACTGGGGCAAAAAATAAGCAAATTGGGTCAGATGGGTCTCTCCAGTATCACACTATCAAACAAAACAATGCATAGAGAAACCGTAACACGACCTTTGCGACAAAAATGACAGATTAAAAGTCTCCCCCAGCAGAAACATGTATCGATGAGGTAAAAAGAAACTTCTGACAATGATTATCATGTTTCCTAGGGTCTACATCATTAATATGTTTTCGCTGTGCCATTGATCAGTTAATATTCTTAGAAAGATACCGACACATTGGAAATGGCCGTTGGCAGTCAACACGCCACTGAATCACAGAGGACCTGACTATCTGCTTCAGTGGTGAACAGCAACAACCTCAAATGTGTTGTTCTTGTCACCTTTCTCAGTTGTTTTTCTTTGCAGGTTGATATTGGTTACTTTACTTAGGCAATCCCCATTCCCCTGTTTCTGAATACATCAACTGCATGTCTTCGTCCTTCTTGATGTAGCACTAACACTCGTCTAGTAGTCATGAGTGACCACAAAATATAATACTGATGAAATTGCATACTTTTTTCATGCAATTTTTCAAAATGTTTCACAGAATGTTGGAAAATTGTGCTTTTAGAGTAAAATGTGGGTTTCCAGTACCTCACATGACTTTTTTCATGCATCTGCGTACCTTGTGTGAAAGAGTCACACAAGATGTTGAAAAAAACATAGTTTCAGCAGAATAAATATCTTGGTGAGATTTATTCTGGCTGAGCCAGGATAATTTTGAAAAGTTTAGCATAATACAAAACTTTTTTTATTCAGCTTACATTTTGCCCAGACCTAAAAGAGACAAAACACCTTACAATTTTTAATGTAATGTGCATTTATCAGGAGTTTTATATAACACCATTTGCCACAATGCCAAAACCTGAGTGCTACTGGCCTTATGTTAGCACAGAGCTTTCAAACAGGTAATTTTTCATTCAACATAAAAAGTAATTACTTTCAGGTCAACCTGGATGAAAGATTTCTGAATCAACGTGATGAGGGATACTTAAGGAAAGAGCCAATAGAACACATACTCAGCTCTTCATCATCAACCACATCAAATCAGCAACCTCGTCAAATCAGCTAATCAGTTGATTATATATTTTTTCACTTTGCCATATTTGCAGTTTGTTCATTTTGGAATCTGTTTGTGATGTACTCTAACCCCACAGGGAGATGTTTTTAATCAACAAGGTAAGTCAGAGATGTGCAGCGGTCGCCTGCAGTCAAGACAAATGCTCAGCAGAACGCTGGCAGAAGACTATGTGCACACAGGTGCATACACATCTTCAGATCAATCTTCACTCTGGGGAAAACCTTGAAATGCGCTAAAAACCAAACCAGATGAATTCCCCCAGGCCGCATGAAGTCATGCTGGTATTAAAGAGTGGATATTAATCCCATTCTCTAGAGACCTCAAGGGCCGCCTGCCTTTTTCTTCTTTGTTTGCCCAAGTTCACCGCAGATGATTGTCTCATTCAAACACCATTTTGTAAATTTGCTTCATACCCCCCAGTTATCTTGGAGCACAACATTTCTCCCCACTATCAGCATGAATTTTAAATCCCAGGACAACAGCATACATCTATTTTTCATAGCGCCTAGACACTTCAGGGTATTAGAGCTCTTTATAAATCTATTTTTCATTTCATTTAATAAATAGTGCATTTTCCGTGCAAAGCATTGTCTGCTTGAAAATATTGGGCCTTAAATGCTGAGGCAATGGACACAGTCTGGCAAAAGCCAGCTACTGCATTTACTCACTCTTTGTATGAGCAAATTTAACAACCAACCCCAAACGGCAATCACCAGATCTGCCCCTCCCACTATGAATTCTTCATTGACACTTTCTACAGCCCCCTGATGACAGGATACAGACCAAGAACTTCAAGAGTGCCAAAGGCCAAGAGCCTGGCACACAACACCATGAAACAAAAGGCACCCTGCACATATCTAACCCGGTGGAGGTGAAAGGATGCAAGACAAAACTTTCCCTACAGAGCTCACTCTAGGAAACCCCACAATCCTGAAGACAAAGTTTGCATAATAAAAACTAAAGGTGGCATTTTTCACACCAAAATAAACTCATGATCCTCACATTGCAATCACATGTGTTAATGCGGAAGGTCCCAAGACCCAACCTCCTCCTATGGATTCTGGTTCTTACAACCTTCAGATGACAAAGAAAAAAGTGGTTTGCTGGAAAGTCATCACACTGTTGGAGACCCTCCAAATAGGAAACCCGCATCCTACTGATCGTAATGTGCACCCTGAGTTATGCTGGTTTGGTTCGAATCCCAGATTCAATGTTGGGTTCTTTCTCCTCGTGGATGCCTAGATAGGGTTCAGTGGATCCTAGACTTGGCAGACATTGGGTGGCACAGTGGGAGTACCATATGAGGAATATATGATGGTATTCTGCATGTGTGTAGGACACATGCATTCTGAACGCCGTCTTTTGTTCGAACATGTCTTTAGGGCGTATTGTTGAGCATACAAGTCGTTTTCATGACTTGCCTTAGGGGAGTGCTGGATGTTGGAATAGTTTAATTTCCTATTCCACCTCCAGTCTGAACATCAGTAGGGAAGGTGTTTGACTTTCAATCCAACACCATTCCACCAATACGCCCCCTTGAAAGCAAGTTATTGTTACGACTTGCATGCTGAAGGAATGCATGCTAATGCCGCATTCACTCTATTGTTGGTCTGGCACTGTGTTGGTAAAGAGTGATTCTGGCGGCGTCCGAAAGGACGTTTCTCCTATATGAGATTAGAGACTGCTTTCTGCTGCAGTAACATCCACCATGCTAGTAAAAGATAAATACCCTTTCCAGTTTATAGCATTCAGAACCTCTGCACCCCTTGGAGAAAGGACGTAGGGCTGAAAGCTTGACAATTATTTGAACTCCCGCTGGGCTAAACACACCACAGTCACTTAAGCTGGCTGCTCATATGGCACTTTGTCCAAATAAGACCAAGTTTTATAAGCACTTGCAAAATTAAAGAGGTGGTTTGGGTGTAAATGCAGAAATACTTCTCAGATACTTAGATGCCACAAACAAAGGATTAGCTGGGATGATTTCACAAGCATCATTCAATCTACAACATTCCATTGTGCAATGCGTTCGGAAAGGAGATATTTTTAGCTTCAAGGTGCTGGTCTCTGGGGTATACCACATGGGAGTACACAACAAATAATGACAAATTAACAGTACACTCTATGGAAAGCCAACGTGGAAAGCCAACAAGATGTTCTTTTATGCTACAGATTTGGTTGGAGAGTATGCAGAGCAAAGAAAAATGCACTGCATCTATGATAATTGTGCCACAAAACAAGAGCTTTTTTAGAATGAGGTGTCGACTATGATAAAGAAATATGTTGGGCTACTCAATTTTTACTAACCCAGAGGCCACACAGTTAGTGTTTGGAGATCCAACCCTTGAAGAGCATAACCAGGGAAAACAGGTTCATATTGATGGAAATGCTGATGGATGCAAAAATTAACATTTCATGGCCCTGGTAAAGCAGGAATTCTATATATTTCATACACGGCCAGTAAGGGCACTGGTGTATTCTGGTAATGGAGCAGTTAGCTCATCTTGAAAATGAAACTTCTGGCAATGTTCAAACCTTTGATAGGCTCCAGTTCAACGAAAGTCAGGGTGCTAAATTGACCAAGATGTGCAAAAGATTGAATGGATTAGACTGTAGAGGCAAGACACTGGATGCATCTTGTGGCTAGTATTTTTGCAACTGGTGTGGTATTTTGTGAATGGACTACATACTAATAAATCGGTTCGCAAAATGCCGAACCATAGTGGGTGGCAATTCGACCTACCTCATGAATATTAATGAGATAGGTTGCAAATTGTGAACCACAACAAACTACTGTCATCAAAGAGATACTGGCCTGCTGGGGTCAACAGACCACTATGTCAATGATTGTTTTTGAGTAAAACAATCTTTTCATTTTTTTTTTAAAGAAATACAGCCCATTTTCCTAAAAAAAAAACAGGATGCATAAATAAAAAAGAAGAGTTTTTCAAACATTTTTTAAGACTAGTCTATGGTCCGGGTTCCCTTTGCAAAATGTTAATACATCCTATTCTAAATCACTATTTGGAAGGGACATCCCAAAGACGCCCTCTCCAAATCTCGATTCAGTATGTAGTCGCAAACCCATACAGTGATTTGGTAATATGTTACTGAATCGCAATTTGTGTTTTGTGCAAACCAAAAGGTCACTGTGCAGTTACAAATAACTAATTTTGCGAATTGAACCCTTTCTACAACTGGCCCTGGATTCCTTCAAAAATGACAGAACATTTAACCCCACTGGTAAACACTCTGATACATGTTTTTTTATAATATGAGGTTGAAATCACACACAATGTTCAACAATTGTTCACAATCAGTCCACAAATATACGAAGGATGCTTCTTAGAATGTTACAATGGCAGGGGTTATTATGTGTCTCATCCTAGTGGCCTGTATGTGATAAGAGCAAACAGCTTGCAAACTACTCTTTCTAAACCAACAACAAAAACGATGTGCATAATGTCTTTACTTTGCGAAACTAAGTTAAGTTCAATATGTTATCATGACAGGATAGTAAAACAAATGAGCTTGTAAGGTAAATGTACCAGTGTTCCTTCTAATCATGGCCTAATAAAAGCGGTCATTTTGTTTTGGGGGCTGGATACCCATCAATCTCCTATACGAGCCCTCAGACTACCATACACAAAAGTGGCATGGAGCAGTGATATACCTGGCTCTCCCTGACACGGCTACTTAGGGTCTTAACAGAGAAATGGAAAGGCCAGCCACCAGGTATCGCCTCTGCCACAACTTCACACTGAATTCCCTGTTGTGCAGCCAAACATGGTCTAATTCAACAAACATTAGATGCATATTTCAAAATGAAAAAGACCTGCCTTAATAAAGATAGAGGGGCATATTATCAAGGGAGTTTATCTCCGCTTTTTTTGGCTTTAAAAGCCAAGAAAGCGGAGATAAAATTATCTCCCTATTACCTAGCTGTCGCTAACACCAGTTAGCGACAGCTAGTAGGAGATAGCGACCATCTTGGGCCCCACTTTGCATGTCAGTGATATTTATCACTAATGACATGCAAAGTGGGCGGGCCAAGATGTTAGCGACTGGAAACAGTCGCTAACATCGCTATCTCCTATTATCAACTTATGGAGATATTGGCGCTAAGCGCGAATATCTCCAAAAGCTAACACCTGCCCTGAGCAGTTCTTAGCCATGTTATCCAATGGGAGGTGGATAACATGGCTAAGAGCATTAGCTCGGTAATGCATGAATATCGCTGACTTTTCAGCGATATTCATGCATTGCAGCCGATTTTTATCGCATTTGCGATAAACCTTGGTAATACCAAGGTTTATCTGCGATAAAAATCGCCGCAGCTCAGCAGTAAATTTTTGTTTCTAACCATGCAATAGCGATAATTATCGCTATTGCTTGGTAATATGCGCCAGAGTTGCTTTTTTAAAGAGAAAAAACATTGAAAACAATCTTCTGAAATATAGCCTAATACAGAACACCACAATGTCGACCAAGTGTTATTTTACCTCACTGATTCAAATGAAGATTTATGAAGTGCTTAGTTTCAGTCAAAACATGACATTATGCAGATTTTGAGTGAATACAATCACAACAAATAACTGACTTTTCTCAGTAAAAGTTATTTTTAGACAGTCTGCAGACGGCCAAGAGAATCACACGGAAGGTGGAACAGCAGGAAATATACATGTGTACATTTATTGTTCTCTTCTAAAGACTGATGACTTTCCAATTTTTGTTTGCTTTCAGACAATTATTGCTTTTGTAAGAACTTAGCAAAACAGTAGACTGGCAGGGGAAAACTGCATCACTTGTGAAAGGGAAAGGAGAGAATCAAATGGACACAGTGCAGAAAAGTTTCACAATTCAAGGAAGAGAGGGTTACGACCCAATAAACATTTTTTCATTCATTATCTTTGGTAACTCAAGACAAGTTGATGGGAGGTTTTAGGAGTAACCTTAAAAAATCATGCATCTAGCCTGAATGTTAACTATTGATCAAAACCTCTCACATTGTTGTGAAATTGTTACCTAGTAAGCCTTGTTTAAGGAAATCCTCATGGGCACTGCCTTAGTGTAAACGTCCTGCTAGAACATACCATGTATCAAATTTATGCACACCAGCTTGTGGATATTGATGGGAGGAAATGCATTAAAAAAATATAAATTTGAAAAGCATTCTCCAGGAGAAAAATGTGGTAAATTGATGTTTACTATTTGGGTTACTTCCCATGAAAAGCATTGTCAAAGCTGATATGTCTGCCTTTATGCTAGAGGAAGTGTTTAGTAATAGTTGGGTGACTTCGTGTATGTTGCCACCAGGTGCGCTACAAAGAACCTCTAATAATGAAGCACATCTTAAAGTACAATAATATGGAAGATGGGATTAGAGTCCCCTTACTGAGCAAACTGCATTAGCAGAGGTAATCTATACCACCAAAGAAGAGTTTTATGAAAAGCAGTCAGAGGTTGAAGTTGCATTGTAAATGGCACAATTCAAGACATTAACAGCAAGTATTGCAAAGTAGATAATTTTGACAAGGGGACAGTATTTTGATTGCATTTTTAAGAAAGCCTAATTATGTAACTGTGTTTACTTTGTGAAAAAAGTTGTAAATTCCAACATATTATGGTAACAGCAAAGTAAAACAAATGAGCATGCAGAGGTAATTAGTGAGAGGCACTGTGTCTTTATGACAGGCCAAGGCATTCAAACAGCAGCACTTCTCACACAAAATAGACATAAACCAGTTCTCACAAATTGTGTCAGCAAAGTAAACACCTCAGTGAGCGTACACTAACTGTGAATAATAAGCTGCAGATCATGGCGTATCCCCAGTCTTCGAGAAAGGACTACTTGATAATATATCACCGAAATCTAATGGGACACAAAATGGCAATGTGACCATTCATTAATGGACAGGCCATCCTAGCACTGACAAACCACCAAAAAACATGTGCTCCAGTGACTGAATGTTACTGGCCAAAACCTCACAGTCTCTTTACTCCTTATTGGACTGTGTTTGAGGATTGATTGCATGGGGACTTGCAAACAGTTAAAGCGGTCAGTAGAAGTTAGTAAAAGGGACCGACCCCCAATTCACTCCCATGCTAAAAAAAACTTGCCTTTTTTATCTGCCCTTATTTAACCTACTGCAAACAAATTGGGATGGCAAAGTAGCCAGACAATATCCCCATTGGAAGCATTCTTGCAACACCAAGCTGGGCCTGTTACAAGGGTGCAGTACCCAGGTCCTGTAATTCCATAACTGACATTTAGATGGCAACAGGGAATAAAATGCTAGAATCCAACTGTCCTCTGCAGGACACACGTTTTTGAGAGTTCACATTCTACAAGTCACTATCCAAGCAAAGGCATTTATGGCATATTTCATTTGGCAGTGGAAAAACTGCAGGCGCTCATAAATCTATATATTCCAAATAGATTTCCCAATACATTTTGGCCTGTTTGCAATTCCAACACAAGACATCACCGGGTGCATTTTGTCGGCCCCGATTCCATTCTTTAAAAGGAAACTACTATTGCTACCACTTCTGACTGCATTTGCAAAGCACAATATACAAGACATGTTCTCAATGTGCTTAAAGTTTACAAAAGCAACAAAGAGGTCATGGTTCGGAAGAGACCTACATATTCAGGTGAATGGTTCAGTAGCTCCCATTGATTCTATTTCTACAGTTCCAATCTTAGTATATTGCATATAAGACTACGTGAAATGAATCAATTAACACTGCAATGCAAATCCGATGGAAAACAATTTCACAAAGTCAAACAAGATGAAAGGAAAACAAATGAAGAAGAGGACCCCAAGAAAAAAGAAGAAAACAATCAACAAGCAACATGCTGCCAGGATACTTACTTTTCTTTAACAATGTAAGTTTTGCAGCATCACTTTTAAAGTAGTTGATCTTTTCCAAGCCCACCAAAACATTTGATTTAATCTAAAACCCAAAATCCTATTAAAACTTTTCACCCCAAGCTAAACCACTCTCTTTCCATAAACCATTGCACTGAGTTCTAACACGAGCAAACCACGCTCAGATTCAGTTGCCTGAACCTAGCAGCAGGCTTTGTTTCAAAGGCTATGGCTGTGTTGTATACTCCAGCTAACTCCAGCCAATATCTAGATTTCAAACCGAATTTATGCAAAAAGGCCTTTTATATGACAATTGGTTGTAAAGAACACCCAAATCAACAATCTGCAATTTGAATTGTTTCTCACAAGTGAAGTTCCTCAAATTGTTCTGACAACATGACAACACTCGATTGATAAACACATTGTTTTATTCACTCGCTTCTTGGCCTTCCTTCCTGATCATTCAGGGTATCACCAGCTCTTTGTTACCTGGAAGGCTACTAAAAAGTGCAGCAGACAAAATACATATCAAAATCAATAACTTCACAAGCATTGGCAAAGCCATTAGTTCTGGCATGGAGCGCCAGCCTTTTGTTGCTGTATTGTTTTTGAAAGTTTCATTGTCTGGGAAGCTGGCAGGTCCTCAACAATATAAAAGAAAATAATTAGCAAAAAACTAAAATATTTTTGGAGTGTCAAAAGCCACCTATTGTCATAGAAGTCCCTAATACTTGTGTTAACTTCTTTGGGTGTGGGCGTGCTTCTTGTGAATAGGGAGAGTGCTGTCACTCACAGTGAAGTTAGCTAATGACTGAAGAGGGCTGACTCATTGCCCCTGCTGTATGACGTTGTAAGCAGAAGAAAAATGTAAATGACGCAATAACAGAGCAATGGATGAAGAGGGCGGGCTGAAAGCCACTATAAATTAGAATGCTATGTATGATTTGGGCAAAGTCAACAGTTCTCGGATCAAGATGGACTTTAAAAAGAAATCAATCTTCACTTACACCCAGCCTGCTAGCTAATCACAACATGTGTTAACTTCATGTTAGACTTTATGTTACTAGATAGTATAACACAAGACTTAACTTGCTCTTTAACCCCTTCGATGCTGATGACGAACTCAGCTCGTCATCAGGCTTACCTGCCGTGTGCTGATGACGAGCTGAGCTCGTCATGTAACGCGGTAATTTTAAAAATGCCGCACACAGCGGGAAAAGCCGCCGCAGCGATGCGGCTACAATCAGCATCGTCTTGTGAGAGAAAAAATTGCCATGTTAAAAGCAATCTACAACTTGCAATAAATAAGATAAAAGTCAGATTAAAGTTAATTAAAAGTGAATAGTCGCTGCCTGAAGCATGGTGAGGTTAATGTTCTACTCACCCTTCGATCCTGTAGTCCATGATCAAAATCAAATCCCTGAACGTCATCATGGGCTAAGCAACTCGTCATGCATACATTTATAAACATATAGCTTTAGGCCGCTGGCACATGAGACGCTCTTTACAGTTGTTGTGTCAAACTTGCAGTTAAAATGTACACACTGTAATGAAAGGTTGCGCCATTCAAAGTATAAAGAAAACACTATACCCTGCAAAAGTGAAACGTTGTCTTGCTTTACGTGGCAACTATCAGTACATATGTATATGTACATGCGTGTTTAAATGTGGTAACAAGTTTATTGTAATGGTCATGAAAGTACGCTTACACAGCAGTTATTTAGATAACCTTGAAAAAGGCCATCAGCTTGGTTCATAACCTGTAGCTGAGCTGAAATACATCCTCCCAACTGATGGGCCAGGTACATGTAGGCCGCTTCCCTTACATTGCGGCAAG
Organism: Lissotriton vulgaris; assembly: GCF_964263255.1. Taxonomy (NCBI): domain Eukaryota; kingdom Metazoa; phylum Chordata; class Amphibia; order Caudata; family Salamandridae; genus Lissotriton; species Lissotriton vulgaris. Next base: position 1,299,593,004 of record NC_141691.1, read on the forward strand.
TATGAAAGGTTTCAAAAGTCCCATTCAAACATAAGCCTGCAAGCACAGCAAATACCTTATCCCCATCTGCTAAATTCATTGCAATAGAAACCCTAAAAACATGCTTACATATAATCCTTCGGCCTCCCCCTTTCTTTCCAAACAGTTCCAACACCCAAATGGGCATGTCAGCACCCGATAACTGCAGTTTGAGTTCATGTTTTCATTGGTCTTGTCCAAAAACCACTCTTGGCATGTCCATATGTTCACGAGCTACTCCCTCCGCCGCGCTCTACGCGGGGTTCTATAATATCACAGCGCCACAGGCTTCTGGGTGGAGTAGGTATATGGAATCATAAAAAGGATTTATAATTCAAGCAACATATTTCCATTACACCCAGACACTGTCTTCGGAAGTAAGAGATTTGAAGGCCCAGCGCTGGAGTCTTAGCACAGCAATACCAATCAAAATACACATTAAAACACCTCTGAAAATGTTTATTTTAGAGGGAAATATACTTAATGAATTGCACAGTCGACGGACTGAGGCCAAACTATTCCACCAAAACGTTCTTTCAACCCACAAAATCTGGAAACTAAATTAGAAGTGGATTCTATGTCATTTGAATGCTTGAAAGCCCGAATCATTGCCTCTTTTAGGTGCTCTTTCAAACAGTTACTACTGAAGTAAATCAGGGCCAGTGGTAAGACCTCGTGCCCACCGTACCTTCGCTGGTAGCTGCATTCTTGAACGCTTTGGTTGGAGTGTGATCTGTACTTGAACTCACGTCGGATGAGATGCTCGAGCTGCCTTTGCCTAAAAACGCAAGAAAAACAAAATGGCGTCAGTGGGGTTCATGGTTCCCATGACCTTTGCTTGTCAGTGACTGCTGGACAGTGGGGAAAGAGTGCATACATACATGGTTTGACAACACACCTGTAAAACAAGCCTAATGAGCTCACAATTTAGGGGTAGGAGCAAGGGAATGGCGATAATCCTCTGAGTACAGGAAAAAAGGTAAGCGGACTACTCTTACCTGCAACGTTGCCCTTACCCGCTTAACCCAACCCACCCAGCTAATTAACAACCTCCCCTGGCTGCCTCTGGAGGGCTCCAACCCCCCAAAAAAAATCTCTGGGGAAGAGCTCTTGGTATAGTCTCTCCCCAGGCACCAATTTTTTAAAGGCTTGCTAAAAAGGGGTGCAGAAAAGAAGTACAGTGCAGTCAAAGGGAATATTACAGCTTCCTCAAATGTTTGGTTCAATAATGGGAGCTGAGTTTCCTATGAGTTAGAAATAACTGCTGAACGCTCTGCTGTATGAGCAGGCCTGACATGCGGTGCACAAACAAAGCTCAGTCACAATTCTCAGCTATCCTGTTGCGATTTCTTCGCGAGGGGTGTCGCCCCCCACCCCCTCCCACCCACTGCAGTGGTGCTAAATGTGAAAAATAAAATGGCAATTGCCATTTTATTCTTCATGTTTAGCGTGCAGCAGCCTCCAGTCGGGATAAATGGGGCTTGTCCTTCCCTGCTGCCAATTGACAGAATAGAGGGCTGGAGGAGCAAGGTGAACCCTCCAAAGTATGTATGTCAGTTTGGCCGGCCCTCTTGAGCCAGCCAAAGTGACATGCACACTTTGCAGCTCTCCACACAGCTGTCTTAGATAGCTGGGTGGAGACTAAGCACAGGCCTAAAGGGCCTGATGGAGCGCCCAGTCAGGATGCTCCAGCCAATCTTGGTGCTGCTCTCATGCTGGTGAGAGTAGCTTCAGGATTGGCTAGTGGAATTTCCTGGAGGCTGGAGCCCCCAGAGCTGACAGAGGAGTAACTGAGGACGACGTCAGACGTGCAGCAGGCTCGGTAAGTGACTTTATTTTTTATTGTTTGCCACTCGCCTTGACTGCATGCACGCACCCACCCATGTGCATGTAAAATGCAAGATGCCACTGCAGTTAGCTAGTATGGTCCAAGCCTCGAGCGGTCTTGCAACTCTTTATTTATACCTTTGGTCGTGCCCTGTTGCCAGGGTTGCGTGCATCCCATTCGGAGGGTAAGGAGTCACATGCATTGGCCGGGTGGCTCACTACAATAACCACACAGACGTTTTTTTCACCTTCTATTACTGTTCTATATGTTTGTGAGAAAGTACAGGTTTTGTGATTTATCTATTTAAAGCTTAGCATTGGGGTGGATAACACCTCTCTTCAACCATACCTCCAGCAGGGCCGGACTGGGAACCACAACCGGCCCTGGCAAAGTGCTCGGTCAGCCTCCCCCCCCTGGGAGGGGGGGGGGGGAGTTGGGGGTGCGACGCGCTCTTTGCCAGGGCCGGTTTTTGGTCGATTTTTAACAAAAACGGCCCCCATGGGCCCAAAACGGGCACCCACCCATGTGGCCCACCGGGGGATTGCCCGGTGCCCGCAACGGCCAGTCCGGGCCAGACCTCCAGCTTTGGTTTGGGCAGCAGATATACACTCTTAAATATTAAGTGCATCATCCAAGCTTAAGCTGACAAGAAAATGACTTAATCTTGGGAAAAAGTTAGAGGGAAAGACATTTTTCCCCAATGGCATCAGCAATGCGCTCAACCTTGAGTGGTTACCTTAACTTCCATCTGGTTGTTAGCATTTAAAAGTACATTTCTTGTCTTTATATGGATATTATTTCAGTGAATATACTGCTGGATGCAGGATCCCACCACTTGCTTTCATTCAAAGTCAGTGGTGGCGAGCACCGCCCCACTGCTTTTAGGCAGTGCGAAGTAGAAACATAAAATTATAATAACTTTGAGGTATTATTATTTTATGCTTGTGCGGCTTTACGGGTGGGTCTGTGGGCTGCTCTGCTCTCAGAGGAGGGTAGAGGAGGAATGGTTTGCCCACTTCTAAGTGCACATGACTGTTTGGCAAGCCCTCTCGGGCCGCCCAAAACTGCCACGGGCACTGTTCTCCATGCAAGGTGCATTAAAACCTGTGTGGAGAACATACCCAGGCCCCATTCACTGGCTGAGCATCAAACCAGTATGCTTAGACCAATAACAACACAACATTACAGCGTTGTGATTGGTCAGTGGAGCCTGTGTGCTTACTAATCACAATGCTGCATTGCAGCCTCGTGATTGGTCAGTGGGGCCTGGCTGTGCTTCCTGATCCTCGAGTTCGACGAAGAGAGCAGGAGCAGAGACGCGGAACCCGGCAGCAAGGTAAGTTTATCTTTTTAGATTTTTTTACATTGCGCACCCCCTCCCACGCAAACACCTTCCCCCCGCCACCCCCTCCCCTCGCCCACCCTGCCTACCTGCGAGACATGCCCGCCGCCACTGTTCAAAGTGGCATTTATTGGTCCAATCCAGTGCTTAATTAGTGTTGCCCTTTGCAGATGGTGGGCACTGGAATTCATTTCTCAACATCAGATGTTGACCACACCAAGAGTGAGAGAGAAAGATAGATAGAAATAAGAGGGAAGAGAAATGTAGGGAACAGTGTCAAACAGAAAACGTAGAGTGAGGTAAAGAGACAGGAAATGTAGACGGAGAAAGAAAAAGGAATGAAGTGAAATCAAGAGCAGCCCGTGTTTGTATTAAGAAACCCCAGCAATAGGCAGCACCTGCGGTAGAGTCCTACGTAAAACGTTGGACCCAGCACTAATTCATTTATTTAATTAGTATCTTTTGCATAAATTAAGCACTGGTGCACGGGAAAATTAGCTTGTTTTAGCTTCCCGTCCCGAAGAGGATCCCTCCATATCTCAACGTAGTCACACTAATGGGTGCCGGTGTGAGGGCTTGTACAAAGAGTATAAATGCTGCTCATCAATCAACCAATCAATCAGTCAATCAGTTTTTATGGATTTAGACCTCGTCAGAGATCAATAACAAAAGAGTGTACAAAATCTGTGCAATAAATATAACAGTTCAGAAACTCGACTTCTTTAAGCCAGTGGGAAAAAAGGTTTACCAAATGTAAACCGATCCTAGCATACAAAGACATTTGAATGTAATCGAATTAGATCAATCAGAATATTGGATTGATTGAGTACAAATGCTGGTCGTGATGTGTGCTGAAAATACTCATTTCATAATCGTCTTCCCTGTTCCTCACACTTTTACAAGGCGACACATAGCAAGTTTGGCTGTGCTGTTATGCCAGTCCTACTAGTAGCATACTTGGTAAGATGTGCAAGAGACTGAGACGCTCCCAACTGGTATTTGCCGTGATTTTCAGGACACACGTTTGAATCTTGGTACGGCTAATTCACCCTTCACGCCTTCGGAGGCCGGCTAAATCCACCACCATTGAATCGAGTAATAGTGACACCTTTTAATTATATTTCTTAGCAATAGCACAAGTGATCTGGGCACCACCACGTAGAAACAAGTTAGTATACTTTGTGTATTGGGACATCCCAGAACTACACAAAAAGGACTCAGAGAGTAAGTAGGCGCTACAAAGCCTTATCAGTTGTAGAAGGCACACAAAAAATGCTGTTAACACAACATTACCAGTTGTAGGTTCACAAAGTCACTATTTCACCAGCACCTAGTCGCCATTTCAGTGACACGACAACTGCGCCACATTTTGCACAGTTATGAGATGTTGCATCGATCCAATCGTCTGTAAACTTAAAAAAATATATATTTCATTACGTTATCACCACAGTTTGTGCGCAAATGGGGAAAATTGGGTGTAATCTGCCAGTCGTTTGCACCCCTTTTGCGGCTCACCGAGCGAGCGACCGCTCCAACATTATTTGCTTTTACTTTTACTGTATCAGTTCACACTTGGCTTAAACTCCCCTTCTTTGAGGTACCGCGGTAGGTGTCTGGAATTCCCTAACTTCCATAATATGCAACGCGCCGCCGTCACAGGAGGAGAGACAGAGCTAACCTTTATAGCAACAGCTGAGCTGGCGTGATCTCTAAGGGAGTCAGGTTTTTAATGGCAATAAAAAGCCTTGCTGAGAACACCACTGCTCACACATACAAGCCAGTTTATTAGTCCTGCGTAATTTAATTTCACGCCTCATTACGCGCAGGGCACTTGCTCAGAGGCACACTTGTTGGTGCCGATGAAACAATTCGTCTCAGACTAAATACCTGCAGCGGCACTTGACGTGGTTTGCGTGCACACGTATTCGAAGCGCAAAATGTGCGGTGACCTTTGACCTGACTTTTATATTTGTCAAAGTGCATGTATATGCACCCCAGGATAAGCCCGCACCAGCCCTCTAAAAGAGGTTAGCCGCTGCAAAATAAGCATTAGCAAAGCCAAAAGGTTTCCACTTTGTCAGATCTATTCCATTTTAGAAGACGAAAGAGGGTGAAATAAAAACAAGCATTGGCATAGCCAATAGGTCTCGCCTTTGGGATCTTATAAGTGTTTAGCAATGCAACAGTTGATGTTGCACAAAGAATATTGTGCTGCATAACTAAATACCCTCAGGGCCCTCATGAGGAGGTCACCACAGTTTGCTCCACCCGTTGCCGCTGGCAGCACTGCCAGTGACAGTACTTACACTGATGGAGCAAGGATTCGCACGTATAGCGCCGTGCTCGTATGCAAAACCCTTGTCTATAATTACATAATAATATTAACACCATTATTCGTCATTTGTAAAGTGTTTTCCCCTACACGCGGGTGTCCCTAGGATGCTTGCTTGTTTGTCTTTTCACGTACTAACGAAGCTTGCACTGAAAATGGCTGCTTTGCCGCAAATTCAGTCTGCGCATGCGTCGGTCATACCCATGTGATGTGACGCACTCGCATTCTGGAGGGATTCTGTGCTCATGCGCATTGATGCTAAATATGGCCGCTTGTCTCTCACCACGCTCTCTGCTTACTGCAGCAGCTTTTAGCCTATCTATTCCTTCGCATTAATCCTTAATGCTATAGTTATTATAAAAGTAAGGGTTGGTTTTCCTTTATCATGGTATACAGTGCGATCATTTTATGTATGATTCTAATTTGTCTTCGCTTACTTTTCATGTACCGCGTCTTTGTGGGCTGGGTATGCACGAGCGGAGCCATACTTGAAGCTCTGCTGGGCACCGTCACCTGACCAGAGAAAGTTCCAACTGCGCAGAAGCTAAACCTAGCCAGCTGGCATCTGAAGCACAATGCGCCTGGGAACATCGCTGGGAATACGGCGTCTCACCTTGAAAGAAGCAATACTGTTGCTACCTATTGAAAACTGTTCTGTACTGCTGTATTCTATGCATGGGAACGTGAACCTGAGGGGCGGGTATTCAAAATTGCATATTTAATTATGTGAAACTGAATTCTAGGAGGTGGTAAAGACCGCACCACCTCTCCTGACCAATCACAATGTGGGAAACTGTCACTTGCAACATTAATGGGTGGTCTAAGGGTCCCCAAACTGTATAACTACCCTAGTTTAGCTTAGGAAAATTGTCCGACTTGTCCGAGTAGCAGACCTGTCACTGACCCTACGATCTCAATAGGTGCTCATTCTGAAAGTGCTGCGGAGCACTTTGTCCATACTTTCCACAAACTCCCAAGGGGTGGAAAATCCTAAGTGCTGGCGAAGCACTTTGCTGGGAAATTCGAAAATCCAATCGGGGTTTCTGGCGGATTACTTGCAGGAGGGGGGTAACGCAGGCGTTGCTGTCCGAAGCTGTGGGTGTTGGTCGTACCCTGGGAGGCCCAGTCCTTGATCCGAACCTGAGGGGTATCCTGTCCTTATTCTCCGTGAGCTGCACCTGCTCACAGTCTGGCATTCCTTTTCTGAGGGTCCCTGTCCCCGTCTTCCCAACTGACCCGTGGCCAGGGTTGGTCTTCAATCTAAATTAGGTAAATATAGATTGTGGGTTTGCGTACCTCTTTTCTCTCTCTCTCTCTCTCTCTGATCTGTTAAAGCATTTTTACCTGTGTTATTGCCTTATTGCCATTGAACTTATATGTGCCTGAATTTTAGTTGGTTCCTTCTCTCCCCCTCTCCTTTAGAAATTCATTGATTTTATAAACCATAGCATGTTCCCGTTTTCCCCTTTCCTTTAGTGGTTTGCAGTGAGCTTAGCAAGAATATTCTGAACACTTAGGTTAAGTACATGTTCTAAGTCCCATCCCATTCCTATGTTCTAGTATAACGTTGCAGTGAATAGTACGTGCTAAACTTCTCCCTGTAGTTTCCCATATACTCTAAATGGTCATAATTTTTGTGCAAAGTTACCTTTTGGTACTGATTTTGATGTTTGATATATTACTCTGTGTATCGCTTATTATTTTGGCTTCTTCACTTTGAAATCTTATATAAAAACTCGAACTTAATCAGGTGTCTGTGGTCATTTTACAAAGCTGTGGAAAGTATTTTAAGGATTTTAAGGTGTATTGGATGTTAGGCCTGTCTACTTTTTCTTAACAGCTCCAGGTCCGTCAAGGAATTGCGCCCGTGGTAAGTCGGGTGCATGGTAAGCAGAGGTAAATCCAAACTTGATTACTCCTAGCAGCGTGCAGGAGGAGAAATCCTCACCCAGGTTTCACCCAAACGAAATTAATGTGTTCTTCACGCCGAGGGCCCAGTGCGTGTTAGAGAATTGGTATCCCGGGTGACCTGGGGAAAACTGCGCGCTCTAGCAGTAATTTCTGGCTAGCAGAGGATGGTTTGGACTAGTTAGATTAGGTAGGCAGGATAGTCATAAACAAACCGTGAATACAAAAACGTGCTGCTGATTGTTACTGTATTTTTACAATATTTTTGAAATGTGTTTTTATATGTAAATGTTCATGAATTTGCATTGCTGTTATAAATATTGCATGTTGAATTAACCCAGAATTGTTTGTAAATGTTCAGTGTAGTCTGAATCCCCGGGGAGGTATTTTAGCTAACGGTGAGTAGAATCCGGTTAGCTGTTGAAGTCACTAGGTTTGAGATATTAGTGCAGGGTTAAGGATAACTGGAAGCACTAATTAGGACCTTTGTTTCTAGAGTGAATGATAGCTACGAGTCCATTATAAAACTTTCATTGCGATATCACCTAGTAAGGGTCGCATACGGGAGGAGTAATAGGGTCTCCGAGGCTTGTCTGGTAAGTAAAATAGTTCGCTGGTGAAATCCTGGCTCAGTACATATCCCCGATCAAGGTGGATGAGTCAGAAGAATAACGGGTTCTATGTTACTAGTGTGTAGGGACAGGCAAAGAAGTCTATCCAGAGTGAATGAAAAGTAGACAGAAGTGGTTTACTAGTAGCGAAAGAAAAGTCTTTTCTCTCTTTAGAACACTCAGACATAGTGGCAAACGTTGTGTATTGTTAACTAAAACCTGCACTCGCACTTTAGAGAGAGTAAAAAGTTTCCGTTACCTTGTGAAGGCGGGAGTCAGTCGGAGAGCTGCTCTGACGTCACTCCGTGCCGCGCTGGTATTGGTCAGAACAGCGGGCGGGTAGCGGAGCTGAATTTGTGAAGGAGGGGTGAGTGCCGAAACGGGAGACTCTGTCTTGCGAAAAGGCCGCGCACCCATTGGTTGACCGTAGTTGTATTCTCTGACCTGATTGGGTGGCGCGAAATAAAAGTCGCGCTAGCATTGGAAGCACGAAAGTAAACAAAATTAATCCAGCCGAGATAGAAGCGAATCTGGAGAGTTGTATGTGGTATCCAGATTTCATACCAAATCCAAAATACCTAGGATTTTATAAGGAGCAGACTTTACGAGGTAGACCGCTCATGATGTATGGAATAAAGAGAAAATTGTCATTTTCGGATAAAGTGAAGAACTTTTTCAAAACTGACAAACCCATTAGAACGAGAGAAGGCGTACTCATTCCCCCGCCAAATACCCCTGCCTCTTTTATGATGTTTGATAAAGGGTATCACACTTGTCTCTGGCTAGAAAATTGGGCAAAGTATACTGTAGATGACGGAGTCCTGGCATTCCCTGTTGAAGGTACATTTAATGGTCGGATCCTGTTTAACTTAAGGACCCGCATGAATGAATTACACCCTAGACCTAGGTTGACCCAGTACGAAGCTTTGGAGGAATGGGAGATTGAGGCTGCAGAGCGAGATAAACCACGAATGGATAAGGGAGTGAGTAGGTGGTATCCCAGACTTCCAACGCCAACCAAAGAGCAGAAAATGAAACAGTGGAGGCAGTCTATGTTAACTGAAGGGCTGTTCCCCATGATGGGAGTATTAGAGGAGAAAAGAGGAAAATGTAAAGCAAAAACCCATCACCTAGCACCTATGGGGGATGTAGAAGATGAACACCTGGAAGACTTGTTAATAAAGGATCCACCTCCCTATGTAGCGGAATCAGATTCGGTGCATTCCCAAAGTTCTGTTACCAATTACCCCCGGAGTGGGAGGGAAAGTTATACAGACAGGACAGCTACAAGCAGTAAGCATAGTGGAAGGGATGAGTTTTGCAGACCTAAGTCCACAGTCCCGAATTATCAACCATTCGGGGAAAGTCCCCCTCGATTGGTTACCCCGACTGCCCCGAGTATTTACCCATCCTTAGTACCCCAGGTATTACATGGCAATACGGCTGAAAGGGGGTTGCAGGAAAGGGAGAGAGAAGCCCTCTGTAAACAACGAGAGGATTTAGCCAGAACCATTGCACAGATGCATCCCCATCCTGATTCCTTGACCATTCCGGTAACTATTGGTCCTGCTATCCCAATGTATAAAAATGACTTGATTAGTCCCCTTCCTCCTGTCATCACCCCAATGCTGCCTACTACTAGCTTCCAGACCCCGAGGAAAGAAGTGTTCATAGATGAGGATCAGGAAAGTGAGTGTGAATCTGGAAGTTTAATGGATTTGCCCATAAGGGAGCCGAGGGCCAGTATAGTAGGGGCAAGAAGTCAGCCTAGACAAAAGGAAGTGGTGATTGAAAGTGCATCTGGAATCAGGAACGCCTCTTTAGTTTCCCCTGAAGAATTAGACAGGTGGACAAAGGAGATAGAGAAAGAGACCACTTCTCAACCTAAAACATTGGAAATATATAAATTAAGAATAGAAATAGAAGAAATGATGGCTGGGAACGTGGGAGTTGAGCGCCTGAGCTCGTATAATGAAGAAGAGTTACTATTCATCAGTAAAAATCTTACCCGGAGTGCTAGGGTGCTCCACGAAAAGATAATGGATGCAGCCGCAGAAATGGGCGTTGATGTTAGTCGCTCCAAAATCCTTCAGAAACCCTACAGAGTGGACTTCTCAGACAAGGACTTAGAAAGCCTGAATGTGATGGGGAAACAGATCCAAGTAAAAGAATTGTTGAAACTCCTGCAGAAATGGGGCGAAGTGGGGAAGTGGAGAACAAGGTGGGCAAAGAAGAAGGAAGGCAGCAGGGCTGGGTCAGTAACTTCAGAATTCGTATTAAAGGAAGTAACCCCAACAGAAAAATTGTGTCCCATGAGAGAGGTCCCGGGAGGGAAGTACGTCCATGTCCCTTGGTCCAGGCAAGACATTGTGTCATTTACAAATGACTTCCCGAAATTACGCGAGAAACCAGTTGACTGGTACCGACAGGTAGAGCGTTTCATAAAAGTTCAGAAATGCCTGCTGAAAGACCTGGATGGGTTTTTCGATATTGTGGTCCCTGTAGATCTGTGGACGGAATGTAAAATAGAGATTGATTGGCCTAATGACGAATATCCCAGAGATGAGAGGACGGGAGCCCCTTCAGCGGATGTTATGAGGAAATATGACCAGGTCATACAGTATCTTAAGAAAAAGGTGCCAGCCAAAGAGACAGATTGGACCCGAATAGATAGAACAACCCAAGAACGTGATGAGACAGTTCATTCATTTTACGAAAGGTTACTACAGGTATTCAAAACTTACAGTGGTATTGATAATGTGGACATGAAAGACATGACCCATTTCAGTTACAGATTTGTGCTAGGATTAAGGCCTGAAATATCACAATGGATTCGAGATAACAAAATCAGTTGGCAGGGAAAGCCCATAGATGATGTCCTGAAATATGCAAAGTACTGCGAAGATGAAATTGAAAATAAAAAGAAAGCCCTCAAGGAAAAGGTGATGTGGGCACAGGTAAAATTAGCCGAACAGCAAGAAAAACAGTTAAGTAAAATGACTTCTGATAATAATGTTCCGAATACCAATTCTGGGGGGGGAGGAAAGCCCAGACCTAAAATGAGTCGTGAGGAGGCCATGAAAAAGTTTCCGTGCCATGGGTGCGGTCAGATGGGGCATTGGAGAGACGAGTGTCCACACCTACAGGCCGGTAATGCTCCTGTAAATGGTTTAAATCCACAGGTACCGAAAGAGGGGACAAGGAAAACCCAGCAACAGGTAAAATTACCTCCAGTACCTCGCGCTCCTAGACAGAATTTTAAGAATCAGGGTCAGCAGAATGAAAGGGCGGAAGCATGGGAGGTTGAGAGTGAAAGAAATGCAGTCATTCCACAGTACCTGCTAAGTGATACCTTCCTTTGTGAAGATCAAGATTGACGGGGCCTGAGAGGGGAGGATGAGGAGTGCGTACTTGGCGCCTCCTTACCGGTAGACCAGACTGGACCATACATTGAAGGAAAGGTTGAAGGCAAAGACGTCACCTTTCTGTTGGACACTGGTGCTACCAGATCCACTGTAAGAACAGTGGATGTTCCTAACCTACCCCTCTCGGGAGAAGCGATCCAAGTAGTGGGCGTATCAAATCAGATAATAAGTACCCCTGTAACTGAACCAATGGAGATTTCTATAGGAAATTTCAAGGAAATGCACAGATTTGTGGTCTGTGATTCCAGTCCTGTAAATCTACTAGGACGTGATTTGTTGTGCAAGATGCGTTGTACCATTTATTGCACACCAAATGGCGTCGAAATTCAGACCCCCGATGAAGATGGCCTGTACAAACTGATGTTAGTCAGACAAGATGCTGACATTAAGCCTTTGACAATTGAGGACTTACCTGAGGAACTTCAGCTAAGGGTAGTACCCGAAGTGTGGGATTTCACAGGAAAAGATGTAGGCCTGATGGCAAATGTGGACCCGGTTAAAGTAACAATAAAAACAAATGCTGTATACCCCAAAACCAGACAGTACAAAATGAGTGCAGAAGTGAAGGCAGGAGTAGCGACTGAAATCACGAGGCTGCTAGAAGCAGAAATAATAGAGGAAGTGCTGAGCAGCCCCTGTAATTCGCCTATCATTGGGATCAAAAAGCCTAGTGGGAAGTACCGGGTGGTGCAAGATTTGCGCAAGGTAAACCAAATTGTTGTGCCTTGCTGTCCTATTGTACCCAACCCTGCAGTGATACTCTACCAGATTCCTTGGAACGCAGAGTGGTTCACTGTCATCGATCTGTGCCACGCATTCTTTTCCATCCCATTGCATCCAGAAAGCAAGTTCCTTTTCAGTTTTGAATTCGACAGTCATATCTATGTCTGGAATCGTGTCCCTCAAGGGTACACTGAAAGTCCATCGATTTTCAACCAGATACTGAAAAAGTGCCTTGAATCCCTAGTGCTACCGAAAGAGTCTGTTTTGGTGCAGTACATAGATGACCTGTTAGTGGCATCTAAAACCCAGTCCGACTGTGTCACTGACACAATTGCCTTGCTGAATCACCTAGGAAAAGGAGGACATAAAGTGTCGCCTGACAAATTGCAATTCTGTAAAAACTCAGTAAAATATCTGGGGCACCAGATAGAAAAGGGAATCAGGAAGGTCACTGCCGAAAGGATCAAGATAATTAGAGCAATGGAACTGCCCACGACCCAGAAAGAGGTGAGAATGTTCTTGGGAGTTGTGGGTTACTGCAGGCAATGGATTGCAGGATTTGCGGCTCTAGCCCGACCCCTGATAAATATGACAAAGAAAGGAGTGGAAGATCCCGTCCATTGGGACAGTGAGAGCATGAATGCTTGGGTAACTCTGAGAAACTGTCTGTGTACCGCACCTGCATTGGGTATGCCTGAGTATAAGAAACCCTTTGAACTGTTCTGTGACACAAGAGAGAATTGTGCTCTTTCAGTCCTGACTCAGGAGCACGGATCAGTCAGGAGACCAGTAGCCTACTTTTCAGCCACCCTAGATCCAGTGGCCGCTGGATTGCCTGGCTGCTTAAAAGCCGTTGCTGCTACTTGCGTCAGCCTGGAACAGAGTGAGGGCATTGTCATGGGACATCCCGTCACTGTCTATGTTCCTCATTCTGTTGTCATCCTACTGACTAGAACTAGGACCCAGTACCTCACACCTAGTCGGCTGACTAAGTATGAGAGAATATTGATTGGTGCTGAGAATGTAACTATCTCCCGGTGCAATGTCCTAAATCCTGCGACACTGTTACCTGTCCCTCTGGATGCAGAATCGGATGAGGGTGGGGAACATAATTGCATCGATCTGACTGAATATAGCACCAAGCCCCGTCCTGACATTCGTGAAATAGCACTACGGGACGGGGATAAAACAATGTTTGTGGATGGCTCGTGTTTGAGACATGAGAGTGGGAGTCTGAGTGCTGCCTATGCTGTGGTTACTCTGACAGGAGTCGTCGAGGCATCTTACATGCGCGAGGTGAAATCTGCACAAGTGGCGGAGCTTATAGCGTTAACCCGAGCATGCAAGAGGGGAAAAAGCAAAAGAATTACTGTTTACACAGACAGTCAGTACTGTTTCGGGGTTGTTCATGACTTCGGCCAATTGTGGTTGCAAAGAGAATTCATGACTTCCTCTGGCACACCTATCCGAAATGGGAAAGTAGTGCATAACTTACTGGAAGCCATCCAATTACCCAAAGAATTGGCTGTGGTCAAGTGTGCGGCTCACAGATCTGGAAATGATGATGTGACTGCCGGTAATAGGTACGCTGACCAAATTGCACAGTTTTGTGCCCGACACCAGATGTCCCTACAAATTGCCCGGTGGGATGGAACCAGCTGCCAACTTATGTTGTTTGATAATGTGTCAACGTGGGAAGAATTAAAGGAGATACAACAAGCCACAGACAGGCAAGAAAAAGGCAGGTGGGCCGCAAAGGAGTGCGAGATGCGAGAAGATGGTGTGGTGGTAAATCCGGAGGGGGTGCCTGTACTGCCTGATAGCTTGATCGACCCCATGGTCAGAATGATACATGAGCCAACACATATGGGAAGAGATGCGATGTGTCGGGTGTTTGACCAAGTGTTCTATAATTCAAAGTTCAGGGACCAGGCGGAAAGGCTTTGCCAGAGGTGCCTAGTGTGTCAGCAATTCAATGCAGGAAAGAAGACTGTAGTGAAACAGAGTACTATTGGAAAGGCAGTAGGTCCCTTCGTAAGAATCCAGGCAGACTTCATAACCATGCCCAGATGCAACGGATACAGATATGTTTTAGTCATAGTTTGTCTATTCTCTAGGTGGGTGGAAGCATATCCAGCTAAGAAAAATGACGCTATTACCACAGCCAAACTATTGCTCAGGGAGTTGATACCTAGGTATGGGATCCCAGAGACGATCGAAACGGACCAAGGTGGGCATTTTGCCAACGATGTCCTATTGGAACTCTGTAGAGCATTCAAAATGAAGCAAAGACTGCACTGTGCCTACCACCCAGAGGCTTCTGGGGTAGTGGAACAAATAAATGGCACTCTGAAGTCCAGACTGGGGAAAATGTGTGATTCCACAAAAATGAACTGGATAGAAGCTTTACCCCTGGTGCTGATGAGTCTGAGAAGTATCCCGAATCGAAAGACTGGCCTGAGTCCCCATGAAGTGTTGATGGGAAGAGTGATGCGCCAGGCATGGGTACCCGGAAACAAACTGCTAAGCATTTCTGATGATATGGTGCTAGAATACTGCAAGCAGCTGGGTGACCAAGTGCGTTCTCTCTCTCAGCAGATTGGAGAGACTGAAGACGAGTGGCCAAAGACTCCAGCACACAACCTGCAGCCAGGAGACTGGGTGGTGTTAAAGAAACACACCCGGAGCAGCTGCTTGAAGCCAAGGTGGGGAAAGCGACGACAAGTGATCCTCGTCACTACCACTGCTGTGAAGTGCGCTGGTGTACCGAAGTGGATCCACGCCAGCCACACAAAGCGGGTATCTGGAGAAAACGCGACTGGAGCTGAAGGCAGCACAGCTGAAGAGACCTCCGAGGAAGAGAGTCCGGAGCTAGCTGACATCGAACTGCCGAGCACAAGTCAAGACGTTGAATGGTATCCCGCCGACGAACCAGTTCATGATCCAATACGAACAAGGAAATATTCCTACTTAGACAGTGAGTGGGATAGTCCAGGTGAGTCAGGAGTAGAAGAAGAAGGTCAGGTCAATGAAAGCCACAACACACCTGATCAGGACATAGGCCAAGTAGGGTCAGATCAAGATCTCGAGACTCCTCCTGAAACTCCGGAGCCGAGAAAGGGACAGTTAGAAATTAGGGCTGACGTTCATGCAGAAGAAAACGAAGAGATCGAAGAGCATGAACAGGAACAGATAGAACTAGATCAAAGTGCTCAGACAACGGAAACAACAGTAACTAGAAATAAAAAGAAAGTGCGATTTGAATCTGAGCAGGAACAGATTAGCGACCAGGCAGAAGAGATAGACGAAAGACCTGGAACTAGTCAGACAGGCAGGGAAACAGAAGTGCCACATCAAAAAGTGAAAAGAGTGCACGAAGAAGGAGAAGTCTCCTCAACCACTGGGAGGCACGGAGGAAGAAATACACCTCGATACGTCAAAAGACTAAGGCTCAGACTAAAGACAGTCGACGAAAACGATAAAGACCGAAAAAGGGCTTTAAGTGAAAGGAATGCAGCCCAAGGCAAATCGCTGAGAAAGAGCGACAGAATAAAGAAACAGAACCGACTGTATCGGAGCCCTGAGTGGACGTACTTTGTGTTGGAAGAAATTGACGAGCCTCACCACAGTGGCAACAGTGACAACGAGTCCATTGCTGATCGGAGTTCGGACGAAGACCCTCCTTAAGTGAGCCCTGAAGTGAGCCTTTGGTGCAAAGAAACGAAGAGGGGTAGCAAAAGCCACCTGTAAGCTAAAATGTCTGATCCGAGTGTCTCTGGGAGATCCCGCTGTGGGTGTCTCAAAACCTGTTGTAAGATATGCTTGTGTAGTGTAGCTATGCTAATAGTAATGTGGATAGGACTAACAGTTTTTCTACCTTTTATGATAAGTAAGAATCCTAACTTGTCCCCTACTGAACCCGAAGTAGTAGATGTAGGATTTGTACCGACTGCAGAAACACCACGAAGACTAGAAAGACGCGACAAAAGAGTAGGACTGACACACACACGACCTGATTTAGAAGCACCAGATGAGGATGGACTACACTTTCACAAAATGAAGAAAAGGACGCATTTAAATGTTTTTGCTAACTTGTTAGTGCATTATGTAGAAGCTATGGAAATAGAGGACTGTTATGTCTGCATGAAGCTGCCAACTTCAGTGGCTGAAGGCGTGACATACCACCATCTACCTTTGACCTATGGAATATCCTGTAGTATATTAGCCAGCTTGTTCTATAGAAGCTCCTTGCAGTACTATTATTCAAATGAGGACGTAGTATTTTCTGAACTTCCCATTAGAAGACATTTGAACCGTGTACATACTACAAGTGACGTGACCCGCTATATGGGAGAATATTTCCTGACTATAGGTAACATAGACTTAGATCAAGCAAAAGAAGACAATCTGACCTGTTCTCTGCAAGAGCAGGAAAAGATGTTTATAAAGATGGCAGATAGAAGGAGAGAAAAGTTTCAGAAGAAGGCAAATGACGAGAAGGAAAGAGTCCCTAGGTGGGCTGAGCACATGGATAACACCTCAGAAGGCGAAGCCAGTCCTGCCTTGTTGCTGGATTTTGAAGGAAAAGGGAAACTTTGTATCCATAGGGAAAAGACAGAGTACTATAACAATGTATTCATCGGTTCCAGCGAGTGTGAACATAATTATAAGGTAATCGGAGGTTGGGGTTTCAAAAATGGGTCAGAACCTGTGTTTCCCGGAATATATTATATATGTGGGAACAAGGCTTATTTCAAATTGCCAGATCACTGGTATGGAAGCTGCTACTTTGGCATTGTTTTCCCGAAAATATACCATGTGAGCAATGCAGCTGGAAGCGATGATGAAACTAATGGCTTAGTGCGTAGTAGACGCGAAAGTGTAGGCGAAATTGTAGGTGATATTTTTAGTGCACTGATACCTGGAATGGGGGTAGTTCTGAACACCCATAGAATCTGCAAATTGTCTACAGTGGTGGACCGGTTATCAACGGACACTGCTGCTGGTTTCCTGCTGGTCAATACTGAAATGGTTGCGATCAGATCAATGGTTTTACAAAACCGTCTTGCCCTTGACACCCTATTAGCAAAAGAGGGCGGAGTCTGTAGAATGCTGAGAGCGCAACATTGTTGCACCTACATTCCTGATAAAAGTATCGAATTAAAACAATATGTGAAGAACATAACTAATTTGGAAAAGGAACTCAAACCATTAGAGGTTGACAGTGCCTGGACGAGACTGACTGGAGGTCTCTCCTCTATAGGTAGTTGGTTTACTAATCTAGGTAGAAATATTTTGTGGAAAATACTGATGCCAATAGTCATAATAGGTGTGATTGTATTGATCATTTTTATCTGCTGCAAATGTCAGAAGTGTAAAAAGAAATATACAGTAAATCCGAGGGGGGTGAAAAGAAACATTGATGAGCTAGAATTAGAAGAGCTGAAGAGTGCAATTTATAAAAAGGCGAAAAATCACCACTCTCATAGGGAAGCTGAAAGAAAACTAAACAATAAGTTTATTGAAATCGAAATGGACGATATGAATGAATGAGAAAAGTTGGCATCTGTTTCCTTCATGTAGTGATGATAGTAAATATCATCAAAGAGGGGATTGATGGAGCAAGGATTCGCACGTATAGCGCCGTGCTCGTATGCAAAACCCTTGTCTATAATTACATAATAATATTAACACCATTATTCGTCATTTGTAAAGTGTTTTCCCCTACACGCGGGTGTCCCTAGGATGCTTGCTTGTTTGTCTTTTCACGTACTAACGAAGCTTGCACTGAAAATGGCTGCTTTGCCGCAAATTCAGTCTGCGCATGCGTCGGTCATACCCATGTGATGTGACGCACTCGCATTCTGGAGGGATTCTGTGCTCATGCGCATTGATGCTAAATATGGCCGCTTGTCTCTCACCACGCTCTCTGCTTACTGCAGCAGCTTTTAGCCTATCTATTCCTTCGCATTAATCCTTAATGCTATAGTTATTATAAAAGTAAGGGTTGGTTTTCCTTTATCATGGTATACAGTGCGATCATTTTATGTATGATTCTAATTTGTCTTCGCTTACTTTTCATGTACCGCGTCTTTGTGGGCTGGGTATGCACGAGCGGAGCCATACTTGAAGCTCTGCTGGGCACCGTCACCTGACCAGAGAAAGTTCCAACTGCGCAGAAGCTAAACCTAGCCAGCTGGCATCTGAAGCACAATGCGCCTGGGAACATCGCTGGGAATACGGCGTCTCACCTTGAAAGAAGCAATACTGTTGCTACCTATTGAAAACTGTTCTGTACTGCTGTATTCTATGCATGGGAACGTGAACCTGAGGGGCGGGTATTCAAAATTGCATATTTAATTATGTGAAACTGAATTCTAGGAGGTGGTAAAGACCGCACCACCTCTCCTGACCAATCACAATGTGGGAAACTGTCACTTGCAACATTAATGGGTGGTCTAAGGGTCCCCAAACTGTATAACTACCCTAGTTTAGCTTAGGAAAATTGTCCGACTTGTCCGAGTAGCAGACCTGTCACTGACCCTACGATCTCAATAGGTGCTCATTCTGAAAGTGCTGCGGAGCACTTTGTCCATACTTTCCACAAACTCCCAAGGGGTGGAAAATCCTAAGTGCTGGCGAAGCACTTTGCTGGGAAATTCGAAAATCCAATCGGGGTTTCTGGCGGATTACTTGCAGGAGGGGGGTAACGCAGGCGTTGCTGTCCGAAGCTGTGGGTGTTGGTCGTACCCTGGGAGGCCCAGTCCTTGATCCGAACCTGAGGGGTATCCTGTCCTTATTCTCCGTGAGCTGCACCTGCTCACAGTCTGGCATTCCTTTTCTGAGGGTCCCTGTCCCCGTCTTCCCAACTGACCCGTGGCCAGGGTTGGTCTTCAATCTAAATTAGGTAAATATAGATTGTGGGTTTGCGTACCTCTTTTCTCTCTCTCTCTCTCTCTCTGATCTGTTAAAGCATTTTTACCTGTGTTATTGCCTTATTGCCATTGAACTTATATGTGCCTGAATTTTAGTTGGTTCCTTCTCTCCCCCTCTCCTTTAGAAATTCATTGATTTTATAAACCATAGCATGTTCCCGTTTTCCCCTTTCCTTTAGTGGTTTGCAGTGAGCTTAGCAAGAATATTCTGAACACTTAGGTTAAGTACATGTTCTAAGTCCCATCCCATTCCTATGTTCTAGTATAACGTTGCAGTGAATAGTACGTGCTAAACTTCTCCCTGTAGTTTCCCATATACTCTAAATGGTCATAATTTTTGTGCAAAGTTACCTTTTGGTACTGATTTTGATGTTTGATATATTACTCTGTGTATCGCTTATTATTTTGGCTTCTTCACTTTGAAATCTTATATAAAAACTCGAACTTAATCAGGTGTCTGTGGTCATTTTACAAAGCTGTGGAAAGTATTTTAAGGATTTTAAGGTGTATTGGATGTTAGGCCTGTCTACTTTTTCTTAACAGCTCCAGGTCCGTCAAGGAATTGCGCCCGTGGTAAGTCGGGTGCATGGTAAGCAGAGGTAAATCCAAACTTGATTACTCCTAGCAGCGTGCAGGAGGAGAAATCCTCACCCAGGTTTCACCCAAACGAAATTAATGTGTTCTTCACGCCGAGGGCCCAGTGCGTGTTAGAGAATTGGTATCCCGGGTGACCTGGGGAAAACTGCGCGCTCTAGCAACACGACTACTATCACACTGCTACAAGTGCGACAATTCAGACTATTCCAGGCCCCCAAAGCTAAAAGAATGGCTTGTGCAACAGGTATTAGCTGTTATTAATGAATTATTAATTTAATAAACAACTGTTGTACTATTCATCTCTACACAAGCAGTGCCACCACGGGGCAGCTCTTGTAAATGCCTGTACCAAGAACTGGAAAACACTGGCTCAAATTAAGCACTGGATTATATCAAACATTCCTGAAACCTATTGAAGTTTTTAGACTTGTGTTAGGAGGACATGAGCTTCTAACACAGGTGTACTCCATTTCAGAGGAAGATAATGTTGCAATTTTATGACCTTGTGTATATTTATAACCAAGAACAAAGGAGTGACTGTCAAAACAAACAAAGGAAAATAAGAGTGCCTAAAGTGAAGTGAAACGTGAAAAAATAATAAACAATTTTTTTTTGTATTATCCTCACTCACCCAACTATTGGGTGACATGCTTCATCATTGGGTATTTTTCACCAGATAGGTAAAAGACCTGTCTGGTGTGCTGCGACACCTGCAGTTGCAGTGGAGCTGGATACGAATAAAACCAGTGAAAATAGTGATCGTGATAAAATTAAAAAGGTGCGGACACTGATCCAAACCAAACTTTAATGAAGATCAATGTGAGCATCTGTATAAAAAAGATGAGAAGGACAATATAGACTGTAAATTTGAGTCAGATTATCCTAATCATAGGGTCAAATGGTCGACGTGTTTCTGCTCTTGGAGGCCAATTAGGCCGAGCTTTCATCAGGACCAAACACAATTCAAACACTGGGCGGTGTGCGCACTCTAAGGCGTAACCTAACCTCAGCGTTCCCTCAAATATTTCTCAACTCACGGTTCTTAATACCGGTTTAGCCTGGGATTTCCAGGTTTTTGGGATCTGTGGAAAAAGGGAGAAAAAAACATAAACACACAGACATATTACCGTTAATGTTATGTGTAAAAAGCATATTTTCTCATACCACTGTATCCACGTGTACTCCACTTTACTAAGCCTCATGAGTATGCAACTGTCAATATCATGCATGAGTAAGCAAACAGATTCTGACCAGAATTGGTACATTTGTAATGAACAATTGTGTGGGGAGATAGGTTGAGCCCATTATATTCTTGTTTTCAGCCCCCATCGGGTCCAGAAAAACTTGGACAACGTAGCGTGTTTATTAGTTAAATCGCCACTGTAAATTTAAAAGAACACGGCTTTTAAAACCAAGTGCAAGAGAATTAAAACGAAAAAGTACTCAACCGGTACTGGAGATAACCAAAACACCCGACAGTGTGGACCCACTAGCGCTAGCATAACGAAGGAAATGAAATATAATTACGTGAAACCGATGTCTGTCTCACGTCATGGGCAAAGTGGTGGGGGTTACTTCACATCGGAGGGATCTAAGGGCGCTTTAGAGTGCGCACACCGCCCAGTGTTTGAATTGTGTTTGGTTCTGATGAAAGCTCGGCCTAATTGGCCTCCAAGAGCAGAAACATGTCGACCATTTGACCCTATGATTAGGATAATCTGACTCAAATTTACAGTCTATATTGTCCTTCTCATCTTTTTTATACTGATTCTCACATTGATCTTCATTAAAGTTTGGTTTGGATCAGTGTCCGCACCTTTTTAATTTTATAACGATCACTATTTTCACTGGTTTTATTCGTATCCAGCTCCACTGCAACTGCAGGTGTCGCAGCACACCAGACAGGTCTTTTACCTATCTGGTGAAAAATACCCAATGATGAAGCATGTCACCCAATAGTTGGGTGAGTGAGGGTAATACAAAAAATTTTGTTATTATTTTTTTCACATTTCACTTCCCTTTCGGCACTCTTATTTTCCTTTGTTTGTTTTGACAGTCACTCCTTTGTTGTTGGTTATATTCAGACTGGGGTACAGGAGTGTCCTTTGAACCCTTTCTCTCTTGTTGTTGATATATATCTTGTGTATATTTAGACTGCTGTTTGAGTTTAAGATTTTTTTTTTACTTGTGGATTAAATTTGTTAAACTATATGCCACTCTGCGTCCTTGATTTACAGACGGTTGAAACACTTCATCAATTAAGTTGAACGTACTGCAATCATGAACATGAGATTTTTCCCATTGGACTTGTGAACTTTAATATGGTCTTCTTTGCCGTAGTAAGTGTATACTTTTCTTTTGTCATCTTATTTCTCTTGTAGGGCTCAACTCTGTGGATATTTTAACTTATGTGCTTGACATAGGTCAGAAATTATTCAATGCTTGCTCAAATAAATAATATTGAAATCCCCTCCAAATTCAGAAGGCATTCAAGACCTTGTTCTTCCCATTATCGTAAACACAACACAAGATGCACACTTTTTTCAGATTGTGAGTATATGCAACTTCGCCTAGACTAGCACTCTCTGCATCATCACATGATATGCGCCACACCATGTTTGAAGCAGATGCACGTCACGCAACTTCTCCTACATTCTTTTTACCACATCCAAGACACTCCCAGTCATATGCCTCTGAAGGGCTTCCAGAAACCTATGAAACTCGTGCCTCTAGGTTGTTGACTTCCTGCAACTGGGCTGGGATGTGTCCTCTGTGGGCAGAATAGTAGAAAGATTGAACTCACTGGGTCTTGACATAATATCTCAGTCTCTAAATCCCTCTTAAAGGGACAGTTAGTGTTTACTCCAGATATGGACGCTCCCAATGCAATTGGTAAATCCTGGGAATCACTAGACATTCTCTCGAAGATTGAAGTGTGGGTGAGCACTGTTAATGCATATATGAAGCCTGTTCCGGTAGCTCCATAGTATGTGTGCCTATGTGATCACTGGCACTTCAGAGGATCAGAAATAGTGCTGAACCTGAAGGCATCTCACATGTGATGGTATTTGACAATGTGAGGAAGGAAACCTATTATTTCATATGTGTTTAGAAAGAAAGAAAGACAGTCAACCTCTGTAGTGTACAGACGGTAGTGCCTAATGACATTTTAAGGTGGTGTAAGAGGAGTTTGTGATTAGTTATTGAAGGCCACTCAAAGATTGTGAGGAGGCAAATTGCACACATGGCATAGGTCTTTTTCAGTAAATAGCATCTTCTGCTGTGAGGGATCACATTTGCTGCTGCTGAACCCCTACCTAGTAGGGATGTGCACATGCTTGTTTTGCTCTAACACTTCTACATATGAAGTCAGGCCTTGTAATTAAAAAAGGTCAAATGTATATTGATATTGTGTGTCAAGCTTCATTAGTAGGTTCTTGTTTTTTTTAATAGCTTACTACAACTGTTTGACGAGTTAATTTGCATGTTGAAAGTGTGTCTTGATATGATGGGGTGTTTTATTGCAGGAAGGAGCAGAGAGCCAGTGATCGAAACATACATACCCACAAATATTACCAGAATCTTAGAGCTATTTGATTGTAATTTAGTAAACCCGTTTTCCAAAACCAGAAGAGAATGAGTGACTACAAGGGAGCAAAGCTCAAAGTGCCCTGTGTGTGTGAGGGTGTTCCCCAAACTCCTGAAACAGTTCGATTCATGAATCACATCAGCACTCTGCATAAATCAATTATCTAGTGTGAGCAGCAATCCACCTTGACTGAAATACTTTTTGTGGGCACCCTGATCGACCTGACGACTGTACCTGCTGTGGTAATCCAGGAGGTCGAAGTTGGATCTAAGGTTGCACCTGCCATCTGAATCCTATCAGACTCATCTAACAGGCTGCAACTGCTGAAGACCAGAGCTGCCACCGAAGCCAACCGGACGTCATTAAGTTCCAGGCGGGGCAGCCACTGTGGCCCTCAAAATACAGAAACTGCCACCACAGAAACAGAACCACTGCATTTGTGCACTCTGCATCTCCCTCTCTGTGACTTTCCTGGTATTGCGAGGCCCCAAGTCACAAATGTCGTGTGATTTGCAGCGCCGGGCTCGATTTGGTTCTGCCGTGTCAATAATGTGCAACTCTGAGCCTTTCAGTTGTTTGGAACGCCAAAAGCCAGCACTCTGTTACAGTCCTCTGAGGCCATCTTAGATGCCCACCTCCGCTTGTAAAGCATTGCGTATCAGCGCTCTGAATACAAATAAACATGGAGTATACTTTAAAAGAAAAAAATTCACACGGCCATTCCGAGAGGGACACTGGCATGGAAAATGCATACACGAACCCAGCATGTATTTACCAGTGAGAATTACTCGTTCTGGCGATCATGTCCAGTTTTTAGATGCTTTCCAATGTCTCTGTGAGAATCTGAAAACATGGTGCACAATTCCATACTCTAATGGGTGCTGCCCTCCTGCTTTTTACTTAACTCTAATAAGAGATCTTTCACTGTAAAAATGTATTTTAGTGAAGCCGTTGTACAGGTTTAAATAAAAGCACTATGCTTCCCATTATTAATTAATAAATTATTTCTAAAGGAGGAAAAGCAAGTTAGTTCACGGTCGGTGCCTTTCTGGAGGCACACACAAATTCCTTCTGGTGCAAATGAGTTGGTGATGAAGTGAGTAAGACTGAGCAAGAGAGAGGGAGGCATGCTCCACACCAGCAATAAGTCATGCACTATGCAGTTCATATTTTCTGTAGAGTCCCGCCTATTTCTTTTGGAGGACCTAAATAAAACATGTTCAGAAAACGTTGCCTCAAGATGAAGGCAGTATTTAAAAGTAATCAGAAGATCGGAGAGAAGCACCCTCTGCCGAGGCCTGGTGTATTAACATGGGCCAAAGGGGTATTGTATTGTCTTTGGTGATTGTGATAGAGCTGGCTTCTTATGAAAGTGCGCACCTTTGCCTGTCATACCTAGTTACTGTCAAATTTTTATTCAAGTTTTGCTTGCTAAGCTGGTTCTGCTCGAGCAAACATTTTATTGCAGGTGATTATCCATTAGAGTTGTGTCTGAAAGTGAGTCAGTCACCTAATGACTTGTGACTGAGCAGTGCTTTATAATTGTATCTATCTCCTTCGTGTCAGTGGCGGGTCTTTATACATTTACTGAGCAGCTCGCGGTGGGCCTTTATGTCTACTGAGCAGCTCGTGGCGGGCCTTTATACGTTTACTGAGCAGCTCGCGGAGGGCCTTTATACGTTTACTTGGCAGCTCGCCAAGCAACAAAGAGCCCTTGCTCGTGCCACAGACGGCTCTGAAATGCAGATGGCGTGGCCTCGATGTGACAGGGCGGGGGTCTGAGGTCTGCGGCCCGTTCCTTGCACACAGCAACCCGCTGGCCCCGCAATGGGAGCTGTTAAGAGCTGTCAACCCCCCCAGGGAGCAGGGGCAGGAAGCGCTCACTCTTTATGACCCTGAACGGGGACTGTTTTTCCAGCACTTCTCATGTCCCACTTGAGTCACTTCACAATGCGGAGTGTGATAATAAAACAAGCAAATGCAGCGCGGCCGTGAAACTGACATGGCCGCGCGGCGTGAAAGTCAGATGGCAGCTGTGCACGTTGTACGTGCTTGTGCGCGTGACAGCAAGCTGTTGGCCGGCAAATGAAGCACTTTTAAAAGCCAACTACTAAATGTCTCGCCAGATCAGCGCATTGGCTGGCCCTAGCGACACCTAAAAACAGTCAGGATAATGGATTCCCTTTATTGACTTCTGTGGAAGCAGAAGCAATTTCAGCAGGGGTCAGAAAAAATGAAGCCCTTTTTTGCTTCAAACATCGGGAGACAGAGTCTATTGGCATATATGCTATTGGCTTTGTCAAGGTTTTTTTCAGACATGGTGCACTATTATGGCGTACGTATCGACCAGGTAATGGCAGCCGCGGCCGGTAGTGGGAGTACCTGCCGGGCAGTGAAGTGGGGAGGGGGAGGGGCAGGGTGGGGGGTAGTAATGTATGGATTACGGACCTTAACAGGTAGGTAAACATATAAATAAATAAAACAAATTTCGTTGCGCGCACTGCATCGCATTTGGTGATGCAGTGCGCGCAACGAAATTCGTTTTATTTATTTATATGTTTACTTACCTGTTTGGGTCCGTAATACATACATTACTACCCACACCCTGCCCCTCCCCCTTCTCACATTACCGCCCGGCAGGTACTCCCACTACCGGCCGGGGCTGGGTAATGGTGCTTATTTTTTCCCTTAAGACATGTTAAACAGCACGTAATGCTGCTATGCATTGTCTAAAAGAGAGCTGGCAAAAAAGCCTACCTGTTCAGGATTTTTCAGACTCTTTTTTGGTCTCACCTCTGTCAGTACATGATTAGTGCTTCTTTCACCTCCCAATCCCCGGTCCTGGTTGCTTATTCTCATCCCATCCCCATCTCTGTCCGTGTTGCTTATTTGTTTATAGTCCCAGCTTCCAGCATTTATATTCCCTGAGGACATAACAAAAGTAACCATTCCAAGTATCACTGATGGCAGCAGAATGCTACCTACAGTAAGTAACATTGGGGGATGGCAAAGCATTCAAAGAATGTTCCAGAAGAAGCAGGAGAGCATTTCGTAAACATATTTGCCAGTCTTCTCCCAAACTAATCTTACAATCACGTGAGCAGCAAAAATGTTGACATGTTTAGTTTGGACAGTAACGTCTTTATTAACTTAGACCGCTGCCGTTGACTACAAAGGCAAGGGCGGCTCCTCCACTATGATGGAGGCGCATCGGCCCACTGCTGAAATGCAGCAGACAGAAGAAAAATTTAATTACAATAAAACTATTTTATTGTCATTTTATTTTTTTTCTTCCAGTCTGCAGAGTCTAAGGCTGGGCCATTCTGCAGCGTCAAACAGCAGGGGGAGGAGGAGGTAGGAGCATAGAAAGTGTGCATGTCGGTTTGGCCGGCCGTCCATAGCCCGTCAAACCGACATGCGCACTTAAATATCTCCGGGCTGTTCCTTGTAGATATCCTAGTGCTCAGGCTCCCAGTCCTTGCTGGAATGCAAAACAGGCTGACTCTGCCCAATCCCAGAGCTTCTCTCATGCTGGGAGTATTAGCATGAGAGAACCCCTGGGATTACATGGGGTCTGGGAGCCTGTGCTCATGGGAATTGTGCTGGGACAGGAGCAGCAAGGCACGGAAGCAGTAGATCGCAGCTGACAGTAGGAAAGGTAAGTTTATATTTTATTATTATCTTTATTTTACTGCCCCCCCTCCCCATCTTGGATTGGCAGCAGCTGCTACTGTACACAGGATCTAACCTATGATTTCTTTGCAAATTTCAAATGTTGCTTATTACCCTCCCACCCTGTCTGTGTAGCTTATGCTCCTCCCATCTCCCACCCTATATGTATTGTAATTGCATTTATATAGCGCTTACTACCCCTGATAATGCGTTGAAGCGCTTTTTCGGCGAGTAGCATGTCACTCCGGGACCCATAGAGGATTAGTGTTGAATTAGTATAGTGAAACATGCAAGTACATTTTAAGTGGTGGATAGGTCAGTCAGTTATTTGGATTTGGAATGATAGCAGAAGGATAGAGGAGGAAAAAGGTTTGTATTTATATAGCGCTTGTTACCCCTGATGGGGTGTTGAGGCACGCTATTCAGGAAGCCCATAAAGGATTAGTGGTGAATTCATATGGTGAAATATGGAGTAATTTCAGTGGTGGATATTAGTCAGTTATTTGGAGTGAGAAGGATAGCAGAGGGCTAAAAGGGGAAGAAAGGTATGCATTCATATATCACTTGTTACCCCTGATGGATGTTGAAACGCTTTTCTGGCGGGTAGCACCCCACTCCGGAACCCATAAAGGATTAGTGGTGAATTAGTATAGTTGAATATGAAATTTGAGAAGTGAACATGTTAGTCAGTTATTTGTGATTGAAAAGGAAAGTGGAGGGATAAAGGAGTGAAAGGTGTTTTTTTGTTTTGTTTGTTTTTAGCAGTAGGAGAAGGTTTTTGGATGAGTAAAAAGGAGTTTTGGAGGGGGGAGTCAGAGGGAAGAGTTTAGAAAGGTTTGTTTTAGGGGATTAGTATACCAGACGATGCAGGATAGATTTGACCTCCCCAGGGGAGGTTATTTATTACATGCAGCCTTGACGAGGGTGATACAGACACACTGGAGAGAAGGGCTTACGGAGCCTAAGACAACGATGGCTTGCCAATACACTATGATAGCAGCCGGGACGTTCAAAGCTGTCACGTGCCTCTATTCCAGAATGCTTCATGAAGGGCTAGCGCCCCTGGAGACACTAAAGGGAAAATGGGAGATAGACATAGGGAAAGATATCCCTGATGCTGCCTTGACGCAGATAGTGCGCAGGGCCTGGAAGAGTACAAGAAATGCTAGATTCTAGCTTGTGCACTTCTACATACTCCACAGAGCATACTTGACCTAGGTAGGATCCGTAAATATTTTAAGGTAGCTGAGGCTGCATGCTCTAGATGTGCGCGTACCGGAGTAGAATTAGATCATATGCTCTGGTCATGCCCAATGATGGGGCCTTACTGGGAGGAGGGGAGGGCCACACTAAATGAAATTACAGAAAGACAGCTGACGTTTGATATGGCCACTAGCGTGCTGCATTGGTTTCCCCACACATCCAAAAATAAGATAACGAGTAAATTTGTGGACATGGGCCTCATATTGGCAAAGTGGGAAATCACTAAGCATTGGAATGGTGACAGTAGGACCTAGCGGCAAGAGATGGAGGGGCGAGTTCATAAAGTGGGCAAACAGTGAAAGTATGTTACGATATCAGCAAGCGCGCAGGCTAAACAACGATAGAGCATTGGAAGCGGCAACAGCATGGGAGACATTGGTGCAGGCATTGCAGGATTCTGAGACACACAACGACTAGGTGGATCCCTCCATAACATAGGGGAAGCCCCGGGACATGACGGGCACATCAGGAAGGATACAATACAGTGACTCCTGAGCATGCTTCAGAGACAGGATTATTACTACCCTATGCGTCTGTGACCGAAGTTGGGGACGGGGGGTGGGGGGGGAACTGTTTATGAAGAAAGGGAGTTGAGGGTGAACAGTGAAGTAGATTTGTGGGGTTTTCTGGATGCAATGAATACGTGACGTTGATACATCGCCATGACCTGTGCCTTGTACGAGGGGGGATTTTCAGTTAATTTCAGGTTGCCACTGTCTTACTGACAGAAATGTATCTTTGAATGTATTGTACAGAAATTCAATAAAATATGTCTTAAAACATAAAAATAAAGAGAGAATCTTAATATATCTCCTTCTCGGCTCTACAGAAGGGTGTGGATGCTACTAGGGCATCCATAACCCCTTGCCACAGGGCGAGGTTAAGGAGGTAGGACTTGGATAGATTGACTCAAAAGCCATTCAAAGGCCTGAGCTCTGATTGTACTATGACAAGGGTCGAACTAGAGGAGGTCAGCATCATCAGCATGTCATCGGCAAAGAGGGAAATCTTGTGATTATCTGTGCCAAAGAGAATGCCTTGGATTAAAGGGTTGCATGCACCCTCACCGCAAAGGGCTCAATACTAAGAGAAACAATAAAGGAGAGAGGGAGCAGCTCTGTCTGGTGCCCCTTCCTAGGTGAATGGATTCCGAGCCCACTCCGTTTACCAAGACCCAGGCTTGTGGACATATTAGTTTTAGCTTATGGCCTCATTTGTGCACCAGGGCTGGCTTTAGTACTAGTGGCGCCCTGTGCCACAATGTTTGTTGGCCCTCCTTAATGACCACCTCTACCACTGATTCCCTAACTACCACCATTTAACAGTGACCCTCAAATCTCCATAACCACTCTCTCTCAGATTTATTTAGTTTTATAGTGCTACTCATACTAGTGTAAGGTGTCAGAGCACTTTACATCACACACACATTACACAAAGACAATCATGCACGTATAAATCAGTGTATAGGAAATGTTACATAAAAAAGAGGACTACAAGGATGTAGGAGTCACAGCTCATCCATACTAGTAGGCAGTATAGTTTGAGTCCTTGGTCAGGAAAAGCATACATTCCGAATTTTAAACGTAACGCCATTGTTAGGGGGTTGCTTTAATGATAAGAATTGGTTTCTTACCAAATGAACCCTTTTTGCAAGATTAGGATATGAAAGGCTGGGAAAAAACAATATAGCTCTAATATATACCTTGCAGTTTTCGGGCAGCTCTTTGATGACAGTTAATAGAAAACAGGTCTCATGCATACCCAAACAAACTTTTTCAATCTGTACAGCACCTGTTGTCCCTACAGCACATGCAGTATATTTTTTGTGTGCTACTTTTTATCTGAGGTGTAGAGGGTATCATCTGTATGTTGTAGTGTGAACATTTGGGCCATTAGCAGGGCCACTGGAATTATGCGGCAATGGAGGGCAATGTATACAGCAGGGTTGAGTAAATTATGCGGCATGAAAAGGCAAATAATTGCGGCATAATGCAGCACACTTTGTGATGGAATTATTTGATTAATTAGTCATTTTACACTTGTTAACACTGTCTGGGCATTTGTTGAACCTCATTGGTACCAGCTTAACATCCAGTTATAGCAATAAGCAACAGATAAGTAACCAGTCAACCTTTGCAATGGACCAGGCATCCACTCAGTGCGAACATGTGTCACTGCAATTTTAGTAACTTTTGAACCGTTAGAGCCAGAAATCTTTTTGGGGTTATAATATGCAGAAAATTATGAATTATGTGGCAAATGTGGCAAATCTAAAATCATGCAAAAAATACAGAGGCCGCACAATCACACAGTTCTGTGGCTCTGACCTTAAGTGCTTTCTGCTAGCTACGGAAGTAGCTTCCAAACAGTGCTCGGGATGTACTTCTAGAGAGGGATTATGAGAAAGTAAGAGTGGCAAAGCCTGAGAGACCATAAGTACTGGCATTAGTTGCTGTGCTGATAGGGGTGCAGGGGAGGCAGAGTTCGGATCTCTCCAGTTATTACAGTACTCTATAAACAGTGGACCTCACCATGACTAGAGCAACATTTTGGTCAGTGCTTAATTTGAGCTGGTGGTTTCCGGTGCTTGGCACCAGCCCTAAATTTTAACACCGGCACTTATGATAGTCTTCCACAAGGTGGCACTCTTTGTCTAAATTAGAGATGAACACAACAAAAAATGTTTATTAATTCAATATACATTAACATTGACTGATACTTTCTGCTCAAGCCATTCTTAAAGCTTTAGGACACTCAAATAGTCTGAATTGTTACACTTGTACGGTGTGATGGTTAGTAGTTGTGTTGGTTCTGTCATTGGTGGTGCAGGCTTGGGCAATGGGTGAAGTGGCCTCCTGAGGAGGGCCCTGGCACTTATTTCTTTTACAAATTAGGCATTGCTTCTGGTGGTTAACCCCTTCCCTGCTGCGCACATTCCCCTACTGTGCTGGGGGGCGGGGCGCGCACAGCGCCCCCATGCTCATGACGAGCTCAGCTCGTCATGCAGTACAGTGCTCCTGTGCTCATGACGAGCTCAGCTCGTCACGGCCGCACCCGCTTCTTTAGAACGTTCCCACAGCAGGGGAATTAGCCCAGCGTGTGAGCGTTCTAAAGGCCATGACGAGCTCAGCTCATCATGAGCACAGGAGCACTGTAGCTCGTGACGAGCTCAGCTCGTCATGAACATGCAAGAGGTTAAGCTTTCCATTTATCTTGCCATGTTGCCTGACTTCTGTGTGTGCAGAGTCTTTAGTTTCCACTTAAGTGGTTGTGGGTGGTGAGAATGTTACCTGTGAATGACTAGGCAATCTTCAGTGCTATCCCTTTCTTCTGCCTTTTAAGCCCGCTCCTCATAAATATATTTTAACATTATGCACCAGCGTGATTGTTGAGAAATTTAAAGCTCACACCCCACAATCTTACTGACCCAGCTACACCCTTGTCTGTACTGTCATATAATTAAATAGGAAAGTAAGCTGGAGACTCCACTTCCAGGAGATCTAAATCAAGAGAAGAGTGACATGATTAACCATCATGTAGCTCATGACCGCGTATCTGCAGATGTGTTGTCCCTTCAGTATTGTGACTAAGCCAAGGTCTGTTGGGCCTTTAGGGCAATCAGGCAGTGCCCAATGGACTGGTCTGACAGGTCAGTGTGTGGGCCAGTATTTTGTCTGATGTGGGTCTGTTTTATGCTCTGCTGGGCAAGTTTTTACTATTGATTTCCCTGATATTAAAACAAACATTGCCTAAGCGTGCTAAAATCCATGCAGCCTTTCCATACATTGGAAAATCCTTATATTCGCAAGTTCAAAACTGCCCTAATTTGCAATCATGGGTCACATTTTTAGCTGTCTAATTCACTAACGGGGGCCACTTTTACTTTATTGCTCAGGCCTATATTCTATTCCAGTCGGAGGCTTGACTAAGTTCACTGCAGCACTGGCGTAACGAAAAGTGAGGGGGCCTTCCTGCATGGTACTTAAAGGGGCCCCCTCTGGGCTCAATCAGGAGCTCTTGGGACAGAGTGCAGTGCCGAGGGGGCCCGTTGGAGCTAGCCCCCCCCCCCCCGCACCGCATGGGCTGCGGGGGCCTGTGTTACGCCCCTGCACTGCAGAATTGCTGGAAAGAGGAGTGACGAGGGAAAACAAGAGTACAACTACATTTTGGTTAGAGAGGGTATTCGGAAACCCTTCAAGACATTTAGGCGAAAGCAGCCAGCACCTATAGCCACCCCCCTGCTGGAGTCTAAAAAGAGGATAGTCTAGATCAGGGGTTTTCAAACTGTGGGGCAGGCCCCCCTAGGGGGGGCCTCAAGTGATCAGGGAGGGCAGATGTGGGGTAGGGGAGCCAGGCTCTGTCCAAAAGAAGTATCATGCTGATTACTTCCTTGTTTTCTGCTGAGAAAAATGAGTGGCAGTAAGCCGCTCAGTAAATCGTCATCACTAACATCTTTTGCCATTTATATTCTGGGGGGGAAAGTGTCAAAACAGAGGTGACTCCAATTCCCCCAACACTATTGCTCATAATCACACTGTGGTTACTTTTACAGTTAGTAAGGCCTGCCTGACCAGAACAGTAAATTTGGCAATCATGCATTTGATTCAGTTTTTAGAATGGTACTAGAACTTAACTGCAGTGTTTCAATAAGTCTATACCTATTTAAACATTGCCAATTTAATAGAATAATTGTGATTTTTTTTTTTAAAGGTGGCCAGATGTTTATTTCTTTTGCCACTGGGGGTAGTGCGTCACTAAAAAGTTTGAAGACTACTGGTCTAGAGTCTGTTTCTTCTGGGATGATTAACGACTGGAAGTTCTGCTGAGATGGAAAATTAATAAAGGCCAATGATATCTGGCAAAAGCTATTGTTAATTCTATTCTAGCAGCATTTTGTGCGGCATTCCTTACTGGCCACTGTGGACACCACAGCATTCTGCACAGGATGAGGTCACCCGCACACATTCACTCAGGAGCTCTCTCAGCTGGACATGCCTAAACGCTTACTGGGAAACCACAGAAGATGCTGGAGGTCCACAAAAGCAATAACCTCTGCGCTGGTGTGACTTTTTAACGCATCCTTAGTTGTGTAGATGAGAAACTGGCTTAGTGTGGTGGAGGTTGGCGTTGTTCAGACAACAGCAGTTCGGTGATAAGTGGAAATGCGACAACACTGCAATCAGCTTCAAACTAAGTTACCTTTTAGAATGATGTACCATTCAGACTACAGGGGCAACCCCTAGATGAGTAAAAATAAAGACAATGGGAGCTGCAAACAAACGAAGAAGCATTGGCAAAGACAATAAGTCTCGCAGTTTGGCTGGCAATACAGACCTACTGGTTTTGCTAGTGCTTTTTCACTGACGCTGTTTAGCATCCACATTAAAAAAATAGAAGCTTTTTGTCGATGTTAGCACAAAGAAACAAGCATTTACAATGCAATGGTCTCGGCATTATTAAAGGTAGAGCTATTGGCATTGCTCATGACTTTTTTTTTTATCATAAAAAATGGCATTGTGATTTACATTGCCAATAGCGTAATTGTTAAATAAATGGCATTGTCATTTACAATGCCAATAGCTTATTCGCTCACAAATGCATGATCTATTGCATTTACACCCACACAGAGCCACCCACACACACATACAGAGCCACCCACACAGTCATTCACATAGAGCCACCCACACACACACAGCCACTTACACAGAGCCACCCTCACACAGACAGAGCCACTAAACATAGAACCACCTACAAAAAAAGCTATCCACACACACACAGAGCTACACAGTGCTGGCTGGTGACATTTGAAAGTATTGGGGCATAAAAGATCGAGTGAGCGCCTGGTGGCAAGGGAGCATTGTGAGCACACCATCATAAAGGGATTTTGGGGGTGGGTTCTGTCCGTGCCAACCTCTCGCGGGAAACTCTGCTGCATCACCCCTCCATGCCCACCCTGCACCCAGGACGACGGGCCGCCTGGGCAACTGTGCTCGCACGACCCCTCCGTGCCAACCACTCCTCCAGGAAGAGGGATTACATGCAAAGAGGAGATGGTATGGGAACGGTGCCCCCCAGTTCTAACTCCCAAGCAAGCTCCTTCACCCCGGAAGAAACAGGGTGCACAAGGGCAACTGTGCTTGCATTACTCCTCCATGCCAACCTCTCACCAGGAAGCCTGTGCTTGCATTACTCCTCCATGCCAACCTCTCACCAGGAAGCCTGTGCTTGCATTACTCCTCCATGCCAACCTCTCACCAGGAAGATGGGCACCTGGGCAACTGCTGGCCTCACCCCCACCGTGCCTACCAATCTCCAGGAAGACGGATTACCGATGTAGAGGAGATAGTATGGAAACGGTGCCCCCTAATTCCCACTCCCAACCAAGCTCCTTTACCCAGGAAGAGGGGCGCATGGGGAACTGTGCTTTCATTAATCCTCCATGCCAACCTCTCACCCGAGAAGACTGCTTGCATTACTCCTTCATGCCAATCTATCACCCAGGAAGGTGGGCACCTGGGCAACTGTGCTTGCATTACTCCTCCATGCCACGCTCTCGCACAGGGAGACACCTGGAGAACTGTTGTTGACTTTACCTCTTAATTGCAACCTCTCACCCTGGCAGAGCGGCGCGCGGGCTTCACTGTCAACCTCACCTAAAGGACAATGAAAGCCCAGAGTTCTCCCCATGGCACCCTGGCATCAAGAGACGTGGACACGAGCAGCCAGCCCTCGTTTCAAAAGCACTTTGTTTTCCCTTGTACTAAGAGCTCGGCTCACATCTGTTACGCCAAAATGTGTCTGTGTCTGTTTAGAAGTATGCTGATGCCACAGAACTAATGTCAGTAGTTCCTGAGTGGAAAGGAAGCCATACCCGCCCTCCCACGTGAGAGGCCACTAGAGAAATGTATGCTGGGGGCGTGGACCGGCTTGTGCTCTGGAGCAGGTCTGGGTCACTGTAACCATGTTGTGCAGATAGGTGCATTGGCAACATGTGAACGCATATACACGCTCACGTGCGCACACACACTTCACCTACCCACCAAAGAGCCACCTGGGTGCCCTCCTGAGGCCAGAAAAGCCTGTAAAGAAACAGTGGCTTATTTACAAGCCCTGTGCGCCGCCCATAACTCACTATTCCCCCATATTAAAAGTGAGGCACCGACAGCGCAAAGGGCTTATAAATAAGCCTCACAATCCGTGGTGTCCAGTTTCCACTGATCACATCGAATTGAGGTCGCACTTTTCTAACTGGCAGGGAGCTTGAACCACATACCTCGTGACACACACTCGCACCTTCAATGTTGTGCAGAATACGCCCCTGGCCCAGGATGTTATTTGGAGTAGTACACTTGCTACAACACATCCCTTTCACTGTTTGGAACCACCTCTGGTAGCTGTGCAGGCCGGGCATCAACGCAGAAGATAACGACCAGGCCAAAATTGGCATCAGTTAGACTACACAGCCTTCCCGTGCCCCTTTGTGAGTCTCTCCCTGTTCACTCTGATATGTTTGCTGGGGTTCTTGAAGCACACAGCACTTGTATAATGACAGGCACAGACATGGCGGGGGGCCGCAGAAGACTATGTAAACACCTTTGCTACTCTTCTGGTGCAAGGTGCCTGGTGCAAACGAGGCATGTGTAACGCTACTGATTGGATTTTATAAAATATTTATGGTAATTGCATTGATTTTACCATACATGAATGGGTGTGCCCCTGTACACCTCAAAAACCACGCCTTCAGCAAGGTTAACTACAGACACAGATGACTTGGAGAAACACTTTTTTTCCAAAGCTGCTAATTCCATTCTCTTTCAAACACCTAATATATGCAGAATATTTAAGTCACGGGACACACGCATGAGAATAAAATACAAATAGCAGGCAATGTATTCACCATATACTGGTGTTCAACCTATTAAGGCGTTGAAACAGCCCATATAGCTCCTAGAAGAGGAACGGTGCATATAATGATTTTGGACGCCTACCGACCCCATGCTCGAGCCTAGTTTAAGAGACACTTTGTCTTTCTATAGCATTGTGATGTTCTGAGAGCCACTGTATGGCCTTCGCATGCTGCAGGGTGGCGGATTTCTTTTCTCATTGCTTGTCCCAGGCCCTGGGAACATACCCCCTGCCCCGTTTCTACTCTCTTCTCACCGACCTTTTCTCAGTTCTCACCTTCACCCAACAAGTGACATTAGAAATGTTTCAAACAAAAAGTGAAGAGTCTTTTTTTCGGGTGGCACCCTGGTATATTTGCAGAAGCTTTTCATTTTTTCCCCACATTTCTGTTAGTGTATCGTAATAACAAGATTTTAAAACACACACGAAGACAGAGGTTCTAATAAAAACAAAGTATTTATTGTAATTATTTGATATCTACTGTAAATACGTGAATTATTAACACTCGGACGTACACTTTTAATTTATTGATGTTGTAAATATCTGTAAATAAGGTTCCTGCTGTTTCTTTCCCCTCAGTCATTTTCATTTCAAACGCATTCATGGTAGACCACTGCAGAGAAAGTGAGGCCACCACTTGTGTGTCGGGGCTGATTCTAGTGTGTGTTCAGCCCCCACAACCCAACAGTTAAATCACTGCAGAAAGAACTCTGACGAGCAGCGCCACCAGCAGCTGTGTACGGCCCGGTCAAAGGCCCCCGTCCATCTGGAACTACGAAACAGCAACGCGACAAGGGATGTGAAAAAAAGTGGGTGCTCCTTTTTGAGTGTTTGAAATGGGTCCTTCTTGTGTTGTTCTTTGTGCTGAGGGCTAAGCATTTTTCCAGACACTGAAAGTAATCACCAGGCTCCCCTTGTGCCAACCTCCTCTCACAAAGTTTCTCTGAGCGTCGAAAGATCACTGCCAACGGGGTTTGGTGGACACCAACACAGACCGAGGAGGGAGACTGCGTACCTGTGATCCTCTGCGTGTCTACTGTCTGGGCCGGGCTGCCTCCGCCTAACTCCCCGGCCATATGCAGTAATTGTTTTCATGAGGGGCGAGGACTCGGTGACTTCTTGGGGCGGCGGTCGTTGCGAAATGACTTAAAGAAAAGCACCGCCGTTTTCCGATTCGGGGGCGTGTTTTTTGCGCTCTGAGTGACAGATGATGTCACAGGGCTAAAGAACGCAAAAAATCATGCCCCCGAATCCGAAAAAGACGGAGCTTCTTTGGAGGGACGGCTCTCTCCTCCAATGGCTGGCCTCTGTTTAGGAAGCCAGCCAATGGAGGAGAGACAAAAAGAGAGGCGGGCTATAGCAGCCACTCTAAGAAACATTAATTCTCGGACTTCCGGTCTGCCTTCGGCAGACCGGATATTACCGAAACCTAAAAAAGGGAGATGTCATGTACGTATGTAGGCATGATGTGTGTCATGAAACTACAACAGCGCAGCATGACAATGGATGTGCATGGACACAGCATGAAATGCTGCCATTTAAGAAAATTTATGTTTATCATTCCAAGATAAAGGATGCTATTCTTGACGTGGGGAATGAAAAAAATTATTTGCACATACATCAAAGTGCATTTTGTAAAAGGAGCAATCCAACCGCTGTGCCTATCAAAAATAAAAAATAAACACAACAGGAAAAGTGCAGGAGCCATGGCGGAGTGGATGAAGAACAAATTCAATACAGAAGGAGGAGCAACAGAGGAGATCGAGGTTACGGGAAGTAAAAATAAATAAGAAACGCAAAAAAAAGTGGGCAAATAGGGGTGGGGTAAACAACGGATGAGCTGGAGGGAGGAGGGAGCCACAGAGAAGATGCAGAGGATGGGTATTTGAGGGATGAAGCAGAACACGAGAGAGAGCAAGAAAATACATGCAATCTCAGGGAGTGCTAAATAAAAAAAAAAGTTCCCTGGAGGTCTGAAGTGGAAGGATGCAAGTCATCCAATCAAAAGAGTGGTAAAGAAGTAACGCTCTAGACTAGAGTGTAACAAACAAAAAAACGAAAATACAGGGGAGGCAGGAGGCGTGGCCGGGAGTCGGGAGTCATCTCGGCTCCCGGTCCACGCGCTTTAGCTGGGCAATTTTCGGCGGCCCCCTGGAGGCGGAATCATCGGTAAAAGAACCTACCGGCGTCGGATGTTGTGAGGCTCCGGTGGGATGTATTTTGCTCTCTCGGGAGCGTCTGCACTGGCCTTACTCTGATGCGAAGTACGGGAAGAAAATCCAGCGAGGGTTAAGATGGCGGCCGGAGTCCACCCTTCGATGAGAGACGGCTTGACCCCTCTGATCAGCGTGGCCTCCACAGACGCTTGGAACACACCGGCACCTTGAGGAACGCAGCGGTGAGCCCCGCAAAGCGTGCTCGGGGTTTCTGGAGGCAGTGGTCTCTGCGGCGCTGTGCTTTCTCATTGCCTGACCTCAACAATCCAGCGAGGGACAAGATGGCGGCCGGAGCCCGTCCGTGATGAGACAGCCCGATCCCTCTGAGTAACATCGCTGCTACTGACACTCCTGAACCTTGAGGATCCAAGAGGTGAGCCCTGTGAAGCGCGCTCGGGGTCCCTGGAGGCGGTGGAGTCTGCGGCGCTTTACATCCTTAAATGCCTGACTTTAACATGGCGCCCAAAATTTGCACTCAAATGCGCCTGGAACTGAAGCTCCGTGTCCACCCTGCTCTCCAGGCTACAGAAGGGATTATTTGCAGCACCACACTCCAGAATGGAGAGCGTGTTCCAGCGCCGGAATTTGGTGGGAGGTGCATGGGCATAATATCAATGCCCTAACTCGTGTAGCTGGCCCTAAAATTTGAATTTTTGGTTGCAAACACCGGTGAGCAAGATAGCGACTGCCCCCGAACTAAATTTTAATCTGTGACTTTGCCAGCGACTGGTTGCTGAACCTTTACAAGCACCCTTACAAGCAGACCTGTGGTCTTTCTCCCCTGACCCTCTGGTCTCCGGATTGATCTCCTCTGCCCCAGCTCCTCATGAACGATGAGGCTGCGACTGTGCTGCGGTCTGCCCTTCTCCCCCTGGACCTGCTGGCTATGTCGGCCCTCTTCCTGGACTTTCGGACTTGGACCTTTGTGCTCCCCGCCATTTTCTCTGTATGTCTCGCCTCTTCTTTTACCTTCCTCCTCCGCCTTTTTAGCGATCTCTGACCTCCCCCTCTGTCCTTTCGACTTTCCTATTGTCTCTCCTGTTGCCTCTGACACACTCCTCACTGTCTTATTCACCACTATCTGCTTCCCTCTCTCGTTTATCCCATGTGCCTTCCCTTCTCTGTGACTCTTAGAGTATATTCAGTCCTATCCCTGTAAAAGATTAATGGTATCTGCTTTAGACCTTGCACCATATACCATTCCTATGTGACTCTTAGAGCTTATCCAGTCATATCCCCTCCCTATGTATATAGAGCTAACTCTAATCACTAGTGTATGCAGTAGACCTTTGACCGATTGCAATAATGCTAAGCTTTGGTATTCGCTGAAGTCCTTACACCATATACCACCCCTATGCGTCTCCTAGAGTTTAACCAGTCATATCCCTTCCTATGTGTATGTAGTTGACTCTTATCACTAGTGTTTGCAGTGGACCTTTGTACTCTCTACCACCCCTACGTGACCCTTAGAATGTTTCCAGTCATATCCCTCCTGGGTAGATAGAAGATAACTCTAATGACTAATATCCTATGTGATTCTTAGATTGTATCCATGTGTATCCCCTCCCTGTGTTTAGAGTTATAGCTGTAACGACTAGTCGCCTGTGTGACTGTTGGAATATAGCCAGGTATATCCCTTCCCCCGTGTGAAGAGAACCCTATTCACTAGAACAAAAAGAAGCGTGTTCTTGAAATGTGTAACGTAACTGATTCTATGTAAAGTGCCTTGATAACATGTAACGGAACTGGTGCTATGTAAAGCGCTTGGATAACCTAATCGGTTCAAGTTCCTGAAATGTGTAACGTAACTGATTCTATGTAAACTGCTGTGATAACATGTAACGGAACTGGTGCTATGTAAAGCGCTCTGATAACCTAATCGGTTCAAGTTCGCGCTATAGAAAACTCTAAAAATAAAAATAAAATAAATAAATAAAATTAGAAGCAAACAAACCAGACTGATAAGAAAGCCAGCACATAATAGGCAACGAGCTGGCCCAAAGCCTACTTTAAGTATTGGGATTGTCCATAAGAGATCTTTGACAAAATACATTTACAAGCTGCCTGTAGGGGAGTTCCAAAAAATGTCATAAAAGGAAAAAATCTCCTGAAACGCACAGGCACCTACTGACTCACAACAGCAAGGGTGACAATTAACGCAGCCCAAATCTCATAATAAATTGTCCCTCATACCCAGGTCAACATTGGTGATTAATTAATACTCGAAGGTTGCAAAGATAAGTTCCACATAGACGGACAGGGTTATGTGATTCAGAATAGGGTTTCTTTACGCTGCTCAACTCATAGTCCTATCAAAGAGCTAATAGAACGGATTCATACGACTGAAATGCTGAAAGCCATGGGCAGATTAATGAATTTATTGACAGGCCAGCAGCTGTCAACTGCTACATCAAAAAACAGCATATTAGGTAAGTTTAACATCAAAGGCCAATCTTCCCTTGCTTTTTTTCGCAATATTCCTTTATATTGACAAAATTAAAATCACACATAGCATTGGGATTTAGGTATATATATAATCTGTTCCTTGGGAATCTGTATGCCACGAAACCTAAATAAAAGTTCTACGCCCCTTGAGATAGGTCACAATTTCCTGCCCTCTAAACGAAGTTTCGTGGCAAACATGCGATGTCACCTAGGCAACAAACGCGCGTTTCATTTCCTCAAATATTTTGTCTGATCGTTTGACATTCTTACCTCGGTCTCTCAGGCCGCTGCCTTTCAACCTTCCAGAACCTTCTCCAAATGATCCCATTTCCTTCCTGTGAGTTTGAATGCACCGACGAGCTCTAATCAGGGGGTCAAAAGCCTCCTGTCAGGAACAGGAAGGTGGGACAGCTGTTATTTCCTTTGAACGTAAATTATATCCGGAAAAGGGCATCGGAGAAGGTGTCATGGAAGACAGGTCCAAGCTGCTGCTGTGTCAGGAGTAAAAAGACTGCGCCGCGACTGATGCAGAGCTAAGGGCTAGCCTAGGTTATGTTGTCATATGATGTAATGTTATTCTGCAGTTGGTGGTATGAACAATATTTGCAATGTCCATTGCTTCTTGGCTTTGAGGGGGTTTTCTGTGTTGCAGTGTCTGCTACCGACCAAGCAGTGCGGCAAACTGATTGTGTCACAGT
This sequence comes from Lissotriton vulgaris, assembly GCF_964263255.1. Taxonomy (NCBI): domain Eukaryota; kingdom Metazoa; phylum Chordata; class Amphibia; order Caudata; family Salamandridae; genus Lissotriton; species Lissotriton vulgaris. The sequence continues at coordinate 1,299,634,511 of NC_141691.1, forward strand.
AACAAAAAAGCAGCTAAAGCCAATTGGAACAGAAAATAGAAATTATGCCTGAAAAACTCGAGGCCTGTGCAGTTCAAAACAGACAGAAAGACTTAAAGGCATGTTTACTCTTAAAAAAGGAGACCAAAGTCATGGGTGAGGCGGGAGGGGGATGAAGGTGGCAAGGGCGGTTAAAGACAAATATACATCTGATCCGCGGATCTGCCTACCCCTCTCATGGATTTGGCAAGGGAAGTGGTGCAGTGGCGGCTCCTACTTTATCGCGGAGGAGCATTGCACCCCCACCAGCAACTGCAAAAATTTGAAAATTAAAATGATAAACTAGGTTTATTATCGTTTTATTTTTCTTCCGGTGCGAGTCTATGGGGCAGGGCCTAATTGATGACGGGCACAAAGAGGCACTGCTGTCAGTGCGCATGTCGGTTTGGCCAGCCGTCTTAGGATGACCAAATCAACATGCGGGCTGACATCTTTAACCCAGGCCACATTGCCAGGTGGAGAGAACAGCAGGCACAAGCTCCCAGTCCTTGTTGGAGCAGAAAACCAGGCAGCTCCGGCCAATCTTCTCTCATGCTGGTAGAGAGAAGCGCTGGGATTGGCTGCAGGGGAGTGTGTGACCCTCAGCCTGTGCGCAGCAGTCAACTGAAGAATGGTGATTGGCGAGCAGCAGGTGAGTTCTATTTTTTGTTTTTATTTTTTGTACCCTCGGGTTGCCTCACCACTTCACCTGATACCAGCCGCCACTGAAGTGGTGTTGGCCAGGTCCATGGACTCAATACTGGCAGCTCCCATGCATAGCACCCGCAGGCCTATCACCCCTGAAGTCACCCCCAATCAACCCCAAAACGACACGCACCTTCCCCCCACCCCCGGCACCTCAGACACTCACCCACCTAATGTAGCTACCTTGCACTCCACAGCGACAGACATAGATCCTTCAGCCGCACATTCCAGCGGCACCCCCTTCCCCCCCTACAACCTCACCTTGTCATCCTCTCATACCACTCCCATCCCTGACACCACAGCCTCAAGCCACATTCATTCTAACCTACCCCAGCCTCGAAACGCCATGCACCTCTCCTTTACTCCCGACACCCTAGTCACTCACCCACTTACCGTATCTACCTCACTCCCGTCGAGCACAGACATAGATCACTCCCCCGCCTACACCAACCACCTCACCCCTTCCCATCACACACCAGCCCTCACCCACTTTCCCACCCCTAATACCACAGCTCCCACCCAAAACGACATGCACCACCCCCTTACTCCCGGCATCTTAGTCACTCACCCACCTACCGTAGTTACCCCTCATCCCTCAAACACAGACCTAGACCTCTCTCCCGCTTACAACAACCACCCCACCCCTTCCCCCTACTCAACAGCCCTCATCCACGTCCCTCTCATCCCCGTTCCTCTCACCCCTGATACCACAACTCACACCCACAACCCGCCTAACATAGATCAACATCAGACCGTCACACACAAAGGCAAACCCCACTATTTATCCCCCCCCATTCTCAGCCCCCACTTCCTCCCATTAACTAAGCACACAGAACACACCACCTCCATCAACTCAACTCCACCCTCTCAAAAAAGAACCATCTACAATCCCGCTACCCTCCCCAGTCTCACCCCCCACTACCCAACCTCCACCACTAATAAATGCCCATCCTCCACCTTGCACTCTACGCCTACCACCAATACTCTCATCCACGCCACCAACCTCTCCCCTATGTCATCCACGCCCGACCCTCCCATCCCCACCTCCAACACATTTCCCACAATAGACCACATTACGGCCTCCCTCCTCCAGCTCAAAGAAGACATGTACATCATCAAACAACTACTCTGTCTATCACACTCCAATCACCCCTCACCCAACACCCTCCACCAGATCAAACAAGACATTCACAGCATCAAACAAATACTCAGCACACACCCCAGACACCACTCACGCGCCTCCACCTTCACCTCCCCTCCCAAATGGTCCTCCAACCGGGCGGCGAACTCTCGCACTCGACTCCCACCGCATTGGACCTCAATCCCTGTTCACAATCGCGAAAATCGCCCCCACCGCTCCTGCAACCCTCTCTCAGACCTAGACACAACCACACTCCTCCGCTCCTATGACTCAGGTCCCCATAGCATCACACCCGACACTCTCACTGCCATTCCCACGATTCACTCCAATCCCCTTAGACCCCCCACACTGAACAACAGAATCGCTATCCATAGTAACCTGAGTAATGTCCCCCTCGCTCTAGAACACCCTTCTGCCATCGACACACCCCGTCTCAAATGCACTCTGCTCAACTGCAGATCAGCCGCTAGACACTCCGCCGCCATTGCCGATCTCATCCTAAAATTGGATCTTGACTTAATCATCATTACTGAAACATGGCTAACAGAAGCTTCTACACCTATAATGGACATTCTGGTTCCCCCCAACTACCACATCACTAGACTTGATAGGTCTGGCAATAAAAAAGGTGGCGGAATCGCATGTATATACAGGAGCAACCTCTCTGTCTTGAAAGTAACTTCCCCTTCCATACCCTCCCCTACGTCTTGTGAATACATCTGCCTCGATATTGTCAGTGAGGGCAAACAGATCTGCACTCTGCACGGCGTTTACCACCCACCCGGTGACAACCTTACCTTCTCCCAACAAATCATGGACATGATCTCAACCAACTCCGGGCGACAACTCACACAAATATACCTTGGTGACTTCAACCTCCGCTGGAACGATCACAATGATGCGGTGGTAAAAAGTCTGAAGAATTTCCTTAACGCCCTTGACCTCACCCAAATTTGCAACAGTCCAACACACGATAAAGGCTCTATCCTTGACCTTATCATCTCCAAAGAGGGCTCTATCCAACTCGAATCTATCCAACCCTGTGACTGGTCAGATCATCATATTGTCACATTCTTCATCAATGAAAAAGTTAAACTTAACCCTGCTCAATCCGCCAGGCCCAAAGTCTGGAAAAGAGACATGAAAAAGCTAAACTCAAACTCGCTGCCCCCCAACAGCTGCAACTCACTGCTTCCTCCTGCTGGCGTTAAGGACGTCCAATCCTTGACTGATCACTATCTTAACACTATGACCTCAATAATTAACGAAGTCGCACCCTTGCAGCTAAAAAAAGCCACCGCAAAAATCTCCAACCCCTGGTACAACGGGAGTCTCAATGACGATAGACGCGCAATGCGAATGGCAGAGCGCACCTGGAGATCAGCTCCCTCTGCACTGAACCTAAAAAACCTGAAGAAAAAGAGAAATGCCTACTTCAGGAAAATAAAACGATCAAAATCAGACTTCTTCAAGCGTCAGCTCGACCAAGCCAAAAATCGTCCGAGAAAGCTGTTTGAGCTTATCCGAACACAATCCAAAGAACAACCCCAACCTCTCAACACCATGCGCGAAGCTCCCTCCTGCGAAGACTTCGCCTCTTTCTTTAACCAAAAAACTGACAACATAAAGAATGATCTCCTCATGGACGCAAGCCTCTTCCCCAAACCCCACCGCATAGCACCCACCAAACCAAAAAACAATGCCTCCTGGTCAACCTTTGTCACCTACACAGAAGAAGAAATTGGCAAACTGCTCAGCACTCTGAAACCATCCAATCACCTCACGGACCCCCTTCCTGCTAACGCTGTCAAAATTCTTACCCCGTCGCTCCTTCCACTCTGGACCAAAATCATTAACAGCTCACTTCAACAAGGGATCATTCCCGACTCCCTCAAAGTCGGACAAGTCACACCTTTGCTAAAGAAACCTACAGCCGACCCCTCTGACCTAAACAACTACCGTCCCATTACCAACATTCCGACTCTTGCCAAACTGCTGGAAAAATGCGCACAAATACAATTGACTAAACACATTACTCAGTTTGATCTCCTCAACTCTCATCAATCAGGCTTCCGAGCAAATCACAGTACTGAAACTGCTATGACTCACATAATCGACGACGCCCTCCAAATCCTAGATCATAACGACACCTGCCTCCTCATCCTCCTTGATCTCTCCTCCGCATTTGACACCGTCAAACATGAGAGCTTACTCGAACTATTAAACACAAGAATGGGCCTATCTGGAACTGTGCTCAAATGGTTTACGTCCTTTCTGCATAACAGGTCGCAGAAATTCAAGAGCAACAACTTGATGTCCGCGCCAAGACCTGTATCGCTAGGCGTACCACAAGGATCCTCCCTATCCCCAACTTTGTTCAACTTAGTTATGGAACCTCTAACCACTTTGCTGCAAGAATCCAATGTACACTTCCACATGTATGCTGATGACACCCAACTTTATCTCAAACTACAATCACCCAAAGACATCACGCTCTTGAACTCAACGATCAGAAGCACTCAATCTTGGCTGGCCGCTAATCATCTCAAACTCAATGCCCTTAAAACAGAGTTCCTTCTGATCTCACCACCCGCGAAGATCACTACCGCACAAATGTGGCTTAAAGACCTCACAGCACTTAATGTTCAACCCACCATTGTGGACTCAGCAAAATCTTTGGGCATAACACTTGACACCAATCTCAGCATGCAGGATCACATCAACAAAGCAACTAAGGGAGCGAACTACCAAATCAACACCCTTAGGAAACTTAAACCTTTCCTTCCAGCCAAAGACTTCCAAACTGCGGTACATTCACTAGTCATACCTCGAATAGAATACGGCAGCACCGCACTCTGTGGTCTCCCCCGAGCTACTACGGCACCCTTAAGAGCCTCTTTAAACGCCGCAGCGAGACTTATCACTGGATCAAAAAAACACTCACACATTTCCCCTGACTTCAAATCCCTGAACTGGCTGCCGTTTGAAGCCAGAATACACCTGAAAATCGCTTGTTTGACACACAAGGCTATCCACCTGAGCTCACCTAGATACCTCGCACAGAAGCTGACGATTTCTGGAGGCACCAGAAACACTAGAGGTACAAACAATCTTTTGCTAAAGCCTAAAAGATTCCGCAAGGAAAAAACCTATAAACGCTCCTTCTCGGGAATGGCTCCCAGGATTTGGAATTCGCTTCCCCCTGAAACCAGGCTGATCACATCCTTCATACTTTTCAAGAAAGAAGTAAAAGCGATCCTCATGGCTAAATACACTTGAACCACTACTGGAGATAAAACTACAAAGACTCGTTACTCATCTGTACTATTTGTTCGAACCCTTTGTATTTTTATTTTGACTCTGAATTTGATTTACTTCACTGTTTTATGATATAACTTCAATGTACTTCTAACATGATTGTTGTATCTGCGTATACATGCTCCCCTTCTCTGTAAAGCGCTCTGATATCTGCGAAGATCTTGTTCGCGCTATATAAAACTTTCAAAAATAAAAAAAAATAAAACAAGTAACAGTATTATCCACATTTAATCAGACAGGATACACAAAGACAATGAGATCAAGGGTTTGCCAAAGAGAAAAAAATATCTTTTTAAATGTATCCTAAAAACTGTAACAGCATTGACTTGCCTGAAACCCCCCCCCCGATGTAGCACCATGAGTAAATGTTTTAGAGCACTCGTTAGTCATACAGAGATTAGACTTTGGCAAATGTTTTTAATTTTGCAGAAAACATTTGTCTTTTGCCCCTCGCATCGCTGTCATTCATTGGGCAGCTAGGTTTAAACTGTTTGCAAACAAGACCCTATCACTCCATCACTTCCAGACCTACATTGGCTTCTACTAGAGGCCAGAATCCAATTCAAGTTATTCTGCATTATCCACAAGGTCCTTCGTGATAATAATCCAAGTTACTGTGTGGAATGTTTGATCTTCTCTGGTGCTTCAAGAAGACTCCGAGACACATTGGTAAAAGAAGGGCCCAAGCTGACAACTTCCACTACAAGTGAACACTCTTTCTCAGGGGGAGATACTCTGGCTTAAAACTCTTACAACCCTGATATTAGCCAGTTAACCCCGTTCATTGTCTTCAAGAAATTATAATATTTATGACCTGGCAGTGAAAATAAATGTGTCCAAATAACGCGTGTCATTTTGAGTTAACTGCAGGGGCGTAGCTTGGTCAGTAAGATTGGGGGGAGTGAGGTTCTGATTTTACAACCCTCATGCTGGCACATAGTGTTACAATACATTATATGGGGGCAGGGTGCGCGCAAGAGGCCTAAGGTGCAGTGGAAAGGTAGAGGAATGCGGATTGGCAGGGGTACTAAGTGAGAGAAAACATACTATTTTGTGACATAACCAACATTTTTGAAGCCTTTCCAGACAGAAAGAGGGAGAGTGTGCATCAATTTTTGTCTGTGTGTGTAAAAATTCCTTGTGAAATCCAATAAACACCGCAGCCATACCCAAATGAAAGTACCTGTAACCAACTATTTAACACAAAATACATTTATTAAAGGTGTGAGTTACTGCACTAATGAACACCCTTTCAAACATTGATTACTACAGTGCGCAAGTCAAATTGCAGTTTATTAGTAAGGTTCAGCAAAATTGACATGAGGAAAACACTGTTAACTGCCTCAATTATTGAAAATTGCAATTACTTAATTTAGGAAAACAATTCTCTCCAAAATCCTGCCACTTTAATGCAAGTTTACTTTATGAACAAATTCAACCTCTTGCATCCTGATTTTGGTTAAATACTGTTTAGAAAATAAATATGCTAGAAACAAAATTTGAAGGCAGAACCATATATAGAGACTATAGAGTATAATATCCTGTTTGTCACTATTCCTTGTGTTTGCTTTGTTCACCCTAAGTTAGCAGGTTATGCCCAGACGTGGGTTCCTTGCTCACTTTGCCCCTGGATTCAAACTAGCCTGGCTGCTGAGGGGTGAAACCGGTCCCAGGATGCTTGTTTCCGGTCCGGGAAGACCAGGCTTGGGAGTTCGGGCTGGACTATTCCCATTATTGATCTGCATGTAGCTGCGTCTGAACTGGGGTGGCGAAGTGAGCTAAAGAACGATGATGAATTAAACAAAGATCTGTGACTGGGGCTGACTGTCTGAAAAGTTTCAGTGCTCCGTCCATCATCTCCTTGTGTTTGCACTATTTGTTGGAGGGCATCATAACCCACTTCAGCCTTATCCTCCTGTGAATCATGCCACCACCACACCTCACATGCTGCACATCTGCATACATATATGTATGCATAGGTGCATATTTATATATAATATAACAAACGCATCCACGCTGAGCTAGAAAAGTGACAAAGTATTTTATCCTTTTTTTTGTAGCACAAAGCGATGCTTCACTGACAAGAGCAAAACATGTGTCAGGATCTACTTGTACTTATTTAGGTTGGCTTTGGTGGTATTGTACCAATCCAAAGTTGTAATACTGGGACAGATGTACGAAAGCTTTTTGCATTTCTTAACAGGCTGAATCACAATTTCAGCCTGTTAAGAAATGCAAAATATTCTTTTCACATGTATAAAGGCCAAATAAATTGTGACTGGGAATGACGCAAATAGGTATTACCTATTTGCAATTCCTAAAGCGCATTTACAAAGCATTTCCTAAATGCAAATTGGGCATTTAGGAAATGCTATTACCACTGACTCAAAGCTCATGGTAACCATGTGTAAAATTAAAAAATGCATTTAAAAATGCTTTTTTTTTAAGTGACATGAAGCACACATATGACATGTGCACTCCGAATTTTGGGGTGCCTCCAGGGTGGCCTTAAGCCTAGAGGCACCCTTTGGTTTCAATTTCCTAAATTGTGATTTCCTATCAAGAAAGCACAATGTAGGAAATACAAACCATTTCCTATTTGTCCCATAGGTGGGACTGGAGAATCATTTCCTATTTGTGATTCCTACTCTGTAAACATTTTGTACATAACATTTTGCATTTCCTAAATAGCGATTGCTATGGAATAACTATTTAGGAAATGAAAGTTAAGAATTTCGTACATCTTGCTCACTGTGCCTGGAATTGTAAAATGCGTTTATGATTTTTTAACTTGGTGTGGGATAGAACTAGTTAAACTGATGCTTCAGGGCTTTTTTAAGACAAGTGCTGCCTATGTCAGACCTAAAAAGGGCAAAGATTTTGTCACTATTTTAGCTCAGCACATAAGGCATTGACTTATATTTGAAGACATTCATTTTAGGTGAGAAGCTTTAAAGTGCTGGTTTGTGTTACAGGTGTCCTTCATGTAAAGGAGCAGCTCTACACCTAAAGACTGGGAACCACCCAGGGTTACATACTTGTGTTTTGTATAATCTATGATGTACTATAAGCCTGCAAGGGCATGATTTAAAGATAACATTAGGTGAAAATGTCAGTAAAACATGCTATTTTAAATTAACAAAACCACTGAAAACTAGTTACACTTGTGCTCTAAATTAACTATGGCTCGCACCCCCAAAGTGTTTTCATCAAATATGTCATTTCATATGTTGCAGTGATCTTGTCAATGATGTCTTAGAACATGTCATGAGTGATGTAATATATGAGGTAATTAGCATGGTGTGGTTACCATAACTGCAATGCCCCTTTAACCTTTGCTATTTCATTGAATTTCTATAGCATTTTTAAATGTAAAGTAACATATTATTGCAATTCTTAACTTCAACATCAGTTTAACCTTTGTTTTTATATGGGGGGGGGGTGAATTTCATATTTTTCTATGTCTAGTAAGATGTCCATCACCATGTGTGTCATGGGTTGGGTGCCTAACTCCCCACAGGAGAGTAACCCTCTTCACATGCACTGCCACCATGCATGGGAGGCTATGTCATTTAACACTATAGAAGGTGTCATTTCAAGTAACGCAGACTTACTGGTTTTGCCAAGAGCTCAACATACCAAAAATAATAGTGCCTAGACTTTGTCAAAAAGTCACAAATAACCATAATCAAATGTATATTTAATGAATTCACAATTGCAAAGTTTCATAATAGTGACTGTAATACAATCTTTTCATATAACCTTTAAAAAAATAATTAACATATCTTTCAGTCTTTTTTTAAACAGTTTCCAGGCCACCAAATACTAAAGGTCCCAGCAATCTGGCTGAAAAGCATACAGCTCCAGCTTCGAACACTTAAAAAAATATGTTAAACTCTCCTGGGGTCATGTATTGAATGACCTAGAAGACTTACTGTGCATTATTCAATGTTGCTGGGGAGCGGCTGCACTTCCAGCCTCCCCCCATACCATTAAAGAAATGCTTGGTGGTGCCACTACCCCTATAGAGGCACCTCCAGGTTTCAACACATGTGAGAAAAAACCCTTGCAAGGCTTTATGGGGCACTTTATGTTGGTGCAGTGAGTAGTAAATAAGCGGTTCCTGTAGCCCATTTGTTATTCTTTTGTCTTCCTTTTTAAAATGTGTTTGGGTGTCCTGGTGACCACCTGGGCACCCACAGTTTAAAAAAACTTATTTTTTTAAGTAGGGGCCACCCGACAGCATCAGGGTCCCCGTGGTCAGTGCCTGCTCTCCAGCCCCAACCGAGGAGAAAACCGTCTATTTTTTTATTATATTTTCTACTGTGTGCCCCAGTGCCACCTGGGGCACCCACAACGTTTGTGTGTGAAGGGGACCATGGGGAGAGTCCAGGGCCCCCACTGCTCCTGCCATCTCCTCAGCCACCATCATGGTGGGAGCCAGCCATTATTTCATATATCTTCAAGTGGGTGCCCTGGAGCCCACCTGGGGCACCACAGGTTTCTAACGTGTTGGGGTCAGCTCCATAGTGGTGCTGACAGGAGTCGGCTCAGTAACTTTGCTCCTACCTTGGCAAAGCTATGTTCCCTGCCTGGGAGAGTGCAGGCAGGGTATGTTTGCACTGTATGGGCAGAGAACTGCAGTGTCCTGGGGATGTAGTCCTTGGGAGGCTTCTCACATCAGGGACTGGGAGATAGGGTTCTCGGGTGATGACCAACTCGGGGAGGGGGCCGCACGCCCCCTCATCCCCCCCATAAAACTGGCCCCAGAGAAAAGCGTCCCACAGGCTCTGTGAGGTTAGGGGAGGCAGCACCACACCCTCTCTCACAATTGAGATTCTTGGCCCTGTGGCCTAATTAAGGCTAAGGGAGGGGTATAGCACTCCCCTTTTATCAAAATCGGGTCCTGGGGTCTCTGGGGCCCGAAAAATGCTTGGGGAGTGTTGCTGCATATCCCTCTTCCCTTTAAACATAAATGTGCCAACCACTCTGTATGAAAACGGCATAAACCTTCATTTTTTTAACTCATCAACTCTCTGTGCCCCCCCCACCACATGCCTAAGGGGGCAAGGTATTCATACCCTGCCCCCTCTATGTCTTTTATAACTTTTTTCCAGGAGGTGGGGGGTGAATCCCGAAGTCTTAAAATTACTGCCACCACATCTTTATTGATGTCTTGGCAGCCAATCAGATCACATCTGTTGATCTGCTAGATCCCTGGTTCCCCCGCAGCATGAAATATACATTACATTTGAAGCCTAATTTATCAAAAACTACTGAATGAATTTATAGTAAATGACAAAAAGCACGCTTTCTGGACCAAGATCAGGCTTTCTGCCAAATTTGCTGTCATTCTGTTCAATCGTTTTTGTGGTATAGTTGTTCAATTTTCCAATGGAAACTTGCACGGGGAAAACACATTTTGGGACCTACCTTTTTCTTAGCCCCCACTTGACGGACCACTCTGAAACTTTCCAGGAGGAAGCAGAGGAGGATGAGACTATTTTTGGAAAGTTTCATTAAGTTCTGTTAAATGGTGCCAAAGTTATAAGCAAACCAAAAAATCAATTTCCTATGGAAATGTGGTCCTAACTATAACTACCCAGTGGTGACCGCCACTGGATGATATATAGTGGCAGTGTAGTTATAGTTAGGTCAGACTTTCCATAGGAAAGGCATTTTCTGTTTCTTTAATAACTTTGGGGTCATTTGACGAATCTGCATGAAACTTTCCAAAAACAAAAGTTCCTCTACATTGGCTCCTTTATGGAAAGTTTTATGCTGTCATTTGAGATAACATTAATGATGCTATCATTCATGTGATTTAACATGCCATGCCTGATGTGAGGTGATAAGCAGTGCACAACGAATGTGCAAGTTATATTGAGATCACTGAACTGTAACTGGTGAATTTAAGTGTTTTTTTCATGTTTTAAACATACTGTCTGGTGTTATTTCAATATGTAAAATATATATTATATGTATATATATATATATATATATATATACACATACATACATATTCACTGAACGATACAAAGCTTAGAGTAATGTTATGTGAAATGTTCAGTAACAGTGTAATGTTTTAAACTCTATGAACTAATGTACCACAGAAATTCACTAGTTCTAGTTATCTCAAGTAACTATAACTCATACCCCAAGTCAACTAAAACTCACGCCCCCACCATGCATAGCTTTCTCATCAATAATTTAATTGCAAATGTTGCAAAGCTATTATCAAGGATGTTATAGAAGATGTCACAAGTGATGTAATATGTGAGGGTGTGAGTTATAGTTACCTTAGAGCACCAATTATAGTTACTTGAGATAACTCTAACTGGTGAATTTCTGGGGTTTTTGAGTTTAAAACATCATGGTGTTTCTGAACATTTCGCCAAACTATAATGTTACTTTAAACTTCGTTTTTTCAGTGAATTTCCGTTTTTTTAAAACGTAAACTAATATCATATTACCATATGTAAAACCAACCTCCGACCACGCACAGCCTTAACCATGTGCAGCGTAATGTTGGCCTTCTGGCCCTGGGGCCCCTAGACCCATGGCCAAATCATAAATATTAAGGGAAAGGGGCGTGCAGCACCCTCCCCAAGCCGTAATAGGCCCCACAGACTCCCATCCGTAGGGCCGAATTCAATTAAGAAAAGAGAGGAGGGTAGCCCCTCCTCAAGCCTCATTAAGTTCCAGGAACCCATCCCGTGGGGCTAAATTCAATTTAAAAAGGGCAGGGGGCCCTGCTGCCATCCCCCTGAGTCTCATTTGGCTCCGGGGACCCCGTTCCCTGAGGCATCTCTTTATAACAGGTCAGTGCCCACATAGGGCACCAACAAACCAACATGTTGGGGGCCATGGGGGAGCCCCGGGGCCCCAGAGAACCCAGCCGGCTCCCCACATGATGCAGGAGCCAGCATTGCTCCCACACGAAGCGTATACAGCAACAATTAGTTCTATAGGAGAATGCAATATGTCTTTTGATCCAAACGTATTTATCTCCTGTTAGACTAGGGAATGCCAATTAAATGGTATGACTTATCTGGTTACTAAATGAATACACAACTGACACACAAGTAATACTTGGCATGGTATATTATCAATCATATATTGTGAAGCAACACAGAAAATGACATATCAAAAAACACAGGACTGTCATGTGACATATACAATAACATAAATAGGTGTTTTACTCTGTGTGTAAGGCATGAACAAAATCAAATATACAGGACACTTAACAGTTAAACATAAAATACATACATAACTCAGTTGGGTGTCCGTTAGAAACACACTTGAATGTTCAGGCATATATCCGTATTACATCTATTGATATCGTCGATGTTGCGATCCATTTAAGTTGTGTGTTAATACAAAACATCACCGTGGGTCTTCATCAAGGACTTTGGGAAATAAATAACAGCCTGGTCAGGGTATATCTCAGCATTACACTTGCTCCTATACAAACTGCACGTGTTGTAGTGGATCAAGCAAATCCAAAGTTAAAATGGTCCTCATTGGGGACCTTATGCTAACCACATTTTTTGTTTGTTCGCCTCTAAGCTTTAGGTATCATTACATGTCCAGTATAGGGGTAGAACCTGTGATTGACCCCAACCAAGGTTCAGCAGTTCGGCAGATACCTCTTAGATCCTGTAAGGATTCTAGTAAGGGTTGACAGAGAAGTAATGAATCAGACCTCACCCGCAGGACTTAGAGCTCGAAATGAGCCACACACATGGAGGGAGCAGCTATCTATGCTTGCCCCCTCTGGGTGGAAGGAATATGTGTTTTGTTTTCCTGCCTGCAGTAGTACGTGCAGAAAACAAAACACAAGTCTGCTCCTAGAGGTCAGGAGAGTTTTTTATCTCCAGCTTGTCTAGCTTTCTGATACATTTGATGTACTTCCATTGAGAGGTTTGGGCTGTAGTTGTGTCAAAACTCTCTATGGGAATTAACATGGGAAACAAAGAAACACCCTTTTTTTTACCCACTCTTTTACTTAGCCTCGCTTAATGGATCACCCTGACACTTTCCATGCACAACTAGACCAAGTGGGGCATTTTGTTGGGAAAAATTCTGAAAGAGTCATCAAACATGCCAAAGCAAGTCAAAGACGGTTGTACGATCACGCACTGCAAAACAGACGAAGCGAACCCAATAGATGGAGCATATATTTTATTGAATGCCCGACACCACCGCCATGATGCGTTCCAGCCCACGTGGCACCTTGATCACATGACACGAGTGAGGAAGTGAAGAGTTATTTAAAGTGCAATTGAATGACGTACTACCTAGCAATCAATGATAAACATGGAAGACATACTATGCCTGTATCATTGGTAGAATAAATGCGCTTAAATAAATTCACATGTTCATGCTGTTATGCTCTGAAATGACTCAGGACAAAGGCAATTAAAACGCAGTTGACAATACCAGAGTTAAATAGCAGCTTATAGAAGGATTTCAATTTTATAAATAAAAAATTATAAAAACCTCCTGTCTCATAAGATAGCAGGATTTAAATGTCTACGTTAATTTTCCAGACTACCTCTAGTGTATCCATGTTAAATTAGGGGATTACGCCCAAGTGGGCATATAGATATCTAACCACCTTATTCCGAATGACACTGTGCAAATCGCATAAGGGAGTATGTGCAATAATAAAGTGCAAACCATGTGCAAAACAGCAATTCATAATAGAATTACATAAAAATAATTAAAACCAGTTTCAGGAGATAATAGGCAGCTAAAGTGTACTACTTGGTCATAGTGACCTAGTGAAGATAGGTGAAAAAAAAAATTCTTCACTTGCGTTCAGTCCATTCGGTGCCTTACAGTCCATGAGTATTATGTGCCTTGTCTCAAGTTTACGAAGCTGTGACTCGCCATCCCCACCGCTTCTCTGTGGTGGGACTGTGTCAATCACAAAATATTTCCGACCTGCAGCGTTCTTGGCATGCAGTTCCTCAAAATGTCTTGCCACGGGGTCCGGGGTATCGCCGTTGGTAATGGCCCGTATGTGCTGGAGTATGCAGGTCTACTTGCTCTGTATGCAAAAAGGTTTGTTACTCAGGGGAGTCATGTACTCTGTCTTACTCACCCCGTACCTGCGGGCTTTGCAGGCAGAGCACTTGAGAAAACCCTTGCTGCTGTTAAGCCATGAACTATTAGTCCTAACCTCTGGGCTACTACTGACTAAACAATTGCTCAATAATTTATGTATGTAATACTTGGAGAGCGGGGCATTTGCTGTCCCAAAACAGGATCGCTGGCAATTAGTGCCCAATTCCTATTCACAATTTTGCGAATGCTTTGATGTTGACTATTGTAGATTAAGATTAGCCGGGTTTAATTCTGCTCTGTTTGCTTCTTTTTAATTTTGCCTGCCAGTGCCATTGACCTACCGGGTTCATTTGGTTTGCTTATTGCCTTGTCTATCAGTTCTGGAAGATAGCCTCTTCTCAGTAATCTATCCCTACATTCATTTTGGGCTTCAGCACAGTCCTGATCAGTGCTACAGATTCTTCTAATACGGAGCATTTCTCCATATGGTATGCTTCTGATCAAGTGTGCGGGATGATGACTGGAGCCATGCAATATGGCATTACCGGCTGTTGGCTTACCGTACATTTTGGTTCTTAGTTCATTATCCTGAATTAAGATCTCAACATCTAGAAAGCATATTGAACTGATACTAGTCTCGCTAGTAAACCCTAGATTCAAGTCATTTTTGTTCAAATTCTCAATAAACTGTAAGGCAACACTTTCTGTTCCTTTCCAAATAATAAGAAGGTCATCTATGTACCTAAACCATTTCACAACATTGTTGGACATAATGTCATGGAACGTAGGTATGAGGACCTGTTCTTCCCAGTACCCCATATGCAGGCAGGCGTAGCTAGGGGAGAAACAGGCCCCCATAGCACACCCCTGACCTGCTGGAACACCTGCTTGGAGAATAAGAAGACATTATTTTCCAGACATATTTTGATCATGGACAATAACATTTTGTTGTGCTCATGAAAATTAATAGGTCTCGTATTCAAGTAATATTCAATTGCTCTATGTCCATCCCTGTGGTGGATACTAGTGTACAAGGAGGACACATCTAGAGAAATTAGATGATAACCAGTTTGCCAATGCACTCCTTGCAATTTCTGTAATAGATCACCAGTGTCCAAAATGAACGAAGAAAGTCTTTTGACATGTTCCTGGAGGAAAAAGTCTACGTACTTGCTGGTATTTTCCATGATGGAATTGCAGGCAGAGATGATGGGCTGTCCAGGTGGCTTCACAGTGTCTTTGTGAATCTTGGGAATGAAATAAATGATGGGCATCACAGGCTGTTCGTTTTTCAGAAATTTATATCCATCCATAGAAATAAGTCCCATACTCCTCCATGCCATCAAGTTGGTATATAGCAAATTCCAGGCCAGCGTAGCCTCCGCCAATGTAGATCTTTTGTAGCAGTTTCTTTCGTTTAATTGGCCAAGGGCCTCCTCTATATACATTTCTCTCGGCCAAAGCACCACATTCCCGCCTTTTTCAGACTGGCGGATGACTACATTGATATTCTTTTGTAATTGTTTAACCAGCTGATGATATGCAAAGTCACGGTATTGATGTCTTTTATTGTCCTTAACCCCTTTCAGGTGTAACAGCCTATGGTCTTGGGCAACCTTTTCATGGAACATGTCAAAATTATCCTTCAACATTAATGGACAAAACGTGGATTTGGGTTATAGTGTTGTGGGTACAGTCACAACCCTGTTTCCCAAATCCAAGTTAGGGGGCAACTGTGTATTCTCAGCCTGCATTTGTAATAAGTCTTTAAACAACTCTGCATCACCCGCAGTGAGAGGCGGGGGACATAAACTCGGTAGAGCAGGCGGTACAATTGGTTCAGACCTGCGCAATGTGTGAAATTTGCGAAGTTTATGTTTCGTACATATTTGTAAATGTCAACACGGGTCCCAGCATAGTCAAAATTGCGTTTTTCTTAAATCCTGATCACCAACGCCTGCTAGTCTTGCTGTGCCTCTAGTATGCAGGCACAACTATATGAAGTAACTCTTGTGAGCCTCATCGATGCACACACAAACGTTACCAATCCACTCACCACAGGCAGCTCTCTGGACATTATAACTCTCAGTCTCTGCAAAGAGGTGTCACTTGTTCACTTACAAGGACCCTCTCTTCCTCATATACTTCACACCTCATCCACTTACCGGAGTACAGCTGCCAAAACTGGAATCACACATCTCCGAAAGGACAAACAGAAGAAGAGGAAGACTTATGACTCATCTTTAGAGGACTGAAAATTGGAGGGTCCTCTATTGGTGAGTAAGTGCTGGAGCGATAGATAGAGAAATGCGAGGGAATGTTTCTTTTTATTGATATGCAATTTAATATCCCATAATACAGTTTGAAAAATACAAATGAGTGGTACAGGCATGCTGCAAACTCTAATAGAAATAGTTTAACAATGCATAAGATTACTGCCACAGTATTTCAGAGTCTGGGAAATATGTTTGGAGGAGTCTGACATCCAGGGCCTGAGAAGATTTAAAGAATTTACAAGAAGCCCAACATTTGTTGGATAAGTTTGCAATTTTACGAAAGTTGTCTTGAACAAAAAAAAACAATTGCATTAAAAAACAGCAATTAGTTATTATAATTTAAACATAAAGGGCCTGATTCACAAAGGTAATTTACACTTTTGAGTACGTTTACACTTTTGGGTAAATGTCCTACTTTTCAGCATTAACAAACTGCACTTTTGTACTAACTTACACTTTTGAAGTAAGTCCAGCACTCACAGGGCCATTCAATGGTACTGCAAGACACTCCCATAGAAAATAATGGAGGTAGGAACTTAGTGCAAAAATGTAAGGGTGTGATTCACAAAGCTAAACTTACACTTTTGTGTAAGTTTCCATTTTTTGGGAATTCACAGTGGAATTTTAAAGGTTGTATCTTTACAACTGCAGAGTCTCTGTAATCCTAGAGGAGACTACACATAAAAAGATAGATAGTCATAAAGATACTACTCGTAAAATTGCTTTGTGAATTAAAAAAAAAGTAAACTTAGACAAAAGTGTTAAGTTTACCTTTGTGAATCAGACCCAGAGTTAGTAAAAAAGTGTAAATTACTAAAAAAAGTACAGTTTGTAAATAGCACTTTATAGTACGTTTTGTAGCACATTTGAGGTACTACAAAATGAGCTACAAAGAGCAGTTTGTGAATCAGTCCCTATGGCCTCGATTTTGAGTGTCTTTATAGTAGTTCATTATATATTACACAGATGAATAATGACACCTTAGGGATCGTTATTTTGCAAATTTCACCTGCAGAAATTTCCATCCCACTCGTAATGTTTTTTAAGCGGTTGTGGGTAAAACAAAGCATCTGCGCACATGCACCCTTGCTCTCACGAACCCATAACGCAATACTCGCCACATTTAGGTGTAATCATGTTTTCTTTTTCGCTTCGTATTTGTTCCTCTATTATTTGTGTTATCTATGCCTGCAACATTAAAAAAAAAACATCGAAAAGCTCTGCATCAGCTTGCCAATGCTACAGCTAGTGGTTTCGTCAGGAGGCAGCTTGCTCCAGCTCATTTCTCCTGTTAGCGCCACCTAAAACAGAACCTAAAACAGAACCAATTACGTACTATGAAACTGGGGAGAGGATGTGGAGTAATGGCCAGAGCTGCAGACTTCGGAGCTGGGGAACCTTGTTCGAGCCTCGGCGTCGGCTCAACATCCTGTGATTCTGGGCAAATCACTTAATCTACCCCTGAACAAATGTCTCCTTCAGTAGTGCTCTTGAGAAGTGCCTGTATTGATGATTAAGTCCAGGTGTTGAGCACTGGAAACTATAGTCTCAAATTAAGCACTAGTTCTACGGCAAGACAATAAAGGCAACACAAGGCGGGTGTCTAGAGTGCTACCAGCACAATTCACACATTTTCTCTTACAAGCTGTAAATTCACTTTAGAATAGGCTCAATGTTACTTCACCCAGGGCAGAAGAAATCTGTGTGCCCCTTTCCTTTTAATTATACAATCAAGTTGTGTGGTGGAAAAGAAGGTACACTAACAATAGCAGGTACCCCTACCCCAAACTCTTCATTAAGTCCTGGCTTCTTCTCTCTCCAAGACTAGCCCCCAGATAATACTGATGAAAGGGTCCCTATATGGAGTCTGTAGATGAGAAATAGCTGCATTTAAGACAATGTTTTTTTAGTTTCCCCTACTTTTCTCAAACACATATGTAGTATACTTGCTTAATACATGCGGAATGAAGACACCTCGAAGGGAGGTTCTTCTCTCTCAGACAACATGCCCAAACAGAATGCAAAGGGGAGTAATTTAAAGTACTCCTGTGTATGCTTTCTATGAAGAAAACTGAGGAGTAATGCGCTCCTATGGAAACATTTCATAAACCAGGTACAAGCATGGGCCCTTTTAGTACTTTTGGCTCTGTAAACAAATACATGTTCGATAAAACATATCAAATGCCCACATAATGGCAGCAAAATGGTTCTCAAGCCACTATAAAGGCACAATAGTGGCACTATTACATAGTCAGGACATTAAGCATTTAGCATTCTCCTTTTTAAACTGCTTGCTTTTCCTCATCAGGTAAATGCCAGGATATTTTGCATTTTAAACGTGAGGAAGGATGCTACATGTAGGTCATCACCAAAAGAGACAAAGTCTGGTTTTGGAATGATCCATAACAGATGGGACAGAGCTGAAAAAATGGGAATTAAAGGCTGCAAATCCCAGACTGTGGACGTTCACTTTAATCGGCAGACTTCATTGAACATTATTCTAATCTAATTAGTCTGATCTGTCTACTCCTTCTGCATCACTTTGTAAAAAATCCAATCCGCCGTAACATGATCCAATTTGTCCATCTAAGCTGAGTTCAGGGATGTCTCATATTCCTTATTTTGCTCCAGAAGAAAAAGGTTTTTTAAGTGTAAGGATAAAGGCAGAGGGGTTTCCATCACTGGCCAGGATGAAAAGATCGATGCCACATGTTTAGGGTAACCACCACTCACCATGTAATTGTGTTCGGTTTAGAATCATATCGCTGTATCATATGTAAACCTCTTGAAAAGCTGGCAGGGAGGCATCACTCCTGTACCTTTTCATGAGCACTCTGTGATGGGTGAGTGAGCTTGACTATGCATCATATCTAGTAGCCCCACACCCTGAAAATAGGTTGAGTACATAGTAGGTTTGGAGACACAGAGGGGGTCAAAATTAAAAGGTCATACCTGTAAAACCAGAAAGCTGAAACAGAATGAATGTTACAATGTTGACTTTTAAATATCACTCTGCAATGTTATAATAGCCAGAATATCCACTTTCAACATATCGTGAAGGTAAGCACTTATCAGTAAGTATAGGTTAACTGTTCTTAACTCCTGTTCCATGTGAATTGTCAAGGTAAAGAGATCTAGAGGGAAGAATAGTAAATCTATCTATCTATCTATCTATCTATCTATCTATCTATCTATCTATCTATCTATCTATCTATCTATCTATCTATCTATCTATCTATCTATCTATCTATCTATCTATCTATCTATCTAACTATCTATCTCTCTGTTCATTTAACCCCTTCCATGCTCATGACGGAACGGTTCCGTCATGAGCGTCGGTTGGCCTGTGCTTATGACGGAACCGTTCCGTCATGGTTCCATAGACCCAATGGAACGTTCAGCACAGCGCAAGAATTTGCGCCGCGCTGAACGGGTTAAAAAGCCACAGCTAGATTGAATCAAAGCACCAAAGCTGTAACATTTTATAGTCACAGAAATTATGGTTAATGTTCTAGAAAGCTAAAATGAGGACATATTTTCTGAGTTCTCAAATGTCACTTTGATCCATGTCATTAAAACAATCTGACATGCAGACTGAAACATGAACTTTCAAGATCAGCAGTAGCCTGGCAGCTAACTCCCTAGTGATCAGCTGCAGCTTTACCATTTTATTTGCGATCACACCCAATGCGTTTCGCAGCCGCAGCCGCTTGATCACGAGTCTCGTGATCAAGCGGCTGCGGCTGCGAAACGCGTTGGGTGTGATCGCAAATAAAACCTTACCTTAAATGCATCTGGGCCTCAACTTGTTGTGCTTTGGAGATGATATGACAACCTCGTTGTTGGATATATATATATATATATATCTGTATGTAAATCGGCGATATATATATATATATCCAACAAATAAGGTAGCCCCAGTGGAAGAAGCCTCCGGCAGAAGAATAGTTCATAAATTGTAGCTGACACACATGCAGACAGGCAAACAGCAGGACTGGAGCATCAGCGTTTCTTCAGCCAGCCAGACGCGTTTCGGGAATCTGTTCCCTTTGTCAATGGCATTCCGTACAGCATTTCCGGCACACTTTTAAATTCCAAGTACCTGACTCAGTGGGCATGGCAACTCCCCTTGCCTTATGGTTCTTGTAGTGCCAGGTACGTAGCAGCAGTGAAAGTTAAATTATATATATCTCAACAAACAAATCCAGTGCCTCCCTCCTGCCCTCCTGCACCAGAATGACGACATAGCAGTCTCCAACACTCTGGCAAGGATTTTTGTATTCTTTTATGCTTTGAGCCATGACCCGTTTTGGCAGGATACCCTGCCTTGATCACACGTGTGAGCAAGGCATAATTGCCGAAACGCGTAGCACAATAAACTTCCTGAACGGTGATTATTCATTGAGGTCTTGAGAGTGCATTATTTGGCAATGCAAAGTTTCACTTTGGATGGATATATAAAATATATTTTATATATATATGTGACATGTGACCAAGGGCCAACGGGCCCGAAACGCGTTGTGCTGTTGTTGCCTCACCTGCACATTAAAACTTAACCGAAGTCAGATCCTGTGGTCCGTCTCTCTCTTTGTGCTTCGCCGATCCTGGGTGATTGGAAGTAGCGTGCGTGGAGACACTCGGTGCATATATATATATATATATATATATATATATATATATATATATATATATATATATATATATATATATATATATATATACACAGGTGTGTATAAGACATTTGTAAAGGGCATCTATCTATCTATCTATCTATCTATCTATTTATCGTGAATATTATATTTTGTCTGGGCATTATTTAAAACTTATTACATTATTTTATAGCGCTAAAATGTTACCACCAGCAATCTCTGAGTGCTTTGAGCCTTGGTAAATGAGCAAGAAGGGAAATGTAGAGGATGTGTTGTAATGGAACTACAGGAATGTGTGTGCAACCATGGGCAATGAAACGCACTGACAAGGTACTGTCCTATGCTTTTCTAATTCCCACGTTAGTACACCTATTCCTCTACTTGTGTGGGAGCTTGTCTCCTCCCATGCTGTCCTTAAACTACCCTGCATTGGAATGCACTGTGTTCCTCTTGCTTCCTGCCTTTCCCCATCCTCACACAGGTAGTTCTTTCCAGTGTCCTGGATGTGGACCAGGAAGGACTCTCTCCTACAGGATCCCAGTTTACCTGTGCGATTACATCATTCACTACTATCGCTTGGTCACAGGTTAGCCTGTTTTCCACTAGTCTTCTACAAATTAGCTGCTCACAAATGATCAAAGTAGGTAATATATAAAATGGAGGAAACTCTTCAGGGAGGCAGAAAGAGAGGAAAAAAATTGACACTTTCCACAGAAATAAGCACAATTTTATATATTTGGGCAGTTTGAGGAGGATTCACTATTTTGCATACTAGCGTTTTTGTGGCTATATCTCGTAGCTATAATGAGTGGTAGTTATTCTACTAGTAACTTTATTTTGGTGGTGTGATTCCGTAAATACATAGAGGAGCAGCTGTTCCATGAGTAAATACATTTTGATGTTGCATTTCAATAGTTATTTTTTTGTTTGCTATTTTAGGTATGAACCTAGTAAATATGTGTTAAACCTTTTATTATTATGTAAATTACATTATTTAGCTGATTACAGTTGAGAATATACTGATAATGGCTACTGATAGAATGAGCAAAGGCATTATAGTTACTAGGGATAGTAACCTTAGGTATCTGTGTCACTGTGCTCAGACTGACACTGATTCCCAGCGAATGGGTACCAAGGGGAAACCGGAAGTAGTGCTACCAATTCCCCCACCCGCGGAAATGGAACCCATTTCTGGCCCTTGATTAACCTTTAAATCTTGCATGCCTTTCCAGTGGAAGGTAATAAAGCCGACAAGCAGATTACAGAACAAATCTACAGAGAACAATGCTTCCAGCTACATTGAGCACAAATGAAAGGAAATGCACTTGCAGGATTTGATACAGCACCAAGAAATCCAAATTAAGACCTGCAAACTATGAGTTTTGCGAGATTACAATTTCAGCTGCAAAGGTTTGCATAAAGTGCAAAACATTACAGCTTCACTTAGTTGTGTGTTTTCTTACACGTGCAAAACTTTGGGGATATAATTATCTGCAAAAAGTTTCTAACGAGGGTTTTCCCTCCAAAGAAAAAACAGGGTAATGCTCCTGCAAAAAAATAGGTTTTGCAGTTTTTCTTTTCTACGAATCAATATTTTTGGCATACTATGTTTTAAACTGAACAAATTTTGTCAAGTTGGCCACATAAAAAAAACATTAAGTTGGCAAAAAGCAACTTTGCAAAACAAACACACACACAAAGACATGCGCACACACTCATGTGCGCGAGTACACCCACTTACACACTCATGCTCACGCAAATTATAAAAGCAAACCAGACTAAATCATCTCTAAAACATGCACTTCACGGCCCCGATTTCTTTGAAAGCGCCATTATGGTAGCATAAGAAAACAACAGGAAGCACCTCCTGCCAATGGAGAAAGAATGTGCAGAAATGACATAATTTGATTATGCACTGTAAATAATGTGTGGTATTCCGTTCATCAATGTGCCCCTGAAAATATTTCTTAAAGGGAGCGGAGGCGTGTGGCATTTCATCAAGCACACAGCAGCTGATATCAGTCACGGAGTGGCATTGGAATCACTCCATTCTCGGGCATAACTCACAAAATTACCTCATTGACCCCAGGGCACATAGCACTAGAGGCAAGTTGAAGAATGATGTCAGAACCCTGTGGTATCAGTTGTAAACCACTGCCAAGTAAGTCATACATTGTTGGGCTGATACCAAAAGTAAAGTAGTTGAAAAGACAGGGGCTTGACAACCACAGGTCCCATAACGTGGGGGTTGATGCCAAATGGATTGCTCGGAACCAAGAAGCCTTTTGGCAAACAAAAAAAGCAAAGGCTACGTGGTGCTGCCCGAATTGATAGGTGCTGACGTTAATTTCCACTTAATTTGTGGATTATGGTTGCCTAGAGATCTTCTGCTGGAATAGGCAGTGGCCACTGACATGTAAGGGGGGTGGTGAGGCGGGAGGGAAAAAAACTAAAAGTTATAAATAAATAAAGAAAATAATTGCACTAACCTTAAATCCTGGCACAATGTCCTCCTCGCTCTGGTCCGGGCAGGCAGGCACCAATGCGAGACCAGGAAACTGCAGTAATCAATCCTGGTGCTGCTTTCATGCAGCATGAAAGAAGCACCAGAATTGTTGGGAGAAGCCCCTCTTGACGCTCCTGATGGCACTGGAGCCCTATGCTGTCTCTAATCCACCAGTCCTAGACATAGAATGGCATGGCAATAAGTGGAAAAGGTATGACTAATAAGAACCCTTATCTGACAATATCACTAAGGGCCTCATTACGAGTTCAGCGGTCCAACCACCGAAGGACCGCGTCTGCCAGGAAATCGCTGCAACTGTGGCCTTTCAACTGGTGGATTACGAATTTCCAGTGGGTTAGACAGTTTGACAGTCTTGTGGCAGTGTACAATGTATTTCCATATATATCGATGCTTGTGTGTACATTCCAACTGCACATATTTTAACTACACACATATGCATGATATATGTGGAAAAATACCACCTACCCATTCCCAGAGGCCGATCTATATGTGAGTAGTCCCAATAATGGGTACATGGTACCAAAGCAATTAACTGTATTTTGTCAAAGATGGGGTTGTATTCCTCAGATTGAAGATGCTCCTATGTAGGGGAGACCTGGAGAAAGGGATCCACATCGAAATTTGCTTAGAAGAACTGGAAACAGGTGAGTATGCACACCAACTCCTTTGTTACCGTGGACCTTTAGGTGGTGGTCCAATAGCTGCGGCTAGCTCGTCAGGAAGTCAACTCGTAGTACGGACGACGGTGGTGCGCTTCTGTACTGCCCGATAAAGTCTGCTTTCATCCAACCGCGAACCCAGCGGGTGGTGGTGTGCTGGCGGTGCCAGCGGTCCAGCCGCGGTCTTCGCAAAGCCAATCTGACTAACTCGTAATATGGTGAACGTCTCACCGCCATCAGATTGTCACCGGCGGGACATCGGTCCACGGACCACAGACTCGTAATAAGGCCCTAAGACTGGGTTCCCACAGAGTAGTGTGCTACCCATTCAGAAGTGCTTGAGGTCCTTCCCATGGATAATATGAACTGTATAACTATCCATACCATACCCATTACTAGCTTTGTGAAAGCCTCCATCTGGGATAAACTCCTCATCAGCTGCACTGGGGAGCTACAGCTGCCCCTGAACTTCAGGGTTTATTACTCCTTAGTTTTACCACCAGCTTCATTATAATTAGCTATCTTTGGTACAACTCAAAACAAGCTTCTCTGAGTGGGGACAACCTCTTGTTGCAGGACTATTGACTATCACTCCTAGGTATAAACAACCACCACATTCACTGCGATTACCACTCCTTGGTATTACTCAACATCATCCTCCCTGGGTCACTTTATTATTCTCAACCAGATTCACTCTGATTTACTGTTTTTCCACCAGCGTATTCTACTGGGAGTAGTATATTAGAATGTAAACATGCAAGCACTAGGTGGGTGTGGCTACTCATAGTGCCTGAGATCCGCTTCCTAGCAGGTGAAATGTAACCCTAGTCGATGCCTTCAGATCTAGACCCACTCTGAACCTCCGTCTGTCTACCATAATAATACATAAAATGAGAGCTATTTAAGTCACCTGGGTGGACCTCCATCCTTTCTCCTTCCAATAAATGACATACCCTACTGCCCTACCATAACTCAAGTGAACACCCTTCTGCTGCAACCAGTGTAGAAAGGGACCGGATGCAAAGTCGTAATGTCCAAGAATCGCAAGAGCTAATTGGTGCCTCCAGCCAACACCATTTTAACCTGTGTGTATGTCTCTTACAGTCATCATACTATTAAGCGCTGTGTCTCAAGACAAAACAAGAGTATCTTTCTGGTCAGTCATGCACAACTGTAAACCCTTTCCCCATAGGCTCAAAAGAAAGACTTCCAACCACATTCTTTGCATGCTGTAAAATGCTACCAATATGGGTAAGCGATTCAGTGCTCCACTATGGGTAGTACATGCTGTATAAATGCTACCCAGTGCTTAATGTGAGCCGGTGGTTTCCGGTGCTCGGCACCAGCACTTAATTGTCAACACCGGTGCATGTGACAGTCTGCCACATGGTGGCACTGTCTGGCCAATTTGGAGATTACCACAACAACAGTTAATTATTAATGTAACATACATTAAATTGGCTCTTACCCGCAACCCAAGATATTCTTTGGATGCTTGAAATAATCTGAATTGTCACTCGTGTGTGATGGTTAGTAGTTGTGTTGTTACTCTCATTGGCAGCACAGCACGGTCAATTTGTGGTGCAAGCTGCAGCGGACTCCTGAGGAGAGCCCTGGCACTTATGTTTTTTTTACAAAATAAGCAGTGTACCAATACAATATTACCTTATACTATAATCCTAGTTTAAATGGCAAGTTCCTCCAAGCACATATTGTGGGCATTGAGAGGACCACGATACAAAATCCCAGAATAATCAAGAGATTCGTTTTTTATAATGCAACCAGCCGCATCCGTGCAGGTAACAGGGGTGGAGAGGTGCGGCCATGTGAGGGGGTATTTTGACGAGCGATGCAGAGGGAAAATTAAATTAAAAAAAAAAAATTCCCTCTTTATTGTCCCTCGAAATCCCTCCCACGCGGCCCCAGCGCCCCACCCAGGGCTTTAAGTGGGATAAAAAACCTGGGGGGGGGGGTCTCTCAAAGGGGCGTGGCCAATGTATTCAAGGGCGTGGCTTCAAAAAAACCTAAGCTACAAATCTGTGCTCAGCATAGTGTGCCGCCCGACTTGTATTTCGCTATTTCTGTCATTGCATCCAGATATATGATACAACAAGTAACATCAAACCTACAACAAGTCAAGACTTTTGGCTTTGTCACTGGTTGTTAGTTTCATAGGATAAATAAGCAACAACTATGGCTTGTATATAATATTGAAAAAGCTCCCATTTAAAGTCCTGGTGACACCACGACAATGTTGCTCCTCCTTAGTTCCGAAAAGAGAAAAGAAATCCAGAAAGAAAATGACTCTCTTTAAAGGATTTCCCTTCCCCTAAATAGCTCACCTGGCATGAATTCATGCTGTAACTTCTCCACTAGTGAGAAGTGAGCAGTGTGAGCAGGGAACATCCATGTGCCTGCGGTCACTGCAGTCCGGTAAAAACCGACCGCCAGTGCCAGGGCACAAAACAGACCCGTTTCGAGGTCCCCTAAAAAAACTGCTGTTGTTCAGCACTGGTGAAACCCAGGCCAATTACAGCCCTGTCCTCACCGCTGTTACCTGCAAGGACCGCGGCTGAATGCAACATCTGCCACATTTTCCATTTTGAACAGTTAAAAGTCATCACTCACCTCTTTCTCCCTTCTTTCTATTTCCTGACACATTTCAAGTGGAAGAGAGGTAGGTGCTACTTTGTCACTTTATGTGGGTGCTTTGACAATAATGATCTCCACGAGGTTCTCTTTCCATAATGGCAAGAAAAGAAACAAAGATGGTGGCTGCGAGTGTTAACTTTCAGCAGTTAAAGCTGGAAAATTGTGACAAAGGTCACATGGGGTAAAAAATAAAATGGCGGTAAGATTTTAGAATTTTGTACTGTAGCCATTAAAAAAAGCGACGAAAGGAACGTCCACTTTACACTTTCAATGAGGAATATCTCAACACTGACTCCGAACAGGGAACGGTGAAACTGACCAGCAGGTCAAAATCTGCCAAGTGTATTCCACATGATGCACTGCAAAGATGGTTTTTAATTTGAGATTCCTTACAACCTCGAGCATTGACATCAGAGTGAGAACAGAATTTCCTTCACACGCCCTTCATTTTCACATTGAAGCCGATTGCCAAATCCTGAAACAAAGAACTAGCAGCCTGATTCATTAAAGGTAATTGCGCTCGCAAAGGGCCAGATTCTGAGAATCTGGCCCTATGCGAGTGCCATTTTTGCATTTGGGATTCATCATCCCAAATGCAAAACTCGGTAATAGCGAATTTGCAAATTTGCGAGGAATTACATTTAAGGAATCCCTATTTGAGATTCCTTAAATGCAATTCATCATCCATTTTCAAATTGCGAAATCGCAATTTCGGGCCGCTATTTACCGCGAGGTCAAACCTCGTGGTAAATAGCGAAAACTCAGAAAAATGCTTTTAAAAGCATTTTTCTGAGTTGCATGTTGCACACACACATGTCCTTTGAACATGTGTGTGCGCAACACCTGTTTAAATTAGCATTTAACGGGTGCTACAGGGTGTCCTCTGGACACCCCTGGTACCATTTAAATCGCTATCTTATTTGCGATTAGCTAATTGCTAATCGCAAATAAGGAATACTCCCCATTCATTCCTATGGGCCTTTTGGCCCATAGGAATGAAAGGGGAGTTATTCCTTATTTGCGATTAGCAATTTGCTAATCGCAAATAAGGAATCTGTAGGAATCGCAAAAAAGTTTGCTATTCCTATATGAATTCCGTTTTGCGAGTCTGGAATAGCGATTCCTTATGATTCGCTATTTCCGACTCGCAAAACCTCCCAATGATGAATCAGGCTGTAGGCCTGCACGGGGCAAGGGGCAGAGAGCAGACGGATATTCCAACTGTCGTATCTCCGCAAGCAAAAGACGGCCAGGGGCAGGGCTCGAGTCGGGGTACTACGAGGGTGGACGAAGTCCTCCACTTATTTTACCGGAAGCTCGATAACTAGAGCAAATGGAGCCACACATTCACTCTTTGGCCTCTCTGAGGTGAGATCGGAGACCATTCAGAACGCTGCTCACGCGCTGGCTTCCCTGATGCCAACGCATCTAAGGGGTGAGCGAGGGGAGGCAATTAGTCTTATGGTGCAAGCCACCTTTCGTGACCTGACTTGCGGTCGTGACGTAAGCGTCCCCCACTTCTTTTTATTAGGACTTGTGCCCTGGCCAGGGGTGCGGCAGGAGCAGCTGCACCGAGGCCACGGGATTAAGGGGTCCACTTTAACCCAATTAATAGCTGTGTTGTGCTACAAAACCAGGGTAAGGGGGAGAAATGCCTTGCTTGCGTGAGGGGCCGTGGCATCTTTTCTACGCCACTGAATCTTGCATAACCCGCACAGTAAACTGCTTCTGTCACTGAAACCCAGGGAGGCTGTGTGAGCAGAGCAAATCTCACAGTCACACATACCTCATCCAATCACTCAAATGCAATTTTTATCTGTGTTCTGGAGGGCTCTGCAGAGACAGATGTTAATTTTCTCCTGACACAGATTTGAGTGCCAGTGACCACAGCTCAGCAGGCAGGAACGTGATTACTTCAGTTACAGAGGCAAGCAGGGTGGAACAGGCTGGAATTTATAAGTTATCCTTAATAAATATAAATTTTAAAAAAAAGATGTATAGAGAAAAAAACAATCTTTGTTGCTACTTATATTATTTAAAAAAAAAACATGTTTTTCAGTAACTTGACCAGCACTAGCATCACAGGCTAGTTGGAGACATTTCTAATCTACTGGTTCAATTAGGCATTCCTTAAGGCTTTTGTTTTATGCATGCTTTTTGTAAATCTCTATTCTTTAAAGGAGCAGTGCAGGCTACGTTTCAAGGATAGTAGAGTCACCTTGCTAGATTACTCTGATGCAGTCCAGAAGCATAAAGCATTGGCAAAACCAATAGGTCTCATCTTGAGGCAGTTTTGCCTCTGCCAATGGTTCTAGCCATGGTGTACAGTTGCCCAAATGCTGTGAAGCATTTCTTTTAAAAATCAAAAAAGCCATATGTGGCCATCCACATCATTTGTAAGGCATGTGCAGCAAACATGTGCATGCCTAAAAAATGACACATATGCTTTTTGCTCTTTTCGGTGGGGGTGATCCGAGATGTATTGGTGAACCCCCCCCCCCCCACCCCACCCCACCCACCAAAAAAGTAGAGGCAGTGGGGGTATGCAACATGGGTGAGGGGAGTAGTAACGAGGTGGGACAACACTGAGGTGGGGGAAAGAAACAAACACAGAGGGTGTGCACAGCAGCACAGGGGTGAATTGGGGGGGGGGGGGGGCTACACCGAAGGGGGGAAGCAACACTGATAGGGGAAAGCAAAAATGTAGTAGAGAAGCACATGGGCAGTGAGCATGGCAGAGGGGGGGATGTATACAAAGGCGATTGTAGTGAAACACACATACTCTCTTGTCTAAACAAAAATAAAAAGATAGCGCCTGAAAATAGAGAGCTGAAAAAAAACAGGTAATGGGTCCATTCAGCAGGGGTGCCACAAACACAAAAGAAGGGAAGTGAAGCCCGCACACGCTAATGAATTAGAAGCAAGCAAATCAGTGTGATAAAAGAGCCAACTAATGATAGGTAATGGGTGGGTTCTAAACCCACTGCAAGGTAACAGAAAGTCGCTGTCAATGGAGAGACCTACAAAACCATCAAGGAGTTTGTCCCTTCCCCTTCTGCGCTTCCCTTGTGATTGCATTGCTTGTAAGCCAAAAGTAGGGATAGAATCAATAATGTAGTCATGCTGTCAAAGTGCTTCTGCTTTGGTGTAGTGCTGCAAAGTGGAGCCAAATGCCATTTTGCCCTCACACGCTGATACTCACAAGCCCCCATTTGTTTGGTGGCATACTAATTTTACCATTTGACTCCAAGCCAGTTTCATGCCCTTCCCTTTGGCACTGCTTTCTTTGTCCCTGCATGCCTTCCAACTTGTGTGACCGGGCCTATCGCCTGTGACATGATGGGTTCCAAAATGCAATGAGGAGACATCAAGTTTTCACGATGAAAATGAACCAATTTTAGGCAATGTGGGTAATTGCAGTATTCAGGCCCAGGATCAGCTGCCACCCAGGAAAACCTACTAAACTCAGGCATTTCTGAAAATTAGACAGCCAAAGAGCAAAAGGTGGTGTGATGTACGTGGCTCTCCACAACTTTTTCTTACCCAGAATGTCCTCCAACCAGCAAATTTTGCCTACATTCACACATTTTCCTCATATTTCTCTAAAGGAAAGTTCCAGAATCTGTGAGAATCCACACAATTCCTACTACCCAGCCTTCCCACACTTCGCCTGATAAAAATGCCACTTTCAAAATTGATAGGAACCCTGTTGTGCCATGCAAGGAGTATTTACCCATGCCCTGGGGTGGGAAGTGCTTTCCCCACCAAAATGAAATATTGGTGGTTAACAGGTCCCAAGATGCTTGATTCCGATCCAGGTAGGACCTGGTCTGGCTGTTCAGGCTGGACTGTTCCCATGGAGAGCAGGGTCAAGACTGATTTGCATTTGGCTGGGTTTAAACTGGAATGGTATTGGGAGCACAATGCAGATGGATTTAGGCCCATATCTCTGTATTGGGGTGAATGTTTGACATTGCTCAGCATTCTGCCCATCAATTGTTATTTTTACAAGGGTCTCTGCTTTGGGACTGGTCTCCTCCAGTGAGATACAAGCAGGGTTTAAACAGGGAGCGGTTGCACTGGAAAGGGGCTTTCCAGCTGCACTTCTACCACACTGATCAGTGTTTGGGAGTAGAGTTAAGCTCCAAAGCACTGAATAAACAGAAAATAGTCAGCGACTAATGGCATCAACTACTTCCACTTTCAGTTATGCGCTGGCAGTCATACAAACTTTAAAAATGCTCTTCTCCAACGTTTTTTTTTTGTTGAAAAAAAAACTTCCTTTGATGCTTGCACCAGAAGAATCTTCAGGTTTAGCGTGGCTGAAAAATCTTTCACGCCCACTACACTAAAGAGGCAATACAATTGACGTAAATAGTTTGGCTGGCTCATTAAAGTTGTTAACACAATTAAATAGTCAGTAAATCTATCATAAACTGGCTGGACAAGTACCTAATTTCTTTAAGACTTTTAACAACTCTATTTGCCGAGAACCCCTCTAACATTGTCTGTTCTCTTTTTCTATAACCAGTAAATCTACATCATTTAGACAAACTATAGAGTTTTCAATATCGTGGCCCCATACATTTACATTTTAAAATATGTGTTTGAGACGTATTATTTAATAAGTGATTATATTTTTTTAATTTATGTTATTGTTTTTTTTTTCAAAACTAAATTTAATAATAATATATTTTTAGTTGAGGGATATTGTACTTATAGGGGGGGAGACAATATTACTCACATTCTAATTATTTTTTTAATGTAATATATATTTGAAAATTTTAAATGATGTTTGGAAATTTCAGTTTTACATTTAATAATTGTTAATATTTTATTTTTCATGTTATATTTGATAGATGTAATGTTTTTATTTTACATTTTTAATTCATGTATTAATTGATATGAGTCATTTAAACTTTAAAAACATGTTCAATCTTTATTTATATGTTGACTAAAGGACATAAAATATTCTTTATTTCTTAAATAATTCTTCACATTAATAAATATTTTGATGGACGGTATAGCATGCACAACATGGTGCATGCCACACAGTGCAGGAATGTGCTGCAGGTGCTGTCATGGCAGCGGTCGGCTGTAAAGGCTCTCCTATGAGTCTAACAAACCACTGCCATGAGACTGTCACAGCACTGGCTACTTGGAGCCCGAAGATCTTCTTGGAAGGAAGTCAACAAGCCTTTGCAACTGCAAGTTGACACAGTGCACACAGGTTCGGTTATTGCAACCCCCACAAGGGATATTAGCCTTAAATTTGGCGAGAAAGCAGGGCAGGCCTCGGGAGCTGTGGAAAACAACCACCTGTGTTGCAGAACCTTTCAGAATCCAGAGGAGCTCAGGATCAGCAGACCGGTCGACTTAGTTTCGGAGCATGCAAATGCAGGGAAGTGGCTCCTTCACTCCAAGGGAGATTCCTTCAGGTGTCTTTTATGCCCACAGAACTTGGAAGGTTCCTGTATGGTGCACAGGCACAGGTGATGCAGCAGACTAGAAGGGAGACGAAGTCAAGCCCAAACGAAGTCCAGAGTGCCCAGACGGTAGAAGAGGAAGTGGTGTCTGATCTGAATCTTATCCCATGACGAATCTAGGGACCTACACCCAGGTAAGCCCTTAAGTACCCTAGAGAAAGGAATGGGATGATTCAGGGGACCTTCCCACGGAAGGGTCTGGACAGAGTGGAGGTTACTCCCATGTTCTTCGTCCAGTTTTGCACCAGAGTGCGAGCCTACAGCTCCCAGGACTGGTTTGAACTGTACTATGCATGGGGGCACCAAATGTGCCCCACATGCAGACTGAGTGGCACTGGCATGCGCACCCACTCTGCTCCAATACACTAAACCTGTCTGGGAGGTGGTCACACCTCCCTGTGACAGGATGCCTATTGTTCTGCCTCCCCCTGCTCGAGCTTGGCTCAGTAGCAGGAGGGCAGAATCGTGTCTCTTGTCGGCAGCAACCATTTTGTGCTGTTCGGGTCTGGAAGACGGTTACCGGGGACATGGAGAGCCTAACAGAGGGTTCTTCTAGTGCTTGCAATCATACCTTCCACACCGGGTATGGTGTGGGGGTATGATTTAAACATGTTTGATACCAAATGTGATAGGATTCATTGCAGCCAGTTTCGAGATGGGCATCACATAATTATGCGGTGCCCCTCTATATGGCTTAGGGTTGCTTCACTGACAACCCAGGAGAATGGACTCCGTAGGCAGCAGGGATGTCCTGCTCACGCAGGGGCACCCACTCACTTAGAACCAGGCACCCTGCCTTCAGGATTACAAAGGCCTGCTATAGGGGTGACTTATAGGTTTTAAGTGCAGTGACCCTAGATATAGGAAACCTATATCTTAAGTAACTGGCGCTAGCCCCAGCTTACAAAGGCTGCAATGGCAGGCCTGTAGTTCCATTTTGAATGGTTTCCCATGGGTGACATAATGCATGCTTCAGCCCATGGGGAACCCAATGCCCTGCCTACCTTAGTACCATATACTAGGGATTTATAAGGGTACCCCAGTATTCAATCTGGGATGTACCTAAGTACTGAACATAATGTAATGAAATTTTTACTACGTTTTTATGGACATCGGGGGGGGGTTGTAATGATTTTAATTAATCAAACAATAAACTTATACTACTAATATAGATCACTAAGTACTTAACATAACCAATTTAGGGAGAAAGCAGATAGACTGGGGTCCTGATTAGAAGGATCCCAGTCAGACTAGTCAATAGCAGCTTAGTACCATGCAAAAAGTGGGGGTTTCCACGTAGAAGGATCCTACCTTCCTATAAGTACACTTTAAGCATGCTTCCAAACCATTTGTTTTTGCATTTATTTAGAAGTGATCCAAGTAGGAATATGGCCGGCAGCTCTCCAGCACCAAAACTGAACCCCACAGCAGTGAAACCAGCCCCTACCCTGCCAGTCCACCAAAACGCCCAGTAACCAGTATGGCCTGGTGCTGCTCCACACCACACAAGCACTCCGTGTTGCTCCCCCACCCACACTTCAAAACAAAAAAAATTATTTTGCACAACTCATCTTTTTATTTAAAAATCCAAAGAAGCGCTTGTTTTCTTTAGCCATGCTGCACTGCATCGACAATACTGTACAGCATGTCTATAAAACATTGTCCAAGCGAATAGGTCCCAACGGCAAGATTCATGGGCTTTGTAACGCTTGGCTCTTGTTCCGCCCTCATTTGTTTTGGACCTAGGCTCAAATGTACCTATATCTCTACATATTCACATACATTTGTGCAACAGAAGCTTTAGTTGCTTTTGCCAATATTGTGCCTGTGTAGTTTACTAAGGAAGATTGATCAAATCATACAACTTTCCAAACACCAGAACGACTGACTTTGTCAATGTTGGTTGTGGGATTAGCATCTTTAACATTTCCTGCAACAATGCTCCTCCCCCTACTACTTCACTGCTGAACCACTGGCTTATAAAGGCAACATAAACTTCCCTTTCACAGCACCATCTACAAAATGTCTCCCTATATCCTAAGGTAAGTAATGTTTGCTGCACATAAGAGTAAGTAGCACTGATGGTGATGCCTTTATTAGGCTACATTATTCATCATATATCCCTATTTTTTCTCAGGGCTAATCTCTACTATTGCAGCTATGAGGAAGCACTGCGCCCCCCCCCCCCCCCCCCAGGGCAGCAAACACAATGCAGGGCGCTATGTCCCATTGTTACCTACATCAAACAGCTCCCAATCTAGGTCAAAAGGATTTATGAGGACTTATTCATATGACTTAATAACTGGACTGAGCCCGGCTTCAGCAAGCTGCCTCGTTAAAGGGCTAAGAAAGTTACACTCCAGCTCGCGAGGCAGAAGGCTAAACACGGGCACAAAGGCGGCACTTATGAACACGCGCACCAGCTGACTGCAGCTTAGGCTGTGAGCATGTGTGGGGGGCGGTGGAGGTGGGGGGATTATTCATTTGACCCAGTTCCAGCCCCCCCTTTTTAACGAGTTTGTTAAGTGATGAACTGCCACCATGTTTTCAGTCCTGTTTTCTTCTTTTAAATGTGAGTGCATTCTGGGAGCTGTAGTTGGCTTGCTTCAATTCAGCCAGATGGAATAACGCAGTTTGACACATGGCAAAACAAGTGCATTTGCAATTGCATATCAGCGAAAAACTGTATTCATGTTGAATGTCAATATAATGATAAGTGTATCAGCATCAGTGCAATTTATGTCATTTGGGAATGTTGGTGCAAAAGTGCAGTGGCACTGTTACAATCTGTCATTGGTCTGGCATGAGAAGCACCTCTAGTTGTGGTTTGTTTGCATTGTGGGACTTGTAGTGCTAGATTAGTGCTAAAGTTATATCAGTCCAATGTTTGTAATTGTCCCTACTCCTGGGTCT
This sequence comes from Lissotriton vulgaris, assembly GCF_964263255.1. Taxonomy (NCBI): domain Eukaryota; kingdom Metazoa; phylum Chordata; class Amphibia; order Caudata; family Salamandridae; genus Lissotriton; species Lissotriton vulgaris. The sequence goes on from NC_141691.1 coordinate 1,299,669,927, forward strand.
GCCTTTTTCTACATTTCTTACTACCCATGATTAACAGTGTCACCTTCACAATTCACCTCAGCAAGTAGGAGACGTAAAGGGCCGTAAAACACCCCACCAAACATGGTTTGAGCACTAGTCACCAGGGGGGGGGGGGGGTGCAAAGAACAGAGGGACATAAGAAATGGCATGAGGATGTGATGAGGGTGTAAGAAGACTCCTAGTTAATAATCTGACCATTACCTCCTGGCGTCACTTCCTCTTCCTCTTACTTGATATATGAGGATCTACTCAGCTGCATTCCTGTGACCATAAACCTTAAGAAATGACACATGAAATGCGATTTTGCCAACACACCATTAATTTTGCGTATCTCAAATGTTGTTATGTCAAACACACAAAAGGTGTTGGGGGGAATGCTTGTGAGTAGTCTAACCGGAGGCAATCAGTTGGAGTAGAATTCAAATCCATAGAAAACCACAAGCCTAAACCGGTCTTACACTGCTTATGTTCTGGTTCCGGGAGGACCTCGCGTGGCAACATGGCAAGTACTTTTCCTTTTGGAGCAGGACCAAGGCTGACTTGGATATGGCGGGGTCTAATCTACGATGGCATAGCGGGCAAAAAAAAACTATACGTTAGAATGCTACCGAGAGCGATTGCTGGCTGTTAGACCATTTCCAAGCATTCCTCTTATCACCTTTTGTGTAATTAACTGCCGTTATGTACCAAATTTTAATATGATTATCAGAAGACAAAACATTTCAGAACCAGGGGCCTTATTATGAGTATGGAAGTCCATAGGGCTGCACTACTCGCTGTGGCGGTCCTACCACTGCCACTTTGCAGCACGGTGCGCCGCATTAAGAGAGTGGTGGTTGGATCTCTACAGGACCGCCGCCTCAACCAGGATCCAGGATCCAACAGTATGGCGGTGGCGGTCAGGCATAGTAATATTCTGGCGGTGCTGCTGGGGCACCGCCGAGTATATTATGAGTTGCCAACCCACACCCTTTCCATGGCGGTGAACCTGCCATTAAAAGGGTGACAGTGAGGCAACTAAGGGAGCCCTAATAGGGTACCCTGCCACTCTTGGGCACAGGGATGCATGCAGAGGGGTACATTTAGTGTCCCCCTGGATTTGCATCCCCCCAGATGCAGATGGCGTGTTAGGCTCTTCAATGACAGGCCACCACAGGACCTCCTGCCAGACTGCCCACCAGACCCCAGGATTGAAGTCCTAATCTGGCTGGCGGCAGTCCATTGGCTTTGAAGGTCCTACAGTGGACAAAGCGTTGCATCATCCGCTGTAGGACCACCAATGTCGTAATAAGGCTCCAAGTCTTTTGGCCCTCCTACTTGAAAGACAGCCCTGTGTTTGTTGTATGTATAAGGGGCGCAGTGAAGTTCGCTGCTCCATGTTTGAAACACGACTCTGAACTTGACGCATCTCACCTAGCACCTACCACAAAGGACATTCTACACCTGACATTTCGCCAACCACGAGCTCCAAAAAAGACGAATAGGAACCCAACACAAATCAGGGAACAACGTGGCGTTGTCAGGGTATGAGCATTTATAAATGATACAATATAAGACTAAAGCCGAGACTTATTAAGCTGCTCACACCTGACATGGAACAACTTGAGTGCTCCCGTTTTACAAACATGAACTGTCAATTTAAAAGCAATCTCTAGCTTATTGAGATTGTAGAGAATTATATTTTTTAGCCAGGGTGCAAAAAGAAGCTGACAAAAAGACACCATGTGTTGGTAAAAAAAAACGATGTCTTTTCAAAGTCTTGAGCTATCAGAATAAAAAAGTAATCGAGGAAACTCACATATCTAATATGGCCAGCCTAGCCGATCAGTCAATACTGACAAATACCTAGGGTGACAGCCAGCTGGGGGAGCCATTATAGCAATCAAAATTATTTCATATTAGATTGTTATTGCCTAAAGAGCAATCAATGGCAAAGCCTATAGGGCTGGTCGTGGCCGCTGGTGTGATGGTGTATTATTTACGTAATTTTTTCTTTCATTCATATGCCATAAAAGCAATAAAAAAGGCAGTCTCCTATGAATGTTGACCATATGCTTGCAATAACAATCATTGTAAAAATATATAGAACCATCACATATAGCTTTATTAGAACAATATGTGTGACTACTAGTAGCAAGAATTCTTAGAAAAGGAATAGAACCCGTTTTACTGAATTTCATAGGAAAATATGATTCTTTTTGGAGCTCAAAAGAATAATATTGTCTGTGAATTACTGTCACTTAAAGACAGATACACGTACAACATCGCCAGAAAAGTTAAAAGGATAAAAAAAATGGAGCGAAAAAAGCATTGGCAAATACAACTATAGGCCCTCAAACCCTTCCCCTGAAGTGTACTCCTTTTAGGCAGATTTATATGTGATAAGAAACATTTCATCACACACTGTGCAATAGAGAAAAATACACTAAAAAATAAAGGAAATGTATAAGAACAGGTGATATGGGTTGCCCATTGTTTCCCGTGTACTCGCTGATGGGAGGGAGCAAATGTGAAAGACAGATGATTACACCAATGGATGAAGAGGATCAACGGAAGAAGAAGGCTGGCCAAAAGCCGTCTAGGCATGTATCTAATTATTTATTTGTTATGATTATATTATTACATGAGGCTGGCGAGGACCTACCGAGATAAAGCTGTCTCTAGGACCGACCTAAAAAGAGTGACTGGGGAGCACAGAATGTCCTTCAACCAGGCGGCAGAAACTGATTCAGAAGCCCTGTTCTCAAATGTGCAAAGTTAACATAAATAGGCACACAAACATCAGGGCTCTGGCCCAGTGTCAGAAGATGCTAAGATAGAGGACCAGAAAACCTCCTCAAGAAAGAAGGAGTACCAGCGACGCTCCCCCCACTGTGGCTGGGCTGCAGGCTTTGATTTATCAGGGGTTCTGGATGGTGACATAATAGTAAACACAGCAGTGAAAAGCGCACAACAGTGTGCGTTGCCGGGCAGCACGAAAATCCACTTCAGATGGGAAACAGTTCTTCAGACCGTATTTCATCATGTCTTGATTTGTTGCCTAAATAAAAGATATCTGAAAATCAACAGGCCTTTCTCTGCGTGCTGGAAAGAAAGTGCTGTGTATGTAAAGAAAGTAAGAAATTTGATCTATATTTCACTTCGGTCAAAAAGGCCACAAGTTGGGCAAAGGTGGTACATCTTTTGGGTCCCTTTTAGAAATCTACACAAATAAGTAAGGTAATCAAACTACATAATGCAGGCCTGTCTCACTTAAAAATACTACCTGTACCTAAGATGTTATGGAGAACAAGATATAGAATTACACATCAATCTTTCCAAAACAAAGCATTTCATCAGCTGGTTGCAGAACCCTGATATAGAAAAAATCCAGGATTTAAAAGATGTACCCTGAAGGCCCACTAAAAAATGAGGAATTACCAGGGGAATCAGTCCTCCAGTAAGTCTTGCATGGAGCAGGTGAAACCTCTTAAAAGAAATACACCGGGTTTGTCATTTCAATGTAGCTAATAGCAGGAGTCACCATCTACTGTAATCAAAGGGCAATGACAACCTTACAACCTTAGTCATGAGCCATTTATTGTTGCATACTCCTACCTCCGGCAATCGTTCCTCACTCAATAGACTGTCTTAATGCACAAGCAAAGATGGGTGTTGAGAGGATTTGGGACTATGCAGCCATAAGTAGCACAAAAAGGTGCCTGGGGCCGTATTACACAGTGTCCTGGGGGCACGATGGCATGTGCATCCGCTTTTGTGCTGCTGACACAGTTTGGTATAATAGAAGAGGTGTACACAAACCCTTCGGTGATACAGGTCTTGCCAGTGCTACACGTGCACTGGCACAATCTCATGGGGCAACAGCCCCATGCAAATGAGGAAACACCTTGCCTCTACACCTGCACCATATTATAGATATAGGCACACAGGCAAACAAATTCTTGGGGGCAAGGGGAGAGGTGTGGTGCAGTGGCCAGGGCAGCTGACTCTGGAGCACGAGGCTCACGGTTCAATCCCCGGTGCTGGCGGCAAGTTAACCCAGCACCATGTGATTCTGGGCAATAGCTCGCTTTATCTTCCTCACGACCCCAGCGCCATGAGACCCTTAGGGGTGATTCGTTTGTGCTATACAAATACTGGGTTATTAATATTATTATTATTACACTGACAGTGTGCCACACAGTCAGTGCTTTTCTGCTTCTTTGCAGGTGAACCTTGGAAGCAGGAAAAAGGGTTCCCACTGCACACATGTGAAATCACTCTCTGCACCTGTCTGTAGGGGGGTTGTGTCCCCAATTGAAGTACAGGCCAGTTGTTGCCTGCACAGTGAAAGGTAGCCCAGCTGCTTCAAACAGGTGAACTGCCGTTCACTAATTTTCTGCCCTGTTGGCAGGTATGGCTTTAAAGCTGCCCTTGGAACAGTGCATTAACTGTGATAAAGTGCATTGAGCTAGTTAAAGGTGCATGCAGACTGGTGAAGTACGGCATGCAAGGAATTAGGGGACGCTCTCACAGCTGGGCATCACATACAAAACACACACACATATGCACACATCTGCAGCCACAAACACACACATCAGCTGAACAGCAAAGCATCAGCACCCCACCAAGCCTATTGATTGGATTTCTGAATACATTTCTATATTCACTAAAGAAAATTGGAGTTAGCACACATCAATTATAAATTTCATTCAAATTCATTGAATCATGAAATGTCCATAATGTTTGGTAGAAAAAGCAGGTCTAAAGTTGTTCTTGTAGTTGCAAAACTTATTCTTTATTGATAGATATGTTCAGTTGTTAAAATCCAGTAGTCACACAGATCATGTGACTAACTGATCTGTGTGACTACTGGATTTCAACAACTGAACATATCTATCAATAAAAATAGTTTTGCAACTACAAGAACAACTTTGGACCCGCTTTTTCTACCAATCATTATGGACATTTCATGATTCAATGAATTTGAATGAAATTTATAATTGATGTGTGCTAACTCCAATTTTCTTTAGTGATTGTATTTGGGTTTTACCCAATAGGGAGTGAAGAGAGGTGCACTTCCTGGTTTTTTAGCACCATTGTCATATACTTAGCCACTATTAGCAATAGGTGCAGGACTCTTACCTCAACCCTCTTTGTGTTCTGTTCTTTATACATTTCTGTATTCTACAGTGGAATGATATTTAACACATTTTTACAAAATATTTAACTATTTTTTTTACACGCAACGGAGTATTGTTTGTGTGCTAAATGAGTGAACGTGCATGGCTGCAAAGTAACCAAGCCACACTCTCCAGGGGCAGTGCGCTAGGGAGGTATTACTTGGTTGAACTTTCCTTATTGCCAACCAACTGAGAACTATCACACAGGAATGGCTGACATGCAGATTTAGATTATTTAGCAAAATCAGCCTGGCCTACATTAACATGAGTGAAAAAACACATAGAGGAATAGCCTGGTTTGTAAAGGGTTAAGATAGCTGATATAGTGACTTGAAGGGTAAATACTCGAATCTTAATGGCAACCTGCCCTCATTTTCAAGCGTAAACCTCAAGAACTGCAAGTTTTAGCATGGAAACCCAACGGCAGCAGCCAACACTCGGTTAGTCTGAAAAGATCGATTTCATGGTGGGAAAACACATTTAAACTAAAATTAAAAATTCCTTGGCAGAGGAGAAACGCAGAAGAGAACTGGTCCCTCCAATGTCTCCGGGGTATTTGAGACATGATTACTATTCACCAAGAGAAGGGCCATGGCTTTGGGGCCAAATCCTAAAAGTAACTGATTTTGACACACTCTAGAAAACATAGCTAGCCCATTATGTTAGCCAATTTTTTCGTTGTTTTTTAACGTAAAAAAATAATGGGTGTGTCTAGAGTATTCTGATCTGAAACTATTTTTTATTTCATTGACTTTCACACGGGACGATTGAAATGTCACGGTATTCAGAGGGTGGAACCGTCTTGAGAATTCTTACACTGTGAAATCCGAAGCAAAAAACCATGTGTAAAGGATGATAATGTCTACAGATTAAATAGATTACTCATACAACGAGGACTATATCATTTGAATGGCCAATGATAGATTAACCCGTTGCATGCTTGTGACGGAACCGCTCCGTCACAGCCACGGGTGAGCTGTGCTTGTGACGGAACGGTTCCGTCACGGCCCGCTCGCTGCGCCTGCGCGGCGCGAATTCCGCGCCTGCGCTGACTAATTAATGGGCGGGCGGGTTCGTGACGGAACCGTTCCGTCACAAGCACAGCTCACCCGCGAGCCGTGACGGAGCGGTTCCGTCACAAGTACGGGACCGCCGCACGACCGCCCCCCCCCCCCTTATTGCTGCGGCGGAATAGCCGCCGCAGCATTAACACATCAACTCCAAGGACACTAACGGAGATGGAGGTTTTTGGAACAACACATCGTAATCCTGGTCCTGCTTTGGGAAAGCCAGGGACCTTCTTATGGGGCCGCAAAATGTTTGAAACACGTTGACTTATATGATGCTGGAGGAATAACACACCTGCTCATCTTGACTTTATTTTATTCATCTCTAGGGCATTACTCTAATAAAGCATCTTTTGGACGAGCCCCAAAATATTTAGTGAGCTACTCTGGATTCTGCACTACCATCACAGAAAGTACTTCCTGTAATCTGGATGTCCATTTGTCACTATAACCATTTCTGAAGAATGTGGGAAAAAATGAAGCAAGCTACTTAGGTTAGTGTGTGAGGGCTCGCCTTACAATTTTTGCAAATATTTGAATCCTCTCTGGATACATGCACACATAGGGTTAGGTCTCCCTACAAATGGATGATTTCTGTCGGAGACACCTACAGCTTTGTCATTACCCCCAGGTCCCTTATGTCCTCGGCCCATTCAGAACTTATGGAGATAACCATCTCCTGACAGAAAATAAAAACAAGAGGAATGCTGGGACATCCCTACTGCCCCTCCCCCCGGGAGTACAAAGGTAGGATCTACCCAGCAGCCCTCCTGTTCTTTTTTTCTGTCTTCGACAGAATGGCTGATGGATGCTGTTGATGATGGGGGCTGCACCGGCTCCTGCTGGGCTTGAGTGGCGTGCAGTACTCTTCTGGCTCCTCCTGCCCGGCTGCCTGGCTTCACGGGCAGGGGTGAGGTTCCTGATGTGTCTCCCCCCCGGCCTGCCGGGCTTGCTGGGGGGGATTGACTTCTTTGCAGCCGTTGTTCCGGTTTTCTGGCCCTTTGCGGCTGGTGCGCCGCCTCCCGGTTCCTTCCGGGTCGCTGAGCGCGTCTCCCCGAGCCTGGCCGGGTGGGAGATGCGCTGCGCTGGAATTTCATTCCCAGATCCGGCTGTTGGTGTGGGGGCCTTACTGAAGCTGCTCGGGCCCCCGCTCCGGGTGAGTCCCGCTTTGCGGTGTTTTTTGCTCCCCCTGTCTGTGTGTTGTGCAGGACTACAGTTAGCAACAGCAGCAGAGTTTTGACCAGCGGCTGCAGCGAGTCATGCCGGTTGCACTGTCTCTGCACTGCAGCGCTGCTGACATTGAGTCTGTCTCTTTGCAGGTTTACTGGGTTTCCGGGTTCGGCTGCTTGGCTCTCCTGCCCCGGATGTCTCGGGGCTGCCGCTGCTGCTGTGACCAGCTTCGGGGCGAGGCGCTCGGTCTCGGGCTGCTTTTTAATGTCTGTCCACCCGGTGGGTGCTCAGTTGCGGCTTCTCTTCCTGCAGGGTGTTCGTGATGACAATCTGTGCAGTCTGTTTGCTGCTGCTTGTGGTGACTGTGCATACAGGGTTTGGATGCCTGCTGTGGTTGGTCCTATGTTGTCCGACTGCTCTTTGCTATGTTTGCAGGGGCTTTCTGGTCTGCCCTCTTGGCTACAGGCTCTGGTCCCGGAGGTTTGGCTTATGTCCAGTGCTGCCTTTCGTGTGGGTGCTGCTATGCGTGTTGCCCTGCGCCCCCTCTGTTCACCTCGTCTTGGGGGTTGTTGGTTGGGGGTGTGCGACGGTGGGTTGTTTTTGGCTCCTGCTGTGGGTTGGTTGCGTGTCCGCGGCTTTGTCCCGTGCTCTTTTTGGCCCGGGTCTGGGGGGGGGGTGTGCTGCCTGCCGCTGTGGTGGGGGCTGCTCTGTCCCTGGCGCGCTGTGGGTCTTGCCCTCTTGTCTTGGGCTCAGCCGACTTTGATTCTGCCACCCTTTGGTTCGGGCCTCCTGTCCTCTCGACACACTTGCGTTTGCGGTTCAGGGGTTTGGGTCACAGTTTCTGGTGTGCTTTCTTGGGCCCGGGTCTGGATGGGTGTGAGAGCTGCTGCCTGCCGTGGTGGCTCGTTTGGCTGTTCTTTGGCGTCTGTATTGTTCTGGGTCTGGTGGCTCTGTGCCCCTCTTCCCTTCTGGGTGTGAGGTTTCCTTTGGCCTTGCTGTACGCTTATTGTGCAGGGGTCTGGGTGAGTCACTGTGCGGGGTACGTTCCTTGTTCTTGTTGACTGGCTGTTTGGCTGCGGCTGGGTGTGGGTGCCTTTGTCCTTGTTGTGGGCTCCTCGCTGCCGTGCAGTTGCTCGTCCATGTACCTCCTGGGTTGCCTTGGCCGACTCTTCCTTTTGCTGTGTTGGTTGGCGCTTTGCCCTCTGTCGGTCCTCCGGTCCACTGTGCGACTTTGGTTGCGCCTCTGTTTGGTGTCGGGGCTTGCTTGCGGGCTCTGTGCTGCCTTCTCTTTTGGGGTTTCCTGCTGCTATTGTTTCAGGGGTCCGCGCTGCCTTCGGCTGGCCCGGGTTCTCCGGTGGTGGGCGTTCCGTGGGTCTGTTCCCTTGGTTCTCTTCTTCGGGGTGTTCCACTGCTCTTGGCGCCTCTTGGGGTGTTTGCCCTTTCTGTTTCTGGCCTGCCTCGGGTTGGCTTGGGTGCCGGTCGCCTCTGTGGTGGCTGGTTTTTTTCGCTGCTCCTGCCTTTGCTTGCTCGTGGGTTCCCTGTGTGGTTGGGGTTTTCCTGCCTGCTTGCTTGTGCCTTGCCCTCTGGTGCTCTGGTGTCGGTGCCGCTTCTTTTTCTGCTGCGGCGGCCTGATTGGGTTGCCTTCTGCTTCCGGCTCTCTGCCCCGTCTGGTGGTGGGTCGTTGTTCCTGCTTCTTGGGCCGCTGCGCGGGGAAGGGGTGGGTCCTGTGGGCTCCCCTTGTTCAGGTGGGCCTGCCGTTCTGTTCTTCCTCGGTGGCCTTGCCTCCGCTGCGGGCTGGATGTTGTGGCCTCTGCCCTGCTTGGGGGTCCTGGTTCTTCCCTTCCTGGCCTCTGTCTTGTTGGCCGTCTTTTGGGACTACTGGTTCCTGGTCCTGGTCCTCCTTTTCCTTGGCTGCGCCTGGTTCCTCTCGTAGGTGCCGTTGGTTCTTTGGGGTGCTCTCTCCCCTCTGCCTCTGCTTGGGTGGCTTCTGCTGCCTTGGGTCCGGCTGTTCTGTTCCTCCCGGCCTGCGCCTGTTGTCGGGCGTGGTGCGTGGTGGGGGCCTGCTTGGTCCTTCTGGTGCTGTGGTCATCCCTTTGCTGGGTTCTGCTGTTTCCTGGCATCCCCTTCTGTGTCTGCTGTGCTGACTGCCTGGGGCCTCCTGACGGCTGCCGGGTCCTGTAATGCCTCCTATTCTCGGGGTTGGTGTGTTGTTCCCACGCTCCGCTGTCTGCTCGGTAGCTTGGTCTGGCCTGGTTGGTTTCTGCCTGGCCACCTGGAGCTGCGGGGTGCGGTTGGCTTCTTCCTTTGGTTTTCTTCCCTGCCACTTCTGGTTTTGGTGGTGGTGCGGGGTGGCCGTTGTTGTTGCCTCTCCTGGGCCTGTGGGTTTTTATCTCGCAGGATGTCTGCTGGGTCTGCCTCCCGGCCTGCCGGGCTTGCTGGGCGGCATGGCTTCCTCCTGGCCGGTGTTCCGGTTTCTCGGCCCTTTGGGGCGGGGGCGCCGCCTCCCCGTTTCTTCCGGGTCGCTCTGCGCATCTCCCCGTTGCTTGGCCGTGTGGGAGGCGCGCTGCGCTGGTTGCTGTGGCCTGCGTTTGCTTCTGCTTGGCTCTCGGCCGTAGCTTTCTGTGGTGGCCTGTTGCCTTGGGCTTCCTCCCTGTTGGCTCCTGTTCTGGGCTGGTCTGCCTTCTGTTTGTGCGTCCTGCTCTGGGTTGCCTGGTTGTGCTCTTTCTGCGGTCCTGGGCTGCCTGGTTGAGTCTCTTCTGGGAGTTTCATGGGTGGCTTGGCACTTCTTTGCGGGTGCCCTGTCTGCCTGTGGGGTGGCTGGTCCCTGTGTCGTGGGGTTACGGTTGCTTGTGGGTGTGGTGTGTTCCGGTCTGGTTCTTGTTTCTGGCCGTCATGCTGTTGCCTTCTTGTTTTCCCTTCTTGCCTCTTCTGGGGTTCGTTGGGGCATCGGCGGGGCTGTTGGCTCTCGGGCCTGTGCTCTGTTGGGGTCTTGCCCTCTTTGTCCTTCCCTTGTTTCGGGCTGGTTCTGCGGGTTGCTTTGGCTTCGGCTTTGGCTTCCTGTCTGTATCCTTGGTTGCGGCTTTTTGCCGTGCGGGGTTCGTCCCCTGTGCGTGCCCTGCCTTGGGTCTTGCCGGGATGTGGGATGTGGTTTGCTTGTGCTTTCCTCCCTGGCTGCGGTTGCTTCTGTGAGGTCCTCTGGGGTGGTTTTGCCTCTGTCTCTCTGGCCTCTGGGTTTCTGCCCCGGTCCTTTGCTTGGGCTGTTTGGGGTCTTTGTGCCTGGCCTGTTTCTGGTTTGGCTTGGCTTGGCTGTGGTTGTTGTGTCCTTCGTGGTTCCCTTGCTGTTGTCTTGGGTCCTCCGGGTCCTTGGCCCGTCCGGTTGCACTCCTGCTTTGGTGTTCAGGTTTGCCTTCTTCGGGCTGTTGATTCCTGCTCCCGTTTCCTACGCTTTGGCTGGAGTTCTGTTTTGGGGTTCCTGGGGTTCCTTCGGTTCCTTTTCCTCTTTTTCCGGGTCTCTTTGTCCTGGTTAGTTGCCCTTGTTGGTTATTCCTGCTCGGGTTTCCTGGAGGTGCTGGTTCCCTTTGCCTTGTGTCCTCGTCTTGCGGGACCTGGTGGCTTGGCTTCCTGGGGTTTGCTCTTCGTTCCCTGGTGTCTGGGTTTTCTCTCTTTCCCTGGCCTTGGGCTCGGTCTTGCCTTCCGGGTTGGGTTCTGGTGGGCTTCCGCTGTTCTTCTTTGTTGGGTCTTTGGTTCCTCTGGTCCGCTTGTCTCCTGCCTGTTCTGGCGTGGGTTGTCTTCTTCTGCCCGTTTCTGGCTTTTTGGCCTGGTGGCTCTTGGCCTTTCTCTTTGTTTGGCCTCTCTTCTGCTGTTGTCCCCTTGCCTGTGGTGGCTTGGGTGTCTGTGCTCTCCCTGTCGCTGGTTGGCTGTCGGGTGTTCCTGCGGTGGGCTGGTTGGCCTCTGTGGTGGCCGGTCTGGTCGTCTGGCTGTGCGCTCTTGCTCTTGTTGGGTGTCTGCTGGTCTGGTGGGGGTCCCTCTTGTCGGGGGCTCTGCCTGGGGTTTCCTCGGTTCTTCCTTTTTCCTTCTGCGGTTGCTTCCTTTGGTGTGGTTTCCCGGGTTGGCTTCTGTTGGGTTGGGAAGGCCGGCTTTTTCTGCTTTGGTATTTCTCCATAAGTTCTGAATGGGCCGAGGACATAAGGGACCTGGGGGTAATGCTCTATTACTTACCGGTAATCTTCATTACTCCTGGTCCCGTTGTCCTCGGCCCATTCATACGCCCCTCCCTCCCTTCCGGGCGGCCGGCCTTCCTGTCTGGGCTTGTTTGTACAGGAGGGCTGCTGGGTAGATCCTACCTTTGTACTCCCGGGGGGAGGGGCAGTAGGGATATCCCAGCATTCCTCTTGTTTTTATTTTCTGTCAGGAGATGGTTATCTCCATAAGTTCTGAATGGGCCGAGGACAACGGGACCAGGAGTAATGAAGATTACCGGTAAGTAATAGAGCATGATTGCTCGTGTGTAGGTTTATCTGTGAGTGGAAAGGTACATTTCACGACAGCGCAGTCTTATCTCATTCCCCACTTCATTTTTAGGAGGTTTGGTAGAAGATACCTGACACGTTACAAACATCAGAAACCTGCAAACAACTCCCATACACCTGCTGAAAGAAGATATATGCTTTAATTAATCAAATTGAAAACAAGATTGTCAGGGGGGACTCAGGTACGTTTCTCAAGATGCAGCCTCATCCCAGACAACAGAATTGTCCTTCCTTTCTCTATGATGACCACACACAGCAAGCTCAGCACCTGAGGACCATCCTCATCAACTCAGAAATGATACCTCCACCTCTGCCCATAAGAGCCCCATATAGAAGAAGACTTTTCCCAACGGGTTCAAATGTGTGACTGCCATAACAAGACACATGAAAAAAGTAGAAGGTCAGAATGTTCAAGGAGAAGCAAAGCCCCAGCTCAAATGGATCTCCCAATACCTGAAAGCCCACAGAAACCACCACTGACCAGAACACATGTAAAGCTGCTTGTGGAGTATCCCACACACTGCTTCACTTTTAGTATCAAAGGTTGGCTATTCCCCAGCTACACTTCCTCCCGAAGTGTCCGTACAATCCAAACACACTGGAAAACAGAGCATTGATGGTAATGGTTCTCTAAAGTGTGGCCCGAATTCTGGACCCAGAAATGCACTGCTGGCTGACATGAAAGCTAGCACTATCTTAGAAAACGAAACCCTCTTACTCATCTCCTTTCATGCACAGCTGCTAGAAATCATGACAGAAGTTCGAAGCCTACTACGCCACAGCACAGCCCCTCACGCAGCCTCATTTTTCTCTTATGAAGCATCCGTGCTTAATTTGTACAAAAAATAAGTGCCAGGGCTCTAGTCATGAGGCATCTGCAACTTGCACCACCCATTGCCACTACTAGTGTTGCCAATGACAGTACCTACACATCTACTAACCAGCACACTGCTACAGGTGTGACAATTCAGACTATTACAGGGCCCCAAACCTATGAATATAACTTGGGGGGAAGGTATCCATTGTTTTTAATGCATACTGGATTAATACACAATTGCTGTTGTGTTCATCTATAAATTATATAAACAGTGCCACCATGTGGCATCTGTAATAAGTGCTGGTGGCGACAATGATGTACTGACAATTAAGTTCTGGTGCTGAGCACCGGAAACCACCAGCTCAAATTTAGCACTGATGAGGCTCAACATCTAGCATGGTAGAAGATTCAAGCTTGTCCTTTCCACCAAGAATGACTGATGCATATTAAGCCACTGTGTAAGATGAAGGAAGAACACAATGAATTAGGTCTGTGGATGGATCAAATAATGGGACATTGAATTAGGGTTGGAAGGGCACTGGTGGTAGAAGAGGGAAGAAGGAGGTCGTGTAACATGCATCTTGGCACTAGGGCCAAATATGAAATTGCAGGCATGCTATGCTTGGAGACATAGATTTAGCCAAAGGATGGGTGTTGTGGTTGCCCCAATATCCTTGGAGGACCCAGTTCCCTCCATCCCAACAACGCCTTGTTTCATCAGATTTTCCTCAAGCATGACATGTCCGACGTCCTGGTGCCCTCACCCCAAAGATGCACTATCTATTTTTATTTTTCTGGGCGGTGGACACACACACGCTTGCATGCACACACACAAACACACACACTTTTTATATTATTGACCACAATATAGTGACATACAGCTACACACATGCTACAATTTTACCTTGTGTAAATAGCACTTTACAGACAGTAGTTCCGTTTCTGGGCAATTTTATTCAGTCTTTTTGACTCAAAACACGTTTTATTAAATACATTTCCCTTGTTTTGCACTGGCAGGGGCATGTTCTCTGGTTAGAGTGGTAGCCAAACATAAAGTAGCATCTATCAGTCTTAGTTGCTGGAACTGAACAAAGTGTTCAGACCTAAGCTTATATTTCCTTCCAAAAAGCTGGAAGTTATTAGTGTACAATGTGGATGTATGATCATCCAAATACAATGTGATTCTAATCCATCCCATACCACAAACTAATATATTCGAGATTCTGAATACTATTTTAGTATATTACTTTTTTGTTGCAGAGCACAGGCTGTTTTCATCTGTGTTTGAAACTTGGTGGAAGCCTGATGGGTAAAAGTGTTTTCATCATCCATCCCTAACTTACCCACATCCTCCTTGGCCGCCCTGACTGTTGTATTACGTTACCGTCTAGCACTAGGATTTGTCTCGGGTTTCCCTCCTCTAATCACTTGGGATGGTATCACTTGTCATTATTGGCACCAGTAGTAGACAATTTTAGGGGAAATAGTGCAGAAGGGTTTAGGGAGGTTGGACACCATGGTAGGAGCAGGGGGGTGATGGGGGGTTTTGTGATAGGATAGCAGGGATCAAAGGCTACATTAGATCCGAGATATACAATGCCGAGGTGCAAGAGACTTTTGGGGCCATGTGATGCAATGATGGTGGTGACCCCTGAAATGATTAGATGCATTAAGAAATTAGTTCAACGTTCTGGCTGAGGAGGCAAAATCATGGAAGAGACTGCCTGATTGGGGTCGTGGGTGGCGGGGTTGTACTGCACAATAATAGTTGAGGTAACTCTGTTCTGGTACTTTATGTCATCAAGGGGCACATTTATGGTATTGCAAATATGCAGGAGGCCACTTCAGTGTCCCAATCCTTGAAGTGAGCAATCAGTACCAGTAGGGCAATCAGGGCTCAACCCTGGCATGCCCTAAAGTAGGTCCCGATGTACTGTAGGGGCTGACTTGTGCTAACTTCCATGTTTTCATGCCAATAGTTACCTTCCCATAGTATTGTAATTGCTCAGATAAAGAAAAACATACATTCCATGATAATTGCTACTTGCCAAAATAGAGATGGTGAATGACCTTGGAAAAATCTTGTTGCTGAATGAAAAAAGCTGAGACTGAAATCTTATTCTTGAAGGTGGTATTTACACAGACAGTAAGAATATTATATTGACGTATCCTGCTTTTAAGCAGGATACTACTAATTTTGCTAAGAAGTCCAATCCCCTAGTACCAGGGCCACTGGAAACTAAAAGAAACCCTGTCAAACATGTTCTAACCAGTCTGACTCTGCAGTGCTTAATTTGAGCTGGTGGTTTCCGGTGCTCGGAAGAAGCACACAATCGTCAACATCTGGGCTTATAGCGCAAACTCGACCCAAAGGTATTGGAGTGTTTTTCATTTTCATAAGGGGACAGCCTTCTGTAAAGCACACCCGTAGTAAGATTAGCTGCCATTCCTACTCGTACGAAATACAGGGCAGAGATTCCACAAAAATTCCGTACACCCACATCACTTTGCTGAATTGCCAGGGATGAAAAATGATCAGAGATTGAAGTTAGAATATCAATCCAACAAATACATTTGAGTGTATCGTAGAACAAGTGGGGTAGGTGCCTTCAGTCAGGATAGCAGAAGAGGGCAAGGGCTTGCATCGATAAGGGGATGATTGTTCAGGACGTTTAAGTCACGTCCTTAGCAGCAGAGGGGTGAAGCTGTATATAACGGCAGGAAATGTATCATTTATGGCTACTGATAAGTGTTAAGCATGCAGAATACAAAGCCTCCTTTACAGAGAGACCAAACAATAGAGATCCTTGCGCAAACATCTGTTTGTGCAGGAATCTCAATTATGACGGGTGCGAAGTTTACTGCACGTGCAATTACCAGATGCAAAAAACATCAGTATGCCCCATAAAAATTAGACAGGTGCTGCCTGCTGAACTTTGCAGATTGAAAAAGTTCTATAAATTCCAAGGCTTGCTGCATTGGGTGTGGAAAAATCCATCTGTTATGCATGATTTTTTGGGCAAAACTCATGATGGAAAAAATGTATTGCATATTGAGCAGCATAATATTAGCTCCATCTTTATACGTCACAAAGACATTACATAAAAGTGCACTTAGCACGTTTCCTGTGCGGCCTAACGACATTATTAAAAGGTGCTGCACTTGGCATCATTATTAGAGTGCCTTCACTATAGAATTGGAGAATTTATACATAACATGTGTGCCTTAATCAAAACATTCTTTGGAGACTTGAATAATAAACCATCCTCACATATTTAGAATGTGTTTACTTTAGAAACAATAATGATGTATGTAATGTGTGCACTTATGTTTCACATATATTTCATATATCACAGCAATTTTGACACGTATATTAAAGGTTTTACACTATGCCACATGCAATGTGAATCTGATTTACTGACAAGTTTATATTAATTTGTGTTTGAAAGTGCACATGCATATTGCATGCGCACCATTGATTTAATACTCTAAAGTTGCCTGAAGTAGGCCTGTTTTCCATTATGCATAAAACACAGTTTTCCATTTCTGCTTTCATGACTATTTTCTTGCAGGTGCATTCACATACATTGTTAGCTTGAGAATAGACACAACACTGTACTAGTGATTGAGAGAGAGCACGGAGGTGCAGCACTGCTTGGCTGAGCAAGAATGATGTTGTTCCCTTGGTCAGTGTGAGACATTTCGTGAATGTTGCAGCTTACAACTTCAGCATGGAAATGGACAATGGAAGCCCTGATGATGCAAAAAGAGGGGTGGTACCTAAGAGACGCTAGTGCGAATAAGTTGGGCCCCATTATACATCCAGCGCATTTTCCTTCATTGGCTTGGCACACCTTTTAAAAGGTGCGCCCAGTGCAATCAAGAAAAATGCAACATATTATGATGAATGCGCTGACCTCAGGGCAGCCGCGAACTTGCGCTGTCCTTGGGGCAGCGCATTCATGTGAAAAAACGGAGTGGCTGCTTTGAAGCTGCTCTGTGTTTTCACAGATTTTAAAGGGGATTCGAGATCCTATCTCAGGCCAGTGCAGTCAGTGACTGTACCATCCTGTAGGAGGATGCCTTTGGGGTCTATAGGACATCCATTCCCCCCTCAATAGGGCTGCTCTCAGGGGCGCACTGGCAGTGTGCCACCTTTTAGGTAGGGCACTGTCAGTGTGCCTCCTGAGACCTTTGCATCTGCACCTCTGTGTGTAATATGGTGAGGGCACAGATGCAAAGAGATGCCCTCATTTACATGGGCATATACCCATGCAAATGAGGGAACACACCCTGAAGATGGTGCTGGCGCTTTATGTGCAACAGCACTATCGGCATTACAAAAGGGGCCGCACAAGCTCCTGTGGCCCCTTCTGTAACACTACAATGCCTCAGGCGGGCAAATGCCCTTTGCGACCCCAGGGCACTTTCGGTAATACGGTCCCTGGAGTTTACACTGTCTGATGTGGGACACGCTTTTTCTTGGACGTTGAGAGGTTTAAATCTCTATCCGTGTTTCCTTTGATTCTTGCTGAGTGGGGCTTAGGCTGACACTCAAATTCCCTTGACCCAAGAAGATTCTTGACCGAGCTTCTGCAATGCTGACACCTTCACTATTCCTTTTATTTACCGTTATTTCCTATTTTTCTGCCTTTCCCTGAATTTGGAGATTCCTTAGACCATGGGTACTCACAAACTTTCTCTCGGGGGCCAAATTTACAGTGTGGTTTGTGTCCCAGGGCCACACCAGTGGGGGCGGGGTCTGTGGGTGAGGGGGCGGGGCTAGAGCAACAAAAAAAAACTGACCATGAGGTTGATCACTGGTCCCTGCAGCGGACGCCTTCGTCCACTGAGCCACCAGACCCGGCATACACACATCTCTTTCTTTCTCTCTCTCTCTCTCTCTCTCACTTTCCCTCCCTCTGTCTCCCTCACTCTGTCTCCGTCCCTCTCCCTCACTCTGTCTCCCTTTCCCTGCCTCACTCTGTCTCCTTCACTCTGTCTCCCTTTCCCTCCCTTTCCCTCCCTCACTCTGTCTCCCTTTCCCTCTGTCTCCCTCTCCTTCCCTCTCTCCCTCTGTCTCCCTTTCCCTCCATCACTCTCCCTCTGTCCCCCTTTCCATCCCTCACTCTCCATCTTTCTCCCTTTGCCTCCCTCACTCTCCCTCCCTCTCCCTCTGTCTTCCCTTCCCTCCCTCACTCTCCCTCTGTCTCTGTCTCCCTTTCCCTCCCTCACTCTGTCTCCCTTTCCCTCCCTCACTCTCCCTCACTCTGTCTCTCTTTCCCTCCCTCCCTCTCCCTCTCCCTCTCCCTCTCCCTCCCTTCCCCTTCCTCCTATGTCTCCTTCCCTCCATCTCCCTGCCTTTCCCTACCTCTCCTGCTGTCTCCCTCTCCCTCCCTTTTCCTCCCTCACTCTGTCTCCCGTTCACCCCTCACTCTCCCTCACTCTGTCTCCCTTTCCCTCCCTCACTCTCCCTCTGTCTCCCTTTCCCTCCCTTTCCCTCCCTCACTCTCCCTCTGTCTCCATTTCCCTCCCTCTCCCTCCCTCCCTCCCTCCCTTTCCCTCCCTCCCTCTTTCTCCTTCCCTCTCCCTGTCTTCCTCCCCTTCTCCCTCCCTTTCCCTCCCTCCCTCTTCCTCCGTTTCCCTCCCTCCCTCTCCTTCCCCCTCCCTATCCCTCCCTCTCCCTCTGTCTCCCTCTGCTTCCCTCCCTCTCTGTGTCTCCCTTTCCCCCTTTCCCTCCCTCACTCTGTCTCCCTTTCCCTCCCTCACTCTGCATCCCTTTTCCTCCCTCACTCTGTCTCCCTTTCCCTCCCACACTCTCCCTCTGTCTCCCTTTCCCTCCCTCACTCTGCCTCTCTCTCCCTACCTTTCCCTCCCTCACTCTCCCTCTGTCTCCCTTTCCCTCCCTCACTCTGCATCCCTTTCCCTCCCTCACTCTGTCTCCCTTTTCCTCCCCCTCTCCCCCAGTCTCCCTTTCCCTCCCTCAATTTGCCTCCCTTTCCCTCCCTCACTCTGTCTGTCTTTCCCTCCCTCAATCTCCCTCTGTCTCCCTTTCCCTCCCTCACTCAGCCTCCCTTTCCCCCCTCACTCTGTCTCCCATTCCCTCCCTCACTTTGCCTTTCTCCCCCTCCCTTTCCCTCGCTCCCTCTCCCTCTGACTCCATTTCCCTCCCCCCTCTCCCTCTCCCTCTGTCTCCCTTTCCCTCACTCCCTCTCCCTCTGTCTCCCTTTCCCTCTCCCCCATCTCTCTCCCTCCCTTTTCCTCCCTCCCTCTCCCTCTGTCTCCCTCCCTTCCTCCCTCCCTCTCCGTCATCTCACCCTGCCTGTGTGTGCCCTGGGCTGCGATAGCTTCCGGGCACACACACACACAGCTGCACCCGAGCACTTCACAGGTCTTTAAAAGACCATTTGCATGTTAATGAGGCTTTATTCACCTCTTAGTGCCCCTGCAGCCCCACTCTGACTATGGCGGGAATCGTCCGTCCCCCAGAGAGCTGCAGAGTCTCTGAGTCGCGCTGTCGCAGGGGTGTTTCCTGACACTCTTTAAAAAAAAAAAAGTACAACTCGGGTAGATGTCTGCAGGGGCCGCGGGCCGCCAGGAAAGGCTTACCGGGCAGCTGGCGGCCCGCGGGCCGTACTATGAGTACCCGTGCGTTAGACTATTGAACCAGCCTCTTAGTTTGGACTTTAACTTAGATGATTCCACATTTTACTGATGTATATAAGAGAGGACCAGAAACTCTTCTCTGAGCACCAGATCTTATTATTGATCTTTTGTATTGCTGTGACTGAACTTCTTGTATGTCTTATACTGGTACGCCTAAACGACTTTAGGAGGGTGGGTTTCCCAGTTGTTATTCTGTATCTTTATAGCATGATTTGTGTACCTCAACTTCATTGCTAACTTGTAATAAATCTTCCTAACTATAGCTACTGATTCCTGGTCCTTATTGTGTTGCCACATTTTTTACACTGTTAATTGAAATTGATTGATGTAATGTTAACTCCCATCAGCTCTCAGTCGGGAAAGAAAAGGCCCATCGGAGGACGAATGGTAAAAGGGTTGGCCCAAAGTGCTGCATCTCACCTGGCAATTTCCAAACCCATCGGTATCAGATTTTATTTGGTGCAAAAAATACTTTGTACGTTTCCGGGCAACTTGCAATAAGAGGCAAATATTATCCCCATATATTAATGTCTACATAGTATGTTCTATCTCTGTTTGTTGTTTTGCTTGTTGTTATGTACTACTGCTTCTTCCCGCACTTTTGTCGTTTCTAAGCACAGTAGAAATAACAGGTGTTACTATTAGCCATTTTAATGGTATTCAATTTAGTGATCTCAGAAGTATAAAATATTGAGTAGATCTCAACCTCCACTGAATTTATGATTGGCTTATCTACTCGTATCACACTGGCAAACATTTGACTTATTGAGCCATCCTGCTTCTTGTAGCCCAACAGTCCAATGCCCATGCGGATGCCAGGAAAAGCTCATGTGAACCCAAAACCTTCCCTGAAAGACTCTTTTTAATTCTCACAGTCAAACGAATTAAGCCCTTTCACCGTGAAACACAAGTGCATATTTACTTCCAGTAACTGATGGGAATAGAGTGTGTTAAATAAGCAATTTCTCTTAGTTCCAGTTTACTATGATTCGTTTTTTATATTTTTATTTGTAAAGCGCACTTAAGCTCCTAGGCATCTTGGCGCTACAGAGATGTCCAGATACTAAAAGTGGGGTCAGCTATAGATTTCAAGTAATTTTCAGAATGTTAAATGATTTTCAAATAGGTTGACTGTCACATAAAATGAATTGAACATCTTGGGGCCTAACACTTAAGCTGCTTGATAATCGCTCACAGGGTGACAATGAGGGGACAGCAACTTAACAGCTCTCCAACCGCAAAAGGAATTGTGTTCCTCCACAAGTCCACCACATTGGGGGGGGGGGCAGGCAGAGGTTGCCCTCCTCATAAATAAGTCACTGTGGTAGGAGGCTTGAAGGGATGGGGTATGTACAAGGGTAACTCGAGGTGCTAGACTTCTTTTGCAGGGAGTGTTTGCCTACCACTCATCCAAATAATGCTGAACAGTTTCTGCTGGCCTAAACACAGTGGTTTTAGGAGTATAAAGGCGGAGGCACACACTGATCCTAACATTTTATGGAATAACAAGCGCCTTCAGTTTGTGGATCTGGGAGGGGTTTAAAGGATTAATCTGGTCACAGGGAATCACTGGGTCGGGGCACGAGATAAACATGATGATGATGGCACTCCTTAATCAATCAGGGGCCAGTTGAAATTCTGAGCAACTGCCTTAGTTCACTCTGACTAGCTGGAAAAGCTTAGGGCCAGTCAAACCTAATAACCGTTAATTGACTAAACGGAACATTTTTCTAATCTTCTCTAGCTAACACAAGAGCTAGGAGTAGCAATGTGTCGCGGGATGGGTAGAGGATCTTAGGCAATCACATTTTGCGAGCTAGAGGGAAGAATTGAAGAATTGTTGTTGTATCTTAGCCCTAGATCTGACTAGACACAGAGGGCCTGATTCACGAAGGCCCCCTGCACTCGTGGCGAGGCCTGCACTGCAATTTCTCACTGCGGAGCCCCGCCACGTCTGGGGTCCTTCACCGTGGTTGCGAAGGCCCTTTGTGTATCAGGCCCAAAGTGTGGGTTTGGTAGAGGGAGGTGTAGTAATCGATAAAAACAGTGCATTGGGAGTAATGCGGGCTGTTGTCCCTCACTTTAGCCAGCAGACCCTGCCTTGCATGAGAAATGCCAAAGTTAATCCTTTTTGACCGAAGCAAAACATGCAGCCGTTCCAATGCATTTGTTAGAATAAAATGCATATTAAACCTCTGGCCTCTTATTTCTGGGCTTCTTTACAAGAAATGACTCCTGAAGCAGGTATGTGAGTGCGTTTGATAGCTCTGTAGTGAGATTTATTAACCCCTCGACGTCCAGCAGGCCAGATCCATTCCAGATTTCTCTAGCCGAGTAAGATGCATTTGCATTCAATTAATCTGAATTGAAACCATTTACATAGTCAGCTGTAACCTTACCAGATTTTCTGGATAAGCTCTATCCTGGCCATACATTGGACACCCCTGTATTAATCAATAACTACATACACAAGGTTGCTAACTAACGACGCTTTAGAATTCAGGGGTCTCCAAACCGGTCCTGGAGGGCCGGATCCATGCCAGATTTTTGGATATCCCCATTGAGATACATGTAGTAATTTTACAAATCTGGCATGGATCCGGCCCTCCAGGACCGGTTTGGAGACCCCTGCTTTAGATCCATTAGACTGGTGCTATTAGAGACAGGTCATAGAACGGCAAACCTCCGCTTTTGCAACCACTCGCTCGCTTGTATTTTCTGTCAGATTTCATGGCAGTGGACCCGGAAGTGCTGAAGTGTAAATCACGAAAATGTTGTCCTGCTCTTTAGTTCACGATAGTTTATGCTCAGGGAAAGTTATTACATTGCAGAAGTATTATGGCAAGGCCTCCGAAGTTACAAATGATGAATGTGATAAATAATAACCTTCTAGAAAATAAAACCGCTGCTTAAAAAAAACAGTGCTGTACTTAAACCTTTCACTGCTGCATTTCTAAGGAATGACTTCATCCGTTTGTTCTGTTTCTTCGCCCATACAGAAGGCTGACTGTGAGAGGCCACATCTAATGGTTGCATCTGGGGAGTGAGAGGCAGAACAGAAATCTAAACTCTGCTGTTGAAAGACAACATTTCTTGGTCTATGATGTCTTTTTAGGACTTGGCGAAAGACAGCCCTAGCTGTCTGTTGGCAAGCCCGATTGTTTCCAATACAGACACATATGGGTCAGCCCCTGCTCATGGCTGCCTGGCTGTGTTCTGCTTTTCAGGTATTTGCTTTTGGTTTACTTCCCTAGTCTTCTGTTTCCCACCTATGAGCATTTTGGTCTCCCAGGGCTCTAATTTGACGAGCTGCCTCACTTCATGGGCTGTTTTTACTTAGAATTTAGCACTCCTGACAGCTATAGATTGTGGCAGGCCTGCTCACTTCTTTTTTTGTGCTCATGAGCACTTCTATTATTTTAATTTACAGTATAACATAGATGTTTGCCATGTTATATAGGTATATAGATAGACAGATAAATACAGTGCTTGACTACACATGCGTGCAGGAGTCATGAGTCACACAGGCGTTTGAATCAGAACCACACATATGCCTACATCAAGATGCATGCACACACATCAGTCTTGAAATGGGTTTTCATGAAGCAACGTTTCTATGAGGGCAATAAAAAAAAAGCAAAGCCAATAGCTCAGTCTTTTTAGAGCTGAGACCTTCAGGATTTTCCAATTTTTGTTTCATATGTTTGGGTCAGACTGTAAACTGTTATTTTGAATGTGCAGAGTCGAGAATCGTCGCTGAATCATCTCTCTGCACCAGCAGTGAGTTTTCTTTAAAATTCAATATATATTTTTGCATTTTCTCACATACACCTCTAAAATGGTGGTCTAGCAAAAATATATTTGCCAATACTAGACACCGTTTTTAACCCCTTCGATGCTCATGATGGAACACAGCCGTCATGAGCCACGGGTGGCATGTGCGCATGACAGCTGGGTTGCGTCACAACCACGTCCGCGATTGGAATGTCCAGCATCAGGCTGGAATTCGTGCTACAGGCAAGGTGTTACGGCTACAGACTTTGACCACGAGTCATTAGCATACAATTGCAGCTGCGGTGCTATAATAATCAAAAAAGTAAGGCCCTGCATTTAACTGGGATAGTCCAAGTACTGCCATTAACTGGGTCTGAACTGGGGTGATGGAGTAAGCTAAAGAACGATAATGGATTCAACCCAGACCTATGACTGGGGGTGAGTGTCTGAAAAGTTTCAGCGCTTCGTCCATCATCTCATTGTGTTTGCCGAAAACACATCATAGCTGACACTCGAGATGACCTTGCACAGTCTTGTATTTTTGATACACTGCATGAAGCCGTGCTGGCCAGTTTAAGTTTAGGCGATGTGCAGCCATTTCCCTTCCAGATTTTCAGGATATCCACACTAGATACGAGTTCGATCTCGCACTATATAAAACTAAACAAAAAAAAAAGATACAGTTACATTACTGGACTGCCAGTTCACAAAAGCATTTATGAGTACAGAAAGTAGTACTAAAGGAGTACACTTTTACCTACTCCTACATGCCTTTCGGAATCATCCCCGAAACGTTCAACTCCCTGTAAGTAAAAGTGCAAAGAAGGCACTCCTTTCATTTTGTATTAATTGTACATAAATATTCTAATTTTACTCCTATTTTAATCCCTTTATAGATGTTGTGGGGCGAACTCACAAAGGCATAGAGAGAACATAAAAAATTCTAAAGGAATAGTCCTTTATCTACTCACATGCGTTTGTAACTCGACCCAATGACTACAAATGGAGCTCAAATACATATTTAATGGTTATCATGAAAACTGACTTTAGTCTGGGCCGCTCTGACCTACATTGGACACCCTTGACTATGAAGAAGGAAAATTCAGGGCCTGTTTGTGGCTGATAAAACACACATACGGTCATAGCAGTAGTGCTGAATTTTGAGCCCGTGGTTGCAAAGGGAGTGGGGGTTGGGGTGGCACCAGTACTTATTTTCAGGGGCCGGCACTTATTTTTCTGCATCAAATATTCACTGAGTTTAAGACAGGAAAAAACACACAGATCGGAAAGACGGAGGAAGAGAAAGGTGGCAAAACCATGGGCAAAGGGAGAAGGAAGGGACCTGCAAAAGTGAAACAAGCATTTGCCAAGCAGTAGGTCTCACATTTACGTGAGTTTGAGCTATTGGCATTGCAAATGACAATGCCTTTTATTTTTGTTTCCGTTTTTAATACAAACATAAATAAAAGGCATTGTTATTTACAATGCCAATAGCGCAAACTCACGTAAATGCAAGACCTGTTGGGGGAGTGGGACGACGACGAGGGAAGAACACAGCCTTCATCTTTTTTTCGCTGGTAGTGTATTTATTAGCGCTTAGAAGCCCTGGTGAGGCGCTGCAGAGGACGGCAGAATGGTACTTCACGGCTGTGAGTGGTTGGGAGAGTGGGGGCACAGAGTGCATCGTTTGGGAGTGTTTTATTGACGTGTGTGATGGCCAGAGATGCTCTTTTTATGGCTGCGGTGTGTACCTGTACTTCAGCGTGGGGAGGACTAAGGGAGCCTTTCAGGGTCATGCCTATAACTTTGGTATGGGTGGTAAGGTCAGAATTGTGTTTCTTTTCGGTCAGGTGTAATTTGTTAGAGAGAGACAACTATTTAAATTTACAACAAACATCTCTTATTCAGCGCCAAGACATCCTTTTGGGTGAACGCGTGCTTTACAAATACACGTTATGTTGTGTTGTGTTACACTCCTGCTGAGTACCCAGTGGTCTTTGGTGTTTGTTTGGTGAGTGGGAATTTTAAGGAGGTTCACACTGTGTGTGTAGTAGTTGTGTGTGGTTGGGAGAGTGTGGGCTCACAGAGTGCGTCGTGTGGGAAGTGTCTTGGTGTTGTGTGTGATGACCAGAGGGATACTCTGTGTCCAGCTGCTTGTATGTTTGAAGTTGCACTTGAAAGATAAACGCAGCAGTGCCCTAGGTGGCCCTGTGGGCATTGCAGAGAGCCCGGGTGCAGGCGCCTCTGGCCAGGGGTAGCCAGAGGGAGCCTAGATGGCTGGGTGATGTGGTCACTTAATCCAGACTGTGGTAGTCACCTGGTCACTGCTTTCTGCGGCATTTGAAGCCTTCAGAGTCAGTGGACTAGTGCCCCCAGGTACAGCCTATCCAGGTCTGGATAGGGTGGGGGGTGGCCTGACCCTTCTGTGGGAAACCCATGTGCGGGAAGACGTGAGGAGGGGCCAGTGATAAAAGCGGTCCTGGTGACATCATTCTCTTGGGGTCAAGGACAGGCTGGGCTCACTCCCAGGTTTGTTACCTCAGTGGATTTCCAAGTAGGGGGCTACACATCATTAACCGCAACCCCCTTGGTGAAGTTGAGACCACCACCCCTCGCTGTACAGCGTCTTTGAGGATGCTTGACAAGTGTATTCTTTGGGGGACCGCCATTTGCTGCCCGGTTTCATTTGTTCCCATTAAATAATTACGTGTGCCAGGCGGCTGGCCTCTAGGAGAGTCCCTGCTGCTGGGGGTGGACAGGCGAGTGACTGCCAGGTGAGTACATTCCTCGGGTAAATACTTTGGGTCCCCAAAGCCAATGATGGTGTCATATTTACTTACAGCCAACTTCTACCTGAGCCTAAATGTGAATGTCACAGCGCTTAGAGACGGCTGAATGGAGCAATGGAGCTTTCCTTAGAGGACCTTGCTACTGCCTCAGTGGGAAGCCAGCGTATGCAAGCTGCAGTTTCCAAAGAGTGCCTGTTCCGAACTAGGTTAGTTTGTAGATTTATATAGCCCGTGAGGGTATCCAGGCGCTGTGCATCGACACGTGTGGAGTAAGTGAGTTGCTCAGAATCACAGGATGCTGTGCCGACGCCTAGACTCGAACCCGGAAAACCAACTCCCGAGTTGGCAGCTCTGGCCGCTGGATTGTAGTTTGAACGTAAAGGAAACTGCCACAGATCATACGGAGCGCTTTCTGGCGCGAGGCTGTCTTGACTAATTAACCTAAGACAATGTAACACGTATTTGTAGACAAATGTGCCTTTCATCCCAGCCGTATTCCGAGTCGCCTTAGGCCTGATATATCCCCTGAAGTGTTAAAAGGCCAACGGGAACGCGACCACCATTGGTAGAGAACGCTGTGTTCTTTGACAAAGAGCGCACAATGGTGCACAGTTAAGAGGTGAACGCGACCCCCATTGATAGAGAAACTCTGTGTTCTTTGACAAAGAGTGCACAACGGAGCCCTGTTAAGAGGCGTACGTGAACGTGACTGCCATTGATAGAGTAACGCTGTGTTCTTTGACAAAGAGCGCAAAGCGGAGGCCTCCCCTGCAGGGCGTTGCCATTGTGGTAATACAATAAAAAGTGCTTTTGGCTAATTAAGAGACACCCTGTTACGCCGCAAGCAAAATATCCAGTCTGGGTGGGCCGTCGCAGAAGGAGACAGGGCTGTAACAAAAAAGCCTCACTTTCAATCGGAGGCCAGCATTTAACATAAACGAGGACGCCAGCCAATCAAAATGATGGGCGTGGCTACAAGTCCCCTTCTGAAATGTTATTGATTACTATATGTCTCGCAGAGCGAGGAGCGCATGCGAGCTCCAGTGCTAGGTGAGACCTAAAAAGGGGCAAGGTGTGTCTGGTAGTGGATTAAAGAGGCATGAGGTGGATTTAAGACTATCGGCCTTGGTATTCAATGCGCTGACATTTAATTACACCAGACATGGGCTTCTGAGCACTGCTTTGGGCAACATCACTCTTTCTTTTAACCCTTTCGAGGCTCATGACGAGCTCAGCTCGTCATGATGCACGGTTGAGCTGTGCTGATGACGAGCTGAGCTCGTCATGAACAATGGGAAAGCAAAGGATCCAGCACCGGGGGGGGGGAAACACCTAGCAGCCAAGGTGTTAAAAACTAAGCACTGCATAGCTGACATACTGTTTTGCTGCTACATCTAACGAAATTTCAGATTGATCAAAATCTCATCTAGAGACAAAGCTATAAGTTGCATTTCGGACCACCTCAAAAATGTCCAAGGACTAACATACTGACGATCATTAGCAAATGCATTTTTTTACTGATAACAGTTTGAAACATGTATGCCTTTTGTATTGGAGCAATTCAGTGTTTTTTCAAAGTAAGATTTATTATATTTATAAATACATATTTTTCACTATGATGACTTGTTTTTTCCCCCCACCCATTGGTTATTTTTGAAGTCCACAATGGCGCTGTTAGAAGGTTGGGTCAGTGGAATATGATTGTTTGCTCTGCATGGTCGAGTATAGCATGTTAGGGTATAGGGTGACAATGTTGTTTTATGCAAGATCTAAAAAAGATCAGTAACAGCAAGTCTTTCTACATTGCCTATTGACCTTAATTAAATTAAGGGGAGAGGATGCTTACGGCTAAAGTGGTCGATGTCGAAGCTGGGGAACTGAAGCTGGGCAACGACGCTCAATAACCTGTGATCTTGGGCAAATCGCTTAATCTCCCCATGCCTAACAGAATGTGTCCTCATGTAACAAATCTGGTGCTGTGTAAGGCGCTCTGATACCCGATATCTTCAGGTCTAGTTTGCGCTGTATCAAACAAAAAAATAAAAAACAATTAAAAAAAATTGAAGGCTGCTTCCTCTCCCCATGGAGGTTCAATTTGCCCATAAATCTTTGGGACAGTTGGTGGGACTTGTTGGTGCATAATTCCTTCCCTGCCAGCTGAAAGTCTGGCAGGGATACAACATGGATTTTGACATTAAAGGGCACCATTTTGCACTTGCTTCCAGATTGAATGACCCACCCATCCTCTCTGATATATTGGTATTGGCTTGGACCATCGAAAATACCTAGTCCTCAGTCAGAAACTGATGCAGTCCTCTTTTGGGGCACTTTTTTGTTACGTAGCTATTTTGCATGAGTGAAGATGCAGATAAACTACTACATGTAGCAATGATATCCCCTAGGAATGGAGGGTGGTAAGAGGGCTTCGCATTTCGTGGGGTGACAATGAAACATACACCAGCTATTCTTTAATGAAGGTGTGCTAAGCCTTCAAAGAATCCAGTTTGGGACGAGGGTTTGGCCGTTCAGAGGCGAAGCAAATGTTGGCCGTGATTGCAACATTAAATCGTTCCCCTACTGGAGTGAGATCCTTTGTTTATTATGTTTTATAATAAGTTTAATAAATTTTACTAACTTTTAAATTACTTGTCCAAGAAGTAGCCATGCACAATGTAGCTCTTCAGTTAGCGTTTCTGTACAGGTAGGCATTTTGGAACTAGAATTACGTAAACATTGTCGTCAAGGTGTACTATCCACACTGGGTATATGGCACAGTTAAAAAAAAAAAATTATATTGTTGCAGGTTAAGCCAATAATACAGCAGTAGGCCATGAAAGTTTCAGCTATCACAGTGGTTGTATTACAATGCCAACATCCCGTTATCCAATACACAACATAATCAAAACAGTTGTTAGAACCATATTCTTCTCCCTCACTCCCCGCCATGAGTCAGTTACAATTTTGGTTTGATAATGTACTGAGGGTTGACATTTACCTGATCATTTACTTAATTTCCACTGGTTCTTCTCTCAGAGTCAAAGAGGAATGCACTCTGACGGATCCTGTTGTTATCAAAAGAATGCATGGCGCTCATGATGGAGGGGGAGTCTGAACTGGTGAACCCACTGGAGTGGGGTCCTGGGTATCTGGGTCTCTCAGGGAGTCTACTAAGGCTGCCCATGCCCTCACCGTTTGCAGGGAGCGAATACCCCTCCTAACCTTCCTAAGCAACCCTCATAGCCTCCCCGTCTCTCAAATTTCTTTCTCCATCCCAATATTCTGGGCCCTCAGGGCCTTTTCAATTTCTTGTAATCTCACGTTTTGCAAGTATATAAGCTAGGTCCTGGAATCTACTTCTGACCTTCATCTTGGCAGTATGGGGAAACCAGTTGAGTATACAGTGTCCAATCATGCAGGGGATCTCTCTTGAGATTGTGTGCGCTACTACTGCTGTGACCTCCTCCCAGTAAGGTACTAAAGACGGGCAATACCACATCAAGTGTTTTAGCTCTGCTGCTATTGCCCCACATCTCGGGCAAGTTGCATCCTTTATGTGGAAGTATTTGTTAATGTGGCCTGGGATCATATATGCTCTGTAAAGGGAAAAGTATTGAATTTTGAGTTCCTGGAATCTTTGGGCACCCTCGCTTAAATATTGTCCCAGTTTTTTCCCGGAATGGGGGTTACCTAGATCCGCCTCCCATCTAACCTTTAATGTCTTCAGTGGTGGCAATGTGTCTCTTCATATTGCTCTATAGAGGAAGAAGACCACCTCAAAGGGGATGTACGTTGTTACAACGCATGCTTTTACCACGCATGCCTTTACAACGCAGGTTTTTCAACGCAAGTCATTACAACGACTTGCGTTGGGGGGTGCTGGATAGTGAATAGTTTAATTTACTATTCCAACTCCAGTCCCCGTGGATAGTAGGGAAGGTGTTGGATAGTAAATTAAACTATTACCTATCCTACAGCGCCCCCGAGCGCAATTCATTGTAATGAATTGCGTTGAAAAACCTGCGTTGTAAAGGCACTGCGTGGTAAAAGTTGCATCGTAAAGGATGCTTCCCCCTCAAAGGCGCCTGTCAATCTTATCATATAATGGCTAGTGTTGTGGAGGTGTGGTTCTGACATCCCAATTTACAATGCGCTTTAAACCCACCTGTCACCGAACTATGCAGGAGGAAATGACCTCGGGAAGGTTGAATTCCTCCCTGAAATCCTCATGGGTATATGGCACAGTTGCTTATTTTTTTCATCAGAGTTTGCAGGGGTCGAAACTCACTTGAAACTGTTCTTTGTGAATCTGTGCCCTACATGTATTACACAAATTAATTACCCATGAAGGTAATATCCTGGTTGGATGGAATTTTTAAATAAGGAGCGAAATCATTTTTTAAATAAAACCAGCCTCCTGCCATTCGGAGAGCTTTCTTTGAATAAATTATATGAAGGGTTACAGCATTAAATCATAAATCGCTGTCTTCTAGCAGCTGCTTCATAATAGAAATGCTGTGTGCTGGGTCCTTCAAAAGTAAGGGGTTGTTTCACTGTATTTACTGTAGTGTTGTTTTTCATGTATGATAACAGTAACAAAAGTAGGAATACAGGTCAAACAAGCTCTATTATAACCAATAACTCCACATATGTGCTCCCTTGGTGAGTGACATCTCTTCAACATCACTTTACAAGTTTCAATGTCTTTCTATGGATCCTCATGTTTCCTGACGCTCGCCGCTTCAAATTAGCTTCATGTGTCTATGAATCACCAAGTCGCAAGTGGCTCTGTACAAAGATGTTGGGACCTTGGAAAATGCTACAAATGTTGGAGACCTGCCAACCGAATCTAATGAGATCCTTAATTCGTGGAAATGAGAGCCTTTGCTCTATGCTTTTTTGAGAATTCATTGAGTGTGAGAAATAGGACAGTCTGGTAAATAGGAATCCCACATAGAATACATTTAAAAAGTTGTAAGCACTAGATGAATGTGTTATCCCACTATGTTAATATTCCTAGTTGACAATCCACATTTGAAAGATGAACAAGGTTAATGGATTAAAAAAGGATTGCATAATACCATTTGGTCTGATGAAAGATATTTGCCCATATTATCTGAAACAGACTTCTAAAACAACTACATTTTGTCGGCTTCAGCTTTGGTTGTTTACGATGATATCAGAACCAGGCAAAGGAGAAAAAGGATAACAAATGAAGCTGTCTCTTTTTTTATATGGAACAATTGACACTACAATAGTGTGAATAATCGACTCAGGGAGTGGGTGAAAATATAATGGTAAATCCCATAAAATTAATATAGATAAAGTCCGATATTTTTTTTTTTTTTAAAACCTTTATTCAAAAAATAAGGAGATACATGCGCAGGCCCACAACCACCATGGCCGGCCGCAAAGACAATCAGGAGGAGCAGGAGAAACTTAGGCCAATCAGCAATCAGGATATTGCAAGGTACACCAGTCGCGGCTGTGGGGCTCGCAACACAGGATATGAGGTTTTCATTTTTAAATTTTAGAAGAAGAGCTGCAACAACAAGGACATCACACCTTACATGAGAAATACACAAAAGAGACGAGGGGGACGTACCCCATGTACAGGCGGAGATAGGCTATGACTACAGCAACTATGCAATCTAGGCAGACGCGGTGGTAAGACTGGACAATAAGCAATATTACAGAAAGCAACATTTCTAAGTATCACCCCAGAGAGCCCACCTCCCAAGAACAGAGAAGCAGAGCTTGTTGAGATGCCAGAAAAAGAAAAAAGGTGCAAGACCAAGAGACAGCCAACCCTACTAAAGAGGAAAGAACCCTCCCAAATCCGGAAAAGAGCAATAGGGACCATAGAACAAAACAAACTAAAATAACAAACCCTCCCCGCACCCGCCACCCGTCACCCCTGTAATGGCTACGGCCTAACCCACTAACAGCGTGCCTGTCGCCCCGAAACTGCCCCACAGAAGGGAAAAAGTACAAGAAGTGGAGGAGGAGAGAAACATACACACTCTCGGACACCTGGTACCCCCCGCCGGCAGTGACCTCCCCGAGGCACAATCATCATCAATCAAAGCAAATATTCGGCATTATCCCGGGGAGGACAGCCACCAATAAGAAACCCCCCCACCCCACCCCAGGCCCGGTGAGATACTCGGTGCAATCCCGGCAAAAGTGAACTGAGCAATCCCAGGAAAATAGAAGTCAACCCTGCAAGTATCACGGGGATATCTATCGCCAAAGTCACAACAAATGCGATCAGAAGGAGCGTCTCAGGTGGTCCAAAGCAATGGAGAGGGGCAAGAACAACTCAAAGTCGGAATCAGCCCTGACCAGTGCGAATCCGTTCCGGGGCACGCGCCAACCAAGCCACAGCCGACCAGAGGCAGACAAAGCGTCCATGGCAGTCCGAGGCATGGAAGATGGAACAAAGTCCGAACACAAAATGGCGGCCTCCGGTATACAAACGGGCCGGGACGAAGAAAAATGGCAATCCCCTTCGACAGGATCCTGAGACTCGGCTTGGACGATCAGAACCTCCAGCGACGATACTCCATCGGATAGGAAACTTGAAGGGAAGACCAGGCACTGTAGCGGGTAAAGGAGAAGTGAGGCCGACTCCCAAAGGAGCGAAGTCGGGCTGCCGCTCGGGCACCTTAAGATGGCGGGTCAAAACGCTCGACTGGACCACAAACTGCTGTTCAGGTGTTGCAGCGACAGTGACCGGTCGCGAGCAGACATCATCCAGCTTTGCCGCCAGGGAGACATATGTGACGGTGAATTGTGAGCGGAGCGACCCAATCGCTGCCATTACGAAACTCAATGAATGTGCGCTATCCATCCCCTCCATCCCGGGGCCCAAAGGACGGAGGGGGACACAATCTCCAGCCAACATCGCCGGGCTCCGGGCACACATTTAGCGATCTCAACAACAGGGGCGCCCCGAACAGGCACGCTCAACAAAGTCACCGGCTGTGGGTGCAGCCCGTCAGCCCCCGGACCGGGAAACGAGGGTCAGGCACACAGCCCCCAGCCACAGTGCAGGAGGATCGCAGCACGTCACGATGTCTCTTCTCTGGCACCAGCCATCAACGAGGTCACAAATCGAAAGTGGAAAGAATTATTCAAATCCGGTAGACCGGCCATAATCTCGGTCCCACAGCCAATGTTGATCAGTTCCCGCTCGGACAGTTCAGAAATCGAGGTCCCGGCGGCAGCTCAGGAGTAGGCCGAAAATGGGACACGACATAACTCCGTCGCTGAATAAGGTAGGAAGTCCGGGACGGCACCGTTGGCATCTGGTGACCTTCATACATCCAGGCATAGGGCGTGGGTAGAGGATGAACAACAGGATAGACGAACCGCCGGCGGAGGTCGGCGGAGCCGGGAGCTTATGCGGCCATCTTGGTTCGCAGCGTAGCTCCTCCCGCCAAAAAGTCCGATTTTTAAGGAGAAAAGGGGTTAATTTCCAATTGTCCTACTTTTCAACATTGATATGCTCGCCCTAGAACAGATGATTGTAATACATCAGTCAAGATTCAAAATGTAGACCGAATACACTGAAACCCACCTGCCGCTGGCAAATTGGGCAGAAAGCTGACAAAGCATCAGGGAGCATCTTTGCTACCTACATTACCAGATAAAGATACCTATGGCACAATAAATCAAAATAATGACGTTTTGTGATGGGTGTCCGTAAGGATGAAGGGCTAACTTTCATATGACCTAGCATGGGAGAACCACCGTTCCTGTGAAAAAGTCAAGAATTTTGGCATCATCAGAGTCGGATCTTTTCTTACCAAATAAATACAGTGTCGTAAGACTTACATTTATTATCGATCTGATCTGGCCTTCCTTTTTAAATTAAGCACCGGGTGGAAGTCCTGAGACCATCAGTTTTGACTGAGATTCAATACCATTATATAATTTGGTCTGGTAAAAAAATGATTGGTTACAGTGGTCGCAGTAGCAAGCAGAGAAATGGAATTTATATATGCAACAGCAACGTTACACTTAAGAAGCTCTCAAAAACCACTGGGTTTTCTGGAAGAGCTAGGGACACCTGCACAAATTGTCCCATATTATGTACCAATAAGAAATCTCAAAGCTGGCAACATTTTATCTAACTGTAACTGAAATTAACTAGCAAAAACACTGAGTAGGCTGCCTTTGGAATGCTCTCAAAGCACGGCTCAGCGGACTACCAAATCATCTGGTCTTCTAAAAAGTCTTGCAAAAACCCCCTACTTAAGCAAGCCCACAAATGGTAAAATGAACTATGTAGCATGGTGAACAAGCAACATTGGACAAAGCAGCTTCATTCCTCTCCGTTCCTTTCTAGATAAATTCTAAAAGACCCGAACAATGATCCATAATCTGCATCTTCCCCTATACCAAACTCCTCCACTCTGGATCCTAACACTCACCTAGTTTGTTCCTTAATCTTACACCCCTTCTGATTTAACAAACTGGACCTTAGGTTTTGGCCGATATGGCAGCAAGACAAAGTTTTTTCCTCCCATAAATGTGTGCTGTTTTTCAGATTGTCTCCTAAATGGCTGCACTATGACTTGCTTGACTAGGGCTGGAGGTATGAAGAGACATATAAAAGGTGGATAAAAAGGAAATATTTACAAAGGCGGTCTTGAATGTAACCTCCATGAGCACAAACGATCTGTGGCTCACTGATTGTATTTATTGAACAAAGGCACATAAATAAAATGGTTTTGAGGTAAAACATTTGGGAAAGGCGGGAGCATGCAGTTAACGGGCAGTGTGCCACCACGCCACGGTTGAGGTTCACCAGCTCTATTTAGTCATGGAAATTGCTGCATTTCCACCGTTTGGAGGAACATGTCTAAATGTTAAATATGCCCATATTTAATTCACTTATTTATGCAAAACATATCCTTTGTGGTGATGTTTCTAAACAGAACACTCTTGTCATGCAAAAAGGAAAATATAAGGTTTAGAGAGAGAAATGTTACCATGAGCCTGAGTCAGGGAGCAAACCTCTTTAGCTTATGAGGCTGACTGTGGGCACTGAACCAGCACATTGACGGAGGACATTAGGAAGTCGCTGACACACCAGAAGCTGCCACCCGCAGTCACTAGTACTACCTAAATAGTTTGCTTTACTTCAGCCTTAGGTAGACAATAAGTTGGAATGCATCTATGTTAGCCGGGTAAGAACTGTCTCTGTGGGGTATGGGTCCTCTGAAACAGAACAACCATTGAACGAGTTTCATGTGCCAATGATAAGGCAAAACATAATTTAGGAAGTTATGGCACTCAGAGTCATATTGAAGTACTAAGCTGTGGGAGATCTTTGCTTGGAAATGGTTTGCTATGCAACTGTTTGCAGTCGCTACCTCAGTGTGAAGTTGCTCAGTATGTAGGTGCAGGAGGTGTTTCTGTTTTGGATAAACAATGATTGGACCTGGCGAATGGATAGATCCGAGTCAAAGAGCACCCTCAGTGTCCGTATTAGAAACTGTGTGAGAATCTTTTCATTATCTAAAAAAATATGGCTCTCCCAACATAAACACTGCTGAAGAGTCTCATCCGTCTGCAAGACACCCCTATCAAAAGGCTAAGCCAAGGCAGTCCTGCTTCAGTAATGTTTTACTCAAATGCAACCGGGCCTTCTGAAACATCTCCCCTTACACTACAAATTGGAGTCCGTGAAAGAGTTTAGCTTGTCGTTGCCTACAGCCCTGGTTTGACTCACACAACTTCAACCAGACGCAGCTCGCAGCCGCCTTGCTGCTTTCCATCTTGTTCGGTACTGTCATTGCTCCAAGCCTAATGGAAACACCCCGTGCCAAACAACGGGGTTTGATTATCTTGGCGTTCTGCAATGGGTCTCACAGAATGTCTGAAGCTTTAACAACGATCACTGCTCAGCCTGCAACACTGCAGAAATAAGAGGAGGAAATTAAAGCACTAAAGCGTTTGCATAGTAAACACAACGAGCTCCTTGACACTGGAGCTCACACTAAGGATATGAATGCATAAAGCTTAGTTTAGCATTCACCACCGCCATGTTGTTTGGCGTACACCGGTTACAGACAGGTTCAATAACATTCTAGGCTGTTAAAATGATGCTGATATATAGAAATGAGACAAAGGAGAAGGAATCAAGTTGTAGAAGCAATGAAAGCATTTTAACATAATTTGGGTCTCGCATTACCAAAGTCAGCACCGCTCTGGTAGTTGTGGATGGCTCAGTGGAAACACTTCTGTGCCAGCCACAGGCACTTATAATGCTCAACATCATCAAAATGGTGTCCCCAGGTTTTAATTGGCAGTGCAGAAAAGAGTCGCAGGCAACTTTACAGTGATGTGGTCCTCCTCCGAAGATGGCTAAGAGAGCCTGAATTCACCCATTGTTCGTTGTTTCTGGAGTCGCTCCCCGAAAGTCAAATGGTGACGGTTGTTGTGTCAGGCTGCTGTCTGCCTCTAGACCGGAGACCCTCTGCACAGCTTTCAAAGGGATGCAGAACTTCACGAAGGGATGAGTTGTGCAATGCACAGTGGGGGGTGGTGGCAGGGGGTCCTGTGGACCCTTCTTTCACCTTCTCAAAAAGCCTAGTTATGGGGAAGGAGACAGGTATACAATAGACACTTCAGCTGTCATGTTTTCTGCCCCTGCCTCCTTCCCACCTACCCAATTTATCTGGATCATGTCTCATACCAGTTGAATGTTCCAGACCAAGAGTGAAAACAGTAATTTGCCAGGGGCGCCGCGCACAGCAGCTCATTCCCCCATTGTAATGCAAGCCTTCTGAAGCAGCGGGTCTGCATTCTGTATTCCAGAGGGGGTTTGTGCACACTGAAAGCAACCGCTGCAGGGCAAGCAACAACTAAACATCACTGTTTGCAAAGGAGCTACCATTTCCATAGGCAATAGGCCTTTCCGAGCGGTCAATGCTAAAAGCCCTATAACCCCTTTCACAGCAAGGAACAGATGGATTGAAAAAGGTCAACCTAGGTGAAATCTATTCATATCGAAAGAGCTTATAGATCTTTATTGATACCTGTCCTTTTAAAGTTTTTTAATATGGCTGCGTGACTTAAATTATTTGTCGACCCCCTGTACTTCTTTCATCACTCAACACAATGTGGGATTTATTTTGCATGTATGCTCTTGTGAATTTCAAACCACTTCTTTTTGTTCAGAAAGCAAAATCTAACCATTTTAACAGATCATCGTGAACCACTATAGCCTTATAGCCCGCCGTATAGGGCTATACCGGCTATTAAAGGACCTCTCCAGTGTTAAAGGCCCCGAGCCGAAGGCGAGGGCCTTTAACAAGGGAGAGGGACTTTAATAGCGGTATAGCCCATCTACGAAGGGCTATAAGGCTATTAGAACATTCTGTTACTAGAGGACAGAATGTTCTAACAAAAAAACAAAGCCTTTTGGAAGCATGAGGGGATTGGAATCCCCTCAGGTTCCCTGAAGCCTTTGTTCACAGCCAGAGCTGTGAACAAAGAAACTTTGGAATGTTGGAGCTTTAGGCTTATACCAGCCATTATAAGCCCAGAGCACTCCATTGTTTTCAATGGAGCTCCCAACATTCCAATGTTCTAATTTATAGTATTGAATGGTTAAAGGATCAGGTGAAACGGAGTAAGGAGTAGGAGGAAAGAGCTGAGCGGTTGGTTGAAGTCATGAGTAGAGAAGTATTGGCGGAGCTGGTGGGTCATAGTTGTCAATCAAAAAAAGAGAAAAAAACAGGGTGTTGCAACTGTTCCATAATAGCAGCAGATTTGACTCTTCTCTTACTGGAGAAATACGCAGATAGCACCACAGAGAGACTGACCGCACTGTGAAGCTGCACTCATTCATAGGATACGTTTGCATCCAGGTTCTGACAGCGAGGAAGCATTTGTCGATCTTACATGCCATGCTGGGCTGTGTCTGGATATCATAATCCCTACGAAGAAGGATGATTCGCAATTATGGAGGGCACTGGAGAGATGCAGAAAACTTATTATAAATTTAACGCGTTCCTCCACTGGCAGTTTTGAGTCATCTTTTTTGGTTTGGTGTGCCCGAGAGGTTGGATATTGCAAGTCAGTCGAAGCTTGTAGAAGAGAAGAGACGGGAGCCCAATGCACACCGCTTCACTGGAACGCAGTCTTGAGGGACCTACAGCCTGAATGAGAGGAGCCAATAAGTATCAATTCTTGATACACAGAACAGAATCATTCCTAGCAGAATGTATGTAAGGGTTGCCAGATAGCGTTAGGTCCTAATTAAGTCTTTGCAAATGGTGAGCGTTTAGAACATTTCTTGTTTGTAGGATGTGCGTATAGCGTGTTATACCATTCTACAGAAGACTCAAAGAACTGAGGCCAGGTGGCAGAGGACATATGAAAGAACTACTATCCCACCCTGTGTAAAATGTTTTGCACATGGTCTGGATTGGGAATCTTACATCAGGATTGCACTGGAAATCAAAATCAGACCTGGCAAAAATGGTCAACCCATCCGCACAGTACAGGAGGCCGCGACCAGATTGGGGACATGAGGCTTTCATTGCTCGGGAATGGCAACCCATGCTCCCTCGGAAGCAGCCTCCTGGCTTGCAGATCAGCGGGGAAATGCCAGAGTGGCAGAATGGCCAGCTCCACCCTGACTTACATGCACTTTGCACTACTGTCATG
Organism: Lissotriton vulgaris; assembly: GCF_964263255.1. Classification (NCBI taxonomy): domain Eukaryota; kingdom Metazoa; phylum Chordata; class Amphibia; order Caudata; family Salamandridae; genus Lissotriton; species Lissotriton vulgaris. The sequence goes on from NC_141691.1 coordinate 1,299,708,606, forward strand.
ATAAATTCCCTCTACGAGAACTTCACATAGGTAAACAACATGATTAGAGAACAGTTTTCTGTCTCATTTTATTATGTCTGGCCTTTTGTTGATGCCAAGTTAGCATTAAGAAGCGGAGCCGTGCTGCTTAAAGAAGTCAGGCTCATCGGAAAAAAGAGTAGAGCGCCAAAACATTATAAATCCTCAGACAGGAGCAGATTTTGGGAAAGGAGAGCAGTGGAAAAACACACCCAGCAGAAACAGTATATGAGATAGGTAAGAAAATCCAGCTTGACTGCAAGGCTGACAGGACCAGGTCCAAACAGAGAGCACGGAAACTGTCTGAAAAAACTATAGACCCCATGTCGTGGGATACTTCACCGCATTAAAACCAATCCTAACAGGTTTTTCCATGTAAAGCAAGGGTAGTCCTTACTTTTCTTGTGGGTTGTATATCAGAAAATTGAGTACGAAAATATTGCTAAAAACCAAATCATAACTAGAATACTGACTATCAAAGTTTTGTACAGGTAATTTTATTCACGCAAGCATAGTGCTACTATTCTTAACTACGCATATACAAACTTTAAAGATATATGGGTATAGTCAAGGTACATATATGTTGAATTAAGTACAAAACATATATGCTTAACTAGATCTACTTAGCTTCACAATCTTATGGTAGTTGACATTTTGGCCACAATATTTTTGTATGATGAATTTTAATACTCCATGTTCTTGTAGTATTCCTTTCCTCTGCATTCTAATAACTGCTGCTCTTGGCATATAATGGGAAATGTGCCATTGCAGGTACCTGAAAACACAGCTGAACTGCCCACGCGCTACACATAGAAACTCAAATAAAAATATGTTTATTTAAAAAGAATTTTCAGCCCCACTGTGGGATGAACAAGTTGCAAAAGAAAGTTTGGATAAGAGCGATTACCTAAAGACTGGGGGGAAAATTTGGCAGTACTACACTCTGACATTTTCAAAACGCAGGGATGTGCCATATTTGCTACAATACGGCACACCCCTGTGTTTTCCCTGGCACTGGCGCTAAAATTAGCTGCCTAGCTCCAACGCTAGGTGTTGTAGGGAAAGATTGTATATGTGCAGGAAGGTGCCGTTTTGTGCACATAAACAATCCATAATAGTTATTTGTTATTTTTATGTGTGCTGCATTCTCTATCACACATAGAAGTAGCAAACTGTCATTATTTAATGAATGTTTATGTGCAGGAAGGGACACCTTCCTGCACATAAACAATCTTTAATTACTTTTTGCTCTTTCTATGTGTGCTGCAGAATGCAGCACACATATAAAAAGCAGAAATGAGGAGACATAAAAGCATTTCTCCTTGTGCACCATTCTAACGCCTGCTCTTGCATGGCATTCGTTTTTGGAGTTGCCATAGATTTACACCTCTTTGTAAATCTGGGGCAGCGTCAAAAAGCAATGGGTGTTGTGGTGGAAGCCCACAGCAACACCCATTGCATGTCTCTTTCCCGCAGAAGACTGTGGCGGAAAGGGGCATGTTTAGAAGGTGGCATTAAGCCACGCTAAGTGGCTTAGCGCTACCTTGTAAATATTGAAAATGGCGCTATACCACTGCAGCTTCAAAAAAAGTGAGGCTTTGATGGCGATAGGGGCTTGTAAATATGCTCCTGGGTTTAAAAATGGCATACAGGAACAGGCAGTACAGGAATGCCACAGGGCAACCCTGCTGGCAGAGGAATGGTACGTCACAGAACAATCTGCAGGGTAAACAGGATAACACAGGCAAAAATATATGGTTACAGACTGGGATAGATGAGTGAATGAAGCTCACTGGTTTCAGCAGCAGATGTTGCTTTGATCAGCCCTTGGCCGGCCAGGATTCCACAGAGGAAACCCAGGACGCCATTGCAAACCAGGAGGAAGTAAGAGGAAGAGGGATACCCAAGGGTATCAAGCATCACAGAATACACAATAGGTGAGATAGAATGATGGGAAACCTAACACAAGGGTACCAACAAGAGACAGCAAACATGAGGGATGAGCACACTAGTGAGAACTGGTACAAGACGAACAACCACAACATACTAATGACAGGATAACACACAAACTGATGCCATGTTAGAATGCCCTTAAATACTGTCTCTATCCCCTAAGCCCGAGATGTTTACCAAGAACCAGGAAGTGAGTATAAAAAGTATCTGTCCACAATCTCCAGCCCGACTAAACCCCTATGCCTCATCACCTGTCTGTGGGGAGCCAGAATCCGGACAAAATGCTGCTGAGGTTAAGGAGCATAAGAATGGAAGAAATGTGACTGTGATAAGCAAGCTGAAGGTTGTTTCCTTAGAATGGAATTTCTGGAAATCAACATCAATGTGTTAAGTAATTTGAAAATATAAAATAAAAATAAAAATAAATAAAAAACAATAAATTTCCACAATACAAAACATAAATTAATTTTATATTCAGTAGCACTTGAAAGTCGGAGTCTCTAACTATGTATCCATACTTGGACATATGGGAAATACAACGTTATATCTCTTTATTGTTTTTAATATACATGTATACCTTTTTATGTAGGTATGTATCTATTCATTACTTTACTCCCACTGTGGACAAAAAACCCTTCAACTCTCTCCAATTCACCACTCTATTTCTCATCCTATACCTTTTTCAATGTATCCTCTAGCTTCACTCTCTGACTCATCCCAAACCTCATTGTACTACTGTGATCTCCCTAATAACTCTTTCCAGACTCTTTCCTCCTCTATCTCTCATTTGACTCATCCTAGACCTCATTTACGTCTATGATCTCCCAAATAACACTTTCTATCCTCTTCCCTCCTCTAGCTCTCCTTTGACTCATCCCAAACCTCATTTTTACTACTAAGATCTCCCTAATAACCCAATCTAGACTCTTTCCATGTCCCTCCTTTGACTCATCCCAAACCTAATTTTACTAATATGTTTTCCCAATGAACACTTTCCAGATTATTCCCTCCTCTATACCCCCTTTATCCTATTCAATCCAACTAACAAAAGAACATATCCACTGCGCAAATTAAAATATATTTTTCCTATACTAATCTACTACTAATCCACTTTGGGTTCCGGAGTAGATTGCTACTCCCTGATAAGCACTTCAACGCCTTGTCAGGTGTAGAAATAGCTTTATAAATACAATTACAGTATAACTTACCCCTATATGAACAGTAATACTAAATCAGCATAGTTTATGGCTTCAATTCTTCCCTGATGCCTTCAGGGAGGGAGGGGCTTGGACTTTAATTTAAGTTTAAGATTAGTTTCAGATTTACAATTAGGATTAGGGTTCAGTTTATAGTTTAGGGAGGGGAGGGTTGGCTTAGCGCTACTGTCTAGGGTATACGCCGGATTAGAGGTAGAATAGCCGATAGGGAGGTGGTTGACCTTTAGTGAGGTTTAGGGTTAGTTTTATGTTTAGAGTTAGGATTGGGGTTTGGTTTAAGGCAATGGGTGGGGTTACGGTCAGGGTAAAATCAAGTATTAGATGTAGGATGAAGCTCTGTGTTAGGCTAAATGTAAGGTATGACTACGAGTTAGGCTAGTGGTAGGGTTATAGTAAACAACAATTTTAATGATTTAGCGGTGTCAATGAAGTGACCAATGCCATTATATTGAATTGTATTTTATTTGCACGTATCTAGCAATTTCTATAACTCAGTACAATACAAAAGCACAGGTGCACCACATGACAGACTCCAGAGTTGTATCAAACACTTTATTACAATGATCACAGGAAATGGCGTCCAATGTTTTTGATCTTTTTTATTCCAATGCGTAAGAAAGAACAGCCGACGCGTTTCGTCCCTCTTGGGACTTCTTCAGGGCAAGATGATGTGTGTCTTCCAAAATAAATCGGCAACTCGTGTAGGAGCAATGAAGTAGGAGTGGATACAGATCTGCACCCGGAGGTCCATATGCGGCAGGGATATATATGCTGGGGTAAATGTGATCCCTCAGAGATTTGTCAGCATATAAGTGTTGAAAGATTAGAACTTGAGTAGGGAACGGAAAGTAGATAGGACCAGGGCACCAACTAAGGTGTAAGAATTCCCCATCTGTCCCAATAGATGTGATTCCGAACGGTCGAGTAAAGCCTTCAAATACTTATTGTTATACGTACTGGAGGGAGTGGAGACGTATGTGGAAGGAGATTGATCGGGCCGTGAACTATTTTCTCGTGAGCCAGCCACTTATAGGAGAAGGGATATTACTACGGAACTAACGTAACCGCAAGCATCGGGACAGACTGGGGACTTAGAGGTAAAATACGTATTTGAAGCCTTTACTCGACCGTTCAGGATCACATATATTGGGACAGACGGGGATTTCTTAAACCTTAGTTGGTGCCCTGGTCCTATCTACTTTCCGTTCCCTAATCAAGTTCTAATCTTTCAACACTTATATGCTGACAAATCTCTGAGGGATCACATTTACCCCAGCATATATATCCCTGCAGCATATGGACCTCCGGGTGCAGATCTGCATCCACTCCCACTTCATTGCTCCTACACGAGTTGCCGATTTATTTTGGAAGACACACATCATCTTGCCCTGAAGAAGTCCCTAGAGGGAAGAAACGTGTTAGCTGTTCTTTCTTACGCATTGGAATAAAAAAGATCAAAAACATTGGACGCCATTTCCTGTGATCATTATAATAAGTGTTTGATACAGCTCTGGAGTCTGTCATGTGGTACACCTGTGCTTTTGTATTGTACTGCGATGAGTTCTCTTTTGAACTAGCACTGTGATGGTGGGTGCTCATCGGTGTGCACACAAATCCCGATTCTTAAATTAAAGGGATAATTACTGTTCGGTTATTTTGGTAAGGTGCTTTTCTAATGAAGGATCCACTATCATTCTTGCCCTAAACAATTTCTATAACTCATATGAGACCTAAATCATATATTAAGTTTAAGTGGCTGTATTGGTACTCTGTAGTCTTAAGAATGTAGCGAAAGGCCAGTGAAGGTACTTCAACGTATTATTACAAGTTATGCTGCACAGGAAAGCTTGCACCTTTCAGAAGACCAAGAGTCTTTTGTGACTATGGAACTCCGCATTTAGTTAGATATATGCAAACAAGTACTGCACATGTTTACAAACATATTTTTTGAATGTGGCTCCATGCCTAAAAATTCTGGAATAATCCTAGGGGTGGACATAACCTACATATAATAGTAGTGACTATGTAAGACATAAAGAAATTGAGCACTGTCCGCTCATGCAGGTAACAGTGGCGTTTTGTATCTGTTTCTTTCTCTTGCCACCTTTGTTTCACACTTTTCTGTCTCTTCTTATCTCTCAACCCTTTGTCTCTTTTGCTTTATCTCAGCCGCTCTCTGATATCTATTTCACTCTATCTCAATGTTTCCTCTTCCATCTCGCTCTGTCTACTTCTCTCTGAAGTAGAAGATGAAAAAACACAGTCTCATAACGTACACCCGAATCAATGGTATTGTGTAAAGACTCAACATGAAGCATTCACCTTTGACTTATAAAGCCCATAACCAGTGGCGTAGCTAGCCCCTTGGCTGCCTGTGGCGGGCCCTGCGTTTGCCGCCCCACAATGGCCGCAATGCCACTGCCCATAATGGGAATTTTTCCTTCACTATAGTAGTGTGCAATAAGTGTGCAATTTTGCCAGTATTATTATGCTCTTTCTTCCTTGACTGTGCGATGTGAGAGAGATCTTCTTAGAAACAAGTAAAAATGTGACAAAAACAAAAAAATCACACGCGCACACAATGCGTTCAAACTCCACCGGGGCTCTATTTCACTTTAGGGCAAACGTAACTTGAAGGATAATGATTTTGATAAACCCAAATGACTTCAAACTGTTCATCATCAACGAGAAAAACAAGCAGGCATGAGCTTTGCCTCACAGAACAACCACACACTCGAATCACACGTGGATCTCAAATTGGTGAGTCCTTGGGGCGCTTTTAGGGTTATTTGCTGTTGAGTACACGAAGAAAGCTGTTAGAATTAATGACCACCCGGCCCCAAACTCACAAGAGTACACATATTCTTGAAGCCTGTAGGAGTTACACGTCTAATGCATGCAAGTCAGTTACCCCCAGGACAAAAATATGTTTCTGATTTTCCACAATCATCTAATAATTGATGGGGCTTTGCAGTAATGAGAATTTTAATTTGCCAAATAAAATAATAGTCCTTGGAAGTGAACGTTAGGATCAGCTCGTACTTGGAAAACTCATTTATCGTATATCGCTCTTTGTTTCTTTTCCAGGAAACTTGCTGAGACTCCTGGATATGATTCGTGTTCTTTTAAGTTTTTTCCTCATCCTTTTAACATCATCATTTCTAAGTTGGTGCATTCAGCTTCGAAGCAAGGAATTTCGGAGTCAGAATTATATTTTGCCATTTAGGTCTTCCCTTTCAACAAGACCTGTAATAAGGCTGCTAATTGCAGTCTGGTTCCTAATTCTGAAATACCAAGATATTTTTGCGAGATTCCATTTTTATATGGCAAATCCAATTCTCAAATGTTCTTTCCAACAAATGCATCAGCCGATTTGAAATACATTTTACAGTCTGCCATTTTCTAAAAAATAATTTACGTGTGTCGGTGCACCTAACTGAGATTGTGCATCCACACAGAGGACATGGACTAAATACTCATCAGAAGGCAAGGACAGGGCTGTGTAGTGTATGCAGAGACAAGAGCATCTCTCATAGTACACTCCCAACGTGCAACTTGCTGTCCCCTACTGAAATGACTCCCAAGGAGCTAGACAACTGCAATTAATGGGGTTTAGCCAAGGGCATAGCCTTTTATTCGCATAGTCACATCGCATCAGTAAGGAATGATAACCATAGTTAATGCATACATTATTGTTACGAGAATACAATAAGATTGGCCAAAGACATTGTTATGAAAATAATAGACGTAAGATCAGCAAAACAGCTCAACGATTGTAAGATCAGTTCAAGCCATTATTGTTCTGAGAATACAGTGTGTAAGATCAGCAAAACAGCTCAAAGATTGTGAAAGCAATAAAATGGTTGTGTCCACTCATTACAGCACTTCAGATTCACTTGTAAGATCAGTCCAAGCCATTATTGTTCTGAGAATACAGTGTGTAAGATCAGCAAAACAGCTCAAAGATTGTGCATGCAATAAAACAGTTGACAACACTTCAGATGCCCCTTTCCCATATCCTTCGCCCACGCCCTCAACCCAGGGCACCCGGGGAATACGTTTTTGGCAACTTCCTCTCCATCACTCAGAGGGATGGGCAATACCATACCAGCAGATCCACATACACCAGGGCACCGGATAGCGTTCTGTCCCTGCCGGGCTATCTGTCACCAGGCAAGACTGCATAATGTTTAAATATAGGCATCCCGGGTAGGGCAGAAAAGTCCAGGACAACCAGCAATTCAGTCCCTCCTCCTGCCTGCCCAGTGACCACACAAAACAACCCTCCTCCACGTTGTAAATTGAGTAAATCAGTCCAAAGTTAGGGTAGCCCCCTTTTTCTACTGCAACAAATTCCACCACAGGGTTAAGAGCTCACTGGCGATCTAGGGCTCCCCCTCCCTATGCTGGCTGGTGTGTGGTGGAGAGAAAAATAGGCCAATCCCTTGCCTTCTGATGCCTTATAAGCTGTCTGGGAGCCCTCAGATAACATCACAAGCGACCCTCACCTCTTCCTGGCAAAACAGACTAGGGACCCATGGAGCGACTAAGGGTGCACCACAGCTATTTGCGGGGGGTACCTAGTCATTCAAAGCTCTGTTTTTCTCCCAAGGGAAGGTATAACGAAGACAGGATACATACATGTGTCCTGCTAGTCCTGTACCCAGGTATTCAACACCCTCCATGCTGCATGAGCACCGGAGTATAGAATTTAACTTTTACCACTAAATTAAGAGAAGAAATTCAATCAAACACATTTCCCTGAAGAGGTAATTTGATACCTCTGGAGGGAAACATGCTCCCATACTGATTTGAGTTGACTGCCGGGGCCCAAGGTGGGTAGCCCACCTGTCGCTTTTCCGATAGTACTCATGAAGGCATATAAATGCTAACGTGTCTGGTGTACATACACTGTTTTACTATTCAAAGGAGACTGGCATACCACATTCTGCTCAGCACATGCACTCACAGCACATCCTTTATGCTCCACATATTTCCCCTTTGTGAATTGGGACTTGTATGCTGGAGACCAGTATATATGCACACTTGTCATGGGCTTAATGTTCACCGCAGATGTGAATGTCTTCCTGTTTTTGAATCGTAGGAGTGAGACCTGTTTTTATAGTCAGTTTTACTGGATGGACACTGACATGAGCCACATAGCACACAAATCAAAAACCATGGGAAGTGAGTAGAGATTGGATATTGTCACCATCTTGAGTGACACAGTAATTTAAGAATCAATGTTCTGCCGCAACCCAAAAAGTTATTTCAAATCTACTTTTTCAATAATCTCATTTTTCCCCATCCTTCTATAACTCACTGGAGGATGACGTTTATCCAGGCAGACCTTCCTTTCTAGAGTCGAAGGTGTGTAGATGACAATCATCACCTATACCTTTTTGACATTACTAAGGCCTTATTACAGTTTGACGGATTGCCTGGCACACCGCTTTGATATCAGCGGCACTGCAACTGCTACCACAGACGCTGCTCATCCACCAAACTTGGGGTCTGCCCATCATCAGCTTAGAAATACAAAAGCCTAAGATCAAATTCATAAACAAAGGGTATTATAGTGATCTTCTGAAATGAAAAGAAAATGCCAGAACCCGGAATATATATCACAGGTTTCCTTGCCATATTCGGGCAGGACCCCCTACAATATCCAAAGGAAGGTTGAATCTCATTGCAATGAGACATTACTGAGTGCATCAGTGAGTCTCCGAATCGGACAAAAAAGTTCTTGAACATCTTTTCAGAAATGGCAAATCTGAAGTGCTGCAAGAAACACCCCGCACCTTCCATTCTCATAGTGAAGATCTGATGCCCTATTTGGGGCTAAGATTCCTAATAAGCATGAATCCACCATTAATAACACAGCATAGTCACGTTATTATCATCTACTTATCTCCCACCTCTCATTCATCTTTCTCTGAGTTATACCATGCTGGAAGTAGAAGGGATACATCTAGCCAAGAAAATCAAAGCCTCCAACTTCCCACTGGAACCGTGCCCACCTTTATTCATGAAGAAAGTTATGCCATCCATCACACTGAATGTCATAGCAAAATCAAAGCTTCTTCTCATATTGGCAGAGTTTCTTACTCTTAAAAACATGCTCTCATCCCTCTTAAGAAATCTACTTGAGGCCCTCCTGCGCTGTCCAGCTGCCATTCAGTTTCAAACCTTCTTTACTCAAGAAGAATCTTGGAGAGAGGATTTGCCAGACTGTACAGGAGTATGTGGAGCAGAACATCACCCTGGAGGATGACTGGCTGGCTTCCCAGAAAGCCAAGGAACAGAATCACCTCTGGCAAATGTGAAAGAAGACATCCTTATCACCTTTGAAGCGCGCCTGCATTCTGCTCTGAGTCTCCTTGAACTGTATGTCCCTAAAGAGTCCACCACATCATCCAACTAGGCAGGCTCAAGAAATGAACAGAGGCCACAAGGACACCCTGGAGTGGATTCGTTTGCTTCTCAATAAACATAAAGAACACAGAGGATCTTCTGGTCCCTGACACCAAAACTGTAAACACAAATTTCTGCAGGGTTCCTCCCTTTCCCAGCTTCTCTTTAATATATAAAAGCTTCTCCTGTGTGACATTCCTATCAATACCTCTATCATTTTTGTGAATTTGTATCCATAGCTTTTTGTAGGTTCAATCTGGAAATGTTGGAAACAGAAGTCACTGATGTACAAGGTGTGCATGTACAAAATAATGTAGATATTAAATTAATAGATATGCTTAGGTACACATTCCCATAATTATCATAAATAAAAAGATGAAAGAACAAGCTTAGGAGAGTATCAGGAGAATGGGTGAGGTTGTCCTGTATAAATGTGGTGCACACACAGCCACACAGTATCACATGTTTTGCTCTTTACCAATGTCTTTATATGCACCTAGTACACTCACTAACATATCAGACTTAACCCATAGTTAATCAGGCCTTAGTGGTGCAGAATGGTAGTCAAACGTCCACTGACCTTTAAAATAGTCACAATACATGTGTGGGATGAAGTGGCATGCCTGAAATATATAGATTGATGACAAATACAGTTTACTGGAAAAATTATGTTTCCCTAACCTTAGAAGTTCTTAATGTAGGGGGCGTGGCTAGCGCCCGACGGAGATGGCGGATCGCCCGTAGCTCTCCTAGGTTGGCGGGGGCAGAATCATTCCGAACGCGGCAACCTTCACCCACACAGCCTTCAAACCGGAGGAATATGCGTCGGAAGCCTTGAGCTTCATGGAGATCTGTTTTTCATGGTGATTATGGCGCTGGAGGCATTTTTACCGGTCTTGTGAGTTGTGGCGCGCTGAGGCTGAGGTTGCGCCCACCATTTTGTACATCACAACTGAGGGAGCTTCCATTATATTGCGCTAATGCTTTTCCTGCCGAAATCCTCTCACCAATGATTGGTGTTAGCACTGCATGAGCGCTCTGCATATTCTCTCAATGTCTTATTCTGCTAATTGATTATGCCAGCTACATAATTAAGAGGTAGCAGCTTTTCCATTCAAAGGCTGCCTTTTTACAGATCTACAGCATTACTCATTTGAATTTGCTTCAGAACGCTGACTGACTTTCTACATATGCCTATATACTTTGGTTGTGAAATGCTTTTGTCACGCTTACATACCTTTGTGTCACATTACTACTGGTTTGCCTTTTCTTCTTTATACTGCATATTTCTTCTTGGAATGTTATAAATCAACCTAAACAAGTATGCTGCGTGTGATGAGATTTGATACTCTACGATACCAAGAAAAGTACCCTCTACATTATTTAAACAATACAGTCACATTCATTTCAGTGAAATGCGGATTCATTGAGCTTTCAACTGTTATTGATATATAATTTCGCCGACAGAGCTCTCTTTTCTAGGCGCTGCTTTCACGGTTTTGTTCCGTTATCAGTAGGTTTCTGACAGCTCTACATGTGTATTTACTAACTTTAGCCAAACCTACATGATGCGACATGGACTGTATGTTTAATAACGACCACTCTATACTATTCCGAAAGTGAACTAAATTCAGTGACCTGATTTGACTGTGATGTACGATCTGTTTTATTCATTGACTCTCCACTAGTAGCATTTTTATAGAGCTGCAACTGTTTTTTCTAGCTGCATCAATTTTTCTGCATCTTCTTGAATTACTGTTCCTCCATAATGCATTAGGGAGCACAATACTGAAACATTTAAATCTGGCATCTCGTATCACTGATATTGCAGTTTCACTTTATCCTCATATATGGGAAGATTAGCTAAAGGATTAACACAACCCAACTCTTCTTCTCGAGGATTCTCAATCACCACCAGCTCACGTTACAGCTGCCTTGTCATGGACGACCCAGCACATACCTCACCTAAGGGTGCGTCAACATCATCCACTACCTTCAACTCTGGTGCTACTAAAGCTACATCTAAAAGGTTGAAAAAGGACCCCCCTTCTCCTCCTAAACAGCATACTTCAGTCACAATGGATATACTACTGGAAGAAATTAGGGCCCTAAAACCATTCGTTGAAGAAACCAATTCTAAATTACAGCTGCTTTCTGACAAATGGTCTAATGTAGAAGAACTTGTTACTACACTAGAACCACATGTGGACTCCTTAAATTCTTCTACTTCTAAGGTGGACTCTTTATGTTCACAGGTGTCAATGCTTCATAAGCAAATCAAAAACTTGGAAAATAGAAATAGGAGAAAAAATCTTCGCATCTATGGTCTTCCTGAAGTAACAGAAGGTTCGGATCCAATTGACTTTTTTAAATCCTTTCTTCCAAAGTTGCTTAAGTTAACGGAAGGCACTCTTCTTAATACCCAGAGAGCCCACAGATTGGGCCCAGCGTCACCTTTAATATTCTCCTCTACAGGAAGAACACCAAGAGGAGTGATTCTATACCTTTTAGAGTACACCGACTTGCTACGTATATTATCAGTGGCAAAGGCAATGAATCGTATTACTTGGTCAGGGAATTCCTTATTCTTCTCTAAGGATTATGCCAAATCAACTGCAGATCGACGCAAGGAGTTCATAGCACTAAGACCTCAACTTCGTTCAATTGGTGCACGTTATGGCTTATTTCATCCTTGTTTGTTCAAAGTAACCATCAATAACAAAACTAACACCTATGAAGATCCCATAAAACTTAGAAGCTTCTTATACTCTTATCACGCCGACTCTATGCACACCACCTCTTCATCAAGCTCTAAATAGACATTTCTAACTCCTGATATGCGTATATTCTTCTTATAACCCTTAGTTCTGTTATTGCTTATGCTTGACAGCTAATACTTAGCATTCAAAATTTACTGATGAAAATATTGTCTCAATTATATATTTACCATTCTTTTTCTCCCTACAGGATATCCCCGAGTGTCACCCTGTCCCCTGTGTTCCAGTTTTTGTTGGTTCTGTTCTCCCCTCCGCCTTCCTGTTTGAGTCTTGGACACGTCATTTTCCCATGTGGCCTCACCTCCCCCCACCCTTCGTATGTCTTGGATTATATGTAAGTCTTTCATCTCATTTGTTTCCATTGTCTCTTGTACTATTTTCTTTTTTCTCTACTTTTTGTTCTCCCCTACACTGTCTTTTCTCGACCTCCTTGTCTCTTAACTCTTTTCACTATTCTGCAATTCTCTTTCACATCTCATATGCTGTTTATTCATTATACTTTTCTCTTTCATTCAATTCTCTTCTACATCACAATTGATTTCTTTTGCACACAGTTGGTTAAGTATTTGGTATAGTTTAACTTTTTCACAGTTTTGCTTTAGTCGTAACTTACTATATATTTCTAATCTTAGTTCATGCCTTTAAAACTTGTTTCATGAAACGTCAGAGGTTTACTTTCACCTATTAAACCGCAAAGAGTCTTAACTCCGTTAACTAAATTGGGGACAGATATTGCATGTATACAAGAATCTCATTTGATAGCTGAAGAATCTGCTAAACTAAAAAGAGGATGGGTGGGAGAGGTTCTCTTTTCCCGGGTGATGGTAAACGAAATGGAGTTCTTATTCTTTTTCGCAAATCCCTTTCTGTTAAAATATTATCGCAATGTGCAGATACAACAGGCAGATGGATATTTGTTGAATGTATGCTGGATAATGCTCCAATCTCTTTGTTGAATATTTATGCACCCACAGTTGGGGATTCCTCCTTTTGGTCTTCTTTGGCCCAACAAATCACACAATGTTTTGATGACAATTTTATCCTTGCAGGAGAGTGCAACTAAATTCTCGATCCTTTTTTAGATCGGAACTCATTGACTCCCTTTGTCCCTCATAAATCTCATAAATCTTTTACACAAACAATCAAACAAAACAAGCTTATAGAGGCTTGGAGACTTTGTAATCCCACGCTGAGGGAGTACTCCTACTATTCCCCAACACATCATACCCAGTCAAGGTTAGATTATTTTTTTATATCTCATAATATTTATCAATCACTGGTGTCGGCAGATATTGGCTCTATTTTAATATCCGAACACGGTCCCGTCACTATTAACCTGGATGTATTGCAGCAGCCTAACTTATCTAGAAAATGGCACTTTAACAACGCCCTGCTTCTAGATCCTGTTTTCACATCGTCCTTTGCTTCCATTTTTAACAAATACTTCCTATTTAACCAATCAGATTCTATTTCTTTTCATGTGATTTGGGATGCATTTAAAGCATCAGCTAGAGACTTTATAATTAGATTTGTTTCTAGGAAACGCAGAAAGGCACAGCAAGTCACCAATGACTTGCTGGACAAAATAAAGAGATTGGAGCACTCCTATTATTCTTCTAAATCCAAAACATGTTTGTCTGAACTTATAAAAGTTACATTTCAATTTAATCAAGATACAACTAATAATGCGTCTAATTATTTATTGAAGTCTAGTGCAAAATTCTATGGTGGCCAGAAAAAGGCTGGGAAATTATTGGCTAATTACTTAAAAGTAAAACGCAACAAACTTGGTGGTCGATTAGGATGGCGGACGGACTTGCGTCCGTCCGCCAACCCCCGAGGTGGAGGGACCGTCCGCAGGGGCAGAGGCGTTCCCTCCATTGGGATTAGGATGTGACCGCCACCCTGGCAATCACATCCTGTATATTTAACATTGCGGCGGGTTCTGCTTTAAGCAGCACCCACCGCAAGGTTAATTATGCATGCTTTGCATTTGCATGCACAAAGCGGCAGGCACCGCGCGGTGCCTGCCACTTTGTACATGCAAATGCAGGGGGGTACCATAGGTACACCCCATATGCACCCCGACACCCTGGGGGCCCGCAAGGGCCCCCCAGAAGCTAATGTCCACATACTGTTCCACGGCTGAAAATCTGCAGCGGAAAAGCATGTTTACAAACCCATCGTAATTTGGCTGGCGGTGTCTTGCAGACACCGCCACCAAATTGCGGCCAACGCCCGCGGATCAGCGGCGGACGGACCTGCCGTCCGCCGCTGCTCCCACCGCCATCATATTCTGGCGGTGGGTGTTTTGCAGGTCCGCAGAGGTGATTCCGCATCCTCCAGGCCGGCGGTGGATTTCACCGGCCCGGAGGATGCGGATTCACCGCAATCATAATCGACCCCATAATATAGAATCTATTTTTGATCGAAACCGTACATTGAAATTTAAAGATGAAGATATCTTAAATGAATTCCTCCAGTTTTATAAGACACTGTATACATCTGAAACTCTCTCTTCTGATCAATCCATCTCTCAATTTTTGTCTGATATCCAAAACACCCCTGACACTCATACTGACCTATCACTCTTAGAATCTGACCTTACGCAGAAAGAACTCCTTAATGCCTTAAAAACATTTAAAAATGATAAGACTCCTGGCCCTGATGGCTTTACTGTAGAATTCTTTACCCACTTTGCACATTTACTCATTCCCAAATTACATACTCTCATAAATACTTTCTTACAGTCCGGTGAATCCCAGGTTTCTTTTCGGATGCCCATATATGTCTTTTACCTAAGGATGGCAAGGACCCCTAACAATGCAAAAGTTACCGACCCATTTCTCTGGTTAATATAGACTATAAAATCTGCTCAAAAGCTTTAGCTTCATGCTTAGAATCTCAGTTGCCTGCCTTACTAGGCGGAGAACAATCTGGTTTTGTGAAGGGACGGCTTATCACGGATAACACTTGTTTATATTTTGATGGCCTCTCTAAAGCCTCCCCCATTCCTCATTCTTTGGCGGCAATAGCCCTGGATGCAGAAAAAGCATTCGACAGAGTGGAATGGCCCTATCTTTTTCGTACCCTTAAATGGTTTGGCGTTGGTCCAAAACGTATCTCCCTAATATCTATTTTGTATTCTAATCCGAGAGCAGCTGTATGCGCGAATGGTGGCATCTCCTCCTATTTTTGACTCGGTAGAGGTGTCTGACAGGGTTGCCCGCTTTCTCCTTTTCTTTTTAATATTGCTTTAGAACCGTTTTTATTAAAAATTTGTCAAAATATTAATATTCATGGTTTTACTTTTAAGGAGACTCACATCAAAATGGCAGCATATGCTGACGATGTCCTTTTATTTATTTCAAAACCTCAATCTTCTCTTCCAGCCTTCTAAGAAGAAGTTGATTCCTTTGCATACGTCTCTGGCTATAAACTAAACAAAGATAAATGCGAAATATTACCCCTCACAAAATATACTTTTAAGGATGAGTTTACCACCTCAGGTTTTGCATGGAGTTCCCAATACATTAAATATCTAGGTATGCATTTCACTTCTTCTATATCAGGAACAATATCACGTTGCATGGACAACTGTGTACAATGATTATCTTCTTTAACAGCGAGATGGCTCTTTACCTGTCCTGGTGGGGACGCCTTGACACCATTAAGGTGATGCTTTCCCCTATAGTCTTATACACAAACTCTAACATTCCGCTGTCTATCCCCTTAAATATTTTTAAAAAATGAACTTCATATTATCCTCCTTTTTATGGAGTAACAAGAAATCGCGTATGTCTGTATCAAAATTGATGCGCCCAAAATCGGAGGGAGGGACAAATTTCCCTGACTTTCCGGTTTACCATAAATCCTTCCTCTTACATCAAGCTTCGAGGTGGCTCTCTGAGCCTTCCGCACACTGCCCCCTTTAAGTCACGCTTGAACAATCCTTCATCCTTCCCTTTTAATTCCAAGAATATTTGTCTTTCACACGTAAACCACAGCCTATCCCTACCCCCTTAAACATACTTCTAAGATTTTACTGAATGACTCCTCTACGAATTTCAGTGATTGGGCTTCGGTTTTAAATTCTACAATATGGCACAATGCTTCCATTTTGATAAATAATAAACCTGTCTTTTGGAAAACATGGAGACAATGAGGCATGATCTGGGTACATCAGTTACATTATCAAAATAAGCTTTTGTCTTTTGAACAAGCTAGTAGCTCTTTTAACTTACCTCCAACTTTTTGCTTCAAATTTTCCCTTTTAACACAAGCCATTCAAACTATCCATACACATTGCATAAACTCTCAAGACCTTACTCCCCCCTCCCTTCAATCTATCCCTGTAGATACACTGCGGAGGCTCCTACTTAACAACTCTAGAGCTTCTGCCATATATAAATTCTTACATAGCTTATGTACTGCCAGGGATAAAACTAAGACAGAAATATCTTGGGAAAAATATTTAGAGACTTCTTGGTCTGTGAAGTTATGGGATAAAATCTGGCTCAAACTTAGGAAGTCCTCTAGAGCTGTGAACACTACTCAGACGCTCTTTTTTATATACAATAGACTCCTGCTTTCACCACTCATCCTCAATGCAAGACATAATACACTACCAGACGCGTGTTGGAGCTGTTCTTCACCACATGCTGATTTATTTCATCTGCTCTTTACATGCAATTTAGTTCATATTTTTGAGGAAAAAGTATGACATCAAATTAATCTGATCTTTAACCCCTTTGCTGCTCATGACGAGCTCAGCTCGTCATGAGGCACGGTTGAGTTGTGCTCATGACGAGCTGAGCTCGTCATGAACAATGGGGATTCAGGGAATGCAGCACAGGAGGGGAATCTCTCAAGCACCCAAGGTGTTAATTCCAATCACCCTTTCTCTGTTTCACATATTTTCTTAGGTACTTTATCCCCAGTTTGGGACCATTGTGATTCTAACGTAAAGATTAAAGACGTGTTACTAGCAGTAGCCTTTCAACAAATTACAAAGAACTGGAAGGACTTTACCAAGTTGTCATATCAAGCATGGTGGTATGCTGTCTGTTACAATCACAGACTCAACACTACATTTGTATATCCGTTACATCTGGCATCAAAACGTTTAGATTTATCGGCACCTGTCACGATGTTTCTAGATATAAGTGCACGATGTTCTCTGTCCCTCACTCCTCCACTACAGGAAGTGACTAAACCTCTATGACTTCCTTTATGCTGGTAGTGTATAGTTTAACCATATATAAATCTGTAAAGTATATGTTAAGCAAGAATGTAAGTTCCTCTTTTTACGGACTCTTTTCTTCTATGACTCTGTTACCTTTTCACACATGATATAAGTGATTGAATTTTATTTCATGCTCTTTGGACTTTATTTGTGTGTAATACTTTAACTTTATTGCTATTGTATTCTCTGTATCAACATATTCCTTTATTTCAATAAACTTATTTTGAACTCAAACAAGAAGTTCTTAATGTATGCACTGCGAACACTGAGCAAGCTGGGAGTTAGTAGCGCTGTCATAGATTACCATGCAGGTATTCATGCATTTTACATAATGAATACAGAGGCTTCTGCTTCACGCATACAATAATTGGAGAAAGTTATGACTTATGAATAATCATACATACAGCGTATAATTTGTGTATGTTACTTTCTTTCCTACACCCAATAAATGCACTTCAAACCTGCAATTTATTGCCTTCTAAGAATCACAAGAATCTGCTGAAAAGCAGTGGAGATCTCGCCCACCCTGTTAGAGTGCATTGAGGCCCAATATCTCCAAAGGGGACAGACAGGACAAGTTCTACTTTTTGGCAAATATCTTGCATCTGCCAAACTCCTATTAAAGCCCAGGATTTTCCTACTGGATATTCTGGGTCTCTACCAGCATATTAAAAAAATGCCCTATTAGACCTGCCTGATGGAAGACTTTAAGTGAATTTTCCTTTGCTCAGGGTGTTTTGAAGACATGGTTATGTGAAACTGGAGAATTAGCTCACCAAATGGTGTGGCAGTGGCAATACCGTGGTCCCAATATCGACATGCAACATTACGGAGTCCACATTATTGACGTCTATATATATCATCTAGGTAGGTAACTGTGGAGTTAAGAACAGTTCATCTATACTGTCCTATGTATACTTTGACGATATACTGGTAGACAGTATTTTGGACTTGATAATGTGTCAGGCCAATATTGCTGTAGTCGACATTCTGACATACAAACAGCAAAGAGGGTAGTTAAGTCCTCAACGACTTTTTTCCTAAAACCCATGGGATCTTTTACTAATTACCAACCACTCTCATAGGTGGTCTGTCTCTGATCCTCTCTACATGCAGAGGCATCTTTGCAAAAAAAACATCCTGCATGTCTCTGCTGAGGACCGTAAACAAATAAGACATTTAAACAGATATCAATGTTTGCCCTTTTGTACAAGCATTACCAAACTTTCAGATATCACAAAGGCACTCACCTACACAAATTATTGGTTCTATGGAGTGTCTTTTGCATTGGATAATACCTCCCTAGAAAGTCTGCAAAAATAGTAATGGAAAGGACTGACCAACAAGTGCTTTTTAAAAGTCCACCGTCTTTCGAAGAGATGCAAACATATATTGGAACAAGCATTGTCAAGGTCAATAAGTCTCTACAGTGCCCGCGCTATTTGATTGTCAATGTGAATATGTTTTAGCCATGTTGTCTAGCAGCACACCTGCTGTTCAACATGGCTGAAAGTTCCTGAAAGCACAGAATCCCAAGATGTTGAGCCGACGCTGAGTCTTTTCGCCCTCCATGTTGAGTTCATTGTCCTGTCCCTCCTAACACAAAAAAGCAATATGACATGGTCTGTGCTTTCAGTGACTTTAAGCCCTGCTGAACAGCAGATGTGTTGCTAGATAAAATGGCTAAATGAAATTAAAATTGGCAAGGCCAATAGCTCAAGCATTGCTGAGATCTATTGGCTGGGTCAATGCTTATTCAGTGTTGACATTGTCTTGTTGAACCAATGTGGAAGAGATAGTGAGAAGCAGTTTAGGAGCTTTTAAGTGAAACTAAGATGTGACGTAATGGCCAGAGATGCCAACTGGGGACCCAGGTTCGAATCTCGGGATCAGCTGAACAATTTGTGTTTCTGGGCAAATCACTTACTCTTCACCTGCCTATTACAATGAATGTGTCATTGTGTAATGTTACAGGTGAGCACTTCAAATGCTCTAATATCATCAGCTGGTGTTCGGGCTATGGGAGGGAGGAGCGAGCATTCCAATACCATCGGATAAAAGTGCTGTTCATGTTTTAACAACTTTTTAAAAAATGCATTTGTTTATGTAAACGCCTATGCATTTTAGTGGTATGCGGGTATGAGTAAAAGGAAGACAGCCTGAAAATACAAGTACTCCTATGCAAAATAAAGAAAAAATAGCTCAGAAAACCAGGAGCAGTGTAAGGAGACATGTACTTGGTCCATGTGCTATGGGAGGGCCAAGCACAAGATGATGGCATGCAGCCTGCATGCTATGATGAATAGCATTTAAAAAAATGAAAGCAACGCTGAAGTTTACCAATGGTAGGAGATGGGTTGCCTAAGATAGGACACAAAATGTCTCTTCAAGACAGCGCATGCACTGTCTAGCCAAGACATAAAAATCAATAAAGTAACACACACTTTCTGTCAAATAAACCTTCCTCTCATTAGACCTTGTCACCTTTCTCGTGCAGAATTACGCACAGTAATATTTAGCAGATTCTCATATGCCACTACAGAACATTTTGAGGTTCTCAAAAACATAATTAGTATATATAATAAAAAAAGGTTCAGAACTAATGAAAATCTTTAAAAAGTAAGAGAAAACGAAATCATTTTTCTTAAATCATATAAAAGTTTTAGAAATTTTCCAAAATGGGGTTCACCTTCTAACACCTAACTACCATTAAATATTCATAAATCCCACAAAAATTACATCGACATCCAGTTAGGCGGTTTCTTGCCCTGTATTGCTGCATTTCTGCTACCCTGACATCAAGGTTGGAGTGGGACTACGACCCCTGGCTAACCCAAGGGCAGGGGCTAAGGACACTGACATCTTGATCTTGAGCGTTTGTTGTTTCCCGCAGAGTGGGATGCACCTGGACGTACGCCTGGCCGAAGACCTGGGAAAGACAGGGCCCATCTTCACCTGTCATCATACAAAAGAGACCAGGCTGTGCCGACCATCTTTCACCTGCATGCTGTTGATATCATCGCTGGGACCCTGTACGTTACTACCCATGTTACTGACTATCTAATTTTACCTTTAAAGTGAATTTGTGCAAGTAACTATAGGCTAAAATACAAGTTTGGCTCAAATATGGGGAAATGTAAGGCATCTGAAATACCCAATACAAATTTTTTAAAAACAAAAAAAGCCAGGCACAGTCATCTCCAGAACTAATGTAGATGCTGGTTGGAACTGCACATTGGATGACATCGACCAACTGTTCGAGGAGGTTGAAACAGTATTAAATGCCGAAGCGAGTAAAGGTTCAGCGACTTCTAGGAAAGTGTCAGCGATGTTCGGGAAAAATGTGCCAAAAAACAAAAACAGCATTGAAAGGACAGTGATTTAAACCACAGGCCCTTCCATTATTCTCTCTCTGACTTAAACTAATGAACCGCCACTGTCTCCCAGAATTAAAATAGTCCCAATTGTTTCATGTTCCAATAGTTATTGTAATCTGGCTGTTGATGAGATGATGAGACAACTTCATGATGCCCCAAAAGACACCTGATTCTGATATGCCTATGGCTAATACTATTACCAAAAACCCCATTAATGCTTCTACTCCTCAAGCTCCGGGGAGGGGGGGGGGGGCGCAGATTAACTAAAGAGTTTAGTAATCAAATTAAGTGAACGAAACACAAATGAACAAAATAATTCTGCCACTACCAGTTGTAACTGCTGTAGCAAGACCTATACTGTGAATCATCAACAGGGGCCAATTGCGGGAGCAAATCAAAATACTAGAGAGCGGGTTCGATCACGGATCATCAAACAGCCTTATTTTTGCCCCCAAAATATGCGTGATGCCTCAGCTAGTCAGGCATACCTAGTACAAGGTGACCCAAGCCAGAAAAAAGTCTATCAGACAAGTGCTTTGCGACCGAGAGGGCCTCTAATTGTGTAATTAAATTAAGACTCTCCCCAACTTCTCTGCAGTCTTGAGCTAGTGACCAGGATTCTCTCCAGAATCAGGCCGATCACTTATCTGATTTGAGGTCTGATGGATATAGCCCTAGAATAAGAAATGAGGATTCTGGCCTAAACCTGATCGATTGACTAACTCAACAAGCTAATTTCGATCCCACGATTGAGCACAATCCTATTAGACTTGGCTGACACCAATGGGGACAGAGTTGGAACACGCAAATGAAACACACAATATTTCAAATTCTGTTTGTTTCAGCCAGATATCAAGTGAGAAAAGGATTGTTTGACATCTGCCTCAAGTGGCTCCTGACACACAGGAAGGATTGTACATGATTTCCTGGAATTTGGCAGGAATTAACTCCAAACTTGCCGAGCCCGAATGGATTTCCTTTATAGGGAATAATGATATTTGTGTTTTACAAGAAACATGGGCAGTAGAAAAAGTCTTTGTAAATGGTTTTGTTACGTATAGCGTAGAAGCGATACCACCAAAGAAATTTGGGCAGGCAGGCGGTTGGAAGTTTGGTAATTCTGGTGAAAAATACTATTGCTTGTAAACATTCACAATTCAAAACAGATTCTTTGAATCTAATGGGACTTCAGCTCTTATACCCCTCAGAGATGAACAGAGTATTATTTAATGTCTATGCAAGGGCTGTCTCTGTTATTAATAACTCTCCCGTACTGGCGGTGTTGGGTGATTTGATTGACCTTTACCAGCAGCAGGTGAAAATCATGGGAGCAGGGGATTTCAATGTCTCTTTTGAGCCCTCATCATCAATTAATATGCTAATCGAGGAAGAAGATGGACTATGGGAAATACCTGGTTTCACTGGCAAATCTCAACACTTTTTCTCTATCTACAGTTGGCTTCCCTGGTGGTGGGACGGAGTCTCGGGGAATGCAATCGGTTCACTCGATCTGACCCAGAAAGATCATTTATATTTAAAAGGGGCTCACACTCAAGTTAGTAAATCAAAAAGAGACTAGCTAGAGATGGGGTTAGTCTGACATTAATATTGTTATTGTCATAGCGACTCAGTATCGTTTTGCCAATTGGCGGTGGCACCTGTTGGGTGTCTTTAGAAAGCCCTCACCCACCAACCTAGTTGGTGGCATGCTTCATCATCGGGCCCACCCAGTGACACCTAGCGTGTCCCGGGTGTGCTTCGACGCCTGATTACAGCGGAGCAGGTATGTCACTGTGTGTGTGGTGTAAGGTGTTCAGATATGTGAGGTTAAAACGGCTTGGCGGATGGTCCCTGGGGTGAGGATACTTTATTAAAAGGGCCTCCATCAGCGGTTAAAAATAAGGCTGTGGGACGTTAGAGGCGGGTTACGACCTCCTACGTCCTAAGAGTGTCAACATGTTTCAGCCAGTGCCTTATTACTAATCTGGCTTTCTTCAGGACAATAAAATATGTGTAGGTTAAAATAGGGGTAGTGTAGTGTAGTCTATGTGTCTACACGCCCTAAAGTGTATATAACTGTGAGAGGGGGGATTCCCTTCTCAAGATCACCTGTACATTTAACATTGAAAGACAGGGACAAGACAAACATGGGAGAGAAAGAGTCACTAGAAAGTATTGATCATCTGTTATGACAGCCGGCTTAATAGCGATATAGTGCAGGCTATGAGTGGCTCAAGTGTAATGATACTGGTGGTACCATTATTGTGGAATCGCACTAGAACTTCGAGGGTGAAGTGATTTAAAACAGCGGTATAAAATACTGCAGTAGTGAATAGTGAAGAATTTTGGCGCAAGGACCATGTCTTACGCTTTTAAGGCTTGCTTTTGCTCCAAGGTTATTGAAGTGGCAAGGGGTGGCCCTAGTAGGGAGAAAAGGTAGGACCACTGGGGTTAGGAGACCTGTGGGAGAAAGTATGGGTAGCGCTTACCTATTGTAGAGATGTTCAGCATACTCACAGGATTTCTGGCCAGCACCAGCGTGGGACCTGTTGTGCCTCCTTCGCAGAACCGGTAGTGAATGGCTGCTGTTGCCGGTTTATATACTGCCGTTAATTGTATAAGTGAGGGCACCTGGAGGAAAGAGTAATGGTGGAAAGACTCGCATTGCGGGTCGTTATCGCGCTCAGGTGTGTGCCCTTCGCATCGCGCTGGTGCGCGGTATAGTGCTAAGTCTTTAGCGCATGCGCCGGCGTGAGGTGAGGTCGGGCGCATGCGCGGCCGTGAAGTGGTTCGCGCATGCGCGGCCGAGAAGTGGTCCGCGCATGCGCCGTAGCATGAGTCCTTGCGCATGCGCGAATGGGCAGATGTTCCTGCTAGCGCTAGCGCAAAACTAACTACTGCCTTGGATCCTGGCTGGTTACAGGGGCGGTTTCCGTGGCAGAATTAATAGCGCTTGAGACACAAGGTTGTTCTCAAGTGCTGGGTTGGCAAAAAGCCCAATGTATCCTGGTTGCGCCCTGCTGGGGTGGAGCAAAGATCAGGGGGCATTATAAATGCGCATGATTGATCAAGGGAGGCAATGTGAGGTATTAGTGAGACTGGGTTGCTCAACTGGATTAGGTTCAGGTTGGTGGCTCACAGGGCAGTGTGGTGGCCATCATAGGGTCAGGGAGTTCCAGGGGATAGCATCTGGAACCGAACAAAATATGGTCCCAAAGGAGCCACACAAACTGCAACTCACAGAATGTGATCTACTTACTAACCTGCAGATGTGGGCTCAGATATGTGGGCATGACCACACGCAAAGTGAGGACCAGGATAACGGAGCACCACAGTACAATGCGCTGCAAAAAAACATAAGCAAACTGACAAACCACTTCATCACCCACTGCCACACCCCCAATGACTTCACTTGGACAGTCATTGAGCAAATACCAGTCAGCCCGATTAACAATGACAAAAAACTGTTAAACAAAGAACAAAGATGGATATACCGTCTGTCCACAGCTACAGATGGGTTAAATGATGCTATCCCCTGGAACTCCCTGACCCTATGATGGCCACCACACTGCCCTGTGAGCCACCAACCTGAACCTAATCCAGTTGAGCAACCCAGTCTGGAGCAAAGATCAGGGGGCATTATAAATGCGCATGATTGATCAAGGAAGGCAATGTGAGGTATTAGTGAGACTGGGTTGCTCAACTGGATTAGGTTCAGGTTGGTGGCTCACAGGGCAGTGTGGTGGCCATCATAGGGTCAGGGAGTTCCAGGGGATAGCATCATTTAACCCATCTGTAGCTGTGGACAGAGGGTATATCCATCTTTGTTCTTTGTTTAACAGTTTTTTGTCATTGTTAATCGGGCTGACTGGTATTTGCTCAATGACTGTCCAAGTGAAGTCATTGGGGGTGTGGCAGTGGGTGATGAAGTGGTTTGTCAGTTTGCTTATGTTTTTTTGCAGCCCATTGTACTGTGGTGCTCCGTTATCCTGGTCCTCACTTTGCGTGTGGTCATGCCCACATATCTGAGCCCACATCTGCAGGTTAGTAAGTAGATCACATTCTGTGAGTTGCAGTTTGTGTGGCTCCTTTGGGACCATATTTTGTTCGGTTCCAGATGCTATCCCCTGGAACTCCCTGACCCTATGATGGCCACCACACTGCCCTGTGAGCCACCAACCTGAACCTAATCCAGTTGAGCAACCCAGTCTCACTAATACCTCACATTGCCTCCCTTGATCAATCATGCGCATTTATAATGCCCCCTGATCTTTGCTCCACCCCAGCAGGGCGCAACCAGGATACATTGGGCTTTTTGCCATCCCAGCACTTGAGAACAACCTTGTGTCTCAAGCGCTATTAATTCTGCCACGGAAACCGCCCCTGTAACCAGCCAGGATCCAAGGCAGTAGTTAGTTTTGCGCTAGCGCTAGCAGGAACATCTGCCCATTCGCGCATGCGCAAGGACTCATGCTACGGCGCATGCGCGGACCACTTCTCGGCCGCGCATGCGCGAACCACTTCACGGCCGCGCATGCGCCCGACCGCACCTCACGCCGGCGCATGCGCTAAAGACTTAGCACTATACCGCGCACCAGCGCGATGCGAAGGGCACACACCTGAGCGCGATAACGACCCGCAATGCGAGTCTTTCCACCATTACTCTTTCCTCCAGGTGCCCTCACTTATACAATTAACGGCAGTATATAAACCGGCAACAGCAGCCATTCACTACCGGTTCTGCGAAGGAGGCACAACAGGTCCCACGCTGGTGCTGGCCAGAAATCCTGTGAGTATGCTGAACATCTCTACAATAGGTAAGCGCTACCCATACTTTCTCCCACAGGTCTCCTAACCCCAGTGGTCCTACCTTTTCTCCCTACTAGGGCCACCCCTTGCCACTTCAATAACCTTGGAGCAAAAGCAAGCCTTAAAAGCGTAAGACATGGTCCTTGCGCCAAAATTCTTCACTATTCACTACTGCAGTATTTTATACCGCTGTTTTAAATCACTTCACCCTCGAAGTTCTAGTGCGATTCCACAATAATGGTACCACCAGTATCATTACACTTGAGCCGCTCATAGCCTGCACTATATCGCTATTAAGCCGGCTGTCATAACAGATGATCAATACTTTCTAGTGACTCTTTCTCTCCCATGTTTGTCTTGTCCCTGTCTTTCAATGTTAAATGTACAGGTGATCTTGAGAAGGGAATCCCCCCTCTCACTTTATATACACTTTAGGGCGTGTAGACACATAGACTACACTACACTACCCCTATTTTAACCTACACATATTTTATTGTCCTGAAGAAAGCCAGATTAGTAATAAGGCACTGGCTGAAACATGTTGACACTCTTAGGACGTAGGAGGTCGTAACCCGCCTCTAACGTCCCACAGCCTTATTTTTAACCGCTGACGGAGGCCCTTTTAATAAAGTATCCTCACCCCAGGGACCATCCGCCAAGCCGTTTTAACCTCACATATCTGAACACCTTACACCGCACACACAGTGACATACCTGCTCCGCTGTAATCAGGCGTCGAAGCACACCCGGGACACGCTAGGTGTCACTGGGTGGGCCCGATGATGAAGCATGCCACCAACTAGGTTGGTGGGTGAGGGCTTTCTAAAGACACCCAACAGGTGCCACCGCCAATTGGCAAAACGATACTGAGTCGCTATGACAATAACAATATTAATGTCAGACTAACCCCATCTCTAGCTAGTCTCTTTTTGATTTACTAACATATAAACCGGGGATCTGGACTAGCTTTCTGGTCCTCTCTCTCCCTCTTGATTCTCGCGCTCACACTCAAGTGTCATTGATTATGTCTTACTGATGTTAGGATATGGACTTTGCTCAATGACATGGAAGTTATAGCTTGTACAGATAGCGACCATAACCCTCTGATTTTATCCTCAACAGGAGCCCCTCTTAAACGGGCCCTGACCGCATGCTGCACTGTAGTTCCAGAGCCCATTCCAGCTAACAATGTTAGGAGAGTTTCATGGCCCAGAGAATTTGCTAACCATAAACTGACTACAGCGATTTATCAATCGAATATCCACATTTTCTCTATTATGAACAAATCTCCCCATTTTTAGGGCCGATTTTAGAAATCTGCAAACGTTTAAAAACAATGCAGAACATTTTTTTATAGGAAAATAAGACATAAACAAACCACTCACAAGAGGGAATCTAAATGGTACAATATAGAGTGTAAAACAACAAAAATGTTGTTAAGAAAGGCTGTTAAATATTGCTCATAGGCAGGTAGTACCGAAGCTCGATCAGATACAAGGTGGACTTACTAAGCCCAAAGATGACTGGTAGAAATAAGAACTGGCAGGATCTGATATATAATCACACACAGAAGCCTAGAGAGTGTGAGCTGCCACCGTCATCACATAGAGACTGAGAAATGGGTTGAACTTTTCTCTACATTATATGAAAAGAAACTCCAGCCACCCAGCCACACTCCATAAGCCTCAGAACTCCAACAATGGACAGGTAAAGCAGTAAAAGCCTCCGGTTCAGATTGTATCCAGAGAGACATATATAAATCCAATATGTAAATCTATTATCAAATGCAAAAGCTGCAGGGGAGAAATCCCAGAGGCCTGGAGAGAAATTTCTTGAGGCAAATCCTATGCAAAATTAATCATGGTGGGCGGAAGTTTCTTCGGGCCACTGGCGGTACAAATTGCCAGTCTCCTTAAGGCAGCAAACACAAATGGGAATAATTAAGAACAATACCTAAAGAAACAACCTCTTTCAGGCTCTACCATCACAAAAAAGCCAATGACTGGTGTTTACAGAGAATCTGTTTGGGGCCTGCACCCAAAAATATCGAGAATATTAATACTACTACCACTAATAATAATAATTATAGGCAGTGCTGTATCCCATTGGTTTTAGTTTCCTTTCTAGTAAAGCACTGCATCTTATCACACCTGAGTTGATCAGCCATGTTGCACTTTTTCCAAAGAAAGTATCTGCAGGTCTTCCAAGGCCAAATAGCTCCCCTTCAATGCACATGCACTGAAACATCTCTCAGACTCCTTTACAAGGGCTCATTTTATGGCACTCAGCTGTAAGGTTATTTGCCCCATTCACTGGACTAATTGGGCCCCTCAGAGCACACACCGCGCTCACCTCTTATGATGAGTTCCCTTTGCTAGGAGCTTATTCTCCACCTTGCATGATGGCCAGCTGCACCCCCCTTTTAGGGTAGAGGGCCGCCGCCTCCCCTGCCACCACCCTCAAATAAAACAATAATAAAACGGGTTTTAAACCTATTTATTATCGTTTTCTTTTAATCCCTGGAACCGCCCCTAGGACTCTAACTAGTCTTGGGGCGGGTCCAGGGGGGTGACCTTGTCGGTGGAGGCGTGGTAGTGCACTCCCTTAACTGCGCATGAGGGTTTGGCCTGCTGTCTCAGACAAACTGTCATGTGCAGTGAAGCAGGCACAGGCTCCCTCTTTGTCTGGAAGCAAAAGTTGCCTGTGCTCAGGCCAATCCTGACGCTGCATTTTGCAGCGCCAGGATTGGCCTCAGTGAAGTCTGGGAGCCTGTGCCCAGAAGAAGGAAGAGTGTAATGTGGCAGGCGACGGCAGCGTTGGTGGCATTCAGGTAAGTTTTTTTATTTGTATTTTTTTGTCCATGAACTCATCCCCACTTCCCAATCTCCCTC
This sequence comes from Lissotriton vulgaris, assembly GCF_964263255.1. Lineage (NCBI taxonomy): Eukaryota > Metazoa > Chordata > Amphibia > Caudata > Salamandridae > Lissotriton > Lissotriton vulgaris. Next base: position 1,299,737,306 of record NC_141691.1, read on the forward strand.
CTCCAGCCGCCCCACCACTTTAACAGGGGATGGGCCCCTACTGATGATGACAGTTTCTCTGAATTTGACTCTCCTATTCTGACAGGTTCTACATTATAGGGTCAGCCCCTTCTACTAGCAAACTTGCCCAAAGCACAGAGTTTTCTTTGTCCTGTACACAAAGTTTTCTTTCTCCTGTACTCTTGGACTCTCCTTCAACGCACTGATGTGTGGAAAAAGACACATGGAGGACAGTGGGAAGCAGTGCTCAATTCATAAAAAAAGAAAAAGTGCCTTATGAGGAGGCCACTGCAGCTTGCACCACACATTGCCCCTGCCATGATGTCAGTGATAGTAACAACACTAAGTACCACACTCCTACTAGAGTGAGGATTCTGACTATTTCAGGCCTCCAAAGCTCTAAGAATGGATTGGCTGGCTGGTACTAGTCATTTTTAATGTATATTGAATTAATAATTAACTGTTATTGTGGTTATCTCTAAATTTGCGAGACAGTACCACTTTGTGGCAGACTGTCACAAGCACAGGTGTTGACAATTAAGGGCCTGTGCAGAGCACCGGAAACCACTGGCTGAAATAAAGCACTGGTGAGAAGGGACTTTTCCCAATGATTTAGTAACCATCAAGGGCCTCACATGCACACAGAGTGTTCCACAAGCTGTACTTACTGCACTCTCTCGTGAAAATAGCTCATCCCTAAATTAGCCCTAGTTTCTTAGTGTTTCAGATCTATGTTTCATTATACATTTGTGCACGCTGCCATGTCATGCCTCACAAATCTTGTTTTCAGGTGCAGGCCTTTGAAGATTCCTGGTATTGTCAAAGAGGTGATGCCAGGTTGTTGAAATGTTTGTGCAAGTAGCTTACATTCATAACGGTGCTAATTCTTCAAGTTTGGTTGTCCGTGATCAGCAACTAGATTCATTTAAGTTACTGAGCATTTTATAAATATTTTCAGTCATTCTGTTTGCGAAACACTGATAAAATTCTCTTCCAGTAGTCTTGACACTTCATACTAATTAAGTCTCTTTTTTCCTCAGCTCTTGTAGGCGTTCAGTCACTTCTAGCTGCAGTGAGAATTTCACACCAAAAAATTCAATAAATACATAAATTTGCTCATAACAGGCCCTTTTTAGGTCTCGCTTGAGCCAATGCGCTTGCACATTGCTCCGGCGAGACTTATGTAGGCGCTCCAGGAAATGCTGCCAGAGTGCTTTGTAATGCGGATTATGGCCAGTGCATGTGCGCTGGGTGCGCACTCACCATTTGCTCCCCCACCCCTGCATCAGACTTGAAAGGAATGCGCTCCCCCGCCACAGCAATGCCGAGAGCTTGTTGCTTTATTGCTCTCACTTGAGGCCTTGTTTTCTAAGCTCTTTCTCGTGTACTTCTCCCGTGTGCACTCTCTCTGTTGCTTTCTGTTGCTTTCTCTCTCAGTAGCTTTTCCTCCGCCCCAGAGTTGCTGCCATGCATGTGCTGCTTTTACCCTCCCACCTGCTCATCCGTTGCCTCATATGCCCCCAACATTTTTTTTAAACAATTTTGGTGCGGAGGGAGGAGTGTAGCCAGGGATACCAGTGAGCAAATTGCTGTCAGCTCCTCTGTCTTAAACAAATTTACTTTTGCACAACTTCTTTTTCATGCCTTTTGAATTGCTGACCCATCTCATATATATAAATGTAAAAACATTGGCACCCACATCATTCTGCCGGAGCACATGCGCAATGCTTCCCCCCTAAACACCTGTCCCACTCTCTGTGTTGCTGTCTCCCTCATTTTGCGAGTTTTCTCGTGTGCCCAAACTCCCACCCCTCCCACATGCTCTGTGTTGCTTGTGCTAATGTTTCTCCCCCACCTCCAGTGTTGCTCAGCCTATCCTTCGATTGCTGCTTTTGCCCGCCAAGACCTACCCATCCATTGCCCCACCGGCTCCTTCATTACCCCCTAGGTCCACTGTCTTTCATATTTCGCTACTTCGGACCCTCACACACCCTCACCCTCACACACCCCCACACCCTCCACCCTCACACAGCCTCACATACCCTCACCCTCACACCCCCTTGCCCTCACACACCCTCACTCACCCTCACACCCCCGCCCTCACACCCCCTCACCCTCATACCCTCACACAGCCTTACCCCCCTCAACCTCACACACCCTCACTCACCCTCACCCCCCTCACCCTCACAACCCTCTCACAATCACTCACCCTCACACCCACTCACCCTCACACCCCCTCACACAGCCTCACTCACCCTCACACCCTCACACCCCCTCACCCCCTCACCCTCACACACCCTCACTCCCCCTCACCACCCTCACAACCCTCTCAACCTCACACCCTCACACTCACACCCTTACACACCCTCACCCTCACATACCCTCACCCTCACACATACTCACCCTCACATACCCTCACATCCCTCCCCCTCACACCCCCTCCCCCACACCCTCACCCACCCTCACACCCACACCCACACCCACACCCTGTCAGCCTCACACACACTCAACCTCCCCCTCACACACCCTCACTCTCACACACCCTCCCACCTCACTCACCCTCTCACTCACCCTCTCACACACCCTCACCCAATCTCTCACACCCTGACCCACCCTCTCACACCCCCTCACCCTCACACCCCCTCACCCTCACACACACCCTCACACTCTCTCACACCCCCTCACCCTCACCCCCCTCTTCACCCTCACCCCCTCACACCACCCTCACACCCCTCACCCCCTCACCCACCCTCTCACTCTCACTCTCACACACCCTCACACCCTCTCCCCCTCACACACCCTCACCCTCACACCCCCTCACACCTCCTCACCCCCTCACACCCCACATCCTCACACACCCTCACACCCCTTCACCCTCACACCCCTCACACCCTCTCACCCTCACACACCCTCACTCACTTACACCCCTCACCCTCACACACCATCACCCCCCTCATGCTCACCCCCCTCACCCCCTCACCCTCACACCCCCTCACCCTCACACACCCTCAGCCCCCCTCACTCACCCTTACACCCTCTCACACACCCTCACTCACCCTCACACCCTCACTCACCCTCACTCACAAACCCTCACACACCCTCACCCTCACACCCCCTCACTGCCCCTCACCCCTCACCCTCACACACCCTCAATCACCCTCACATACTCACCCTCACACCCCCTCACCCTCACAACCCTCACACACCCTCACCCTCCCTCACCCTCACTCACCCTCACACACCCTCACCAGCATAGCATAACAAAACATAGCATAGCATAACAAAACACAGCATAGCATAACAAAACACAGCATAGCATAGCATAACATAAAAATAGCATAGGATAGCAAAACAGCATAGCATAACAAAACAAAACATAGCATAACAAAACACAACAAAGCATAGCATAGCATAACAAAACACAACAAAACATAGCTTAACAAAACATAGCATAACAAAACAACACATAGCATAACATAACAAAGCATAGCAAAACAAAACATAGCATAGTATAATGAAACATAGCATATCATACCAAAACACAACAAAACATAGCAGAACAAAACAAAGCATAGCATAACAAAGCATAGCTTAACAAAACATAGCAAAACACAACTAAGCATAGCATAACAAAACACACCAAAACATAGCATGCATAACAAAACATAGAATAGCAAAGCATAACAAAACACAACATAGCATAGCATACCAAAACAAAGCTTAGCATAGCATAGCATAACAAAACATAGCATAACAAAGCATAGCATAACAAAGCATAGCATAACAAAACATAGCATAACAAAACATAGCATAGCATAGCAAAACAAAGCAACAAATAATAAAACACAACAAAACATAACATAGTGTAACAAACAGCATAGCATAACAAAGCAAAACACAACAAAGCATAGCATAGCATAACAAAACACAACAAAACATAGCATAGCATAACAAAACAAAGCATAGGATAGCAAAACTAAACATAGCATAACAAAACACAGCATAGGATAGCAAATCAAAACATAGCATAGCATAACAAAACATAGCATTACATAACAAAATATAGCAAAACAAAACACAACACATAGCGTAACAAAACATAGCAAAACACAACAAAACATAGCATAGCTTAACAAAACACAACAAAACATAGCATAGCAAAACAAAACATATAATAGAATAGCAAAACATAGCATAGCATACCAAACACAACAAAACATAGCATAGCATAACAAAACATAGCATAGTAAAACAAAGCATACCATAATAAAACACAACAAAACATAGCATAGCATAACAAAACATAGCATAGCATAACAAAGCATAGCATAGCAAAACATAACATAGCATAACAAAACATAGAAGAGCATAACAAATCAAAGTATAGGATAGCAAAACATAAATTAGCATAACAAAACAAAGCATAGGATAGCAAAACAAAACATAGCATAGCATACAGCATCACTCAGCACCACCACAATATCACTCAGGTGCACCTTAACATCACTATGCGCCGCCACAGCATCACTATGCGCCACCACAGCATCACTGAACACTACAGCATCGCTCGTCACCACCACAACATCACTCAGTGCCACCACAGCATCAATCTGTGCAACCATTCAACAACAACTTGTTCAAATATGTTCTCTCAATGTTTCAAGCTTCATTACAAATGTAACAAAAAGATGTTAATATTTCACTTCTGTTCTTGGATTTTCGTCACAATAAAATACACTGAACATAATCTTCACAAAATTTATTTACAAAAGTTTAAGCTATAGCCATTATAAATTACAATAACTTTTATTTAAGTATTAATTATTTGAAAAAATTAAAAGCCATTGTTATTTGTAATATTAATACATGTAAGTCGCGTAAATACAACATATATTGCATTACAAATGCTATAGGTGTCACATTTGCGAAAGTTATAACTATTGGCATTGTAAATGACAAAGTTATTAATTTCGCTATTTTCAAAAACAAAACATAAATAAAAAATGTGTCATTTACAATACCAATAGCTCAAACTTTCCTAATGCGAGAGCTATTGCATTGCACATGCTTGTTCAATTTGCTGTATGCGGATTCTTCAAATTATGTTTAATTGAATGCTTAATGATTTTGTACCTGATTACAAAAACATATATTTGTTAACATAAAAAAATCTTATAAAAGGCGAGTTTCCTTAATGGTTTAAAATGTTAAGGATTAAGAACTAAAAAGGGACTAGGTGAGCCTTAAACTTTGCCAGCTCTCACAGTGCAGACACAGCCTTATAGTAATAGAGGTTTTTTTTAAAACCCAGATAAACGAATATTTAAGTGGCCGTTCCACATCAGGGAGGGACGTTTCAGGACGAACTGTACCTAAGCACAGTGTAATCTTGAGGACATTCTAACATTTCCTCCAACTTTTGATTATCAACGTTTTCCTGTTTTGTCTTCCTGCTGCCTTGGTTTCCCGTATTTTAGCCAATCACAGCGTCGGCTCAGCAGATCTCCCAGAGCATGAATGCCCGCCTTCCCTTCCCTTCTCCACTTTGCTTTTTTTAGGCGTCAGCTGAACTGGCTGGGATGGGAGCCAGTTTGTCTGCGTTCAAAGGAGCTTTCCCCTTTTCACCCCTTCCCTTTAGGTCTGTAGCCCATGGATACTGTCCTTTTCTCGGCACTTGGCACAGCGGCAAGCAGCGAAGATATTTCAAACTGACATGTCTTCCCGTCTTTGACATATCGATGTTTAAAAAAGCCGGATGGGACCTCAAGAACACAGAGAACAGCATAGACTAGGGAGCGTTTAGAAATGCTAAAAACATATATCTACTGAATTTTAAATAAAAACACATAAACAGATCAGAAATTCTTCAATATCTTTTTTCCTAAGGTTGGCCTAAGGTAGGCCCTGCAGTACATTTTGGTGCAGATTTACTAGCCCCTTACGCATAATTTTCGCCGCCGTTGCGTCACTTTTGTGACGCAGCGGCGACGCAAATCCTGCTCCATGGTGCGGGTGTACTTACAACGTGACGCATCTGAGAGATGCGTCACGTTGTAATGCCCTGCGCCACATGTAGGCGTTTCTGTGTTGGGGGGGGTTTCCGGGGTAGGAACGCCTCCTAAAAGTGGCTGAGTGAAATCTACAAGATTTCACTCAGTCACTTTTAGGCCCATGCTGCGTCAAAACACTGCGCCTGCCTGAAGCATGCGTAAGGATTGACGCAGCATTAACTAGATAGGGCCTCCAGAGCATTGCTGGAGCTGCGTCGCGCTTGCGACGCAACTCCAGCAATGCGTCACTTTTACGGCACAGATGCGTCACGCATCTGTGCCATTTTTGCACCATGATGCGCCGCATTGTAAATGTGGCGCATCCATGATGGCGGAGCTGTGGCGCACAATAACTGGCGCATCCCTGCTGATTTGCAGGGATGCGCCAGTTATTGTAAATATGCCCCTACGTTTTTAAGATCGCAAACAACGACTTTGACTGATCGCAAATTAAAAAAAAAAAATGTAATACTTAAATACCCTATTTTGTTAGTTGGTAAATTAGTGTCTCTCTAAATGGATTTGTAACCCTGTAAGGAATAGTTTTTTAGCGGGGCATATTGAAGGCGTCCCTTCCAATTAGCGATCTTAGGAGATGTATGTTTTGCGACTGTAATCGGGTTACCAAACATGGAAACTGTCCCTACTCCTGGGTTGGGGTTATAACTCCTTCCCTTTTTGCGAATAATTAAAAGAATTTATTGAGGCTTAGTCCGTGGTCCAGGATATCATTAAGGAAAATAAGCGTATTCAAAAAAAAATAGGTTTCCAGTATTTTAAAATGATCTCAGACATGGCGGTCTGCATAGTGAGAAAAAGAAAAATTGATTAAATCCAGTTCTATTGACTGGGAGTGAATGTTTTATTTGCTCTGCATTCCGTCCATCGAAGGTGTGTAGTTTGTTTTTTCACCCTAAGTGCGCCGGGTATGCCCAGATGCCCAGACGTGGGTCACTAGTGCCACTGGATTCAAGCTAGCCTGGCAGATGAAGGGTGATACCCTGAAACCGATCCCAGGATGCTTGTTTCCGTTCCGGGGAGGACCTGGCTTGGCAGTTCAGGCTGGGCTGTTCCAATGAGGCACAGGGTCAAGGCTGATTTGCATATGGCCGGATCTAAACTGGGGTGGCATGGTGAGCAAAACAACTATGGATTTAACCCAGATCTATTGAATGGGGCTGAATGTTTGATTTGCTCTGCATTCCGTCCATCGACTGTGTGTTAATTGCTGAACCAGCAGCATATCATCCCGGTGATGGTATCTAATCAGAGAAAGTTGCAACTTGCGACCTAGCTCATTAGTATTCATGAGATAGATTGGCTTGTGACCACTTCTTATGAGAATTTTGCGAACAGACCAATTACTATATGGATCGGTTCACAAAATTCCAGACTGGTCACCAAAATACTGGCCACCATTTCTGACCAGTGTTTTGTACTTCAGGCCCTTAGTATCTTTCTAGCTGTACCAAAGTTTCAATTTCTGATGCTCGTCGCAGAGCACAATGCTGCACACCCTGCTTTGCGCTGAGCGTTGAATGATAACATTTTCATGATGGCTGATCGACCAGAGATGTCGATCTTCGTGGCTAGTCTACGCAAATTCATGAAACAGGTTAAGTGGGGTACATCCCCCCACAAGTCTTGGTGCGAGCTCTTTAGACTCTTGCAATTGCTTCTTCCCTCCTCTCCCTCCAGTGGCAGCTTTTGCCACCGCATGACGCTTCTGATCATGTGCTCGCTGCAGACTAAACAAGATGTAACCTTTCCCCAGTCAGCATCAGCATCATGAGCGACGCTTCAGGTGGTCTGCCCTGCAGGGATGAGATCCAGGCCAGCCGAAGAGAAACAGAAAGGGAAGGGAAAGTGTAGAGCAGCTTTTGAGGTTTTAAGGGATTGGAAAGTGATGTGGGTGGAACACATATCCAAATTCAGTTTACAACAATATAGTTGATGACATTTCGTTTAAGAAAGCTACTGTTCTATAATGCATTTTACTTAAAAAAAAATAATGTGCTAATGACATTAGCAAAAAAGAAGAAAGGGGTTAAAAACTATCAAGTTTAGATGAATTTGCTTTATTGAAGGCAAGTAATGTAAAAATCCAGGTCTGAAAATATAAAGTGATCTCTTTCACTTTTCAGTATTTACTCTAAAACAAATTGTGCACCTATCGATCAAAACTTACCAATCAAAAGAGCTCCAAGTCCAGAATACGCATATGAGTATATCTGATGTAAAAATCATAATCTGTGTGGTTCAATTCTCAAATTAAGAAGCACTGACAAAACCTGTAGGTTTTACTTTTGTGTAATGGAGGCTCATGAAAGCACACTACATACAGAGACAAAGGTTATTGTGCTTCAAGCGGGGACAAGTATTATGTTCACAGACATGCATGTACCATGTGCAGAGCAAACAGAGTAGTACTTGCAGAGATATACAACAGGCACACATGAAGTAACCTAGTGCCACGTGGATGCCTTTATCCAGATCTGTTTTTGAACAAAAACATCTTGCATGCTAGGACTTTTTTTTTTTTTTTTTTTTTTTTTTATGCCTGTCCTTGTAAAGATATAAGTAAGTCACAGAATGGAAAGGTCTGTTGGCTAAAATGTCCGAACTGCTGAAGGTACCAGACGCCACGTGGGCACACCGCAGGTTTCTGAGGCACATGTTCACAGATGAACGTTTGGTAAAGAAAGGAGATACATTTAGGCTTTATGATGTTGATAATGTATCTTGTTTGTGTCTAGCACCTTTACAAGAATACATATGTTTCCAGTTTGAAAACAGATTAGAAGAAACTTTTCAATGTTTTCTCTCTGCTGGGCTATCACACATCATTAGCTTGTGTTTCTTTACAATTCACTGCTCTCATGGAGGGTCCATTCAATAACTGTTTGGTATTGTACCAGAATATCGCTGTCTAGGAACAGTGGTGTAACAAAACGTGAGTGGGCCCCCTGCAAGATATGCTGAAGGGGCCCCTCACACTCACATCAGTAGAGGCTGTGGGGGCTACCTCCTCTATGGGTAAGCTTCGGGCCCCCATATCGCAGGGGATGCGAGGTCCTATTATTACGCCCCTGTCTGGCAATAGTCTTACATACATATTCTGCCCTGAATATTGTTTACAAAAATATTGCACCATTGGAGTTAATAAGAGAAAAGCTACACCATATGGATGATATTTTTGTAAAAGATATTTAGGACACAATATTTTTGTCAGACAATTATTTTGTAGACAATATTCTGAAATAAAATCTATGCTTTGCAATGCAACATTGATTTTTTCTGTTATCATCAAGCATTGCAGTGGGAAGATGCTAAAAGCTCATAAAGGTTGGTATGGCCGAACAAGGCTGGTGCCACAGGACCTTCTTCACAGTTGGGGGACGGGGTGCTAGTTTCACTTCTGGAGGGGGGCAGTGCTTAATTTGAGCCGGTGGTTAACAGTGCTCAGCACCAGCACTCATCAACACTGGTGCTTTTCATGAGCACCAGTTAGAGACACAGTAATGTATGGGGAGATTAGGTCATTTGCCCAGAATCACAGGATTTTGAGCTGTCGTCAAGACTCAAACCTGGTTCTCCCGCTCCAAGTTGGCAGCTCCGGCCATTACTCCACATCCTGTCTCCACTTTCATGGTTGGTAGTCGGTTCTGTTTTAGGGGGCGCTAACAGGAAAAATTGGCAGGTGAAAACTGCCTCCTGACGAGAGTCCCAGCACTTTTTTCTTTTTTTACAAATAAACCGCGGGGAGGGGGGCAGTTTTGTTGCTCTGCACATGCCGGCCATGCTTCCTGCTTTTTGCACTTTGGTACTTTAAAAGTAAACAATGCAAAACAAATAGTCAAAGCAATTTGTTTTGCATTTGGGGTTTTCCTGTCTCTTTCAGGGCCATGACGAGTAGTGCTGATCTTCAGGGATTTAAGAGGAGGGTTGTGTAGTCTTTTGTTGCTTGGCTTAGACAGTCCAGCACATATATTATGAAAACTCTTCAAAATTCAATTTACAGTGTGTTCCTTTATAATGTGACCTTTGCTAAAAATTTCAGATTTGTACGTTAAATTATACTGTTCCATTAAGTGGCATTTGTTAGAAGTGACAGATTCTAATACTGAACTTTTAGTAACATTCATGCCCACACCAGCACCCTAATAAAAGTGCTATTAGTGAACCAAGAGAAGAGTTGCCTTGTGTCCCCGATATGTGGCCTAGGCTCATTCACTAGAAGTAGTGTGTGGGCTGGTCTGACACAATTTGCCTGGGCTGCTTTTGGTTCCCAGTCCGGCCGTGGTTGTAGCAAATTCCTTCCTCGAATATAGACACATAAGTCAATGATTTACTGGATCACCATTGAGTGGACCACTGCTTTCAATTGCATTATAAAGTAAAGAGGCAGGTTTTTTTTTTTACAGGGGTCTGTTTACTGAACCCACACCAACTTTTACCGCAAATGCCTGTCTTGAACCTGAGGCTAATTTGCAAATGCTTTATCTATTAAAGTGGAGCTCACTGGCCCAAGTGGTAGAGAAAGGACTTTCTTTATAGTAGTGATAATCAAGGAAGTGAGCAACCCGGAATACCCTTGAGGGCTTGGGTAATAAAAGTAGAAGGGTCAAATTGCCTTCAAGGGACTTATTCAGTCTATATTTGTTAGTTGAAATTATTCTAGAAAGGATCAATGGATCATCCTTGGGGTGAATTAATCAAAACTGATCAATTTATATTATCAACATATAACATATGACTTGTGAGTGTATTAAGTCACATTTGGTGAATAAATCGGGTCGAATTTAGACATAATAGGGGGATATATTGGATTTATTCATAGAACATCCGTTATTACAATTTTTGGAAACAAAACCACAGTTAACAGTTATGACATTTCTACACTGAAAATATATCATTACCGGCTCATTTTGATATATTTAGTTATCATTTCAGTATACAATGTATATTGTGCAAATAGTAGGACACATCATCTAGATCACAGTGAAGGTCAAGGTGCTTGTTTATTCAATGTGGGTCATGTAACCCTAAAGCAAAATAGACTGCTGAGTTCACGGGAGGCATGCAAGAGCGTGCCATTCTGTGGCTGAGTTCAATCCTCGCTTTACAGTATCGGTGAGGCATATCAGTTTGCCTTCTCGCAATGTTAATATTTTATTGACATTGTTTTGCCTTTTGTTGGGTTTAATTACTTCTAACACCCACCATGTCATCTCTGTTTCTTTGTGCCCCAGACGCAGGAAGTGCTCCACTAAGGGAGCTGTTTCCTTTTTGCAACGAATGCGCGACTGGTGTTGTAAGATGCGCTTCTTTATGGGTTGAATTGTTTTTCCCAAATAATGTAGCAAACAGGGGCACTGAATACAGTATACCACATTGGTGGTGTTGCAGTTTGAGAAACTTTTATTTGTGAACTTGATGTTATTGATCGTGCAGGTTTTCACTGTTGTAGTAGTAGCGCAGGCAGCACAGTTGTTACATTTAAAGTGGCCTACTACAGGGCTAAGTTGCCTCATGTTATCTACAATGCTATCTGCAGATGGGTTGTCATATGCACGAATTAACCTGTCTTGTAAATTGGTGCCTCTTTTAAAAGCAAATAATGGTTTCTGCCTGAATTCAGAAAATGAATGGAGTAGATTCCATTGCTTTGACACGATTTTTTTAATCGCATTTGAATGCGTGCCAAAAGTTGTTACACAAACTAGGTTGGTTTCATTTGCTCGTTCTTTTACTGTTAGTAAAGCATCACGATCTTGATACCAGGCCCTCTTCATTGATTTTCTCAATAGTTTGCCTGGATAGCCACGAGAAAATAGTTTGTCCTTTAGCTTTTTGGCTTCTTGGAAGTAATCCTCTTTATATGTACAGTTTCGCCGAAGGCGAAGAAACTGTCCAAAAGGTAGACCATCTTTCAACGCCTGTGGGTGGTGACTAGTATATTTAAGCAAGGTGTTCCGTGCAGTTTTTTTGGTAAATAAGGTGGTGAAAAGCTGATTGTTCATATCCACCTTAACTTTGATATCCAGAAATGGCATTTCAGTATTGTTATATTCAAGTGTGAATTGTAGATTGGTATTTCTGGAATTTAGCCATGTGTGAAATTCTTTCAATTGTTCAACAGTGCCCTCCCAAATTAAAAACACGTCATCAATATAACGCAACCATTTTAGAATTCTTGATGAAAATGGATTAGAGGAGTGCCAGATGTGGTCATCCTCAAATTGGGCAACATAGATATTTGCAATATCTGGTGCAAAAACTGCACCCATGGCTACCCCTTTCTGTTGTTGGTAAAACGTGTTTTGGTATAGGAAGACATTTTCACACAGAGGTAGTCTTGTGCACTCTATAATGAATTCAGTGGGTACAGAGTGGGGTCTTGGTCTAGATTCCAAAAGTTTGTAAAGTAGATCTAGGACTTCACTCTGTGGAATGTTAGTGTACAAGCTTTCTATGTCCATAGAAGCAAGTATACTGGTTGATGAATCAAAATGGAATTTCTCGACTTCGTTTATTACTGCTGTTGTGTCTCTGATGTATGTAGAGCGTTCAACAGCAAAAGGTCTCACAAAAAAATCTGCGTATTGCGCCAATGGTTTAAGGACTGAATTACAGCCCGAAACAATTGGGCGCCCTGGGGGATTGTTTAGGTCCTTATGCACCTTTGGGAGCATATAAATCGCTGGTATAGTAGGTGTTTTATTAACCAGAAATGAGGCCTCTTTTTCATTAAGCCATCCTCCCTTTAAACCTTTTTGGCTTAAGTTTACAATTTCAGTAGTTAATCTTCTAGTCGGGTCACAGGACAGTTTTTTGTAATGGGCAGAGACGGAAAGTTGTTTGAGCATTTCATCGTCATATTTTGATTTCTGCCATAAGACTATACCACCACCCTTGTCAGCCGGCTTACGTAGTACATCTGGTAGCTTCTGAAGATTTTGAAGGGCTACCTGTTGTTCTTTTGGTAAGTTGGAATTGAATCTGCATGGAGTTTTAAAGAGATTATCTATCTCCAGTAATGTTGCATTCTCAAAGGTAATGATGTCTTTGTTAATCATGGCATTGGGCGGGTAAAAGGTAGAGGGGTTCCTAAGTCCCGTATTTCTTGTCATGACAGTTTAGTCTTATTGTTTTGTCACCAAGGTGTTACATATAGAGTCAATACACTATTGTAACTGTAAATATCTTTTGAATTTCAGATTACAATATTTCTATACAGATCAGCACTGATAATGGTCCTGAGGATGGTTTCATCAAATCATTATTAAGAAACCGAAACGTCGACAATACATCTCATCCCCCTCTTTGTTTTACTCAATGTGTTTTGGGATAGGTGTTTTTTAGGTTCTGTTGAGTCACTTAGCAATTTATTTATATGTGTACCCACAGTCCTAAAATCTTATTTGTTTATTTATCTGTATATGAAGTTGATTTAATGAACTATTTGATAAAAACCTTTTCGTATACACCTTGTGTCTTTGTTTATATGTTATATGTTGATAATATAAATTGATCAGTTTTGATTAATTCACCCCAAGGATGATCCATTGATCCTTTCTAGAATAATTTCAACTAACAAATATAGACTGAATAAGTCCCTTGAAGGCAATTTGACCCTTCTACTTCTTTATAGTAGGACACAATGTAAATCAGAAAACTAGAGGGGAAGAAAAGAGGGGCACTTCTTTGGTCCTCACAAGGCAAGGGTTAGTTGACTCATGTTAGTTGAGAGTAGGGTTTATGTGACCAATGTCTTTCTTGCATGTGCTGCTAATGTCTCATTTTGTGATGATTGGTTCTCATTTTACCAGGAAAGCTGATAAAACTATGCAATGGCACATAACTGTGACAACAAAAGCTAAACTCCGAACCTGTAGCATGGCACTTATATTCATCTCTCAATCAACCAATCACAAAGGCTACAAGTCCAACTAGCAAAATGAGCTCTTAATGTTTTATCTCCTAGAGGTTTTGGAATTAACTTGTTTAAGTTCAATTTTGGAAAATGAATATAGCTTGTACAAAAACCAACCCTTTCGCCAGGGTGCTTTACATATAGGTGATTTACATAGAAAAATAATAAAAGTTGCATAGACAGAGATTGCATGCACTCCAGAAAACAAAAGCTAAGAAAATCAGTGGGTAGGAGTATAATTACAGGGCAATAGCATGAGTAAACAATTCCTATAAACATACAGAGAGGCAGAAAGAGAAATGATGAAACACACTGTCTAAATTAAAATGAGACTACACACAGAGAATTCACACGTGTACACATTATCAGACAACGTAAGAGTACAAGTTACGTCAGTCATTGACAATTTATGAAAAACCAAGATTCGGTTATTGAAACTAGGGCGCAATCTTTAACTTAAAGAGTAAGTTAGACCATGAACACAAATGTATGTTATCAATACTAGAAATGGCTATTAAACATAGGAGATTTCAATTTTTCTTTAAAAGTTAGCTGTTAAGTGGTGGTCCTGAGAGAAGGTGGGAATTCCACATATCCTCCCACCGCACCACCATCACCACACCCATGGCTGGACTGGCTGTATCAGGCACCGGGCATTTTCCCAGCGGGCCGGAAGGGTTGGGGCCGGTTTTGTTACAGTTGGCCGGTTTTGCAGCAGTGGTGCAATATCAGCAGACTGTAACAAAAGCAGCAGTGGGAGTGGTGCTTCCCACTTGCAACCCTTGCCCCTTGAGGGAGGCAGTCGAGCTGATTGCCAGGGCAGGTCTCAGTTCCCTGTCCGGTCGTGACGACACCCCAAGAACGGCAGGGAAAGGGTCCATTTGTTTTTGAAGACTGGAGCTTCACAAAAAAAGGTATCTGTAGGGAGTGTGTACATTTCTGGTTCGGGTACACCTGAAAATCGAATAACCCATGAAAGGAGACAGAGTTTGACATATACAATGTTTATGTGTTACTAACGGCTTTTTATTTTGAAGCAAAGAGCATGACAGCGCATCAACATGTAAAGTTGTACATAGCTAATGGTGCAAGTGAGTTGGTAGAAAACTTCATGAACAGCAAATGCAGATTTAATTCCAGGAGACACTATTTTAAGATATTATGTTACTTTCCAGAAAATATGTTATTCGAAATAAACCTGTTACATTTAGTAAATAATTTGACATAGATTTGGAGAACAAGTTGTCCAGGCAACATATGGGTGGAGGATGAAGACATTAATTTATTTTTGTTTTTTTGACTTTTATATCCCTAGACATTTCGTTTTGAGGCCTCTTCAGGGTGACTTTGCCTAAAAAACATAAGGAATTGGTTAGTCAATAAATATGGATGGGGGGGAATTGGGATCATGTTGTGACAGTCTTGCAACACTTCAGCTGGCTGTCTGGTGTGTGGAC
Organism: Lissotriton vulgaris; assembly: GCF_964263255.1. Classification (NCBI taxonomy): domain Eukaryota; kingdom Metazoa; phylum Chordata; class Amphibia; order Caudata; family Salamandridae; genus Lissotriton; species Lissotriton vulgaris. Next base: position 1,299,752,749 of record NC_141691.1, read on the forward strand.
TTATTTTACTGTAGTTGTGAGACAACCATCAAGAGCTTTTTACCGCTAAAGACCACACTGATTTCTACATCTCCGACTGAGAACGTGTTTATTTCTTTATTTTTTTAATCTAGGACAGTGCTGCAAGAAATAGATTTCAAGGCACTTAGATGAAAACATCAGGCAAAGACCATTGGAAGAAAAAAGCAGGCATTTGTGCCATATACCAGTATTGAGCTCTAGGAGAGAACAATGCTTTGTTTAAGAGTGAGGTCTTCAAACCTCCTGCGAAAGCTAAACATGCACTGAAAATCCAAGTGGTCTCGCATTTGTTGGAGTTGAAGCTTTTGGCATTATATATGCCAATGTTTTTACCTACGCAATAGATATGCCCTCCCCATCTACTAAAATGAAGAATTCTGCTGCAATGTGTTTTTAATGTAATACACCTGCATTGGTGCAGTAGCGCTGGGAGTTAAAATGACAGTTACAACTCCACGTTAAAACAAGCAGTGTTTTGAGGGTGCAGTACCACGGGCTGTCACTAGGAGTCCCTGGGGACCTCTTTTGGCCACATATGGTACTGACTCTGCAACATGACTAGGCAAAGGATATGGTGCAGTGGTGAGAGCTGCAGGCTGGTGAGCTGGTATTCCGGTTGACTCTGCTGCCAGGCTCAATATCCTGGCTGATTGTTTAATTTCCCCAAGCCCATGGTTAGGTGCGATATATAAATAAATTGTTTACAACTCGACTATTGCCATTTGCTCTATTGCCTCATTCTGATTCTGTACAACTGTAACTATGTCACATGCATTGTAAATATTGCACTCTTCGTTTTTCCTTTTTCTAATTGTATATACCACTATGAGAACCTTGAAAATCTTTTTCCCCCGAGTGAGTAACTGTGGGTATTGACTTTGTACCCTTTCCAAGATGGCCGCTGCCTCCTTCTACTATTGTGGCTCCTCTAGTTTTATGCCCTTGTGGTCACGTGCACTGTGATCACATGACGCCTCCTTAAATATTCACCCTCGCCGCACCACGAACACCAGTCGCGCTATCTGGCCACCCATCAAGCATTGTCTCGGTAAGTCCTTCTCCATTAGAGCCCCTTTACACCCTGCCCAATCTACCCTACTGGTATGGCTAACCCTCACTTTCAACCGACAGGTCCCAGCCTTGATCGCTATCCATGACGGCTTTGTAATCTGAATGCGAACCCTTTGCTTGACCCTTTTCATTTCATCGGGCCCGGACATCGTTCCCAAGTAGCCCGCGCCCTTACTCCACCTAATCGGGTACGGATTTTCTTCCAGCTGACTCGAAATTAATAATGGCAGCAATTTCTCAAATGCGCTCTCGTTTACTAGACTTGCGCCTTCACTTACAGGACTGACCCCGTCAGGCGTTAACCTTCCACGCACTACCAACGCAGTGTTGCTGCTGCTTTGGAATTAATTGAAATCTTTCCCCTCCCCGGTCGGAATCTGCACGCTCGTACTCTGCAGGTTCCCATGCCTTTCCTGGTAACTATTTTTTTGCCAACATTCACGCGCTGCGTCATGGTTCACGAATCCGTTTCCATTCCAGACTTTACTTAAATTGAAGTCACAGGCCAATTGAAGTCACAGGCCACTCGATAATCCCTGTTAATTCTTCCTCAGTGCGTCACCAATTTCACCGCGGCTTGCCTCACGCAATTCGCTCTCATCTCCCTATTCACGAGTATGGCTCTCTCTTCTCTAGAATCCTCAACACAGGGCAAAGCTTTATAGTATTGATCGTCACGTGTAATAATAATAAGTCAATTCCACTCATTGTCTCCTAGTGCTAGCTCACACAATGCAGTCGCTTTTAACTGAGTGGTCTGCCCCTGATACATCCTAACATGCCTTTTAATCCTTTGTATTCCTGTTTTCCTTCCTTTTTCCCCCTCACCATTGTTTTTGTTTGTAATTTATTTCATAAAATGTATTAATGCCGTAACTACTAAGGTTTGACAAATAGATTACTGTTTGTACACAGGCACATCTACTGTCCTAAAGATGATCCCATGTATTTAAGCCTAGGGATCGAAACATCGACACTAACTGTACCATATGTCACTGAATAATATGGAGATAATGCACAATAGTACTTATATGAGAATCAAGTCTGTTTAACCGCATCGCTGCGGTGATTATTTTTCCGCTGTGCGGCAAAATTTAAACACCAATGTTACATGACGAGCTCAGCTCGTCATCAGCACACGACCACCGTGGCTGATGACGAGCTGAGCTCGTCATCAGCAGCGAAGGGGTTAAAGCATACCTAAATACAGACACCTTCCCCTTGCCTGAACCTCTTCTCCCTACCCTAGTTTTTTATGTGTGGGTCGCAGGTTGCGTCCTACTTGTAATTGTCACCATTTACATTCACAAAGCTTATCTCTCAAATAAATGTTGTCCGGCTGGACAAAGAACATACTGTCTATTTAGCACATGTTTATAATGATGTTCTCTACTTGAAATTGTCTAGGGACCGCTGTCTTTAGTGACAAATGTCTCACCCAAGGTCCCTAGTAAAATTACCTTTGGGTTCCCTTGTTTCTTTCAAAAATATAAAAAAAAGCATTTGTAAAGTAATAAAAAAACTAGCAAAACAAGAGTGGCCTCGGTGGTGGGGGCCTACAGAGCAGTGTTGTGGGAGGGGTTAGGGTGAGGCAATGATGCGATAGAAGTCTCACTGCACAAGCAAACAAAACAATTAACAGAGCAAAGAGACAGGCCATATAAAAAAAGAGTTCTCTATGCGTATAAATAACCTGAGCAGTAAGAACACATAAGAGGGGCAGTCTCCATGGGATAATACAAAATTCCAAAAGGAAGGACTACTAAGTATATTCACCCATGAAAAGCCAGCATTTTTGATGGACAGCAACAGGAATCAATTAAAAAGATGGGCATTTTTCAAGCCCAAATTCTAGATACAGCGTGTCTCGAAGAGACAGCACAAGAGCTACCTAGGTGGGACCTAAAAAGAGAGTAAATCCCTTGAACCACTTAATTTCCCTTCTCATTCACCATATGGTATACGTATCCACGATTCACAAAGAGTCGAATCTATGAATGCTAGTGTGGCATGTGTGTGCCTAGAGTACGATGCTAGGCATAAATTATGTACAATTAAAACCCCCATTAAGAGTGCAAAGGTGGGGCATTTAAAGGGAAGAGGAGTGGCTATGGAAATGCAAATATGTTTACCATCTGCAATGAAACAAGTTTTTCGCTGTACACTAACATTCAGACATTCACTTTTTACACCTATCTAAGAACCAAACTTGTACACATATCGACCTTGTTCATGCAGTTAGTGCAGAATGTGGTAAAGCTCGCCAGTCTATGCCCTTTATTACAGACAGGTGTATATCTGTATGTATTTGCTTATGGTAAATAGTATGTAAAACATATTTTTACAGGAAAAATAAATTACTTCTACAAAATGAAATTCCACAATTTCCATGAACCCGTGCATGGTTAATATACAATGGTATACATTGTGCTCGGATAGGGTTTGATAAAAAAAAACATACATCACATTTCTATGTGAATAACAACATATGTGTACAATTTCCACCTTGTGCACTTTATGCATGAGTTGCAAGGTCGGTCAAACACTATGCACATGAATATGATCAACTGTCTATAAGTACATGTTAGAACTGGGGGTTTCTAGTTGGCAGAGGTAGGTACCACTGTCCAAATAGGGACCCTTGCTTCTAGTCAGGGAAAGGAGGAAACACTCTTTAGATAACGTCTGCTCACCCCCTTGGTAGCTTGACACAAGCAGTCAGGCTTATCAAAGGCAATGTGTAAAGTATTTGTACCAACACTCACAGTAACATATTGAAAACACCACAAACTGACTCCAAAGCAGTTCAGAAAAATAAAGGTATTTAATCTAAACTACAAAAGACCAAAACGACAAAAATCCAACATACACAATTCAAGAATATGGTTTCAAAAGAGATCTTAATGTTAGCATTAAAATAATCCACAGTTGCGTGAAAAGTTCATAGTTTCGTCACGTTTTGCCAACAGTACCTTTGAAGGCGACAAAGTTCCAAGACAGAAGCTGGTGCGGTGGAAAACAAGTGATGCATTACTCCTGAGACCCTGGGGAGGCGTTAGCGACAATTCCGCTGGATGTAGCGGCGTGTAGCGACAAATCAGGTCTGTATGAGGAGGAAGCGATGACTTGTAGGGATTCCGGTGCGGAAGTTCCGTAGTGAAAAATTATCGCAAAGGCACGATGCGATGATTCTCGGGTGCTGCGACAATCTCCGGGGTGACGATGCGCGGTCCAGCGGCGATCTTCCTCTCGCAGCCCCTCAATGGCTCTGCGGCGATTCTCGCAGCGACGTGATGCGGTGATCTCACCCAGCGGCGACAGGCTCTGCGACGATGTTCGCAGCGGCGGAAATCTTCCCGCTAATGAAGGATGCGACATCTCCGGGCAGCGGCGACAGGCGCTGCGACGATCTCGGCCTCCGTAGTGGCGGGAATTTTCTCGCTCTGCCGGGTTTGCGACAAAACATGCAGAAAGTTCTTTAAAAGCTTAGTTTCCAGCTTCCCAACACAGGTACAACGTCCAGAGGCACCACACATGGGCCAAGCACTCCAAGAAGGACAGAACTCTCTCAATAGAGTTCAGGAAAGCTGGGGGTGAAGTCCTTTTGTTCCTGGGACTTCATAACAGGGAGCCAGCTCACAACAGGCCCTTGGAGATTCCTTCAAGCAAGGGGACACATCACAACGCAAAGTCCTTCCCATCTCCTTGGCAGCAAAGCAACAGCAGGTCAGTCCAGCAGAGCAACAGCAGGACAGTCTTCCTTCTTCAGTTTCAGCTTTCTCCTTGGCAGAGGTTCCTTTTTGATTCCAGGATGATCTAATTTTATGTTGTCAGGAGTCCTGTACTTATACCCCTAAAAGTCTTTGTTCTCTTTGTGCAGGAGGGCTCTGAGCCCGGTCTGAACCAGTTCTGGGTGTGCCTTGTGCACTTTGGTTTTCTGGCTTCTCCTTTCCTTTCAGAGTGAGGGGCAGGGTCGTCAGCCACCCAGCAGGAGGTGGAGACAGCATTGTGGAAGCTATTCAGTCCCCTCCCACCACTCAAGATGCAGATGCAGTCATTCAGCCTAGGGCTGACGCAGCCAGCCTCCTGGGGGCTCCCCAGCCCCTGTCACACTCAAACCAGACAGTAAATTCACAAACAGGCCAAGGCACACAGAAAGGTCAGACAAGAGAACATCTACTTTCTAAAAGTGCTGTTCACAAACACAGGATTTAAAAACAACCTTTCCCAAAAGATGTGTTAATAAATTCTGAGTTCAGGGAAGCCACACTTTTATGTCCTATCTTGCTCCTATGGGAAGATACGCTGGTAGCCACTGTAGCCAGCATCCCCCATGATAGCCTATGGAGCAAGATAGCCTTACAATAGTGAAAAACGTAAATGGCTGTAATTCACTACCAGAGCATGTCCCCTGCACAGTACATGCTCTACCTTTCACATACACTGCACCCTGCCCAAGAGGTACCTTGGGCCTTCCATAGGGGTGACCAATGTGCACAGAAAGGGAAGGGTTAGGCCCGGTCAGAGGGGACACTGACCAGGAGGACATGGCAGTTCACAGACTGCACACAGGCACTGCGGTGGCAGGCCTGAGACACCATTTTAGGACTACTCATGTGGGTGGCACAATCAGTGCTGCAGGCCCACTAGTAGCATTTGCCATCACCAGCCCTGGCACACCCAGAGCACTTTACTAGGGAATTCTTGGTTATACAAATATGCCAATCGGGTATATCCAATCACAATAACAATTTACACAGTGAGCACTTGCACTCTGACACTGATCAGCAGTGGCATAGTGCCCAAAGCATCTAAACCAGCAAAAACGAAATCCAGCACAGCATTAAAAATACAGGAGGTAGAGGCAAAAAGATAGGGGGAAACCACGCCAAGGATGCCAGGTCTAACAGTACATATATGTTATTAGCATCTACACTTATTGTTTATGCACAAATTGGGGAAGATTTTCAAACGAAGCCCCTAGGATCACAGATGCAAACCTTGCGATCATGTAAGAGCTCTCATCGAATCAGATGGTGAAGGTTGTACTACATAAATGGTATCCACAGCTTGGGCAGAGAAGGCTGGAGCCTGGCCACATTTTCAGGTGAACCCGTGACTTTCTAAATGAGGTTTCATTATACTCAAAGATTGACTTCTACAATGTTGAAAAAAAAATGTATGACAGAAAGAAATTAAGATTTTAGGGAAACCATTAAGATCACTATGGGCCACCTCTGGAGTTACTAATGCGAGATAGCATAAATGACTCGGGAGGGTGGGTAATAGGGGGTGAAGTTACCTAGGATTATATGTGATGAACTACCAGGGGATTGGAACCTCGGTTCCAATTTCCTGGTTACTTTTTATTCCCACAAAGGCATTTCACTCAGAGTCTTCACCTGCTTTCAGCAAGTGATGTCTCCAAAAGACTCAAGATCTATGGCGTTTCCGCAGATCAGAGTAATTCTTTTGGATCCAGTGATTACCATACCATCAGAATTACTGGAGACATAATAAAGCAGCCCAAAGGATAAGATGTAAATAAGAAGATAGTGGTTGAAATGGCACGCCAAACGGAATCATATATATATATATATATAGTTGTGCCTCTCGTAAGGTCTGGTTTAACAGCACAGCTATTCTGCATGACCTATTGTTAACAATTCTTTCAAAATAAGCACAGAATAGGTTTTGGCTCTACCAGTTATTTCTTTTTCGCTGTATCATTCCACTTCCTTTGGAGTGCATGCATTTCCATGCATTAGGGGCCATTTTACAATTCTAAAGATGACTTCACCACCACACATTAAATTCCTTATATCATAAAAGCATTGCATAAGAAAGCAATAGTTTTTGTTTTGGTGTTTTACTGCTGAAGGTTTATTTTTTTTAATGTTTTAGTCATGACTCAAAATGCAAGCCAGGCATATTTTAGTTGCCAACGCTTGTTTTTTAAAGAGCGGCTGCTAAGAATAGGTTATTTGAGTAGCAATATGGTATAACTCACACTGGAGAAGGAAATGACTTCTAGGCAGCAGAAAAAAACAGAGTGGAAGCTGCCTCCTGGAAAGGTCTCTTGCTCTCTGTCTAGCAGGAAAGAACAGGAATGTCCCGTTATCCCCTGAAAAAAGTCTCTTCAGCCCTTTCCATTAGGAAAACACTGTCACTTTCTTTGTTATGTAGATTGCTCCTAAGAGCAACTAGTCCATATCCGAGACAGTAACAATGAAGTATGCTTAGGTCGCCTTGTTTGGAACCACCCCTAAAGCTTGACAGTAGCCAGCACATTAACACAGCCGCAGTCCGTGCAGGTAACACGGGGGGGGGGGGGGCGAGTGGGGAATTTCAAGGGATGATGCAGAGGGAAAATTAAATGAATAATCAATTTTCCATCTGCATCGTCCCACGAAATACCCCCGACGTGGCCCCACCGCTGTTACCTGCACGGACCACGGCTGCATTTACATGCCGATTTTCCTTAGCTCTGGAAGTTGTAAATAAAATTCATTAAAAGGGAGGTTGTAAAACCAACCCCAGCAGTTCTTTGGAATAACCTTTCAAAAAGTTTAATTGAATTGTAGATGTTGTTAGGTAAGCACTAAAGTGGCCTATGGCTCAGCACACTCAAACTTGAAAGTCTCTGCTAGTCCACAGGTGCTCCATAAGGAAAAGGGCGGTGATGTAAGGTTATCATATCAGAGCTGGGAATTGCAGGTGTATGGTTGTTTGTGAGTATGAGTATGGTGTGACGAAAAAAATATTGGAGCCCCCTGCAGAATGTGACGAGGTGCTCATAATACTCCCATACCTGGGTTGGATAGGGAACCTTTAAAGGGTTTAGGCTCCCTAGAGGGTTTGGTTTCCGGATGTATGTCGTTACAACGCATACTTTTACAACGTATACCTTTACAACGCGTTTTTTTAGACCGCAACATCCAATTACAACGCATTCCATTACAACGCATACCATTACAATGAATTCTTTGAAACTACCTTTACAACGCATTCACTACAACGCATACTACATTTACAACGCATACCATTACAATGCATACATTACATTGCATGTATGGTAAGTATTGGATAGTGTAGGGGTAAAAATTACTATTCTAACTCCAGGGGGTGCAACAGTAGGGTAAGTGTTGGATAGTGTAGGTATGCGTTGTAATGGTATGCGTTGTAATGACTGCGTTGTAATGACAAGCGTTGTAGTGGTATGCGTTGTAGTGACATGCGTTGTAATGTTTGCGTTGTAATGGTATGCGTTGTAATAGATGTTGCGTTGTAAAAGTTTCATTGTAAAGGTAGTGCGTTGTAAAAGTTGCGTTGTAAGTGTTGTTTCCCTTGGTTTCCCCATGCACCTCAGGGGCTACAGGAGCCTGTATTACACCCCTGCCATTCAGAAAAAAACATAAAAGAATACAACACAGATTTTCTTTACTTGGCGTCTGTGGCGCAGAATTGAGAAAATGCAATGACACCATTTAAATGTTGATGTCTCCCTAGTGAGTCTAGAAGTGTCTTCAAACTGTCCTGCATTGACTTCAAAATGTTCCACTCTGGAACACCAAACTATCCACCCACAAACTGGACATCTCGGCCAGTCATTGCTACCTTCGGAGCAGACACCCTTCGCTTTGAAACTCCTGTCTGTAACAACATAAAAACACGAACAAATTATTTTTTCGGAAGTGCTCATAAAGTCTCAACCTCTGTTCCACCAGTTAATTGACAATGCCCATTCTTCGAAACATTCGAAAAGGAGCTGAAAAAAGTGCTGTTCCAACGCCCCCTCCTCTTGTTAATCGCCCTTGAATGTTTTGGAAATAACAGAATCCAACCACACAGAACTAACGTCACAAGTAATATATTTTTCAATATTAGCCCATATTATTAGTTCCACATCAGCAAGTACTTATTTTCTTCATTACCTCTTACCTATATGTACTACTTTGTGTAGTTTGTTTTGTGCTGCATGTCTTGCAACCTAATCCTTAAAATGTGCTTGTTTGAGGCTCCCCAAGACGGTGGTCCATAGTGGATTCACAGTACATGCACTGAATTCAATCAGGCTATGCAAGCTATGCTTATCTTAACCGACCTGATTAAAAAAAGCCCTGGTTGCCAAACCTATAACATAACCAGATTCCTGTTCATATTCACTTTTTGTATTTTGTGTTTTAGTTTTTTTTTAAGAGGTGGCAGGATAGAACAGTAAATTCAGAATCATTTCACAAGACGTTGCTAAATAAACATATGCATTTTGTCTTGTGATCCTAGTAATTACCCTACTGAGATAATGCTATACCCGGTGCAAATTGCATTTTCACCTGTTTTAGCACAAACTCACATTAGGACTTGTTTCAAATTGATCTTCCGCTTGTGTTAGCGTGACCATTAACCACCAGGCTTTACCGGCTGAAAGTTGCCAGTGAAGACCAGTGCACAAGTGGTAATCATTCCGACAAAACAGGTATAAATGTCGTTGGTGCACGAGTCCCCATTAATTGATACCTAGGTGTAAATCGGATGATAAAAGAGGCCCAATTTTGGGCACAAATACCAAATAAGTACACTTACACCTGGATCTAAATGACTCCTTAAGAACGCAAGTGATCAGTGATTTGCATCCACAATTGGCCAAACCTCAGTACATTTTACTGGAAAAAGTATTATGAGAAAGTAATTCACCAGGCTGTAAATTCGGTGCATCAATTTATTACTAACGAAATTGTTCTCATAGTGTTTGTCATCAAAGCAGCCTTATTCCAATCTGTATACTAACAAAATTCTAATTTTATTTGCTATCTTAAATACAGGAACTTGACTTCAGAAACTCTATAGTGACATTGAGACTCTGACATTGGGATGCTGACATTTTCTGAAGGTTACGCAAACAAAGGATGGACAGAAGGCAGAATCCTGGGACCGGTGGATGTTTGTTTCTGATCCAGGGAGGACCTGGCTTGGCATTTCGGGCTGGACTGTTCCCATGAGGAACAGGGTCAAGCCTGATTTGCATATGGCTGGTTCCAAACTGGGGTGGAGTGGTGAGCAAAAGAACGATGGATTAAACCCAGATCTCTTGACTGGGGGTGAATGTATTCATTCAGCATTCCGTCCATCATTTGTTTGCGTAACAATTTTCTGAGTGGGCATAAACAGTCTTACAGAAGAACATAGCAAAACCCCTCACAAGCATACTAGATCTTGTTGGATTACCTCATCGGTTCAGAGAATTATCTCACAGAATCCCCGTGGCCAGCATTTCACCAGTGAACATTTTTATTTGAGCAGGTACGGAGTTGGACCCAGCAAAGTGCCACATCACAGCCTTTACAACGAAAATACAAAAGATAGGTATATATTACCTATACCTCAGGCTCTTTCTGGAGGTGCCAGCAGATGAGAATCCGCTGATAGAGCCCTTAGCCAGTTATTAAAGTTTATTTCAGTTTAATATAAACATCTCAACCCGCAGAACAGTGCATCTAACCATTAAAAAAGCAGTACATTTAATTCAATAAAATAAATCCATACAAAATTGATCTTAAAGTGATTACCGAATCTACTATAGTACTGCCTTTTATACAAAAAGTAATTAAAATGATTTTTATTCTATTTGACTTCAATCACAAGGGTGGTGGGAAGAAAATATTTCATAAGCCCACAGTGAAACAAGCATTTACAATGCAATTGGTCTCGCCTTTGGGACCTTATATGTATTTAGCTATGCAGCACATTAGCCTGGGTGCTGAAACATCTACTGTTCTTTAACATGTAGGGAAAGTAAGCAACAAACTGCGTGACATGCCAGGTATGGGAACACATGTAGCAAAATATTGCCTTTCAGCGGGAAATGGTATAGTCCAAAGCTCTGTTTTTAACCCCTCCTGTGCTCATGACGAGCTCAGCTCGTCATGAGCCACGGCGCTCAGGTGCTCATGACGAGCTGAGCTCGTCATGACCGCGCCCGTTAAATGGAACGCTTGCATGCTGGGCTAATTCCCCTGCTGTGCTGAGCGTTCCATTGGAACGGGCGTGGTCATGAAGAGCTCAGCTCGTCATGAGCACCGGAGCGCCGTGGCTCATGACGAGCCGTCATGAGCACCGTGGCGCTGTGCGAGCCCCCCCCCGCCCCCCCCCGCCCCCCCAGCACTGCAGCAGAATTCCGCCAGCAGCGAAGGGGTTAATATAAAAGCAGGGCCTTCGGTGGTCATATCACCAAAAATACAAGATTTGAAAAAAATATTATTGTCTACAGATGCTTGTTGAAGACAATTTTAATGGACTGGAATCAAGAGAATGCTAAAGTGATTATGGTATTTTACTGACCTTTGCTGATCGTTTTATATCAAGAAAGTTAATTAGAGGCAGTCCAGAAAAATTAAAAAAAGAAAGTCCCTCAGCAAAAAGCAATTCTTGTATTTTACTGACCTCTGCTGGTCGTTTTCTATCGAGAGAGTTAAATAGAAGCAGTTGAACAGAAAAAAGTCCCTAAGAGGAAGCAGACAAGTCCTAGGGCTGATCTCCAGAGCCCACAAAGTACATACACATATACGTATATACTACAGTATATATACTAAAGTATATACTAAACTATATGAAAGAGGTCTTGAATGCTCGACCTACAAACAAAGGTAAGCTGGGCTACTCCGCCTACCACTGTCAAGGTTGTTTAAAACAAGGAGTAGAAATCTGTTTTAAAGTTCTGAGTACAATGGGCAGTGTAGTAACATATAGAATCAACCACATGTGAGCGTGGCCCTGTTCCTCTGGCTTCCCATAATTGCGCAGTCACCATTGTAAGGAGATGGGAAAGAGAGAGTGGAGTTTTTAATCAATGTGATCATTAATTCCTATCATATAAGGCATGCACTCTTTGCCTGTGAGATTGTCAATATAATTAAAAAACACATTTGTTCACCACGCATATCCTCCCTTAAGCCCAATATTTGACATTTATAAGGCCTGTAGTGATAGTTTCCTAGATATTTGAACCATGTCACATCGGTAACATAATTGGGATTTGCTAAATTGCAGCAGAGGAATAGCATCTGTTATCACGCATGCCAAAACCGCGTGCAGCTTAACAACGCAGTCAGTACAACGACTATGTCGTTACCATGCTTTCCATTACAACGCAAGTCATTACAATGACTTGCTTTAGGGAAGCACTGGACTTTGGAATAGTTTAAATTACTATTCCAACTCCATCAGCAGGGAAGGTGTTGGACTTAAAATCCAACAACAGTCCAACACAGCATTCCCAAAAGCTAGTCGTTGTAATGACTTGCATTATAATGGAACTCGTGGTAACATCGCAGTTGTGGTACTGACTGTGTTGTAAAGGCACTACGATGTAAAGCTGCGTTTAAACAAAGTTTCCTGTAGCGGAGGAGTTCTCTCTGATATGGAATAGTATGTCACCTTTTCAAGATTTGTTAACTTTACTGAAATCCACAGAAAGAGCATATTAACTTTTAGCCTACCCAGATTCACAAAGAGCCTCCGCTCTAGTGGCAGAGGCTCCATAGACGTGGTGGGATCTCCGCAATAGGAAACTGCAGTGCAGAGATCCCACCACAATTGAGGAACCTCCGCCATGAGTGTGGAGGCTCTTTGTGAATCAGGGCCATAGTTTCCCCATTTGAGATCAAGCAGGTCTAGACAGACTGGCTCTGGAGTCTTGATGGCCTATTTCTTCAGTTATTGGCCTAAAGAAGAAGGCTTATGTTGCCTTGACGTATACTCACAGGCTTATACTGTTTGCTCAGGGAATGAATTCATAACCATTTCAGTGGTTGTGGAACTGTTTTGTTGATTCATAACAATGGATTGTTAACAGCAAAAAGGGTTCTTTATCAATAGTGTGAAAACATAATTAACCCCAATGCATATCTGTAACTATGTGGATAACAAGCATGACCATCTATATTAATTCAATTCCAGTAAAAGAGGCTTGTTTTTTGTAAACATTTCAACATATAACTATCTAAATTGTGTATTAGGAAATAAGCAGTGTGCATATTGTGGTAGTGAAATGCACTGGCATTTTATGCAAGTAAGCATGTCATTGTATTACTGCTTTATTCATAACACAGTGTCCACTCACTCGTTAAAGATTATTTGATTGTGTGGTATACTCAAAGATTTTTGCCTTGACTGTTTGCTGGTTGTAGAACTCTGTGCATGTTACCCAGGCCCGGACTGGCCATAGCGGGCACCGGGCAATCCCCCGGTGCACCGCATGGGTGGGGGCCGGTTTTGGGCCCCTGGGGGCCGTTTTTGTTACAGGTCAATTTTTGCAGCATAGCTGCAAAATCGGCGCTGTAACAAAATCGGCTGAAAATCGGGCCCGGCAAAGTGCTCGGCCACCCCCCCTTCCGAGTGGGGAGGGGGGGGGGCGGTCAAGCACTTTGCCGGGGCCGGTTGTGGTTCCCAGTCCGGCCCTGATGTTACCCCTGCTAATTAGTGGTAAATTGTCTGCACTCCTTCTTACCACATGATGAAATTGCTATACACCTGATTGGCATGTTTATCTTCTCAATAAGTTACTATACTATGGTACAAAGTCTACCCAGGGCCTGGAAGTCAATGCCACCAGAGAAATTCAGCAACTATTGTACCATCTACTACAGTGGCAGTGCAAACATGGTTTCAGACCTACCAGTATAACATTACTGTAGGAGGGTGAAAATTGCAATTGGAACTGTCAAAATGAACCCTTTTCACAGGTCAAACCCTCCCTTTTAAATATTAATAAGTCACGCCTATGTAGGCCTTGCAGTCCTAAAGGCAGGGTGCATGGTATTTAACTGTAGAACATGTAGAAATTGAATGTTAACATATCCATACATTGACTAGCACCCAAAACCAACTATTGTACCATCTACTACAGTGGCAGTGCAATTCAGACCTACCAGTATAGCATTACTGTTGCAGGGTGAAAATTGCAATTGGAACTGTCAAAATGAACCATTTTCACAGGTCAAACCCTCCCTTTTAAATATTAATAAGTCACCCCTACATAGGCCTTGCAGTCCTAAAGGCAGGGTGCATGGTATTTAACTGTAGAACATATAGAAATTGAATGTTAACATATCCATACATTGACTAGCACCCAAAAGCTATTTTTCACTGTGGCAGACCTAGATGTACTGTGTAGGAAACCAGAGTAGAGAATAAAATCCTAATGCTGTATCTCTGGAATGGGACTAGCTAAAAATCGAATTCAATGGTGAAGTCAGATTACAAAAATACATATTAAGAGAAAGTAACTTTTAGAAAGTAACCTTTTCCCTGCCTGAAGTTCCGGAAGGCTAAGTTTGACCTGGCTCTCCTGCATTTGCCAGCTAGTACTTAACATTTGAAGAGGTGTGAAAACTGCTCCCATAGCTGAGAAAATATGCTTGGGTATTGGGAGGTGTTGTTTCCTCGACAGGATGATCAGTGAGGTTGGGCCCAGGAACTGAATTAACTTCATAGAGGCCTCGCATGTCGCAAACAACATCAGCTGACACCTGGGCAGGGCTCTTCCTTTGCCTCCCAAGCCAGCCAGGTTCCAATCACAGTGGATCTCTTTATGACATTGCATTGTCCAACTGAGTTTATTGTGGGTACAGTGTCTACCCAAACTGGAGTTTAGTGCTTGATGTGGGAGGCAACTAGCATTACCATAGCATATTCCCCACACACATCCAGCCCTCAGAGGCCAAGTTTAGTGTGGCTGAAGTCTTTCACTATCTTGAGAATGTCCAAAGTAGGTAGTGTAGGGTTGGCTCTGGGAACATTTACTCCAATGGTTAGGGTGTACCCAGGAGTCATTCCCAACCACTTGCTTGTGCCAGGTATACATATGACACCTTCAGGCACTCACTTCAGAACAAACATTGATCTGAAGAAGATCATAAGAGGACCAACCCTGCTGCCTGCAATTTGAGAAGAGTTCTAAAGAGCTGTATCATCTCTGCCTTGCACCCAAAACAAAGAAGTGGACTCAAAGGATGATAAGACTGATCTCTTATTATAGCTGCAAGGTCACAACAAACTACAAGATGGTTTTCCTACAACTGTTCAGCAGACTAATGGCAACTGTACATGGACTGGTCCCTCCTGTTGGCATCTGCCTGCCACCATGTGAGTCTCTAAGTGCCTCCTCTGTGACCTTGGGGGAGTTTGGAGTGTACAAAAAACAGCAGTGATAAATATAGTGCCCCCTGTCCTGTCGAGTAACACATTTGTTCCTCTTTCCCTTGCGTCTTTCTTCCTGCTTAAAGAGCTGCCCTTTAGATAGAGAAAGAGTTACTGCTATGTCTGATCTCATTGTATATGTAAAGAACTTCACCCCCACGGAAGCAAAGTTGGTGAATATCCCCATGTCATATCAGACACTTTCAGCCATTCCTGGCTTTTCAGTCAGCAACCTTTTGTGTTCTGTCATTTCAAGTTTAGTTTTTAGCATTGTATGAATTGGTTTACAACTCAAAACTTGCAACGTTCTGTTGCATAAAAAACAAATACTGACTGGAAGTATATCTGCTTTTCTACAGGCATGAGAAGTGTTAGATCATCAACGTTTGTCTATTCCTATATTATGAAGTTGAGAAAACATAACTACCACTTTAATAAATATCTTCAAACATCATTGTTTGTGGGCTGTGAGCGTTTTGCAAAACATGATTACAATCAGTGGAGAGTTAGTTTTTTTCTTTCCCTATACCGTTTAGAATATCTAACATAATTATTTTTGTTGTAAACTCCTGAATAACTCCGAACTTACCGAACACAATAAAAACTTTTTCCAAAGCTTTAAAACAAATAATACAATATGAAAATGGCTTCTTTTATTAAAAACTCACAAACGTTTTGAAAATACTGTCTCTGCTTGGTTAAAATATTCCACTTTTTTGTTTTAAACGTGTTCTTTTTGTGGGAAACCAATCTGAGAGTTACGTTTTTCAATTCAATTCAATAATCTTTATTCGGATATAAAGTGTCCATAAAAGCACAAACAATTCTCACAAAGTTAATCACTTTAACATCTACATTAAAAAAAACATCATCTGGGTTTAAAACATACATCAAAGCTTTAGTTATATAAAAACAATTCGATAAATCATCATAAAGTTGTCACGGATGTATCAAGTTATGTATATAGCAGCATCATATAATAAAGTGCCAAAGTGCAAAGTGCAGATGGTTTTTGGGGGAATAGCAGCAGGGGGAAATAAGCTATTGAATTCCATACATAGAACTCCACACATTTGTCAGGTGCCAAAGAGCATATTTCTTTCTAATTAAATTTTTTTATTTCCGTAAATTTTTATTGAGTAGAAAAAATATATATTTACATGGAGCACGGGATATACACGAGTGGAAGATTAGAGAAAGAAGCGAAGAAGGAAAAAAAGGAAAAATAAAAGAGAGGAGCGCCGGTATCAGCATAAAACCAAGAAGTTCATATAATGCAATCGGGCCACTTATCAGGGGTTCATAGAACGACATAAACGAATAGCCATTCTCAAAAAAGTACAAACACAAAGTGTTAAATTATCCCCATTAAGCTGAAGGATTGTCTCGGGAGACAACCTTGAAATCCGTTATTCCACTTGCCCTAAAAATTGGAATCAAAAGCTGCTTCCTGTAATTTTGATAAAAATTACAGAAGAACAAAAAATGCAACATGCATTGCTTACCTAAATTGCCGCAAGGGAAAAGCAATTCCTCAATGTTAGGCTGAAAGCCTAAGGGGAAACACAACAAATATTTTAATGTGCCAGGTCTAAGGCGAAAGAGCAAACTTCGTTCCCAGCGAGTAATATCTCTTAAAAGGTAACTAACTGGTAAATAAGATGGAGGGCCTCCGTCGTCTACCATTGATATATACCGTGCGATGGATACTTTAGAGAGCTCTTGTTCGTATCTTATGTCCCCATAATATTTATATATAGATTCTCAAATAGTCTTTTTGTTAATTCCATCTAACTGGTCTGGTTTATGAAAAATGTGGCCAAGATTTATTCTAGTTAAACTTGCCCTTACTTCTGCAAGCCACAGTATATCTCAGCCCTTGTCGCATTTTAAACAGTCGACTATAATTTCCCTGGTTAGAGAGGCTGCCAGATTTTGCCAAATCTTCAACCAAAACAGGGCAGGGCCGGACCTAATATAATTTTCTAGATAAAATAATTTTAACTCATTATGGCAGACAAAGGATGAAGAAAAGATAGGTATCCCCAAAATTCTCCTACAAAATCGATTTTCTTCGACCACGAAGCTTTTCGAATTTATAAAGCTCCAGATTTCAGCCCCATATGTTATAGTGGGCACACACTGTGTTCTATAGATTTTGAGTAGAGACAACACTACCTCAATTCTTTTCGGTTGGGGGAGATTTAAAATCGAATTAACTGCCTTTAAAAATTTACTCCAACCTTATGCCAAATGGGATGCCCAGGATCCATTGTTGGAAAATTGTAGACCCAAATATGGAAAAGTGCGTGTGCGTAGCAAGGTTTCACAACCAAAAGTAATAGCATTAAGAAGAAATTTTTTAGCACCGCAACACATTAAAAAAGATTTCTTAAAATTCGTACAAAGGTTCAGTCCATTCATAAAATCGACAAAAACCCTAACTAATATACGCAGTGCATTGGGTGTACGACCGATTAAAACAACATTGTCTGCATATAAAAGGGCGGGCAGTTTATTACCATTAATCATTGGGGCTTCTGTAGTCAGTTCAGACAACACATTCTGTAGCTCATTAATATATAAAATAAACAAGAGTGGGGCTAAGACATACCTTTATCTTAAGCCTCTTCCGACCACTGCCCCATTCGTGCTTATTCTCACCCGAGCCCTTAGATCCGTATGTAAATATGCTAAAAAGTGCACTATGTCCTCATCCAACTGTTTAAAAGGCATTTCCAGAGCCGTGATCTCTTAACAAAATCAAAGGCCTTTAAATGCTAGGTAGATGGGGCCGTGTCGAGCTATGGTGTATTTACCTATGATCAAATTAAGGTTAAGACACCGTTCCAAGATTGCTTCTGAAACCTAGCTGACATCTATTTAAAATGTTTTCCTCCTTGGCCCAAGTTCTGATTTTGTTAAATAGTACCCTCCCCAATATCTTAATGGTATTATCAATTAAAGAATTTGGTCTATAACAACTAGGGTTGGATCTGTCTCCCTTTTTAAAAATTGTAACGATAACAGATGTAGACCATATATTGGGGATTTGGTTGTTGTCAAATTATGAAAACATTAAGTAAAAGAGGGGCCCAGAACTCTGGCCTAAATTTTAAACAGTCAATAGGGAGCCCATCTGGGCAGGGGCATTGTTACCCAGACTTTGGTCAATAGCATCATCAACCTCCGATACTGATATTTGAATTTGGGCGGCAACAAAATTATAGACGGTATCTTCGCGCTGGGACGTAGCAGCATATATATTGGAAAAGTGGGCTACCCAAGCTTCACTCATTATGTTACAACTTAACGGAGTGAGTGTATTGTGGAGAAGTGTGGCTCACTGGTTAGAGCAGGCAGACCCTGAAGCAGAGGTCAGACCTGGGACCAGGGTTCAATTCCTGACGCGGCAGGGTCTTGAGCTCAAATGTCCATGGACTCGATAATTCTCGCTTCGGTGCCTGACCTAATCATGGGTTCACACTCTGCAACTCTGGGCATTAAGCTTGCTTAATTTCCACAACGCCCCCCCCCGTGGTGGGATGCCTGGCTTTCACCTTGGGGATGCCCTGTAGGGGCTATCTCACAGGGAAAAGCCAGGACGGGTTCCCAATGCAAGAGCGGAGATACCCCTTCGGGGCTCGATTCAGGTGCTATATAAGAAACATAATAAATAAAATAAAAACATATTTCTCAGTGACTTGGCTGCTGTCCAAAAATCATTTGAATTAATAAATCTTGCAGCACAGTACAAGTTGTTCCACTGTTCTTTTAGGATCTCGTCTTTTCTCTGCTTTGTCGCTCTTTTGTAAACATGCTTCAATGATCAAATGAGGTTAGGGTCCCTAGGGGAAGCTGAGAGAGCAGCTCTAAGCTCTCTGTTTGCCCAAGGGCAAAGGCTGTTAAACCACCTAGGGTTAGAGTTGGATGCAAGTTCAGGTCTTGAGATCAAGTTTTTAATGCCTGCACATAATTGAACACAAGCAGAAACAACCTCTGGGTTAGGATCAAAACGTGAAAGACAAGTCGATAAGTAAAAAAAAAATTGGAACACACTACTGTTATCAATGCCTTTCCATTTGACCATTAATTTGTCTGTAGAGGATTCTAGGTTACCGGCCCCTATCTCTTTTCTAGGATCAGGTCTCGAAGCAATCCTAAATAAAACTAAAATTGGGTTATGATCCCCAAAAGTGGATGATTTAACCTCTGCTTTAACTAAGTAATCTTCTAGTGTGACCTTTATAAAAACGTAATATATTGTTGAGGTGCAGCCATGGCCTCTATAGGTGGGTATTGGGCAATCCCCATTGTTTGTAGCTGTGATGTCCATTACGTTTGATAGACTCCTATTTAATAAATGGTCCAATAACTCAAGCCCCCTTTTGCATGGATTGACCAGAGGGTGATAGAGTGGAATTGAAATGTTTCCCCCTGCAATCTTTGCGTTAAAATCACCACCCAGACAAATCCCTACAAGTCTTTGATTTCCTATAAAATTAGGTATATCCGAAATAAAGTTAAAAAGTTGACAAAATTCATATTAGGTGTAGTTAAAAAATCATTATTATAAAAATTAATAAAACAAATCGAACCCCCCGTGTGTATATCAAGGCTCACCCAGATGGATAAACCACCCGAGGGTCTGCCTTGTTTAGGGGGGGGGGTTGAGGTAATATTGAAGCATTCATACCCTTCAAGATATAACTCTATTGTTGCCCAAGTCTCTTGAAACATTAGGATATCATATTTGTTTACCTTCTTGACCCAATCATCACTACTTAATTTGGAAGCCAAGCAGGCAACATTCCAGCTTAGCACATGTTACATTGGGTCATAAGGCTCAGAACCGTCATTTTCTGAGATAGCCTCAGGCTTAGAGCCGTCATTTTCTGAGATAGCTAACATGGATGTCAAAGGGGCAATTTCAGTGGATTTTGGTATAAATGACAGTCAATCTAAGCTGTCAATATCAGAGAGGGCAGAGAAACTATTTGCAAACAGATATGAAGGGGTAATTGAAGGTTGCTGCTCGGAGTCTGGTCTCTAAAAAAAGCCAAGAGGTAGTGCCCAAATATTTGTAGGTAAGGAGCAATTAATCTGCTTTGCCATCAGTATTGATCTAACAAGTGTTGGTCGTCGAAAATTAATAACAATGCAATCTCCCTCAATGGTCTTTTCTGACGATCCAACCCAACCAACCCTACGTACCAATATAATATCTTTTATGTTAAAACTCCTGTACGCTTTATGTTTAGCCAGTCAGTCAATCCTTTTATTCCGTAACTGGTCCCAAGACTCAGATTTATTCTTCTCTAATGGGGGAACCCCTGCTAAAATCTGGACATACGGACAGGCTGCTGTTGGTAAACTTAAAACATCTTTACTTGACTCAGCATACCCACTAGCATTGTTACTAACAGTATTGGCAGAAGCTGTAAGAAGAGCTTGATCGACAATTTGGCTATATGGGTGAAATACGGTGGTAAAAGCTAAGTTTTGGGTATTAACAGAGTCGGGCGAGGTTTAAGAGGGATACAATCTCTAGATTTACAACAGGTGTCACAAGAGACAAGAGGCTGCGTAGAAATTATAATCCCCTGTTGATCTTTAGGAATTCCATCACTCAAGGTCTGTTTTTTATGAGCGCTACCCTGTAGAGATGACTGTTTAGATACCTTACGGGGCGAATTTATCTTATTAGTTAAAGATTCTAAACGGTCTAAATGCTTCCATAAAGTAGCAAAATTCTTGCCTACAAGCACTTTAACTCGTTCGTACATTGTATCTATGATAATATTAATGGCACTATCCCCAAGTCTAAAATTAGAAAAAGGTATTAATGTAGATTCTGTTTGAGGATATACAGAGTAATTTAATGTCTCTGAAGGTGTTAGAACAACCGAAGCACTAGCAGATACTAAGTCGGCTGGAGCTGTTGAACCCTAAATCCATGTAGTTAGCGCAGTGCATTGGGAATTCGAACGTGGGGGTTGTTTCCGTTTTGAACATACCGGCTTAGCTGTTTTCCTTTTCCTTTTAGCCCCGGAGACTTCTGGGGTCGGGGATACATTCACAATTGCCGATACAAGAGTGTCCCTAGAGCAAACCATAGATAGATGCAGAATCCTCCATTTCCCAATGTGTCCAGTGTCCACAATTCCCTCTGTGCCCAGTTCGCTTTCTCAAGCTGGTAAATACAAACTATGATCAGCTTGTGTGGGCAACATTGGTTGAGAGTCACTGTTATCAGTATTCTCGGTTTGTAGAGGAAGGTGGGATTTTGTTAGGCCCAGGGACAGTTGCCTCTCAGTTAGCTCGATTTCGGTGCTAACAATATTAACTGCTCTCTCCAGCATACTATCTATGGACGTGGTATTACGCAGTGCTGGAGTAATATTGCGTTTGCCCATGACGATTGCTGCCCCAGACATGGAACTAATATGATGCCCCACTGACCACTGCAAGGCACTGCTGATAGGAGATGTCAGAGGGGTGGCCCAGCCCGGCCTCTGACGGGCCCGGACAGGCACAGACCGGCCCGCCCTTGGTCCGGGCTACGTCCTACGCGCGTCCCGTGTCACGGTGGGAGAGGCTGAGCTATGAGAGCGTGGACCCGCCTCCCCCTCACTCGCGGCAGCTGCGGGGAACGGCAGGAACAGCGGTGCACTCTGAGGGTTACAGTCCACCCCAGAGTGTACAAACCAGTGTGAATGGTGCAGTGGTGATGGCATTGTCCCTGGGAGCCTTGTCCCACCAGGGGGTGCTTAGGAGGATGATCATGGTGTAGGCAGGCAGCAAAAGAACACCACCAGACAGGCAATGAGACTCCCGCACTGCGGAGAGAGAGGCTGCGCTATAAGGGCGTTGGCCCCGCCTCCCCCTCACTCGTGGCAGCTGTGGGGAATGCCAGGAACAGCGGTGCACTCTGGGGGTTGCAGTCCACCCCAGAGTGAACAAACCTACAAACCCGCGTGGATGGTGCAGCGGTGATGACATTGCCCCTGGGGGCCTTGTCCCACCAGGGGGTGCTTCGGAGAATGATCGTGGTGTAGGTCGGCAGCAAAAGAACACCACCAAACAGGCAATGAGAATACCGCGCCGTGGGGGGAGAGGCGGCGCTATGAGCACGTTGGCCCCGCCTCCCCCTCACTCACAGCAGCTGCGGAGAACGTCAGGAACAGCGGTGCACTATGGGGGTTGCAGTCCACCCCAGAGTGTATAATCCAGCGTGGATGGTGCAGCGGGGATGGAGTTGCCCCTGGGAGCCTTGTCCCACCAGGGGGTACTTAGGAGGATGATCGTGGTGTAGGCAAGCAGCAAAAGAACACCACCAAACAGGAAACGCAACTCCCCATTTTTGCAAGAGTTGTTGCCACAAATCTTATCTTGAAATAGAAAATGATTATCAGTAGGCTAGGGTATAAATGCTATAAAAATATCCAGAATCTTTATTTTCCTGGCAGATTTGTAAATTCACAATCTGGATGTGAGTTTATAAAATGAGCACAGCTGAGCCCTGAAGGGACATGGATGGTCCAAACACAAATGCTGCTAGAAAAATATGATTTACACGTCATACCCTCCAACTTAGCGCAGGAGGTGCTGACTGTGGTTTCTAGAGGAAGCGGGCCCCTCGTTTTTAGATGTACTCCTTTTGAGTGAGACGCAACTTGTCTCCGACACCCACTGGCATAACAAAACTTGAGTGGGCCCCACTGCAAGGGCCCCCCTCTGGACTCAATCAGGAGCTCTCTGGCCAGAGTACTGTGCTGAGGGGGCCTCCTGGAGTTTGAGGGCCCCCTGCACTGTGGGGTCTGCAGGGTCATGTGTTACGCTACTGCCGACACTGGCTGTAGTGTTTGTCCCCTACTTATGCAGCTAAGAAAGTTGTATGTACTATTTTACACAAAACGAAGCTAGACAGGCTCTCAGTTATCCACCAGCACCAGAGGAGCATTTATATTGCATTAAAACCCCCATCACAACCCTACTGATTTAGGCAGTAGGTGACTGCTTTTGGCAGTTGTACAGCCTGTGGATGTATATTTAGGTTTGGGGGAACTTACACGGTTTACCTATTAAAAGGTCAATTTCAGCTCTCTGATCAAGACCCTTTAGAGGCAGAGTTTGAAATGCATGCCACTGCCACACAGCTAGTGATGGAGTTACTTTTTGACATGGTATTAGTGACAATGGAACAAATGCAAGTGTCTTGGGTCTAGTTCACGGTATATAAAACTTTAAAAAAAAAAAAACAAGGGCCCCTTGATGAATTGGTCAAACAATTCCTAGGACAAGGTAAATATACAATGGAGAATACATTCCTAGGCAATCAAAAAATTTAATATATAAACCGATAATAATAAACTCAGTGGAAAAAATCAAATAGCACAGTATTTTTAGCTGAAATTATTTAATTATCAATTATTTGAGAATATGATAACATATTCATTATATTAAAATACAAGTTTAATGGCATAAAAAAGATATTTATTCCAAACATAATCAAATATCATAAAAATACAATTAAAAAGACCTAAAATGTGGCAGAAGTTAAGTCTTCGACTTATCATATTTTATTATAAATCACGATTATGAATGTATATCTCAGTGTAATTGTTCATTAGTTCTAACATAACATTGTATATGTTTTTATATGTCATCACGGTTCTCAGTATATATTTTGTGTTTTCAGGTTATATTATGGCAATTCCCGATGAAGGCGCATTTAGCGCCGAAACGCGCGTTGAAGACTTAACTTCTGCCACATTTCGGGTCTTTTTAATTGTATTTTTATGATATTTGATTATGTTTGGAATAAATATGTTTTTATGTATAACTTGTATTTTAATATAATGAATATGTTATCATGAACTCAAATAATTGATCATTAAATAATTTCAGCTAAAAATACTGTGCTATTTGATCTTTTACACTGAGTTTAATATTAGTTTATATATTTGTTTGATTGCATTAGTGACAATGGAAACAGTGTTCACTGTTGGCATTTAAATGCTGTTATGGCATGGTGCTCAGACGCCACTAAGACATTTGCTTTGATCAGAATCCCATTTCTTGTTATGTGATGTGATTTCGAGTGATATCATCAGTGTGCAAAGTATTGGATTACAAACCTGAACATTCCTACCTTCTTTTAATGAAAGTATGTTGGCAAGTATGCTGTTGAATGCACATAAAAGAAGAGGTTGTTTGAAAGTGTGACCTCCTCAATTCTGCATTTCTGGTAAAGATTGAGCTATATTAGTCTGTTTCTGAAATAATCACGTGAAACAAGTGAAAATTAATCTGATTCAGAGTTTAACCAAGAATCCCTTCCAATGCATTCATTTTTAAAATTTCTCAAATGCCTTTTTTTTTCATTCCAGATCCATACAATGCCTCTGGCAACAGTTGTGTCGGAGTCTGTCTGAAACCCATTCAAATATTTTAACTACAGTGCAAACCTAGCCAAAAGGCAGCGAAGCGCTGCCTTTTCGCGGTTCTGACCCTGTGCCTAGCAAATGTTATTAACCATATTTACAGTTTCAACTTTTTTTAGTTATTTATGGACAACTAATAAGAGCCATTGCAAATGTATAATAAAATCTATTACAAATGTATAAAACATATAAAACTAAGAAAGAGAGAAAAAACACTTAGGTCTGGTGCCCAAGCCGTAACATAACATTCAGTTTAGTAATGTAATGAAGTGCAAGTTGCAAACAGATATCATGATACAGGATTGCTTGATAGTATAAAGAAGGTGGTGGACACTGCCGAGGCATCAGTTATTAAAGCATTAAAATGGCAAGTTCATCATTATTATTTTTTTATTTTAAAGCATTTTATTAAATTTTACAGACAGGTAAAAACGCTTTACCATTACAGGGTATCTGCCCAACTTGTCAGTTTTTTGCCATGGTTACAGGTAGGTGGTATACATGTTTGGCTGCACCCCTTTCCAATGTCTTGCTAGGAGGTTAAGGGCAGTTGAAAGGGAAAGAAAGAGAATAGAAAAGAAAGAAAGGAGATAGTATACAAGAAGAGTACTTTAGCCGTGGGTCTAGTCTGGGCTTGTGGAATTTTGTTTTGTGGGCAGTCTCCCCTCTCAAGTGAGCTCACGGGGGTTCAAAGGGGTCCAGGTACTGGTCTAGTGATGTCCACATCCCCCTAGTTGCTGGTCTCCAGGGTGAGTTTTGCAGTGCGGTGCTACCTGCGCCTCTGAGGTATGTCGCCCAATTGAGGCAGCCTTTGTGTGTCGTCTTAGCTGTATCTTTCCATTTGGACAGGACCATTTTCACTGCGGAGGTCAATAAGAGGTCCAGCAGTTCCCTGTCGTGCTGTGAATCTAGTTCTGACATCATAAATGCGGTGGCAAGGGTAGAGAACTCTGGTTTTAGTGTGCACCCCAGCGCCTTTTGTATGAAATCAAGATTTTTCCCCAGAACACTTTAATTTTGGGGCCGTAGAAGATGAGTAGAAGATGAGGTGTGCTAGGTCCCCCTTTTCGTTGTTGCAGTTCCAGCACAGGTCGTTTTCCCTGAGCCAAGTTGTTTTGACTAGTAATTTGATGGCTTATCGTTAGGTTTGGTAGTGCTTGGTAGTAGTAGTTTGTACAGGTGTGAAACCTGGTGGCCTATTATGTTGAGTTTTGCTATATATTGTATAATTGATGGTTTGTGTTGTGTTAGTTTGGCTTTTGTTAGTGCTGTTCTGTCTGATAGCCTATGTCTCTCTTTTAGCATGGCGAACGTGATGGGGTTGCCGTCCTCTTCCAGTTGGGCTGGGTAGGAAATTCCTTTCCTCTTCCATGCCTCTATAGACAGGCATTTCCCCTTATCCTTAATCTTGGTGTTGGCCCACAGAGACTCCCATTTCGAGTTCCTTACACTGTTCTCCATTTTCTTGTCTATTTTGTGCAGGGCAACTTTTGTGTTTTTGAATATTGGGCTGGAGGCGTGTGGGTGTTTATTGGCTGTTAGTAGCACCAGTGGTTCTAAGTTGTTTAGGATGGTTTGCCCGATTAATAGCCATACCGGCGTGTACCCTTGAGGGGTTGCCATCCAGTATGCTCCTTGCTTTGCCAGGAAGGCGGTTTAAAAGGTTTTGTAGTCTGCTAGGTGTAGTCCTCACAGTTTTTTGTCTAGCCTTAGTTTTTTTATACTTATTCTCGCTTTTTTACCTCGCCATAAGAATTTATCAATCAGCTTGTCCAATTTGCGGTGGAAGCTGTCAGTGAGTAGAAGTGGTAGCATGCTCAGCAGGTAATTAATCATTGGCGTGATCATCATCTTGACCGTTTCAATTCTGCCCCACCAGGTTATAAATTTGGGAGACCAGGACTCCAAGAGAGTCTTTGTCTTCCCTAACAATAGCTTCTCATTTTGGTCTAGTGTGGACCTAAGGTCGTTGCCTAGGTAGATCCTTAGGTATTTGATGAACCCCGTTTGCCAGGACAGGCCTGACCCTCCTAAAGCGTCCCTAGTGGTGTGGCTGTTGAGGGGTTTACATTCTGATTTGTCCCTGTTGAGCTTATATCCTGAGTGGTTTGAGTATGTTTCTATGGTTTCTATCAGGGCCGCGATGGAGGTCGCAGGCTGCTCTGTCACAATGAGGATGTCGTCCGCATAAGCGGCTAGTTTGATTTCCATGTCATTGATACTGATCCCCTTCACTTCCTCGTTAGCTTTGATATCTCTGATCAAGGGTTCCAAGTCCAGCAGAAATAACGAAGGGGATAAGGAACAGCCCAGTCTCGTTCCGCGTTGTAAAGCAGAAAGTGATCCATTATCTACAATGCGTGCTCTAGGGTCCCCGTACAGTGCCAGTACCTTCCGTATGTATGTTTCCCCCAGGTTGAATGAGCGCATGCATTGTTCCGGGAAGGCCCAAGAATCTTTGTTGAAAGCCTTCTCGGCATCTTGTGTGATAGCCACCGCTGGCTCTGCTATTTTGGTGGTGTGTTCCAGTATATGGCATAGGAGTCTGGGGTTGTCGTTTGACATACGGGTCTTAAGGAAGCCTACCTGTGCGTTGCTTATTAGTCTGGGCAGTATGGGGTTTAGGCTAGCAGCCAGGATTTTTGCGTATATTTTGCAGTCCACATTGATTAAAGATATGGACCTGGAGTTCTTGGGCAATAGTGCGTCCTTGCCTTCCTTTGGGATTACGGTTATGTTTGCCTCCGACATGGACTGTGATACTAATCCATTCTCCGCACAGTGGTTGAACGGGGAACATCCATTATGACGCGGTGTTTACACCGCACTACCATTACAACGCAAGTGGTTAGGCTTAGGAATAGTAGATTTACTACTCCAACACCTTCCCTACTGTACGTAGGCTGGTGTTGGAATAGTAAATCTTACTATTCCTAAGTCCAGCACCCTACAGTGCAAGTCGTGGTAACGACTTGCGTTGCAAAACCAGCGTTGTAATGGTAGTGCGGTGTAAACACCGCATTGTATTGACATACAACCTGGTTGGACACCTTTTTCATGGTGGGTTTCAGGTGCATCAGAAGGGATTTGTAGAAAGTGGCTGTGTACCCATCTGGGCTTGGTGCCTTGTTGTCCTTTAAAGACCTGACAGCCATTCCAATCTCAGCCGTACTGATTTCTTGCCCAAGCTTCTGTGCTTCTTTATTCGTTAGTTTTGGGAGGTTGAGTCTGTCAGGGTATTTTGTACACCCTCCCAGGTCTAAGGCCTGGTCATTAGGTCTCGCCTTTTCCATTCCGAAGGAATGGAAAATGGAGAGAATTCAAGTGCTCAAAATACTTGTCAAACCAAGGGTTTTTTGGAGCGGTTTTCTTCGAGTTCACGTGGCCACAGGCACGTGCTTTTGGGCCATAAACTTTCACGGCCATCTGTTCCCCAGCTCCAGCACCTCCCCTCTCTCTCCCCGCACACAGCCTTACTTGGATTTCTCCTCCCCCTCCCCAGCCAGCTTCCCCCAGGCCGTGTTCCCTCCCACCTTTCCTCCTCTCTGTCCCTTCTTTCATTCACAACTTGTTTTTGTAGTTTTGTAGTTTTATATAGCGCAAACTCGAACAAAAGTTGTTATAGCGCTTTACATGAGGCCCAGCTACATTACACACGGACACATTCAATATTTTCTTGAGTGATTTCGTTGCAAAATGCCCGCAGATAACTTTCTCTCATGCTCTTGTTAATAGTTCAGGCACTTTTGCCAGCTTTTCGAACTAACCCCGAAGGTAAAAGTTGTTAGTTTCCACCTAATTGTATTGGACGCGTTACATGAGATTTTAATATTTATTGCATCGTCAGTTTTTAGAGTTCAGCCAATACTCCTTGGGTTCATTGTGCCAGCCCCATCAGGGCATGTATTTACAAACGATTATCGGCATTTTCAACTGTACAGACACACACATGGAGCTTGCTAGCCCCGTCTGGGCATGTCTTTAAAAACGAATTCCGGCACTATTTCACTTGACCGCATCATTGTAACATCAGGCACTCTGCACTTTTAAAGATCCTGGTACACAAGGCGCTTATGCTGTCAATGCATTTTCTCCCCGTTTTTAACTCATTCACGAGCCTTCACTGCGCATCAGGCTCAGCGCGCCTCCCAGCCATGCATTTATTGAACCATCTTGCATACGGGTTCATTTCTGTTTCGGTCGTCCTTCTCGCCGTGTTTTCTTTTACTCCCTCCCCCTTCTTCCCACTCCCTCATGTCCCCTCTGATATGTTCCTTTGAATTAACCCATTTGCAGAACGTTCACCGCGCATTAAACTGCTTAGGGGTTCCTATTTCCTCTCTGTTTACATTTCCCTCCCCCTCGCGCTTTCTTTTCTCTCCCTCTCTCGGCCCTTTGATGCTTGTTATCTTACTCTTGCGGAGCGGCGCCCATTGTACTGAGGCCGAGTTCAGCCACTACAGCAGATTCATGGCGGCGGGGACGACATAAAGTGCCTTCATTTGAGGCTTATTTATTCGCACAGCTGTTCCCGCTGTACAAAGGGGAGGGGAGGGATCAGGGAGAGCCGGGGCGGGTGAGCTACGCAGATAGCATAATGGCAGAACCCAGATCCTTCATAATCGAACCTAATTTCCCCCCTACTTCTATCCGTGTTCTCTCTTGCCAGCCTCTTCTACTCCTCTCTACTACTCACCCCTTCCCTTTTCTCCTTTCTCTGTTGCTCGTTTACACCCATTACACCCTTTCTCCTCTCTCAGCCTCACTAGCCCTTTTTCTCGCCCCTTCATTCTGCATTGCTTTTCTATGCTATTTTATTCTTCTGTCATTCTAGCCCTTTCTGTTTCGGTCGTCCTTCTCGCCGTGCTTTCTTTTACTCCCTCCCCCTTCTTCCCACTCCCTCATGTCCCCTCTGATATGTTCCTTTGAATTAACCCATTTGCAGAACGTTCACCGTGCATTAAGCTGCCTAGGGGTTCCTATTTCCTCTCTGTTTACATTTCCCTCCCCCTCGCGCTTTCTTTTCTCTCCCTCTCTCGGCCCTTTGATGCTTGTTATCTTACTCTTGCGGAGCGGCGCACATTGTACTGAGGCCGAGTTCAGCCACTACAGCAGATTCATGGCGGCGGGGACGACATAAAGTGTCTTCATTCGAGGCTTATTTATTCGCACAGCTGTTCCCGCTGTACAAAGGGGAGGGGAGGGAGCAGGGAGAGCCGGGGCGGGTGAGCCACGCAGATAGCATAATGGCAGAACCCAGATCCTGCATAATCGAACCTAATTTCCCCCCTACTTCTATCCGTGTTCTCTCTTGCCAGCCTCTTCTACTCCTCTCTACTACTCACCCCTTCCCTTTTCTCCTTTCTCTGTTGCTCGTTTACACCCATTACACCCTTTCTCCTCTCTCAGCCTCACTAGCCCCTTTGCTCGCCCCTTCATTCTGCATTGCTTTTCTCTGCTATTTTATTCTTCTGTCATGCTAGCCCTTTCTGTTTTGGTCGTCCTTCTCGCCGTGTTTTCTTTTACTCCCTCCCCCTTCTTCCCACTCCCTCATGTCCCCTCTGATATGTTCCTTTGAATTAAACCATTTGCAGAACGTTCACCGCGCATTAAACTGCCTAGGGGTTCCTATTTCCTCTCTGTTTACATTTCCCTTCCCCTCGCGCTTTCTTTTCTCTCCCTCTCTCGGCCCTTTGATGCTTGTTATCTTACTCTTGCGGAGCGGCGCCCATTGTACTGAGGCCGAATTCAGCCACTACAGCAGATTCATGGCGGCGGGAATGACATAAAGTGCCTTCATTCGAGGCTTATTTATTCGCACAGCTGTTCCCGCTGTACAAAGGGGAGGGAGCAGGGAGAGCCGGGGCGGGTGAGCCACGTAGATAGCATAATGGCAGAACTCAGATCCTGCATAATCGCAGGTGTGCGTGAGGCTTGCATAGACGCAGGCACTGATTGCGTACTTTGTGCTCTGAGTTGTCTCAGTGACTACCATTCATCTATACATCCATCCGTGTATCCACTCATTCATCCATGCATCCATTCTTCCTACCACCCATCCATCCATCCACTCAGAGTCTTCCATCCATTCCTCTACCCACCATCCATTAATTCGTCCATGCATCCATCCACTCACTGATCCATCCATTCATCATCCATCCACTCACTCATAGATCCATTCAACCTTCCATCCCCTCACTGATCCATCCATCCACCCACTGATCCATCCATCCATTCATCCATCCACTCACGGATCCCTCCACTGAATGCCACAGCATCACTAAATGCCACAGCATCACTAAACGCCACAGCATCACTAAGCATCACTCAACGCCACAGCATCACTCAGCTTCACTCAACACCACTCAACCCCACAGCATCACTCAACGCCACAGCATCACTCAGCTTCACTCAACACCACTCAACGCCACAGCATCACTAAACGCCACAGCATCACTAAACCCCTCAACATCACTCAACGCCACAGCATCACTAAATGCCACAGCATCACTCAATGCCACAGCATCACTCAACGCAACAGCATCACTCAGCTTCACTCAACACCACTCAACGCAACAGCATCACTACACACCACAGCATCACTCAGCTTCACTCCATGCCACAGCACCACTCCACGCCACAGCACCACTCCACGCCACAGCACCACTCCACGCCACAGCATCACTCCACGCCACATCATCACTCTACGCCACATCATCACTCAACACCACTCAATGCCACAGCATCACTCAGCACCACTCAACGCCCCAGCACCACTCAACGCCCCAGCACCACTCAACGCCCCAGCATCACTCGGCGCCACAGCATCACTCGGCGCCACAGCATCACTCAGCACAACAGCATCACTCAGCACCACAGCATCACTCAGCACCACAGCATCACTCAATGCTACAGCATCACTCAATGCTACAGCATCACTCAGCACCACTGAACGCCACAGCATCACTCAGCACCACTGAACGCCACAGCATCACTCAGCACCAATGAATGCCACAGCATCGCTCAGAACCACTGAACGCCACAGCATCACTCTGTGCAACTATTCAATTCAACAACAACTGGTTCAAATATGTTCTCTCAATGTTTCAAGCTTCATTACAAATGTCACCAAAAACATGTTAATATTTCACTTCTGTTCTTGGATTTTTGTCACAATAAAATACACTGAACATAATCTTCCCAAAAGTTATTTACAAAAGTTTAAGCTATTGCCATTATAAATTTCTATAACTTTTAATTAAGTACTAATTATTATAAAAAATAAAAGCCATTGTTATTTGTAATATCAATACATCTAAGGCACGTAAATACAACACATATTGCATTACAAATGCTATAGGTGTCACATTTGCGAAAGTTAAAACTATTGGCATTGTAAATGACAAAGCTATTAATTTAGCTATTTTCAAAACCAACACATAAATAAAAAATTCGTCATTTACAATACCAATAGCTCAAACTTTTCTAATGCGAGACCTATTGCATTGCAAATGCTTGTTTTTATAGAGTTCCTGATAAAACTCTTGAAAGGTTCGCAGGATTTCTTTGTGTCTTGTGTGTTTTGTTGTGTGAGTCGAGATAGATGAGATGGTAAATTGTCTTTGTTTGTGCTTTAGGTAGGAAGCTAGGAGCTTCCCCGCTCTATTAGCCTTGCAGAGGTTGATGGCCTTTCTATTTGTATACACCCACAGTCCGGCCCTCTCGCTCAATATTTTGTTGTACTCTTACTTTTTCCTAGTGAGGTCTGTTAGGGTGCTAGTGTTATGTATGGCCCTGGCGTGGTTATTTTCCAGTCTTTTGATGTCCTGCTCGAGTGGGG
Source organism: Lissotriton vulgaris (assembly GCF_964263255.1). Classification (NCBI taxonomy): domain Eukaryota; kingdom Metazoa; phylum Chordata; class Amphibia; order Caudata; family Salamandridae; genus Lissotriton; species Lissotriton vulgaris. Next base: position 1,299,785,323 of record NC_141691.1, read on the forward strand.
CCAGTTGTTGGTTAGCGTTTTTGTTGATTTTGGCCTTGATTCCTATTATTATGCCCCTGACTGTCACCTAGAGTGCATCCCATAAAATAGTGGGGTCAGTCTCTTGTGTGTCGTTGTGCCTAAGGTAATCCTTTATGGCCTCCTCTATCTTGGTTTTGTTTACTGGGTTAGTCAAGACGTCGCTATTAAAACGCCATCTTCGAGGGATTTCTTCATTGTGGCACCCGCTCAGCTGTAGGCTGATGCACGAGTGGTCTGAGACTAGCCTAGGTGCAATATCAGTATGCTCTATTAGGTGTGTGTGTGTGGTCCTGTGATCAGTATGTAATCTATCCTGCTGTATGAGTTGTGCGGGTTGGAGTAGAAGGCGTAATCTCTAGTGTCCGGGTATTGGAGCCGCCATGGGTCTTTGAGGTTGAATCTGGCACACATGTTCTTTAGTGTGGCGTGGGCACTTGAAGGTTGGGAGTGGCAGTGTGACTGTCTGTCTAGTATGTGGTCCAGGGCAATGTTAAAATCCCCCACCACCCAAGTAAGGTCATTCTGGGGAATGCCTTCTAGCTTGTGTGAAACCACCTCCCAGAACGCGGGGTCATCTGTGTTAGGGCCGTATATGTTGGCTACATGAATGTTCTCCTCCCCCCTTCTCAGGTGTGTTATCAGGACTTTTCCTGCCTCGTCGTGGTGGTGTGTTTCTATTGTTAAATTGGAGTTCCTAGTTATCCGTGTAATTACCCCACTCTTCTTCCCTTCTGCCGGTGAGCACACTACCTGGGATATCCACTTGGCTTTCACTAGTTTGATATCCTCCAGGGATAGTTTGGTCTCCTGTAACAAGACCACATCCCCCTTATTTTTAGCCAGACAGTCGAGTATCTTTTTCCTCTTGACTGGGTGGTTGAGGCCCTTGACATTGAGGGAGACTATCTTTAGGTCAGACACCGGGTTAAGCTTGTTGGTTTGTGTCATTGGCTATGATAGGGAAGCGCTGGTAGCCCTATTTTGCGTCCCCAACTCTCGTTTATTTCGTTCTTCTCCCTCTCTCTAGGGATTATTTGCTGGTATGGTGCAGGTGTCTGATCCTTGCATGCCCCAGGGTTGGGTCTGCTGCTTCTCACTCTTGTTCTGGTCTTAGTGTAACTTCTTGTACAGAAATATATAGATAAAAGGGTGAAGACAGTATGGAAAGATTAAAGAAAGAGAGACAAAACAGGCGAGCCTCCCCCCACCCCACCCCACCCGCCCCCTACATAAAAACCTTGTATGCTGAACGTGCGGCGACAGGATCGCCGTTTCGTCTCCCTGGGAGTAGTTAGTTACTGTTCTATGCTTTGTTCTACTCATGAGTACACCTCTGCAGTGCATGTTCTCCACTCAGGCTGTGCAATACAACGGAGTGGAGAACATGCTAAAATGCATGACTGCTTGGCTGGCCCAAGATGGCCGGCCAACCCATCACGCACTCAAGTGCACTAACACTCCTCCCACTGTTGACTGTGATAAGTATTGAAAGTATTGATTGCCACTTCTCGTTTCTTTTAAATATTATGTGATTATATTTTAGTAAAATTCTATAATTTGTTTTTTTGTTCTTGTCAATTTTTATGTAATATTGATGTATGTGATGTATGGTTTTTTATATGAATACTTATTAAATGGAATAGAGTTTTTGTATCTGAATAAATGTGTTAGTTTCCTTTATGCAATCACCCTTCCCTTTTGCTTGCTAAGAATTGTGCTACGATATACACACACTCCACTCAGGCTGTGCAATACAACCGAGTGGAGAACATGCTAAAATGCATGACTGTTTGGCTGGCCCAAAATGGCCGGCCAATCCATCACGCACTCAAGTGCACTAACACTCCCCCCACTGTTGACTGTGATAACAGCCAAGCCCACCTTCCCCAAAACTGGCTTCAGCACGAAAACATAAAATGATAATAACATATTTTTATTATCATTTTATTTGACCTTTTTTGCCTTGCTGAGAACACTCCTTTGCCTTAGCCGAGGAGCCGCCGCTGCCGATGTGTAGACTTACAACTATGCACTTCAGACATATGCAATGTTTTTGTTATTTTTTTTATTGTTATTAAAATTCAAGGCACACATCAAAGCAAAACCGATTGTGATTTACATGCGTATGCCTTTCTCGCCTTGCTTACTCCTACAGTTTACCTGATGAATAGGACCAACAAGTACAAAAGCAAAAGGTTTGGTGAATTCAGCACTTATAAGACCCCAGTTAAAGGGCAGGACTTTGCAAACAGTATGTGGATCGAAACACAGAATACCTTAGCCAACTATACCATATAATCATCCACCTAAAATAGGCTAAAAAGGCAAACTGTAGGCGATAACTTCACAGTGATCAATAAACACGACAAAATAACCATTCTACTTCTGGTAGTTTCTATAGTTTGCCTACATAATAGATTTAGGCACCTTTTAAGCTAATTTCACACTGTAAATGATACAAAAAAGGCCAATCTCACACACTTCGCAGAGATATCAATTTAAAGAAACATACATTAGAAAACTTTCTGTGTATTTCATCACAATAAAAATCGGCCAATATCATGTGTTTGGAAAATAAAGACTTTTTTATGGAGAGAAACATGGTACCATCATATGGAAAGACCAGCTTACCTTGGAGACAAGTTCACCATCTCTAGTGCTTAGAATACCTGCAACCAGACTGCAGAATAAAGTGCAAAAAGAAAAACCAAGGCTGCAGCCTTTTCCATCTTGCGCCCGCCCATAATCTGGAACAACATTACTATATCATTAGGATGACCCCAACGCTGCTCCAATTTTGGAAAGAGTTGAAGATTCACCTCTTTAAAGGACACTACATCACAATGCCTTAAGCATCCACAACCCCATCTACCTCTCCTGTCACTCAGTGACTTTATGTTTGACCCTGTAATGCATTCTGCTTCTTTTTAGCTAGGTTTGCGCTATAGGAATACCATAAGCATACATATCAAGGTGACCTTATATTAGAGGTGGGTGAGACAATAAAGACTCGAACCAGACTCAGGTACAGCTCGAGGTGCTCTTGGTTCCTCAAGCCCAAAATAAGCTGTGCTTTTCATGTGGCTTCTGCTTGCCACCCAGCTCTAAACTCGTTTGCCAAGAATTAAAGCCATTTACCTTTGATGTAAAACAGCAGAGATAATCTGTTGGTTAAATTGCACAATGTGAAACCAGATTCAAATGGATCCATCCTGGCTTCCCCGCTTGACCAGCTATGTGATCATAGGCAAATATTTTATCACACTGTGCCTCCTTTTTCTTCAATACGTAAGTTCAGGATATGCACTGCACATCTTGCGTTTCAATACATTAGAATGTTTCTCCCTGTATAACAAGAATCTAGACCACTTATCGGCTGCACATGACAACTGTCTTGCCTCATAACGCACTGATAGTGTTGTCAACAGAGCATTGGAATAACAGTTTCTAATTTCAGGTTTTAAAAAATCACTTTTAATAAATGTCTTTCAATGCACTCTTTTTTTTACAGAAACATTTTCTTGACATTTTGTAGGGTAACAACAAACCTTTTGCCTTATACATTGGAGAAATCAATCAGGGCCGGACTGGGAACCGAAACTGGCCCTGGCAAACTGCTCGGCTGCTCCCCGGGGAATGGGGTACCGTGCGGCCGAGCTGTGTGCAAGGGTCGGCTTTGGCCAATTTTGTTACAGGGGGCCGAAGCTGCAGGCTGAACATAAACGCCCCCCTCAGGGGCCCAAAACCAGCCCCCATCCTGGCGGCCCACCAGGAAAATTCCTGTGCCTGCAACTGCCAGTCCGGCCCTGGATAAATCGCATCATCAGTGTCACATAACTTTGGAGCGAATCGTATGAAATAATCTCCCCACATAAACAAAAAGTACTATAAATGGTGGTTAAATCGCCAATCCATGATAATCCCACAATTTTTTCCATACTTTATCATATTTGATGGGGCCCCCCTGGCTTAATAAATCATTTACAATGCACTCATTTAATCAAATGTATTAAGGTGAAATGCTAAAGCATGAGAAAGAAATACGTTTTTTTAAATTTGTGATTTTAGCTTATTTTTACATGACATGAGTGGCATTATTTGCATGCCAAATATTTTCATGTCTCGGCTCGAGCATGGTTTCTTAAACCAGGCATGACCCATGGTTCGGCACTGGATCAGCTCTCTCTGTAAAACAATTGGCAACAATTGGCTCGCCCACCTCTTCCTTGAATTGTATTAAAAATATCTCCACTGATATTTTCTTTTAATTACCTGAAGATTTTGTGTAACGCCTGCCAAATATTTCACAGCACAGCAAGTTTCAACTCACAAAAATAAACTACCACCCTCTGAAACCCTGCCTAAGGTGCGGTCTGAAACCCCACTCTCAAGCTGGGAGAGGGCGACATGCCACATGATTTATGACTTTTAAATGACAAATGCATATAGCTGTAGACGGGAATTTCCTGTCTCTAACTTGAGCCTGTGAAAGAACTTTCTGGGATTTTTGCTTTGCTTTGTTTTTACGTTCAAGAAAGTCACATGAGGATTTCCTGGCCCGGCAACCAGGAGAAATCCTTGAATTCACGGCCCTCACACTGCCACCGGGTGTAGAGTGGGGCCTTATTGAACAACAGTGCTGTGGAGTGTTTCTTTGAGCAGCAACTGAAGGCCTTGATTCAATGTCATGGCTGAAGGTGTGTGATAAGTGTCGGTGACTTGAACCAATACATTTCCTTTCTATGTTTGCTGAAAGGCTGAGTGTGTACTGTATCGGGCCACCAGCCGCGGCCCGTGCAGGTATGAGCAGTGGGCCAACGGGGCTGGGTGGGGAGAGATTTCGACAAGCGAAGACGAGGGAAAATTATTTATTTATGTAATTTCCCTCGTGGTCGTCTGTCAAATCCCCCCCAAACCGACTTTACCACTCTTACCCGCACAGGCCGCTGCTGAGGCGGCCACAGGTTGGGGTTGGTAATATAGCTCAGTGAGTAGGGCTCCCACTGTTGCAATACATGTGTGATCTGAGGTGTAGGCTTGAATTCAGGAAAGGTAAGATCAGCCTTTCATTCTTCTGAGACCCCGTAATTGACAACTGATTTCGACTGCGTAGTACCCTTTATAAAGGATTCAACACAGAGCTTCTTGGATGAAACCACTATGGGCTAGATGTACGAAGATTAGGAATAGAGATTTCCTAACTGCAATTTTTGGTGAATCGCAAGTAGGAAATCATTAATAAGTATGAAACTCATTGATTTTCCTTTAGCGATTCGTAGTGGGTTGCAAATAGACTTACCTCATGAATATTAATGCGGTAGGCTGCAATTTGTGACCCACTACTATCCGCTGCCATTACAGAGATGGTGGCCGGCTGGGGTCAGCTGACCACCATGCCTGTGACTGCTTTTAAATAAAGCAATCTTTTTTTCTAAACATAGTCCGTTTTCCTTAAAAAGGAAAAATGTAACATTTATGTTTAATTTTTTAAAAGTAAGCGGTGGACCCTTGGACCACTGTCTGCTCTGAAAAAATATTTTTTCAACCATTCTCAAAGGGTAAGGGGTCCTTTAGGAACCCATTACTATTTGCAAATGTGTTCCCTCCTATTTCGAGTTGGCGGTAAAGTGCGAATGTTTACAACCGCATTTTGGTCGCAAAACATTTGTACATAGCAATGCGAATTGGTATTTGGAAGGGACGACCTAAACATGCCCCTTCCAAATACCGATTTGCACACCAAAATTGCGTTCCTGTAACAGGTTACCGAATCGCAGTTTGGGATTTGTACATTTAGAAATGCTTTTTTTTCATTTGCAAACGGCCCGAAACCGGCCGTTGCGACCTCAAAAAGGCTTTGTACGTCTAACGCTCAATAAATAAATACAAAATAATGATAATCATTTGTTGCTACTCTGGTGGGACAGTTGATCCCTTTCATTTCACCTCACACAGTGGGAAGCATGCTGTGCTAGACCGCAGACACATTATTCTGTTTAATGGACCACCTTTTTCACGGTGGAGCAGGGGAGTAACACACGCCCCTGCAGCCCCTGTGGTGCAGGGGGCTTCCTCAACCGCCAAGAGGGCTCCCAACCCTTCAAGGGGGGCCCTACAGAACCCAAGGCCAACGCATATCTGTGAGATATGGGAGACTCTGAGCCCCCACATCACAATCTTGGGTGGGGGCATCATCTTGCATTACGCCACTGCAATAGGGTGAAGCACCTTCACTCCGCATCTGTGACCCCGCATGCTGTCACAACACAGTCGTTATAACAACCTTGTTGTGACAACGCATACATTACTCCGCAAGTTGTTACAACGACTTGCGGAGGGGGGAGAAGGTGTTGGATTTAAAATCCAACACATTCCCTAAAGTCCGCACAGACTGGAGTTGGAATAGTACATTTTACTATTCCAACATCCAGTGCACCCCCCTCCGTAAGTCGTTGTAACGACTTGCGGAGTAATGGTATGCGTTGTCACAACGCGGTCGTTGTTACAACTGTGTTGTAACAGCATGCTGCAAAAAGGTAATAGAGCATGCAAATGTTGCCACAATCTGGCCCTGTTGCCTTACAATCTTAGCAGATCTATCAAATAATATATCAATTGCTAATGCACTCTCCTTTAAACCAACCCTCCCTGTTGGGCCTACTGCCCTCCCATCCAGCTCCTTTTGACTTACTAGTCAACCCTCTGGGTCCACTAGCCCACACCTTTGCAGCCCTCATGTCTCTTTTGAGGCTCCCTCTCCTCACAGCCTCTTGGCCAGCCTCCCTGCACTCGAACAAGGCGGATTTTCCTTCCGGCTGTACTTGCTCACATTCATAAACATTACCATAAACACATTCAAACTTCCTGGCAGCTTCTTCAACAGACCCATTACACCACTGAAACCGGGACCCCAGCCACGGTTATTACAGCCAGCCTTCATTAAGCAAATCCTATACCGCGGCAAAAATGAACAAACAAAAGGAACAGACTGCCCGTCCCCGGGGCTGTCAGAAGGTGGCGCAATAAGAATTATTACCCAGACTCCACACTCGTATCATGAAAGTTATTTATAGATTTTCGATTCATAAACTTTATTCGACAGTTAAGTCATAAAAGTGTTTCATCAAACATCCAATATTTACAAGATAATATACATAAGATAACATAACAAAGTACATTAATATAAATATTTTAAAATGCAATTAAACTACCACATAACTATCATCGAATACACTATTTGCATAAAACCATAAAGTCATAAATTAATATTTTTAAAATCAACAATCTCTACTTGATAATCCATAATTCATTATAAAGATGTCCTCATATTCAGTTTTATTATTCTGGGGGGGATCAGGATAGGGCCCTATTAATTTTACTGTAGTTACTGCTTCAGGCGTATTACCCAGGCCCATTTCAAAAACTTTGCTACAGCTATAGCAATGGGAGGACTTGGGTCTGTAGATAAAATTCTCAACGCCTCTTCATGTTGCCGAGTTCCAATTAATTGGCAAATAGGTTTCACCCACTTTTGTCGGGGTGCTACGTATAGTGGACAGAAAAACAAGATATGACTTTCATATTCTTGCTCTTCCCTGCACCTCGGGCACTTATCATCATTGGTTATTCCTACCCATTTTGCTGTAAATAGCCTTGTCGGGAGGGTGCCTACTCTGAATTGAAAGTATAACTTGCGGTCAATTGGCTTCTCTATGGCATCCCAATATAATTCCAGCATTGGTCGAGCTTCAAATTCTAGAAATCTACCTGTGAGGTGAGAAGAGAGACCCTTCATGCATGTTGTTAGGTTGATCATCTCCCAGTATCTGGCCTTCAATATGTTTTGGGAGGGAAATACTGCATTTGATGGATCATCCCATAGTTCTTTCTTTCCCAGTATCACTAGCAGGGATCTAATTTCCATCAGCCAGGTAATTTTTTGGAAGGAATCCTTTTCGATAATATCTTTTAGGCCCCGTGCATAATGCAGGAGTTCCTCGGTGGTCCATATTCTACGCCAATACAATAGTGGATGTAGGGTAGTTAGGTCTTTAACTGCTTTCCTCCCAAGATCCCACAGCAATGGTAATAGCGGAGTACTTTGCGGGACACCTTTAGCTTTTCGCAAAAACTCATTTTCTACCATTGTCAAGCTTTTTAAGTTTTCAAATCCCCATAGTTCGGACCCATAAAGGGCCGAACTTAGGACCTTCATCCCATATATCTCCATCAGTGGGCTTATAGGTTTAGTTGTTGAGGTTTTGAACCTTTTCAGAAGAAGCCCTGACTGCTGCTGGTGCTTTAATACAGCCAGATTAAGTTGACTGTTCCAGCGCATATCCCTCTGCAGGGTCACCCCCAAATAGGTAAAGGTAAAGGCATCTACCTGCTCTAGTGGGTGGTCATTCATATATATGCTTCCTCTATATGGTTTAAAGAACTTGGAAGGTTTACGTTCGTTAAGGGACATGAACTTTGTTTTTGCCGTATTTACTTCTAGTCCGTGCAACAAACAAAAGTCTCCAAACCGCTGGAGGGCCCGCTGAAGGCCGCTTGGTGTTTTGGAGACTATGAACGTGTCATCCACGAACATGAGGATTGGAACACGGTTACCTGCCATCATAGGGGCATCAGTGGGGACCAAGGAGAGGTAGTCCGCCACCCTATTCACGAAGAGTGAGAACAGGGTAGGTGCCATAACGCACACCTGATGCACTCCCCGCTCAACTGGGAAGGTTTCCGTAACCTCTCCCCGTAGCCCCCATCGTACCCTAGCAAACTTATCCTCATGCAGGCGGACAACCAAAGCCAACAGCTCCGGGGCCATTCCCAAACCCTCCAGAACTCGCCATAATTTACAGCCTGGCACTAGATCAAAGGCTGCCCTCAGATCCACAAACACTGCATACAGTGTCCCTTTTCCCAGGACCACCGTCCTCCAATAGAGGATAATAAACTGAAAAACTTGATCAATCGTACTGGTTTTGGGACGAAAACCTGCCTGGAGTGGACTCAAGATGTTATTATCCTCCATCCAGGCCTGTATTTTTCCCAAAACAAGATGGCCCATAGTTTTCTGAATAGAGTCTATAAGACTAGTGGGCCTATAGTTGCCTGCTAAACACTTATCTACTTTTTTGTTCCAGGACTGGGGGACCGCCATCCCTTGTGCTATGGCATTTGCTAAATAAACAATGTATAGTCGCCAACGTTGCTTATCATTTAGGAACACGTCGGCGGGAACGCAGTCCATGCCCGGTGCTCGTCCCTCAGTTACCGAATCTAGCGCCCTGTCAACATCCCCTAAACTAAAAGCGGCATCTTTATAAAACATAAAAGGGGGTATACCATCATTTTCATCACTGTCACTACAAGCATATTGCGGTCCAAAGTAGTTAACCCACGAATTTTGTGCAACATTATTCTGCGGAAAATCCGGGCGTCCACCCCTGTCCCATTTAAAAAGATCCCAGAAGGCTTTCGAGTTTTTAGACGCACACACCTCCTTTAGCTCCCACCATTTGCACTCTTCCCATGCCTTTTTTGCTCCAGCCTGCGTTTTCCTATAACTACTTTGTGACGCTCTTATTTTACTAGGATCCCTAGTTTTTAATGCTAGGACCAACTCTGCACGTACTTGCCTGCAGGCATCATTATACCATGTCTCAGATTTGTTCTTCAATTTTTTTCTAACTATGCTAGGCTTACAAAAATACGTTTTAAGGTTAGCAAATAGATTAGAGTGGGCTTCCATAAAATCCAAATTCGTTGTCCCATTAGTCACATCCGCCCCCACGATTTCCAATGCCTTACCCACTTCGTTCTTAATGGCAGTCAAGGCATCGGAGTCCTTGGCGACGTTACACCACTTAAGCTGGCGTTCATCATTCGCCAAGGCGATATCTGAGACTAATGTACCATGTGCTGCTGCTCCCACTCCATCTAGTCCCAATCTAAGCAATGCAGTCAAGGGGTTATGGTCGCTCTCTATGCGGGTCTTTACCTCCATGTCCACAAGGAAATGCCACAGTTTCAAGTGGACAAGTAAATAATCTATACGACTAGACCTTGATCCATTGTCGTATGTTCTGGCACCCTTCCTATCTAACGATGTTCGCCCATTAGCAGCCCTAAGCTGGTACCCCAGACATAGCCCTTTCAGTTGTATTGCGGCCTCTGTCCATCTTAATGGGTTTCAGCTCAAGTTGAGGGATCCCCCATCCGGAGTCTTCCTCTTCCGTTAAACTCAGGTCTTCATGCCCCAGTGGCTCAAAAGTCGTATTGAAATCTCCCGCTATTAGGGGCAACATGTTACTTGGCAGGGCTTCAATTAAACCTTCAAAGGCGGTTATTACGTCCGACTTTTTCCCACCGGGTAAGCTCCTGGCATAAATATTAAATATAGCAATATTTGGGATTAGAGGGAGAAGTAAGGCTCACAGCTAGGATGTCACTATTTGGGACAGGAAGGAGCTGGATGTTGCAATTTAAATTTTGCTTAACCGAAATCACCAGTCCTCCTATTAGACGTCCTTTATGCATTTTCACAGCGGGAACATAGAAATTAAGATAGCCCAACCTAAATATTGGGTCAATAGTCCAGGTCTCTTGGAAGAGACACATATCAAAGTTGTCAACAAGATCTGACCAGTCTAATGAGGCTAGTTTTGGCCCCATGCCCGCCAGATTCCATGACATCAGTGATGTCAGACATGTTTCATTGGGAGGACTGCCAATATTCTCAGCCCCGCAGTAAAAAGGTCTTGCCGGGTCAATACATTCGGGGTAGAGGGTGCCTGGAAATTTTCCATTCTCGTTGCATGGGGGGGGGGGGGTAGCAGCTCACTGTCCTTCTCATAGAGCATGAAGCACCACCCGTCAAGCTTACATTTAAATAATGTTTCCTCTTTGCTACATCATTCTCATTGGGGGCCCCTTTATTAGGCCTCCGACCCCAGTCTCGTGCTTGCTGTCAATCGCACTCTTCCAACCCTGATAAAGCATCAAACCTATTAGATAGCAATATATTCCCTGGTGCACACCATTTCGTTATCCCACCATTTGGGAATTTTTCCCTATACAGAGACTGAGATGGCGCATAAAAATAGGTCAAGGGTAGTGGTTTAATCGTGGACGATAAATCCTTTGCGGGCCAGTCACAGATGTATTCGACAGCCCTCCTATCCCTGAAATAAATGATTATGCAGTCCCCCTCAAAGACTTTGTTTTTTTCACCACCCAGCCCACTCTTCTAGCAAAGAGAATTTCTGCACATACATGGGTTGGCAATGGACGATTGGTATTAAGCCAAAAAATGCACTTGTTTTTAAGCTCCATGTATGTTTCCTTTCTACCCTGGTTCAATGGGGGACACCCACCAGAACCACCAAAACAGGGAGATGATTCTGGGGGGAGTTCTAAGGTCGGTAGGCTAGCTTCAATTGGAGCATCAAAGAGTTAATCAGCCCACCCACTTACGAGGGCACACACTGGATGGGGTCTGCACCAACCTTTCCCCCCTAACCACCCTACCTCCTGTCCCTCAAATATGGACGGATCATAGCCTGATCCCATTCCACATCAAAACTATACAAGTGCAAACTACCTATAAACCTAACCCACACCCGGATAACTCTGTTAACTGGAAAATGGTACAAGAAAACATCGACCTAAATCCCATCACCAACTCTCAGATTCCTAACTTCACCGGTAATGTCGAACTTGACGCCAACCTTTTCCACAGTTGGATTCGTCAGGAAATTAAAGCGCGTGAACCTCCCAATCGTCCACAAAGAAAAGATAAAAAATCCAAGATCAATGCCCCCTGGTTCACCCCAGAGCTAGCAATAGCCCATCTGGCTTGCAGAAAAGCCGAACACAAATGGCGTAGAATGTACGGTACAGCAGATAAACTCTCATACATCCATCTTAGGAATATCTATCATTCCAACATTAAAACAGCTAAAAAAAACTTCTACACAAACGCCATTAATGAGTCCAAACAGAAACAGAAAACACTGTTCTCAATTGTGAAGACGTTCACCCAGCCCAAAGCGTTACAACCTGAGATCCCTCCATCCCAGGAGTTTTGTAACCAAATAGCCGATTTCTTCGAGGAGAAAATAAATGACATCCAAAAAAATTTCTCTCCTCCCCAAGCTACACAGACCTCGAGCATATCTGCCCAGAAAGAAATTCCTGTAGGAAGTCTAAAAAACTTCACTCCAGTCAACTTAGATCAAAACAGGGAAATTATCATGGCATGCAAATCTGGTTCACCCTCTGACCCCTGTCCCCCTAGAATACTCCATCAACTTATCGACCTGGTGAACCCAATCATCAACAAGATTGTTAACTCCTCTCTTAGCACTGGAATTGTACCTCGCTTGTGGAAACAGGGAATAGTTAAGCCCCTGATGAAGAAACCCAATAAATCTCCCTCTGATCTTACCAACCTCCGCCCAATATCTCTCCTTCCAGCATTAGGAAAGATCACAGAACAAGCGGTTTATAGGGAACTCAAAGGATACCTCGACGCACACAATGTACTCCATCCCCAACAATCAGGCTTCCGCCCCCATCACTCCACAGAAACTGCACTGATTGAGTTAACCGACTCCATAAAGCTGCTGCAGGATCAGAAAAAGAATGCCATTCTCATTCTTTTAGACCTCTCAGCAGCATTCGACACCATCTCCCATTCCATTCTGATTAGTAGATTGAAAGATATTGGTATCTCTGAGGTGGCTCTAGCTTGGATTACGTCCTTTCTAACGGACAGATCGCAAACGATAGCCCTAGGTCCTTTCCTCTCTAAAGAGAAGAGGGTCCCATCTGGAGTCCCTCAGGGTTCCATCCTGAGCCCTCTCCTATTCAACATATACCTTATTCCACTTATCTCTCTGATCGAGTCATTCGGCATACTTGTAACATCGTATGCCGATGATACACAACTCATTGTACCCATTGAGGAACACTCGACAGAAGCGGAACAGAACCTTAAATGCTGTCTAAATGCCGTCTTTCAATGGATGAACCTAAACCATCTAAAATGTAATTCCTGCAAGACCGAGATCCTCCCTATGGGAAAAAATGTCAATTTCTGTCCCAGCCTATGGTGGCCCGAAGACTCAGCTGTTCCCCCTCAGACAGTAACAACGGCTAGGAACCTAGGAGTCCTGTTTGATACTGATCTGTCTTTCGACCAACACGTTAGAACGGTTGCCGGCCGTTGTTTTGGAATTATCAAATCTCTAAAAAAGTTTTTTGATTTCTTACCAATAGATTCCAGGAAGACTGTTGCAGTGGCCCTAGTCCTTTCCCGCTTGGATTACTGCAACGGCCTTCTTGCCGGAGCCAGGAAGGCTACACTTAAGAAGCTCCAAAGTGTACTTCACTCGGCTGCCAGGTTAGTCCTGAAATTACCCAGAAAATCCTCAATTTCCGCCGCCCTAAAATCTTTACATTGGCTCCCACTGCACAAAAGAATATACTTCAAGATTCTGATTGTAGCATTTCGGGCATTTAATCACTCCGGCCCAAAATATCTCATTAAGCGTTTCCCTCACTACTACCCCAGCAGGTCCCTGCGTTCCTCCAATGACAATCTAATCCTGCCAACTAGGTTCTCTTTGAAAACCAAAGGCGGTAAAACCCTAACTCATCTTGCCATAAAAGCTTGGAATAGATTGCCCAAATTTATGAGGTCCTTAAACCAAGAAAAACATTTCAGGAAAGAACTGAAAACTTGGATTTTTAATCTTCCCGACGACTACACCATGGCAGCCATCTAACTTCTCTACCTTTAGGAAGCAACCTGATCTTTTACCTGGAAATCAGCGCCAAGATGCTCCTTCCGGAGCGACCGTTGCGCTTTACAAATACCACCACAAATTACAAATTACAAATTACAAATTACAAGCAAGGGGAGTTTTAGACATAATTTGATTTTTAGCTACTGGTCTATTGGACACTGCTTGCTGTGTCCTACCCTTTTTTTTCTATTTGTTCTGCTACTGTCGAACTAATAGGAGGTGGTGCAGGACAGGGCACTAGGGACTCAGTCAGAATAACATTATCACTCTCTTTGGGAGATACATTAAGGTCAACATCTACTGCACATTCCCCCGCACAACTTGTCTGCGTACATTTCGGCCCATTGTCTCGATTTCCCACTCTCCCCTGTAGTGAGGCAAGTGAAAGTTCAAGACACACAAGTCTAGATTCAATAGAGTCCAGTCTATCATATATTGGAAGGCATACTCTCTTAATGGTACATTCCAGTTTTGCCCAAAAAGACGGACCCATCTCAGTCAATACTTTATCCCCATTGCATGGTGGGCGATTATCTCCTTCATTTGTTGGTTGCATTATAATTTAATTTTTTGAAGGGGATGGGGTTAAGTTCCCATTAGGTAAGGCCGCTTTCATAATTTTTGCTTTCCGCCCCTTTTCTTGTACTTGTGCCCCAGTGTGCTTCCTTTTTGAACCCAGGCTCAATAGTTGTTGAGGTTTCCCCACTTTTTTTCATTACTAGCCGACCGGGTCTTAATGTTGGGCGTAGGCACAGTCCCTGCAGTAGTGCTACAATTTTCCATAAGTCTCGTAACCAATGATGTAATGGGATAATCAGGGTGGCATATCAAGGGGCCATCAGGTTGTAATATTTGACTTCTCTCTACATCCTCCAAGTAGGATGATGAGTCATGGATATTGGCCTGTTGGGGTCTGGTGACCGGGCTTTAGCCAGACTGCCCATTGAGGATCTCTTATCAAAGGCAACATCAAGGGATAGTCTCTTTTCTGTTAATTAAATATCCCGGGCTAGTGCTGTGGACACTCTAACAAGAAAATTATCCAAAGTGCCCATTAGTGACCCTCCAGTGGATTTTCTACCATGCCCACTAGTAGATGGAGAAGTAGGCATAATTTTATAAGCAAGTGACTCGGTAATCACTTTTCGATTGTTTGATGATACTCAATCTATTTCAGGGAACACTAGCACATACAATCACTCACCAACCTTTTTTAGTGATGTTAGGGGGGTGGCCCGTCCCGTCCTTGACCGTACTAGAACGGGCTAAAACGGGCCCGCCCTTGACCCGGGCTTTGCCCGGCGCACGCGCGTTCTGCGCAGCGGGGTCCCGGTCGCCCTTTTCAACGCCTCCTGGCACGATGATGCGGTGTGCGGCGTGGAGTGCTGCAAAGGATGGCAGGAATTGAAGTCTGTAGGCGGGCGTCGCAGAAAGCAGGCTACAGGCCCCCCGCGTCCCCGTAGGTAAGGGTGGCTCCAAACAGACTCCTGGCAAGTGTAATTACGGTTTCCAGTGCAGCGGGGTCCTGGTCGCCCTTTTCAGCACCTCCTGGCGCGATGATGCGGTGCGCGGTGTGGAGTTCCGCAAAGGATGGCGGGAACTGTAGTCTGCAGGCGGGCGTCGCAGAAAGCAAGCTCCAGGCCCCCAGCGTCCCCGTAGGTAAGGGTGGCTCCAAACAGACTCCTGGCAATTGTAATTACGGTTTATAGATTTTCAAGCAAGTCAGACATGTTTATTAATGATGAGGCGACTAATATTGCTAGTCCTCTAGATGGTTCCAAATGTTGGCGCGCCAAGCTTTCCCTTTCACTGGAGAACATTTTTTTAAAAACTTAGAAACGGATGCTTGTGCTCTGCGGGACGCGCAGGGACTTTTATACCCAGGCCTCGGAAAAACGTCTGGTGTGCCTGTGCATCCTGGTTGCTGACCTGCATACTAATCCTTGATAAGGGAGTATCTAAGCACATAGATGTCAGCATAGGTGTCCATAGCTTTAAGCTATAAGGTTTTGGCAGGGAAAACAAAGGTATCCGCAGCCATTGCACCTGGCTTGCATGTCAATCCAAAACATGCAATTTGCAGTTTGCTTGTATAGGTATGTTGCACAAACTGCCTTGGAGTGTTCTGGGAACATGCATAGCATGTTATAAAAACCATCATCTTGCCGTTAAACACATCTAATGAAAATCTGCCTACAATGCGAAAATACATGTACAAAATGTCCATCTATGAAATACTTATTTTTTACAAGTTCAAGTTGTGGAAACTGCGTTTTATGCCCTTGATGAGAAGTTTTCGAATGTTGCCCCATCATATAAGTAATAATGAAACTGTAATATCGTGATATACTTTAAAAAAAGAAACATGTTATCCGGGGTTATGCCGAAGATGAGAGACTAGAGAATGCCCTGGAAGTATATTCACACAATGGGTTGCAATCTGAGCTTGAGAAATTTGCAATAATTCACCATTTGAGGGAGTCGAAATAAAAATGAGTATTGGCAAAGCCAACAGGTCTGGGAGTAATGTGGTAACTCATGCAAAATAAGCACGTTAAAACCCATAAATGTGAGAAACAGAAGGCAGTTTATGACGTAGAATGAAAGAAGGATTACAGTGAATGCTTCTGGCCAGCTGGCCTTCATTTGACACAGAAACAACAAGCATTTACAATGCAATGGTTTCGCCTTTGGAAAAGTTAGAGCTATTGGCATTGTAAATGACAACATTTGTATTTATGTGTTGGTTTTGAAAACAGATAAATAAATGGCATTGTCATTTACATTGCCATTAGCTTAATCTCTCGCAAATGTGAGACCTATTGTACCCTACGGACGAGCTCATCAGACAGCAATTACTACCACACACACACCCAGAGCCACACACCCAGAGCTACACACACACACACACACACCCAGAGCTACACACACACACACACCCAGAGCTACACACACACACACACACACACACACACACAGAGCTACACACACACACACACCCAGAGCTACACACACACACACACACACACACCCAGAGCTACACACACACACACCCAGAGCTACACACACACACACACCCAGAGCTACACACACACACACACCCAGAGCTACACACACACACACACCCAGAGCTACACACACACACACCCAGAGCTACACTGGCTGAGCAGGTAGGGAGATAATGGCAGGATATTAACATGAACAAGCTACTACAGCATATTGTTGAAATGTTGACTTCTTACCCTAAGGATTGTGGGAACTGAAATGAAGTCTTTCTGTGTATTCTTTAAATGGCTGCTGTTTAATAAAGTGAAAAAGTACAATGTAATCCTCTGCTTATTGACCTTAATAGAATGTAAACTTTGTTACGATAGCTAGGAAATGTTTCGTTACTTTACATAGAGAAACAACTATCCTGATAGCCATAAGATCTCTTTAATGAGATTTTAACTTGCTGTCCAAAACTACCCCCTTGCATCCTGGTTAATTCACGTTTGCTTAAAGAAATACACATGAAAAAACTCCACATAATAAACAAGATGCTACACTCTGCACATATACTATTAATGCCATGGGAGCGAAAATGAATGTGGCTCAAAAATGTTATTTAGAGCAATTGTATTAATAAACTTAGTCACATTTATTACTATAGGGTAAGGGTCACAATGTTATTGCCAGAGAACAGCATTTCTGAAAAAAACTCGGTTCACTGCTTCACAAACTGCATGCTGCAATGGCTTTTACACAGGGAAACCACAGTCACAATGCCTCTTCAATGTGATTTTATCTTACTTCATAAATAGAATCCATTGCATCCTGGTTTCAGTTAAATACAATTTTGGTGAAAAAACAAAAATGGCATAAAACTATAGTATAAGGAGTGTTTTATGCATTACCATTCTTGAGAGAGAGGATAGATTATGCATCATAAACCGCTCAAAGTTTCACATTCATGAATCACTGCCAAACGCTCCTCCTCATTGGTAATAAATTACTGATTACACTGTGCACATTAGCAAACATGCTAACAAAGGTTTGATATGTACCCATGTCAGAAAACAGCAGTCTGATAATCCCATCTGCAGGTGGTACGTAGATTCCCGGTTCACACACATAGTATTTGGTATTAAAAACTGTGTATGGTTATTCACTACACACCATTTGTCTGCAAATCATTAGCATTTGAATCAGAGTAAAGATTATGAAGTTCTTATGCAATAGTTATTTTCACTGCTTAGCATTTAACGTGTTTTAAATATCCAGCTACACATGGTGAAATATGCGAATACCGCTGCTTGGTATGGAGAGGGGCCAGGACTCTCAAAAGGTGAAACAAGAACATTAAAGAACAAGCACCTACGAGGACACGTGGGGCAGGAGAGGACACGGCCGGCGGGAGGGGGGCGGGAGAGGACACGGCCGGCGGGAGGGGGGCGGGAGAGGACACGGACGGCGGGAGGGGGGCGGAAGAGGACACGAACGGCGGGAGAGGACACAGACGGCGGGAGGGAGGCGGGAAACGTGCACAGGACAGCGAGGGGGGGGGCGGGAACGGCGCACGGACAGCGGGAGGGGGGGAAGGATCACGGCGCACGCACATTTCTAAACAAAATGCTCCTTACCTGATCGCCTCGTGGGAAGTCAAAGGCACAGGAAGAAACACGCGCAACACAGCCAGTACAGGCAGATGCATCACCCGTCTCTTCGGAGAAAACGCTGGTTACATAATCAAATTAACTTTAGCACAAAACACGTCTAGTGTGCCAAAGAAACACAGAACAAGACGGAACTGTAAATGTTACGAGGACTAGTTCTGTGTGACCAGGAAACAGACTTTCAACAAGGCTCCCTCGCACTCCGGTCCCGAGGACCCGCCTTCAACCAGGCGAGCCGCGGGCACTTCCGGGTCGCGCTGCTGAGGGCAGCGAGTAGAAGCGCGGCCCTGAGGACGGAGAGGCGGCACTTCCGGGTCGCACTAGGCAGCGGCCCGGCAACGAATTCAATGCCCCTGGGCTGCGGCGGTGATTTTCGAGGGGCAATGCCGGGTGGGCACCGGCTGATTTAAAATCACAATAAATCGAGGTGGCCACTCGATATTAGGGCGGCAATGTCCCCTGCAGGGTGGGCACCTGCTAGGGGACTTTCAGATCAGCACAAACGGGTCCAAGGGGGGCGGGGGCGGGGAGGCACACGGAGGGGGACGGGAATGGACAGCGCATCTGAAATCACTTTCAGTGAAAGGGGAGGGAACGGAAAAAACGAAACTCGAAACTCCGCCCATGGAAAGAATCTCGGGAACGCCCCCGAATCTGGTCCGGCCTTGACGGACAGATCTCTGTTCCAATGGCTAGCCTCCATTTATGGAGATAGCCAATGGAACAGAGGGGCGTATTCAAGTCCCCCTAACTGAAAACTAGAGATTTCTCTGGGGGCGGAGCTTACGCTCCGTCCCCCAGGCGAAACCTAAAAAGGACTATGTTGACAGCAATGGAGTCTTCAATACAGGGAGCATTTAATTTCTAAAAAAACTACAAAAAAGAAAGAAATATCTATTCTCGGTGGCACTAATGATAAGCCACTGGTAGAGACGGGTGGAGAAGGGGCACAGCAGAGTATGGCAGGCTCAGGGAACAAGGATCACACTGGGGAACGAGGGAGGGCCTGAAGGAAGAATGAGAGAGGTAGGCAGTCAGAGGCAATGGAAATGAGTATAACACAGGGAGGGGGTGGGGTGGAGAAACAATGAACAAACAAGCAGAAGAGGGAGAGGCAAGTGTGAGTCAGCAGGAGCAGTCAGGAAACAGTTCTTATCCTTCATGGAGTTTTTTTAAAACACTTCATTGGAGGCAGGAAGATACATCTTAACAGCCAATGGCAACATGTATGATGGAAATACGTATTTGTCTTGAGACCAAGTCTCAAGCCAATTGCTGAAAAAAGTTACCAAAACGGCAATGGCTAAAGGGGTGTGCCTAAAGTCCATCATAAGTAGGGTCTAATGAATGTATGACGTTACAACGCATGCTTTTACAACGCATACCTTTACAACGCATTTTTAACAACGCAACATCCATTACAGCGCATCCCATTACAACGCATGCCATTACAACGAATTTTTAAAAACTACCTTTACAATGCATTCCATTACAACGCATACTACCTTTACAGCGCATACCATTACAACGCATACCATTACATTGCATGTATGGTAAGTGTTGGATAGTGTAGGGGTAAAAGTTACTATTCTAACTCCAGGCGGTGCAACAGTAGGGTAAGTGTTGGATAGTGTAGGGGTAAAAATTACTATTCTAACTCCAGGGGGTGCAACAGTAGGGTAAGTGTTGGATAGTGTAGGGGTAAAAATTACTATTCTAACTCCAGGGGGTGCAACAGTAGGGTAAGTGTTGGATAGTGTAAGGGTACTATGCGTTGTGATGTATGCGTTGTAATGACTGCGTTGTAATGGCATACGTTGTAGTGGTATGCGTTGTAGTGTCATGCGTTGTTATGGTTGCGTTGTAATGGCATGCTTTGTAATGGATGTTGCATTGTAAAAGTTTTATTGTAATGGTAGTGCGTTGTAAAAGTTGCATTGTAAAGGGTGTTTCCCAGTCTAATCAGTAAGTCTGTTAGACAACTGTGCTGTCAGCCCAGGCATAAACACCCCCTAAACTCTAATGCAGGTCCACACAGTGAGCACAACACAACAGTTCCTTAAGACAGGAAGCCAATGTTGTCAGTGCATCCAACTCGATTCTTACTAGATTCATAAGGCAACCATTAGTCGACAATCAATCACATAATATCCCCATAATTAATCTGACACAAAAACTCACAATGGATTTCAACATACATAATTCTCTGACAGGTCTTGTCTAGGGGAGGAATCTGCACAGAATGGCTTTTGAGCCCCCTATGTCTTTTCAACATTAGCTTTAAATCTCCTTTAAATATGTATACTAAACAAAATCTCCCTGACGGGGTGTAGCTGCTTGAAATATCTTTGCAATTCACCGAATAGTTCCAGACTATGCTAAACGCATATTTTACAGACAATTTCCTTTCTATAAGGCGGGAGGTCTGTCTTCTGTACTAAACATGGCGATCGCATGGTACCTCTTCCCTAGAGGCATTATAACATCAAGCACTGTGAACTTAAGGTTTCTTCTCAATGTTTTTGCAGGCCCTATCAACCATATTGCTTTGACCTGCTCAGTGCTTGTTACATAAATCGAACCAGTTTGCTTGTTGTGGCATGGCTAGTGTCCAGTCTGCCTGCAGTAAACTGTATTCCTTAACTGATGCTTAGGGTCACTTTAGACATTAGCATATTTGTGCAATGGACAGCACTCACCTTACACCGATAATGAATTACACCCTTCTCCTCCAGACACTCTTTTGTTCTCATACACCTCTGCCACCTCTTTACTCCTACACACCCCAGTTTAGGTCCATCTCTTTCCTTGCTCCCAATCACTGGAACACACTCTTGCCATATGATCAGCATCCTATCTCATTGCTTCTAAAAGCAGCTCTGATGCCCACCCAGTGACCAGTCCTCTCAACTGAGACTGTCAGGAACTCAATGCTACTTCCCAGATCACGTTCAGTGAATGGCTATGGAGCTCCCTTTGTATGGAATGTGCCTGACCCACACTCTCCCACGCCCTCGCCTCAAGTTCACATGGTCCATCTGCTGTTCATGTACCACATTTCGTGACTGATGCCCTGCAATTCTTTTTATGTGGTTTATTAATCAAAAGGTTCGGCCCCAACAAATAAATATTCATTAATATAATACCAAGAAGTTCACACTACCCAACTTTGGATCTGCCCTCTTGCTTTTGAGCAGCTCAAAATGTGTCATGCTAAAACATTTTGTACATGTACTACATTTAAGAGGCTCTGGTAAAGTCAATAGGCCTGGAGTTGGCTGTGAACCTTTTGACTTTGTCAAGGCTTGTTTTGGTCATTGCTATTATAAAAAAACTTAATTGCTGGGAGAGAAGTCAGGCTCATGGCCATATAAAAATGAATTGCCTAAAAGCAAAAATACTTTTTTGGTCTCAAATGCACTCATTGTCATTGCAGCCTCTAGTATCAAGGGAACTACTGTGCGTGCTTGTGTGGTTATTGTGAAAGAGCAGAAATTAACCAAAGGTTCAACAACAGTACAATGTATAAATATGGTCAATTGAAAGTCCCTATAAGGATGCATGATTGATATATATATATATATATACACACATATAATTGGCATCCCATTACCGTGGACAGTGTCCGTTCCTGCATGCTGAATACGCGAGATGTTACAGCGTGAACGACGGATTCCTGTATATATATATATATATATATATATATATATATATATATATATATATATATATATATTACCTACTGGCGGTCGCCAGTAGGTAGTTATAGTTAGGACCTAGTTTCCATAGGAAATCCTCAACATTCTATTTGGAATAACTTTGGCCCTGGTGGATGAGTCTTTGCGAATTTCTCGAAGAAGATGGCCCGGTCCGCTGCGCTCCTTCCCTGAAAGTTTGGGGGGGATTGGTCAAGTGGGGGCTGAGATATAAGGGGGGTCCCAAAACGTGTTTTCTCCATGTTATTTTCCATAGGACCTTTAGACTCGGCTACAGGTCGAACGGCTGAATGGATTTATAAGAAATTTGCCAAAACTGTAGAGTCTTGTTCGCAGATTACGCTTTTTTTGGAATGGTGTAAATCCATTCAGTAGTTGTTGAGAAAATTAAAGTTAAAGTCAATTATATATCTATAGGCGCGCACACGTGCGCGCACCCAAGCGGCTGCGCGTGAGCGGAATTTTTTTTTGCTGCGTGACGTCTGTTAACGTTCGATTCGAAGGAAATCAGGAAGTTTTGTCCGCCATTTTGTCACTGCGAGTAAATATATTGTTCATTTCAAAGCATTGAAACATGGAAAGGGGAGAAGGTAGAGATTGTCTTGCTGCGTAGGTTTTCTCGGGGTGTGCAGTAAGGCCCTTAAACGCGAAAAGATATATTTTTTTTCGGGAAAAAAATAACGGGGTGCGCGCACCCGGTCGCGCACACCTATTCACAAGAGTGTGAAAATGGAGATAAATCAGAAGTTTGAGTGCTTAGATATAAGGTGGCTCTGAAAAGAGCCCTTGTGTTAATGGAGTGTTTTCTGCATTTATAAGTAAGTACCGATGCAGAGCCTGATGTTGCAGAGGAAGATTCTGTTTCCCTCATTCGTGAAATGAACACCGTCTCTCCTATAGACGTCTTGCATGTGGTATCCCAAGTTGTTGTGGTAAATAGAACCCATGCTATAATCTCTGAGGAACGCAGAAACAGATTTATTTACATGTCTCCTTGCTTTCTCAAATTGTGCACAATGTTGATTGGACCAATTCCATTTCTGTCTTTGGCATATATTGGAATATACCAAGGCAGATCGAGGAAAAGGTGTCATCAATTGTCGAAAGGTGTCTTTTAGAAGCATTTCCAGACCTACCCCAGTGATTGTGCCTAGATCGTTCCCACCACAGTGCACAATTATAAGGTCTGGTTCTGGGAGATGCATAAAAGTTTTCACCAATGGAATCAATTGGTGACATTTCAATCCTCTTTTGGAAATCCATGTTATGTGTACATTTGGTAAGCTGAGGTTGCAAATTCGTCTGCTTACTGCATATTTTTCACTCCAGTGAATATAACTGTGTCCTATTAGCCAGACCTTCATTTTCAAGGGATTTGTAGTCGTCCTCCGATCGGTTCTGGAAGTGGAATGGTAGTTAGAAGTTGAAATTCTAAATAAAGAAAAAGGAAGAGGCTGGGTGTGGTTTAAAAAATAAAAATGATTGGTTGATTGTAACAAGTGGAGATTGAACAGTACGTTCCATGTTAATGTTTATGCTAAACGAAAAGTACTATTGGGTGTGAAAAAACAAGATATGTAACAGAGCTGTGTACTGGCAGGTGTTTCTGGAGGGAAAATAGTGTTCTTAGTTTGTTGTAGAACGTTAAGACATGAACTTTTGACCTGTGCCTTCAGCAAGGTGCAGAATGAGGTGTAACCATGGATACAGCCGGAGATGGCAGTTGGTGATGGGTTCACTCTTTGGTGCCTTTGCATCTGAGTCTGTTCTCTGGTGGCAGGCGGACAACTGTTTGTTATTGTGGAGATGAAAGGGTGATAAGGAGAGAAATACGACATAGCGTCTGGCCTGTAGAAGCGTGGGAGCAGTGATTAACTCTGAGTAAAGCGGAACTGTGTCGGTGCTTAGTAACAGTAAAAAAAAAATGTTAACAGTGGTATAACTGTCTTTACGGTGCGCGACCTACTAAGAAAGAGTTCACGGGCCGTAATTGGCTTGCAGGTTCTAGTATCAGTAAGTGAGGTCGAGAAAAGAAAACATTCAGGACTTTATTTATGAAGGCCTTGCGCCACCGGTGCGTTACTTTTTCCCATTTTAAAAAATGAGGCACTGGCGGCGGAAGGTCTTTATAAATAAGGTCTTCAGTGTCTACAGTTAAGGTTATGTGGAACCCATGAATAGTTTTTCAATATGAAATCATTTCAGTTGAGATTATGGATTAAAAGAGAAACCGTGAATATTTGAAATGTTTATTTAGAAATGTACTGTTTTAAAGGCAAATCATTATGTAATATGAGTACAGAAATTGCAAAAAACACAGTAATTGGTATTGTCAGTAGTACATGAAATACAAACGCTATAGTTGAAGAAAAATGAATATAGTTGGAAAAAAACATTGTACACTCTTATAAGGAAGTATATTATATTTTAATAAATGGAAGAAGGTCTCTGGCCTTTCAGTTTAGGAACGATATATGAAAATGCAAGTGGTTATACATCATTACTTTATGAATCAGCTGTCAAACAACACGAAATCATAATGTCCACTGTTAGTAAAACAAATAGGTCTGTTCTTCAAAAGAAAATATGGAAAAGAACGTGAAGAATATAGAAAACCAA
The DNA here is from genome assembly GCF_964263255.1 of Lissotriton vulgaris. Lineage (NCBI taxonomy): Eukaryota > Metazoa > Chordata > Amphibia > Caudata > Salamandridae > Lissotriton > Lissotriton vulgaris. The sequence goes on from NC_141691.1 coordinate 1,299,810,148, forward strand.
AAGGAAATGAGGACGTCAATGGCTTGTATGAGAGTTATTGAAGCATTGTTTAGGCAAAATAGGTAGCTTCTGCTTGTAACAGGAAATCAGTTTTATCATTTGAAAGTATGTCAGCTATCCAATGGAAAAGAGTAAAGCAGTACTGATGATCTGTTATAATCGGAGCCTCTTTTACCATCAGAGTGCAGGTCGGTGGGTTTTCGATGTAGCTCGCTGTTAGGAAAGAGTTAACCGTCCATTGTGTAGGCAAAGTATGCAGCAAGTGCCTCTAACATGAAATCATTGTTATCATCTGAAAACATGTCAGCCATCCAATTGAGAAGATGAAAGGAGCATTCATGATCTGTCATTATTGGAGCGTCTTTTACCATCATAGGGCAGCTCGGTGGGTTTTCGATGTAGCTCTCTGTTAGGAAATCTTGCGCCGCTGCGAATATATTCCAATGACCCAGAACTCCTTGTATCGCTGCAAAGGCCATAAACCCTCTGTTGTAACAAAGCTGTTCATGATCAAGTAACGGATTCATGAGGTTATTGTAATTCGGTTCAGGAGGTACCAAATTGCAGAGACATAAATCCAGGGCCCACGTGAAATCACAGTTCAGGCAATGAAATACAGGCTGCACACAGGTGAAATACGAATATCAAAATGATAATCGATATGAAGTATTCAAAGTTGAGAGTGGTAAGGTGCCGTAGTACAGAAGCATTCTCTGTCGAAATAGTTCTAAGTGGCCCGGCTCGTTTGCGAAGGCAGGAGGGACATCCATTTTGAATTTCCCAAGAAGGTAAAGGAAACGGCGCAGCACCGCTGGTTGTATAGCAACTCCACAGAATTAGGTCGCCGGCTATGCAGTGGAGAGGAGCAAGTCAAGTCAAGTCAAGTCAGAGAATTTATATAGCGCACTACATACCCAGAGGGTCTCAAGGCGCTAAGGAGGGGGAGGAGGATTACTTGTCAAATATCCACGTTTTAAGTTGCTTTCTGAAAGCTAGGTGGTTCTGGGTAAGGCGAAGGTGAGTGGGGAGTGAGTTCCAAGTTTTAGCAGCCAGGTAAGAGAAGGATCTACCTCCCATTGTGGTCTTGTTGATGCGAGGTACAGTGGTGAGGGCTTGGCTGGAGGAGCGTAGCTGGCGGGAGGGGGTGTAGAAGGACAGTCTTGAGTTGAGGCATTCTGGTCCGATGTCGTAGAGTGATTTGTGTGCGTGGGTTAGCAGTCGGAAAGTGATTCTCTTATTGACGGGTAGCCAGTGGAGGTCTTTCAGGTGACCAGAGATGTGTTTGTTGCGTGGGATGTCTAATATGATTCTGGCTGAGGCGTTTTGGATTCGTTGGAATTTCTTTTGGAGTTTAGCGGTAGTGCCTGCGTAGAGGGTGTTTCCGTAGTCCAGTCGGCTCGTGACCAGAGCATGGGTGACTGTTTTCCTGGTTTCGGTGGGGATCCAGCGAAATGTTTTTTTGAGCATGCGAAGAATGTTGAAGCAGGATTAGGATACGGCGCTGACTTGTCTGTTCATTGAAAGTGAAGAATCCAGGATAACACCTAGGCTCCGTGCGTGGTCTGTCGGGATGGGTGCTTTTCCAAGGGCTTCCGGCCACCAAGAGTCGTCCCATGCAGAGGGGGATGTACCTAGGATGAGGACTTCTGTTTTATCTGAGTTCAGTTTCAGACGGCTGTGTTTCATCCATTCAGCAACTTCTTTCATTCCTTCGTGTAGGTTAGTTTTGGCGGTGCAGGGGTCCTTGGTGAGAGAAAGGATCAGTTGAGTGTCATCCGCGTAAGAGATGATGTTGAGGTTGTGTTGGCGGGCGATGGTCGCGAGGGGGCTCATGTATACGTTGAAGAGGGTGGGGCTGAGAGAGGAGCCTTGTGGTACGCCACAGATGACTTCGGTGGCCTCGGACTTGAATGGTGGAAGGCGGACTCTCTGGGTTCTTCCGGTGAGGAACGAGGAGATCCATTCAAGTGCTTTTCCATGTATTCCGATGTTGCTGAGGCGTTGTAGAAGGGTGCTGTGGCAGACTGTGTCGAATGCTGCAGAGAGGTCGAGCAGGATGAGGGCGACTGTGTCTCCATTGTCCAGCAAAGTTTGAATGTTGTCTGTTGCTGCGATGAGGGCGGTCTCAGTGCTGTGTTTTGCTCGGAAGCCAGATTGTGAGGAGTCGAGGGATTTGTTGGCTTCGAGGAAAGCGGCGAGCTGGATGTTGACAGCTTTCTCGATCACTTTGGCCGGGAATGGAAGGAGCGAGATGGGGCGGTAATTTTTGAGTTCGGTGGGGTCCGCTGTGGGTTTTTTCAGAAGGGCGGTGAGTTCAGCGTGTTTCCAGTTTTCCGGAAAGGTGGCGGAGTTGAAGGAGCAGTTGATGACGTCTCGGAGGTGCGGTGCTATGACGGAGTCTGCTTTGTTGAAGATGTGGTGAGGACATGGGTCTGTGGGGGATCCTGAGTGGATGGAGTTCATCAGGCGGATGGTGTCCTCAGTGGAGATTGGGTTCCAGTTGTTAAGGGTGTTCGCGGGGGAAAGTGTTCAGCATGTGGTTGGGATCCGGGTTGGTTGTCGAAGCTGTTGTGGATGTCTGCAATCTTGTTGTGGAAGAATGAGGCTAGGGAGTCGCAGAGGGCTTGAGAGGGGGTGATGTCGTTGGAGTTGGCCGAGGGATTGGAAAACTCCTTGACGATGTTGAAAAGTTCCTTGCTGTTGTGGGCGTTGTTGTCAAGTCGATCCTTGAATGCTGTTTTCTTGGCCTTTCGGATTAGTTGGTGGTGAGTGCGGGTGGCGGTTTTGAAGGCGTCCTTGGTGCTGGTGGTTGGGTCTTTTTTCCACGCTTTCTCAAGGGTGCGGCAGAGTTTCTTGGACTTCTTAAGATCATTGTTGAACCATGAGGCCTTCTTGTTGCCAGGTTTGCTTTGACGTTTTTTCAGTGGTGCTAAGGTGTCGGCGGTGTTGGATAACCATTGGGTGAAGTTGGCGGCGGCTAGGTTTGGGTCCGAGGAGTGGGTTGGGGTGTTTAGAAGGAGCGAAGAGGAGATCTGGTCGGTGGTGATTTTGTTCCAGTTTCTTTGCAGAGTTGGTTGGAGGTGGTTGGTGGGTTTGGGCTTGTTGTAGGTGAAGTGAACGCAGCTGTGGTCAGTCCAGAGGAGATCCGTAGTGTGGCTGAAGGAGACATGATTGCTGGAGGTGAAGATGGGGTCGAGTGTGTGACCTGCGATGTGGGTGGGGGAAGTGACCAGTTGTTTGAGTCCGAGGTTGGCGAGGTTGTCCAGGAGGGTGGTGGTGTTGCGGTCGTTGCTCTTTTCAAGGTGAAAGTTGAGGTCTCCCAGAAGGATGTATTCTTTGGAAGGGAGCGCGTATGGAGTGATGAAGTCCGTGATGTCTTCACTGAATTTTGCGCGGGGTCCTGGTGGTCTGTAGAGGAGGGTGCCTCTGAGTGTGGTTTTGGGGTCGATGTGGATCTGGAAGTGAAGGTGTTCGGAGTTGGCGAGGTTGGCGTCAGAGCTGGTTGAGATGCGGATTGATTTCTTATGGACGATAGCGATTCCTCCTCCTGTGTGGCTGGTACAGTCTTTGCGAGTGATCTTATAGTCTTCCGGGATGGCAATGGTGATGTCTGGTGCGGAGGAAGCATTCATCCATGTTTCTGTAAGGAAGGCGATGTCTGGAGAAATGGTGTCTAGTAGATTCCATAGGTCAATGGCGTGCCTGTGGACAGATCGGGTGTTGAGAAGGATGCATTGTAGGTGGTTGTGTTTTAGAGCCCGTGGTGTGGTCGTAACGGAGATGTTGTCGGTGCCGCTGAATTTGCAGGAGTAGCAGGAGAAAGGTCCATGGGTTTGTCCAGGGGAGGCTTGGACGCAGTTGGGGGCGCGACCGGGGTTAAGGGCTAGGAGGGTGGCGGCATCGTAGGTAATGCGGGGGGGCTGGGAGGGACGGGGGCCAGGGGGCCTGGCACTGGGCGCGGTCCAGGCGCGGACGGGCGTAGACGGGCTTACCTTTGGCGCACCTTCGGCGCGGATTGGGCGCGGAAGCTGCGCGTGAACGCTGCACGCGGGAACAACTGTCATATATGGATAGTGGAGGGGGAGGGGCGAGGGCGGCTCAGCTGGGAGGCGGGGCGGGCTACGGAGGACAACAATCAACAAAATGGAGGCGGAGGGGTCTGAACGCCGAGAGCGCTTGGGGGAGAACGCAAATCAGGAATAAAGTTGGCAAATTTAAAACAATGCAACTAACGCTGGCAATTGAACATGTAACTGGGCAAAGCGGCGGTCAGAGCACACAGCTGGCAGTCGGTAAAGGCAAAGCGCTGCAAGTACGATACCACAGTCACAGGGGGAGCGACCACTCTGCTGGGAAGCGGAGATCGAGTCACGGCGCTTCCAGGTACTGGAGCGCTGTTTGTTGTCTGTGGGAGGGCGGCTCAGCTGGGAGGCGGGGCGGGCTACGGAGGACAACAATCAACAAAATGGAGGCGGAGGGGTCTGAACGCCGAGAGCACTTGGGGGAGAACGCAAATCAGGAATAAAGTTGGCAAATTTAAAACAATGCAACTAACGCTGGCAATTGAACATGTAACTGGGCAAAGCGGCGGTTAGAGCACACAGCTGGCAGTCTGTATAGGCAAAGCGCTGCAAGTAATGGAATAAAGTTGGCAAATTTAAAGCAATGCAACTAACGCTGGCAATTAAACATGTAACTGGGCAAAGCGGCGGTCAGAGCACACAGCTGGCAGTCGGTAAAGGCAAAGCGCTGCAAGTACGATACCACAGTCACAGGGGGAGCGACCACTCTGCTGGGAAGCGGAGATCGAGTCACGGCGCTTCCAGGTACTGGAGCGCTGTTTGTTGTCTGTGGGAGGGCGGCTCAGCTGGGAGGCGGGGCGGGCTACGGAGGACAACAATCAACAAAATGGAGGCGGAGGGGTCTGAACGCCGAGAGCGCTTGGGGGAGAACGCAAATCAGGAATAAAGTTGGCAAATTTAAAACAATGCAACTAACGCTGGCAATTGAACATGTAACTGGGCAAAGCGGCGGTTAGAGCACACAGCTGGCAGTCTGTATAGGCAAAGCGCTGCAAGTAATGGAATAAAGTTGGCAAATTTAAAGCAATGCAACTAACGCTGGCAATTAAACATGTAACTGGGCAAAGCGGCGGTCAGAGCACACAGCTGGCAGTCGGTAAAGGCAAAGCGCTGCAAGTACGATACCACAGTCACAGGGGGAGCGACCACTCTGCTGGGAAGCGGAGATCGAATCAGAATGACTTGATACATTTTCTAGGAGTCTAGTCACTTATATATTGCTTAGTGGTTATCAAAAAAGTAGCTTTTTTTGAACTGGAGGATGCGTTAAAAAATAAGGGAGTGATTTGAGGGAGTTGTAAAGCAAGGTCAATTTTTTTTTACATCAATGCTGTTTTCTGTGAATGTTAGCTTAGTGAAAGATATGTGTGTGAGCAGATGCAACGTTCAGTTTTAAATGTGACAATGGCGGTCTTGTTCATGTCTTCCGATTCAAGGTCGGTATTCGCTACCAAATACAAAGATCAAGAAACGCATGCGTGGGGTACATAGTCTGCATTCTTAAAGGAAAGCAAATGAAGGGTTATTTTTACCGCGTTAGCATTGTCGTTTAAAAAGTTATAGTGATTTCTATTATATGTTAAGAAAGTGTCACTGATGAAGACTGAAAATAAATCCTTATAAATGATAGGGACTGGTGTATTTTAGAAAAGGTGTGTAACATTACATGAATTGTGGAAAAAAAATAATGTAATTGAAAGTGTATGGTTTGAAAATGAAAAGTAGAGGTTTATAGTTCACGTTTTGAAAGCAGTTCTAGAGGGTCAGATGAAAGTGTATGGTTTGAAAATGAAAAGTAGAGGTTTATAGTTCACGTTTTGAAAGCAGTTCTAGAGGGTCAGATGCATGATAGATTTATAAAAAATAAAACATGTTTTTAAATAGTAATATGGAAAAAATATGTGCCTTTATGTACTATTTACATTATCTGCCTGTTGCGTATTCTTTGAGTTTTAGTAATCCTGTGTCTTATAAGTTTTCTAGGGGCGGTTTGAGGTTCATGGTGGGTTTGGGCAGGGAGGGTAGTTTGGGGCTTTGTAATAGGGGGTCCGGGTGGGGTGGAGTGCGGAGTTTAGTGAAAAGTGAGGGGGGCGGGGAGTTACGGTGTTTGGTAATGGAGCAGAGTCAGAGGACGCCACATTTGTGTTATGGGGTGCCACGGAAATATGTATTTATTCTCAGAGGTTTATTATATTAAGGATATATATCAACATGGTGGCTCTTGTCGTTTTGTGGTTCTGTGCATGTTTATAATGCTGGCCCTGTAGTTTTTGTGTATGGACCTTATTACGACACACAGGGGAGCTACGTTGCACAGTTGGAGATCAGAGACTTAGGAAATAAAACTTTATAATTGTAAGGGCTCTAAGCGATAGAAATCGCCCGTTCTCGGTGTAAAAAAAATCCCCGCTATTGGTGGTATTTTCTACGGTGTTAGTGCTCGAAGGAGAATAGTATCATATATGTGAAAGCAAATTGTGTAACAGGCTCAGCATTTCACATTATCGCGTGAAAACAAAAGTTGCTTTTACATAGCAATAAGTCTCTTATAATTAAGGGACGGAGTGTATATAGTGCTATTTAGTACTCTGCTATGTGATTGATGTCGAATATTTCATAAGAGGAGGCTTTAAAAGTTTTTCGATAAACTGGTTTTCTAGGGAAGTGGGTGGAGTGTTCCGTGTAAATTGCAGAATAGAAACTAGTAAGAACCAATTGGAAGTGTTGTTTTAAAGTCACATGACTGCACATGCGTGTCTCGACGCCTGTACGCGATAGGTGGGTGCGCGCACCCGGTCGCGCACTATAAGAAAGCGGCAAAAAAACATCCTATAATATGCTCTTGGAGCACGTTTTGGTAGAAAGAGTTAGTTCTGAAAAGAACTTTTTTGATTTCTTAAAGTTGCTACGACATTTTTCAGTATGTCATACTATACAAATAAAGTGAAGAAATTTAACTTTTCTTGGAGCATTTATGACTCTCAATTGTGTGTTTAATTAGAGTAAAGCTTTGCTCTCCGTATACAAGAAGTTCTCCACAGTTCGTGCATTTCATGTGCACTTTCGCAAGATATGGTCTGAAGTCCATTTCAGCACTCGATGGAGATACAGGTCGTCCACCGGAAGATGTGCTGATTACTTCTGATGGTAATAGCGTGGCCTCCGTTTTTCTTGTCAAAGGTGGTCGCTCATTTCCTTCAGATTCGGAAGATGAATGCGGAACGGTAGCCATTGTAGCGAAGTCTTCGGGAAGATGTTCGACGTTGTTCTCTCTTGAGAGTAGAAAAGAAAGTGATGGAAGTGGGTGGAGTGCTGCGTGTAAATTCCAGAATAGAAACTACCAAGAACCAATTAGAAGTGTTGTTTAGAAGTCACATGACTTCACATGCAAGTGTCAGGTCCTGTACGCGATAGGAGGGTGCGCGCACCCGGTCTCGCACTAAAATAAAGCGGCGAAAAAACATCTCATAATATGCTCTTGGAGCACGTTTTGGTAGAAAGAGTTAGTTCTGAAAATAACTTTTTTTTTTTTTGGGGGGGGGGAAAGAAGTGTTATGATGCTTTCGATTTCTTAAAGTTGCTACTACATTTTTCAGTATGTAATAGTATGAAAATGAAGTGAAGAAATGTATCTTTTCTTGGGGCATTTGTGACTTTCAATTTTGGCTCTGCTCTCCATACAAAAGAATTTCTCCACACTCGTTGCATTTCATATGCACCTTCGCAAGATATGGTCTCAAGTCCATCTCAGCACTCGATGGAGATACAGGTCGTCCTCCAGAAGATGTGCTGGCCACCTCTGATGGTAATAGCGTGGCCAGGGCTCTTGTCGATGCTTTTGCATAATGCTCAGGATGCCTTTGTTTAACATGCCGCTGCATGGTGTGTATAGAAAAGGAATATTTTTTATTTGGATTTCCCCTTGAGAGCTCCGAATTGCATATCATGCAGGTTACTTTTGGCGCATTCACTTTCTTTTGATCTTCAGGATAAGTAAAAAATTGCCAAATGAAAGATTCCTTTTTTCTTCTTAACGGTGGTCGCTCATTTCCTTCAGATTCGGAAGATGAATGCGGAAGGGCAGCCATTTCAGCAAAGTTTTCCGGAAGATGCTCGACGTTGTTGTCTCTTGAGAGTAGAAAAGATTGTGAGGAAAGTGGGTGGAGTGCTTCGTGTAAATTCCAGAACAGAAACTACTAAGAACCAATTGGAAGTCTTGTTTTCAAGTCACATGACTTTACATGCGCTTCTCAGGACGTGTAGGCGGTGACACTATCTAGTTACGAACGTGATTACATACTTAGGAACTAGCATTCAAAAAAACTATGAAATTCACTGAAAAAACCATAGGTTTTACACACGTTATAGTTAGGAAGTAGCATTTGAAAAACCTATGAAATTCACTGAAAAAACCATAGGTTTGACACCAGTTATAGTTAGCTGGAAATTTTACTGACATAAAACCAATGAAATTCCACGTTATAGTTAGTTGGACTCACTATAACTTGCACGTGTAATGCACTGCTGATGACATCACATATTACATTACTCATGACATGGTCAGTGACGTCACTAATGAGATCACTGATGATACCATCCTTGTGACAGAGAGACTAACCTACTTGCACTCTAAAGTAACCCTTAAAACACATTTTGAAAAAAAAAACTAACATATAAAAAAAAGTGGACATACCTATACCAGTTACAACAACCAATTCAGTAATTCCAACATTTATATACACATCCAATAATTCACTAACAGTTCTATATAGTCACTCGTATATATACTCACTGATTATATATAGTGATACAGCTATACATCCTGTTATATACCGACAGACATACAAAAGTAAATCACACACATATTCACACTTGCAAATAAACTAATAAACATCCATTTATTTACATAGACAGATATACACACAGTAGCACCTTACTTCTAAGTAAACTTACACTTACTTACTCTTTTAAACAATCACTTATAGAAACACATACTTATTTAAACAGGAACTCTTTCAATCTCTCACTGTCACATATACTCACTTATATATATCAATACTTACATAAACTAGATTAAAACATATATCGTTACTGATAAACACACTAGTGAGGCAGGCATTCACTCACTAACACACACATATAGACACTCAGCCATCCATACAGTCCTCCACATCCATTAAGACACTTATTTAAACATTTATTTTTACATCGACCTCTACATATACATATATAAAACATATTTATTTTTTAAAAAGACAGACATTCACTAGATGGTGTTATCAGTGATCTCATGAGTGATGTAATATGTGATGTCATCAGCAGTGCATTACACGCGCAAGTTATAGTGAGTCCAACTAACTATAACGTGGAATTTCATTGGTTTTATGTCAGTAAAATTTCCAGCTAACTATAACTGGTGTCAAACCTATGGTTTTGTCAGTGAATATATATATATATATACATACACACATATATGTAATAAAGTCTGATTGGGTAAGGCCAGGCCTAAAATTGCTTCCCTCATACAAAATGTGCAAAGTGGAACTTAGAACTACTGCACACAAATTAACTGGCATGTAACTGTGGGCTTTCAGGCAAAAGAATTTGACAATCAGCTAATTGGTCTCCGATCGAAGGATAAAATTGCCGCTCTGTAGAGTACTGTGCCAAAGGACGAGACGCCCCTTCGAGTTCTGTGATGGTTATTGAGCTATTTAAGTTTGAGCCAGTAACTTTTCTTACCAGCCCCGTCGGTATTACAAGGTCTGTGAGTTTACTGCTAGCCCATTGAATTTTACCCAGGGAATCAGTCTGCTGGAAGCAGCCTACGTCTTCAAGTGAAATTATGTGGGGTAAGGAGGAGTTACCGGGGAATTTGTCCCAGCATAATTGATTCCGCCAGTATTTCGGCATTTTTCAAGAATCCCCATTAACTCCTTCCCACTTTAGTTCCCGGTATCCCTGGTCTCCCTATCTCACAGGAGGGTGTTGAGGAGGAGGGCCCAGGAGTATTCAGTGGTTTGGGGGCGGGCTTACTAGTACCATATCCAGGGCAAAGCTAAGGTAGCTCAAATTGTGGAAAACAACATAGCTTTGATGATGGTGTCTCAGTGAGTGTGGTGCACTGTATTGTATATTGGATTTATATAGCACTTATCACCCAGGGGTCTCTAAGCGCTTGCCTTGGGAACCCGTCCTGGCTTTTCCCTGTGAGGTAGCCCCTACAGGGCATCCCCAAGGTGAAAGCCAGGCATCCCGCCGCGGGGGCGTTGTGGAGATTAAGCAAGCTTAATGCCCAGAGTTGCAGAGTGTGAACCCATGATTAGGTCAGGCACCGAAGCGAGAATTATCGAGTCCGTGGACATTTGAGCTCAAGACCCTGCTGCGTCGGGAATTGAACCCTGGTCCCGGGTCTGACCTCTGCTTCAGGGTCTGCCTGCTCTAACCAGTGAGCCACACTTCTCCACTGGATATATGATATCACCAATTAGTACTGAATAATTGTTCACATTACCTCTGATTACAATTATTTAGCTACATCACTTACAAAATTGAGCTCTACAAAGAGTAGCCCCTTTAGGGTTCGGATTATAGTGGCGAGCCTTGAAGGATGTTTTGAAAATTGTGAGAGTTGAGATGAGTTCACGTGAGGAGGTCTTAAGAGGCTGAAAGATCTGAATCCTGAGGCCAAGGAGGTATAGAAGGGTTTAGGAGTATACAAATGTCAACTTTCAGACTCTGGGATGGGATGTAGTGTGGTCGAGGCTCAATGTGATAGTTTTGAGAGACATCATGAATTGCTTTGGAAACTAGGACTTGTAATTTGTAGAAGGTTCTGTGTTTGAAGGGACGGTGTACTGCCTGGATATCGAGTTTTTTCCACTGACTGACACAAATATGGACTCCAGAATATTATTGATAATTACTTGGTCAAGGTATGCAAACATAGGTGAGAACAGATTTACATTCGTTTTTCAACTCTGCACTAGGTACACTGGTGACATATACATTTTAAGGCACTAAACCACGGCATGGAAACACTTCCTACATAGGATCAAAACAAAGACAACACACTTCCAGCCAAACATCCTACATAGTGAAGTGTGCTACTCATGAAGGCAAGCATTTCAATGCCCTACATAGGGGTATGTAGTACTTTATAAATATTGCAGTACAATACAATTCAATCTATAGATGGAGATTAATGAATAGTAAATCTATAAGCGTACACTTGCGTTGACGATACCGTCCGTGGTAGTCGATGTTCTTGAGTCAGCATTTTGTTGGTCAATATTTGTGTACTCGATATTCTGGCGTTCTACTGAAGAGGCCTATTTTTTGCTAAGAGACAGCCATCCTGGTGCAGGTGATAGGAGGTGGGGGTAAATCTGGGAAACGTGAGCAAAGTTAACTCCATTTTTCAATGAATGTGAATGAATATTACAACCACCTTACAGCGGGCCGTTGCCATGGTCCAATTTATTTATTACTAGGGAGTTAATTAGCAATTTGGCTGTCTGAAATGGCAGCAAAGGCAAGTAGTTGGCATTTTGCTGCAGTGTCTGCGAATGAATTGCCCTTTGCAAGTCTAGTGTTGGTGTTGATGAGCACCTAAGGCCTCATCTCATTACAAGTAGCTCAGTAATTGGTGTAATATTTATTGAACCTGATCATATCTGCCTCCGCTCAGTCGGAAATGATAGGGTGTGATAAAGACCACCCAAAGATGAATTTTTGGGTAATAACATGCATTTTTGATACTCATGTTCCGATCAATACCAGCCATTTTTTCTCACGATGAATAATGGCAGGGTTAGCCTGCTGATAATTATCACAAAACCCATAACTGCAATAGGTGCAGTAAAAACATGCATATCACAATTAATTAAGCTGCTCGAAATGAGTGTCTTAGGCCTACGGCGAAGATAGGCAATGAGAGTGAGTTTGATGGGAAGGAGGTGCTGTTGGGGGCTTAGCGAGCAAGGTGATGTTGAGGTTGGGGAGTGGGTAAAATGAACTTTCATCAGGATAATGTTTGCCCAACTCATATTGGGCCGGCTAAAGTATACAATACTGGTTTAACAGTTCGGGCTGCACCTTTCCTATTGGATCAGGGTAAAGACTGATTTGAATATGTCTGGGTCTAATGTGAGGTGACATGGGCAAAAGAACGATGGGTTGGAATGGTACACTGAGCAATTGCCAGTGGTTGGACTTATTCCAAGATTCCTCCCATCACCTGTTGTGTGTTAGATGTACTGCCATAAGTGAACAAGGGTAACCGAAAATGTGAGTCTCTTGCACACTGTGTAACTGAAATCAAGCTACACATGAGAGAAGAGCCCCAATCAAGCTGAAACCAGTCCTGGGTTGCTTGTGTTTTGGATCACAGAGGACCTGGCTTGGCAAATTGGGCTAGACTGTTCCTATTGGAGCAGGGTAAAGACTGAATTGCAAATGGCTGGGCCTAATCTGAGAAGGCATGGTGGGCAAAAAACGATGGCCTGGAATTCTACCTCAAGCAATTGCCCAAGGTTAGACATATTGCAAGCAACCTCCCATCACCTTTTGTGTGCTTGATGCACCGCCCTAAGAAGCCAAGGTTATGTCTAGACCAGTGCTTCATTTGCAAAAGAAAGTGTGCTGGTGACTAAAGCTCTGCTCAGAAGCGGGTGGCAGGTGCAGTTACTTGTCAGCGTGCCAAATATTAAGGCTGGTAGTCTTAAACCACCTCATGCCGCTTTAATCCATTACCAGACACCCCCTACCCCCTTATCACACTCTTGCAGATTCCTCCTTTTGCTCTTTGTGAGGGTTTTTACCGTCTTTCTCTTACTTCAAGTTTTTGTTTTTTTATGCTTCCCTCTCTTGCTCTCAGTAATTATCTGATGCAGATAAATAGGTGCCAGTCCACAAAAATAGTTGCTGGTGGCGCCACTGGTAACCACTGTCTCAAGTTAAGCACTAGCCCCCGACGTGGGTCAGAATCACGGCTGATCTGCATATGGCTCAGTCTAATGTGTAGTAGCATGATGAGCAAAAGAACAATGGGTTTGAGTGATACCCCAAGCCCTTGCCGGTGGTTAGACTTATTGCAAGCATCCTCCCTTCACGTTTGTGTGTTTGATGTACTGCCCACAAGAAGCCATGGGTATGCCTAGACCAGTGCTTATTTTGCCTTTTTTGTGCGTTTCATATTGGGCCTGAATTGCTTACAAAGTTCTAAATGTGCACTTGCAGATTTACACCTTTATGCAAGTGCAGAATAAAAAAATTGGGAAATTTACAAACTTTTTTACCCGTATGCATGGAAAGCTGCACCAGGTGTAGGTTTCCACATGTATTAGAATGATGATCATGTGACAATCCAAGCCGTCGGCCTAATGGCGCCGTCGGCCTAATGGCTATCGTTCTTAGATCATACATTCATCAGATTCAAGATTAAACAGGATCACCCCAGGCTTATACTGGAATGATGCACCTCCCATGGTGAGCTCTTCCCCACTCTACAGTGTACCCCCTTTGTCTATGGTGGCCCTCTCCTGTAAACTGAGCCGAAATTAGGCAAAGGTGCATGTTTCACTAAGCAGTTGCCCCTGAGCAACTTGTGGATCAGTCAATATAGTTCTTTTGCTCAAAGGAGCCTTACAGATAAGGATACATCTGTAATGCCGTTTGGCTTAGCTCAGGTTTACAGTCCCCCAGTCACTGGAGGTCATGCCTCATTGTTACATCTTCATGAAGGATTTGACCTGATGGGCACAGGCTGGTGTGCAGGTCACCATACGCCTGTGTCATCTTAGGAGGTGTCGCTTCATCTGTAGAAGCAGTCATGCTTCTCTCTCTCACACCACTTTAGGATTTGACTTGGCAGGAGGGGCTGGTGAGGGTCAATCTTTGGGAGACGAGGCCTCTAGGATAGTCATCCTTGGCAGATGCAGTAACCGCACTAGCGAGGACCTCCCGCTTCGGCGATGATTGGGAAGTACTGGATGGCACTGGGCTTTGCAGTTGTGCTTCTTCACACAGTAACACCACTTGAACAGTGCTTGGGAAAACATAATGACCTCTCACAGCACGGGTCAAACCTGGAAACACACCCCTTGGATAGTCCGCTTTTTCAGGGGCCTAAACACCGTGGACACTACGGAACTTCTCCTCCTGCACAATCTCTTTTCTTGCAGGGTCACGCACTCCCCTTCCCCTTCTGAGCAGGCATGCAGGATTCTAAGTGCTAGACATACCCACAGCTTCTCCACCAAGTTACAGAATGCAGGTGATGTTCCCCATCTCAGGGAAACTGGTTGTCCTGCATACATGAGCCCTGGTCTCACATGAGCTCTGCAGCTACTCTGTGGAGCACTCCCTTCCTTCACAAGAAGAACTTGGAACTGGAACAAAGTGGAGTGGTTTGGGTTTTAACTTTTACACCCATTTCCCAGGCAATGTGTAAGATCCTGGGACCAGTTTGAGGAGATTCCCTTTCAAATGTCATTTTCTGGCTGCAGTGCAGAAACTGCCTTTGTGCACAGCGATGGTTCTCACAGCAAATAGTAATAATGCTTGCCCCAAGCAAGAGTATCCAATACATGGGCACAGTGAAGTGTTAAGACTATGCACCCGGATGTCAACAGCATTCGTGAAGTAGCAATCGAGGACAGACAAAAGGGCAGGCCTCGCCTAGGAACTTTTCCACGTTTAACAAAATAATGTAATGACTCACCCTCTTTCCTCCACTGTCTACCATATGGCTCAGGAAACTATATTTAGCAATTTCTTGCTAAATGGCCCTCATAGGCACGTTGTCCTGCTCTCATCTTCGCTCACTTCATTCAGTGTCTAGGTCTCCACCCTTTTTTTCAAGACTGCAAGGAATACACATCTACTGTCTGGGGAGTGTGTACACGTTCTAGATCTTGTGCCATGCTAAACCAGAGGCCATCCAAAATGTATCTCACTGGTCTCAGCAAATATAGCCACATTGCACACAGTCTCGTTGTTGTGTAGGTGTTATACATATACACTGTACATGCGCACTTGACACAAACACTGATTGTCAGAGCAAGGGTCTGGTTGCTTGACAGAAGATGAACTTTTAATCAAGTGTGGCTAGTAGGCCACACACCTTTCTGACAGAAAAAATAAGGTTTGGGCTGGACAATTAAATCATAAACGTTGGTAGGTTACCACCACTACATGTCAACAACCTACAACATGGAAATTAGTCCCATGTCATTGAACACAGCATGCTTGGTGTTCCCCTCAAGGTTACAGAACCATTTCTGGACCTTGGCAGTTCGGAACAAGCCTAGGTCACCATGCATATGCTACTTTAGCATGATAACTGGTCTGGTAACAACCAGAGTACCAGATTCAAACAAATTACAAACCTTTAATGCAAGACATCTTTTAGGCTGTTGTATTTTGATTTTATCTATATATATAAAAACTAAAGTATGTCTGTTTGTCCTTTATGCATTACTTCCCCATTCATCCGATCGGCATGAAACTTTGGGAAGTTGTTGAGTACACTCCCGCAAAGGTTTCTGGCAATTTTTTTTTTTTTTAAAGAAATAATTGTTAAAAGTTGTTGACTACACTCCCGCGAAGGTTTCTGGCAAAAAAAAAAAAAGAAAATTGTGTTAAATATCGTCCCCCAGGGCCTTCATAATCTTTCCAATACTGAACGTTTACAGTCTCTGGTGCGACTCGCTTTTGCAATGACCATCAACAAAGCACAAGGACAATCACTGCAAGTGTGTGGATTACATTTGGAGAATCCGTGCTTCACATTTTTTTTTATCACTGTGTTAAGAGTATGTATGTGTGTGTATATATATATATATATATATATATATATATATATATTTATATATTTATGGATTTTAGGTGGCAAGGGTAATTTTAGGGTTTAGGGTTTAGGGTAGAGAAAAGCGTTGTAATGGCATGCATGGTTTGGCAATACATCTGGATTCAAGCAATAGGCACTAGATCTCAAGAGGATTTCACTCTGACCTCAGGAGATCTGCCCTAAGTGCTCTCAAGATCCCTGAGGATATCTTCCTTTTTTCCAAACATAACAAGCTGCAAGAAATAACCCAGCGCCACATATGCAAGGCCAAAACACTTATCGACTAGAACACCTTGATAACTCTATACTTGTTGCTGGGGTATCACCTGCTGCTTCCGAAGTGACTGTCCCTGGGTGCTCTATGACCAATGTAGGTAATGGTGTAGCAGGAGGCCTAGTGGAAGGACATGTGCCACCATAAACTCTGGTCTGGTTGAAAAAATAGTCATAACAGGGGTACTCCTTAAATCCATGAACCCCGGTGCCACCACACCTGTTGCATTATTGGATGCCATGCCAATGAGTGTAGAACACACATCACAGCCCCTGGCCTCATGCAGGTCATGTCCTTAAAACCTGTGAATCTGAGGAACTAAACCAGTTGGGGGTTTCCTTCAGGGACTTGTGCCAGAGGTAGGACTTTGAGTGGGATAAAAATCGCCTTTGGGGGGATCTCAAAGGGGTGTGTCCTAGGAAGAGTAACTAGGAATACGTAATCCCAATATTCATGCCCCTAACCCTCTCACTGTACTGATTCTGCACTCAGACCAAAAGGGAAATGAACAGAACGAAAAACTGGCTACAGTCTTTATTGTACATCCAACATTTGGCAGCTCACATGAAAAAAGTCGACCAGGTCAAAACTGCTCAATGCCAAACAAGCAGTGGACAATTTAACTTGCACAATATCATACTGCACAACCAGTTGAACGTAATGTTGACCGGGCAACACACTCTCCCAGGACCAGTCATCTGTCAGACACCTTCAAGCTAGGCTTCCCTCCCCAACTATGCTATCAAACGAAGTACTCGGCAACCTGTTCAGGCGTCCCATTGCCACTGCTTCTGAGGGGTGGGGGAGGGGGGGGCAGGGGATCCTGTGAAAGCTGCCTGCCAGTGCATTGCTTCTTTGGCCTCATGAAGCCCCAGCTGTTTTGCATCCAAGAATTCAGGGAGCATTGCTGAATTTGAGCTGGAGTTTTCCGGTACTTAATCGTTAACACCGGCTTTTTTATGAGCAACAGTTAAGGACACGTGGTAGGTACAGGGAGATTAAATGATTTATCAAGAATCACAGGATGTTGAGCAGACGCCATGACTTGAACCTGGTTCCCTAGCTCTGAAGTCTTGCTATAACGCCACATGCCCTCCTCACTTTCATGGTTAGTAGTTGGTTCTGTTTTAGGCGGTGCTAACAGGAGAAATGGGCAGGTGCAAGCTGCCTCGTGACAAGAGCCCCAACACTTATATTTTTTTACAAATTAACTACTGCAGGGTAGTGGGGGTCTCCCTTCCCCTCTTGCTCTGCAGTTTGCAGGGATCCTTTCCATACAATTGGTCAGTGGCCACCACCTGCTACTGCATTGACTGGATCTCTACAGAACATAACAGGTGTATTTGTAAAGCACACAATTACCCGAAGGTGTCCTGGCGCTGAATAACAGATGTTTATTGTTACCCAACTCAATGGGACTAATTTCATCAATCTCATATTGATGAAAGTCTGAGTGGACCCACCAGGATTTGAACCTGTGACCATGAGGTAGAACACAGGCCCCTGCAGTGGTTGCTTTAGTCCACTGAGCCACAAGACCCAGCTAGACACTTCCTTAGTCGTTACTCTCCTAGCTTTCTGTTATTTCATCCATACGTATCAGACAGTAATGGACATGTGCCTCAAACAAGCCAGACCTATTGGCTATGCCAGTGCTTCTTAGCAGCATCGGATAAATGAGTAACAACAATAACTTTGTTGTGAATCATTAGAATGGAAAAAATGTTAGCTCTGAAATTATCAGACTATGAATTAACATTACTAAAGGTCTGGGAAAGGGTTAGTAGCCTCCATAGTGTCTCAATGACTCCAACTTTTTTCTGCAGCCTTTCAACTAGATACTTCACCATTTTTCTCAAAAAATATTTCCAAAATCCTGTCTGCATATCTCACACCTCTTCAAACTCTCTTATTTCCCTCTCTCTCCATCACCTACTGCATTGCACCTCCTTCACTTCACCCACCCTATACACACACAGCATCCACTCACCTGTAAGCACAACGGGGCAGATTTACGAGAAAGTGACTCAGTGCATTCTGCAAGCCATTTGGCTGCACAGCACTGAGTCACTTTCAGAGCACAGGAATGCAACACATTTACAATACTATGTTGCATTCCTGTGCTCTCCACTGCACTGGCGCACAAACAGCTGCCATGCGCCGGCGCAGGCACCCTTGCATCATGGTGCAAGGATGCCTGCGTCATGGGGAGATTGTTTTTGTGCAGGAAGGGGCACCTTCCTGCACGAAAACAATCACTACAGGCATTTTTCTCTTTCAATTCGTGCTGTAGAATGCAGGACGCATTGAAAGAGGAAAAAACAAGGAGAAATTAAAACATTTCTCCTCGTTGCACCTCGCTACGTGGCGTAGCATACAGACACATTTCCAGAGTTATGATTCCTCGTACATCAGGAAATGTGTCTGGTTCCATAGGTGTTGCGTGGGAACACCCACAACAACACCCATGGAATGCCCCTTCATGCAAAGTGATGCGTGTAAAGAGGCCATATTTACAAGGACCTTGTAAACATGGAGCAGTGAAATACGCCACCAGTAGGTCACAAAAAGTGACGTACTGGTGGCGCAGGGGGCTTGTAAATCTGCCCCTAAATTTTTTTGTTTCACCCTGTTAATATTTCGACAGCTCTGTTCCTCTTTCACTTAATTTCACAGAGAATCACAGTTACTATTGGCACACATCTATTGCTTTGTGCACTCAGCAAAGATGCCAAGGATTGGAAGAACAAGTATTCTGAACCCATTCCACTGACTGGCACTGTGAGACACTCGCACTGCCTTTGGCCTGAACTCCAGAACTCTCAATCACAGCCGGTTATAAGCATCCACCCACAACCCGAACTCACAAAGATACAGGGAGGAGGCTCTTTTCACAGGTCCCACCATACAAGAGTAACATGCTGCTTAGAAAAATACAGAAACACAACATCCTCGAAGAAAGCAAATCCTCTTACAGAATGTAAGTGAGTAAAACATGTGAAATGTAAACAGGAACATCATCGCTTACATGGATTACCTTAATGTTTTTACAGTCATTGTTCAGAAATCGATCAGTGTTTTAGTCTGCAAAGTTAAGGGCATCATTTTAGGGCCCAGTAGAGACCCATGTAAAGGTCAGTTTTCATAGCCTCCTGATCTGGGACGCGGAGGACATGCCCCACTTAAGACACAGCCTGAGGTAACATATGAAAAAATGACAACCTAGGCAGTTTTCAAATTCTTGTCTATTAAATAATAGAGGGGCAGGGGACCAAAGCAAGTGGGAGAACACAGTATTTTTATTATCAGTACATATAAAGGATTTAATTAAAATTCATTTATTCATAAACCAACAATTAAAAACATGTAGTTTAAACAGAAATTCGTTAAAAAAATAAGAAAAACATACATAGTCAAAAAAACACAGTTGTCACAAAATATATAATTAATGTTAACACAGTAAAAGAGAGAAGAGTATTTTATCTGTACTGATAATAAAAATGCTGTGTTCTCCCACTTGCTTTGGTCCCCTGCCCCTCTATTATTTAATAGACAAGAGTTTGAAAACTGCCTAGGTTGTTATTTTTTCATATGTATTTTCCCTGACCTAGGAGTTGACCAATCTATCACTCTGTGGGTCCTTATTTTTTACATGACAGCCTGAGGTAACCACATAATGTCAGAGCTAAGCAGGCCCAGTTATAGAGGGCGGGCGAGGCCCACCCAAGGAAGATCAAGTGCCATCCAAGGATATTCAAAAGTGAAAAAGCAGTCCCACATACCTGGGCTGACTTTCCTGCTGGGGCGCAACCCGAAAGCCTGCTGCAGCTTGAGTGTGACTCTGAGCAAGCCACGGAGTCAGGCCGGTCCATTGTCATGCGCAGAATGTCAAATGGGGAAAATCAGAGCAACTAAGGGAGAGAGAGAGAGAGAGACAGGAAAAAAGAGGTGGAAAACGAGAGAGGCGGAAGAACTGGAGGAAGAATGATAAAGGAAGGTATTAAAATAGATCAAGGGATTTGGAGAATGAGAGAAAGGCAGCGGGAGGGAGACAGAATGAAAAGTTGGATTGATAGATGGACAGACATACAGAAACCTAGAAAATCTAATAGAAGTGTTGGGTGGGAATGTGACAGTGCGGGTGATACGAGAGAGTAAAGAAAGGGGGGAGAGGTATAAACACAAGCTGGAAGCGTGAAGAGCTGTTCTTAAATGTGGGTGAGCGAAAGAGAGATCAAAGGCACAGATAAAATATGGAAAATGAAAAGAAAGACTGTAGTTGAAGTGATTTCCTGCAGCTTGTGCTAAAAGTTCAAAAACATGTTTTATGCGTTTTTGTAATGATTTTAAGTAATCATCACACAATAAAAAAATGTGTCATTGTCACCCCGTCATACAGTGACTTATTCAAGTTTGGAATAACTGCTGGCACCAAAATAAAACTGTGTCCCATAAGCGGATCAGATAGCTAAACAAAATAGCCCACCCTCGCTAATTGGGGCAGTTTTGAACTTGTAAGAGGTATAGTGAGTATTGTTTATTTGTGTCAGTTGATTTAAACCATTACAAAAATACAAACTTCAAAACAACAGCCCGGTTCATGTGCATTTCAATAATTCAACCAAACTAACATCATGTTTGCTTCAATCGTCTTACAATTACATACCCTAATATATGTAATGCCTGTGTATCTGTTGTTAAACATTTTGGGGATGTGCTGTTCCCATACAGCTTCACTAATTCCTGCATGTTGGTGCAATCCCGATCCTTTTGTTAAGTTGTTAATTGTTCCCCAAAATTCCCTACTGGTTGGCAACTGCTTGGTAAGACGTATAAGGTGCAAGGTATATGAAATGCTTCATGGATGTGTGCTCTCTGCCAGCAATGCTTGTGGTAATATCAGGGAAATAAACAGTAAAAACTGACCCAACAGAGCATAAATCAGGCCCACAAACAGCCCACACACTGACCTGTCAGATGATGGGAATTGTAAAAATGTTCCCAAGGGCCATAAAGTGTGGTCTGTGATGTGACTGAGGGCTGCATTGATGTCAGCAGGGTGACATTTGGGGGGGAAAGGGGGCGGTTGGCAGTAATGCGGGTGTAGGAGAACCGAAGCATATACATTTAGTGGCTGAATTGCACAATGTGAATCCAGAAAACATGAAATTAACCACAACTGCATCCCCTTCTTAGGTCTGAGGAGCGCTGCCTCCCCTGCCACCACCCTAAAAAAAAACGGGTTTTAAACCTGTTTTATTCTTATTATTTTAACCCCACCTGGACCCACCCCCAGGACTCTGACGAGTCTTGGGGGCAGGTCCAGGGGAATGACACTGCTGGTAGGGCAGTGGTGGGCTCTGTTACAGTGCACATGGCGGTTTGGTTGGCCGCCTCAAGACGGCCAAACCGGCATGCGCACTGAAGCTCTCTCCAGTCCCAACTGTGTCGCTAGCGCTGCAGAGAGCAGGCAAGGACTCCCAGTCTGCCTGTGAGCACAAGTTGACAGCACTTAGGTCAATCCCGACGCTACTTTAATGCAGCGTCAGGATTGGCCGCAGTGCAGTCTGGGAGCCTGTGCCCAGAAGAAGATTGAAGAGCGCAATGAGAAGGGCAGCATTCAGGTAAGTTACTTTATTTTTATTTTTTTGTCCCCGAACCCGCCTCCCCACTTCCCTCCTCCGGCCCACCCGACCACTTTGGCAGAGGACGGGCCGCTACTGTATTAATCTCGACCTCCCCACTTTACCAAATTGTGTGGGCCTAGGCAATAGTATTGACCTTGAAATCCATGACTTCAGGATATGGGTGTACAAAGCCTTGTCCTGTGTTTGATTTAATAAACTATAATATTGTTCATGTATAATAGGAACCCAGTCAACCCAAAGAGTGCACATAACAAGTGACATAACTCTTAGTACACTATAGGCATTATTGTTAGGGTGCAGGGAAGAATAAATGTTTCTACATTCATTTTTTAAAACAAGCTTTAAAACAAAAATACTTCTTATTGTACTGATGTAATCTGATGTACTAAGGTGAAACAGTTCTGCATAATAATGAAATGCACTTTTTAAATTTTGAAGAGACTTTACCACATGTTTTCACTTTGGCTGCAAGATGGTTTTTAAACCGAAGGTACTTTTATAGTTAAGCAGGGCAGGTCAACTTAGTTGCTTTCTTTCTTTAACTTCAATTGACCACTGACTAAATGCTTTATTTAACTTATTTTAATATTAGTGCTGAGTCGAGTAAACAGCAGCCCAGTGCTGCTGTTGATAGAGGCGTTTAAAGGCAAGGGCGAAGTGGGCTCTGGCCCAGGGCCCCAGCCTTTCAGGACCCCTGAATGATCCAGCTCTATTCTCAACAAAAAGGATACACTGTTCCCCCTATGTTGGAGAGATGAAAGAACCAAGGACAGTGAAAAGAGGGGGGAAGCGCCCTTTCGGAACTAAAACCCTCACACACCCAGCAAGCTAGGTGTCATGCTTCATCATCTGGGTTCTGCTCCTCGTCAGACTGGCGCAGCAATGTCTGACGGGCACCCGTGAAGGGGCTTTTTGTCGGAGATCTTCTGTTCCTGCCAGTTGGTGCATGTGGGTATGAGGGTTTTAGGTGAAGTGTAGGCGTGTAGTGTGGCTAGCTACCTTATTAAAAACAAAACAGGGAGGCACACACACAGGTGCTAAGATCCACTGGAAGGAAATACTTGTCCTTTCCCGATATGTGTAGGACAGTTTCTATATAGGTCCTGATGAATTGCTAGTTTTAGCATGAAACATGTTGACCGCTAGGTAGAGCACACCTCACCGGATCTTAGCACCTGTGTGTGTGCCTCCCTGTTTTGTTTTTAATAAGGTAGCTAGCCACACTAATAAAAATCCCTGTGGACTTCCTAACCTTTTTTAATCCACACCTCTGCACTATTTCCTCACGCCTACACTTCACCTAAAACCCTCATACCCACATGCACCAACTGGCAGGAACAGAAGATCTCCGACAAAGAGCCCCTTCACGGGTGTCCGTCAGACATTGCAGCGCCAGTCTGACGAGGAGCAGAACCCAGATGATGAAGCATGACACCTAGCTTGCTGGGTGTGTGAGGGTTTTAGTTCCGAAAGGGAGCTTCCCACCTCTTTTCACTGTCCTTGGTTCTTTCATCTCTCCAACATAGGGGGAACAGTGTATCCTTTTTGTTCTGACAAGTTTAGGGGCTTATACAATGGACCCCGGTAAATATCAGCCCCTAGAGTTCCCTTATTTGCTGTATATCCAGCTCTATTCTCCACATAGTCCTTCCCTGATGACTTTGAATGATTTTTTAAATATAGATTGTTTTAAATACCATTTTCCATTAATTTATTTTTTAATATGGGTAATGTGTGGGAGTCTACTACAAAAAATTTGCAGAGAAATGTTGTGTTTATGTTTTTCAACACCGTGCAGCATCCATAAGCTGGGTCCGGTGGCTTAGTCGTCTAATGGTTCACTGTAGGGAGCCTGTGTTTGACCTCATGGTCACCTCTTCAAATCCTGACTGGTCCACTTAGCCTTTCATCCTTCTGAGGTCGATAAAATGAGCACCATTGAATGGGTTAACATTAAACACCTGTTACTTAGCGCCAAAAAAACATTCTGTGTGAATATTAACATTACAAATACACGTTATGTTGTAAAAAGTTCCTTTTAGATCAAACAGGACCTCACATATGAGAAATGGCAGTGGGTGGCAGTGGTTATTTGGAATAATATCAGTGCACTGCTGCAATATTACAATATTGAAAACACACATCATTATCCCTGAACATTAGATGTAAACGGGTTTAAATATTGGACCAGTCTGCTCATGCAGTGTGATGACCTGGCCAAAGAGGGCACGAAAGAGCTAACATTGGATCATAAATTCAAAGCTGGCCCTAACAGTGGCCCTCAAACTAAGTTTGGCCCAGGACACTCAAAATCTTTAGGATGTATTGGGCTGTTGACTGGGGGGCGCATGTAAAGGTCAGGAGTAAGACCAGCCCTTCTGGCACTGCCAGATTCCCCCTACAGGCTAGTCTCGACGACCCTGCGTAGGGTGTATTAAAGGGTCGAGCACCAGAACTACTTTGCTTGTAAAAAGAACTCCAGCCTTCTGGTGCCCTGAGTTAGTTCTTCGCAGTCAGCTGAACCTCTAGTGCCTTCGGTTTCTCACATAAATGCGCCACAATTGTGTTCAAACCCCGTCTCAAGAAAGCCCCGCCTCGACTGGAGTGAAACTGCGGAGGTAGCACCAGGAGGCCGCAGCTGGAGGACATTACCCCGTGCCTCGTCTCTGCGGTTGCTCTCGCACTTTTCCCCCCTCTCGGGCGGCGGAAAAAAATCCCCTCTTCAGAAAAGAAGGCTTGACTGAACATCAGGAGAATTGCGAAGAACAAAAACAAATTGCAGAGGCTGGGACAGAGCACAGGACAGGATTCTTTCAAGGCAGAGCTCTGCACCTCAAACGTTCACCCTGCCTCGTGGGCCTCAGAGGGACATGCCCACGTTTTTGTGATTAGTGACGTTCAGCAGGCTCCCTCACAGTAAACTCAAACCATAATGAAACGATATTTCAAACAATGGATGAGAACACGCTCTCTGCAGAAGTCCGCCACACCCATCCTATCAACGTTTATGACTTGAAAACATGACATCCCTGGGGCAGCTGGACAAACATGCTGCTGAGGCTGGTGGGCCGGTAACCTAAATGACCCTCTACAAGAATGTATGTTTGAACTCACGTTGCAGGTTTGAATCCCATGGGCTACTACAGACTTTCATCCTTCTGAGGTCGATAACATGAGCACCATAGCGTTGAGTGACAATAAACACATTTTATCGCCCTAGGTTGTGAATGCACCTCCATCCTATGTCTAATGTGATCTTGTTCCTTCCCCCCTTACAGGGACCACAATGCTAACAGCAGATAGTGGTGTTTGCTTGCCTTCTAGGTGCAGTGGTAAGATCATGGAACATTGTTTTGTATTGGTTTGTGAGTTAGTTAGAAGTGACTGGGGACTAATTAGCATGTATTAACAGTGGTTAACGCCCCATGGCAAGAGCGTTAACTGCAGTTTACGCCTAGGGGAAGAGGGAAAACGCTTAAACAGGTTGTAGAGGCACAGACACCCTTGCTGAGAACATGGAGCAATGGAGATGTGATTCATTCTCTGAGGATTTGCCATGCAGGCAGCAGCATCATGGTGTTACCGAATTTCTCAACATTGCGGGAATAATAGGTTTCCCATTCTGGGCAGTTTCATTAGGTATGTTCGTCAACAATGCCATAGCAAGGGTGCGATGTGCTCTAACATGAAGAAGGTACATGAACTGCCAGCACTGGAAGGAAGCCTGAGGTCCGGACAGCACAGAGTCCAGCGGGAAGCCTCGTGAACCAATGACAGTGGCGCGGGCGTGAGATTGGCACAGTCGAAGCCCCGCCTTGGCGCGCGGACCATCAAATGACTGGAAAGGACCAAGTGTAACCTTCTCAGGTAGCGTCAGGGCTTTAAGTGGGATGAAAAAACAGGGGGGGGGGTCTCTCGAATGGGAGTCGCCGATATAATTAAGGGCGTGGCTTAAAAGGTAAGCTAAAAAATCCGTGCTTAGCTTAGTGTGCCGCCCGACTGGTATTTTGCTGCTTCTGTCATTACATCCAGATATGTAATACAAAAAGTAACGTTACATCGACAAGAAGCCAGGGCTATTGGCTTTTCCAATGCTTGTTTTTTGCATAAGATAAATCGGCGACAACTATGGCTTCGTTGATTAGACTATTACAAATGCTTCAGTTCTGAAATAATGAGACTGTGAAAGAACTATAACCAGTCTCTCTGAAGTTACATCAAAGGCAGTGGAGGGTGATACTGTTGCGGTTACGTTTTTTTCCATCCTGAGGGTGAGGGCAAAATGGGACCCGCCTCAGCACCGGCTTTTTAGAACTGCTGGTAATGAGCCCTGGCAGGACCCGGCCCACTTAAAGCCCTGGGTAACGGGATTCATTGACCTGCTTGTTGGGTGCGCGTCTTTTGTCCACAGCAGGGACGTGCTATTAATCGTGCAGCATGTGCAGTTGCACCGGGCACAGGGCAGTACCCTTTTGATATTGTGTAACTCTTCCAAATTGAGGGGCTGAGGGACCCGTTTTCAAAGCTTGCATTAGGGCTCATGTCACCCTTGCTAGGCCACTGGTACACACGGGCCCTGAACTGGCTCTCGGTGCCCTGCAGCACCAGGGGACCTTTACCTCGCACATTCGGCCAGAAATGCTGATCTGTGATAGATAGGCGTCCTGCTCTGCCAAGTCATTTTTTTGTTCGGAAAGGGAGCGCAGGCACTTCCTGGCACGGCTCCCAGCACGTCTAACAAGGCAACGCTGGCACATCTGGGTTGAAACAGATACTGTGCCAGCCAGTGGTGTGTGCTTTTCTGGTTTCCCTTTAAAGCACGGCACGAGGACAGCTTCAGTTAAACGCCACAGGAAGGGGCAGCTTCGGGTGGCGGTACGCAGTCCGTATTCCAAGTAAAATACATTCCCAGTAAATCAAATTAACCGTTGATGGACACAATCCAACCTGAAATGAAATGTGCATTGGGGCACACAAATTAGAAAGTAGAACCCGCCATGGTTAAGTTGAGCCGGTGGGACGGCGGGCCCACGGACACTTTTTTTTTTGGGTGACTAGGATTTATTTTTCATTATCAGACGTTGTTCTAGAAAATTGAGAAAAAGAACAAAGAGAAAGAAGGGAAAACAGTGACAAAGGGAGAAAGCAACAATGAAAAAAGAAACTGCACGAGTGAGTTAAAGGGGCAGGGAGGGTCTGGTGTGATGGAATCAAGATTACGCAGCCTTGGCAATGGTCAACCCCCTCGTTCAGCAGCAAAGCTCCCGAGAATAACTTTGGCCCCTGGGGCAGGACAAAAGGGGATGGGGCGACGTGTTGAAAGCCCCCCACCCCCACCCCCACCCCTTCCCACCACACACTGTAGTTTGCGGCTTCAAAAGTTAGCTTAGAGGACTTCAACTAGCCCACGCTAACCTCTAATGGGCTGCTTTATTCTGCCTCTTTCCAAGGTTTAATCATCTCTTATTATTTGTTAAACACGTCAGCTCATTTAGGATTATCAATATATGCCATGTCTGCCCTCTCACGTAATAACGACTGACCCTGTCCCTGAAGCGCTCGGGGGCAGCCATTGGTGGTTACAGTGCCTTACAAAAACAGCAAAAAAATACATAATTAAGTTTGAGGAATAAGCTTCAAAACAAATTACACGGAAACAAACCTAAAATATGCCAACAATGAGTCGTCAACGATACTAATTGCAAGACAATGCCCGCTCACCGCCCGACCATGCCCAGAAAATGCAGGTGGCACCGTGGCGAGGCAGGTGAGACGAGTCCAAGTGCGTGACAGGGAGTGGGGCGCCTCTGACAGCGTCAAAGCCCCGCTGTGACCCCTGGGCTGCCCCTATACAAGCCAACTCTGCACAAAAACACACTGAAGGAAAGCAGCCGGGCTCGATGCAGACATCTGCTGAAGTTACCGTATTCAACCGCAAAAACGGCCGAGGGCAGGGCAGGGCTCCACGGCGCGCACCAATACTGTTATGTCAGTGAAATATGTTCAAATATGTTAACACAACTTTTCCGACGGGTAATGCCTACTGTGAATTTTGTTAACAGCAGCGGTGGTACCACGCAGACAGATGCCATGCCGAACTACAGAACAATAATTCAGCTATTCCCGTCATAAAAACAGCTGTGATGTTAATGTGCACAATTAATTCATCTCTTCTTTGATGAACACACTATGCAGCACTCTGACACCCTCATAAACAGACGGCGACAGACTGGCAGAGGACGGGGTAACTAACGCAGCCCCCTTCTGCCCCCGCAAGCAGGCAGCGGCACCCTCACTTACCCTCACTCCCGTACTGCTTGCCATTGTTCGCTCCCATCCTGAAGATTTCATGCCCTCACCGACATCCCAAAGCGGAGCAATCCCTCAAGAGACGCACAAACAGCTCCCCACAACTTTCCACCGGCGGATTCATATTCGTGCAGCCAGGTCTGGGACTCGTAAAGGAAACGCAGGGTACATGCTGCTCCCAGCCCGGCTGCCCCGCTCTCCTTCAATGCTACATCCAAGAGGCTTTCCTGAAACATCCAAAAGAGATTTCCTCCGGCACCCGAGCTCCCTCTAGCTCCTCTGCCGTTGGAAGCGCACTTTCTGTTTCCCTTTGGCATTACCGTAATACTCGAAGTGGGCCGCCTCTCACAAGTCTGCGCCGTACCGAAGGAACGCAGCTTAGCAGGCACTCATATTTGTTTGCTATCCCCTTCATAATATATGATGTGATTGTGAGAGTAAACAACATAGATGTAGCTTGAAAGCAAAAACCCAAAACAAATCCAAAATCTCTGGGTAGACGTCTTATTAAAGTAACCTCCACAGATGCTACAAAAACGATCGTCTGCATTTCCAAATTAGCTGCGATGTTTTAATCTTTCCAGCAAGGCTGACTTTAGCAAAGTTGGCGCCTGTGTGACAATTTGTGTTGACCTTCTCTAAGGATTCCCTCACTACCACCACATTCCAACAGTGCCCACATAGTCCCTCTCTCACCTGTATATATTTGTTTTTATACTAGTACTTGGTGGGGTTGCGGTGGTGCGGTAACCCTGCAGCCAGGCAACCGCAACCCCGTGTGTTGCAGGTGGAGATTGCTGGCCCTACACCCGTGCCTATATAGGCCTAGGCTAGCCGGCCAAGTACATGAATAGCGCACAGACACCCGGTGTTAGTCTTGGTGGGAGCACCGAGCGACTCCACACCCATTTTGTGACTCTCGACCGCCCCCAGCGGAGAGCTGCGTGATGACATCATACCCCTCTTAGGAAGAGGCTGGGTGGTCCTCTACACTACTCACAGGGTTGGATTGGGATTGAAAATCGGCCTAGGCACGCCCAAAAAAAATCGGCCCACATATGCATAATCACTCCTCAAATCACTGCTTTGGCGTAATCTTATAAAAAAAATCTTTAGGGAGGGGGGGTTAAAAAAAGCACTGGTGAAACAAGTGAGGCCACTTCTACTCAGGCCCCCTGCCCCCGCTCAGTATGTGCACACATTAATGGGCCGGCCAGCGAGACAAAGGGAGTGACACCTCTGCCTGTTGCAAAACGGAGGTAATGAGCGCCCATCTGCCCCTAGAAAGGCCACCCAGACACCCACTGGGCCGCTGGCTGTGCTCGAACAATAGAGACAGCGCCCAAATCGGCCCCCAGACTGCTCAAAAAAGCAGCCCATTGCAGAACTCGGACACCGGCCCCTCGGGCATTGCCCGAATGCCCGCGTTACCAATCCGACGCTGACTACTCATACCAGTTTAGGGTGTCAGAGCAGTTTACATCGTACACACATTATACAGAAACGTGTGTAAATTAGTACATACAATAATGAGGACTAAAAGGTGCAGGAGTCACGTCACCCATTCTGGAAGGTAGTATGTTCTAAGAGCATTTGCACAGCTCAAGCACAAACTCAGGATATAAAACGTAGCACAGTGGTGGGGGTTGGCTTGACTTATAAAAAAATAATTTCTACCCAAACAAAGCACGTTCAGCAACATTAGGATAATGTGAGACACAAGGAAAAACATACGTTTCTAATCAAATGCCTTGCAGTTTGCAGGCGTCTCTTAAATTACAATTTATAGCTCACTGTGTTATATTGTTGGCAAGTAACAAAAACATCTCCACGACAAAAGCGGGAACCCACTGAGCTATCTACATAAAATACAATTCCATGATCTGCCTGGTACACATTCTTAGCAGCAGGCATGTTAACCCTCTGCACTACTTTAATATGAGTCAAAACTGCCAGCAGACAAAACTTCACCTCTCCTAATTAGTTTAATTAATCACCAGAGGTATCTTGACATTTTTATTGTTGCCTGTGAAGCAGTGTTCTGGGTCAACCCTCTTCCCATTGGTCCTTCGACAGACCTTTTTAGTTACCTGAGAGGTGTTGGGAGTTAACATTCGATTAAGTAAATTACAATTAACAGTGCAACCCGTTTGGCCACACACTAAAGACCAGAAATCAGTAACTATAGTAAAGAAAATGTATTACACGTTTGTCGTTACCAGTCAAGTTAAGGTACATAAATCCTAGCACCATGCTATATGACCAGATGTACCGGATTTCCCCGGACAGTCCCTGTTTTCAGAGGACTGTCCCGGTGTCCCGACACTTTTCCAAATTTTTAATACAAGTCTCGGTTTTTGGGACAAAGTCAGGTCACCCGACAAAGCAGAATTAAAAGGTATGCTCTGCTATCTTTTCTGAGGCCCACCCGAAGTCTGAAAAAATGTAAGTCATTTATTTGTTTCTGTCAGGCAGCAGGATAGCAGGTCTGCTGCATCATCAGGTATACCATTGTCTTTTTGATTCTCACATTGTAAGCTTCAACATTTATGGAGTATCCCACACTCGACATGGGAACAACATCGTCCTTGTTCACTCGGGCTCATGTTGCTAAAATGCTGAATAGACCCTTCAGCTAACACTCTGACTCTCCATGTTCTTCCGTCAAGGTCTTCTTCTCAGGCACTCTGGGCCCGATTCACAGAATGAACTTACTACTTTTGGCATTCACAGAATGCACTTACTACTTTTGGTATTCACAGAATGAACTTAGTCATTTCGGTATTCACAGAAGTTAGGACTACTAACTTTAGGACTCCTAAATGCCTTCTGTGAATACCGAAAGTCTTAAAATTAGGATTTTTCTCAATTTAGTAGTAGTAAAGTTAGGACTACTAACTTTAGGACGCCTAAATGCCTTCTGTGAATACCGAAAGTCTTAAAATTAGGAGTTTTCTCAATTTAGTAGTAGTAAAGTTAGGACTACTAACTTTAGGACGCCTTAATGCCTTCCGTGAATACCAAAAGTCTTAAAATTACGATTTTTCTCAATTTAGTAGTAGTAAAGTTAGGACTACTAGCTTTACTACTACTAAATTGAGAAAAATCGTAATTTTAAGACTTTCGGTATTCACAGAAGGCATTTAGGCGTCCTAAAGTTAGTAGTCCTAACTTTACTACTACTAAATTGAGAAAAATCCTAATTTTAGGACTTTCGGTATTCACAGAAGGCCTATAAGCGTCCTAAAGTTAGTAGTCCTAACTTTACTACTACTAAATTGAGAAAAATCGTAATTTTAAGACTTTTGGTATTCACAGAAGGCATTTAGGCGTCCTAAAGTTAGTAGTCCTAACTTTACTACTACTAAATTGAGAAAAATCGTAATTTTTAGACTTTCGGTATTCACAGAAGGCATTTAGGCGTCCTAAAGTTAGTAGTCCTAACTTTACTACTACTAAATTGAGAAAAATCCTAATTTTAAGACTTTCGGTATTCACAGAAGGCATTTAGGCGTCTTAAAGTTAGTAGTCCAAACTTTACTACTACTAAATTGGGAAAAATCCTAATTTTAAGACTTTTGGTATTCACAGAAGGCATTTAGGAGTCCTAAAGTTAGTAGTCCTAACTTCGTTGAATACCGAAATGAGTAAGTTCATTCTGTGAATACCAAAAGTAGTAAGTGCATTCTGTGAATGCCAAAAGTAGTAAGTTCATTCTGTGAATCGGGCCCTACCTCTATAGCTAGTACAGCACTGTATCACTTCTCAACTAAGAATCACATGTGAATTGCACCTGCAAGGAAAGTCATGCAAGCAGAAAATGGGAAACAGT
The DNA here is from genome assembly GCF_964263255.1 of Lissotriton vulgaris. Classification (NCBI taxonomy): domain Eukaryota; kingdom Metazoa; phylum Chordata; class Amphibia; order Caudata; family Salamandridae; genus Lissotriton; species Lissotriton vulgaris. The sequence continues at coordinate 1,299,842,144 of NC_141691.1, forward strand.
ATTTTATGCAGCATGGAAAACAGGCCTAGGAAGTCAATTTAAAGTATTGTATTAATAGTGCACATTTAATATATGTGTGCACATTTAAACAGAAATTAATGTAAATTGTCAGTACATTAAATTCATATTACATGTGGCATACAGAAAAATCTTGAATATATATGTGTAAATATGTCTAGGAGCTACATTTTAATGCAATATAGGATCCAAAATGTGCAACCAACAAAGTCTGGATGCATCCCTGATTAGGGCACACCTTAGGTTCCGTAGATAAACAGACTCCTAGTCCAGTTTTCTGTTCAAACCAATATTTCAAAATTTATTATGAGGTTTTTTATTTCAATTCTTTCAACTTTATTCAATAGAACATTTCTTGTTAGAATTCATATTCATTCCATAGGTAATTCCGTTTATAAACAAGTCAAAAATGCTCCAATGCATTTCGGGCAGCTTGGCCCTTCATCCGGGAGCTGTATAACAAAAGGATATAGCATAAACATATAGAAAATGTACCCACTATTCAGTCATTATTTCAACTATGTGTGTATTCACACAACGTGCTGAGAAGTGAAGTGATATCACGCGTGCTCAGTGGTGCATAGAAACGGCGATACCATGCTTGCAAAAAATGAAAAAAACGAGAGTTTAAGGCTTAAACGTCTCGCGAACTTACATAATTGTGACGAGCTTCGTAATCTAACTGAAAAAGTACATGACCCAGGTTAAAAACGCAATGCTGCAGAAATGTAAATCCTACACGATAACAAACAAGTACGTAGCGCATTGCCGACTTACTCATAATGCTGTACGTTGTTCTGCAAAAGTTGTACGAAGCGCTCACGGCGGTCGAGTCTAACAGGGACGTTTGTTGCTAGAGTGGAGAGCGTGTCAATAAAGAACACGCGCCACCATCATCAAAAACAGACTAACGCAAGGATCGCCCTGGCAGAAAGCATAGAGCGCTAACTAACAGAGTGACAGGTGGCAGCCACATTGAACGAGGCAAAGTAAAACAGCATGCTAGTGAAAAACGGTGCGAAAAAGTGATACGAAGTGATCATAAAGTTCTAATGGGTAATAATTCTCAACGAGTAGTGATACGATTTAATTGACAAACAGCACAAAAAAGAGCTAGCATCAATAAACTACACAGGTGTCATTAAAGATAACATGAACTAACAGAGTGACAGGTGGCAGCCACATTGAACGAGGCAAAGTAAAACAGCCTGCTAGTGAAAAACGGTGCGAAAAAGTGATACAAAGAGATCATAAAGTTCTAATGGGTAATAATTCTCAACGAGTAGTGATACGATTTAATTGACAAACAGCACAAAAAAGAGCTAGCATCAATAAACTACACAGGTGTCATTAAAGATAACATGAAAATTCAATACGATCATTAAGCCCAAAGGGCTTCATAGAGTGGAATTTTAAAAATCCAAGCATTTTCTCTCTGCAGGAGATATTTATTATTGTGTCTGCCCTCACATTTGATTACAGTCTCAAGAACCACAAATTTTAGTTGTTAAATGTGGTGTTTCATTTCGTTGAAATGTACGGCAATTGTGGATTTTTCATTCTTTGTCCTGATGTTAGATTTGTGTTAGTGTATCCGAACCTTTATTTTCCTTTCTGTCTTCCCAATGTATACTTTGCCACAGGGGCATTTGATCAAGTAGATAGCATTAGTTGTATCACATGTAGCATTGGTTTGAAGTTTAATATTGAAACCCTTCATAGGGTGCGTTATAGTGTTACCTTTAATGACATTATTCCAGTTGCTGCAGTTCATACAAGGCCTGGTGCCTTTATATTCACAAGAATCAGGAGTTTCTTTAGCCAATATTTCTCTGATGTTGTAGTTCCTAGTATAAGCAAAGATGGGGGACTTCTTGAATAAAGCATTAAAATCCGTCTCCGTACTAAGAATTGGCCAATATTTCAATATAATTCTTTTGTACGCTGAGCTCAACGTGGAAAACTTTGAGACTAAAACCATCCTGGTATTTTCGAGTTTGGTGGACCTTTTTAGTAGCTCATGTCTTGGAATCAAAGATACTCGAGTTTCTGCTTCTTCGATTATGGTTTCTGGGTAGCCTCTAGTTTTGAATCTATCACCCATTTCAATAATCCGAACTATAGCTTGAGTTTCATTAGAGACAATCCTTTTAGCACGCAGCATTTGTGAGAATGGAAGATGTCGCTTAAGGGATGCTTGATGAAAACTTGAAAAATGTAGAGTATTATTTCTATCAGTTTTTTTTCGGCATAGATCAGTTTCAATCCCGGTGGGTGTCAAAGTGATTTGTACATCAAGGAAGGTAATTCATTTATCATTAATTTCCCAAGTAAACTGAATTCTTTCATTGATTCTGTTAAGAGCTGTTAAAGCCGGTTGTAGTTTTTCTTTGGTACTACTCCATAGTATGAATACATCATCGATGTACCGTACTAGGAGTTTGACGTTGTTGGTCCAGTTCGGTTCAGAGAAGATGTTGGTGTACTCATATTGTTTCATGTAGATATTCGCGTTTGTGGGCTCTGCGCAACTGCCCATAGAAGTGCCAGACAATTGGAGGTACCACGCATTATTATATTCAAAGTAACTATTGTAAAGGGTGAAGAGCACAAGTTCAATTAGAAATCTTTGCATCGCTGGTTCAATGTCCATGTTTAGCATGGCCATTTCCATAGCTTCAATACCACCGGCATGGTGTGGGGGATGGAGTTATATAATGACCTCACAACCGCCGTGCACATGATGAGATGTTCATTTTCATTGATGGTGACGGAAGATAGTTTAAGCAAGAAATCAGTAGTATCTTTGATGTAACTCGCAATTTTTTTAACCGTAGGCTGTAAATACTTATCCCAAAAATTTCCTATGAGTTCATGCAACAATCCCCTGGTCGACACAATGGGTCTAAACGGAGGGTCCTTGAGGTTTTTAAGTATTTTAGGCATCATGTATATTGATGGGCTTCTGGGATGTTCCTGTAGTAGATATTTCTTAGTTCTGTCATTGATGGTTCCAATATAGCAATATAGCAATATAGGAACCATGTGCGAAGACATTACATAATTCCCTTTTCGTTTCTAGAGTGAGTACGTTTTTAATAGGTAAGGATGGCTTATTCATCAAATCTCTAAAAAATATATCATTTAATTTTGTAAAGGCACACAGTATGAATACATTCCCTAATCCTACAGTGAGTGTACTTTAATGATAATGTCAAGTGCAAAACTTACAATAATGTCCTTAGACCACACAAGAAATATGTGCTAAGTGCGAATTCATGTTTTGTAGTTTGAATGTATAAAGGAGTAGCCATACTAAAACTTCTCGCAGGATATTTCCCTGGATACCCCTGGATTGCAGACGCTCAGTCACACAGGCCCTATTGGTCAGTCGCCTGGACTATGGCAATATGCTGTTTGTAGGGATGAACGAGCATTTATTCTCCCGCTTACAGGTTTTGCAAAATCTGGCGGCCAAACTCATCTGCAACAAAGGTAAACAAGACTCGGCATCAGAATGCTTAAAGAAACTTCACTGGCTCCCGATGCGTCAGAGGGCTGCCTTCAAACTGCTTAGCCATACCCATAGGGCTTTACATAAGACTGGCCCCACAATCCTCCAAGGGAAGATCGAATTTTATGTGCCCAATAGGAACCTACGCTCATGTCAATCAGCTTTGGCTAAAACCAAACGCATCTACAAAGTCAGAACAGGCGGCCACTCCTTTTCTTACCTAGCAGCAAAAAGGTGGAATGAGCTCCCTACTCACCTAAGACACACTACAAATTATCTCCAATTCCGCAAAAAGTTGAAAACCCACCTCTTCCCCAAACCTTAACATCTCAGCATACGCCATCAGTAGTCCTTATTTGGTATAAGCGCCGTGATATCCCAAGGGATGAGTGTCGCGCTCTACAAAAACCGCAAATAAATAAATAAATAAATACATTAACACTGCACCACCTGAAAATTGATGTATACAGAAGTAACTCTGCAGAAGGTGCTTTTAAAGGTGAAATATATTTCAAAACCCAGTTGTGAGAAAGTGGCTCTATATATACTGGACCAAGATAAGGTACAGTGTGTATAGAGTCCACAAACCCCAGAGGTATAACAGAGGTTAAAGCCAGGTGTGACCTTACTCTCTAAAGTGGTAGCTTGGTCGAGCAGTAAGGCAGTACCAGAGGGCAGTGTAAAGCATTTGTTGTACACACTCAGTCAGCAAAAGGTTTCACACACTCAAAGACTGAGCTCCAGGCCAATTGTTTTTATATCAAAGATATAGTTGTTTTATTTTTAGAACCAACAGGTATCAAAATATACTGTTCTCAATATGAGAGGTCTCAGATGAGTACTTTGCAGAAAGGCAATAAACTTTGTAAACAAAATAGGTACAGGGGTTGCAGTAGGCAACACAATTCTAAACACAATTTAGCATTGAGCTCAATGGGCTTCTCTATATAAATACAGCTGATTACTTTGTAGAATACTCTGGTAGTTCCAGGACTGGATCCTAGAGTCAGTCCTGGGATCTAAGTTGAAAACAGTATAGTAAAAACGTTTTAGTTATTGCAGTGATTTTTTAGGAATATAAAGCTATTTTAAAAGTTCACACTCAGAAACTTTTCAATTAAAATCTGGCAATGTTATCCAATGGGAGAAAATTCAGGTTGTAGTTAAAGTACGATCTTGTTACTTTTGTAATCCAGTACTGGGCTCCTAGGTCCAGCACTGGGGTCTCAACTTAAAACAGGTAAGTAATTACTTTTCAGTATTTGGTATGATTTTTAAAGAATATTTCAAGTTTTCAAAAGTAGACACCTAGAAGAAATTTCACAGAAAAGCACACAATGGATTCCTATGGAGAAAATTCAAGTTACTAGTAAACCCGGCTAGGATTACTTTTGCGGTTCAGTACTGCGCTACAAGATGCAGTACTGGCTTCTCTCCTGATCACAGGTGAGTAATTCGGAATTCGGTTGATTTTATGGGAATCTTTAAGTTTTCAAAACTTCACACTTAAAAGATTTTTCAAGTCAAACCACTCAATTTTATCTAACGGCAGGTAAGTGAGTTACCGATTTCAAGGTGAGTACTCGACTGGTGAAGGTAGGGTTCGGGGCATAGACTCAGGGGTCCCCCAGGGTCAGGTAGGTACAGTTGGTTCACCCTCAGCGGCACAGGGGTAGCCAGGTGCAGAGTAGTTAGGCCCAATGTTATCTAATGAGGGGCAGGGGGCCTCCGGTTGGTGGCTGCTGGCTAGCAGGCCACGCGGCTGTGGGAGCTGGGCTCCTGGTCACTTGCTCAGGGCAAAGGGGGAAGTAGGATAGGACAAAGGTTGCACAGCCAGAGGCACTCGGGCGGCTGGGTAGGGTGCTTTCGAGCCGTCAGGCACTCAATGTTATTCAATGGGAAAAGTAAAAAGGAAACAAAAGCTGCAGACTCGGGGATGGTGATTCTTCAGGTGCAACCTCCACTTCGAGAGGTAAGTTGGGATCTTGGAGAATAGGTATGTACCCCATAGGCAGGCACAGGGGGCTGCAGGGAGCCCGGTGCAGGGGTGTCTTTTGTTGTCGGGAATCTTATCCTCGGCTGGTCGCGGTTGGGGGGGTCTCTGGTCCTTGAGGCTGCAGGCGTCGTCTGGGCCATCGAGGAGGGTCTTTGGGCACTGGACTTCGGATCCCAGTCGCCGGGGGGACGTCCTCGTGGTCTTGGATCACTCGGGCACGGGCCAGGCTCGGCGGGTGCAGAGTGGGCAGGTCTTGAGCTTCGTGGCTGGCATCAGCAGAGCCTCTGCTTATGAGAGTCCCAGTCTTTTAAGAGGGTCAAGGCGGCAGGTACTTCAGGTGTCCCAAGGTTGCTGTCCGCAGGAGTCGCCCTGATTAAGCAGGAGCAGGTTCCAGGATCGACAGGCCGGTAGGGCTGGGGCCAAGTCAGTGGGTGTCTTCCTGTTGTTAGCAGCTGTACGAAGGGTCTTCTTCTTCTTGTTCTTCTTTCTTCTTTTCTTATTGGGATCTGAGGAAGGAAGGTTCTTGGGAGCCCCTAAATACTGAATTTATGGGCGTTACAGGTAGGGTAAGGGCAGGGACCAATAGGTCCCTGTCCTGGGGTGGGTACACCCCCTAGCCTGCTCCTCTTTGGTGAGAGGGGGACAGTAACCTAGCTGGGATTGGGCAGGGATTTCAATCTTCAAGATGGCCGGAGCCCGGGGTCGTGCTTTACCTCGCCTCCCTCACCTGAGGGGTGGGGTTGGCACAGGCTGGCACACCCCCCTTCCTGACGTTGGGTTTCCCGCCAGTCTTCCCGCCAGAGTGGGGGTCAGAATTGGTGGGGGCCAGTTGCTGGGTACAGCAAATGGTCTGTAGATGCTCACAGAGGCGGCATGCATCTGAAGCTTCCCCCTGCCCATCCAGGGGGAGGAGACCTAGCACCTCACCCAGGATGTACATTGTTGCAGGCCCAGGAGAGCGGGGGGCTCTTCACCCAGGGGTCCAGCAACATGTCTGCTGTGTGACAGCCGAGGCAGCCTCTCAGTCCAGACGTGGATTGTAGGTTTAGGTTTCAGGGGGCATCTCCAAGATGCCCTCTGGTGCATTTTAAATTAAACCTCACACTGGCATCAGTGCAGGTTTAATGTGCTGAGCAGTTTGGTACCAAACTTCTCAGTCTTCAGTGAAGCCACCATGGTGCTGTGGAGTTCGTAATGACGACCTCCTAGCACCATATACTCTTAAATGGCAGCACTGCACTTACAGTGCCCAGCAATGGCCATGAGTAGTGTAGGGGCACAGGGCTCCTGCACCTGTGCCCACACCACTGGCATAGGGCACCCAGCTAAGGGGTGAGAGATGTATGCCAGGGCAGTGGGGTTTGTGGGCATGGCACACAGGGATGTGGGCCAGGTTGACTCTCTGTTTAGTTCTGTATTTAGACACTCAGCCTGCAAAGACAGTGTGTGGGTGTCAGGTTACAGGGCCCCTAAGGGTGGCACAATAAGTGCTGCAGCCCTTAGGGGTCTTCTCTGGTCACCATGCCCTGAGTACCTAGGGTACCATTTACTAGGGGCTGATAGGTGGCCAGAGATGCCAATTGGGTTTTGTTTCAATACAGCTTTAGGGAAGGAACACAGGCCCTGGGTACCTGGTTGACAGGAGCCCAGGGCACACTCAGTAAAAGCACATCAGCAGTTCAGCAAAAAGTGGGGGCATACCAATGCAAGAAAGATGGCACTTTCTCACACCAATGCCCTTTAGAGCTCAGTGCCCAGTGCAGTGGCACTTGTCGCACCGGCCAAAAGCTGACCCTTCTTCCCACTTATGTGTCATTGTTTTCTACTACTAATTCACACACAAAAGGAAACTGTACATGCTGTCAATTGCACACACAATAGGCACAAGCTGAACGTGTACCCATCATGCACACAGAACCGGGACACTTCAGGCAACATTCGTGGTATCTTCCTCACACACATACAAAATAGGTACAGCACAGAAAAAATGCTCAAGACTTACTCAAAGAGAACACGCCTGGTGCCGGCACAGATGTGCCATAGGTGCAGGCACTACCAGAGCAAGCTTCTAACAAATTCACTGACCGGTAAGGTCAAAGGCAGTTATCTATTCAAGTTTCCCTCACACACAGAGCAATAACAGCATAAGCTCAGGCAGTAAAAGCTTCTCTTGGCAATAATGAGTAAGTGTTACGGGCAGAAACTCATGTGCATGCTTCCTTCAGCAGAATGGGCTACTGAAATTCAATGTATGCATACCCTCGGCACGCAAGTATGCATGTGCACAAACACTCACCGGGACACCTATAGTCTGGTGTCCTGTGGGTGAAAAGATAGCATAGACAACTAAATAAGCCGTGGACATAATGGTAAGGTTGGACAGGTACTGGTAAATTTCCCATGTATCACTGTATCGCATGCGTTAGGGTAGTGGGTAGGCGACCATCACATGTAAAGCTCTCCAAAAAGAACCGGTACCGCATCAGACACGGATTAGAGCATGTTATAGTACTGAGTTAGGTGAGTGCCACCACAGACAGTTGTGCCCCGGTTGCTTGTGGTTTTAAACATGACGATAAAAACCCCCTCATGCACATGTTGCAGATGGTCCTTTACTCTTCTGTTTTTATTTATATTTTAACGCTTGTTTGTTTTAACTTAATTTCAAGATAGGTTACCTAACCTTTACGGAGGCCATTATTGATATCTCCTTAGTCATCACCACCACCGTCTGTATGATTCACCAGAGAGAGAGAGAGTTGCTAGTGTAAGCAGGAGAGAGGATTTCCTACTTTTCACTATAATAGGCATGATTACCTCATGTATTTCTCTTAGGTCACCCAACATTCGTGGAGAGGTTGTTTTCCATAGTACTAGATGTGGTAGGTTTCACCTGCACTCATCAGATTGTGTAGATAGTTTGTTGCACTAGGTCCTGAAGAATTGCCAAGGATCACTATGACCATGAGGCATGAAACATGTTGATCGTCAAAGTTCAGCATAGCTGAACTGAACCCTTACGTCAGCAAGCTGCCACTCTTATATTGTTTTTAATCAGGTGGATAGCCAGCCTGAATAAAAGCCATTTTTTGGACTATCCAACCTGTTTTAAACCACCTTCATTTTCCTACATCTACACAACTAGGCCCCTCACATGCACTTCACCATATGGCCAGGAACAAAAGATCTCCGCTAAAGAACCCCTTTATGGGTACCCTTCTGGCACTGCAGTGCTGACCCTACGAGTAGCATGTCCATATGGTGAAGCATGACATCTATTTCCTGGGTGTGTGAGGACCCTAGTTCCGACAAGAGAAATTCCCTTCCTCTTCTTTTGTGAGTCTGACTAATCTTTTGACGAGCTGGCTCTGTTTTTCCCTTTTTCTCTCTCTGTCCTACCCGAGGAACTGCATGCCCTCTTCTCCGACTGCTTGACAGGGCATGTATTCTGGACCTCTATAAAAATCCCTATATTCCCTCCTTCTTGCTTATTGAGTTAGCACAGGACCATGTTAGCCTAATCACCTTCCTTTCACATTGACATTTAGGGCTTGATTAAGAGTTTGACTTCGCAACAGTGATGGATATCCCGTCAGCCTAATTACAAGTGCCATAGAATATAATGCACTTGTAATACGAAGGAGGGAACGCCCATCATGTTTGTCGCAGAGTAACCCGCCCTCCAAACTCTAAACCAGGCCCTTAATTATCCGTGGTTTGCATTATTTTTTATATCCTTTAGCAGGATTCTTAACCTCACAGAAATCATAAACCACAACAGTCAGCACAGACACTTGAAACCAATGTAAATATACACTTTTTTGGGCTCCAATTAATAATTTATTGAAGCTATTTCATCTAGAGGATGTCTTCTAACTACACAATGGACACTACACCTAATAAACATAAATGCAGGAAGACCTCAACTCTAGTGGGGCCAAACCCTAATGTGCAGTTACAATGATGTGATGTCTTTTATTTGAAAGTATCAACAACCAATTATAAAAGATGGTATGGAATGTTTTAGTGATAATAGTTCGTGCACAGTTTCAACTTGACTTTTGAGATTATGGTTTATCAAATCATAAAATAGCATATTACAGGTACAGTAATAAGCATCAGCAGTTCTTTCTCATTCTCAAAAAAATACAGTCTTATTTTTGTAAAGGAGCCAAATTGTGCCAACCCAAAATGTTTAGCAAAAGAGGATATTTTCAAGAACTAAAAGATTTATTAAATATGAACAGTGTTTGTCTCATGCAATTGTTTCAATGTGCACATATCCACTTTCCTTCACCAGCCACTTGCACTGCACCATCACATCAAGCACCTCCTAGTGAATTGCTGTTTGCTTGAATTCATGTATACGCAATGAGCAGTATTGAGAAGGTGGAGTTAGAGCCACATGAACGGTGGCGTTCCCTTACTGGAGTTAGCGGGGGCTGTGCTTCCTTCCGGTGAAACAGAGCATGCAGTCACTGAGTACACATGGGGGTATTGCCATCTCACCCTGCATTTTGGATGGTCTGGAGCTCATGGGGATTCCAAGCTATGAAGACATAGAGATAGGACTTGTATCCAATTGGAATGGTCATGACCAAGACACATAAAGGGTCACCCACAAGTGCTAAACTGTCTTTTGGGAGGAAGAGGACCTCCGCAACATCAATGGATAATGAACTTCACCACAGGTTTCCAGATGTGGCAGGATCTACCTCCTAAAGCTCATTGGAGCCACATTGATCCAGTTCTTACTGAGGGCGAGAGACCATTGATGGCCTCCCTGGAGTGGATCTACAAGAAAGCGGACGGCATTGAAAGTATAGTGACAGAGAGGTGAGACTGGGCACAGAGGCAGCAAGAGCTGCAGGAACCAAAGCAATGGTTCAGATTTTGGTAGAGTGATCTAATGTCCTTGAGAAATCCTCAGCTGCACAGGAGAAGACCAATGACTCTGCAGTGGAGTTTTATTGGTGTGTCGTTACATCCTGTCGTTGATGTTGAAGACAGGGTGGGGAGGCTTGAGAATGCCAAAAAGGCTGTCAACAGCACTAGATTCTTGGGCTGGAGAGACCTCAAGGGTGAAAAAGACTTGAAATATTCTACAGAGGATTTATTTGAACTTTTACGGTGGTACTTGATGTCACCCTTGCAGTGACTGTAAAGAGGGTAACAGGGCTATAGACCAGAACTCAACAGTGAGAGTGATAACTAGAACCCGGTTTATTGACTATCCGTGAGGCACACCAGTATTCCGTTTCATTATGTTTTTAAGATTACGATTAAATAGCTTCTTCATTTGGTCATTCCTTTTCATGTATTTTCCTCTGATGTAGACCCCTTAAACCTTGAGAATTGCTCTTGTGTTTGAACCCTTACATTGAATACAAGGAAGGAATAAAATATTTCATACAGGACAAACCTTGATATTTATAGAGGATCAGAATCTTACCCACTCTCACTTTTTCAATCCTTCAACAGAAACATTCACAGTGAATCTTTAGTTGAAATTCTCTTCCTCCCCTCAATAAGTTTGAAGATTCCCTTGATGTTAAGAAACACTTTGAGGAAACATTATTCCAGACTCTAATTTGCTGGTGGTTTTACACCATTGCCAGTTGTTCTATGTATGGTGATGTTGTTCAGACCTTCCTGACAGTGGCGGAATAAAATTATTTTTACGCTCGATACCACTCAGGGGGTAGATAACGCAATGCATGTAGTGTAAAAAATTAAATTTTATATACCAATGTAAAACTTCGGGTTGCAGCTTCTAATAAATGCCTTTCATCAATGCTTCCCAAACTTTTTAGAACCACAACCCAATTTTTAGAACAACAAACTTTTGTGAACCACCTAGATTTTTTATAAAAATTTTTAATAAGTTTTACACATTTTAACAACATCAAATGCATCATACCAATATTACGAAGCATAGAGTGATTGGGGTACAATTCGGGATGTAGCAGTTAACCACCACACTAAAGGCATACAGAAGATACCCAGCATATAAACCAGTTTCCATCATTATGAGCACAGTGAGGAAGGTTCAGAAGATTGCGCTGCAGAAACAGAGAGAATGTCAGTACTTCTTAGGTATTGTGGTCGAAGTGGGTGGGATCTAAGGGGCACGACATGCCCATACTTTTTTAATTTTAGAAAAACAGTTCCCCTGCTTTTTGTGAAAAGACAACCATCTCCATCTCCGGACAGTTATTTCCAAGAGTGGAAATGCTTCATCTCACACAGAAGCAGGGAGTCTCCTTCTGTGAAACCCAAGGAGGTGCAGATAGCTAAACAAGCCTTCCTGCCAGGGCACCTGCTTCCCTGAAAGAAATGTAAATGTGCACAGCTGGCCAATTTGCAAATGTAAAGGGTGCTTGGTAGCTGGAATTGGCTTAAAATGATGGAAGCTTCCCTATGGCACATATTTATTCTTTTTGAAAGTTATTGTAAGGAAGCAACTAGCAACGTTGTCAAGTGTGTGCTTTTAAAATACTGTTAAAAAAACTTTCCTTCCTATCGACACACATTTATTCTTTTTGAGTGGTATTTAAGGGAGGTTACTAGTTAAGCTATGACGTGGGTGCTTTTAAAAGATAGTCATATAAAATAATATTGCATTACGTCTTTAAAAAACAATATTTTGGAAACTTTTTAATCCCAAACCATTTTGTACATTTTGTAGCTGCCTATCTGGGGCTGTGTGTACTGCAAGTTTAAAATAACAACTAACATGTTCACAGTGCTTTCTGTCACAGACCGTGACCTCGTAGCACTAAACATACACAAGTCACTATTCTCCCCTGCACCAACCAGGATTCAATTCTGTGGCTCTCTGGTGCAGTGCTTTAACTGAAAGAGGTTTCATAATGTATGATAGTTCATTTTCCACTGATCAACATACAGCGGCGTAGCTAGGGGGGGGGAGGGGGCGGTGGTGGCGATCCGCCCCAGGTGGCACTATTTGGGGGCGACCGCGCTGCACTCGAAGTCTGTTGCGGCGGCCTTTATAATTTATTTGGGGAAGCTCAGTAGTGTCAGTGAATGTCCCCAAATAAATTATAAAGGCTGCCGCAACCAGTGTTGCCAGATTGGGTAATTTCCCACACAAATGGGCGACATTATTCCCATTTGTGCGGGAAAAAACCCAAATTGCAGGCAGCTTCTCTTTGGGCGTTTATTGGCCAGTTGTCACGTTGTGAGCATCTTTTCCAGCTGGGGCAGCGCCTCAGCAGTGCCGTAATCAACACGACACTAAATCATCCTTGGCAGCCAGCCCTGAGTAGTAACTGGTACAAAAGGGGGTGGTATTGGACGGAGCATCTGAACCAATCAAACACTCACACCCAGTCAAAAGATCTGGGTTTAATCCATCACCGTTCTTTAGCCCACTCTGCCACCCCAGTTCAGACATGGCTATATGCAAATCAGTCTGACCCTGTGCCTCATGGGAACAGTCCAGCCCGAACTGCCATACCATGCCTTCCCTGGACCGGAAACAAGCTTCTGAGGACCGGTTTCTGGCATTCCAGCCGTCTTCAGCCCGGCTTGCTTGAATCCAGTGGCAAAGTGAGCAAGCAACTCACGTCTGAGCATACCCTGCCACACTTATAGCGGCCAAAAGTGTAGCAATTGGACATGAAATGCGCTGCACAGCATCACTAGGCCTTCATTGGCCAGTGTGTAAATGCTGCTGCGTCGCATGCGCCACCTGAGCTTATTGTAAAAGTGTACCTTCATGTTTGCATGGGGGCAGGTCGTGTGAAAGGAATGCTTTTACTTTTACTTTCAATTTCCCTTCTGGTGCATGCAGATCGTTAGGAGATTCCAGCCACAGCAGGTACGTTTTCCCCCTAGTTTATATACTGTTTTTGAGGTGGCACTTTAAAAAGATAAAATGCCCGTCCCTCTGGGGGTGAGGTTAGAGAAAGGAGGACTCCGCACCGAACAGAAGTGCTTTCTGTGTCATGTGTAGAGAGAGAGTGTGTTGCAGGGATACGGGGACAAACGTTCACAGTACAGTGGCGGTGTTTTAAAGGGACCTGCACATGTAAAGATTTTTCTCTTTGGCAATGGAACATTGTTTTGCAGTTTTGTAGCAGTGTAGTTCTCCACTCAGCCAGTTCTTGGATTCCCTGTGAGCAGATTGTGAGCACACCACAGACACCACAGACTCCGTGCGAGGGAGACCCGAGGCGGGCTGTAGACAGTGCCCCTGGGTGTATGGGCGCCTTCCAACAGGCCACAGGCGCAGGAGCATGGACAGACACTGGACACCGTGTAAGGTTACGGACAGTCCATCACGAGCCTTGGTTGCACCTTTATCACCTCCGGACAGAGGCAGTGACATGCATCAAAGTGCTCTAGTGGCGGTGAGAGTGTCAGGGCCAGCGAGGTATGTCTCCAGGAGTGCGACCAGCACGGCTGGGGTGGGCGAGAATGTCCCCTGTGGCTAGGGTCTGGTCTGCTGCAGATGTACTGGATTCTAAAGAGTGGTAGGAAGGACCAGTACACGATCAGCTGGCTGACTATGTCACTCCTTATTTATCTAAACTTCACAAGCAGTGAGATATGCAAAACTGAGGAATTTTAAACAAGCACCTTAGCAACCATTCCCAGCATCCCCTTCACAGCACACTCTTCACAGCACCCCCCCAACACCATTCACAGCATCCCCTTCAAGGCACCCCCTTCACAGCACCCCTTCACAACACCCCCCACAACCTTCACAGCACACCCTTCACAGCACAACCTTCACAGCTCACCCTTCACAGCATTCCCTTCACAGCACACCCATCACAGCACACCCTTCACAGCATCCCCTTCACAGCACACGCTTCATTGCACACTCTTCACAGCACCCCCTCACAGCACCCCCCACACCCTTCACAGCACACCCTTTACAGCACACCCTTCACAACACACCCTTCAAGGCACCCCCTTCACATTACCCCCTTCACAGCACACCTGTCACAGCACTCCTGGCACAGCACACCCTTCACAGCACACCCTTCACAGCACCCCCTTCACATTACCCCCTTCACAGCACACACTTCACAGCACACCCTTAGTTGTGTTTTAAGCAATAGAAAGTTCCTTGTATATTGAGCAGTTATGGGCAACAAACTCGTATTCGCATTGCTGATGTGACAATCCATGTTTGCAGTGCCTTATGAGTGACATTCCACAGGAAACGTAACACGTCAAAACCACTTAAAATAATGAGTTGTATATTCATTGTGCTTTAAGTCATTAGCTTGGGCATTTACCTCCCTGCCAGCCAAAAATCTGTTTCTTTAATGTCTGGTGACATTCATCTACAGTGACGGAATTAACCTATAAGATTTCATAATGCAAACAAATGCATTGCCTACTGATTACTCTAACTTGGATTTATCTTTAAACATACAGTGGGTCTTTATTATGAATGCTGTTACCTTAAGGTGAAGACAATCCAAACTAGTGACTGAATAAACCTATTTTGTCCTCCAACCCTCTTCCCCTTCATCCGCCCTGGTACTGCCCCAGCTGCAGCACTCAAGTTAGTCTAGTGATGAGGTGCGCTGGACTCACCTGTAGTATCCTTAAGGTGCTGCCAGGCTTAGCCTGCAGAGCGCATGGTAAAACCCAGTGTGGTGGACCGGGATGCAGACATTGCTGAGGTCACCTACAGGCCTAAGGCCTGCCAGGCAAGGCTACTCTTTGACCTTCTTAGTCACTGTCTCTTGCTGTTAGACTAGGTGCTCCTAAGTACTAGTTAGCAGTACCCCCTTTAAACTGCACCCGCCACCGCCCACTGGACGGTCTACAGGGACCCCTTCGTGATCGAAGGCCAGGTGCCGGTGATGGCTAAGTTGCTTGCTATCTTTAGGCAAACTGTCCATAGGGCAGAATCGGGGCTGTTCACAGCAGAAAAATCCCCTACAGTGCTCCAGTGCCAACTGCCTGCTGCAGCCCAATCAGAGAGAGCACGCTGTGAGAGTCGCACAATGCTGTTTGCGTGGTGAGCATGGTAACAGGAAAACAAACCAAAATTCAGCCACTGGCTGGGATTATAGTTGCAGGCTTTCTGTTGATGGTACAGAAGTGTCGGATCGCGGTTGTGTTTATGTTCTGCAGTGGCACCAGATGACCAGGTGGAGGGCCGGGCCGGGCCGGTGCAAATGTATTTAATCTGCAGTGCAGAGGTATATGTGTATTTTTAGAGAAGTGTTGTCTTGGAACGATATAGCTCATAAATCGAAAAATAGAAAATACTCTCATGTGATGTAATGAAGATGAACTGTAAACATCTGCCTCGTTGACACGGTGTTCTGTGCTGTAAACAGGAACTGCATTGCTGACATGGATTATCTTTTAGGTTTTTTTTATGGCCATTATTGAGAAAGGTGTATATATTTTTGTTGACACTTTGAGCATTATTGAGATATTGATCCATGCTTTTACCTTGAAATTTAATGGGTTTAATTTTAGTGCCCATTAGGGATCAATTGCAAAGTCAGTTTTAGGAGCTGCTCTACTTAAAGCCATGAGTGGCTGATAGGTTTAAAGGCGTTGCACAGCCTGAGATTTCACTGATCAATGGTGATATGAGAGCCAGACGGTGCGTATGATGAAAAACTATTAGCGGCGATACTACATGTCTGTCGGACCTCTTTCAAGTGCTCTCCGACCTTTTTCCCCAGCACCCCTCCAACCCAGGGGCGGTAATCTGAGGGATAGCCCCGGGCACCTCAAGCTGTAGCTACGCCTCTGTCAACATAACTAGTATTTCATTTTCAGTTAATATGTGCATTACTTTTTATTCAGTTACCTGAAGGTTAAAGAACGAAAAAAGTTACAGAATATGTAACTTTTTTTAGCCAAGCTTTTGACCACGCCCCCATGCTCAATCGCCCACCCCTCCTTGGCAAAAGTATCGCAGTTCCCATACTTTTTTAATGTACTTCGACCACTGCTTAGGTAGGACCGAAAAAAGGGATACCATGGATCGGGCTGAGGGGGGCACAGGATCTGTGTATTGGTCTGTCATATCCTGGCAACATCCCGCATTGTGAAGCCAATGTGAGTGCAGGACAAGCCCTTGCCAATTGCAATAAATCAGCCACCTGCGTTACACACGTTGCACACTCACCAACGCCCCCTTGCCAAATGTAGCCATGCTCTCGGGAGTGTAATAGTATTGATACAAATCTTTGAATTATATCAACTTGTGCCAGTGGTGCAAAGCAGTGGCCTTTACTTGAGCATAGCAAAATTCCCAGGACTTATCCATAAGCATATGTCCCTTCTCCTTCTCCTATTTTCGCTTAGCCTCAGGGAGCGAGTCCACTGTGCCTGCCCTGTAATTTGCATATAAGTATGCAATAGTCTGTAGCCCATATCAACGTGTCCAATGTAGGGTGTAAGAAAAGATATCTCTGATGGCTCTGATGGAAACTCCGGCAGACCTGTTCTGGCTGCAGGGTTCTGCCCGAGGTAACAGAAAGGCACCAGAGGCGTTGTACTGCGATGGGCACAAAAGCTGCTATGCAAGATAAAAGTGCCGCCCTCAAGCAGACTGCTCAATATCGTCAGCCCTCTGCATTGGAGCAGGGCCTTAATGGGCTGTTCGCTGGTGGGGCGAGGCAATGGATCATCTGCCAGTGGCAACAATGGTGAGTATAGCAACTCGGGCTGCATTCCTCTCACCCTTTCCCACCATGCCTGGCACGTCATCACCAGTACATGTACATTCCCCTGAACCACACATGGGCCCACTGACCCCAGGTAGGACTGTGATCGGGATATGGCCCAATCCACTCGTACATGCATTGAACCACTCAGGGAAAGGACCAGTATTTTTACGTAGAGGGCATGTGCAACCAAGAAATATGTGTAAAAATCTGGTAGAGCCAGGCCACCCTTACTAAGTAGCCTAGTCAGCATACCTCAATGGACCATGGGCTGACCCCTGCGCCAAATCATTTGGAGAAGGACCTGCCACAGCTGTTGAATGAAGTGAGGTGGAAATGTAACTGAGAGGTTAGCGAAAATACATAGAAACCGTGGTAAGACAGTCATTTTAATCAGGGAGGTCCTCCCTACCAGAGAGAGAGAGTCCGATCTAATGGTCCATATTTTTTTTAAGTTTTCGGGTGGTGTGCCAAAATTACTCCATAATAAATCATCGTAGTTGCATGTTACCCTCAACCCCAGGTAGTACACGGCCTCTGTACTCTACTGGAAGAGATAGTCTAGGGTAGGGGCAGCATGGAACTCTGTGAGTGGGAGGATTTCGGGCTTGGGCCAATTTATCTGCAGTCCAGAGACAGATTATAGCCTGAGTTTTGCACATACAGAATCACATTGTTTTCATTCAATGGTATTATCAGTGAGTGATTTTGAAGGCTCAGCCCGGGTGAGAGTGTAATTCCCTCACATAGCATGCCAGGGTTTCCATTGTGAAAGCAAAGATTAGTGGAGAGAGAGGGCATCCCTGGTGCTTGCCCCTGCCGGCGTTAAACAGCTGAGAATAAAATATATGAATGTGAACCCTTTCTGTTGGGGTAGAGTATAGCAGGTTTAATAATGACAAGAAGTAATTTCCCATTCCAAGGCTGTGAAGCGCTTCCAGCATGAATGGCTATTCCAGAGAATCAAATGCTTTTTTAGTGTCTAGAAGAACTGCAGCCGAAGGGAGCTGGAGGTCCACTCTGTGAAGAATAGCCAACAGCGTCTGAATGTTGAGGACTGTAGAGCACTGCAATATAAAGCCAGAATAATCCAGCTATACTAGAAACTGCATTAGAGGCTGTTAATCCTGTGCCAGGATTTTGGCCAGCATTTTATTATCGGTGTTGAGTAGTGATAAAGGTCTATAAGAATAACATTCAGCGGGTTCCTTGTTAGGTTTCAGTATTACTGTGATTACAGCCTCCATGGTGGTGGAAGGGAGCTGCCCCTTCACTATTGCCTCACTTTACATATCCAGAAGTTGAGGGGCAAGTATATTTATGCAAGTTTTGAAGAATTCGACTGTCAATTCTCCACTCCTGGAGCCTTGCCACTGGGAAGCCTCAGCGTAGCTTGCTTAATGTCCTCAACTGTTATGTGGGAGTTTACCAACTCTTGTGCCTCGCTGTCCTGCCAAGCCAGGGCCACCCCATCCAAGTAGTCCGATAGTACTATCCCAGTTCTGGGGACCTTAAGGGTATATAGTTGCTCATAGTATTTCCTAAACTCTTACAGCATTAGAATTAGATCAGATGTGACACGTATAGTGTCACATTTAATATTACTTATCCAGCTAGGCACGCTTTCGCTCCTGACTATACAGGCTAGAGTTTTGCCTGGCCTATCTCCCTCCTCAAATGTTCTCGCACTCCTAGATACACAACCTCGCGGTCTGCCTTCTCCTGTATTACATTGAGGGTCGAAACGTTGACAACAGCACCTCGTTTGTCAACTTCACGCCAATATTGTCACATTAAATGTATTTGTGAAGTATGACAATTGTTTATTTTCATATCGAACCAATGGTCCTTGTATATTGTGTATGACAATTTATTTACCAATACATTCTTGACAATTGGTTGATTTTACTGTCACAATTCCCTTCGATCACACTATCCTCACCTAATCACTCCCTCCCTCCCCCAGGGGCACTGTATAACCTACTATATTGTATAATTGAATTGGCAGTATATTTAATATACTTATCCCCATTGTGAATAAAACAATGCGGATTCATTTAGTGTGTTTTTTGATTTTTTTCTAATTTGTATATTCGTTGTTTCACTATCGCTGGGACCCCTTCCTCTCAGTACTTCCAGAACCCAGATCCCAGTGACTATGTTTGGGTAAACCCCCCCGTAAATACACTTCTCCTGTATTTAAGCAATGTTTCATGGAGCCGTGCCAGCTCCAGTATCTTTAGAGATCGAGTATTTAGTTTCTATTTGCCAAAGCTCAGTTTCTACGTGAAGAGCAGTGGCGGTTTCTCTTTGTGGGCGTCGGCGCTCCGCCCCAGGTAATTTAGCCCCAGTTAATTTATCACGTTTCCGTTCATTTTATAAAAATAAATATCACCAGTACAGTACGTTTCTTTTTTTATTAAGAAAAAAAACGCAAAGAAGAACACATCGGCCGCAAAGAACATGGGGCACTGTCTTGGAGTCTGCTGCCTCCCACTGCCAATACCGCCGCGCTGCACCACCTGCTATGTCTTTGCCGGCTGAGAACCTCACAGCCCTGAAGGCTGTGACGCCATCAGCTAGGCAAAGACATAGCCTGGAGGCCCAGTCTCCACCCCCTGATGGCGTGGAGATTAAGTTAGCCCCGGGCGTTTTTTACACAAGCCCGGGATTGCTAACGTCTCCACGTCAATCAAGTGGAGGAGACAGGAGAGCTTGCTGGTGTTGTATCACCCCACCCCCTCCCAACTCGTCACAGGGCGTCTTGAGACCCACCCCGTGACGAGTTGGGATAGGACCGGCCTCTGCGCAGACTCTGACTAGTTCTTCCCAGTTCCCGCGCATGTTGGAGTAGCAGCCGCCATTGACTGGCCATTTTCCAGACGGACTGTCATGTCAGGACTCGAGCCTCAGGAGGAGCGGTGGAGACTCGGAGCGGAGCCTGGGTCAAGGTCGGAGCGGAGCCTCTGAAGAAAAAAGCGGACCGGTCGTGCCCTGGCTGCAGCAGCAGCCTAGTCCACCATCCATTTTGGTTGCAGCAGGCTGCCAGGCCCAGGTTGCTGTCCGGACCGAGAGGGAGATGTGTGTGAACTCGGGCAGGTAGGGCCCCACAGGCGGGCAGTTTTCATTTGATTACCGGAGTAGTTCTGCTTGGGACGGCCAGGCTTTCGCTGGTGATCCCAGACAAAAGAAGCATATCGTCGAACAGTCTGCCCTAAATAAAGGAGGATGGTTTGAGGTGATTATCATTTGAACAATGGGTGAACATCGCCAGAAAGAGGGCTTTAATAGGTCAGCGGGTGCACTGAGTATCTCGGGGGTCCTGGCAGCTCACCAGCACCCCGGGAGTAGTTCTTCTCAGAGGTGAAGCCAAACCCAGGACCTCTTTCAGGGAATCTGGGCCTTTCAAAGAAGGCAGCGCTGCTCATCTCGACCCTCAGGATGGAGTTAGTTAAATAAACCTATGGCAGTATGGCGGGGTCCCTACTCTGGTCATTCTGAGACCCTTAATGAATACAAAAAAGAGCACTTACCGCTTGAGAGGATTACATTTTCTAATCAGGGTTTGGGGATTCAGTGAGGGGCGAACAGCACACCACTCTTCACTCTACTACTGGTTCATGAGTGAGTCCAGACGTGGGCAGAGTGTGTCCTCCAACGTTGAAAGAAGCCATTGGATCAGAGTGGAGTTGTCAGCATAGGTCTCTAGGCCTTGAAGGAGT
Source organism: Lissotriton vulgaris (assembly GCF_964263255.1). Classification (NCBI taxonomy): domain Eukaryota; kingdom Metazoa; phylum Chordata; class Amphibia; order Caudata; family Salamandridae; genus Lissotriton; species Lissotriton vulgaris. Next base: position 1,299,863,072 of record NC_141691.1, read on the forward strand.
CACACCAAGGAAATGTTTTGAAACACAGGAATTGACTGCATCTCAAAGAGGTGGCTTATTGAGGAGAATACCCCGGTGCCCGGTCCCCTCATTCCTTTAAATACAGAGAGGTGCTATGGCCTAGTGCAGGTTCTGAGCCCCAACATAGGGTGGATCAGGGGGTGGGGGGATTAGCTAGCATAATTAGATGTTGCACATACACACAGAGAGACCAGGGTGAGGGGATGTAACAAGGCCGAAATGTAGGATCAAGCATTTGGCACATACCTGGCTAAGCGTAACAGGCATCTGTGACAAGTCCTGCAAGACCCATATCTGGGGCTGGGAGCATTGTACGCCTTAACTTGAGAAAGGTGTGGTTTCTGGGACATAACCAGCAGAACATAGAGGTTTTTACTCACTACAGCCCATATGCTGCAAGGCACGCTGATATCAGCTGTGGCCTTCCCCAAGAGCTGAATCTGTCCTCTTATTTATTTACTGTGTAGATGGGGTCCCTTGCAGCATCGGTTCTTCTTCATTCATCAGATTTTACATGACATGCAGCTGATCTTTGGCCCATGACGACACTCAACACACCAGGCCAGATTTACAAACATTCTGCGCTGTGTTTGTGCCACAAAAAAGACGCACATGAATGCAAGATTCTTTTTGTTATTTACTATCCTGTGCAAAACTTGTTCTGTGCTGGAGAGGTGCCCAAAAGTAATGCTTTGCGTTACTTTGCATCAAGGGCCATAACATGGGTGGTACACTACATGTGCATTCCTATGCAACCACCCATACTTTTATCCCCACTGATATGTAGTACCCCTGGCTAGGCAAATGTCCCTGTGCTGAGGCGGGCCTGCTTCTTTTTGCTGGTAGAAGGCAGACACAACTGAGATTCCTCATCCTGGTGTATGGATGCTCGAGGATTTGTTTATGCAGAGTACATAATGTTTTAGCTGCCAAGTTTTGTGGCTCTTTTTGAATAGCAGTGTTTTTGGAGAAGGGGTTCCTTCCGTGGCATTTAATGCTCGTTCAGTTGGGCCGTGCGAAGTATTCCTGTTGAATCTCTATCAACATGCATTTACAGGGACATAATGATTCTTCCATCTACGTGGGCCAAACCCTACCACCTACCTTGTGTTGTATTGTGGTGTTAAGACATGTGTAGAAAATGTTGAGATGTCAGCAAAATATATGGTCATATCCAATCTAAATTCCAACCAACACTTAGAACTTTAATCAACAGGCATGCTCAAGCGGGACACTCACAAGGGACAGCACAACTTACTCCTATGGTGCAGAATTATTTATAAAAAAGCAATACTTAATGATAGGAAAGTGATTTGTGGAGTGAATATGAGATGGTGTTGATGGGGGTCCTGTGTCTGTACAAACGTTAAAAGTAAAAAATACTGCCTGGCTCCAGGAAAGAGTACTAGAAATGCCCATAAAACTTGATCCAAAGCATAATTCTGGAATGTTCACATACAAAATCCAGATTCTTAAGTTTCAAACAAGCCAAAGGTGAAGCAAAAATCAAGTCAGTCTCCCAACATGCATATGGTGCTCTCCTGCCTGTCCTGGGTTTGAAGGAATTCATTCCTGCCCACCTCTTCCAGACCTGACAGTAAGGAGACCCACACCACTTACTCCTGCACAGCATGTCTACACAAGAGGCAAGGGCCAACACCACCTGAGATGTATGAGACAGGGGTAGGGGCAAGGTGATGAAATTGTTGAGGCTGACAAAGACAACTGGTGGGAAGGGACACAGATCTGGGATAGGATGCGGTGCAGGGAGAGGGGGAGGAGGCATGTGTGCTCCCTGTGCTGGAAAGCCTGAGAATCCTGCAAGGAAGCAAACCTATTGTCTGTTGCCTGCATGAAGAATGACCTGCTGCAAAGTCACCACCTACCTCGACAACACAGAAAAACATAATAGGCCTCGTTGTTTTAGTGGTCCCTTTTTTGTGGTGTGGCCTATACTGATTTGCATAGGGGGCTTGCTGTGTGTATTGGAACAGTAAGCAATAGACTAGAATTCGTCCCTGGGTAGTTACATTTGGCTGAGATTAATTCAATAATTGCACCCTACACTTCAGATATTAATAGACTGACATAGGGGTTCTGACTAAACTGGGCCTAGTACAGGTTATGCTTATGGGGTCACAGTTGTTTGAGTAGGCAAGGAAAGCTCTTTTATTATACTGAAAAAGTATGTTCACTTGCATACAAGCTTATGTACTATTAAAATGCAAATCCACACATGTTCCCTAAGGCATGCTACTATATTTTATGAATCAATTGCTATTTCATTTTTGTGCCTGTTTTAAGACCACTTATTGCACACCTACATGATTTTCGATGAGTTTCCATTTTGTGAACCTGTGCTGTAAATACAAACCTTTTTTCCTCATCTACCCTTCTGCGTGCAATCATTCCAAATCCAAATAACTGACTAACCTATCCATTACTTAAAATCTACTTGCATGTTTCACTATACTAATTCAATACTAATCCTCTATTGGTCCCAATTTTTTTAATGTTTAGAATGTCACGAGCAAACCATGACTCATTTAATTTAAATGTTGTTGGAGGCATCCACTCCCATTCTTATGCATTCCTCCATTCACCTATGCAATTACATCCACGCATCCTACCCTTACCCATGCCCCCAGCTATGCACTCATTTAATCTTTGGCCCAACCACCCTTGAACGCACACTTATCCTGCTCAGTTATTCACATGGATCTGCGTAAAGTTGTATATCCACCCATACCTATTCATCCCTGAACCACCTTCAACCAAGCACATATCCATCCACTCTTAGCTGCGCATTGATCCATCCTCTAACACCCGGCTGTTCACCCATATGTTCGCATGTGCATCAAGCTACTTATGTGATTAACACCGATCCACCATAATATGCACATACAGTCATCCAACAGTCTCTTTAACTATGTATTCCTCTTAACAGCCATCAGCGCATCCATTGACAACCACCTGTGTTTGCATGTTGCCATTTGTGTATTGTCTCACTGCATATCTCTCTACATTTTGTCTGTATATGCTTCTGGGTATGCTTATAGTGAAACATGAATGTGTTTGCTGTTTATGTATCTAAACAACAACAAAGACATTACACACAAGCATTGGCATAGCCAATAGGTCTCACCTTTGGGACTTTATAAGTGTTTAGTTATCCAGCACAATATCCCTGGTGCAACAACATCAACTGTTGCATGGCTAAACACTTATATGGTCCCAAAGGCGAGACCTCTTGGCTATGCCATTGCTTGTTCTTAATTATTATTATTTAGTAGAAATGTAGTGAAACGTGAGAAATATAATACATACTTGATTTTATACGCTGTTAGAAGGGAAGCATTTTTAATGAGGCGCCTGAAAAACCACCACCTCGGCTGCTGCTGAATAATTCTCTGACACGAAAGCTTTTTAATAACCTGTTTTGGATCTGGTTCGTGAGGTACTGGGCACGTGTAAGCGTTAATGCATCTGACAGCCCAGGCCTCTCTTGGGGCCTTGTTGGCGCAGTCTGGGTTGTAATTAATGTGGCCGCGTATATTGCTGTAGGTTTAACTTTATCCTATATACTGTGATTGTCAATTACAGTAGCATCCCTTCTTCCAACTAAACTACGCTCAGAAAGGCCCACTAGTCTACAAAATACAAGTGGCAGGGCATGTGCTGGGTGTATTAAAATATTAGATAGATGAGTTTGACGTTATTTAAGGTGTTGTGCTTGTGCCTCATTCCAGTTCCTGTTGAAAGAGTTGGATGGTCTCTGTCTAAACGTACATAAGTTGGATTTCTGGAAGCATGCTGATGGGCATGTATTTGCGTCTCATGCCACCTTCACAAATGCCAAATTGTGCATTTTTAAAAGAAGTCGCAAATTACCACCAACTACAAGTTGGTGGTAATTTGCGATTTCTTAACCTAAATTCACAATTCCAAAATGCTACATACATAGCATTTAAGGAATCGCAAAATTGTAATTCCTTAAATGCTAAAGAAAAATAAGGAATCGCAAATTTTTGCGATTCCTTATTTTGCGAATTGTTGTTGCATGCCAAAACATGCAAAAAGACAGTTTGCGATTCGCAAACGTCGGAATTCTGCGAATTCCGGCCTTTGCGAATCGCAAACGGCTTGATACATCTAGGCCATGATTGTTAACTTAGTGAAACTGTTCATTTTGTGATAGGTGTATGTTAATGGAAAGCACGATAGGGAAGAAGCTACTACTGAAAATTATTCAGACAGCTTTAAAGCAGTATTGAATGTGATGACATGGAAATTGTTGAATATACTTTAGCATGTCTGTTTACATTTCTACACCTAATTGCACGCAATTGAGATTTTGACACTAAGGCTGGTGAGGTGACTGCAGTACACTGATGTAATGAAACCTAAAAAGGCCCCATGCAAGGTGCATTAAGCATGCAAGAACCCCCAGGATATTCTGTTTTCAACTGTTTTTTCACCCTCTGAGTATATACAGGACTGTAGGTTTCAATTGTGGTGCAGGTCCACCATGTCTCAGGAGAAGTGCCACAGAGCACTACTCCGTGACTGCCTATATTATTTCATATGCTTCCACCACAGACCCCAACGTCAATGTATATGAAACCTATAAGAATGCATTTCACCCTATATTACTGAGAAATCTACACACCGCAGTCCATGTGGCGTTGGGGCATCTGGTTTTGATGCAAATGTGAAATTAACAGCTGCTTTCAAATTGTTCAAGCTGTTCAGTGGTTTCTGCTGTGTATCCAGTGGACACTATTCTCAAAGCTTACGTCCTTTTTACCTTTTCACAGGCACCAGGGAGAAAATCAGCAGATAGTTTAACAGGCAGGGGACAGTAAACCAGCAGAAAGCATTTCAACAGGCACCAGAGAAAATCAACAGATAGTTTGACAAGCACCAGGGAGGAAATCAACAGATAGTTTGACAAGCACCAGGCAGAGGAAATCAACAGATAGTTTATCAAAGAAACTACAGGCAGCAGAGAGGAAACCAGCAGAAAGCTTTTCAACAGGTACCAGAGAAAATCAACAGATAGCTTGACAAGCACCAGGGAGGAAATCAACAGATAGTTCGACAAGCACCTGGCAGAGGAAATCAACAGATAGTTTATCAAAGAAACTACAGGCAGCAGAGAGGAAACCAGCAGAAAGCTTTTCAACAGGTACCAGAGAAAATCAACAGATAGCTTGACAAGCACCAGGGAGGAAATCAACAGATAGTTCGACAAGCACCTGGCAGAGGAAATCAACAGATAGTTTATCAAAGAAACTACAGGCAGCAGAGAGGAAACCAGCAGAAAGCTTTTCAACAGGTACCAGAGAAAATCAACAGATAGCTTGACAAGCACCAGGGAGGAAATCAACAGATAGTTCGACAAGCACCAGGCAGAGGAAATCAACAGATAGTTTATCAAAGAAACTACAGGCAGCACAGAGGAAACCAGCAGAAAGCTTTTCAACAGGTACCAGAGAAAATCAACAGATAGCTTGACAAGCACCAGGGAGGAAATCAACAGATAGTTTATCAAAAGAAACTACAGGCAGCAGAGAGGAAACCGGCAGAAAGGTTTTCTACATGCACCAACAGGAAATCAAGAGATAGTTTGATAAGCACAAGGAAAGTGGGTGACCTCTGTTAGGGGATACATCTATAATCTAGTTTAGGCTTTCTTTGAACTGTTCATTTTATTGTTTGTCAAAATTAACACAGTTGACAGTTTACTCACAAAACCATTTTTGGGAATGACACACGAAGATAAACTTCGGGTGAAAGAACTTGGACCTGATAAACCTGAAATAAACATTGAACAGTCTACTAAAGACCGGGGCAAGGGTTACACACGTAGATTTACACGGAGCTGGTTTGATAAAATGGAGTGGTTAACTGCCAGCTTTTCTAAGAATGCCTTGTTCTGTTTCCCCTGCTTGCTCTTTGGGGGTGAAGTTAGCTGGACTAAAACAGGAGTTACTGACCTTAAACATCTGGCAGAAAAAATAAAGATATAATCAAGCGAAACCGCTTGCCCTCTGCGCACTGTTGCAAATCCAAACTGGATGTTCAAAAATTAATCTAATGTACAGTTTTATGAAAACACATAAACAACTAGCTGTTCAGTCAATGCATGTTTTTTACTGTCATAAATTCATCAACACATTATTTTACATCATAATGTTCATTGTTTGTAAATTGATACAATACTTTCATCAAGAACTCTATTTGATCTCACAAATTGCCCATGCCCAATGCATTTCGGGCCACACGGCCCTTCGTCAGGGGCTGTACCTGAAAAACATAAACAATACATACTTTCACTGCATTGAAAGACCTTCAACTTCACAGTTTACAGTTCACTGCAGCAATCAACTCAGTATTATGATATCTAAAGAAAGAGTTTGCCCTAAAAGCATGATGAAATGAATAAAGGGCATCATTCTAAATAAGTGAAAAACATATGTCCTATAATTTACATGGTATTAATCGTAAATAGTCCAGAGCACTAACTCACTTGTGTGGATTTAACAATGGCAAAGAAACAATGTGCAGTCGTAGAAGTTTCCGGACGTGAGAGACCTGGCGCATCGATGTGCTACAATATAAACAAACCGAAAATGACCAAAATATTCAGTGTGCATGTAAACTGGTTACGTGAAACACTGAGCATTGAGCTCACTTTTGAACAATAATGCACAACGGCAGTGGGAAGCGGGTGCGCGTTCAAAATCCATCCCCAAGGACACGATGTGGTTTGACCTTTAAGCTGAAGAGCAAACACAGATTCAATTGGCAATGCGTTTAAATATGCACGGGTAAAGAAACTGTCTTAAACAATGAGCACACGTATAACATTAACGAAGACACAGCATCTAAATCAACACCTTGTACCCCCTGATAATTAACACATTATTTGTCTAAAAAGAGCACGCGTTTTTAAAGTGCCCGATCGGAAGTTTCACTAGGAAAACACAGTAGTTAAACCGAGGGCATACCGCTCGAACCAACCTTTCGTGTTAAGAACAGTTCAGTGCCCAATTCAAAAAAGTTCTCTTCTTGCACAGAAGCTTAGCCGATGGATCAACAGAATCGTCTGTAAGAATAATAGCGTGGCGCGATAAATGTAGGATCTAAACTAAACCACGTATTCTTTGTCCAAACAACAATATCTCGTACCTGTTACCAAGAAAAAGACGGCTACGAAGCAAACTGAATCCGCCCATCGTGTTCAAGCACCCGGTTCCAAACGCCCAAGGTATACGTCGGCCATATCAATGACGCATGGATGTCAACAAGATCAAAAACGGACTAACTCACGAGAGGTGAAAGTTAGAGAATAGTGTCGGCCCAAGCGCCATGATAAAATGGATAAACACAAATGTACCAACAGCCATATAAAGAAAAGCGTGCCATAATGGGAATATGCCAATAAAATGAGGACATCTGGACAATGTTATTCACTAACAGAAGATGTTTCATAAAATTTAAAGCAAAAGCAAGCACCACATTAAACAAGTCACAAAAATGTTGATGTAGGAAAACAATGCTACAGTCCTTCTGCGTACATATGTCGTGCCTGAATCACAGGAAGCATGCTAAATCTACTCGGTCATTGATCCCTTTGGGATCTTGAGTATCTAGTCTTTTGATCCAAAATACCTCCCTCTGTAGCAAAGTCTTGGTCAAGCTCTTTCCGGGTGTGGGGGTAACAACTTCAAGGATCTGGAATTTAACTTGAGCAATTGTATGTCTGTTGGTATCCCAGTGTACTGCCAAGCTGCTGTTTGTATTTTTATTGTGAATCGTACTCTTGTGTTCAGAGATGCGAGTCTTAATCTTGCGTTCTGTTTTCCCTACGTACAACAAACCGCAGGGACACTTGATCGCATAAATGACATTCATGGTGTTGCAATCTGCATTGATACTGGTTGGAATCGTTTCTCCTGTGTGGGGATGCTTCACCATGTTGGTCACCATAACGTTGTTGCATTGAACACAATTCTGGCATCTCTTCATTCCTTTGTACGTTATTGCACTTGAACGTGAAGTGGGTTTTAATAATTCTTTGATATTCTGGGATCTTTTGTAAGCAAAAATGGGTCTATTTGCAAAAAGTTCTTTGAAATCAGTCTCGTGACTCAATAGATTCCAGTGTCGGTTAATACTCTTCTTGATTTCATTAGAACTTGTAGAATATTTAGAGACAAATACCTGACGTTGATCAGCATGTTTCGTTCTTTTTGCTAACAGAGAGTCCCTGGTTTGTCTTTGTGTTTTATCTCTTGCCATTTCCAGAACATTTTTGGGATACGTTTTCGATATATACTTGGTGACGATAGTATTGAGATTGGTTTGTAATGTAACATCCTCAGAACAAATTCTTTTGGCACGCAGCATTAGGGAATATGGCAGATTGTTGATGAGATTCCTGGAATGAAAGCTGTTATACATAAGTGCAGTGTTCTTGTCTGTTGCCTTGTGATATACTTCCGTGTGAATCACATCATCCTCTAGTTTCACCAGCACATCTAGAAATGGAATGGCTTTGATGTCAATGTTTTTAGTGAATTGAATATTCTCATCATACATGTTCAGTTGAGATATCTTTTGTTCCAGCATTGCGCTAGAGTTCTGCCATATTAAAAAAATATCGTCAATGTAACGACAATATAAAATTATATTGTCAACCCAATCTTTGTCTGTCACAAGGAACATGTCTTCATACCTGGCCATGTAAGTGTTGGCATATGCCGGGGCTCCAGAAAAACCCATTGAAGTACCCTTGTTCTGTAAATAAAAGTCATTATCCCATTTAAAATAACTGTGATGTAAGCAAAAGTGCAAGAGTTCCAACAAAAAAATCTTGTTTACAGGTAACTCGTCTTGTTTCAAAAGTGCCCATTCCACCGCCTCTATCCCAGCAACGTGAGGGATAGAGGTGTATAAGGCCTTAACGTCTAAAGTACACATCATCATTCCTGGTTTTACTGCAACGTTCATCAATTTCTGCAAGAAATGTGTTGTGTCTTTGGTATAAGAATACCATGATTGAACAAAAGGTTGTAAAAATTGATCAATGTATTGACCCAGAGGCTCAAAGATGGTGCCACACCCGGTAACAATAGGCCTGAAAGGGGGATTTGAAAGATCTTTATGGATTTAGGCAGCATGTATATTTCTGGCTGTTTAGGAAATGGAACTGTCAAAAATTGTCGGGTTTTAGTGGTGATCCACTTCATATTTTCAGCATGTTCTAGTAAACTGTCTAGAGTCATCTTCAGTTTTTTAATGGGGTCCTGATCCAATTTTAGATACGTATTAATGTCAGATATGTGTTCATTCACTTTAGATTCATAGAATGACTGATCCATGACGACAATGGCGCCGCCTTTGTCTGCTTGTTGGATGTGTATCCTGGGATCTTCTGCCAATTTTTTGAGAACCAGTCTATCATGTTTTGAAAAATTTCAATAACATTTTTTCTTTATGTTAATCTGTTTTATGTCATTCAGTACTACATTTTCAAACGCATCCAGTATTTTATGTGAGGTGGGTGCCTGAAAAGTTGATTTAGGTCTGAACTCTTGATAGTCACTTGGATTCGGATCTGTGGTTTGATCAGGAAGGTTTAAGAAGAAATATTTCAAACGTAATGTCCTCATAAATTTGAAGAAATCAATTTCAGTTTCCAATAAATTAGTATGGTAAGTTGGTACAAAGTTCAATCCTTTATTGAGAACCTTAACTTCTTGAGTAGTCAGTTCACATGTGGAGATATTGATCACTAAATCTGTTTGGTGCTCCTCAAGTTTGGTTTTACCACTTCCGTTGCTTCTCCTGGTTTTCCTTTTGTTTTCCCTGGTGGTTGAGTTGTATCCGCGTCCTGGGCGGAAAAAGACGTTTTAGAAGAAGAAGCACTTTCAGCTTGCGCCGTGTCACTTGCACCTGTGGTTTTTTCTACTACTTGTGGTGGTGCTCTACTTACATTGGTATCTCCCTCTGAAGCTATGCTTTCCTGTGATGACGTGTTCGGGGATTGCTTAAAGAAAGTTCTCCTTTGGGCATACACCTCCGCCCATGTATATACTTCGTTCAATTTGTAGTCCAATGTATCACGTTTATATTTCCTAAGTTTCCCTTCCTGTATCTCCTTCGTGTATTTATACATTCTAGTGTTCATCTCCTCTAAAATTTTAGACCTATCCTCTGAATCCATTCTAGTCTGTAAGTCTGTTTCTATAAGTGTAATTTCATCTGTTATTTCTTTAATGACTACTGCTAGCTCTTCAACTAACAGTAGTATAGGATCCAGAGAACATTTGTTAAGCACTGCATACCAGCGGTCCATAAAATCTTTCTTCATGTGGAAGCGAAATAGCATCGGTTTGATTGGCATCCTCAAACCTCTCGGAATTTTTTTTGCCCGGTGATACTGCACGAGAGTGGACGCATGAAGGCGCTGGTTCAATTGCCTTTTTGTCAGAAATTCGAGTTGCTTTAATTGCTTTGGCAAACTGCTCCCTTGTACGTTGAAGGACCTGATGTCATGAATGAGGGAATATATTTCCGTGGCCTGTTCATTCGTGTAGGCTAAGGTACTAGCCCGATTGTCTGTGAGACCTGTTATTGCATCAAAAGACACTATTTCAAATGGGTGCTCCCTCCCTGTGGACAGGGTACAAAACAAGAATTAGTGGTGGGAGAGGCACACCTAACAAGATTAACAATTCTCACTGGATGATAATATGATTATTATTCTACGCGTGCCGCGGAGGTAGACGCAATGCCCATGTTGCGCCAGTCACTTAATAAATGATATAATCAAGCGAAACCGCTTGCCCTCTGCGCACTGTTGCGAATCCAAACTGGATGTTCAAAAATTAATCTAATATACAGTTTTATGAAAACACATAAACAACTAACTGTTCAGTCAATGCATGTTTTTTACTGTCATAAATTCATCAACACATTATTTTACGTCATAATGTTCATTGTTTGTAAATTGATACAATACTTTCATCAAGAACTCTATTTGATCTCACAAATTGCCCATGCCCAATGCATTTCGGGCCACACGGCCCTTCGTCAGGGGCTGTACCTGAAAAACATAAACAATACATACTTTCACTGCATTGAAAGACCTTCAACTTCACAGTTTACAGTTCACTGCAGCAATCAACTCAGTATTATGATATCTAAAGAAAGAGTTTGCCCTAAAAGCATGATGAAATGAATAAAGGGCATCATTCTAAATAAGTGAAAAACATATGTCCTATAATTTACATGGTATTAATCATAAATAGTCCAGAGCACTAACTCACTTGTGTGGATTTAACAATGGCAAGGAAACAATGCGCAGTCGTAGAAGTTTCCGGACGTGAGAGACTTGGCGCATCGATGTGCTACAATATAAACAAACCGAAAATGACCAAAATATTCGGTGTGCATGTAAACTGGTTACGTTGATCCATCGGCTAAGCTTCTGTGCAAGAAGAGAACGTTTTTGAATTGGGCACTGAACTGTTCTTAACACGAAAGGTTGGTTCGAGCGGTATGCGCTCGGTTTAACTACTGTGTTTTCCTAGTGAAACTTCCGATCTGGCACTTTAAAAACGCGTGCTCTTTTTAGACAAACAATGTGTTAATTATCAGGGGGTACAAGGTGTTGATTTAGATGCCGTGTCTTCGTTAATGTTATACGTGTGCTCATTGTTTAAGACAGTTTCTTTACCCGTGCATATTTAAACGCATTGCCAATTGAATCTGTGTTTGCTCTTCAGCTTAAAGGTCAAACCACATCGTGTCCTTGGGGAAGGATTTTGAACGCGCACCCGCTTCCCACTGCCGTTGTGCATTATTGTTCACAAGTGAGTTCAATGCTCAGTGTTTCACGTAACCAGTTTACATGCACACCGAATATTTTGGTCACTTTCGGTTTGTTTATATTGTAGCACATCGATGCGCCAAGTCTCTCACGTCCGGAAACTTCTACGACTGCACATTGTTTCCTTGCCATTGTTAAATCCACACAAGTGAGTTAGTGCTCTGGACTATTTATGATTAATACCATGTAAATTATAGGACATATGTTTTTCACTTATTTAGAATGATGCCCTTTATTAATTTCATCATGCTTTTAGGGCAAACTCCTTCTTTAGATATCATAATACTGAGTTGATTGCTGCAGTGAACTGTAAACTGTGAAGTTGAAGGTCTTTCAATGCAGTGAAAGTATGTATTGTTTATGTTTTTCAGGTACAGCTCCTGAAGAAGGGCCGTGTGCTCTCTCTGGGGCTCTTGCCTGCGGGGGTGAGCCCTCTTCATGGATCCCTTGGCGGTGAACATCGCCTACATCTGCCTCTGCGATCGGCCACCCGATGACAACATCCCGGGTGGTAGGATCGCTGGCTGCTCGCTGTTTCCGCCCGCAACAGACGTCAGAATGGGGTCAGAAATGTGCCCCTCCCCACCCCCCCTCACTGACCACGCTGCCTCGCGCATAAGGTGCCTGACTCCAAGATGGCGCCCTGGGGGACACTCTCCCGATGACCGGCGGACACAGGAGACACTGGCTCAAGGGACACGAACGCATGCCAGGGGAAACCTTTGCCTAAACCTAACTTTGTTGCCTTCCATTTCTGCCTGGGCGCCGGGGGTCTTTCTCCCCTGACCCTCCACTGGTCTCCGGATTGAACTCCCCTGCCCAGCTCCTCATGATCTATGTGGCTGCGACTTTGCTGCGGACTGCCTGTCCCCCCCCCTGGACCTGCTGGCTATGCTAGCCCTCTCTCTGAACCTTCGGACTCGGACCCTCACGCTCCCCCGCCATTATCTCTATAGGACGTGCCTCTTCTACCAACGTTTTTCGTCCACCATTTTAGTGACCTCTCACTGTCCTTCTGACTTTCCTACTGTCTCTCGTATTGCCTCTGACCAGTATAGGCCTAGAGTATATCCATTTGTATCTCCCCCTCTTGTGATTCTACCGCTTGTACATTTGCAATTTTTCTCTTTCTATTTGCACCTTTCGTATGGGCCTAGAGTATATCCATTTGTATCTCCTCCTCTTGTGATTCTATCTCTTGTACATTTGCAATTTTTTTCTTTTCCATTTGCACCTTTTGTAACGCGTGTGATCCTAGGTCAGCTGAAATTCCTGGAGCCTAGTCCCGACAGCTCGACGACTTTCGGAGGGCTGGATGAGGTCCCCCGCTACACGGCGGAGGAGGGCACTGGACATCGAATGCTGTCTTATGTAAACCGCTCTGATAACATAAACGGGTCAAGATCCTGAAATGTGCAATGTAACTGATTCTATGTAAACTGCTGTGACAATATGTAACGGAACTGGTGCTATGTAAAGCGCTCTGATAACCTTATCGGTTCAAGTTCGCGCTATAGAAAACTCTAAAAATAAATAAATAAAATAAAGGTGTGGCCCAAAATGCATTGGGCATGGGCAATTTGTGAGATCAAATAGAGTTCTTGATGAAAATATTGTATCAATTTACAAACAATGAACATTATGACGTAAAATAATGTGTTGATGAATTTATGACAGTAAAAAACATGCATTGACTGAACAGTTAGTTGTTTATGTGTTTTCATAAAACTGTATATTAGATTAATTTTTGAACATCCAGTTTGGATTCGCAACAGTGCGCAGAGGGCAAGCGGTTTCGCTGGATTATATCATTTATTAAGTGACTGGCGCAACATGGGCATTGCGTCTACCTCCGCGGCACGCGTAGAATAATAATCATATTATCATCCAGTGAGAATTGTTAATCTTGTTAGGTGTGCCTCTCCCACCACTAATTCTAGAAAAAATAAAGAGGCATGATTCCAGTGAAGCCCACTTGACCAATGTATTAAAGTTGTCTTTGTTTGGAAAATCAAATATTGCACTACAGTTAAATGAAGCCTACCGCAAGGGGGTAATCAAACACAATGAGGAGGTTGATAAGAACCGTTATATATTATCCAAACTGATAGACTGTGTAAAATTTTGTGGAGCTTTTGAATTGGCATTGCGCGGCCACGATGAAACTGAACATTTCCAAAATCCTGGCGTCTTCAAAGGGCTGGTTGATTTTGTGTCCAGTATAGACAGTGCAATGGAAGCGCACTTAAAAAGTGCAACTGTATTTAAAGGCACTTCCAAGACAATCCAGAATGAGTTGCTTGACTGTATGCTGGAGGTAACAAAATAAACTATTGTACAGCAAATAAGAAGCACTGATTACGTAGCTATCCAGGCCGATGATACAACTGATGTCTCTACCAAGACGCAGTCAGTACTTGTTTTCCGCTACATTGATGGCAATTCCAAGGTAGTAGAAAGATTTTGGTGCTTTTAGAATCTTAAAGATTCAACTGCAGATACAATTTCAGCATCTATTCTTAATGAACTTGAACATATTTTCCCAGAGCACAGTGGTAAAGAGAAGCTAATTGCTCAGAGCTATGATGGTGCCAGTGTCATGCGTGGTGCCTCTGGTGGGGTTCAAAAAAAGATCAGAGACATCTATCCAAATGCGCACTATGTCCATTGCTATGCCCACCAACTAAATCTAATCATGGAACAGGCTGCTTCAAAAATAACCAGATGCAGAATTTTCTTTAAAGAGTTGGGTGGTATTACTGCTTTTTTTTCCCGTTCGCCAAAACGGACTGAAGTGCTTCAACAGATAGTGGCAAAAAGAATACCGAGAGGGTCTGCAACTCGCTGGAACTTCAACATCCGAGCTGTCAATATAATTCACGAACACAGGGGTGACCTTTTAGAATGCATGAAATCTATTACAGAAGACCGTACATTTGATTCCACTTCTGTGTGTGAAGCTAAGGGCTTTACCAGGACTCTGGAAGACAGGGAGTTTCTTTTTTTTCTTTATTTGTTCCACGATATAATGCCACACGTCAATATGTTGTATGAGCAATTACAAAAACGAGACATTGATACTGTATCTGCCCAAAAAAACACTTCAGCCTTTATGATCAGCATCAACAAAGTACGAGAATCCATTGATAATTTGGACTCTGAATTGCCAGATGGTTCTCGATTTACAAACCGCAAACTACTGATAAACACCTTGAATCAGGAAGGAAAGGAAGTATGCAACATTATTGTGGTACATGCCAAGGAGCGCTTTGCATTTACAAGGCATCTAGTCAGTGCAACACTACTGGATAGTGGCCTGTTTCAAAAACATAGCAAATATTTTCCTACTGCAGCACTTAATGAAACAGTGGAAGCATATCCAATGCTAATTAAGTCACGATTGCGCACTGAACTATCAATCCTATATGGAAGACAGGACTTTCAGCAGGCTACCGGTGGTGCCATGGCTTTATATGTATTCTTATGTCAAAACAACTTGCATACTTCTTTTTGTGAGACTCTTAAATTGCTGAGAATTGTCATTACGACACCCATGACAACATCTGAGGCTGAAAGATGCTTTTCCACACTGAAAAGGATAAAAACATTTTTAAGGAACACAATGACCCAAGCTCGACTTAATGCATTGGCCATGCTGTCAATGGAAAATTAACTAATAAATCAGATTCCAGATTTTAACAAGAGAACGATTGAAAGGCTTGCTCACATTAAAGAACGGCGTGCAAACTTTCTGTACAAATAGAAACCATAGAAATGCACGAGGTGCTGTGAATCATTGGTGCTAACAAATATAGTTTTTGTTTACTTTGTATTGCAAGCAGCCATTCAAGTATACTGCAGGTCCAGGAACCTATGAAAGCAAATGCACCAAGTGTTAAATTTATGTTTCAGTACCTTGCATGACTTGAGAGTAATTCAGACATATCATTATAAAGCCACATAAGCTTAGTGTTGTTTCAGGGTACTAGTTAATGCACCTCTCTCTCAACCTTTTTACAAAGTTCCCCAGCAAACATGACCCAGTTTTGTGAATATCCTACACTCTGGCAAGCTTTGCATTAACTTACAAACTATAGCCTGACACACTGATACCATGCACCTTCCGTTACATACTTAAAGATGGTGCATACTGGGCTACAGTCAGTCTTGTAAGAATTACAGGATATTGTTTATTGGTTTCATCTTTATAGTCAGTCCTGATCCAGGTATTATAGTCAGTCCTGAATACAGTCTCGTTTTACAAACTTTTGCTGTAATGCAGTGCCCTTTAGGAATAACAATTTTCTTCTGGCTATTCGTTAGATGAAGCTGTAGTTTGTTTGCTCTTTTCCTAATTGCAAACTGATACACTGTAGTGTTGCTGTGTGGTAGAGGCCTGTAGAATCCTGGACGTATTTTTTTTAACGATCTCTACCACTGACCATCATGGACTGATACTGAGTGGATTTGTTAATAATATTACTTCATTTATAATGATAGGGTTCCTTTCTGAACTGAAGAGCATACTAGATTTGACACTATTGCATATCTTTAGATCTACTCATGACTCATTACCTCATACTTAATACTCAACACACCATAAAAAAATTCAAACAATTATTTTAAGGCGGCAGCACTTCATGTTCATCAACTCCATTACTTTAGCAGAATCTGATGTGAATTGCCATCTGCAGTGATGCAACATCTGTAAGGGAGCACTTATATTTGCATGCAAGGAGTCTGAATGTTGGCTCATTTCACTTTCATAAATGATATAACCATGTTTGTTTTCTTGTTGGAACATATAGAGTTATCTACTAGTAATATTTTGTTGGTGGCCTCATGGGTGTTAGATAATATAAATGTGTGAACCCATACAACTTAAAGAAAGTTATGTTTCTTCCATGCACCAATACATATTTAATGTAAATATACAAGTTTTTTAAAGTACTGGTTAACCAGACACTTTCGCAGTGATGTACAAAGTATTTAAATTTAAAGTATATAAAACATACTTCTTGTACTATTAAACCTTCTCTACACAAAGGTTTTGGTCATCTTCCTGCTCCTTATACAATATTTTGAAAGGATTTTACCATGCTTGATTGTTAAATGTATATAAAGCATTCTACATTACTGTTTGAACAATTGGCTTTAGGGTGAGGGATATTTACGTTTCGCGTTTCAACTGTAAAGCTAGCCGGCTCAAAGTTTGGTTGACAGTCTATAAGATTGAATTATTTTTTTTTTCAAATGAATATTTCTATCTGTAGCCAATTATATCATATGAAGATTTCATTCACCTCCTGTGTACTTGGCTTTGAACAAATGATTCATAAAGGAAACAGACAAGCACAGGTAGGGGAAACATTTTATGTGTTGCATGCATGTATATATTTTATCTCTGTATGCTTATGTGTTTTTTGTTCATACATGGTGCCTTTATGCATGCTATTGAGTTCCAAAAAATGAACACTAACCAATATGAGATTCAATTCTATGTGGAAAAAGTAGGCATTTTACTCTGATGGGCTACCTTGAATGCCATTTTATCTCAAGTAGCCACTTGGTCGGTAGACAGATCCAACATATTTATGCAACATTGTTAAAATTAATTGTGGTTTATTGCAATTTAGAATGGTTTATTCATGAGGCCTTGGAACTCATGTTAGTTTTAGGGGAGGCAGTGGCCTGTTTCTGTTAAGCACAATGGCTTCCGAAAGTCTTGAAAATCCACCATTTGGCTGCTAATTTTTCAAAATTTTCTCGGGGGAGAACCCCCCCCGAACCCTCCTTAGGTGGTTCGGGCTTGCTCGCTGCGCTCGCTCGCACGCCATTCTACACCAAAAATTTTCAGCCACACGACTTTCAAATCTCACCAGCCGCCACTGGGGAAGAGACAGTTACAAACTGATGAAAGCACTCCAGAACTTTTGGAAATACCCCAAATGTATACCTTGATGGCTGCCGTGTTGAGAATTTTTACACAAAAACTGACAAGAGGGAAACTTATGCGCAATAGGTAGTGTTCTTTTATATTATAGAACTTGTCTGGTCTTCTAATAAATGCTCAAAGGTAAAGATAAAATCCTTGTCGACAGTTGTAATTAAACAGGCATACAAAGAATGCCAGTTTTATCTAATTCTCAACAATTCTTAACCTGAGCAATTCTAGGTGAAAAGTACAAAAGGTCCAATCAATATACTGATTCTTCAATTAAGTGATTTTCAAAAATATTTTCTTCTTTATTTCTTCACAGTTCATATGCAGTCACAGCGCACAGTTCTTCCAATCATTTCCTTAACGTACAATTTGAATTGTACGTTAAGGAAATGATTGAAAGAACTGTGCGCTGTGACTGCATATGAACTGTGAAGAAATAAAGAAGAAAATATTTTTGAAAATCACTTAATTGAAGAATCAGTATTTTGATTGAACCTTTTGTACTTTTTACCTAGAATTGCTCAGGTTAAGAATTGTTGAGAATCAGAGTGTTGAGAAGTCTCAATGGTATGCTCATTCAAACGGTAACATTTCAAACCTCCCTGACCTCCTTTACCTCCCCTCAGAACACCTGATCACACAGTTCTGTGCCATGCATCCGCCAGTTGCGGAATGGCGGCGGAGGCATGGGATCGTGTAGTGTCAATTTTACAGGAGAGTGGTCAGAGAGAGTGCGAGGGAATATGTCTACCATCTGTACCTTATGCATAAGTGTGGAGAGATCAGCCACAAATCAAGTCAAGAGGACATATTGTGCACCAGGGATTAGTAAGTGTATTCAGCCATGGAGGGATGAAGGTCTCTCCAGACATCCCTCGGATCCCAGACTTGCATAATATGCAGGAACGCAGAGGTGTCCCTTGAAGGGGGACCGAGTAGATGCCAGTAATCTGTCACTGAGTATAGGGAATGTGAGATTGAAGTCATCGCCCCGTATCACCAGCCACTCTATGGGGTTTATTATAGAGTTGTAGGGTATCATCGAAGAAGATGGGATCATCTACATTTGGCCCATATATATTTAGTACCAAGATTATCTGTACCTCTAAGATGCCTCCGTGGCCAGGACCCTCCCTGCAGAGTCAGTCATGTTTTTTACCAGCTGAAAGTTTATAGTCTTCCTGATGAGTGAAGCTATGCCCCAGCAGTAGGTACAATAGGAGGAGAAGTATTGATGTGAACTCCAGCAAGATGCAAATGTAGGATGACTCATTGGAGAACAGTGGGTTTCCTGCAGCAAAGCAATATCAATCTTGTGTCCGTCCAAATACTCTAGCACTTGACGGACCTTAAGTGGATTATTCAATCCACAAATGTTCCAGGTTAATAAATTAGCAATACGGATCAACATGATGGCCTCCAATTTTAGTAAGGAAACTACACAGAGTCATCAGCATCTCAAGCGTTTGTTGAGTTGTATGCAGTCCAGTCAGAGTCCTCAATATATTACAACAAACATAACAAAAAACAACAACAGCATATGAACAAGCACCCTTCCCCCATTTCCCACCAACCCCAATTGTCAGCGAAAGCCAATATTGACCAGTCCAGTGACAGAGGACCAGACATATGTAATCCATAAACAAGAGAAGTGAGGTCTACGCATGGGGGCCATAGAGCGCAACACAGCTCGATAACAGCAGCCCCACTAAACCATAAATGAAATAGAAGATTATTTTACCTAACACCATATACTGCATTGAAGGGAACTTCTCGGCACAGACATTTTGATACCTGTAACTGACATACGTGCATGAGGCAATCAATAGGTAGCATTTAATAAGAGACATATCTGGGCATAAAGACATGGTAATACCACCATATAAGAGAGAACAATAGGCCCTAAAAAGTAATCGGACATGGAGTACTAGTATTGATACAAGTAGCACACCAACCATAGAGTAAACAACATACATTCAATTATTGCCGCTGAGGCCCCCTGCAGCTGGCCACATTGGGAGGAGGGCGGGCCTGAGGGGTCCTATATGTCCACACCAGTAGGTGGAATGTGTTATTCAATAAATTAGAGAGCTGTGTCTGGCTGTAAGAAGAAATTAATTAAATCCAAAGTTTAGCTGGGAAGAGCATAAAATATTTTACCACTCTGGCCTTAAGAATTGCTTTTTCTTCCCCGAAGGATCGTCTAGCCTCCTGCACTACAGGACTGAAGTCCAGATAGAAAGAGATTTTAGAGCCATCAAACTTCAGGTCTGGGAAATCGCTATTTAGTTGTAAGACTGTATCTCTGTCTCTAGAGTTGATGAGCCATGCAATGATCGGTCGCTGTTGTTGGCCCAGCTTGGTTTGGGTGCCAGAATTTGGAGAGGCCTCAGAACAACAAACACATTTGGCAGCTTACTGCAGTCAAATAGGGTCACTACGAAATCCTCTACAAAGGCTTCCATATTAGTGCGAGAGGCAGCTTCAGGCACTCCCAGAATCCGCATATTATTTATGCATGATCTCCCTTCCACATCTTCATTTTTAGCATTGATCTCTTTCAGCTCCAGCAGAACTATAGGCAAATCATGGCTGAAGCCAGCTTGCGTGTCCTCCACAACTGAAATTCGAGCCTCTGCATGTGTTAGACAGGTCTCCTGCTTATCAACCATCTCCTGAAATGTGTCCAACCTAATGGTAGGGGAGTCCATCTTACATCTTTTCGTCTCCAGACTTTCCTGCACTTCCTTAAACATAGCCCCAACAGTCATATCTGATGTCATGGGAGGGAACACCGCCTGCCGTGCTTTCTGTTGGCCAGGGACCATTGTCTATCGTATTGTAGTTTGGCCTGGCGATGGTCAGTCTTGCCCATCTTTAACCACCATATGAATTGATAGCACTATTGAGGGTTATCAATCAGGTCAACAAAAATATATCATGGAATCATTTTCTTCCTATTACAAAATGAAATATCTGCAGCTCCTGATGGGCTCCTTTTCATCATTAGATTTATCCACTCCATGGGCAGTAAAATCTGAGTCTAAAAAGCGCTGACAATGCGGACTATTCCAGGAATCAATAATCCACCTGCTCTGCATATGCCCTATCCTCATGGAAGATCTTAGAAGAATGCTTCAGCACCTGTGGACCAAGGAGGGGTTACAGACATTACCATCTGCTGTCAGCTACCTACTGCATAATGTGCAGCCACAGGCGATCACCAATCTTGTAAAGATTCTGGAGAATATAGACAAGCAACTTAGAAATAACCCAGAAGTGCAAAATGAAGAAGGGATGGATCCTCAAATCTCTGCAGCTCCAAAGTTAACCTCCACATAGAAACACTTTATTGTTACTTAAAGTATTGGATTATTATCCAAGTAGACCAGACAGAAACAGCAAGCTTTTATATGGTTCAATGTTGAACATTTTTACATTTCGTATTTTTGATATTTCACTGCGTAATTTTGACCCAAAAACATCTTATCAAGTCACAAGCTGCTCAGTGAAATGTATTTTAAATCATTAACAACTCCATCATTGATGAACCTGCTTGAAGATTTTTTCTATCTGTAAAAAATGAGGTACTGATCATTATTTTAATTCTTTCTGGCACTCTCACACTTTGATAGATTGATTGTCTAAATAAAGTATTTTGAATCTTGAATTTGAATCTGGCAGAGTAGGCTGCAAAAGCATTTACTTTAGGTGACCAGACTGGGCTAGGGAGGTCACAGTCAACACACTGTGCCACAGAGATGCTGCTGGTGATGTATGGGGGCAAGATGATTGAGGCAGGTGTGCAGTGCCTGCAAGCCCCTAGGGTCTCGCACAACTAGTAGTGTAGCGTGTTCCAAAGTCCTGACCCTCAACTAACAAACTACCAATCGTTCACTCCTCTGACTGCTCTGGATCACAGCGCTATGTTTTCTTGTTGGAGGTGGCTGCATACAGGTTGCACGACTGTCAACTAGGCGTTACTAGTGTCAGCAGGGGGCCTCAGATCTAGGGGAAGCCAGCCATGCAACAGCGGTCTAAGATCCCTACAGGACCTGGATCCAGCCACCCCGATCCCCCCACAGCCGAGGGATTGCCAACAAGAACCAGGCGCCGCACCCCACTGCTCGACAGTGGGCCAGGAAGCAACGGGGCCCAGGCAGAGAACCACTCAGGCAGAGCAGCAGAGGCCGTGGGGAGGTGAAGCCACTCAACAGCGGATTCAGTCCCAGCAGGCCCCAGCCCCACTCGATCAGCACTGTCTCAGCCTCCAGTTAGAGTCATGCCAGGGCCACCTCAACCCACCATTGCCTCAGGGAGCCCACAGTAGAGGGAGCACAGACTTGCCCCAGGCCCCTTTCAGCCAATGATCTAATCTGCAGACGCATCCCCCACTCACCAGGTGCCACAGCTCAAATCAGCAATTGGAGCAAAGGCCGCCCCACAGGGCATTAGTTCAGTCCAGGACCCCCAGCACTTCAATCAGCTTCAGCGGAGACTGGTAGGTGTCAGACAGGCGCAGCAGCTACCCAGCATCAAGGCCGCAAAGCAACTGGTGACAAGCGGCCTGCTGGAACAGGCCTTACAGCAGTCAACCACACCACTCAGTTAAAATGCCTCGGCACTAGCAGCAGGACAGGATTTTAGAGTGGCAATTGGTGCAAGGATACCTAAAGTGCTCAGGGAGCATATCAGTACAGCTCATCTCCTGCATATATGATGTAGGTGCTGCCATGTGTCTCGGTGGCCGCCAGAGCTCTCAGTTCAGGTGGCCATCTTCTTTGCCGGCTCTCTAGAGCTCCCATGAACCACCTAGCTTTGATGGACTGAGGCAGGCCAGATTTTTCAAATATATTAAAAACAATGGTTTGTAAATATCATGAACTTGACCACGCCCTTCGATATCAGATGGTGGCAAGATAATGATTTGCCGATAAAAGAGGCAGATGATGAACTGCACTGGAGGCAGGAGCTGTAACACTTTTCAGAGTGATATGCTGGCCTGTGGCATCTGTTCCCTAAAACCAAAAGACTTCTGAAAAATCCTGGTGTTGTTGCCAGTGACTTTATCAAATTCTAAAACACCCTTATGCAGGACAGGAAGGGTAAGGCCTCATATCAATTTTGTTTTAAAATCAGGCATATTGGTGCATCCTTGATCATTTTTTGGACTATCTATCTATCTATTTATCTATCTATCTATCTATCTATCCATCTATCTATCTATCTATCTATTGCAGTTTTATATAGTACAAACACAGCCCAAAGGCATTGGAGCGATTTACAAGAGCACCAGCTTACACTGTGGATTCATTTTATTTAAGCACAGGCACTCAAGTGATTTGTCCAGAATCAAAAGATGTTGAGCCAGCACAGGAACTCGATCTTGGTTCAGGAGGAAATATGTCCAGCGCTTCAGTAACAGTGCAAAAATCTTCATCAATCCTTGTCTGTTACAAATATCAGTATACTGCTGGAGTGGAAAAACAATCCTGTCTGTGAACTCTTATAGTTGGTGCCAACAGCGAAGCCACCTTCCTAGCCATATGAAAGTGCCAGCACTGAAAGGCCTCATCGAATTAAATCCAAGGCAAGGGAGACAGGACTCGTCAAAAGAAGCTTCTGTTTCAAATTAATTTTCAAGAAAATAGTTCATCTGCAGCAATCTGTTGCACCTTTAAGTTAAATACAGCATGGCAACTTCATACATTCACACATGGAGTTCTCCTGACCACCTGTGTAAGCACATACGGTTTATGCTGCAACTACCATTAATTAATTCCAGCCATCCAATCCATTTATAGCTATCTAAAAATATTATGGCAGTACTACCAAAAATGAGGATATAGAATATTAAGGCTATTTAGCTAAGTGCCTTTTTATTTATACCATGCGTATTATTCGCATTTTTGATGTTTTGTAAGCCCTATCAGTTTTGATGATATTGAAAATGAAAGCAATGGTAGATGAAGTGCCAAGGACACAAAGGGGCTTATTTGCAAGCCCCTTATGCCCCTGGTATGTCACTTTTCCACATATGAAAAGTGAAGCACTGGGGGAGTGATCTCGGCGCAAATCCAAGATGGCGTGACTGCGCGGAGCTCCGTCGGACCGGGAAGCCTTTTTGGAACCGGAGGCTGCTCCAGCGCTCGCTGAGGGACGAGACTACTCAACGTCTCCACTCATATCGCGGTGAGTCGCTGGAGCCCTCTATATACTTCCAACTTTGCTTTTTAAGGGCCTTAATGGCCCCGGGGGATTTCTTCTCAGGATAGGGTTAAGCCCGCCATTTTGAAAGGCAAACGCGCTTCCTTTTTTCATTTCAAGCATTCTATGTCAATTTCTACATTATTTACACCCTTAAATGGTCTTTTGTGGTGACTTTGGCATGCCTCTCCTAAAGAAGACACTTTTCTAGCTTTTTGGAAGTTTTTTTCTCTCTTCAATATTTTTATCCCTGTGAAGAAGTTTCTTCAACCTCATGACAGATGTCATTGGCTGTTATAATATGGATACTCTTCCATGTTTATTGAACCCTCATTGCTATTGCTGACCAAGAAGGCCAATTCTGCGCTTCCTTCTGTATTTCTGGATGTTTTTCTTTTTTTTTTTTTGGGGCTGCAGCTCTCTCCTCCCCACTGTATGACTGAATGGCTGAAATTGTTTTACATTTCTGGGGGTCGCTACCTATCGTCTGCAGTTGTGCAGTACTTTTACTGTATATGGGGAGATTACGGAATCTTAAACTCTCAGTTGAAACCATGCATATTGTAAACTCAGACTCCACTTATAAGAGCACGGAAGATACTTCTACTCATAAATCTGACCCTACACTAGGTGCCATTCCAAAATCGCAACTTTCAAGCAAGATGCCTGTGGGAACTTCTAAGAGACCAAAGAAATACCCCTATCTCGAATGAATACCTCGTCAACCTCCATAGATAGGATTCTTGGTGAAATTTGTGCACTAAAACCTTTCATGGAAGAAACTACAAAAACACTACAACTTTTGAATGACAAATGGTCTTCTTTGGAATCCTGTGTGTTGGTTGTTGAACAAAAGACTGAATCTCTTTACCCTACTTGTTCTCGCATCTCTGTTATTATTGGAGTCTGAGATATCTCTTCTTAAGAAACACACTGAGGATTTGGAAAATCAGAATCGCAGAAATACCCTCTGTATTTACAGACTTCTTGAAAATGGGGAGGGTTCCTATGCAACAGTTTTGTTTCAGACTTTCTTGCCTATGCTTCTGGATATGTCTACTACAGCCCCTCTCTACATACAACGGGCTCATAGACTCGGTCCCAAGGTTTCAACATAACCACGTGGCATTATTATGTTCTTTCTACAATATAAGGATCTTCTACAAGTCCTGTCGGCAGTTAAATTGCCAAAACATTTTTTTGGGGAGGGGCATAGACTGTTTTTCTCTCAAGATGTTGCAAAAGCCACCGCAGACCTCCGTAAGAAATTTCTGGATCTTTGTCCTCAGCTAAGAACTATAAATGCCAGATATGGTCTAATACACCCTTGCCTCTTTAAAGTCACCTATGAAGAGAAGACTACCACTTTTGACAAGCCGTCTGCTCTACATGAATTTCTTCAGCAACATGAAGCGAATGTCATGGACACTTCAAAGTCTACTTAATTACAATTTTGTTTGTCTATATGGGTGTTTCCCTTTGCGTATAATTCTTTAAATGTTGTCTCTTTCTTGATTCACTTTTACGATGCTTTTCCTTAGTCTTTCTTTTCCTCCTTTCTATAAAAGTTTTAATTCATAATATTTCCTTTTTTTCTCTAATACAGGTATATTTTCATCTCCTCTATGGTCTCCTTCACTGTTGATATCCTTATCCACCCAAGGTTACCCTGGTGTCCGATGGGACTCGTGTGCTGTCATTGTCGTCTCCTGGTGTCACCATTCCCATATCGTCTTTGTATTTTGTAGGTATGTTTTTCAGTCGTCATTTTTGTGACTTGCACTGTCTTTTTGTTTCCTGTTTCTTTTCCCTTTTGTTCGTGTTTTTCCATGCGGCTCTTTTATATCAATTTCTTCTCTCTAAGTTGCATTTCAACATTCTTTTTCTTCTTCTTTTTCTCATTAAACAAATGTTTTATTTATATATTTTTTCTTTTTCAGATTTGACTTATTCTAATCTTAATATTGTTACTGCAAGCATATTGAATGTTCATGTTCTTATCATTACATTACCTTCCGGGTTACTACTTGGAATGTCAAAGGACTAGGTAACCCTATTAAAAGACAACAGGTGTTATCTCATCAAGCCAAGTTAAAAACTGATATTGCACTATCAGTATTAATGGATAAAGCAATTTTAACAAGACAGCCTTTGTATTTTTGATTTTAAATCGGCTTTTGATTGTTTTAATAGACAACTGTTGTGGAAAAAATTAAAGGACAACGAAATTCCAGACTTACTATTGAAACTAATCCAATTTTTGTATACTGATACCTGGATCAGGGTGAGGATTGGTGATGGTCGGATGCTAACAAAAGAAATACCCACGACTGGAGGATTAAAACAAGGGTGCGTTCTGGCCCCTCTGCTTTTTAATTTATTCTTAGCAGATCTCTCTACCGCATTGAATGAAGTAAATGCACACCCGCCTAGGCTAGCAGACAAGCAAATATCCACTTTGTTGTATGCAGATAATGTTCTACTTCTAAGTCAAACTAAAGTTGGGTTGCAACGATTAATTGATCGTATATCAACGTATGCAAAAGAAAATGATATGGTAATAAATGAAGCAAAGACCAAAGTAATGGTCGTTACAAAAAACACACGACTTAAATCTAAATACAAATGGTTATTGGAAGAGACTCAATTAGAACAAGTTGTATCTTACAAATATCTTGGTGTTATATTTAAAAAAAGGGATATTACCAGAAAAGCAAATACTTTGATTGTAACATTTAGGATCTTACAGAAAGCTATAAGTGACTTGTCTTATCATCCTTTCTTAAAGGTTATTTTGGCAAAATTATCACCTATTCTGACAAATGGAAGTGAGGTACTAAATGGGAAAGACGCAGAGATCATTAATAACGCGGTTGCTAAAACGTATAAAATTCTATTTTGCCTACTGAACAACGCCTCGCAAGCACAAGTGAGGCTGGGATTTGGGTTAAATAACCAGCTGCAAGAAAAGGGCAAGCGCTTAAAGTGTGGAACTGAATAAAAAATTATCAAGGAAACCAAATGTCTCAGCTGTTATAGCGAGAAGTAAAAGATAATAGGAAACTGCAGGTTTGGTTCTATTTAAATGCAGCGGTAGAAGAATTTGACGTAACACTGATTTGGGTGAACACAATTAACCAGGAAAGCTTAAAAAAGCAATCAATAAAATTACTAATCATCTGTCCCTGGCAAAAGATAAAGATACATTTGTAAAAGAAAACAATCATGGCCAATCATAAACGGATTCATGAAAAAAAAGGTTCAAGAATATCTTGAAACATTGTGGTCGCAGAAAAACAAACATATCTTTATCAAAGCAAGATTTGGCCTATTGCCGGGATTATGACATTAACCACCGTGGAAAAAATCAGAAGAGAATACCCAATGCAGGTTATGTAAATTCAATCAAGAGAACATTATACATTTAATGTGTCTTTGTCCTGATACAAAAAATGAAAGGAAAATGACTCTTAAGAGACTATTTAATGATCGTGGAGTAAGGACATGTAGACAAGCTCTGATAGCATGTTTAAACTCTGATGATATATTTATGGATTATGCATTTGTAAAAATGTTGTGTATCGTTGGAAAGAAATTGGAGGAATATAATTTGAATTGCTTATCGATTGTATTTTTTTTAAATATGTATATTGAGATTTTCATAAAACCAAGAGAACAAAAACAGGACAGTGAGAAGTAGACATTGGCATGGTCCAAGTATTATCGCACACAATCAGCTGTACAGAAATCATACATTGTGGCAGTATAAAATATAAAAGAGAGGTAAGCCCCCATCACAACCGACATATATATGGTCCCATCCATACAACTATGCATAGTCCCACCATTGTCACATCACAACCCAGTGCGGCAAGGAGTGTGCAGCAATATAACGTTCAGCAATAAATAAATGCAGACCACCTCTACGGTATAGGGTCTTTTGTCTCTTGGGCAGCTGCAACCAGAGGTAGAGGGCCGTCTCGGTCAGGGGGCGTCGTTGTGGGCCTTCTAGACATGTATAGGGACCAGAAGTTTTTGGGTCAGCTGCTGGGCGGTAGTAACTCGCTATAATTTTCCATTTGGGTGCAGCAGTAAAGCATGTCTCTGGTCCACTGCGCAACAGTAGGGGTTGGACCACGTAGCCAGTTTAGCACCATGCTCCTTGTCCATAGCCACAAGCAGTCTATGTGGCCTAGGGAGTGGTTTGAAATAACCCAGCAGAACTAAGAATAGGTCAGGAGTCAGTGTCATATCCGTGACAAGATTAATCTCAGTAAAGACCTCTCCCCAGAAGCGAGCAACCCCCGGGCTGACGCAGGCCAAGTGAAAGAAATCCGCAACCAATTCCCCACATCTTTCGCACTGAAAGTCCTTGCGGTAGCCGTAACGATATAGTCGCTCCGGAGTGTTATAAACCCTATTAAGGAATTTCAAGTGAACTAACCTATGTCAACCATTCAGCGAGACACGCTTGGTGCTTAAGCAACAGTGGAGCCACTTGTCATCCGTCAGCTCCACTTGTAAGTCCCTGTGCCATGCAAGACGAGGTTTGGTGTATTCGCTGTCTCTCGAAGATAGTGCCACATGATATATTCTGGATACTAACTTACCAGGCGATTTTGCCTTAATAACTGCTGTTAGCGCTGGAACCTCCGGGTATTCCGCCATATCGTCCCCAAGCAGCTCCCTGAGCGCGTGCCTAACTCTGTGTGCCTCCTCCCCTTCTACTACATCATACCAGAACGGACAATGCTGTCTGTGAAGAGGTCTCCTATAGTGTGTAGGTTTAGTGTCTGCAATGCAAGTAAAACTCTCCTGTCGGTGCACGGAGCCAGCCAGTGGCACCAGTCTAGGCGGGCCATTGGAGCATACAATATATTACCGGCTTGCACAGCCAGTATGTAGTGCCTGGGATGTTTGACTGAGTTCAGAGAGTCTAATATTCCAGTGCGTCTGTCACGGGGCAAAAACAACAGAGCCGGAATGGGCTTTGGGTCTGCAACTATGGTCTCAATCCATATGTGAGGTATGTCAGGGGGTCCACGCATCCAATGGTATGCATGTGAACATTGCGCAGCTCTATAGCATAATTCTAGCCCCGAGTCCCCCATCTTGTACGGCAGCGTCAATATGTTCCAGGCTACGCATGACTGTTTGCCCGCCTAGGCCAGCCGGACCATCAATGAGCGCAGACACCGAAAAAATGTTTTGGACAAAACCATGGGGATATTCATAAAGAGGAAAAGGAGAAGAGGTAGGACAATCATTTTCATTAATGATACCCTGCCCAGCAATGATAGTGGGAGGCCAATCCATCTCTCTACACCATCTTCCAACTTGGAGACGGCCACTCCATAATTCTCCCTAAGAACAACCTCTGAGTCGGTATGTAGTCGTAAGCCTAATTATCGAACCTCCTCTGTGGTTCACACCAAAGGATATTCTGGTTCGAACTGGACCGTGGCTGGGGTGAGGGGGGACATGATGGACTTGTTCCAATTGATGTTGACACCGGAAAGGGAACCAAAGAATACCACCTCCCGTAGGACTGGTGAGAGATTGATCTCAGGCTCCCGGACATATAGCAGTGTGTCATCCGCATAAGTGGAGACAATTAAGCAGTAGTTTGGAAATCGAAAACCCCTCTGCCTGTGGTATTCCCGTAGGGCACAAGCCAGAAGCTCCGCTGTGAGGGCATACAGCAGTGGGGACACAGGGCAACCCTGTCTCGTGCCTCTTCTAACCCGTATGGGGTCAGTAACCAGGGATCTGATCTGGATGCACACCATGGGGGAAGAGAACAATGTCGCCAGAAGTTGCAAAAAAACTGCCCCATCACCCATTCTACTAAGCACCTGTCTCATGAAAGGCCATTCGACCGAGTCGAAGGTCTTTTCCATGTCTAAAAAAGACCGCGACTGCTGGGACCTTCAGACGGGTATGTTGCAGAGCCGTAAACACAGTGCGTAGATTATAGGTTAAATTCCGGCTAGGCACAAAGCCGGCCTGCTCTGGAGCCACTAGGGTGGTGACAAGCAGACTCAGCTGATTGGCCAGTAGTTTCGCAAAGATCTTTGAGTCCACATTCATGAGGGACAAAGGTCTATACAAGGCACACTCCTCCGGGGAGTTCCCCGGTTTGAGTATGGCCACAATAATCACCTCTTGCATGGTTGGAGGCATCGTTCCTGGGGTGCAGATGTCCTCAAACAGTGTGAGTAAGTGTGAGAGTAGAAGTGCCTGAAACACCTTATAGAAGGCGACGGTGAGGCCGTCACTCCCCGGCGCGCTTCCTGCCCTCATCCCAGAGAGAGCCCAGATCACTTCCTCCCGCTCAATGGGGCGCATCAGGAACTTATGATGCGCATCAGATAACCACGGAAGTTTAATTTAGGTCAAATAGTCTAGTATATGCTCGTCAGAGCCGCCGGTGCGGGAGGAGTAAAGGTCAGCATTATACCTTCAGAACTGTTCCTCTACTTGAGCCTCTGTGATCGGAGGATCTCCCGGTTGTGGTGTAATGCCTGGTATTGTAGTCCTGTCCCTACATTGTCTAAGGGTCTGTCCAAGAACCGCCCGGTCCTTCACCCTCGCCATAGATGTGAGCGGGGGCATATTTCCCAAGATATTTCAGTTCCACGTCTGCCTCATAATGATACTCCCGGAGTGTCTGTGCGAGCTCCAGAGCGATTTCCTCACTCTTGTTCGCCACACGAGGGGACTCAAGGTCCTTTAATTTGCGCTCCAGAGCCGCCAGTCTGTCGCGTATTGATTTAAGGACCCCAGCATGTTTAGAAATAGTTATCCCCCTGATGTAGACCTTAAAGTCCTCCCGCATTGTTTGAAAAGAGTCCACAGAACCTATATTTGACTCAAAAAACATCTCAATGGACGCAGCAAGCTCCTCCTTAAAAACAGGGTCAAGAAAGGAATATGGCATAAAGCACCATAAGAATGGGGGATCTGTTTCTTAGGGGAGTTCATTTTTAACAGTAGTGGCGAATGATCAGAGTAGGTACGGGGAAGGATCATGCATGCATGGATATGTGGAAGTAGATGCTGTGACACGAACCAGTAGTCTATTCTCGTGTGAATATAATGGTGTGCCAAGTAATGCTTGTACCCGCCCTGCCGCGCATGTCTGTGTCACCAGACATCACATATGTCCAACCTCATCAGGGACATCTCCACAACTCTGGCTGAGGCCGAAGGCCATCTGTCTGGGCCATCAGACCTATCCATCGCCGGGTGTCTAGTAAAGTTAAAATCCCCCCCCATAAAATGCGGTCCTGTGCGTAATGTTGAGTCAGGGCTGTCAGCTGGGTGTAGAAATCTGGGTGGTCGTAGTTAGGACCATAGACATTAAAAAGGAAAAGCTCTAGCCCTTTCCCACAGCACCGGGATATGGCAAATCAACCCTCTCTGTCTGTTTCTAAGGGTGTGAGTTGCAACTGTGACTTCAGGTTTACCCACGTCAGAACCCCTCTGGTATGCGATGTGAAGCCCACAGCATGTATCCATACTAATATTGTAAAGAGAGAGCCCAAACCTTTGAGGCGGGTAAGCTCCGGAACCACAGCGCCAATCGGAACACCCAATACAGCATTGCAAAAGACAGTATCAGCAGATGGACATAGGCTATACAGCAGCCCACCATATACATTAGAAGGGGAAAAGAACATTAGGGGCAAAGTAGTCCGTTGTGGGCATGTGCGTTGTGCTGGAAAGCGATGGGCGTGTGCATAGAGCGATGGGAGCGGAATTTGGTAAAAGCCTGCTGGATTATACCGCTTGCGAGAAGCGTTTTGGGTGGGACTAGCGTTCCAATACGATTGGGCGTTGCATTTAGCATTGTTGTGGGCGTTGGCTGTTGACGCGATGTGGGGCATGTAAGTGGCGTTGGCTGGAGCGAACAAACACGTTTGCGGCTGGAGTCGACACAGTTAGCATGTTGCAGTGGCGTCAGGTGGAGCGGAGAAACATGTTCGCGGCTAGAGCGGACACAGACGATCCCATATTGCATGAAGGACAACAAACCATACAGCACACGCTCACCTTCAGCGTAATCCGAAACACGGCTTCGGAGCGGACGCATTCATCTGCGGGTGCTGAGGCGGGTGCTGAGGCGATTCAGAGTAGCAGTGGCGTGAAAGCACATTCCACAGACTGCTGTTTCACACACGCACAGCATCGCAGGGCCACTGTCGGGCACAGTCAGCCCAAGGGACTCAACAGCAGCCACATGCGCTAAACGTTGGCGCTGCAGAGGCACATATCACTGTGTCGCTTCCCGCCACTGGCTGCACAAGCGGAGGCACATGTTCGACTGCAATGGACACCTACTGTTACCGTCTATGCACAGCTCAACTGGACAGGTAAAATACGACGTCCTATATAATTGCTAAACATCCCCGGACAACGTCGGGACGGGCCGCTAGTATTTCCTATCAGACCATTAGCCTATAAAATGGGGCTGTCCGGTCAGATGTGTGTCTCCTGTAAGAGGGCTACATCAACATTATGTCTGTAAAGGTAGCTTAGTATTTTACGGACCTTGCGGTAGTCGTTAAGACCACACACGTTCCAGGTAAGTAGGACCAGGGCGTCGTGTGCAATATCTGCGGCAACCGTCAATGTGTCTGCCATAAGAAGTGGATGTAGCTCAAGGAAACAAGGCTAGTCTCAACGGAACCATGCCTCTCCGCACCTGTGCAGCATGAGTTAACATAACAAAGAATACTTCCAAAAACATTCCCAATCTGTGCTCACCCCCTACTTGTGTCTGACCTGTTTCTTGAGAGCCCATAGTTATTAACTGCCATCCTGCAATCATGTAGCACATAGAAGCAATCAGCGAAAGTGAGCATTGGAACTTTTCAAGATGCAATCCCCTCCCAAACCCTTCCCACGCCTGCCCAACCCCAACTTAGCCGCGATACCATCCCTCCCACCCAAAAGTAAATCCGACCCATTCCCAAAAAACAAAACGAAGGGAGCAAACTGTCAGATTAACACACTAAGGAAACTGAAACCCGGCTAATGAATTCAAGATGGCGGTTCAAGCTCTAGTTCTATCTCTGCTGGAATACGGAAGTGTCTCGCTATGCGGTCTCCCCACAGCTACTACAGCTCCCCTAAGAGCATCTACTCATGCGGCAGTGAGACTCACCACTGGCTCAAAAAGAAGGGCCCACATGTCCCCTGACCTTAAATATCTGAACTGGCTACCATTTGAAGCCAGAATTCACCTGAAAATAGCATGCATGACTCATAAAGCCATATACTACAAGGCACCCAGCTATCTCACACAGAAACTTACAATATCCGTCGGGATAAGATCCACAAGAAGTGCGGAAAGCATCCTATTGAAACCTCAAAGATTTAACAAGAAAAAACATACAAACGCTGCTTCACTGGAATGGCGCCCAGGATCTGGAATGCCCTTCCCCCGGAAACAAGGCTGAACCCCTCCACTGCAGCTTTCAAATGGGAAGTTAAAGGCATTCTCATGGCAAAATTCTCTTAAACACAGACCTATGATTCCGCAAGAACATACGTACAGGGTATCATACTAGTCTATCTAATCAACCCATATTACGTTACCATGTCGATAAGCTCGCTTTTAACTGGCACCTTATTGCTCTGCTTTTTGTCGTTCTCAAGGATGCTATTTGTATTTGACCTACCTACCTATCTCTGTATTATCTTCACACATTAGGTCATTTCCTATTGTCTTGTGCTATGCTTGCTCTATTGTCTTCTGTACACTTCATTGACCTATCCTGTATGTATGTTATTTTTATCCCCATGTACTGTAAAGCGCTCTGATACCCGTAAGGGTCTTGTCTGTGCTCTATTAAACTCTTAAAATAAATAAATAAACAAATAAATAAATAAATAAATAAATAAATAAATAAATAAATAAATAAATAAATAAATAAGTGTGATTCACGCAGGGGTGGATGTAGCTCGCACCACTATAAGAGTGTGGAAGCACCAGGGATCCGTCTCCTCACCCGCCAGTTATAGATACTCACAGCTGTGAGATAGTGTAGCATAACATTACTTGACATATCCCCAGGAGGCATAATTATATCATAGATCACCTCCCCCAACCCTGCCTGTTGTTCGCCTATAATGGCAAACTCTCCTCGTCTTCATCACCAGTCATGGCTAGAGCTAGGTAGTGTATAAAGATCACTTCAATGTGTTCACCTCCTCTCAAATAAGCATAACCCCCACCTCCCCCCATCATTCAAAGTAGGGGAATCGGACCACTAAGGATCACTACTATAGGGCTGTAGGCCACAGCAACAGCACATTGTCATCAAAATAACAGAACCCCCATCCCCCTGACACGGTCAGGCTGCACTCAGTAGTTCGAGGGTTCCTGACAGAATCAATCCTGCTCATCCATATGACCTCCCGTCGCTTCGCTCAGGAGATGTTGTTCTGGGTGTGGTCGCTTCTCCTTCATCCAGTCTTTCAACACCTTTTGTTAGGCCTTCGGATCCGTGAAAATATGCGAGCTGCCCTGTCGATTAACTCTCAGTTTCGTGGGATACAACATGACGTAGTCCGCTCCGAGTTCCCGGAGTTGGCTTTTCATAGGTGCAAACTGGCAACGTGCCTCCTGAACCTTGATTGTAAAGTCCGGAAACAGCGAAATCATTGAACCCTCAAACCTTAATGGCCATTTCTCCCGGGCTATCTTGAGGGCGATATCCTTGTCCCTGTAGTTTAGCAACTTCGCTATGATCGGTCTGGGGGGTGCACCCGGCGTCGGCCTCCGGCCCAAAGAGCGGTGTGCCCTTTGTACCAGGAACATTTTGGAGAAGGAGGTATCTCCAAGTAGCGTCTTTAGCAGCTTCTCTGTGATGAGTTCCATGTTCCCAGTAGCTGTAGATTCTGGCGGGCCGTGATGTGAAGATTACAGCGCCGGGAATGGGCCTCCAGGTCCTCTGTTTTATCCTGTAAGACTTGGAGCACTCTGCCCAGCTTTTTATGTTCAGTGTCGAGAACAGTTTGCGCCTCCCTTGTTTCAGTCAGCCTGCGCTCCGACATGTCAAGCCATTCCGCGTGTTTGTCAAGTCTTTCTGCCATTCTATAGGTTAGTGATACAAAAGGGGGTGGTGATGCCCAGACGTGGGTCCCGTGCTCACTACGCCACTGGAGTAAAGCTATCCTGTCTGAAAATGGCTGATAGCCAGAAACCAGTCCTAGGATGCTTGATTCTGGTCCAGGGAAGACATGGCTTGGCAGTTCGGTCTGGACTGTTCCCATGAGGCACAGGGTCAAGACTGATTTGCATATGGCCATGTCTGAACTGGGGTGGCTTGGTGAGCAAAATAACGATGGATTAAACCCAGATCTGTGACTGGGGGGAATGTTTTGCCATTGTGCAACATTCCGTCCATCATCTTGTGTGTTTTGCTATTCTATAGGTTAGGGCATCCATCTTGGTGCCTAAGGAGGATAAGCCGCCTTGAAGGTTCTTTTCCATGGTCAACAGCAGGCCGCGAATGTCTTGTCATTGGTCATCCATTACCTGTTCCTGTTCTCCAATACCATCCTCCGCGGCAGACTCGCTAGGTTAGGTCCGCTTCGGGTCGAAGGGCAATTTAGATTGTGTCCTATCCACTCGGCCCATAATGGTGTTGCGTACTTGGCACTCCTTGTGCGGAAGTCAAGACGGGCGTTGCAACCAGAGCCCACACAGGGAGAGTCTTGATTTTGTCCAGCCCAGTCCCGGGCCCACCAAAGCCACCTCGTGTCGGGAAGACCACTTGAGTAGCTAGCCCCAAATGGCTGCCTCCCCAGTCTCCTCAGTATGCACTCCACCTGTGGGGACCCTGAGCCGCCGTCCGCACCTCGTCTCTCAAGCAGGGTTCACCTTGTATGTCAAGAGGAGTACGAAGGGGGGAATGGAATCCAATCCCAGTGCCCAGCGTATACACTCAAGGGGGCTATAAGCTGCCGTCGTACCTCACCCACTCCCCGGGGTCACTTGAGTGCAGCTCGATTATTGGGATGCCGCCCACCATCTGTCTCCTCAACCGCAGACCGGTCTCCACCACTGTAAGCTCCAGTCACTCCTCTCGCGACCAGCTTGCGGCCAGTCCGCCACAGCACAGCAAAGGTCAGAGGTGGGGCAGCGCACCCCTCCCAGAGCGCGTCTTCAGCGGGCAGGGCAAGGTGCTTGTGCAGGCAGAGGCTCGGGCAGCAGACAGCCGCAGGCAGCAGGGCCCCCCTAGCAGGCATCAACAACCCCTGGGACACTCTCACCTGCACAGTCCGAGGGGGGAAGGGGAAGCCTCCCGGCGGCTCAGCCCACGCACCCTCCCGAGTGCCAGGACCCGCGACGCCTCCCAGCCAAGCCGCCATGTCCCAAAATTGATGAGTCCCGCTTCGGAGCCCTGCAGTGGAGGATCAGCCGGCTCCACCTCGTTGGCGACACAGGTCGCAGAAGACCACAAGTCCAGGCAAAGGGGGGGGGGGCATGGGGAGGAGCCCAGACTGTCCGCTCGCTTCCAGTGAGAAGAGGGGGGCCCTTTGCTGAATTAAAAAATGTTCCGGGGCTGCTACTCAGTCCGTGCCCAAGGGGCCCGTATGGAGCAAATCAAGCGCGGCCTGCGCTCACCTCTAGGCGCCGGACCCACCGCCCCAGCTCTCTCGGGCTGCCGGCTCCTCCCTAGGCAGCCGCAGCACGTTGATCGTAAACAGGGGCAGCCAGCTCTCCCGCCAGCCGCCAAGCCTGATCACAGCCCCGCAGCCTTCACAGCCGGGCTTCTTCAGGGACCAGTCGTCTTCCTCCAGTCGGGGGTGAAGGAGGAAGCCGTCAAACCGCAGCCAGCCCGCAGCTTGGGCCGGGACCACAGCAGTGCTAAGAGGACCGTATCTTCGCCGAGAGAGCAGGTAGGCGATCCGATCCAAGTGCAATTTATTCTTCTGTGCCTCCGGTGATTATGAGGCACCTCTTAGCAGGGCCGGTCCTAGGCCTTCTGAGGCCCGGGCGAAAGGGAAGATGTGAGGCCCCTCTAATTGCATATTGTGTCGCAAGAAGTGACATCACAGAAAGTGACTTCGCAGGACTTTCATCTAGTTATTTGGCATCACTGAAGCAAACTAATCTGGATATCAGTAACATGGACAAAAGTAGAGGGGATGGAAAACAGGTGAGCTGCAAATATCCATGAGTGTAACACTTGCCGGCTCCTCTGTGTGTGTTTATCACTCACCACATTGCAATACAGCTGATCAGCACGTCTGCAGTCAGCGCCTCTGCCCAAGATTGTCCCTAAAGTATACCTCAAAAGCATCTCTAAAGTGTGTTCTGCACTGTTCGGCCTGCAACCACCAGGCACTCAAATACCACCTCCATGCAGGCTTTTTTCAGGTCCACCCAAAGAATAAGTTCCACCAGTGAGTGATCAGAGAGGCCTCTTACCAGAATTCACTCTCAAGCAACCCGACAGCTCCGAGTTTGGCAACAGGAAATAATTATGGGTGGAGAACGTACCATGAGCCACAGAGGGAAGCCGCATTTCTTTGGGCGGATGTCTCACCACATATCAGTCAGTCCCAATGGTCCCAGGACTTTTCCTATATCAAAGTGCCTTTTTGAGAAACCCCAGGGACCCCTTCATCTGTCATGGCTTCTCCATAAATGTTTTCCTCTAGAAACCAAGGTTCTGGTGGTAGTTGCGGAACAGTATGCCATAACCTCCACAAAAGTCACTGTCAGGTAAGGGAAGCTAATCAAATATAGCGGTCTCCCATGGAACAATTCAGTGACCTACACATATCGACCTAGGTTATTGTACCAAGTTATTGTGATTGCAGAGGTCGGTGGCTACCAAGGAGGATGGCTATCCCCCTAATACATCTGGTAAATCCTGAATGAACCTCCTGTGAGAATCCCAGGTGAGCAAAAATGGACTTTGTTACCCATGAGGCAGGTCTCTGCTAGGCAGAGTATGTCTGAATTGTGTAGTTTGTCCTGCCTTGAGGAGCACACCGTTCTTGATAGGTCCAACAAACCATTGACATGCCAGGTGAGAATGCAGTGCATCATCATAATTTGAACTGCCAAGGTAATACTGCAAAACTCACATTCTTACCGCCACCAGATAGGACGAACCAAGCATCCTGTCTTATTGTTGCATATCCCATTCAGTCCTGCCCAACCGAAGAACAGCTAAAAGGTAAATACTACTCTTCAAAGAGTGCCAACACAACCTGTACCACTCCTCATTCAGTCCCTGAAACATCCAGGTTTACATTTTTACGAATCTCAGGGGAATCTTGTCAATCGCTGACAGTCAGGAGAGCTAAGCCAAAAGTGGCTGGTCGACGAAAGCTACCGGTTTAATGGGGTTGAACCAGAGCCCGCTCTGTGTGTCTTTTTGTCCTACTTTGGTAGTGCACATTACTGGAGTTCGGCAGGCTGAATGAGTAACCCATCATCCATTCAGTATCCACCACAAATGACACAAACTGTTACAAGATGCAGCAAGAAATCCGAAAGTCTGAAGGCAATTAATTGTTTTGTATGTCATACACTTTTTCATACCTCTTTACCTATAATACATACCAGACCTAAAAAATGTACGTAAGGCAATCTAACAAAGCAAGCAGACTCCTGTGACCTCATCGCTGAACAACATTACTTCTTAAGTCAGGGGCTCAAGAGCAAGGATTTCAGGGCAGGGCTTGATGAAAACGAATGAAAAAATTAATGAATGACAAGCGATGGACCAGCCAGGTCTCGTCTCGTCTTTCTTACCTTAAGACGCACGTTAACACTTTATTTATGCCAACCAGCAACAACCGTTGAACGCGGCCAGTCCTGAACCGACTCCCGACTCCACCCTCCTCCTGGCCAGGGAGGGCGCGGCGCGTACGGGGTGCATGGATGCTGCGTCACCAGGTCTGTGTCTCACAGTGTGCTGTTAACTGTCTGCAGAGCGGGGGCCTGCCAAAATTATGTCCAGGGCCGTCATTGGTAGCGCTTTCGCGCGCTACCCGATTGACGGCCCTGGGACCCACAACGGCCTGGCTTGGCGCCCGCACACTGTGCACGGCACGGCACCACCACCACTAAGCTAGGTGGACACTAAGCTTGGTGGTGGGGTGCGTGCACGGTAACTGCCTCAGCTGCGCAGCCTAATAATTTCATGTCGGGCGGGCCGGCAGTGGGCCCATTTCATGGCGGATCGGCCGGCGGTGGGCCCACTGCTCTGTGGTCTACTGGGGGGCCGGCGGCGGGGCCCCCCTGAGCGCGAGGCCCTGGGCAGCTGCCCATACCGCCCATGCCTAGGACTGGCCCTGCCTCTTAGTGGGGGAAGAAGTGGCACGGCTGAAGGTTATTTTACCAGATAATTGGTGGTTTGTCGGAGCTCTCGGCTCAAGCGGCCATCTTGGTCGTGAACTAGCTCCGCTCCCCCTTATCTATTGTATTTTTAAACAAATACTGCGTATTCTATTTTATTAAGTGTAGGATATGATAACAATCTTATACCTTTTTATTGCATTTAAAACTTTTATATCTGATGATGCTTTTAGTAATTTTTGTAAGATTTTAATGAATCAAACAAAATAAAATAAACTTGAACTTGAAACTTGAAACTTGATATTGCACTGCTACAAGAATCACTTTTCTGAGTCTGAAGCTGCCAAACAGGAAGAGAAGTTGGATGGGTCATGTGTTCAATTCTCCTGCTTTGGGTAAGAAAAATGGGGTCCTGATCCTTTGTCATAAAAAAATTGCATGTTTCAGTTATAAAAAAAAATCAAACAGCTTGAGTATACTTACTAGCAATCCAATAATCAATCCAATAATGAATCTTCTTTGAAAAATCTTATTGATACTAAACTCACTATTAACAGGCTATCTACGGATGCTGCCTCTTCTTATTTATTGAAAAGCAGTACTCAATATCATGGAGGGCAGAACAAAATGGGGAAATTACTAGCTAATTATTTAAAAATAACAAAGGATAGATCTAAGATAGAATCTTTCCAAGTCCCTGCAGGGAATCTACTTCTTAAGGATAATAATATTTTAAATGATTTGTTTCTATTTATAAAAGCTTATATTCTCCTGAAATGCAAGCAGCACAATCTGACCTCTCTGAATATTTTCAGTCCATTCCCCCCTCCTTCTCATCACATTGACCTTGACTCATTAGAAACTGATATTTCATTAACGGAAATTTCTCATGCAGTCTCAGTGTTACATTGAGGAAAAGCCCCTGACCCTGATGGCTTTACAATTGAATTTTAAAAAACTTCTCCTACCCAATATTTTACTCCTATTTAAGTCATTTATACATAAATGTATATCTCAAGGGACTTTTCAAGAAGCCATGATGTGTTTAATTCCAAAAGAAAATAAATATCCCTTTCTCTGTAAGAGTGTCACATTCTGTCCTGTATGTGTGATGTATGCCTGTTGGACTACATGTCCCAGAAGTCATAGGGTCAGTATTCTCCACTCTGTCTTCTCTTTCTATGGTACAAAAGCGCTGTTTTCCCTGATACGGGTGCTTGTCACCTGATTATTGTTTGGAATCCGAGAGGGACTCGCGTTTTGGATTCTACTGCATTTTCGGAGTTTGTTATCTCGTTTAATGCTGAAGCGCATGCCGCGCTAGATATCGGAGCTCGGCCGAGCAGGAAGACGAAAGTCCTCAGAGTACAGGAGACTTTGAACGGTTGCGC
The DNA here is from genome assembly GCF_964263255.1 of Lissotriton vulgaris. Taxonomy (NCBI): domain Eukaryota; kingdom Metazoa; phylum Chordata; class Amphibia; order Caudata; family Salamandridae; genus Lissotriton; species Lissotriton vulgaris. Next base: position 1,299,903,868 of record NC_141691.1, read on the forward strand.
GTGTAATTTGCAAACTAGTAGACCGGATGGTTATAAAGGCGCTTGTTTGTACTAAATAAAAAAGGATATGAACTGTAGTTAGAAACGCGCATGCCGCGCGGGATTAGTTAGGCTTGGTTTGCCTTATTGGAACTTGTATTTACGGAGAACACTGCAATTCTTGGGAGTCGAGTCAATGGCCACCATTTGTCAAGCTGTTATTTTCTGCTGCCAAACAGCTTGAAGAATCGAGTTGAGATAAGTACTGTATCAAAGGACACTGGGCCATTCCCTCTCCTTGTAGTAATCACGAACTACTTCTGGAAGTAGAATTACTTTTGCAAACTTTCTTTTCTATTTTATTTATTTTTCTATTTTTGTGATTTATCTTATAAGCAGCAGCAGCAGTGTTTGAAAGTAAGCGTTCTAGCACACAGATTTGATTTCTATAGATAGTATAGGGTGTATGTGTGCATGACCTGTTCTCTTGTTCTTGCAGGTTTCTGTGTTTGAAGGAGTGATTCCTAACAACTTCCACAACCAGATTTGCTGATTTACACTGCTTCTACTTTATAGTTATTTTCTCCACTTTTCCCCTTCCCCCGGCTGTGATACACTTATTGGAGTTGTATATCTTTCTTGCAAGAGGTGTTTCACGTCAGGGGAGGTCAGAAACAAGCATCAGACATCGCTCCTGCTGTATCCGGTATTTTGAGGTTAGTTACTCTCTGATCAGTATATGACAGAGTGACAAGCCCACGGTATATTACAGCAGGAGCGATGGATACTAACATCGTTTTGCAAACGGTGTTGGATTCATTAACGTCCCTCCGAATGGAAGTAGACGCATTCAGAGGTGAAAACACTGAAATGCGTAATGAATTGGTCACCATGAGGCGAGAGGGTGCTGGTTTTTCTAGGGGTAGTTCTCCAGGAACACAAGGGGGCTCCTATATTAGAAATTGGACACTTCCACCTCCTGCAGCGAGGGATTCCACACAGGTTCAGAGTGGGGGTACTAGTTCTTCATCTATCCAAGTCATTCAGCCGCTACAATTGCCTCTTTCTCCTCCCGAAAGGTATTATGGGGACCTAAAAAAGTTTGGCATCTTTTTGGGGCAGTGTAAATTACACTTTATGTGTAAGCCTGCTGTCTTTCCAAATGACCAGTTAAAAACAGCGTTCGTTATGTCATATTTGGGGGGCAACGCTGCCACTTGGTCCTTTCCGTTGATTGAAAGGAACGACCCTGTTCTGTTGCATTTTGATAACTTTTGTGAGAAGATGAAAAAACTCTTTGATAGGAAGGCTCATTCGTTGTCATTAGACAGGGAACTTATTACGTTGAGACAAGGAACACAAGATCTTTTGTCCTACATCACTAATTTCATATCGATTGGTTATAGAGAGTGAGTGGCCATTGAAGAAGCGTACTTCATTGTTCTATCAAGGACTGCGTAGTGAATTAAAAGATGTCTTGGCACAGGTCGTTCAAATGCCTGACAATTGTGATGAACTCATAGATCTCACTGTCCAGTTGGATCACCGTTTGTTAGAGAGGAAAGGAGACAAACAGCGAGGTGATTCCAGACTTTTGTTTACTAGACCACGTCCAATGGTGGAGGAACATACCACCTTATCAGATGGTTCAGAACCAATGCAAGTAGGTGGTATATGAGGTCCCCTTAGTACAGAAGAAAGGCAAAGAAGAAGGCAGTTGAAGCTGTCTATGTACTGTGGTAAAGCTGGTCATTTTATCAAGAACTGCACAGCTAAAACCAAGTTCCCCTATAAAGAAAGGCCAGAAGGGAAGAAGGTGCCTGTGGTAGAATGTATGGCAGAGCCGACGGAAAACTGAAGTCCTCAAACTTGATGGAGACTCATTGTTTGAGGTTGGAGAAATGTGAACTCTCTCCAGCTTTAATCAATACCATTCAAAACTCCGTGGCTCACATGAATGTGTGTGTAACCTTGGAAGTGTCTACCGGAAAGGTTGAAATGGTCCATGCACTTTTGGATTGCGGGGCCACTGTGAATTTCATTGAGCAGAAGTATGCTCATGAATTGGGTATTTCCTGTATCCGGAAATTGCGACCTGAACCTGTAAAGGCAGTAGATGGCACAGAGCTGACTTCTGGACTGTTTTGTTATCACACTTACCCTATTACGATGCAGATGAGAATGACACATTTGAACATATTCAATTTGATCTTATAGATGCCCCGAACTTCAAATTGATATTAGGCATGCCATGGCTACTATGCACGATCCACATGTGCAGTGGGCAGCAAGGACCATCGATATGAATTCTTCTTTTTGTGCTGAGAATTGTACTAAAGAAAGTCACATACCATCTAATAAGAAACAGGACAATCTAGCGGTGTTATTGGCATCAGGATGCAGAGAGAAGAGTGTATGCCTCGTCTCTTCCTTACCTGAGATGTACTCTACATTCGTGGATGTATTCAATGAACAAGAAGCGAGCAGACTGCCTCCGCATAGGGCGTATGACTGTGTTATTGAATTGGAACCAGGAGCAAGCATCCCATGTAGCAGAATATATGCTCTTACTGAAGCTGAAAACAAATATCTACAAACGTATTTACAGAAAATGTTGGCATCCGGGTTCATACGCCCTTCCACCTCACCAGCATCTTCGCCGCTTTTTTTTATACCGAAGCGGGAAGGCGGCTTGAGGGCGTGCATTGACTATCGAGCGATTAACAAGGTTACGAAAAAGAACAGGTATCCTCTCCCCTTGATACCGGTGTTGTTGGACCAGGTAAAAGGAGCCAAGATGTTCACGAAATTAGATCTAAGAGGAGCATACCACCTGGTAAGAATGAAAAGAGGGGATGAGTGGAAAACAGCTTTCCGTACAAGATATGGGTTGTACGAATACCGAGTTATGCCTTTCGGCCTGTGCAATGCCCCGCCACGTTCCAGTTTTTTATGGATGACGTGCTAAGAGGATTGCTGGATGTATCCTGTATCGTCTACATTGATCATATATTAATATACTCCAGAACGGAAGATCAGCATGTACAAGATGTGAAGGCGGTTTTACAACGTTTGCAGCAACATATGCTGTTCGCCAAGCTTGAGAAGAGTCTGTTTCATGCCAGAGAGGTGGAGTTTTTGGGATATGTAATCGGCCCAGGAGGTATATGTATGGATCAAAAGAAAATCAATGCTGTTCTTGAATGGCAATCTCCTGTCTCTATGAAAAGCCTGCAAAGCTTCCTTGGATTCTCCAATTTTTATAGGAGATTCATCAAAGGATTCTCTTCCATCAGACAACCTATGACATTGCTTTTGCGAAAAGGGACTCCCTTTCTTTGGAATGATGTAGCGGAAGCAGCGTTTCAGACGTTGAAGAGGTGTTTCACCTGTGCCCCTATCTTGAGACATCCTGACTCGGACCAACCATTCGTGTTAGAGACAGACGCTTCGTACTATGCATTGGGAGGTGTTCTTTCTCAACAGCATCCTGAGACTGGGCAACTTCATCCAGTGGCATACTATTCTAAAAAGCTGACTCCCTCAGAAATCAATTATAGTATTACCGATAAGGAATTGCTCGCAATAAAACGAGCTTGTGAAGAATGGAGACACCATTTGATGGGGGCTAAACATATAGTTGAGATATTCACGGACCATCGTAATCTCCTGTTTTTAAAAAGTGCGAAGGCCTTAACTCCGAGGCTACTCCGGTGGTCCCTGTTTTTTACAGATTTTGATTTTGTTATCAAATATAGACCGGGACCTCAGAATGGGAAGGCGGATGCCTTGTCTAGACCGGAGCCTACTGTTGATCCCCTTGTGAGGAATGACAAACCTCCTGTGATCCTACACAAAGCTCTATTCCAAACCGATGCCGTAGCTGTGATAACGACTGAGAACTTCTCGGAAGAGGTGAAAGAACAGTGCGACGTCGCTGATGTACAGGCATGGGTGGATGAGGATCCTGGACATCGTTGTATGAAAGAGGATTTGTTAATTCATGATCAACAGCTCTACATTCCAAAGGCGCCATTACGGTGGCTGGTACTACAGTGGACTCATGACTCACCGTTAGGGGGCCATCTAGGGCAACAAAAAACATTGCAGACGTTATCTCGTTATTTTTGGTGGGTGTCGATGAAGAAGGACACAATGGAATATGTCACGGAATGCTCTGTTTGTGCTCAAGCCAAAACCAGTCATCAATCCCCTGTAGGGTTATTACGGCCAATTCCTGTACCCCCTGCCCCGTGGCATACGGTGTCTATGGATTTTATCGTCGAAATGCCCATTTCCAGAGGTTATACCACCATTCTTGTTGTTATTGATCATCTAACAAAAATGGGGCATTTTGTGGCACTGAGTAAATTACCAACCTCAGGTGAATTGGCTATTACATTCCTGCAACATGTGGTAAAATTACATGGGCTGCCTTCGATTTTGATTACTGACAGGGGTACGCAATTTATATCTAGGTTTTGGAAGGCTCTTTGTTCTAGCATGAAGATCGACGCTCGTTTGTCTACGAGCTATCATCCTCAAACAGATGGTAAAACGGAGAGGTTGAATCAAACCTTGGAACAATATCTTCGATGTTTTACCATCCAACACAGTGAAGAATGGAGTACACTGTTATGGACTGCCGAATTTGCCTATAATAATGCCACTCACTCTTCCTTGGGATGTTCCCCCTTCATTTGTCTAAATGGATTCCATCCTAATATGTTGCCTATAGCACAACCTATCACTTCCTCTCACCCAACAATACAGAGTCACCATGAACATCTTAGAACTGTTTTAATGGAAGTGAGACAATATCTGAGTGAATCCCGAGATAGAGACAAACGATAAAAAGAGACAAGAAGAGCCTTCCTATCAAATAGGGGATAAGGTGTGGCTTAGTACAAAACACCTGAAGTTTAAGGGTAATACTAGATTGCAGCCTAAATTTGTAGGGCCATATGCTATCCAAGGTATTATTAACCCTGTGGCTATGAGACTAGCTCTTCCCTCTTCTTGGCACATTCATCCTGTGTTTCATGTTTCATTATTGAAACCTTGTAATCCTGGTGCTAGGCTGCCTTCGAATCCTTGCCCCTTTGTAGTGGATGGGGAGTTGGAGTATGAAGTGAGGGCTGTCCTTGATTCTAAGTACAGGAGAGGGAGAGTGTTGTATCTGGTGGATTGGAAAGGGTTTGGCCCTGAGGATCGCTCTTGGGAACCCCGTTCCAATCTGCGTTGCCCGGCGTTACTGCGGCGTTTCCACGCACGGTTTCAGGGTAAACCTGGTGGACCGCCGGGTCGGCGGTCGTAGAGAGGGGGTTCTGTCACATTCTGTCCTGTATGTGTGATGTATGCCTGTTGGACAACATGTCCCAGAAGTCATAGGGTCAGTATTCTCCACTCTGTCTTCTCTTTCTATGGTACAAAAGCGCTGCTTTCCCTGATACGGGTGCATGTCACCTGATTATTGTTTGGATACCAAGAGGGACTCGCGTTTTGGATTCTACTGCATTTTCGGAGTTTGTTATCTCGTTTAAAGCTGAAGCGCATGCCGCGCTAGATATCGGAGCTCGGCCGAGCAGGAAGACGAAAGTCCACAGAGTACAGGAGACTTTGAACGGTTGCGCGTGTAATTTGCAAACGTGTAGACCGGATGGTTTTAAAGGCGCTTGTATGTGCTCAAAAAAAGGATATGAACTGTAGTTAGAAACGCACATGCCGCGCAGGATTAGTTAGGCTTGGTTTGCCTCATTGGAACTTGTATTCACGGAGAACACTGCAATTCTTGGGAGTCGAGTCAATGGCCACCATTTGTCAAGCTGTTATTTTCTGCTGCCAAACAGCTTGAAGAATCAAGTTCAGATAAGTACTGTATTAAAGGACACTGGGCCATTCCCTCTCCTTGTAGTAATCACAAACTACTTCTGGAAGTAGAATTACTTTTGCGAACTTTCTTTTCTATTTTATTTATTTTTCTATTTTTGTGATTTATCTTATAAGCAGCAGCATCAGTGTTTGAAAGTAAGCGTTCTTGCACACAGATTTGATTTCTATAGATAGTATAGGGTGTATGTGTGCATGACCTGTTCTCTTGTTCTTGCAGGTTTCTGTGTTTGAAGGAGTGATTCCTAACAACTTCCACAACCAGATTTGCTGATTTACACTGCTTCTACTTTATGGTTATTTTCTCCACTTTTGCCCTTCCCCCGGCTGTGATACACTTATTGGAGTTGTATGTCTTTCTTGCAAGAGGTGTTTCACGTCAGGGGAGGTCGGAAACAAGCATCAGACATCGCTCCTGCTGTATCCGGTATTTTGAGGTTAGTTACTTTCAGATCAGTATATGACAAAGAGTTATCGGCCCATTTCTTTAGTCAATACTGACTATAAGATCTTTGCCAAGATTCTAGCTTTACGCATTGATCCCATCCCGCCCAATCTGATAGGCCCTGAACAATCTGGCTTCGTTAAGGGGCGACTAGCCTCTGATAATTCTTGATTATTTTGTATTGTCCTTAGCAAGGCTTCATCTATGGATCACCCTATAGCTGCCACTGCTTTAAACGCAGAAAAGGCTTTTGACAGGATTGGATGGGACTTTATGTTCCATGTATTATGATGGGTTGGTTTTCCACCTAAACTGATTTCACTAATCTCTCTACTATACTCTAGTTCCACTGTTTCAATTTTTGTTAATGGTCAAACCTCAAATTATTTCCCTTTGTTAAGAGGGGTTCGTCGAGGATGTCTATTATCACCTCTATTATTTGTCATCACGTTAGAACCCTTTCTAACTGACATCAGGCAGGATACTCGTATCTCAGGCTTTCAATATGGTCAACATCAGGTTAAAATGTCTGTTTACGCTGATGACATTCTCTTATATTGTTCTAACCCTGAAATCTCTCTCCCCCCTTTTTTTCAACAAGTTAATACTTTCTCCCTGTTATCAGATTATCGACTTAACACTTATAAATATGAGGTCCTCCTGTTAAATGTTCCCCAAAAATTTTTGACGACTCAGGCTTCTCTTGGCAACCCTCTAAAATAAAATATCTGGGCTTGTGGTTTTCTCGAATAATTCCTGAAATATTACAATTAAATTTCGATCACATTATCAAATCACTAAATGATACTATTACTTGTTGGCACCCACTTTTTCTCTCCTGGTGGGGCCGAATGGATTCGATTAAAATTATGCTTACTCCTTTGATTTTATACATTATTTCTATGATTCTGGTTTGCATTCCTGAATAATATTTTAAGAAAATTGATTCTCTCTTAAGAAAATTTCTATGGACAAACAAACCCCCTCATATTGCTTTAATTTCCTTGAAAAAAGATAGATCCAACGGAGGTCTTATATGCCCTGATTTCAAAACATATCATTCTGCTTTCTCTTTAAAACAAGCTGCTCGATGGCTCTCTTTGGAACTTCCAAAATGTTCTCCCTTGTGGGTACAATTAGAAAAATCTTTTATTTCCCCCTTTGATTTTCAGGAGATTCTTGTATTCACTACTAATTCATCATTATTTAGTTCTCCAACTATATCCCCTTCTCGTAAACGTTTGTCGCCTTTCCTACCATCATCTTATCCCTCTCTTAATTCTTATCAATGACAACCCATTTGGCACAATAAATCATTACTAATCAACAGTCGCACCATTTATTGGACAAATTGCATTCCAGGGGTCTGTGATGGATCTCTCAACTTTTACTTGACAGTCAACCCCTTTCGTTTATTGACCTTCAAAAACTTTTTTCTTTACCAATTCATTTTAAACCACAATATAATCTTTTATATCCCTCCCTTAACCAATACCTGCTTACACTACCAAATACTTCTAATCCCCCCGCAAAATGTACTTCTCTTTTTCCACTATTACACACCTTTCCATCTGCCTCCACTGTTTACAAAACTTTACAATCACCTTCAGACAGACTTAAATCAAAGACCAAATTAGCATGAGAAAATTAATTTTCACAATGTTGGCCAACTGAAACATGGGATAAGTTATGGTCTAAACTTCCTAAAACTTCTCGAGCTTCTAACACCACACAAACCCTTTATTTTGTTTATCAACGAGTGCTATTTTCTCCAATGACGTTAGCGTCTTTTTTATCAAACACCCCTTCAACCTGTTGGTCCTGTCCCTGCCCTATTGCTGATTTAAAACACATGTTATTTTAATGTCCATCTATTTATCAGTTTTGGCAATTAATTTGGACACAAATTAAGAAGATTTTCAAAGTAAATATTCCCCTTTCTTTAACCAATATATTCCTAGGCACTTTGTCGCCCCATTGGCCGCAGTCACCATCAAATTGTAAGTTGCTAGACCTATTGTTAGCTGTTGCTTTTCATTTAATAACTTAAAATTGGAAATAAGCTGATAAAGTTCCTTTTAGATCCTGGTGGAACGCTGTATGTTTTCATCACAATTAGACACTAATTACATCTCTCCCATATCTCTAGCGATTGAAAGAGATTTTTATGGCTTCCAATAACCACATACTTATCTTTATCTGCCTCTTCTGCTACTAAAATTATTACTACATCAGATGATGTACGAAAACCACCTTAACCTCACCCTCTGTCTTTTTTCCAGATGATTAGTAGATATTTGTACACTTATATTTCTATTAAGTTTTTTAGTTTTTCCTGATTGCTATGCTTACAGTGTAAATCATTTATTATTCATGTTTTTACTCTAATATCATAGAGCAATAATATATTGTTCTCCACCCCTATATTCCTTTCCCTTCCTTCTTTGTGTATATAGGACATATATTTTTTGTTTATATACAGCTTGATAGTTATAATCTTTATATATTCTTCTTCCCTCACAATTACTATGTTAAATAGGACTTTTTGTATTTATTGCCTTGCTGTTCCTTTTCTTGTTATCCCCAATAAAAAAAAAAAGGAAGCACCGGCTGTGCAGGGGGTTTGTAAATAAGCCTCAAAGAGAACTCACCTTTCCCAGATCCAAAGAAACAGCATTGCTACTCCATTCTCAGTCCTAAAAATCAAGGGGCCTCATTTATGAGAAGTGACGCATCACTGCCTGAAAGCAGCAATGCGTCACTTCTCAGTGCGCCCTCCTTGTGACATGATTGATGCGTTATATTTAGTGTATGACGCATCATGTCGCAAGGAGCTACAGATACGTCAGTATTTCTGACGTATTTGTATGGCGCAAAAGTGACGCATTGCTGGAGTGTGTCACAAAAGTGACGCAACTCCAGCAATGTGTCCTTTCACATGGGGCAAGCCCCGTGTGAAAGGGCCTGCGTCAGTCTTACGCCTGCTGTGAGGCAGGAGTAAGATATTGACGCATTTGCGTCCTAGAAGTGGCGCAGTGAAATCTTATAGATTTCACTGCATCACTTCTATGAGTCTTTCTTGCCCCGGAACGCCCCCCCTGCATACATTATACCTGGCACAGGCTTAATGTGGCGGAGGGGTTTACAAAGTGACGCATCTACCTAGATGCGTCACTTTGTAAATATGGTGCAACAAGGCACATTTTTTACGCCGCTGGTGCGTCACAAAAAGTGACGCACCAGCGGCGTAAAAGTGACGTACGGCCTCAAAAATAAGGCCCAAGATTTTCTGCTCTTGATACACTCAGAGCTCTGCTCTTGGCAGTGCCCAGCTTGTGGTAACAAAAGTTGGATTTGTGTGTAGGAAGATGGATAATAAAAGAAGAAAGTGGTATTTTAGAGTGCTCTTTGGGCTGTTCTATTTTTTTTTATTCACACTCTCAATTAGAAATCTTTTGCATGAGTTCTAAAAAACTGTGTGCTGCAATCAGTTACTCTAGTCAAAGGATAATGAGTGTTAGGCTGACAGTATGGTCCAGAGACCACAGCTATGCTCATACACCCATACAGCCAATCACACTATCAGTCACCCACAGAGCTACTCACACACCTACTAACTCACCCATAGAGTGAATCACAATTGAACATTTTAATAAGCATAAATAAATGATGTTGACTGTGCATTACCAAGTCTTCAAGGCTACTTTGGCATGCATTTACAACACACAGTCCGCATTTTCACATAAACAGTAGAATGACATTAGACGAAAGTGCACTACTCCTTGGAGGAGCATCAAAACTGCACTCCGTCAAAGTAGTATTGCGATGCCACGTACTCAGACAGAATTTTTTAGAAACGTATACTTGAAAAGAAAATGTCCTGTGGTATGAAAATGTTTGTTAATATTTCCTCCAAACAGCTACAAATCAAGGGGATGCTTAGCTACAAGTACACAGAAATGTTTAACAAGAGATCTACTTTCCTGAAGCATAGTCCAAAATAAATTATGCTATTATAGAAAAAGTTCAGTAATAAGGGAAATCTCGAGATTACAACGGAATGCTAACACAATGCACCTGGTCTTCGGTTCATATAATATAAATTAATAGTATTAGTCCACTAGGTGGCAGGAAAGCTTTGCCATCCAGACTAACAGAATTCAAAAGGCTCTAAAGAGCTACATTTATTAGAAGCGTTGTATTCTGTTCATTCTCGGCTGCCATTTTGTAATAGCCACTACTTTGGAGTGTCACTTTCAGGCACATGCATCAATATTGCATTTTGCGATTCATTAATTGTGAAAAATAAGGAATCGAAATTAAGGAATTGCAAAATGCAATGCAAACCAGAAATTGCTATAAAAATAGCGATTTCTTAAAATTCCTTAATTGCGATTCTCTAATTGAGAATCACAATTAAGGAATACTTCCCCATCCATTCCTATGGGCCTAGAGGCCCATAGGAATGAATGGAAAGAAATTCTTAATTTACAATTCACCATTGAAAATTCGCAAATTAAGAATGCAATTTCAAGGGTGCATGGGTGTCCAAAGGACACCCTGTTGCACCCCTGAAATCTGCTTAGGAGTACATTTTGCACACTCACATGCCCCAAGGGCATGTGTGTGTGTAAAATGGAACTTTGAAAAATGCACTTTAGTGCATTTTTCAAAGTTTTCCGCAAATTACCATGAAGGTCAACTTCATGGTAATATGCTCCCCTTATTTGCGAATTCGCAAATTTTAAAAGTTTGATGCATTGCATTTAAGGAATCTCAATTTGAGATTCCTTAAATGCAATAGCAATTTAAGAAATCGCTATTTTGCGATTTTTTAAATTGCGAAACTTACTAAAATGTTAATGCATCACAAAAATGGAAATTGCATTCGCAAACGGCCGAATTTGACGGTTCGCACCGTTTGCGAATGCTATTTCCTTTGATGCATGTGGCTGTATGGTGCTTATCAACCAAAGATCTGGATGAGGAGTGTCTCAGAAGCTCATAAGAAGACACGGATCGAAATTTGAGAGATCAGTTGTAACTCTCGTTGGCCTTCAAAGATCAAGAGCAGAAAGCTGTTAAAGGCCGAGAACATAGTCTCAGACAAGGGAGAAAATAGATTAACTGAGGGCCACAGACCAGTGCTGGTTGATGAACAATGGAAGCTGTGGGGCATACATACCTTCTTCAAATAAGATCGAGTGAGCGAGGAAGAAAGCGAAGCAGACTGACTGTCCCCTCGCGTCCAACATTATTCAATCCTGTGGAGGGCAAAATGTTCATCTTCTCCTCTTACCATAGGCAATGCGTAGGACGTGGATGTATCATTCCCCGCAGTCAAAGAGTTAAGCTAATCAAGTGGTTGTGTTTTTGTTCCATGCATGAATATATATCCTTTTTGAGATCTCTTTTCCAGTGGCGGTTTCTACATGGGGGCGTTTGGGCGCCGCCCCCCCTGATTTCTCGCCGTGCGAGAAGAAGGCAGAAACAAATGGTAGTTATTTATTTATAGCTACCATTTGTTTCTGCCTGCCCTTCTCGCACGGCGAGAAAGCAGCGAACTTCCTGGTTACTAACTCGAGCCTCAGGACAGGGGGGAGTGGCTTGGGGGAGTGGCTTGCCCACTGTTATTAATACTGACTGTTTGGACAGCCTGAGAGGCTGTCCAAACAGACAGTATTAGCAACAGTGGGCAAGCCGCTCCCCCAAGCCTCCTCCCACTCTTCGTTCTGCAGGATGCAGACTCGGAGAAATGACGCAGTTAGGGCAGCCGGCCGAACCAATCAGCGCCGGCTGCCATGGAGGGGAGGGAGGCTGCCTGCAGCCTCCAGTGACGACGAGAGCCCACACGACCACGTCAGACGCAGCGGTGGCACGGGCATTCTAAATCCAGGAAGGCGGGAGTCTGCACTGCAGTCTCGGGACGGGACTCGAGTCGGGAAGCCAAGGTAAGTTTTTTATATTTCTTTGCCATTTGCCAAACATGTGTTTTGCTTAGCTCGCGCGGTGAGGGCTAAGCCTAAGAAATGCAGTGTGTTTAGGATGGGGCAGGATCTTTCAGGGTAGGGTTCATCTTGTAACGGGCGAACAGGGAGTGTGGGGCCGGCGGGGAGGTGCGCCCAGGAGAGTGAGTGCTCTGGTACAACCACGAGGAGGGCAGAGGCGAAGACGGGCCAGAGAGGGAAGAACGAGGGTGTCTGAGAGCTGCACCTCTCTTGCAGCATCCGGCACCAATCATTGAGGATCAAACAGCAGGCAGAGGTGACCAGGGACCAGGTGAGGAGAGTTTCCTTACCCCTCAACACCCCTTTCTGGGTAGCTGGCACCCTGTGCTCTGTGGCAGAATCTCCACCAACACTTATATGGCAATATATAAATGGGCGGGTTGAAGGTAAGGGGTTCTCAGCAGCCTTCCAAACACCCTTTCTGTTGGTCACCCTTGCGCACTTCGCATGCTCGCGATGTAAGACTCATACGCAACATTTACGCCCTGCCACTTTCAAATGTCACCAGCCGCCACTGCTCTTTTCATGTTATATATAATGCTGTGTCGCAAATGATTTACATATACATGTTTCCATTTTTCCTAAAGTTTGCAAAACCAAAGGAGAAACATTGTAGGGACTGCGAAACCTTAATGCGATATCTACATCTAGTAAGTTGTACTTTGCCCAGCATCAAGATAAGGAATAAGGAATTATTGCAGTGGGCCAAAGAGATATTTGCCAGGGGCAGAACTCTGCATGTTTCTGTACCCACCCACAGCCAGGACCAGTCTGATAATCTCGAAGAAAGTCTAGCTGATTTAACCTTAAAGAAGATGAAGCTCTATTGCACAGTATGCAAATCTCAGGTCAGGGAGGACCTGGCTCGGCAGTTCGGGCTGGACTGTTCCCATTGGGCGCAGGGTCAAGACTGATTTGCATATGGATTAGGCCCAGATCTCTGTACTGGGGTGAATGTATGACATTGTTCTGCATTCTGTCCATCAATTGTTCTTTTTGCATTTTCACCCCGAGTGGGGTGGGTATGCCCAGACGTGGGTCCCGTGCTCTACATGCCACTGGAATCAAGCTATCCTGGCTGAAGAGGGGTGAAACCCTGAAACCGGACCTAGGATGCTTGTTTCCAATCCAGGGAGGACCTGGCCTGGCAGTTTAGGATGGACTGTTCCCATTGGGCGCAGGGTCAAGAATGATTTGCATATGGCTGGGTCCAAACTGTAAAGGCATCGTGAGCAAAAAAACTATGGATTAGGCCCAGATCTCTGTACTGAGGTGAATGCATGACATTGTTTTGCATTCTGTCCATCAATTGTTCTTTTTGCAGGGAGATCTAGAAGCAAGGTTCCACATAGTCATGAGGACTTTTCAGCCCAGCTGGCACACAAGTCTCAAGAATATCTGTATGTTGCACAAGCATAATATTGTTGCAAAAGTATTGTTGGATACAAATATTATGACAAAAGTATTGTGATGTCAAGAATATCCTGGGACAGAATATCATAGGTCAGAATGCCAGGTGGCCCCTGCAAATAGCAGAGGGGCGCCATTAGTCGTTCCACGAGCACAAGCAAAGGGGGAGTTCCACATCGATGTTGCCATGAAGGAGGGTCTCCTGTGATGTCATCAGGGGGCGCCACCTGGGACTGCAGAATATAAGGCATCGTGAGGCAAGATGTTGGCCTCTTTCCCTCCATTGCACACCGGATTCCACCCTACCGCATTTTCACCAATTTAAGCACTTATTATTTAACTATTTTGTTATGTTTTATTACATCTTGTGTTATTTGTTATTTTTTTTTAATGCTAATTATGTGTAAATATAGGAAGGTGGAGTATTATGTTGTGATGCTGGCTAGGCATCACCATGCAATACTCTCACAAACCCCAAAGATGTGGTCCTTACATTTTAAATTATAAATTCTTAGCTCAGTCCTAGTAGAGTGGCAAAGAGCAGTCAGGCTTTACTAGAGGAACATCTGTTAAGCATTTCAGAGTACCAACATGGATGATAAGTAACTGACATGACCAGAAATAAATCTGACACTAATTTGAAAAATAAAACAGATTTTTATTTTAATTTAGACACCAAAGTGAATGTGATCAGATACACATAACCAGAGTTACGGATTTTAGAAAAATACATAAACCACATCAATTCAATACTGCAGAAACTTTGCATTGCGGTCAATGGGAAAAAGTGGTAGTGGCAATCAGTCACTTGCAGGTTGAGTTGCATGGAACCCAAGGAGGGTGAAGGCCAGGGCCGGACTTCCTGCAGCAGACACTGCGTGTTTCCCCGGTGGGCTGCCAGGGTGGGGGTCAGTTTTGGGCTCCTGGGGGGTCATTTTTGTTACAGGGCCGTTTTTGCAGCATAGCTGCAATATCAGCCCCTGTAACAAAATCGTCCTAAACTGGTCCTGGCAAACAGCTTGCCCACACCACCAATCCCCTGGGGGCCGGCTGAGTACTTTGCCAGGGCCGGTTTTGGTTCCCAGTCTGGCCCTGGTGAAGGCGATGCGGGTCCAGGACCCAGCCATAACAATCAGTTTAATTTTACTTGATGCTGAATGGGAGCCACTGGAGAGCTGGTTTTACTGATTACATGGCGCTGCAGGTGAACGGGGTGCAAAATCACTGCTGATGTCGGACAAAAGTTGTATGGAGTTCCCTCTAGATGCCGCATCAAGTGAAGGAGTCGGTTGCCATACTGGGGACCAACAAACTTTGACAGCGGTAAGTACAGCAGATGGGTACTTTGACATACGGAGGTCCAGGGAACACAGTAGCTGCCTGAAACATCATGGAGGGCAGGACTACAGTTGCCACATTGCATAAGATCATTTGGATGTGTCCTCTTTGATGCAGGTTGGTTCATGAGATTCTGGTGTCAGGGGTAGCCCTTAAATCCCGGATGTAGGGATGTTAGGGGTGTGGGTGCAAGTGGCCAATGGGCTAATATCCCCAGTGGCTAATGCACCCCTGAGGTGATCACATCCTGGATTGTAGGTCACCTTTTCTACCCAGAACACAATATTCTAGCATTTCTTTAAATGGAACAAGTCTTCCTTAGCTATACAGGCCAGGCAGCCCACCCTAAAGGTGTGGCTCGCCTTCCGTGGATGTACACCTTTTGATTACCTAATTTTCCTGCCTGTCAGAGTGCAAATGTGCCTGGGAACAGGGGGAGGGATGTTTCCTCTTTTAGGATGCAGCTCGGTTGGATATTACAGACGGTGCAGCCTTTGAATCTCACCGCCTTGATGTGCCACTTCGCTACCCAGCCTGTCAGGAAGGAAGGTATGATCTTCTATCCTATCCTGGCCATTGTTTTTGACTCCTTGGAGAGCTCACACCTCCTGGCAGGGGGTCAGACTCCTGTCCTGGAGGTAGCAAGCATGGGCTGTCAGCCAGAGTACATGAAAGGCTGGGGCAATCAGGTGGGCAACATCTAAGATAGCCCCCTGGTGCATGCCACATCATCCTTGACAGGAGATTCATGTCAGGGGTAATGAGGCACGTTGTTTGTTACCAAACATGACATATTTAGGAGGTGCTATAATGGAGCTGCCAAACTTGGATTTTCCTGGGTGCAAGACCATGTTATTCTATGGCCCGTCTAGCACATATAGTGTCCTTTAATGGAAAAGGCCACTGTGGGGACATATAAGCTTGCCCACATCTTTAATATAAAACACCCTCCATCTGGCCTTCAGGAGGGCTTCCTTAGGGGGACTGACATATATAAAAAATAGTGTATTGACTTTGCCACACATGTTGAGGACAGAGTCGAGTTCGATAAGTTCACACTGGTCCAGCAGTCTTCAATGGCAGGCCTGATGTCCGTAGTTTACTTGAGTCACTAAGGGCACCATAAGTGCTTCAGCCCCTGATGACACTTTTAACACCCACGCCTTATGTACCACTGGTACATATACTAGGGACTTAGAAAGGGGCTAAAGGCCTAGGTAGCAGGCTCCAGCGCACCCTCGGAGTCGCAATCATCAGCATTGATACAAAATGTAGGGGGGAGTGACCATAACAAAAGGGCACTTTCCTACAGTAATTATTTTATTTTGCTTTGGCAGTACATTACATTTTTCTCTTATTTGAATGTTTTGGTTTATTGGCGGGTTGGCGGAGTTGTTTATTAGTAGTGCGGGACATTTTTTTAAAAATGTTTTAGAATTGTTTATAAATAATGTATTTACTTTGTACATTTTAGTTTGTTCATTTGATTGATAATGTAAAATATTGTATTAATACATTATTTAATAGATGTTTTTTCAAAAAATTGTAAGTAATATAAGATAACTTGTAAGTTATCTCTTAGATGATGTAAAATACTCTTTACATAATTTGAATATTCTTGAAATGTACTATGTTTAGTGTTGTTAGATAGTATTTCATTGTTTAATATTATTTTTTATGTCATTGTGCACCATTATTTTTCTAGTATTATTTGCATTTGTTCTTGTTGGTGTTGAGGTTTTAGAGTAGTAGGATGAGAAGTGTTTTACATTTATATATAGTTTAATAATTTTTTATTTATAAACTAACCCCAATTTTAACTATTTATATGAATTATTTAATTTAATATAATACATGTGTTGAAATATATTTTATCTTTTCTTTCTATATTTAGTTTTTTTTTTATTTAGGAGTGATGCTCAGGTTGGAATTGGATTAGTGTAATTGACCCCTCCAAAATCCAACACGTTACCTACTTTTATTTGAGCTGGAGTGGGAATAGTAAATCTGACCCTCCAAAGTTCAACGCTTCCCTACTATTGCTTAGTTTGGAGTGGGAATAGTGAACCAGGGTTTGCTTCAGGGCAGTGTGACTAGTGCCATCGCACTGGGTTCTGAGCCGGCGACACTGTATTTTTACTATTTTTTTTTGTTTAAAAGCACGTTGCAGAGTTTCTTCTGTGTCCAGTAATTTTCATGCAGCAATAACAATGTTAATTTAACTCTGGTGATCAATGTACCTGGTGGAGCGAGATGGAGTTTTGTCTAGTTGCAGTTTTGACTCCTAATAAAATAGCGCAGGAGGTATGTAGGACTGTGATATTTTTGTTGTCGATATTGTGTAATAGAAGCTTGTACAGCAAGTGTATTGAGGAGGACATGCACAGAAAGTTCTGGAACGATATGTGTGGCTAGATAGCATTGTACCAAAACCTTCCTAAACCCCCACTGACATTGTGGGACTCTACTAAGTTCCAGCTTGCAAGGGACACCAAGCTTGATCCACTTCACCCTGTGTCTGAGGATACAATCTCATTGGCTAACATGGAGGCCAGTGGGAACGCACAGCAGTGGTGTCAGACTTCTTAGAGTGTTGGGGCTACGCCCACTGATCTTAAAGCACCATTAACACAGTTTCCCTTTTTTAGGTCGAAGCCTGCGTTGCCGCACATGCGTTGCTGCAGGCAAAGACCTATTGTGAACAGGGGGATTTCAGTACTGCATGAAACCACTCCCCCTTTTTCCATTGGCAGGCCTCGCGAAATGGAGGCCTGCCATTGGAACTTTTGTGTGTTTTGTCGATTTGTCCACTTTCGATCCCGCCTCCCGAGGACTGAGTGACCTGCTTTATGGCACCCTGACAAAATTTCCTTGTATATTGTCATGGCAACCGTCAAGCAGGCCACCGTGTCCGGAGGAGCCCCGCTAGGATTGGCCCAGTGCCGCCTACGTCACTGGAAGCAAGGGGGCATCGCCAGGCAAATAGGAAGCTTGTTATAGGTAGAGAGCTATGAGGTCACAAGACTGCAGCTGGAATCTGAGAACCCTTACTCACCCAGAAACGGAAATGTACTGTTACTGGAAGTACTTGGTGATGACTCCATTTAGCTGCAGTGTGTAACGTGCCACGGTCTCTGTGCGCCGCACACCTTTTATCCCTAAAGAACAACATGCTTCCGCGGTTGACCTCTTGTTTCTGGATCCCAGCTAAAGGTTATTATTGTAACTGACTTTGCCCCCGGTTATCAAACTGTACACAAGTAAAATGGCAGAGTCCAAAATAATACGAGTTGACTTGTTTCCCGAATAATTTTTTTTTAAAAGGACCCAAACGCAGTGACTTTCGCTGCCCGTGAAGTGAGCAGATAATTCAATTTTCTGTCTCTGACGTTCAAAGTATTTTATTTCCTAGATCAACCATGCCTGGCCCACTTATGCCATCTTTTCAAAAGTTGCAGGAACGTGCGATAACGCAGTGTGTTCCGTTTCAAATACCTAATCTCGGAGCAGAACCCAAATTTGAGGACCCAGGAAGCAGCAATTCAGCCACCAGGCCACAGCTCGTCCTGCCTACTGTTCGCCGGTTATTCCTCACCACGCCACACACCCGCTTGATGTCAAGCCACGACAGAGTACAGGCAGCATGCAAGGACGACGGAATACTATTAAAAACCAGAAGTATACAAAATAGTTACCAACCGAAGGGCCTCGTGCCTGCCTCTGCGTCGTGGCGCTTTCGACGATGGGCTCCAGGCCTCGGGGTCAGGAGCACCTCTCAGCCCTGCCGGGCACACCTCTGCACCCTCATCCTTTTTCCCGCGCCGCAGGCTGGAACAGTCACGTGGCCTCGTGTGGCGTGGCGGCTGGTGCCTGGAGGTCTGGCAGATGGCATGCAATGCTGGGGGCTTTTTCTGTCTACACCCCACAGGAAGTTGGTAATAAAACGCCAAAGACTGAGGGAGGCCAGGAAGAAGGGGCCGTGATTTAACAGGGCCCCGTGTAATGATTGAATATAGGTGAGAACTCGATTTTCTTTGTTGTGCACCGACAGAGAGGAGCCTGGTCTGTTTACAGCAGCCCCCAGACAGTGATGGTCGAGAGAGGCGGGTGCGGGGATCTAGGATGGATATAGTGGGACAACACACAAAAGAATGTGCCTCGACTCCCCAACACAATTTTGCATACTAGACATTGGCCAAACCAGAGTAGCAAAGCCAGACAGGGACTGTCTAACTAAAGGAAACAGAGACTGGTATGTTAAATAAAACAAGCATTTGCAATGCAGTAGGTCTCTCATTATCGAACTTTTAAGCTATTGGCATTGTAAATGACAATGCCTTTTATTTATGTTTTCAAAACCAACACATAGATAACAGGTCTGTCATTTACAATGCCAGTAGCTCAAAGTCTCGCAAATGCGAGACCTATTGCATTGCAAATGCTTGTTTTAAAGTGAAACATATCTGTGCTGGACCACCTGGTTTAAGATCCGATGGAGGGTCAGGCAGTCAGGCACTGGCCTGCCGATTCGGGGCATATATATTCATATATACAGTTTTGACACCATTACGCAAGGACTTACATTTTTACAGGCCTTTATTCCCTCAAAGAGAGGTAAGTTGTGATGTAGTAGAGCGTGTTCGATGTAATGAAGCCTGTCAGGGCGGTGCTGTTTGAAGCTATACGTCATATGTCATGAGTGCTCTTCCATGTCCCACTTAAGAGTCCTCCATTCCGAAGTCTGCTTTCAGTGGTTACTAGAATACAGACTGCCAAGTAGTTAGTACATGTGCTATGCTGCTGGCGTCGTATGATTGGAGGTACTTTTCATAAAAATCGTCCGCACCATAAGAGGGAATAAATAATCCTCATGGATGTCACTTTCTTAATTATTTTTCCGGCTGCTGCAAAGCCCGATTGTTTGCCTGCAGGCACTCAACAGCCTATACCAGGCATGGCGTTCCGAGGTTCGATGGAGCCCTGGGATGGCAAGAGTAGCTTTTGATGCATTCCAGTTCTTGGGTTCACGCAGGGCTGGTCCTATTATATGTAGGGCCCAGGGCAGAATAGGAACATGGGAGGCCCCTAAGCAGATATGACGCTGGATCGGATTGGGAAAGTTATTTTTTTCCTTTAAATAAAAATCACCCCCTGCCTCCACAGTTAACAGCTAACAACCATTGACAAAACGCAGCCGCGGCTGGCATGAGTCGGCCGCGGCTGCGTTTTGTCAATGGTTATTAGCAGTTTAAGCTAAATGAGTAACTACAATAAATGATTTTACTTTCACTGTGTTGTTTTGACCAATAAGTGTCTTCTTCACACACACTTGCATAGAATCACAACTGCAATGCAGGACCATTGCTCTTTGTGCTCTGCAGAGAGGCCATATTTTGAATGGTCGTGTAATCTGAACACGTTTTTGGCCTACAGGCAGGCAAAGTGTGAAAGTTGGGCGGACTGCAGCCTCAACTCCAAAGTGCTCAACTGTAGCCTGTTATAAACACCTTGAGGCGACTCAGTACAGAGGGTGCATCATCCAAGAGTAATATGCTCTGAAATAAAATACACAAACACACATGCTGGAAATAGCTAGCACTCTTGGGGAATGCAAGATTCAGTAAAGCATGGGAAATATAAACAAGAACAAAATTACTGCCATGGATTACCCTAACAGCAGGACCACTGGCATTATGTGCCAGGAGAGGGTTAAATTATGTGGAAGAGTGAGTAAATTATGTGGCAAGAAAAGGCAAATTATGCAGCATAACCCAGCACATTTTTAAATAGTATTACTTCATTTTTTTGCCACATTTAAACTTGGTAACCCTGTTTGGGTACTGGTTGCACCCCATTAATACCAATTTAACACCCACATTTAGCAGTGGGAAACAGAAAATTGACTATTCCAGCTTTTCAAAGGGCCTTCCCACATGCGGCAAGACGTGTCACTGCATTTTTAGAAACATTTGAAACATTTGAGATAGAAAGCAATTTTGTTGTTAAAGTCTGTAGATTATGTAGCAGCTGATGGATTATGTGGCAAATGCGTCAAATGCATAATTATACAGAAAGCTCCGCCACCGCACAATCGCATAATTCCAGTTGCCCTGCCTAACATGCAGCATTACACTGGGACAGAAAATAGGCCTCTGTACCAAAATAAAAGGGGCCCCAATAGGGAGTTGGTTAGCTAGAAAAGTGTCCCATGTTTGCAAACTAGCGCAGTTTTCAACTTGTATACACATGCTGTATAAGTTTTTTGTAAAGTATAGGACTGCACTGATTTGTGTTTGCTTTATTATCATAAAAATCAACAGTAAAATCTGGCTCACTTGACCATAAAGCAAGTCAACAACTGGCTAAAAAAACGACCTAGATACTGACCTGAGAGCAGGGCTATAAGTGGGTTGAAAAAACCTGTCATTGGATCCTGATAAATATTACAACAAGTACAATTATACCCAGAACAAGCCAGTACTATTGGCTTTGTCAGTGGTTATTAGTTGCATTAGATGAATAAGCAACATCTGCAGCTTCCTTGTATATAATATTGAAAATGCTCCAGTTCTGACATGATGAGACTGTGAAAGAACTATAACGAGTCTCACTGAAGTTTCATTAAAGACAGCGAAGGGTGGCACTGCTGCAGAGTTAAGATTTGTTTTTTCCCTCTGAGGGTGAGGGCAAAAATGAAGAGCGGGCCGTCTCATCACTTGCTTTTCAGAACTTTTATTCATTGTGCAGACACTGGATCAATGTTTTTGCAGGCAAAGTTAAGGACATGAATATAGGGCCCCTTTTTAATGTCCATTTTAATTTACTACCAGGTCTAAGACTTGAGTGACCCAGCAGACTTTAAACCCTGCTCCATCCCCTTTCTGCTCCTCTGCACACACCTATCTGCCCCCCCTACTTTATCCCATTTGTCTTGCCCTTTTTATTCGCCTCTCTGCTCCCTTTCCACTTGTCTTGGTGAGCAGTTTCCATTGTAATGCACCACCATCGCCACTCTATCCTTTGCTGTGCCCCTATAGGATATTCTGTCTTTTATTCATACAGGGGCAGGGCCGCTTCACAGGCAAGGGCACTCAAATTACCTGTCTGATTGCTGTCATCAACATGCAGATACAGCCATTAGGCGCACAGAGATGAGCCAGCAGGGGAGATTGATATAAAAAAGAAAACATATAAACTCTCAGGGGGCCCCACGGCTGCGAGCACCCTTTGACCCTGGGCAGCTGCCCACGCTCCCCATGCCTAGCTCCGGTCCTGAGTTCCAATGACTATAAAAATAAATACTCCTTGGTTTTAACAGATTCCTCGATTTTACATCTGCTGATTTATTTTAAAAATGCTGTTTAGGCCCTAGGGCTGGTAAGCAGCAGGTTGAATCCACAAGATAAGTTAAGCATACGCTTGCTTTAATATATACACCCCTCCTACCTCCTCTGCAGTGGAACATACTGTTGGGTAACTGCTTTATCAGTGCATAATAGTCAGTGTTTTTAATACTTCACACTCTCTGCACTTGAGGCACTTGTTGCAAAGTTGCCGCCAAAATCGCATCACTTTAGAGAACGATGGAAAGTGTAGGTGTTGATTTAAATTAAACTAATTGAGTAAGCTCGCCCCTAAAGCATACGCCTTACAAAGGTGCAAAATTTGTCTAACAATGCTTGCAGCCAACTCTACACCAGAAAGATAAAATGTGCATCATACACAAAGAGAGTAAGGTGGAAAAAGATTGCCTTGATAGATCAGCAACTGTCACCTTGATTAAACACAGCCCTTTCTGAATCAATAAATGATAGATTTATAAAGCGCACAGCTACTACGAGGAGTGCCCCTGAGAAAAACCAAAGTTTACGTTTTATACGGAAGACTACCTCAAAAGCAGTCAGTTATAATCTCCCCACTTGGTACACTCCGCCACCCCCGCTTAAGGCTGCCCTTTGGTTCACCCGTAGAGCCTTCAGGTGAAGGCAGCTGTAGAATGTTGTTGGCTCTGTGAGACGACTTGGGCACTGACAAGCTGAGGGGGGGAACATCCTTTACAACGCAACTTTTACCACGCAGTGCCTTTACGACGCAACTTTTACAACGCAAACCATTACAACGCATTGCGCTGGGGGGCGCTCTAGGATAGGGAATAGGTTTAATGTACTATCCAACACCTTCCCTACTATCCACGGGGACTGGAGTTGGAATAGTAAATTAAATTATTCACTATCCAGCGCCCCAAAGCACTATGCGTTGTAAAGGCATGCGTTGTAAAAACTGCGTTGTAAAGGCATGCGTGGTAAAAGCATGCGTTGTAACGTCATACATCCAGCTGAGGGTACAGTTTATGCTTACTACAAATAAAGACGTTTCTTCTTACCTCAAGCGTCGATTATTACTACATTTTTGACGACGAGAGAAGGGGTGCTGTGTCAGGGACAGCTCTGTACCCTCCCCTAATGCTGTTTCGCCTTGCTGGTAGCCTGGAGGAACGGGTGCTGGTCCGGTCAAGCTGACTTTCGTCATCAGAGGACCTTTCTCTTCATGTTTCTCAAAGCAGTGAGGTGCTGTTCGTCCTACTTGAAGATTATTCAGAGTCTCCATTCCCCTGTGTGATATCCATCTGCCCCCTTAATTCCATTTGGACTGTTTCCGTCCTGGAGTCTGTCTCTGAGAGCTGGTGTGGCACTGGTATGTTGAGCCCGTTAGCGTGTTTCTTGCGGCGGCGCAGTATTGTGAGGAGAACCATCCAGGTCAGAGCGGTACTTGGCGAGGGGAGGTTCCGATCTTCAGGGAGCCCATTTTACTGTCTATTTGCCCGGTGGGGGTCCAGCATTGCTGAGGGGAGGTCCAGGGAATCTCTACCACAGTACCCTTGAGGCAGTGTGGAGTTGAACGAGACGATATCCGCTGCTCAAGCATTGGTAGGAGGCTGAGAGGCGGCGTATCGGCTCCGATCTCGCAGAGTGAAAGCAGCGAAGGGAGCGGCCAGGCGCGCATGTAAGGGTGTTTGGACAGCGCGTCGGCAGTTGGCTTCATTATCCGGCTGACTCAGTTGTCGAGCAAGCGTCTGCATCCCGACGCTAGGAAGAGTTGGCCTCTCAGCAGGTCTCTTTCCTTTCAGAGGCTCCTAGATTTTCAAGAGCCTGAGATCGGATTGCAATTTTCAACGCCTGTCTTCATTTTCGTAGGTGTAGACCCATACTGCACTTCACCCGAATAACCTGTGCAGTCAGTGCTCTCTCCTCACAGGAAGTTCCCGCCTCCAACTTTACCCCTTCCTTTCAATAAAGGGAAATTCATTAGCACAAAAAAAAGGACTGACGCTCACATAGAGAAGTAAAGTTGGATCTCCAGAGTAACTTATACATTATACAATGTCTGCTGGAAAAAAGAAAAAAAATAATATCTCATGTAAAAGGTGGAATTCTGTTAACCTGTATTTTTTGTGTGTGTTTTTATTAGTCTTGCAGGGGTGCAGTATTCTCTTAAATAATTTACCTTTCTTATAGGAGGGTGGTAATTTAGTTATGGCAGGTGCAGGGATGAGTCAGTTCCCCCCTTTTCTGAATGAGTTAGGAGAGCCTGACATACCATGGAGGAGGTGGGAAGGAATCTTTAAATCTTACTTAATTGCCATAGGAGGAGGTCATTTCTCAAATATAAGAAAACAACACATACTTTTGTACAACCTGGGGATTCAAGGCAGGAACATGTTTGAGGACATAACAGGAAGACTAATAGAGGATGAACACAATGAGGAAGAAGAAGGTGTAGATGTCTATGAATATACGTTAAGGAAATTGGAGGCTCACTTTACAGTTAAATTGAATGTGGTCCCAGAAAGGCACCAATTCTTCAAAAGGAACCAGAGGAAAGATGAGAAAGTATTGTCATATGTGGCTGTGTTAAGGGGCTTATCTGCAACATGCAAATTTGGTGCCCTGACAGACTCTCTAATCAGGGATCAACTTGTGAGATGTACAAATGACCAAAAGGTTCAGGAAGAATTACTTACAAGAAATCCTGAACTGAAAGAAGCCATCAGTATAGCCAAGAGGTTAGAGCATACTGCCCTGTGTGTGAGGGAGATGAAATTTCATGAGGGGGTGAGCAAAGAAAAGTGTGATTCTAAGAGCTCTTCCAATGAGGAGGCAGTGTGTAAGGTGGTGAATAAAGTCAAAGAAATTCCACGTACTAAGACTGAAGGGTTTCTGTGTTTCAGATGTGGTATCCCAAACAATTTGGCTAACAATTGGAAGTGCCCTGCTAGGAATGTCATGTGCAGAAAATGTAATAGAAGGGGGCATTTTTCGACAGTATGCAAAGTGTACAGTCCAAAAATACATGCCATAGAAAATATGGAGAGAGAGTAAGAGGGAGAAAAAAACGTATGTGTTTCAAATTGATGATGAGAATGTAGATGAAAATACTAATTATCCAATGTGTGAGATATATCTACACGGGGAAAAATTCAAGGTGTATGCAGACTCATGTTCCTCGTTTATCCTGGTTGACAAGGGTATTTTTGCAGATATAAGTCCCTCAGGATATAATAGGGAACTCATTCCGCTAGAAAGAATGGCCAGAATGAGAATTTCGTTTAAAAACAGACACACAGTGGGAAAGGTGTATGTTACCACACAGGGGCCAAGTTTGTTGGGGTGGAAACATCAGAAGGAATTAAGGGGCATATTATCAAGGGGGTTTATCTCCGCTTTTTTGGCTTTAAAACCCAAGAAAGCGGAGATAAAATTATCTCCCTATTACCTAGCTGTCGCTAACACCAGTTAGCGACAGCTAGTAGGAGATAGCGACCATCTTGGGCCCCGCTTTGCTTGTCAGTGATATTTATCACTAATGACATGCAAAGTGGGCGTGCCAAGATGTTAGCGAATGGAAACAGTCGCTAACATCGCTATCTCCTATTACCAACTTTTGGAGATATTCGCGCTAAGCGCGAATATCTCCAAAAGCTAACACCTGCCCTGAGCAGTTCTTAGCCATGCCATCCAATGGGAGGTGGATAACATGGCTAAGAGCATTAGCTTGGTAATGCATGAATATCGCTGACTTTTCAGCGATATTCATGCATTGCGGCCATTTTTTATCGCATTTGCGATTAACCTTGGTAATACCAAGGTTTATCTGCGATAAAAATCGCCGCAGGTCAGCAATAAATTTTTGTCTCTAACCAAGCAATAGCGATAATTATCGCTATTGCTTGGTAATATGCTCCTAGGTATCACCTTAGACCCCAATAATAGAGAGCAAGTCTTACTGGTTGAACCGCTCAGGGTCTGTACCAATCTCACAAAAGAATTTCGGGATGTATTTAATGAAAATCTGGGTTTGTTAAAGAATTACATGCACAAGATTGTCTTAAAAGAGGGAGCTGTGCCAGTGGTGCACAAAACTCGTTCGATTCCCTGCTCATGAGAGAACCGTTGAGATTGGAGCTAGAGAAACTGGTCAACCAAGGGGTCATTAAAGAAATTGAAGGTGCTGTATGGTTGGCACCCGTAGTTATTACAACCAAGGAAAGTGGGCAGAATATAAGACTTTGTATGGACTTGAGGGATTTAAATGCTAACATCCTAGTTGACAGATATCCTTTACCAAGGATTCATGAGATGGTGAGTATGATTCAGGGGGCGAAATTTGTTAGTGTTCTTGACCTTTCATCGGCCTATTACCAAATTAAGCTCCATCCGGAGTCACAGCCATTGACAGCGTTCACCACCCCATTTGGCAATTCTAAATTCTTGAGGATGCCATTTAGGGTGGCGGTTTCCACCTCAGCCTTTCAACGAGTGATGCAGCACGTCCTAAAAGACTGCTCAAAGACAATGAGTTTCCAGGACGACATTCTGATTTATGGGTCAAGTGAAACAGAACACAACACTAATGCCACAATGGTTCTCCAGAAGCTCAGGGAGGTAGGGTTTACCACTAAAGAGAGCAAATGCAAACTAGGAGTATGCTCTGTTGACTATCTGGGGCACACTATCTCAGAGGAGGGCATCAAACCAAAGATTGACCTGGTGGAAGCTGTGAGAAATGCGCCTACTCCCTCATGCAAAGAAGAAATTTTATCATTTCTAGGGCTGGCAGAATATATGGCAAAAGATATTAGGAACTTGGCTCTGATGTCACAACCCCTCAGAGATTTGATCAAAAAAGACAACGTGTTCGTCTGGGGCAAAGAGCAAGAGATTGCGTTGGCAAGCATAAAAGAAGCAATATTCTCAGCACCATTCATAGGAAACATCAACGTCCAGAAAGACACTATAATTTCAACAGATGCGAGCAATAAAGGCATAGGTGCCACTCTAGCACAAAGGATTGACAACAAAGTAAAGGTGGTAGCCTTCGCATCCAGAACGCTAACGGGGGCTGAATCCAATCATTCAACAATGGAAAAGGAGGTGTTATCAGTCTTTTGGGCCATGAAACATTTTAGATTCTATGTGTGGGGAGTGCCATTTGAAGTACACACAGACCACAAACTTTTGGTGTCATTGTTCTCAAAAACAGATATGGAAAGCATGACCCCTCATATCGCTAAATGGGTACTTGGCCTTCAAGGTTTCAACTTCAAAATGGTTTATATACCTGGACCACAAAATAAGATTGCAGACTACTTATCCAGGGCTCCGGTGAGAGGAGAAGATGAGGAAACAATAAACAGCGAAACGGCCTTGTAGGTAAAGCTGGCAGCGGTTTCCAAAGATCAATGGGACTCACATATGGAGCAGGATAAAATCCTAAGGAAAGTTAAGTCATAATAAAGGGATAGCCCAGCAAATGCAAGGACCTCAATTCAGACATTCAACCCTATTGGAACGTTAGAGAGGACCTGTCTGTTGATGGGAGGTTCCTCCTTAAGTCAGGGAAGTTGGTACTGCCGGGAGGGCTAAAAAACCATATAATTGAGCTGACACATGAAGGACACTTGGGGCGCAGTCTCACCAAAGCAAGATTGAGAGCGGAATACTGGTTTCTAGGAATGGATCAATTAATGGAAGACAATGTGCGGGATTGTTATGCCTGCAGCTTAAGCGACAAGTCCAAAAGAACCAGACCAACACCGCTCATACCTGTCGAAGTCCCCAATGTCCCTTGGGACAAGCTCGGTTTCGACATAGCTGGCCCTATACATGCGAGGGGTCCTCAGGAATGGTACCTCTTAGTGCTCATTTATTATTACTCAAACTGGATTACACACAAATTTGTGAACAAAATCAACACAAAGTCCATGATTGCGTTCTTAAGTGAGGTATTTTCAAGAGAAGGCATTCCCTCTACCATGATCACAGATAACGGAGTACCGTTGGTGTCGGAGGAAATGAAAGAGTTTCTGAAGGACATGTCCATAACCCATGTTCGCACACCTCTGTAAAGTCCAAAGGCAAATGGGAAGGTGGAAAGAGCAAACCGTATGTTAAAAGAATGCATTCAACTGGCAGTCAAAGCCGGGAAAAACATGGAGCAGGCCATTAGAGATATGTTATGGTCTTACCATACCTCACCAAAATTAACTACAGGTCACTCATCCTTTGAGTTGTAAAGGGGCACGAAAGCAGACTCGAAGTTGTCTCCCAACTGGATGGGCCCGAAGGAGATGGTGGTAGTCGATCAGGAAGAGTTCAGTAAGAAGGTTGAATTCAAGCAAAGAAATACAAAGAGTGGTACGACAAGAAATGGGGTACCAAGGATAGGTATTTCAGACAAGGGCAAAGATTCTACATCCATAAACCTTTCAGGATAGGAAGCAAAGGGGACAAATACTTTGCTCCTAAGAATATCAGGGAGGTTAAAAAGAACGTGGTCATTTTGGAAGATGGGAAATGTGGAGCCAAGATCAGGTGGCACCTGGCCGGGAAGATAAGGGACACCAGGGCGCGAGGAATTCCTCCTACCAGGGTCTCAGGAGGGAGGAGTGTCAAGTTAGAAGAGGGGCAAGAACCAGATACTCACCGAACTGGCATAAAGAATATAGAATGGTGTGATCATTTTGTAACCCTTCTCCACATGCAATGCTTAAGGGTCTTCTGCGCAAGACCAAGGAATTGTTATTTATCCTGTTGCTTCTCTTCCCCGCTTCCCCTCCACTTCATCTCTCTCTCTCCCTCCCGCTCCCTCTCACGCTTCCTCTCTTGCTCTCACCTCTCTTCTGTTTCTCCCGCTGTTTTGGTTTCCCTAGGGAGGATGATGTGTTATAATCTCCCCACTTGGTACACTCCACCACCCCCGCTTAAGGCTGCCCTTTGGTTCACCCTTAGAACCTTCAGGTGAAGGCAGCTGTAGAATGTTGTTGGCTCTGTGAGACGACTTGGGCACTGGCAAGCTGAGGGTACAGTTTATGCTTACTACAAACTTTCTTCTTACCTCAAGCGTGGAGTATTACTACACAGTCCATTACGGCTCACGGGAGAGCTCCTACAAGGCCTTGGCAGCCACAAAATTAAAAGGCCATACGCCCGTTCAAACCCACGTAAAGCATGGAATTACTAAAATAGAGGCAGAAGTGAAGCGCAGTGCTCTGGGGAAATATACTGAGTGAACCTGTCGGACAGATATCGAGGGCTGTAAGAGAACAGTGCTCTATGGACCATCACTAATGCTTTGTAGATGATGCATTTCTTAACAGGCAACCAATGGAAATCCTTGAGAGTAGTTGCCATTGAGGAATGCCTAGGGAAATAGAGAAGTAACCTGGCTGCCATGTTTTGAACCACCCCCAGGAGCCTCACCTGGGCTTCGATAGCCCTCAAGAACAAGATATTTATGTAGTCAAGGTGAGAAGTGATCATGGCATGGATCGCTACTCTTCTTGCATCCAGAAATGCAAAGGGAAGAAATGTTGTAATGTTACAGAGCAGCACAAAACATTAATCTACTACCACAGGTATCTGAGCCCTCATAGAGAAGGTATTGTTCAGGTCTACTACCAAGTTTTTTTTTACCACTGGAAAAGAGGGTGGCAGGGCTGGCAATGCTAAGGGCCAAAGAGCTTTCCACCAGTTGTACACATGTAACCCAAAAGAGATAATTTCAGACTTCTCTGTATTGCTTTACAGTTGGCTGCTCTCCATCCAATCAAAGACAACAAGCATGCAGTCCAAGAAAGGGGCTGCGATAGAGGCAGGCAAACCCTCGAAGGCAAATAACAGTTAAATCAGTGTAAGAAATGAGTTTACATCCAAATGACTTGACAACAGAAGCCAAGGGGGCATGAAGATGTTAATGAGGGTAGGGCTAAGGGAATAGCCCTGCAGGACCCCTTAGTTAACCGCCTTGATCACTGAAGAAAAAGGAGCAAGCCAAACTGATTGGCCTCTGTCAGTCAAAAATGACTTGCTCCAGTCCCACAAAGAACCCTCCACACCCAAGAGCGTGTCATGTTGTTGAAGGCGGCAAACAAGGCAAAAAGAATCAGGGCTGCATTCTTCCCTGAATCAAGCACCCATTTAATATGGTCAGAGATTTCCAGCACTGATGATGCTGTTCTATGAAGTAGACAAAAACTAGGTTGGCTGGGGCGTAACCAATTCCCTTCTTCAAGCTATTCTGAAAGCTGGTGTTAACAAGCTTTCCCAGCATTTTTGTCAAGGCCTGCAACAAAGAAATGGGCCTCTAGTTGGAGAAAATACGGGGGTCCAGAGTAGACCTCCTAAGCAGAGGGACCTCTTTGGCGATCTTCCAAATGTTAGGCATTACCCCGGAAGAAGGAGGGAGATTGAAAACAGGGTTAATCACAGGGTTGATAAAGTCCACAGCTTCTGCAAGCAAAGTCGGAGGGCATGCATCAAGAGGAGATCCAGACTTGCATTTTAAGATGACATCCCTGGACTGTTCCAAGGATATAGGTTTGAAATGAGTGAACCTGTGGCTGAGCTGACTATGATGCCCGACAGGCAGGAAAAGAGCGGTCACGGAAGGCAGTTATTTCTGAATATCCAAGAGTTTTTGTTTCAAAAGATGTTGGCAACCCATTGCAGAGCTCTTGAGAGGGCACAAATAGCTCAATGACAAGACGGCGGAGAAGTTAAAGACTTCATGATCAGGAAGATGGAGCGGGAGCTCTGCTGAGCACAGATGATTTTCTCAGTAAAGAACTGGCGCTGAGCCTTTTTAAGAGAAACATGATAAGCTCTAAGCGCTAATTTGTATGCAGTCTTGCTGTCGGAAGCGTAGTCATTATGCCAGATGCAACAAGCTTTTTACAGGCTTTTCTTTCCTCAGCCAAGTGTGGGGTGAACCATAAGGCAAAGGATTTGCCCTTGCCCTTCTTCCACTCCCGCAGAGGGGCTAGCACATCTGCTGCCCCAAAAAGCCATCAATTGATGGCCTCATTATTAAGATTGACATCATTAGTAAGATGGGGACATGTGTTGGCTTGGAAGTCTACCCAATATGAAGGCTTCGCCCTTTTCCATGTTCTACAGGTAGTGTGGTACAACAGCCTATTCTGCTGACCGGAAACAGTATAGGTCCAGTTGAAAAAAATCAGGTGGTGATCAGACTACAAGGATGGGTTCAGGGGACAGATGTCAGTTTGAGAAAATCAGATCAATAGTGTGACCTGCAGAATGTGTAGGTCCCAAAACCAACTGGGGCAAATGTAATGTATGCATACGTTCACACAATGAAGAGTCTGACTGGGCCTGAGGGTCATCAGCATGTAACTTGAAATCAACTAATGCAGTAAATTTGGCCCATTTAAGGAGATGGGGGGCCAGGGCTATTTCAATAGAATCGATAAAATCCTCTGTGATGCCTGGGTGACAATAGATAAGTGCCTCTGAGAAAGAGGTTTGGGCAGAGAGTGGAGATGATAATCAAGACTCTCCACTCCCTTAGGGTCACTGATCTAAAAACGTATAGCATGTAAAAGACTGTTTAAAAGCTATTGCCACCCCTCCGCCTGGTTTATGGTACCTATCATAATGAAACAGGGAGTAACCCTCTGGGGTGGCAATGTCTGGCGCAGAAGACTCATTCATCTACGTTTCCAACATAAAGAGCACATCCAGGCCCCCAACTCTCAAAATTTCAAAAACGTGAAGGGCATGGTTATGTTGAGAATGGCCATTGATCAGAAGAGCAGACAAGCTCCTTTTTTTGACTGCTGCCTACCCATGAACTAACTGCAGGATCAGACTGTTTCATACGAGGGGGGCTAATGGGAGAACAATCAGGAGGGGGGACATAATGGCACGAAGGGCAAGGTGCCCGGTCTGAGAGGCCATCTAGGGTCAAAATACATGGACAGGTGTAGTGTGGATGGAGGGCTCTAAGCGAAGTGCTAGAATAACATAAACCTGGATCGTTATCAGGGGCCCCCAAGCAGCATGGCTGGCTGATGCTGGCCGTAATCGTGACTCGGAGGGGTGCAGACGGGCTTGCCTTAAATTCCATTTGTATTTACCTGCACCATCTGCATCCAACTCTTCCCTGCCCCCAACCAGATGATTAGAACACAGCCTCACACAAAATGGCTCCTCCAGTCATCCATGGGGAAATAATGGCCCCCAGTACGCCCTCATGTTGCCGATCTAAACAGAGTGCCCCCACCAAAAAAGTGCATGGTAGGTATCTCTTGCTAAGCATAATAATGAGCGCCAGCAGCCTTTTCTGAACTAAATAGGTACTACTGCTGGAGCGGGCCTCTCACTACCAAGCTCTTAATAGGAACAATAGCAAGATGATGTCAGGAATCACAAGTAAACTTTCTCTTTTGTGAAACTCCTTACCTGCCATGAGCTGTTTTCAGAAGTTCCCACGTGTAATATGCACATATGTACACATGTACCATTATATTAAGAATGTTTTGATCACATAGATGGCCAGAAAGATTCCTATTAGCCACATGGATGCCTAAGCTCTCCTTGTAATGCAACAAATCCCATACATGATTATTGCTGAAAGCAGTTTAAAAAGTCAAGTCAATATATTTTACGCATTTGATCTCATCCCACATACTAACTTGTGGCATGTTCTAAACAATATGGGGGTCCCTGGGAATTTGATTCATCATATGTCTCAACTGTAAAGAAATAACTTTTACCAGATACAGTGTGGCTTCGTGGGGGAACTAACCAAACGCATCCCTATCGAGCGGGGTGTACGACAAGGGTGTGTTCTTGCCCCTACGCTCTTCATATTTACATGAATGATGTGGTCAATAACCTGATGAATTGTAGAAATGACTCCCCTGCCCAGAATAGCAATAAGGTACTGATTCTCTTATTTGCAGATGACTCCATTCTCATTTCTAAGACACCCATGGGGCTTCAGCTCCTTGTTGACAAATTTACAGATTTCTGTGTGTCTAGGGGCTTGGAGCTCAATGTCAACATGACTAAATACATTGTGTTTGAGAAGGGAGTATCTAAAAATTCAATCAGGCGGACTGGTGGGGAAACACTAGAGACGGTGAGTCAATTACTTAAGGTAATGGAAAACGTGGAAGGACCAACTAAATAAAAGAATGTTACTACTCGAGCACAGAGCAAATGCTATCAATAGGTTGCATGAGCAAACAAAGCACTTGGGCAGTCTCACCAACCCTGGAAGTATATTGTGGCAAGTCGCAATGGGCCGCTATTTATGGAGCTGACACTTGGGGTTGTACTGATGTTGATGGAGCAAGGATTCGCACGTAATGCGACTTGCTTGTATTCAGTCTTCTCGACATAACGTTAATGTACTAATCAACATGTTTGTCCAATTAATATTGCATTACATGACATCTAAGTGAAGCTTGCATATGTGCTTTTACTAATGATAATCTGCTTGCATTAATATGGCCGCTGCTATGCAGGATTTCTTACTGCGCATGCGCCTGTCACACTCACGTGACATGACGTACTCTCTGCTTTTGGAGGGAATCTTTTTCTTATGCGCACTAGAACTAAGATGGCTGCTCCATGTCCTCACATGCAAGAAGCTTGCACTGCTGCTTTTGCTAAGCTGTTTGTTCTGCTTAACTCTAATGCAATAGTTAAATATAAATAATAGTAATAGAGTAGAGATAAGTGGTATACAGTGCATTACTTTATTCTGTGTTCTAAAACTGTTTCTTTTCTACTTTTCATGTATCGTAATCTTTGGGCCTGGGAGGTGCTATTACTCCATCTTGAAAACCCACACTGCGCATGTCAAACTCCAGAAGGAGCTTAAGTCATTCGTCATTGAACCACAGCCAAGCTTACAGAACACTAGGAGATGTGCCTGGGAGCGTGAACTTTCAACCCCAGGAGAGAAAGCTGGACTGTACAATACTGAACGCTATTGTTACTGATTGATAATTTCATTGCCGGGTGGGATAAAAATGCATGAGAAAATAAAGTTATGGGCAGGAACGTTAATTTTAATATCATCAAGAAAGTTTCATTTTGGTATGGTGTGATGACCTCTCCTATCCTTACACTTGCAACATTGGGGGTGGTACACTGGCCTGGAAAATAGTATAACTAGGGTAGGCATAGCTAGTTAATTTGTCCGACTTGTCAGAATAGCTGACCTGTCACTGACCCAACGTGATCGGGAGCAGAGGTGCTGGCGGAGACCTACGTCAGAATGTTCGAAACCCAGATCGGGGTTTGAGACTTGAAGTGCTGGCAAAGCACTTTGTCGGAGAGATCGATAACTCTTACCGGGTTCTGGCTGTTAGCTGCAGAGAGGGAGTAACGCAGGTGTTGCAACTTTAACTGCGGGTGCTGGTCTTAGCCCTTGGTGGTCCTATCCTGATCCAATTCGGCTTTACCTGTCCTGATTTTGATCTACACCTGCTTGCCTTTATGGTGTCTGCACTTTCGGGGTTCTTTCCTTTAAACTGACCCGTGGCCAGGGTAAGTTCTTCACACCATTCTAGGTAAAAATTCTATGTGGGTATGTCATTGTATTGTTTTCCTCTCTCTTCCCACCCTAATGTCAAATGCGTAAAGACTGCTTTATAAAAACTCTGCATATTTTCATTCTAATCGTTATTTTCCTAATTGAGAACTTCTATTGTTCAATGCTTAGATTATGATATTTTAAAGATTTTAGATAAAGAGTTTAAACCTTTCCCGAGTTGTGGTTATTTTACAAGTGCAAATGTTCTTGTTCTACCTATTATTCTAACACCTTTCATCCCTTAGGACTTTAGGTACCGATGCCAAAGATTGGTAAGACAATGGTATAGGTCCTAAATGAAATTTATAAATCACTGATTAGAGTAAGTGCACAGGTTACCTGATTAAATCTCATCATATGTTGTTTATGGGCCCAGGTGAGTATGGTAATCTGAGTCGGGTGACCTGCGCGCTCTATCAATGTCACTCCACTTACTGCTGCAGAAAATTGATTTGTCAGACGTGAGGCTTCTGTTCCAGGTAGCACACTGCTAACCCCCTTATTTTTTGATCTAGGATTAAAAAGAATTGCAAAACTGGACGCGCTTTGACCACTTGTTTACTGGGTTTGATTATGGGTCACTCCTGAGCTAAGGGAATTCAGAGACTGCCTTGCTGACCTGCTGACTTGTTTTTTAGCTTCTTGCTTAACTGGGTACTGCCTTTGTGCAATAGGTTGATTCTTTAACTGTATTTTATGGTGAGGAGAATCCTCATCCCAACCTACATGATTTTTAGGGCTCGCCTGCTGATGCGCATGCGCATAGCTGGCGAAGCTCTAAAGTGGCTTAAACAGAGTTAAACACTGGCGATTCCACTGGCGATTTCTTCAAGTGCATGTGCGCTTTTTAGGTCATTGCGCAAGCGCAAGCCCTTAAAAGCGCGTGCACAATGCCACCAGCCGCCTGCCTGCCTGCCTCGCATTACCACATCAAAGGCAGCCCAGCCTCCCTCCCACAAGATTCTCAGCGTGTGCTTCTCCTCCCCTAATTTATTCACTTCACTTCCCGGTGTGACAGCTTGTTTAACATCGCAGCAGCCTCAGCACTAAAAATAGCTGCCATGCTATTCTTTTGTAACTTGTTAATTAATCTTGTTTAAATTTCTGTATTACGATGCTTCAAACACAGAGTAAAAAACTCCGCCACAACTCTGTCATACTACAAACTTTCACCTCTAACTCATCTGCCTATGTACACGCGTAAAGAACTTGCATGCACGAGGTCGCAATGCGATGGTTTACACAGAATAAAATAATTAATTTTTGTGTTTTCATTATCAACACTGTGTTTTCAACGGATATTGTTTTCGTAGAGAGCTTGCTGCGTTCTGCGCACTGATTTTGTTCCGTTTCTTGGATTATGTTGTTAAAAACGACATGGTTTCACATTGTTTTCGCGGGAAATACCGATAGGAATCAGAGTAATCGTGCGTCTTTTTAGTGTACACAAACTTTCACCTCTAACTCACCTGCCTATGTACAAGCGTAAAGAACTTGCATGCACGAAGTCGCAATGCGATGGTTTACACAGCATAAAATAATGAAATATTGTGTTTTCATTATCAACACTGTACACCAGTGCCCCCATTGCGAAGATTGCTCACATTTCGTTAACGTGTTTACAGTGAATTGTGAAACTCATTGGAAGCTATGGCACACATCTCTCGCGCTAATCTGGCATCACATACCAGAGAAGGCCTTGCAGTGATCTGTGTGAACTCCATGAGTAGAACATGCTTCATTTAATTACACTGCGGTTTCGGCCGAATATGTGATGCAATGTGAGGCCCAGCACTAGCAGAAACGGCAGGCTGGTCACCCATGCCACAGCCCTTCCTGGCTTCTGTCGTATGTGTGTGAAACCTTTGTGTGTGTGCGTGTGCATGTTTTCTGCATATGTTTGAGCTTCTGGTGTGTGTTTGCGTGCATGCTACCTTATGTGTTTACGCACCCGCCTGTGTGTATGTGTGTGCGTGTGTCTGTGTACATGTTTGTATACATTTGCTTGTAGCTGCTGGCAGTAAAAGCTTGCGGGCAGGCAGCAGCAGTGACAGACATGATGAAGAGCAGAGCTCGTTGACAAGCCTGCGGTCCGCCAAGCCCTTTCAGGCTGCTTCAAACACGGTTTTGTAAATGCTATCTTTCGCACCATCTGGCAGCCTGTTCCTGCATACATCTGATAGCTCTTGCTTGGTTTTTTTTTTTTTATTACGGAATTTCTTGCCAATCAGTCTGGCGATGCGATGCCCTGACTCATTCTGCTGCCCTCTGGAGGTGTTCAGTTTTTTTAAAACACGTTGTGAGAGCTACTATTCTTTGCTACTTTATAGTTAATGCAGCAGGCCATCACAATTCTTCAGTCTTGTTTACATCAGCTGCTTCTCACAATTCTGTCAATAAACACCTCTCACCGCCATAGAAGGCGAGGGACTCTGGCAGCTGCTGTCTCGTCTTGGAGGTGCACATACAGACTTTCGTTTTATGCTATTACGTGCATTAGGGCACAGTTATTTTGTCTTGGATCAGGTTTCCTTTCATCTGTTGACATGGTGGCCAAGCTTTTGTTCCACGGCTGTGTTGCAACTCGTTGTGCTCGATCCACTCTCCCTGCTCTGGGTCCAATTACCTTCTAAACCTTCCTGCCTTCTGTCGTGTGTGTGTGAAACTTTTGTGTGCGTGTGCATGTTTTCTGCATATGTTTGAGCTTCTGGTGGGTGTTTGCGTGCATGTTACCTTATGTGTTTACGCACCCGCTTGTGATTTCAGCATGAATGATTTTGTAAACATTATAGGTTCAGTGAGTTAATTTTAGTAACTTTATTTTATGCAGTGGCCTTGTGCAAGCAAATACTTTTTTCTTAAGTGTCTGCGATGCGGAAAACTGTGTTTTTTTTATTTGGCAGGATGTTTTTTTTAGCTGAATGCAACCACAGCATCACTTGTTTAAATATGTTCTGTCAATGTTTCAAGCTTTATTACAAATGACACAAAAAAAAATTAAATAATGCTATAGGTGTCACATTTGCAAATTCTATAAATATTGCCATTTACAATAACAAAATTAATACTTAAAAAAATATTAGATTTACAAGACCAATAGCTCCAACTCTTCTAATGTGAGCCCTATTGCATTTCCAATGCTTGTTATATAATGCTGGAGCTTGAGCCACTGCCCATTTTCTGGCATAAGTTTATTTTTTGAATATGATTTGAGAAGGCTGGCATAATTATCTCTTCGCCACGTGGGCACTCCCTGACAAATTCAGGTGGCCAGTCTTGTTCAGCTAGAAGAATGTCATAGCCCTTAGAGAGCTTCTCCCAAAAGAGTGCTCTTATTTCCTAGTTATGTCCCCCTCCATCCGGAGTGTTACTTCATATAACTTGTGGGGTACACTAACCCTGGTGTCTGCAGTTTCAACTTGAATGAATTCATTCAAGTCCACTGTCTCCAGATGATCCTTCAAGATCCTGCGAACTATGGTGACTTCTGCTGCACTGTCTATCATTGTTTGAGCCCACTCCCCGTTCTTGAGTTGTGTCCTCAAGATCCTCGGCATGTCTGATCTTTATGCTTGCTACCTACTTTTTGCTGAATTGAGCTTTTTTTGCTTTGGTGAACGGGTTCTTTGTCTTTGGACTTGACGCGTTCTTCCTTGTGTTCTGACCGTCCTCTTCTTTCAGATTTCTGCGAGGAAGTCTGAAAAGATCGAGAGAGACGTGTATCATTATCTTGATATCTGTCAGGTTTTTTAAAATTATCCCTATTCCTAAGGTTGTACCTTTTTTCAGAGGGCTCCCGTTTCTCTCTAGGAAGAGTCTGTTTAGTCTTTTCCCACTTCTTTTTAGGAGTAGTGAGATTATTTCTAATAAATACCTTTTCGGGATTTTCTGTTAATTCAGGTTTTACTGGTTCCCCACCCAAACTATCTCTTCCTAATTCTTCATAAGAGTGTTCAATAATTCTAGCAAGCTCATATGGTTGGTTTGTTATATCTGTTTCTTTTAACTTTTGGCGTATTGCCACGGATGCTGCTTCACCTCTAATGTTAGCTAATAGTATAGCCGAGACCTGTTTGAAATCTTTCAGTAATTTCATACCTAGATTTAAGGCCGGTTCTGGACTGCATTCATTTTGAATCTGCCTCAGAACATCTGGTATCACCTCCATGGACGGTACACCATGTGTTTTTGTGTAGATTGAAGCAAAGACTGTACCCCAAGTGTCACAGTCCTCCACATGTGGTGCTATCCCATTGGTAAACAGATTGTTAGAATTCTGTGTTTCTCATGAGGTGTACTATTAGGAAATACTTCCTCTATTTGACTCATTTTTTGAGCTAACCAGAACAGAATTTGTTCCCTCTTTGCGGGTAATTTATCAATGACTGATTGTATAGTCTGTGGTGTGATTTTATTTGTGTTCCCCTGGTGAGGGGTGTGCTGATGAATTTTTATAGCTGGTTGGACCGTTAAAGTCTGCATGACATATTGAACCAATTATCTGTGTATTTTAATTAACTGTTTCAGCTGAGCTAACAGTTCTCGATCTGTCATATTTTCTATGTCAGGATGTGGTGTATAGCTAGCTAGTACCGGCCATGTAGCTCCTGGTCTACCTAGTGGACCGAGCCTGGTAATGTGATTTTGATGTTGTAGGGCGCCATTAAACCAGAGCTGATGCTCCTGGTAAGTTAGTGGAATTTCAACAACCTCGAAAGGAAAGTATTCCGCTGGAGGTTCCTCTGCTTTGTAGTAGTAGAACTCCTGTGTTACTGGATTAGCTTGTGGAAAAGTAATCCATGAATAGAATACCTCTGTCTGCCGATATTCATGTGCCTCTATAACAAATATAACTTTACCACCTCTCGATGATACCTCATTTTCTATAAGTTTTATAGTTATGGTTTTCCTTATATTTGCCGGGATGATTAGAGCATCATCGTCATTTTCATTAAACCCTGTAAAGTCTAAACCCGGTTGATTCGCATCTACTGCAGCTCCACCGGTTGCATTGTTGTCGCCGTTATTCAACATTGTTTAATGAAAGTTTGCAGAACAAGTTTCAAGGAAACAAAGATTAGGTGCACAATATTTTGGAACACTGTATCCTTCAACGTTGAACAAACCAAAAAACTAGTACATAGGATTCTCGTCCTACTTAGTTCTGGCGGATATTAACCTTTTACCCACTCCAGACTCCTATTGGAGTATTTTAAGGGAAAAAGGGGTCTGTGTGAAAAGCATGACTGAGTTACTCTAGTATCTAGCGTTAAATTATCACCTTACCAAACGTTGGGCGCCATGTAGTGTAGTTCCTATATTCCCAATAGGCTATGCGCATTGGAATAATATATACTGTAGTTTAGACGTAGGACTGAGGTCGACTAGGTCTCTACCGAATATATTAAACTTAATAGTGAGTGCCAGCTAGCTCATAGGTCACTAGAAACTTTCGCGAATTCACAAGAAGGGATTCGTTTCTGACAACCGCATAAACATGACAACTTTGTTTCCCAAGAATAAGAAATCAAATCTCTAGAGTCGCGGAAACAATAGATAACTATTTTACTCAGTCAATCGTGCATGCTTCGTTTCACCCGAGATTCAGAGAAATAGAGAGACGGGCGTTTTCAATAAAAGTATTTATTGAACAGTCTTATTTCTCAAGCATTGGAAATGAACTGCTACAATCGTAATACTGGTTATAAAGTACAAGGCATATAATACGAACAGTATTATAAAGTAGTACTGTAAAAGCATGATATGATTTCTAAGCCATGAAGTGCATAAAATGTATAAAATAAATACAGTAATAAATAATGACTAAAAGTAATCAACTGCTGCTTCTAAAATAAGCCTACTCCGGTGTACCTAAACTAAGTCTAGTACAAGGGAATAAGTAATTGAGGAGTAGCTTAAGTTTAGTAGTTCTCTGCCAGGAATCAATTCCAAGAATTTCTAAGAGGTCTAATCAGCTCCGTACCTTGGTTTTAGAATGAAGGAGGTCTTGTATCGTTCTCTCTGGACTCGATTTCCCAGATACCCGCGAGGGTAAGCCGGAAACACTGGAGCTGGATTTCTCGGCAAGAGAAAAGACAGCGTCTCTCTCAGTGCATCAGTTGGAGGGTCGGCTTCCTTCGGCACTTGCTGCTGCAGGGCGTCGGGCAAGTAGATAGTCGATCTGCTCCAAACCACTGTGTGTTTGTCTGGGCAAACCTAGGCATCTTTATGCTTTGAAGGTGCCGAGTTTGATGCATGTTTGGACTTAATAACGTCACTCAAAGGCTAAATTCTAGGAAAACGCCAGAAGTTCTCAGAGAACTTAATATTGAAGCAGGGGGAAGTCCCTAGCTGCTTAAGGGAGGTTTTTCCAAACAATTGTTGTGTATTCTCGGAACGTAGTGGAAGTAGCCATGCCGTATTTGGCTTTATGGCTTGGACCAAATATGGTAGTGATTTCTATGCCTATATAAGGATATGATAAAGTATACCTATATAAGGGCATGAATCGGGAAAATTACACTAGGGTCCTAGATTCATTTACAACACTGTCATTAGGACAGATGCCCATCCCATACCCAGGGCAGATGAGCTCATTGACAGATTGGCAACTGCTAAGTTTTAGAGCTCATTTGACCAGACAGCTGGCTAGTAGCAGATCAGACTAGCTGATGATGCAAAGCCAAAGACAGCATTTTCAACCCCTGGTGGACATTAGCAGTTTTTGGTAATGTCCTTTGGTCTGAAAAATGCACCTGACACATTCCAAAGGTTGGTGAACCAAGTCCTCTCAGGTCTGGATGACTACTGTGAAGCTTATCTAGATGAGATTGCTGTCTTTAGCTCCACTTGGGAAGATCACCTGATCCACCCGAAGAATGTTTTGGAGGCCCTGCAAAAGGCAGGCCCAACTATCAAGGCTACCAAGTGCCAGATAGGGCAGAGTCAGGTTGTATACCTGGGCCACCTTGTAGGTGGAGGCCAGGTTCAACCATTGCAGAGCAAGATCCAGACCATAATGGACTGGACTGCTGCAACCACCCAGACCCAGGTCAGAGCTTTCTTGGGCCTGACTGGGTATTACAGGAACATTTTCAAGGGGTATGGTTCCATAGTGACACTCCTTAACGACTTAACTTCCAAGAAAATGCCAAAGAAAGTTCAGTAGACAGTCAGCTGTCAAAAGGCATTTGATGACCTGAAGCAGGCCATGTGCACTGCACCAATTATGGCTAAAACAGATGAACGGTGAAAATCCCAAATGGCTCAGGTGGTCCATTTCCCTACAGTGTATTGACTTTACAGTGGAACATAGACCTGCGAGTAACCATGCCAATGCAGATGGACTCTCCAGATATTTCCACTTAGAACATGAAGACTCAACTGGTCAAGGTTAGTTTAATGTCCCTGCGTTGGGGGGGGGGAGTTGTGTAGGATAGTAGGGTCTTCTTCCTATGGTTACCCCCACTTTTTGCTGTTTTTCGACTTTAGTGTGGCTGTGGGCCTGCCAATCAGACCCACAGCCCAGCTGTTCTCTCTCTAAATTGATACCATGTACTTTAGGTACATACTAGATTGGGTACTGGGTGACCCTTGTGAGCCCCTGTATGTGTACCATAGGTACCCAGGGCATAGATGAACCTTAGGCCTACCAGGGGCTGCAGCATGTATTGTGCCACCCCTGGTTTGCCTTCCAAACTGACACCACAGGTCTGTTCACACAGCCTGGGTTAGGTGGTGTAATCACCCCTTACTTAGATATAGTATATCTATATCTATGTATATATATATAGACACATATACACCTATAAGCCACTCCTATGGTAGGCCTCGACAATCCTGGAGGCAGAGTGCTTGGTTTTATGTGAGAAGGTGCCCTAGCATGAGCTGAGCCCATCTGCAGCTTTCGGAACCTTCTCCTTATAGCTGTTCTATGATATAGCCATACCATATACTCTTAAGTGCATTATAGTCCTCGCGATTAATGCTAACTTTGGTTTGGCTTTATCAAAACATGTTGTGTAAGGTGTCAAACACTTTCGAATACAACCCCCCCACCCCCGCCAGTCCTGGCGGCGGGGGTAGCATTCCACCCTTCTAGAGGGAGAAGACATGTAGTTACTGTTAAACCCGGTTAAAGTTAAACAGAGCCACAGCATCACAAAATGGATGCTGCTTTTACAGACACGAGTCTGACCTCCAGCTGCTGGACAAAACTCTGGCAGGGGAGGCTTGGACAATAGGTTTCCTGTCCAGGGAGGTGCCACACCTCCCCGGACAGGCTTGTAGTGTATTGGGGCAGGGAGGGCTGCATTCAGTGAATGCTTTCCAGACACTCCCTGGGCACACAAGGTGCTCCAAGCATAGCCCGGTTCAAACCAGTTGCTGGGGCACTCAGCCCCAGCTCTGGCGTGGAACTGGACAAAGGGAAAGGGGTATAACTGAAGGACTGGGCTATTCTAAGGCCCAGCGGTGCCAGGGGACAACACCTGAAACCTTCGTGGGTTACCTGTTCCGGCGTACAAATTACAGAGACACGGCACACTTCCTTCGGCGTCAAAGATCAGCGTTTATTTACTGCAGGGATACAGAGATCGCAAGAAGTACACAATATGTAGGTTCTGAGAGACTGCTTCGAA
This sequence comes from Lissotriton vulgaris, assembly GCF_964263255.1. Taxonomy (NCBI): domain Eukaryota; kingdom Metazoa; phylum Chordata; class Amphibia; order Caudata; family Salamandridae; genus Lissotriton; species Lissotriton vulgaris. The sequence goes on from NC_141691.1 coordinate 1,299,947,484, forward strand.
TTGCAACAGTGGATCGCTCCTTTTATACATATTTTCGTCATTGCACAACATGGCGAACAAAAGGTTACAACTCAGTTCCCACAGTAAACTTCAAAAGGGTTGCTTTCATGTTTTCAGGAGCCCGGAACATAATTACAGTAGCATCGCCGGTTCCCAACTGTAAAAGTAAGTTATCCCACCATTAGGTACATTCCATTCTGGCTGTAAACGAGGTAAGAAAAGAGACAGAAACAGGTGCAAGGAAGACAAAGATAGACAACAGATTGAAAAAGAGTGTAGGGGCAATATCGGAAGCATGATTGCAGGATCAAAGGATTCGTGCCTAATGCATGCACGACTGAAACAATAGACCGGCACGGCAAGATGAGCCTCAAGCGGAGCCATCTGCCTTTGCAGTGTCATCCCCCTCGTCATAAAGACACACTCAAAGGAACATGTGTCTTCCGCAAGAGCTTGGGAATCCCAGGGTCACGAAGCGGACAGTGTCCGTTCGCTGACTACTTGAGGGCAAGCAACAAAATGGATGCCGTATCTAAAATGGAACCCGTGGGTTCAGATGGAGAAACCCACGAATAGGACGAATGATGCAAAGTAGAGTAGCGAAAACGCGTACACCCACTAAACTCGTCATTTGCGGTTCATAGATACCAAACTCGTCCAAACTCGAACAAGTCAAAAACGTCATTTACGATTCTCACGGAACCTCAGACGCTCCTTTTGCCCTCATGTAGGCAAGCACTAGTCGATATCAGAATCGATCTCAATATTCATCAGATCGTTCAGATGTTGCTGTAACATTATTCTATCCATCAATGTTTCTTTGGTAACAGATGGCCGTCTTATACACGTTGTAGCACAGAGGCCACATAAGGCAGGACCACACTGCACGCAAAGACAACACGTGAACAGAAACGTTACGACAACCCCTACGATCATCAGAATCTTCCAACCCCAAGTTGACATCAGGCCCCAAAACCATCCTAGTAGCGTCCAATCACCTACGTCCACGTGTATGGACTCGGAAATTTTATGCAACTTCGAGATGGCTTGATATACAGTTGGAGCGCTATCAGGAATGAATATACAGCAACTCGAATGGATCACCTTGCACACACCACCTCTATCTGCAAGAACAACGTCTAGAACCATACGGTTCTGCAACGTCATAAGCCTATCCGCCTGAAGCTCTGCAGTCAGATTACCAAGAGCACTTGCAGTTATGTTAGCAGTTGATTCTACCACACGAGTCAATTGTCTCAGGTTCCTACTATTAACCATAGGTCCCCAAAACGGCAGGAAACCCATAAAGAAGTCTCCTGCTTCTTGACCGGCAGTGTCCTCTTTGCTAATAACGCCTCTCACAACTCTAGTCTTGTGATAGTCCGAGGCAACTGTGAAAGTCGGTGGCAAAAGATTTGCAATATAACAGGTGCCCGAGAAGTCACGGGGCAACCATGTATAAGCGCAATCATAACATACAAAATAGGTACCCTTGGCAGTCAGGAAAACGGGGGAAGAGAGCATTGGTAAAACATACGTTTTAGTACAAGTGCTCTTCCCAAGCTGAGCTCGCGGATTTCGACCAAGACCTTGCATGCAAAAATTACCGAGGTGGGGTACGATCCAGATCGGAGACGAGCTCTTAAGCTGTCTATCACCCACTGACATGCTATACTCAGCCTCACTCAGATCCTTGTATGCTCGCACCTCTTCCTCCGGAATGAGCGATGCATCAAAAATATCTCTATCTAAGTCAGCAATCGCTATTGCCAAAGTCTTGTGGTACGGGCCAGGACCAAGATCTGCAGAGCGTGGCTCTCGATGGGGGTAGGAATCTAGTGCACTACGGAACATGGTTTGGAATGCTCGAGCTGACCCCTGGGAACTGTAAGGAAGAACCAAGTACGGAATACCCTTATCCATGGTATGTGGCATTAACCCACACACCCAACAGTTAGTAGTATTCATCACCAACTGATGCTGATGTAGGAGTTGGACAAAAGAGTTGTTCATGAATTCCGCACGTCTAACCTGTTCATGTTGGGGCAGAGGATGAAAGGAATGTGGAGAAACAGTGGGAACAGAATTCAGTTCATGAGAAGGAGAAGTAGGTGAAGTGGAAGGCAATAATGACTGAATTCCAAAATACACTCCACCCACCAGTAGCATAGAAACAGTCAGAAACAGCAGGAATACCTGAAACAGAAAACATTTTGTTCGTACAACCTTATGCAATTTTGACCTTTACGCCGACATCCTCTCTACTTCCGACAGCTTAGAGAACTCCATCCTCTAAAAACCGTCCGTAACGTTCTTGACGCACTTCGTTCTGAGTAGCTATTATCAATTCCCAGGAGTTCCCAGGAATCGACAAAAGTAACCGACCTAGTGTCAGGAACCTGCTAAACAGAAGAAAGTACCCGCACGGCCCTACAGTCAACCCGGATGAAAGGTTTTCTTAAACAAACATTCAATTTAACTCAAGTCTCTTAGCTGTACAAAAAGAGGAACACACGTGAAAAAGAGCTCAAAAATCAATAAAGAATGCAATTGTTCATAATGTTCGTAGCAACAGTAGGGGGTAATATGAATTCAAAACAAAAAAAAGGAATTTTTTATTAGTCTTTGTCACGTGAACGAAGAAAATATCGACTTCTTCCAGGTCGAGTGTGTTCTTCAAATAACTGTTCAGATGGCAAAACAGTGTTCGATCGTTCTGATGACAGTTCAGGCCTTGAATTCTCCAATGCTGACGATTCAACAGATGTATCTGGCTGCAATGAATTGTCTCCTACAGGTTGAGCATCACTAAACAGCACATAACGTAGAGGGGTATCAGTTTCCGTTGCTGCAATTCCAGTTCTGACCCACTTATCTGCTGGCAAAGGGATTGGGACTTTCTTCGTGTGGGTGGCATGCACCCAGTTCTTCCTGCCTTCCAACCGAACTGCGGTCCTCGTCGCCAGCAGAACTTGATAGGGTCCCACAAATCTCTGCTCGAGATTACGCTTTCTCCCAAAATTGCGGGTGACTACCCAGTCACCCGGTTGGAGCCTATGTCCAGGACCCTCTGTCTGTGCCGGTAGAGCTTCAAAAACCTGTTGATGAATTAAACTCAATTTAGCAGTCAGATCATAAAGATAGTCAATCAACATTGGGTATTCAAGACTGTCGAATGCCTTAGGCCTCGGAACTCCCCAAATGTTCGCAGGATGGCCGAACACAATCTCATATGGGCTAAGCCCTACTCGAGAGTGCACAGTCGCCCTGGTCGACAAGAGAGCTAGAGGCAGGGCATCGGGCCATGACAGACCAGTCGTCGCTTGAATCTTAGCAAGTTTCAGTTTCAGAGTGCCATTGTACCCTTCCACTAAACCTGCTGACTGAGGATGATTGGCGCTATGGAATTTTTGGTGTATTCCAAGGCCCTTACACACACTCTTCATCACACTCCCCACAAACTCACTTCCGTTATCCGACCATACAATCCGTGGCATTCCATACCGAGGAAAGTATTCCTTCAGTAGGACTTTCGCTGTGGACAGGGCAGTATTATCTTTAAGAGGGTAGGCCTCAATCCATCTAGAGAACGCGCAAACCACAACCAAAACATATTTAAGGTTATTGCATCTCTCCATATGGATGAAGTCCAATTGGATGACTTCAAAAGGACAAGTAGGAGGAGCAACATGACCAGGTGGAGTGGGGGTGCCCTTGCCAGGATTATACATCAAGCATACCATACAATTCTTAACCACTCTTTTAGCACACTTAGCAATCCCATCATTCTTCCATACAGGAGACAACAACTTACATATACCTTTCGCGCTAATATGTGACAAGCCGTGAGCCATAGTCACAACGGCTAGCACATATGCATCCGGTAACATCCACCTCTGACATTCTGACAAATCAACCCAACATCCATGCGCGTCTAACTTTCCCGTGCTTTCTTTCCACTTAGTCTTTTCAGTTTCGGTGGCCTCATTCTGAATCGCTTTCACGCTCTCAACAGTGTCCTCACACATACCAGTCTCCGTCGGCCATCTCACTGAACTCATAACATACATTCAAGTTGTCAAATCCTTAGCCGTTTCCTTAGCAATCTCATCCAAAAACGCGTTACCACGACCAACATCATCCATAACCTTTCGGTGCGCGCTGCATTAAATGATTGCCACCTGCTTAGGCAATGTAAGTGCATCTAAAAGATCGTTCACGAGCTGTCCGTGATGGATCTTTGTGCCATGCGATGTCATAAATCCTCTTTCTCTCCACAATCGACCAAAGCTATGAGCAACATCAAACGCATATTGACTATCCGTAAACACATTCACTCGCTTTCCTTTAGACAAAACACACGCTCTTGTTAACGCAATCAACTCTGCCGCTTGCGCTGAATTCTGACTCAATCTCGCAGTTTCCACAACCGTACTCAACGTCACTACAGCATACGCGGTCGTCACATCACCATTCGGCAACTTGAAACATGAACCATCAACATACAGAGTACCATCGGGATCTGCCAATGGAGTGTTTTTTAGGTCAACACGACCCTTCGTTTCTTCTTCAGTTCTTAGATAACAATCATGTGGTGCTACATCATCTGATTCCATATTAGTCGGCAACAATGTCGCCGGATTCAGCACATTACAACGCTTTATTTGTATATGACTTGCCAAAAGTGTCAACTCATAACCAGACAACCTTGCGCTCGTCAAGTGTTGAGTTTTTGTTCGATTCAAGAGAGTGTCAACTGCATGCGGAACCATCACCGTAAGCATATTATCCATGACCAGTCCTGCAGATTGCCGAATGGACACCGCAGCTGCCGCTGTCGCTCTTAGACAACTCGGCAATGCTCTAGCTACTGGGTCCAAGGTCGAGGAAAAATATGCACATGGACGCTGCTTACCGCCAAATTGTTGCGTCAAAACACTCAACGCACAACCCTCTCTCTCGTGAACGTATAGTGTAAACGGCTTGCTGTAAACAGGAGTACCTAACACAGGAGCCGAACACAACGCATCACGCAATTCAGAAAAACTTTTCTGACACTCTTCAGTCCATGGCAAAGGAGTCGGAACATCCTTGCACGTGAGAGCTAACAATGGCTTCGCTAGCAATGAAAAATTTGGAATCCATTGCCTGCAGTATGACGTGATACCTAGAAAGGCACGCACATCTCTCTGAGTTGTTGGCACAGTCATTCGAGCAATCGCTGCAATTCTTTCTGGGGTCAACCTTCTTCCCTCCTTTGACAATAAGTGACCTAAATAGGTTACTTCTTGACAACAATATTGTAGCTTAGAAGGTGACACCTTGTGATGTAAGTCACATAGATGCTGTAACAGCGATACTGTAGCAGTTTTGCAAATCTGCTTACTGTCAGCAGCCACTAACAGATCATCAACGTACTGAATCAAGGCCGCAGCAGCTGGTAACACAAACGCGTCAAGTTGACTCTTAAGGGCTTGGCTGTAGATCGATGGACTCTCACAGTAGCCCTGAGGAGCGTGTTTAAACCTAAAGCTGTGACCACCTAATGAGAAGCCGAATAGATCTCTGCTTTCCTCAGCAATCGGAATGCTAAAGAAAGCATTCTTCAGATCGATTACCGAAAACCAAGAGGCAGAGGCTGGAATCAGAGTCAACAGAGCTGTAATGTCAGGCACCACAGGAAATTGTGGGATCACAATTTTATTTACCTCTCTCAAATCAATGACAAAACGGTACACAGGAGGCTTGGATGGATCAGTTCGTTTCAAAATAGGTAACACAGAACTATTACACACATTTCCCCGAGTTTCCTCAATAACGTCCTTCTTGATCATATCATAAATGATCGCTAATAGCGCTCGTTCACCATCAAGAGAGATACGATACTGGGGGATACGTGGTAATCGCACATTCGATTTCAATTGGACAACATAAGGTGATATGTCCAGCAGGCCCACGTCAGTGGGACCTGTTGCCCACAAAGACTCGGGAAGAGAACTCAATTCCGGTGGGAGCTTATCAGTTGACAAGTACATAGGAGAGATCACTGTCTGACCCAATGTAAGCTCCACTCCCGCAGGAGAACAATACAGAGTTGCATATAACCGCTTCAACAAATCCAGGCCCAAAAGATTCTCACCACAACCAGTAGTTAAAATCAGAGGAGCTTCTAGCTCACACGGCCCAATTGTAAGGGGCAAAGGGCTAGAAACCGGATTAGTAACCGGGGCGCCAGAAAATCCAACGGAAACATTCGTTAAGCCAGACAAAGGTGCGCCAGGAGTTTCGAATGCATGATGGAACTTTTCGCTGCACCAGTGTCCAACAGAAAAGGCTCAACTACGCCCGATGTGGCAACTGCGACGTAAGGCCCTCTCTGATCAACCGGAACTGATACTACTCCCTCTCTTTGTCTATGGCTGTCCTAGTAATTACCGTCAGCATCAATGTCATGCTCGACGTAATAGTCATCCACATGATACTGTGCAGATAAACCAGACGATGAATCGCGTTGATCAAAGCAATTGTTTGAGTTCGAGGAAGTAGTAGAACGTTCATTCTGATTTTGAGAGACACCGCGACGTGATGCCTGTTGAGGACCACTACGACCTCCTCGAGCCGAAACGCCATTATTTCGGTCACGTAAAACCGGACAATTAAACTTCAAATGGCCCTCACCCCTACAATATGCGCATTGGTTATACCCAAGCATAGATCTCGGTGTAGAGCAGTCAGTACGCGACTGCGTCCTAGAAGACTGTGATTGTGATCGATTTTGCTGCTGTGAGTCATTTTGATTCGAGCGCGGAGGATACGCTTGTTGCAACAAAACCTTCGTTTTAAGCTCCTTCGTTTTCTTATCTGCACGTTCACTTTCTTCTTTTTCTCTATTTTCATAATATTGAGCTGTGGCCAATATTTGAGCAGTGGTCGAAACAGCCCACGAACTTTCAGAATTTTTCAATTTGTTGCTTAGCTCAGGCAGCAAATTCGACACAAATTTATCGACAAACAATCGCTGACCTCCCTCAGTGCTCATATCCTGACCACTATGATCGATAAACGCCTCCTCAAATCTGGTAAAGAAATCAGAGACACTCTCGTCTTTCTTCTGCTTGCACGCAGACAATTTATCCCAGTTAACTCTCATTGCTGGCATAAGTGTCTTCATAAGTGTAATGATTCTTTGGGGCAGATCCGTAATGATCTGTTCAGGCTTAGCCCCACCAACTTGTCGTCCGTCAGCCGCCGCAAGAGCAGCCCAATCACCACCTAACTCAGCTACGTGATTCTCTTGATGGATTTTTGCCCAAATTGGTTGCGGAACTACGTTACCAAACAACATGTCAATATCGGCAAGGTTTATAATAGTAGCATCCACAAGTTGGGATAACTCCTTATAATAACCTGCCGGATTTTTCCGGGGGTCAGGCAAAGATTGTTTCACCTGCAAAACTTCTGATCGCTTCCATGGGAGGTGTATCCAGACTATCTGGAAGTCTGGTAAAATTGCAGGGTTAGCAGCAGGATCACCTGGCATCCACACTGGGGGAACTTCTCGCATGGTATACTGACCAGGTTGTGCTTCCCACTCCTCAGTGTCGTCATTAAACAATACTCGAGGATGCACTGTAGATCGAAAAGCTAACAGACGCTCTAAAGCACGTCGAACATTACCACCCACAATCATACCATTCAAAAACTGATTCTGGAGTTCAGTCATTTCGGGCGGTACATTGTCTACCTCATCATTATCCCACTCCTCTCGTAAGGATTTACACATTTCCTCAAACACAAATCTTTGTGTGGGCTCATTAAACTGAGAGAACGTGTCGAAAACTATGCGTGGGGTGTACTTAGCAGGATGCCTAATCCATTTACGTGTCATTTTCACTAACGTCTCACTCTCCCTACCACCATGAATTTGACTTCGTCTCTGAGAGACGTCAGAAACATCGGACCCAAGTATTGGTCCAAATGGAGAGTAAAGATTAGCAACAGCATTAGGTATGCGACTACGGACAGAAGGAGAAGAGGAGAGAAGTACAGGGGCAACAACATGAGGACTGAACGTAGGAGCAGTAGGAGTAGCCAAGATAGCAGAAGTAGCAGGAACAATAGACTGAGAAGGTATAGGCAGTGGAGCAGTAGGAAGAAGGGCAGGTAAGGGAACAGGAACAACTTGAGGAACAAGAGGATTCGGAAGGACAGGACCAACGGCAGGCTGACCAGCAGCTGCCGGAACAACAGGTTGAGGGACAGGAGGAACCACAGGGGCTGTAGTATCCTGTGCGTATGGAGGTGGTGATTTCAGTAGATAGGACAGCAAAGGGTCCTCTACCGCTTCTTCTCCCTTCTTATCAGAACTCGACGGTAAAACCGGATAACATTTATCCACCGCCATATGATGCAGTCTAGCAAAAACTTCCTTTTCCTTCTCGTCTTTGTCTCGCTGATACTGTTCTGCATTTGGCATCACCGTAATAATACCTTCTCTCTTATTTTTCTTAATCTGTTTGATTTCTTTCTGCTTGGCCTCTTTGCGCCATAACCGAAAGGAATCAAACATGGCCGGCCTAGCTTTCCTTTTAAACAATTTCGCTTCGAGATTATCCAAAATTGCAGTATGAAAAACTACCATGGGGTGGCCAACTAAGGACACCATCATCTTTAGTGTAACGGATCCAGTATTCATTATATACGATAGGACCCACTCCGTGTCGACTATAGAGCTCATAAATTGGAGTTCCAACTAGAGGTATCGGACATGAGTCCTCCAACCGGGAATCCGTACCGCAACATTTAAAGAAACCAAACAAAGTACTACGGCCAGGCATCGTGCACGCTAACCGAGTTTACAAACTTCAAGGGTTATCGAATTACGATGTCCTCGCAAAAATGCAAGACCCTCTGTTTTTGGCAATTGCAATCGTCAAATAAAACCCAACAACTAAGAACCAACAACTAAGAACCACAAATGCAATGTAACCATGCAAACAACCAAGTTTCAACAACAACGACCAAGAATTCTGGGAGCGACCCACAAATACTTAACTGAAAGAACAATGGCGTCACCAGGAAGGCCCGTCTATCGTCTCGCCGTACAAAGGACTACGCCAGGCGCCAAAACAGGTCGACAGTCAGGGCATCAGTCCGTCGCAGCCGTCAGGAGGCGGGAATCTTCGCAGGAAAAGTCTTCGGACCACTTATTTCGACAACAGGATCGATGAAGCGGGGTGCACCTTCCCTCGGAGATTTCTTACGAAGTTCCTCACGATCGTCGGGCTTTGGACCGGTACCGTTGATGTCGCCCCACATTGGGCGCCAACTGAAGGACTGTGCTATTCTAAGGCCCAGCGGTGCCAGGGGACAACACCTGAAACCTTTGTGGGTTACCTGTTCCGGCGTACAAATTACAGAGACACGGGACACTTCCTTCGGCGTCAATTATCAGCGTTTATTTACTGCAGGGATACAGAGATCGCAAGAAGTACACAATGTGTAGGTTCTGAGAGACTGCTTCGAATTGCAACAGTGGATCGCTCCTTTTATACATATTTTCGTCATTGCACAACATGGCAAACAAAAGGTTACAACTCAGTTCCCACAGTAAACTTCAAAAGGGTTGCTTTCATGTTTTCAGGAGCCCGGAACATAATTACACTAGCATCGCCGGTTCCCAACTGTAAAAGTACGTTATCCCACCATTAGGTACATTCCATTCTGGCTGTAAACGAGTTAAGAAAAGAGACAGAAACAGGTGCAAGGAAGACAAAGATAGACAACAGATTGAAAAAGAGTGTAGGGGGCAATATCGGAAGCATGATTGCAGGATCAAAGGATTCGTGCCTAATGCATGCACGACTGAAACAATAGACCGGCACGGCAAGATGAGCCTCAAGCGGAGCCATCAGCCTTTGCAGTGTCATCCCCCTCGTCATAAAGACACACTCAAAGGAACATGTGTCTTCCGCAAGAGCTTGGGAATCCCAGGGTCACGAAGTGGACAGTGTCCGTTCGCTGACTACTTGAGGGCAAGCAACAAAATGGATGCCGTATCTAAAATGGAACCCGTGGGTTCAGATGGAGAAACCCACGAATAGGACGAATGATGCAAAGTAGAGTAGCGAAAACGCGTACACCCACTAAACTCGTCATTTGCGGTTCATAGATACCAAACTCGTCCAAACTCAAACAAGTCAAAAACGTCATTTACGATTCTCACGGAACCTCATAACCACCCCCTTCCCAGGTACTCCCATAGGAGGGACCTAGCAAGGTAGTCCAGCCCACAACCTTAGTATAAGTATAGGAGCTGTGTCCCTAGGACTTTTGATTACCCTGGATGAAACTTTGATACAGAATCCTGGACCTTCGACATTCCATTTTGACTGGAAGATGGAAGACATCTCCCTTGTTGTCAAGGAGTGACCACCCTGTTCAAACAGGCACCAACAGCAACTTTGCCAGTCTGCATTTTCAAGGCTCCCGTCGGATCCCGGAGAATCTGCGACACAGGACACAGACTTCCAGACATCTCTGACCCTAACCCACACCCACAGCAAAGCTGAGACATGTGGCAGACACGAGAGACATGGGACCGGAACTCCTGGACATCCTGCATTTTGCAAGCTATACTCCTTCTAAGAGATATCTCCAAGTTGTGCTTTTGGGTACTTGAAGCCCCAGCCCAGTGCACCATTTGCACCAAATTCCAGGCCCCCACAATCCGTGAGTATTCCGTGGGCCCCGCTTTTGCATTTGAGCTTGATGTGTCTTCCTGTTTCCTTGCCTGTTAGCTAGTGAGCCCCGTGAAGTCTTTTCTTTACAACAAACTTGCTTTCCTGGCTGCTTCCGGCTTGCTCCTGCTTTTCTGCGAAAGAGAAGCACCACAGACCTTGCTGGTCTGCAACAGAGCCAATCTTGACATCCTGCATGGGTTACAGTTGCCAAGGCTTGTTGGGTACAATCTGGATACCGACACTGCAGTCAACTAAATCCATTATGGGACAGCTGGAATCCAGTGCCTAGTTATCGTCAATGCATCCTGGAACTCATGGCTGAAGAGACAAGTTCAATTTCTTCACCTGAAATCACCCGACATCGCCTGGTCCCTTCCTGGTCACTGGCTAGTGACCCAGACTCGGTCCCTTCTGCTTTCAGGTTCTTCAGATCTTCGATCCACCCTTGGATACACCCGGACACTTTTCCTCTGGTCGCCTGCAGCACTTTTTTGCAGCTCTCCATAGAAAACGACGACGAAACCCGACACGAAAAGACACCTATGCACCCGGCTTCCCTGGGTGAGGTAATATGAGTACTCCAGTGCTACCATGGGTCTTGACTCTCAAGGTGTCCTAGTTTAAAAGGGTTCCATCCTAGTCCATCTGGAAGTGTCCTTAAGTTGTATATTTGTAACTCTTATGATCACCATAGAAAGTCAATGGTAACCCGCGCCTGTGTTTAGACACTGCACGCTTCTCCCGTGGGCCTCCTCCTTCCTAACCTTTGGTTGTGTAGAGTAGCCCCAGCGATTCCACAGGCCCCATGCCTGCTTTCTAATTCGCTTGTGGTTCTTATACCACTATTTTAGTATATGGTTTGTGAGGCCCCTAGGGCATAACCTATACTGCACAGCTTATCGTATATTAATTGTGTGACTTGTATTGTATTTTTACCTCTGACCTCATAAATAGTGCAGAGGGGTTGTGTTTAGATTAAATACATATATATTTGATATAGACCTTGTGTGGTGTCCTTTCATTTGGTACTCAAGGGATTATAATTGGTAAAACAACTTGCTTAACTCGCCTACTGAAGTCTTAGCCTGATGACTGCTGGTTCATGCTACCACTAGGATAGCTTTCTATAAGGTTGACTTTACAACCACCATCAATAGCGGTCGATTAGACTGGTGCAAGGTGCCCACTAGAACTAGTGGACATCATATGCCAGGCTAACTTCTCACACTGGTGTGGAGACAGATAGCACTGACATGGAAGCCAGTGAAGGCCTTACACTGACAGCCTGGGAAGGTAATGTAGACAGATGGGCCAGGCAGAACAGAGGGAGCTACAGAGGGAGGATGCCCGGGGATCCATTGGGGCCCAATGGCAGACCCATTGGCAAAAGTGTTGAGCACCTGAGAGACCCAGCATGAAGTACGATCAGGAAGTGGTATGGAGGCTACAGGAGAGGTGGAGGATGATAGCTCTGGATCTGGGGGGCTCGTCGGGAGGTGTCTGGATGAGTACTGACTGGGAGCGGCTTTCCCATCCTTCACTTTGATAACCCATATGGGTCCAGTATTTAGAACTGCATATATTTCCCCCTTACACGGACATCTATATGCTATATCATGGGGCGGCGGAGCCACTAGATAACATACCATTACAGAGTTTCCCAGAGTTTGAGATAGACTGTTTTATTACTATTTGATTGATATGGCTATATGATTAATGGATGTTTGTGACTCCCTTGATTACACATTGATAAATGTACAGCGGATATTTATGTGGTACCTTATGATTGTGGATTGTATTGTTACCCATGATTGTTGACTGGGGACGAAAGTGTCAACTATTCTTCCTACGACCTAAAGGGCCACTTGTTGACAGATATCATACTTACGTCTGTACATGTAACTTGTTTTAATATTAAAAATGCCAACAAAGACATGTCTTAAAAACAAGTTGTGATGTTAAGGAAATGCTAGCAAACAACACACAGAAGCTTCATAAAATAATGAGATGATCTATTTGACAAACCCAAGCAACTCATAACATTTCATCAAAAACACAATACTTAAAACAGTAAGAAGAAATTTAGAGAAAAGTAGACAATTAAAAAAATGTATGTGCTTAAGAAATTGGCTGCATAAACTCGTATGTGGAAGGTGTACAAAGAATATTTGGCCACACAAGTAGCTGCACAACATGCACACGTTGGTCAGCCAATGTAAGGAGAACAGTTTGTCACTGTATAAGAATATTTCTCTTTTAGTACCAAAAAATCAAATGAGCCACAGCAGTATGCTAAGAAGAAATATCAGAAAAAAACACATATATAATAGAATTATAAAACCATTATGAGGACAAATCCCATTAGAGCTATTAGCTATAAAATCAGTTTGTGATACTCTGAAATGTCCAATCAAACGGTGTAGTGCATTCAACAAGCTATCAAGGCTACCACTTAGAATCAAGGGGTTTTGTGAGGAGGGGACATTCAGTCACAGATCATTCAAGATGTATTAGGTATCTGTCTTAAAAGTAAATTCAAGCCCCTCCATTCCATCAGTGGGGTGAGAAAAATTTGTGATGGGGTATCTAATGGCACTCCTCGCCAAAAGTATCCCATTTAAAGCTTGTTTGTTATGAGGAAAAACATTCAACCTCTATTTAACACCCCGCTGGCAAAGACAAAAACACAATTTTCTTTGTTAGACCTTCACCCACTGTAGTAGTAGCATGCTTCATCATTTGGTCTCATCCTGGTCCTTAAAAATCAGGATGGGCTAAACCGGTTTCAGGGAACTCTTTGACTATTTCTCTAGCTGGGGTCTAAAAAAGAGGATAATATACCTCAAACAACCAAGGTATCCCTTTATTAACGGTTGTCTGGGTATGGTAAAAAAGTTTGTTGCAAAAGAGTAAGGATGTAATGTTCCTATTGCCCATATGATTGGTCAAAATGTTTCAGCCAGTAAAGCAAAGGCCACTTGGGTCCAAGGTTTTTATCAGGACATACAAAACACACTGTCCCGGTGTTTGTTTCAATCATTTTCCAATAACAAAAAGGGCACCATTCATTATTTGCATGTTTTTAAAGTATATGAAAAGGCAATACATTTCATCCTCCTTATTTCCAATACAGAAATGCATTCTGCGCCCAGTTGACCCAAGTAGGAGTGTGTGTATGGGGCTTGTTCAAGAAGCAGTCCAGCCAAGTAAATTGGTCTATGTATTTCTGACATTCAGCTCAGTATTTGGCTTACTCTCTATAGGCGTTGAGTGTGACTGATTTTGTGGCAGTGGGGAGTTTGTGGTGTCTTCAACCGTGAGGAGATACTCGCGCAAGGGCATGTATCGCAATCTCTCAAGTGCAAGCCATACTCATCTTTGCACAGACAAATTGTGAATCAGACCTAGAATGTCCAAATTGAAACAAACTTCAGATTATTTAAAGGCTGCATGGTAATTCCTATCCCATAGTACTGTAATGTGGATGAAAATGAGGAACTAGGGAGCTTTTTTAACAATAGCATAACACCCTCAATCTTAGCCCCTCACTACAAGTTTACTAATGGGGTGTTTACCCTGCTCACGAAACATCCACAGTCCCTGTTAGCGTGAACCACAAAAGTCACTATATTAACCTGTGCTTAACCCTTTGGAAGCTTGGCACAAAGCAGTCAGGTTTAATTTAGAGGCAATGTGTAAACAACACAAGAAAAAATCCACATCAATTTAGAAAAAGACAGTACATTTTCATAAATTATTTTACTCCAAAATGACAAAAATCCAATTAGTAAAAACAAAGTTATGAATATTTAAAGTTTAGTGGAAAAACTACCGCCTAAAAGATCAAAGCGCCAACTGCGGATATCAAGTCGCACAAGACTGGGATAAAGTCGGGAAATATGGCATATGTTCAAGTTGGATGCAGAAAGCGGATTGGGCCTGGTAGAAGCTTACCTTTGTACATATTAGGGTAAAGTGAACACACCTGTATTGACACTCAATTGTGCATGTATGTTGTTTTGTGGCATGCAAAATGTAACAAAAAGGGGCATAACACATTACCTACTTATGTTTTTGATGCAAACACAACATATATATGTATTGACATGAAAATAAGTTGTACTTACCAGTCTTCACTTCACAAGAGGCTTGCTCCATCAGCAAACCGCTGCTAGGACACCACCAGCACAATGGGGACATCTAAATAGGCTTCACAGAATACAGCAGGCCTTGCAGCAATGGTGCCAGCAGAGACAGCACACATTTAAACATGGCTAGTGGGACTCTGTCAACTCAACAGAGTACTTAAAACTTCCACCAAGGAGGGACAGCAGGAGTACAGCATCTAAATCAGGCCTATAGTCTCTTTTTTGGGAGTCGAAAATCTCCAGCAAGATGAAGCTGGAGGCTGTAGTCGAGGCGAGTTCCACTAGGCCAGATACTCCTTTAGCAAAGAACCAGTGAACATGATATGCTTCTGCAGGGAAGAATGTAGCTGCCACATAGTCAGGCCAACTAGTGATACACCTTGGGTGAATAGACAAGCAGTTTGTACCCAATCTCATATTGGTTCTCAGTGCAGTGTTTAGCCAAAACTTTTCTAAGTTCCATGTTTTTGATTTTGTCTATCTGGCCACATTTAACACCACTACCAAAGGTCCAGGACTGGAGGGCACCACTTGGGGTGGAAGGACTCACTCAGGCTGGGTCCAGGTGCAGGGTCAAGATGGTTGGAGACTTTCTGTCCCTTAGGCTCTGAACAACTTGCCCTTGGAGTCACTCTGGTAGTCCTGGGCTCAGTGATTGAACAGGGTTCAAAAGCAGGGCAGGCCTCTGTGGGATCAGGGTAGTCTTCAGGCAGAAAAGCGGTCCTTCCAGGTGCAGAAATTAGGCTTCAGAAGTACACAGAAGGTCACAGCAGCAGGTAGTCCCCTGAGAGTCCTTCTGCAGGTACAGAAAGTGAACTGAAGAGTGGGTCTGAGGGTCCTATTTTTATAACGTGCCTTATTTGAATTAGGAAAAGTTTCTAGAGAATTCCCTTTGAAGTGCTTGAAGCTTCCTGCCTCTTCTGCCGTGGTTTCAAGCTTTCTGCATGAACAACGAAGTGGAGATACGTCCTTTGAGTGAAGGCATGGCACAGCATATTCTGTTGCAAGTGGGACTGTGCCCAGCTATACCTCCCATTCTGCCAGCGATGGCCTATCTAAGCCTAATCCCTCTATTCTGGTGCTGTCTTGTCTGGGAGGAATAAACAAACATTAGTTTGGGCAGGAAAATGCCAACAATGTTTTAAAAGTGCAAAAAAGAACAGATGATGAATGGAAGGCTGATTAAATCAAACATTCACCCTCAGTGACAAATCTGGGTTAAATCCATCATTTTTTGTTGCCATTCCACTTTGGACCCATGAGGTAAAGTAGGATCTGCTTCTTATGGTTACCCCCACTTTTTGCTTCATGTGAGACTGTTTTTGACTAGTCTTACTGGGATCCTACTAATCAGGACCCCAGTCTATCTGCTTTCTCCCTAAAATGTATGTCATGTACTTAGGTACACTCCAGATTGGATACTGTGGTACCCTTGTCAGTCCCTAGTATATGGTACCTATGTACCCAGGGTAAATGGATCTACAGGCCTGCTATTGCAGCATGTATAAGACTTACTTAATATATAGGTTTCCTATAGCTAAGGGTCACTACCCTTTGACGTTCCGTGACGATCGTAAGTGGTGTTTTCGACTCCCACGAATATGGTCGAGTCTGGTATCTATGAACCGCAAATGACGAGTTTAGTGGGTGTGCGCAGTTTCGCTGTGCTAACCTGAACCGTTCGTTTGTTTCGTGGGTTTCTATCTGTACCCACCGGTTCCATCTTAGATACGGCATCCATTTTGTCTCTTGCCCTCAAGTAGCCAGCGAACGGACGCTGTCCGCTTCGCGACCCTGGGATTCCCAAGACTTTTGCGGAAGACACATTTCCTTTGAAAGTGTCTTTATGATGAGGGGGATGATACTGTAAGGCAGATGTCCCCGCTCGAGGCTCATCTTGCCGTGCCGGACTATTGTCTCAGCCGTGCATCTCATTAGGCACGTCCCTTTGATGCCTGCAGCTCGTGTTTCCCGATACCACCCCTTTTACACCCTTTTCGATCTCCCCACTGTTTCTGCCTTCCTCTGCACCTGTCCCTGTTCCTTCTTCGATCTGTTTATTGCCGATTGGAATGTACTAATGGTGGGAAGATGGGTTTTTACAGTTGGGAACCACCGAATGTTTCTGTACTTATGTTCCGGACCTTGAATACATCAAAGCGACCCCTCTCGGGGATAATTATGGGAACCAAGTTGTAAACCTTTGTGTACCATGTAAACCGATGAGAGAAAACGGTATAAAAAGGAGCGATCCACAGTAGCAAATTGAATCAGATCCCGCGAACCTACCTGCTGTGTACTTCACGTGACTTCTGTGTTCCCTGCAGTAAATAAACCACGAATCTTTGACGCCGAAGGAAGTGTCCCGTGTCTCTGTCATTTGTACGCCGGAACAGGTTACCCACGAAGGTTTCAGGTGTTGTCCCCTGGCACCGCTGGGTCTTAAATAACCCAGTCCTTCAGTTGGCGCCCAACGTGAGGCTGCATCAGTGGTACCGGTCCAAGCCCGACGATCGTGAGGAACTTCGTGTGAAATCTCCGAGGGAAGGTGCACCCCGCTTCATCGATCCTGTTGTCGAAACAAGTGGCCCGACGACTTTTCCCGTGAAGATTCCCGCCTCCTGATGGCTGCGACGGACTGCTGCCCTGACTGTAGACCTGTTTTGGCGCCTGGCGTAGACCTTGGTACAGCGAGACGATTGACGGGCCTTCCTGGTGACGCCATCGATCTTTGAGTTAAGTATTTGTGGGTCGCTCCCAGAGTCCTTGGTTGTGGTTGCTTAGTGGTTGCATGGTTCCATTGCATTTGTGGTTCTTCGTACTTGGTTCTTTGTTGTGATATTTGACGACTGCAGCCGCCAAAAACCGAGGTTTTTTTTTTGCTCTTAGCAGGGACTTGGTAAATCCCGTGAGCCTTGAAGTTTGTGAAACTCGGCTAGTGTGCAAGATGCCTGGTCGTAGTACTTTGTTCAGTTGTTTCAGACGTTGTGGTACGGATTCCCGACTGGAGGACTCGTGTCCGATACCTCCGGTTGGAACTCCCACTTATGAGCTCTATAGTAAGCACGGGCTAGGCCCGATTGCTTTTAATGAATATTGGATTCGTTACACCAAAAAAGATGGTGTCCTTAGTTGGCCACCTCATGGTAGTTTTGAGACCCCGATTTTAGATAACCTTGAGGCTAAATTGTTTAAGAAAAAGTCAAGGCCGGCCATGTTTGATGCCTTTCGGTTATGGCGCAAAGAAGCCAGACAGAAAGAGATCAGACAGACAAAACGTAATCAGAGAGATGGTGTTGCTACCATTGTAAAGAAAGCAGAGCAGTTTCAGCGTGATAAGGAGGAAAAGGAAAAGGAAGTATTTGATAGGCTTCAGCGTATGTCTATAGATAAATGTTATCCCGCTTTGCCAACGGAGTCGGATAAGAAGGAGGAATTAGTTGAGGATCCCTTAATGTCCTATCTTATGAAGTCACCACCTCCGTACGCACAGGATACCGCGGCTCCTGTGGTTCCTCCTGTACCTGCTCCTCAACCTGCTCCTCCGACTGTTCCTATTCCTTTGCCCGTTTCTGTTCCTACTGCTCCTCCGCCTGTACTTCCACATACTCCTGCTCCCGCTACTGCTCCTGTTCTACTTACTCCTACTGCTTCTTCTGTTCCTACTCCTTCTCTTGTTACTACTCTATCGTGTACTTCTCCAACTACTCGACGTCGTACCCCTTCAATGGCTGCAAATTTTGCTAATTCTCTTGGACCTATTCTTGAGTCCGCTGATTCGGACGGTCCACAAAGACATAGTCAGCTCCCTGGTAATAGGGAACGTGCCGCGTTGTACAACATGGCGATGTCATGGATGTTGCACTCCTATAGAAATCCTCCACGTTCGGTATTGAATACGTTTAGTCAATTCAATATACCGACACAACGATATGTTTTTGAAGAAATGTGCAAGGCTTTGCGCGATCAAATATCGGCAGATGCATCGGAAGATGTCTTAACTGCCTTGACCAATCTACAGCTCCAGTTTTCGAGCGGAATGGTGGTGGGTACCAATGTTCGACGTGCGGTCGAGCAATTATTAGCTCTTCGCCCCTCTATGATACCTCAAGCATTGTTCGTTGAGGATGTTGAGAGGCAGTTAGATGCGTCTGGTCAGTATCCCATGCGTGAGGTTCTTCCAGTATGGATGCCAGCTAATCCTCAGGCTCAACCTCCGGTATTGGCACATTTCCAGAGAGTATGGATACATCTCCCATGGAAACGATCAGAAGTGTTACAGGTGAAGCAATCTTTGCCTGACCCTCGCAAAAATCCTGCAGGGTACTATAAGGAAGTGTCGCAGCTCGTAGACGCTACGATAATGAATCTTGCCGATATCGATATGCTGTTTGGCAATGTCGTACCGCAACCGGTATGGGCCAAGATTCGTCAGGAAGATCATGCAAACGAATTAGGTGGTGATTGGGCTGCTCTTACTGCGGCAGATTCACGACAAATTGGCGGGGCTAAGCCTGAACAGCTTATTACTGCTCTCCCTCAGAGAATTATTACCCTCATGAAAACGCTTATGCCAGCTATGAGGGTGAATTGGGACAAATTGTCAGCCTGTAGACAGAAGAAAGACGAGAGTGTCTCCGACTTCTTTACGAGATTTGAGGAGGCATTTATCGACCACAGTGGTCAGGATATGAGTACCGAGGGTGGTCAGCCGTTGTTTGTGGATAAATTCGTCTCAAACTTATTGCCCGACTTGAGCAACAAATTAAAAAATTCTGAGAGTGCGTGGGCTGTCTCTACATCTGCTCAAATATTGGCTACGGCACAATATTATGAGAATAGGGAGAAAGAAGAGAATGACCGCGCTGATAAAAAGACGAAAGAACTCAAAACTAAAGTGTTATTGCAGCAGGCGTATCCTCCGCGTTCGAATCAGAATGATTTGCAGCAACGGAATCGATCGCAGTCGCAATCTAATAGGTCGCAATCGCGAAATGACTCCTCTTCGCAGAGATCTTCGTTAGGGTACAATCAGTGTGCCTATTGTAGACAGGAGGGTCATTTAAAATTGAACTGTCCAGTCCTAAATGAGCGTAATAGTGGTAACACATCTAGAGGTGGTCGTGGTGGTTCTCAGCAGACATCACGTAGTAGGGGTCGTGGTGCTTCCAATGATCGTTCAGACAATTCGTCAAATTCCAATAATTGTTTTGATCAACGTGGATCATCGCAAGGACGATCTGCGCAGTATAATGTAGATGACTATTACGTCGATCAGGGAACTGACGACGGTAATTACTAGGACAGCCATCGACAAGGAGAGGGAGTAGTCACAGTTCCGGTTGATCAGAGAGGGCCTTACGTCGCAGTTGCCACATCGGGCGTCGTTGAGCCTTTTCTGTTGGACACTGGTGCAGCGAAAAGTTCCATCATGCATTCGAAACTCCCTGGCGCACCTTTGTCTGGCTTAACAAATGTTTCCGTTGGATTCTCTGGCGCCCCTGTTAGCAATCCGGTTTCGTGCCCTTTGCCACTTACAATTGGGCCTCGTGAGCTGAAAGCTCCGTTGATTTTGACCAATGGTTGTGGTGAAAATCTTTTGGGCCTGGATTTGCTAAAACGTTTGTATGCGACTTTGTATTGTTCTCCTGCGGGAGTGAGGCTTACTTTGGGTGAGAGAGTTATCTCTCCAATGTATTTGTCTCTCGATAAGCTTCCACCGGAATTGAGTTCTCTTCCTGCATCTTTGTGGGCAACAGGTCCAAATGACGTGGGCCTGCTTGACATCTCCCCTTATGTTGTTCACGTGAAATCTAATGTGCGACTGCCACGTATTCCCCAGTATCGAATCTCTCTTGACGGTGAACGGGCGCTGTTGGCGATCATCTATGATTTGATCGAGAAAGATGTTATTGAGGAGACCCGGGGAAACGTGTGCAACAGTCCTGTACTGCCTATTTTGAAACGTACCGATCCTTCCAAATCACCTGTTTATCGTTTTGTTATTGATTTACGGGAGGTCAATAAAATTGTGATTCCTCAGTTCCCTGTTGTACCTGACATCACGGCATTACTGACTCTGATTCCAGCTTCGGCATCATGGTTTTCAGTGATCGATCTGAAGAATGCGTTCTTCAGTATTCCGATTGCTGAGGAAAGCAGAGACCTTTTCGGTTTCTCTCTTGGTGGTCGTAGCTTCCGGTTTAAACGTGCTCCTCAGGGCTACTGTGAGAGTCCATCGATATACAGTCAAGCCTTGAAGGGCCAACTAGATGCATTTGTGTTGCCGGCTGGTGCGGCCTTAATCCAATACGTTGACGAATTATTGGTGGCTGCAGATACTCAGGACATTTGTAAAATTGCTACGGTGTCATTGTTGCAACATCTCTGTGACTTACATCACAAGGTGTCACCTTCTAAGCTTCAATATTGTTGTCAAGAAGTAACCTACCTAGGTCACTTATTGTCAAAGGAGGGAAGAAGGTTGACCCCAGAGAGAATTGCAGCCATTGCTCGAATATCCGTGCCAACAACCCAAAGAGATGTGCGTGCCTTTCTAGGTATCACGTCATACTGCAGACAATGGATTCCAAATTTTTCATTGTTAGCGAAACCATTGGTGGCTCTTACGTGCAAGGATGTTTCAACTCCTTTACCATGGACGGAAGAATGTCAGAAAAGTTTTTCTGAACTGCGTGACGCATTGTGTTCGGCTCCTGTGTTAGGTACTCCTGACTACAGCAAGCCGTTTACACTATACGTTCACGAGAGGGAAGGTTGTGCGTTGAGTGTCTTAACGCAACCCTTCGGTGATAAGCAACGTCCATGTGCATATTTTTCCTCGACCTTGGACCCGGTAGCTAGAGCATTACAGAGTTGTTTGAGAGCAACAGCGGCAGCTGCAGTGTCCATCCGACAATCAGCAGGATTGGTCATGGATAATATGCTTACGGTGATGGTGCCACATGCAGTTGACACTCTTTTGAATCGTACGAAAACTCAGCACTTGACGAGTGCGAGGTTGTCTGGGTACGAGTTGACGCTGTTGGCAAGTCATATTCAGATAAAACGTTGTAATGTTCTAAACCCGGCGACCTTATTGCCAATTAGTGCAGAGTCAGATGAAGTAGCAGCGCATGACTGTTACTTAAGGACTGAGGAGGAAACAAAAGGTCGAGTGGACCTTAAAAACACTCCTTTGGAAGATCCCGATGGAACTTTGTATGTGGATGGTTCATGTTTTAAATTGCCAAATGGTGATGTGACTACTGCGTATGCTGTGGTAACGTTGAATACTGTTGTGGAAGCTGCGAGATTGAATCAGAACTCTGCCCAGGCTGCAGAGCTGATCGCTTTAACTAGAGTGTATGTGTTGGCGAAAGGGAAACGAGTGAATGTGTTTACCGACAGCCAATACGCTTTCGGCGTCGCTCATAGCTTTGGACGATTGTGGAGAGAGAGAGGTTTTATGACGTCGCATGGTACAAAGATTCAGCATGGACAGCTTGTGAATGATCTTTTGGATGCACTTACGTTGCCTAAGCAGGTAGCGATTGTTAAATGTAGTGCGCATCATAAGGTGACGGATGATGTTGGCCGTGGTAATGCGTTTGCGGATGAGACTGCTAAGGAGACTGCCCGGAACCTTAGCACTAGAATGTATGTGACGAGTTCGGTTAGGTGGCCTACAGAGACTAGTATGTGTGAGGATACCATCGAGAGTGTGAGAATGATTCAGAATGAGGCCACTGCTACCGAAAAGACGAAGTGGAAGGAGAGTACGGGAAAGTTGGATGTGAATGGTTGTTGGGTCGATGTGGATGTTGCCAGATGCGTATGTGCTGGCTGTTGTGACAATGGCACACGGGTTAGCACATATTAGTGCGAAAGGTATTTGTAAGTTGTTGTCTCCTGTGTGGAAGAATGACGGTATTACGAAATGTGCTGAGAGATTGGTGAAGAACTGCATGATATGTATGTTGTACAATCCTGGTAAGGGGACCCCCACACCTCCTGGCCATTTTGCTCCTCCTTCATATCCCTTTGAAGTAATCCAGCTAGACTTCATCCATATGGAGCGATGCAATAATCTGAAATACGTTTTAGTTGTGGTTTGCGCATTCTCCCGATCGATTGACGCCTATCCTCTTAAAGACAATACAGCCTTGTCTACTGCAAAAATCCTGCTGAAGGAATACTTTCCTCGGTATGGAATGCCCCGAATTGTATGGTCTGATAACGGAAGTGAGTTTGTGGGGAGTGTGATGAAGAGTGTGTGTAAGGGCCTTGGAATTAATCAAAAATTCCATAGCGCCAATCATCCCCAGTCAGCAGGTTTGGTTGAGGGGTATAATGGCACCCTTAAACTCAAACTGGCTAAGATTCAGGCTACGACTGGTCTTTCGTGGCCTGACGCTTTGCCCCTTGCCTTGTTGTCAACAAGGGCGACAGTACACTCCCGAGTAGGGCTTAGTCCCTATGAAATAGTGTTCGGCCGTCCTGCGAATGTTTGGGGGGTCCCTAGACTAAGTGTGTTTTCTAATCTTGAGTACCCAATGTTGATTGATTATCTTCATGATCTGACTGCTAAACTGAGGTTAATTCACCAACAGGTTTACGAAGCACTGCCGACGCAGACGGAGGGTCCAGGCCACCAGCTCCAACCAGGAGATTGGGTGGTTACTCGCAATTTTGCTCGCAAAAAGAATTTGGAACCCCGCTTTACTGGACCCTTCCAGGTCCTCCTTGCCACGAGAACTGCCGTTCGTTTGGAAGGGCGCAAAAATTGGGTGCACGCCACCCATACGAAAAAGGTACCTATACCTTTACCGACAGACTCGTGGGTGAGGAAGGGCATTGCTTCATCTGAAACCGAAGGATTACAGACCTTTGTACCCTTTAGCGACGCACAGCCTGCCAGAGAATCCTCAGTGCAGCAGAAAGACAGTGTTGAACATTTGAAAAGAAATAGATCCCCTCCATTGATCAGAACCATATGCAACACACGTCAGGAATCAATGAATATCATCCTATCGGAATCAATCTGGTGGGTTAGCCTATGCATCGTGGGTGGCTTTATTCATTTGGTGCCCTAAGCAGTGTTTGCCCTGTCTATCAAGGATCTAAATTTATGGTCTGTAGTGGTCATAATGTATCCCTGGTGGCTCATACTGAGCCACATGACCAATATCAGTGTTAGGGTTGTTCTCAGCATACCCCTTTTACACTGTCTCTACACTCTGAATGTAGCCCCGTGGTGATTCCAAGCAACTCCACATACCTTGGCGCATCATAAACTTCATAACGCCCTTTATTATACTTTTTAACATAATCTAAAGACTTTTTAATACCTGCCAGAAACATGAGGCAATGCAACTCTCCTTCAGAACCTACACAGTGCCCCATTCAGGTCTCTAGACTATGGAGATGACACTGATATACCCATAGCGTCTCCCTTCCACTATCGCATGCTTTGTGCATTTTTTATATTTGTCAACAACACGACGAGTGGCCCCGTTCAGTTTGCGAACCACTTCTCGTGTTGACAAACTAGTAAACACACAGCGGAGCATGCGCGAATGAGCGGTGTATGTTTACACAAACGGGGGCACGCCTCTATCCTTCTGCGCATGCCCCTGGTTCTGACCGCACCACAGAGATCAGCGACTAATAGGTGCGCATGCGCGTTGTATCGATCACGCGCAGATCGTCACCGACAATTGGAAAGCAGCTGTCTGGCATTACGGTCAATTGCTCCAATCAGGGCGCGTATAAAACCATGCGCCTCACCTCTCCTCGTCGCCTCCCCTTCGGCTTCGTATTCAGCCGAGAGGTACCGACGGAGAGGTGAGTAGGAACGCCGCGCTGTGCCCAGACTGTTGCTGGGGCCCTGTTTAAGCACTCGGTTTTGAATAGTTTAGCCTGCTCTTGTAAGAAGAATAATTTACAATTCATTTTAAGAGTGAGGACTTGAGATGTGCCCACTGTTGCAATGAGACTTTAGATGCAGGCAATAGCCAAGTTTGTTCTTTCACAGCCTAAAACCTTAAACTGTATTCTAATTTAAATATACTACCATCAAAGCTCCACTGGTGATCACCACAGTACATTTCCATGTGACAATTGTCACTGGTGAAGAATGGGCTTTCACATTGGATCTTTTCAGTCAGTCAAGTCTTTATACTTTTTATACTAGTTCCAACCAGCCTTCCTTTGCTCCCCATGGGACTTTGATCACTGTGGGCAATCTAACAACCAGTTTTTTGTACGCACAAACTCTTTATAACATAGTATTGACTCAGGACACTATTCTAGCCCTCTGAGTCGCTTAGGCTTACATGTTTATAAATGTTTTTTTGTGCTTAGAGCGGGGCCTCATTCTCCGAGCCGTTGCCGGGTGAGGTGAGGTTTGACTCCCACATACTGCTGGGTAAGTCCTGTTCCTTTTTTGATAAATTACATTTAGCAGTGTCTGTGGTTTACTCTTATTGCAACCAATATGATATTCATTGGCCGTTCTAATAGGGACTAGCCTCTCTGAGTCTCTTTATGGTCCTTATGACATTTTCTAGCTTGCATTGTTTAATGAACACAAAATAGTTTTTGTTCTTTTTTGTTTCTTTTACAGGAATGTATCCTCCATCAAGACATTTGCACAAGGGGATACGGTAGGATGGTCCATGTGACCACACCATTAGTTTGACAGTCCTTGAGGATTCTTGGTCTGTCTTTTTCACTTTATAGAAAAACATTAGAGTGTTTTTTTGCAGTAGCAACAGCTTATTTATATGGCCCTGAAGAATGCCGGTGTAGTTTCACCAGTTGGCAGAAACATGTTGGCCGATTCAACAACATAGCTAAGCAAACAGTGATTTTTTCACACTGTTCTACACTTTTTTAATCTGACGTCCTGGTGAATATCAATAAAGATTTTTTTTGCCTCGAACGTCATTTTAAACATCACTTATTCACCTTTTTGTTTGCACTGCACTTTACCAGCACCACTCAGTGGCATGGACACTTCCACTGTATGAACCAGAATTGTGTGTTGTCTGGCCAATTCATCTGGGCCTGGACACACCACCCTGGTTCTAGACGTCCTACATGACGAGGCTCCGCCAAGTGGGTGGTCTGATAGGATATCTATCATACATCTAGTATCGCGTGACCACTTGGTCTGGTCCAGTGCAATCCAACAGTGTGGTTTCTCAATAAGGACCTTACAGGCTCAGCCTTTTGTCTCACAGACCCTCCAACTCTTCTTGTTTGTTCGTAGTGTTGAACATTTGCCATCACAAGACTCAAGATCTGAACAATTGACTGATCAGCAGAACTCTGTCCCCTCATCAGATCCATTGTTTGATGAACAGACACGTCCTGGGAAAACTCGATACTTTTTGCGATCCAGCACCAGAGACTAATAAAGATTTTGTTCTGTCCCTAGACATCTACATTATCCCATTTGCCTCGATCAGTCTAAAACACCCGTATAACTGTGATTATTTTTGTAAATATTGAGTTTCGTTCCATCTATGTGTTTTTACTTCCACAGCTAAGAGACTTTGTACATATTTGTAAATAAGATACCTTGCATCCAGGTGTACTGTAGGGCCGCGCGTGTACTTCCTTCTGGTTAGTAGGTCTTGGCGCTAGGTCAAAGACCGTTGGTTCCTGGGAACTCCTAGGGATTGACTACTGCTACACAGAACGAAGTGCGTCAAGAAACGTTGCGGACGGTCTTAGGGGATGGCGTTTTCGAAGCTGATGGAGTTGGAAGAAGCTCAGGTGCAAAGATTCAAACTACAGCAGATCATTCGTACCAAATGTTTTGTGTTTCAATGTTTCCTTCTGTTTATGGTTCTGTCTTCGTTATTGGCGGGTGGGGTGTATTATATGATACCGTACTTCTTACCTTCTGCCATACCTACTCCTACTTCTGAACCTAAATCTACCTCCACTGCATCCCCTCATTCTTTCCATATCTTACCCGAACACGAACAGGCTAGGCGTGCGGAATTCAGAAACAATTCCTTTATTCAGCTCCTTCATCAGCATCAGTTAGTGGTTAATACTACAAATTGTTGGGTGTGTGGGTTAAGGCCACATACCACGGATAAGGGAATTCCATATCTGGTTCTTCCTTATAGTTCCCAGGGTTCAGCTCGAGCATTCCAAACAATGTTTTGAAGCGCACTAGATTCCTACCCCAATCGAGAGCCACGTTCTCCCTACTCTGGTCCTGGCTCGTATCAGAAGCCTTTGTCTAAAGCGATAGAGGACTTAGATAGAGATATCTATGAACCGTCGCTCATTCCAGAAGAAGAGGTACAAGCCTATAGGGTCCTGAGTAAGGTCGAGTATAGTGCGCTCACTGGTGAAAAGCAGCTCAGGAGCTCGCCTCCGATATGGGTTGTACCCCACCTTGGTAATTTCTGTCTAATGGGTCGTGGCCGAAGATCAAAAGCTCGTCTTGGAGAGAGTGCTTGCTCCGAGACTTATATCCTGCCAATGGTCTCGTCCCCTGTGTTTCTGGCTGCCAAGGGTACATACTTTGTTTGCCATGATCGTGCGTATACATGGTTGCCCTCCGACTTTGTGGGCTCATGTTTCATCGCAAATCTGTTGCCTCCGACGTTCACTGTAGATGCAGACTATCACAAGACTAGAGTTGTGAGAGGCGTGATTAGCGAAGAGGACACTGCCGGTCAAGAGGCAGGAGACTTTTTCAAGGGTTTCCTCCCGTTTTGGGGACCTATGGTTAATAGTAGGAACCTGAGACAATTGACTCGAGTGGTGGAATCGACAGCTAATATCACTGCCAGTGCCCTTGGTAATATCACCACAGAACTTCAGGCGGATAGGCTTATGACGTTACAAAACCGTATGGTTTTAGACGTGGTCTTAGCAGATCGAGGTGGAGTATGTAAGGTGATCCATTTGAGCTGCTGTATTTTCATTCCAGATAACGCTCCAACTGTCTATCAAGCCATCTCAAAGTTGCATAAGATCTCTGAGTCCATACACGTGGACGTAGGGGATTGGACGCTGCTTGGGTGGTTTTGGGGCCTGATGTCGACTTGGGGTTGGAAGATTCTGATGATCATCGGAGTTGTTGTAGCGTTTCTGTTCATGTGTTGCCTTTGTGTGCAGTGTGGTCCTGCCTTATGTGGCCTCTGTGCTACGACATGTATAAGACAGCCGCCTGTTACCAAAGGAGCTCAGTTGGACAGAGTTATGTTGCAGCAACATCTAGACGGTCTGATGAATATCGAGTATGATTCTGACTAGTGCTTGCCTACATGAGGGCAAAAGGAGCGTCTGAGGTTCCGTGACGATCGTAAGTGGTGTTTTCGACTCCCACGAATATGGTCGAGTCTGGTATCTATGAACCGCAAATGACGAGTTTAGTGGGTGTGCGCAGTTTCGCTGTGCTAACCTGAACCGTTCGTTTGTTTCGTGGGTTTCTATCTGTACCCACGGGTTCCATCTTAGATACGGCATCCATTTTGTCTCTTGCCCTCAAGTAGCCAGCGAACGGACGCTGTCCGCTTCGCGACCCTGGGATTCCCAAGACTTTTGCGGAAGACACATTTCCTTTGAAAGTGTCTTTATGATGAGGGGGATGATACTGTAAGGCAGATGTCCCCGCTCGAGGCTCATCTTGCCGTGCCGGACTATTGTCTCAGCCGTGCATCTCATTAGGCACGTCCCTTTGATGCCTGCAGCTCGTGTTTCCCGATACCACCCCTTTTACACCCTTTTCGATCTCCCCACTGTTTCTGCCTTCCTCTGCACCTGTCCCTGTTCCTTCTTCGATCTGTTTATTGCCGATTGGAATGTACTAATGGTGGGAAGATGGGTTTTTACAGTTGGGAACCACCGAATGTTTCTGTACTTATGTTCCGGACCTTGAATACATCAAAGCGACCCCTCTCGGGGATAATTATGGGAACCAAGTTGTAAACCTTTGTGTACCATGTTAACCGATGAGAGAAAACTGTATAAAAAGGAGCGATCCACAGTAGCAAATTGAATCAGATCCCGCGAACATACCTGCTGTGTACTTCACGTGACTTCTGTGTTCCCTGCAGTAAATAAACCACGAATCTTTGACGCCGAAGGAAGTGTCCCGTGTCTCTGTCATTTGTACGCCGGAACAGGTTACCCACGAAGGTTTCAGGTGTTGTCCCCTGGCACCGCTGGGTCTTAAATAACCCAGTCCTTCACCTTAAAACCTATAAGTCACCCCAATAGCAGGCCTTGACAATCCTGAAGGCAGGGTGCTTGGTTCTAAGTGAGAGGGTGCCACTACATGAGCAGAACACCCCTGCAGCCTACGGAGTCCATTCTCCCGGGTTGTTAGTGCTACAGCCATTTACGACGTATAGAGTGGCATTACACGACCGGGTGATGACCAACTCTAAAATGGCTGAAATTAACCCTATAGTGTTTGGCACCAAACTTAGAGGAATCATTGCCCCACACTGATAGCGGGTGGGAAGTATGATTTCACCCCTCAGAAATGAGCTTTGTGAGGCCCCAGGTGTTCCCGGTACCAGCTTTCTAGTCCCGGCCGGCCCAAAATGATGCGGCCGACCAGAGACACATATCTGCCCTCCTCCTGCAAAGCCAAGCTTGAGCAGGGGAAGGCAAAACAATAGGCAACCTGTCACAGGGAGTTGTGACCGCCTCCCAGACAGGATTTAGTGTATTAGACCTGGATGGGTGCGCTTGCCAGCGGCCAAAAGTCTGCATGAGGGGCACATTTGGTGCCCCTGTGCATAATCCAGTTCAAACCAGTACTGGGAGCCGTTGGCTCCTGCTCTGGTGCGAAACTGGACAAAGGACAGGGGAGTAACCTCCCAACTGCCCTTACCCTCCCCTGGGAGTGTCCCCTGAATCTGTCCAACCCTCTCCTGTGGGTAAAAAATGGCTTATCTGGCTGTAGGACCCTGGATTCAATTTGGAAAATATTATGAGCAAGAAACCACTGACCTTCGACTGTCTGAACACCGTGGACTTCCCTGGAATTCGTTTGGGCCCGACATCATCCTTCACTCAGTCCAAAGCATCGTCTGTGCCCGTGAAAACTACGGGCTCCGTGCAGGACCTGTGGAGAATCAAGGATGACTGAAGACATCTCCTTGGAGTGAAGGAGTCACTCCCCTGCAACTGCAGACACCTTAATGCAACTGACAGTTCTGCTGATCCTGAGGTCAAGCAACACAGGTGGTGGGTTTCCAAGGCTCCTGAGATCCAAACTGCCCTCTCACAAAGTTTGAGGTCAGAATCCTTTGTGGGGGCTACAATACCTGCACCCCTGTGCACTGCATACTTTTGCAAATGCATATGCTTGTTGGCGTTCCCAAAACAAGTGCACTGGTCTCTGAGTAGCCCCAACCTCTGGCACCATTTCCACCAAAGAACTTTGGCCTCCTCACACCGAGCAACCCGTGAGCTGTTGCTTTTCATTTCTGCTTTAGGTCCCCTCCCGACTCCTGTGCCTCCATCCTGTGGGTTAGCTTGAGGCTCAACACTGCTTTTCTTGGGCTTCCCCGGTTTCTCCAGGCTTTCCCTGACTCCCCTGTGTTTGGTGAGTCTCCTGATCCTTTCTGGTCCGAACCGTAACCTTTCTTGACCATCTTTGTGGGTTGACGCTGCCCAGGCTTGTTGGTAATCCAGCTGGACACCGGCCCTTCAGCTCTCAACATCCTTCATGGGACAGCTAGTACCCAGCTCCTGGTAATCCTAGACATCTCCTGGTCCCGGTGGCTGCAGCATCAAGAACCTCCTCACCGCACCTGCAGCACCTGACATCAGTGGGCATTCATCTACCAAGCCCCTGGTCACTCCTGAGTGACCCAGACTCACGTCTTCTCTGCTTTCAGGTACTCTTCATCATAAATCCACCCTTGGATTCTATCAAACACTTTTCTTCTTCCCCTCAATGGCATTTCCTTGAAGTCCTCCATTGAGATTGACGGTGGTTTCCGACACCAATTCAGCCCTATGCACCCGGCTTTCCTGGGATGGGTAACTCTGGTGCTACGGTATCCTCGGGTGGGGTGGCTCTTTAACATCCTATGATCAAAAAAGCTTCTCGTAATCCACTGGGAAGGGTCCTTAAACTTCAAAACTACAACAGCAACTCTCCCTTTGAGTTGTACGTTGCACGAGGTTATGTTTTCACACTGAACCCATCCTCTCTAGGGTCCCTACTTACTCACCTTGGGTGTTTCCTTGGGGTCCCAGCGATTCTACATCTTCTAGATACTGTCTTGACTCAAGTAGTGGTTCTTATACCAATATTTTAGTATATGGTTTGGTCTCCCCCTGGAGCACACTGTGTATTAGTGCTACCTACCTTTGTTTCTGTGCTACAGTATTGTGTGCTTTATGTTTATCTGTGTGTAGTAGATACTGTAAGGTATTTAAATGTGTTATAATAAATACATATGTTTATAACTACTATGTGGTTCTCCTTTCATTTAACTGATACAATAAGGTTGCATTCTGGTAAAACAAGCTGCTTAACATTCTTTCAAGACTGAGCCTGAAGGCTGCTTTCCACTGCTACCACTTGGATAGCTTTCTATGGTTTTATTTGACCTCTTAAATCACCATAAGGGTTGTTTGGGCTGGTACAGGGTGCTGATTAATTAGTGGACAGCATATACCAGGCCAACTTCTCACCACCCAGCCATATGCAAATCAGTCTTGACTCTGCTTCCATGGCAACAGTACAGCCCGAACTGCCAGGCCTAGTCCTCCTTGGACCAGAAACAGGCATCCTGGGATTGGTTTTGGGGTATCACCCCTCATCGGCCAGGCTAGCTTGAATCCTTTGGCATTGCAAGCACTGGGCCCACGTCTGGGCATACAAAAAGTGGCATTTTCAAAATTGAAATTTAAAATCTGACTTCACTGTTAAAGAGGATTCTAAATTACAGTTTCACAGACACCAAACTTGAAATCGTTATCTGTTCCCAATCAAATGTTGTCACTTACTAAACGTAATAAGACAACCAAAGACATTGAAGAGAACGCCATCCTAGATGCCGCCTAGTCGAGATTCCGCAGCAACCACAGCACCGAGACCGCCCTCCTCGTCGCCACTGATGACATCCGCATGCTACTCGACCAGGGACACACTGCGGTCATCTTCCTACTAGACCTCTCCGCAGCCTTCAACACCGTCTCACATCGCACTCTTGCAGCCAGACTTCACAACGCTGGGATACAAGGAACCGCCCTCAACTAGATCCAATCCTTTCTCCCCGGCAGAACCCAGAGGATCAGACTGCCCCACTTCCTCTCTGAACCCACAGAGATCAACTGCAGAGTACCCCAAGGATCATCGCTCAGCCCCACGCTTTTAAACATCTACATGGCCCCTCTCGTCACCATTGTCAGACAGCATGGGCTTAGCATAGTATCCTACGTCGAAGACACCCAGCTCATCCCCTCCCTCACAAAAGTACCCCGAAGACACTAGACTCTGCTTCCAGGAAGTAATGAAGGACGTTGCAGCCTGGATGAAGAATAGCTTCCTCAAGCCCAACTCGGAGAGGATGGAAGTCCTCATCCTCTGACTCTCCACCTCCTTCTGGGACAACGCCTGGTGGCCCTCCGCCCTTGGTAGTCCACCTACCCCTACTGACCATGCATGGAACCTTGGCATCAACCTCAACTCATCCCTCACCACGACCCACCAGATAAACTCCATCGCCTCCACCAGTTTCAACTGCCTTCGCACCCTCTGCAAAACCTTCAAATGGATTCCCCACAAATGCAGGAGGACTGTCACCCACAAGCTCATCACCAGCAGGCTGGACTACGGCAACGCCCTCTACACCGGAATCAACAGAACTCTTCTACACAAGCTGCAAACCATCCAGAACACCGCAGCCAGACTCATCCTCAGGACACCAAGATATGAACACATGGCCCAACACCTACAAGACCTCCACTGGCTCCTCGTTGAGAAGCTAGTCACCTTCAAACTGCTCACCCATGTCTATAAATCCCTCCACAACATCAGTCCCAAATACCTCAATAAGAGAGTCTCCTTCCTTGTACCCAAGAGGAATCTCAGCTCCGCCGACCTCGCCTTGGAAGGGCCCCCGCATCCGCAGAAGCCGAGCAGGCAGATTAGCCTTCTTCTGCATCGCAGCCAAGACCTGGAACCAGCTCCCAGTGAACATCAGACGCTCCCCGACCCTGCACATGTTCAGGAGGAACCTCAAAACCTGGCTCTTCAACTGAAACCGGAGCTGCATGCCCCCCTCCCCCCCCTGATTGATTGATTGATTGAACCCAGTTTTTCATATGGGAGAGGTAGGCCTCCCTATAGTGAAATGAATTTTGACTACCAGGACATGCACACGCCCAACCTTTTAATTACACAGCACAATGCCCTAGGTGCTACCTAGGGCCTATCTTAGGGGTGGAGTATATGTAATAAAGGGGGAGTTTAAGGCTTTGCCAAGTTGGATTTGCAGGTTAGCACTGCATTTGGGCTGCAACTGCAGACCTGGGACATGTTTTAAGGAGCTACTTAAGTGGGTGACACAATATGTGCTGCAGGCCCACTAGTAGCATTTCATCTTTAGGCCCTGGGCATATGGTATACCATTTTACTAGGGACTTGTAAGTACATTAAATATGCCAATCAGATCTAAGCCAATGTTACCATGTTTCAGGGATTGAACACAAGCACTTTAGCACTAGTAAGAAGTAGTAAATAGTCCTACAGCCAATAAAAATGAATTCATCAAAACTAGTAAGGGTGAAGGCAAAAGGTTTGGGGGTGACGCTGCAAAGATGGACAGTCCAACATGCTACTAAAGGGATTTAATGTCCAAAATGTGAGTATGGATTTTGTCGGAAAACCAACACCTTTGTGTTTGACCCCAGACCGAATCCCCCAGTGAAACACGCATTGGCAAAGCTAGTAGAACTCTTAGGCTTTGACAATTGTTTTTATCCACTCTGCACAGCTGCTACACAGCAAGGGTAAAAGTAAAGAAAAAAAGGTGCTATGATGCAGTCAAAGCTGGCGACTTTATAGTGCATTTTTTAAAACTTTCAACCATGCTGTACAGCAGCTACACAGCTGTACATCATTTCAAAATAAACATTGACAAAGCCAAATAGCTCCACTTCTTTTCAATACTCTTTAAGCCATGCTGTACAGCTGCGTGGCTGCTGTGCGGCATGTTTGAATGTAATAAATAAAAAGCGCTATGACGCAGCCAGCATTGACTGTCATAGCACTTTTTTCACACTTTCAGCCAAGTTGCACAACAGGTGGGCTGCTGTATGGTTAATGAACATCGACAACGCCAAAATACCCTTAATAGGTGAGACGTATTAGCTTTGCCAATGCATGTTTCCTAACCTGATGCAAGCAGTCCCTAGAAGCCAAAAGGAGCAGGAGTGGGTGAAATGGGTAAGAAGCATTTGATGATAAGGGCGGATATGCTGTCTTCGGAAATCCGAGAACCAGGCTTGAGTCTCCGTATTGGCTCAACATCCTGGAATTCTGGGCGTCCCTTAGGAGCCTATTTATGAGGCAGTTTGCGTCACTCTTGCAGCACACAACGCAATGTGGTGCAAGAACGATGCCAACCGTAAGACAGATTTTGTAAGTCATGCAAAGACACTTTCCATGGCTGAGTGGCTTAAAAAATCCGGAGTAACACAACGCAGTGGGAATCAATGCGTTGCATTAATCTGCCCTGGGAAGGCATTCCCACATTCTGCACGCTTGCCCGCCCTTTCCAGCCCCTGCTAACCGGAGACCGGGGGTGGCCACAAGGACCACAAGCACCAGCAATCTTCTCTGCGGGCCGCGCCTATATCCCTGCACTGCGCCAGGAGGCGCCACAAAACCGTCCGCATGCTCCCGCAGCGTGCGACGCGGGCAGGCGTGCTAGGGCCGCCCGGGCAAAGCCCCGGCCAAGGGTGGGCCCATGTGCGCCTGTCAGAGCCTGGTGGAGGCTGGGACCACCCTCTTGGTCCCCCAGTATCTTGCTCTACATTTAGTCCCTGGAATTTCTACTCACGGAGGTCATAATTGCGGGACGGTTGCAATAATATTCTGATCACCTTACTGTTGCCTTCTCACCTGGGACTGCCACTTTTGCTGAAGGGGGAACTACAATCCCCAGAGTACCTTGCGGTCAGTGTGCAGCTAACACAGCTGCCCCATGCACCAGGAGACACACCTAACCCCAAAGGCCTCCCGTATTGCCCCCCTGACATTTACTGTAAAACATCCGATCGAATTATCGCTTCCAAAGAAAATAAGGTATGGTGCCTCTGCTAGAAGTTAACTGTGTTCCACTTGTTCCACCTGTCTGCCCCTTACCATTTGTGGACTTTGATTTTGTTATTATATTGGACCATTTTCCCTTTTTGCATTTATAGAATTGTTTGTGGTTAGGTTGAGAAAGCGAAAATCAGCAGAGTGTGGGTCAAGGGAAATGTCCTCCAAAAAAAGAAAAAAGGAAGCAAAAGACAATGAGTTTGATGGCGGGAGGGGAGGTGCTCGATTGTGTAGATGACCTCTTGTCTGAATGTGAGGTTCTCCTTGACCACCCCCAGGTTCAACTCACCACTCACATCTGCCCTTGAGCATTTTTCATCAAGTACTACACCTCCGCGCCATATACCAACTATGTTTAAAAAAGGTGGAGGCAGGAACAAAACATCTGATAAGCCCTCCTTACCACTTGCTTAGCCTGATTTTTGGGTTAGCACTATGCCACCTACCACTGTGGATCTATCTTTCTTCCTTTGTCACAATAGTTTTTCACCATTGTTAGAACAAGTAGACCTAGAGAAGGCTCCTGTTAGTTTAGTTAGTACAGTAAAATCGACAAGGTCACTGACTGGTACACCTAGGCTATTGGCTGATACATGCCTAAATGTGGATGCCCTAGTATCTGATAGAATAGCTATGAATCCCAACAGCGCAGCAGCTAAGCATATGGATAGTCCATCTAGTAATCCACCGATTCAAGCTAATGAGGACATCACACAAAGACCGCTAGCATCACAAATATTTGACTTAGCCCAGGAAATGAATAAACTTAAAACAGCTGTAGGCAACCTCGCCGCCTCCCTGACTAAGGTCCTCACTCATGTACAGAGTATTCAGAATCAATTACGGGCACAATCAGATACACAGAAAGATCCCCATGGGGGCATAAACACCATGAGGAAGCTGAAAGTGGTACATACCAGCCCCAACACAGGAAGGCTAAGTAGCGATCGCTTAGACCGGACCACCACCATTGCTTGATTCACTAATAGCCATCCCAGTTTTGTTACAGGGCCAGGCCAACCCATGATAGGCAGAGTAAAGTTTGATAATCTAAGTAACATTGAAAGATCAAGGATAGATTCGAAACATCACTCAACAAACTACACCTAAGCACTAACTAGCACATACCTGAGCACAGACATAAAGAAGATAATCTATCTAGTTAACGTTCCAAAGAACCAACCTACGACACAGTCAGAGGACGAGTGCTCTTTAATCAACAAATGCAGTCACTGGTAACGGAGAGTGAGACGGTGCAGGTCTATCATTAGGGATGACATAACTGGGGCTAAAAGGCTACCTGATCTGGGAGGACCAAAGGACGCATATGATGTGATAGCGCTCTCTTTGACGCATCGTGATTTAGTGGAAAACCTGGTGGCTTTTGACCTGATCACTGAGCATCTGGTTAATACTAAAATACGCTTTAAGTATAACTACCCAGAATTGCCAGCAGAAATAAATCGATCATCTTGTGCAGTTCTCCAAAACAATGTGTCCCCTTTGAATGAGATTGTTTGAAGGCCAACCCCGCCCCCAGTAACCCCCAAGTCCCAGACCTGTGTCTTAGCATGGAACACAACATACTGTCATTTGCACCATGTTGAAAATCTCTAAGCGAGGAAATCACTGTTAAAAATCCGGTGCATGCGATAGATCATTCCGTAAGGCCTGCCGCTCCTATGGTTGAGCATTTATTGCTCACCAACCGATCACAATAAAATCTATCGATAGTATCATGGAACATTGCTGGACTGCGGTCTAAGGGATTGTCCCCCGACTGGATTTCCTTTCTTGAGGAAAGCGGCATATGTATCTTTCAAGAAACATGGTCACTTGGGTTACTTAAATGATTCCAAACAAGCAACCCAAGGGACACCCTTCTGGGGCCTTACAATCTGGGTCCGGCAGGACATTGGCCTTTCCATAAAACCACTTCAGACAGAGAGCAATGACATCCTTGCCATTCGCCTGGGGTGCGGGTCATATGGCGACATCGATACTCATAAGATCTATGCTAGAGGGCATATCGGAGGACGTAGGTCGGAAACAATTTCTGGCCTAGATGAGCTCTTACATAACATCTCCTGGTCTTCCTCAGCAATACTAGGGGGAGATTTTAATACCACCTTTGAGCCCTTTGCTAATGCTGGAATTCAATCTAGCGAGGGAGGAGGACGAGCAGTGGGGTATCCCTAACCTGGAAATATCCCTAATTAGAAAATGGACGGAGGCTGCACTACAGATGAAGGCTTTAAGCCTTGAACACAGTCTAAGGGCAGTTAACAGAAGAACAAGATCTGTCAAGCAAGGGGCACACACGTTTAGTAATAGCCGTCATTCAAGCAGGATTGACTATATGCTAATTAGCCTAAAATCTGGCACACCTTGCAGGATATGGTTGTGACGGACAGAATTGAGAGCGACCATAATCCACTCTGTACAACATTCACACTTAATGGCCGAAAAGAGCAATCACAATTTTCTAATCTCATCCAGACAGGCGAACTGTCATTGGCCAACGACATGCAACACCTTAAATGGCCAATGGTAATTGAACACTCCGACATACTGAGGAGAAGTGTGGCTCACTGGTTAGAGCAGGCATACCCTGAAGCAGAGGTCAGACCCAGGACCAAGGTTCAATTCCCAATGCGGCAAGGTATGAGCCCAAGTGTCCACAGACTTGATAATTCTCACTTTGGTGCCTACTCAAATCATGGGTTCACACTCTGCAACTCTGGGCAATAGCTTGCTTAATCTCCACTACGGCCCCCCTGCGGCGGGATGCCTGGCTTTCACCTTGGGGATGCCCAGTACGGGTTATCTCACAGGGAAAAAGCCAGGACGGGTTCCCAATGCAAGCGCCGAGATGCCCAAGGGTAAGTCGAGTGCTATATAAGTACACACATACATACTATCAAATGCTAACTCCGAACTACACTTTAACAAAGATGCTGTCTTTTTACCATGACTCCCGTCCTTTGAAAGATACTTTTACATAATACATTTTTTGATAGAATACGCATACACTTTCAAATCCCTTGTCGAACTAGGGTCAAGCGAAGCCAGCAGCATCCTCATTGGTATAATAGTGAGTGCAAAAAAGCGCATAGAGCTTTAGGGGGGCAATAAGATAAGGAGATCAGTCTAGTGTCTAACATTCAAGGAAGTTACGCAAGAAGGTGATTCTGTCAGCAAAAAAGGCCTGGGATGAGAAAAGATGGCAGGATCTAAAAGAAACATGTAAGGAGAGGAACAAGCAAAAGGTTTGGAGCCTGGTCAAATGGGGTGCTGGTGGCCCAGGGCAATCCCTAAAAATCATGTGGAGCCTGCTGTGTGGGTTAAGTTTTTCTCAGAACAATTCGCAGCAAATGAAAAAATGGATTGTGACCCTTCTTGGGCTTATTTTAAGTCAACAGATACTGTTTTTAACTTAACTGATGTAACAACTGCGCTGAGCACTGTCACCAGTGGGAGAGCACCAGGCATTGATAAGGTGCCCACAGATATTTTCCTCCAGGACAAAGCCAAATGGAGCCAGTACATAAGGCTTTTAGCAAATGCAATCGCTCATGGAGCTCCGATCCCGGATACCTGGAAAGGGGCGGAGATCATCCCGATTTACAAAAAAGAAGATAAATCCTTACCCGGGAACTACAGGCCAATAATCCTGATAGACTTAATCCAGAAAGTGATAGCGCAACTTGTTTTGGCAAAAATCCAAACCTAGATTGATGATAAAGACATTTTGAGCCCTCTCCAGGCCGGTTTCCGGGCTAACATGAGCACTATAGATCAGGTCTTCTGGTTCATTTTAACTTATTGGCGGACAGTGCGTCTTGGAAAAGGAAGCATTTATGCAACCTTCGTTGATCTTAAGTCTGCTTTCGACTTGGTATCATGGTCTAAATTGTGGAGGATACTGCAGGAACTCGATCTGCCCCCTGACCTACTTTTTTTAATTGTTCGCCTCCACGAACATAGTTATGCCCAAGTTCGGGGGGCACAAAGAAACAAGACCAACCGGTTCCCAGTTGAGATGGGAGTACGTCAGGTTTGCGTTCTAGCGCCTACATTATTCTCACTTTTTATTAACAGCATTGTTAGTTTTTTAGCTTCCTTTTCCCCAGTTTTAGCAGGTACAAAGAGGAATATGCCTCACCGTATTGTTTTTATGCAGGGAGGTGTTCGTTCCTGCACAAAAACAATTCTACATGCAGCACATGCATCCTTGCGCCATGGTGCAAGGGTGCTTGCATTGGCGCTAGACTGCCAAAATGGTGCCAGCGCAAGAGGGAAGAACAGGAAAGGGTTTTATTGTTTTAAAGACAATACATTACTGCCCGTTCCCTGTCATGCAGTGCAGCGCAGCAAGGTGAACTGTTGCGGTGAACTGCTCCGCTTTCTCAAATATTAGCCCCTTAATCTCCCCACTTAAAATAAAAATAATGTGAATTTATACGGTGTAACTGGTGCTCATGTAAAGAGCTCCAATATCTTCCAGCCGAGTTTGCACTATTTAAAAAAAAAAATAGAATTAGTACCTTAACCGCAGCGGACGGACACTAATTAAGTTAAATTCATCTGTACTTGGTCCATGCTCCACACAAAGAAACTAAGTGACACCTTACACTTGCTGCCGAATTAGAAGGCAGCAAAGGCACACAATAGATTGTCGCCAAGCAACAGCTTGTGTGCACTGCCTGCAGACGAGACTTAAAAACGGAACAACATCCTGGAAAGATTCCTAATAATGATAGAAATATGGACATTTTTTCAGAAATCGGTGCATATATTTCCATCATTATTAGGCATTAGAGGCCACTGCTCTCTTTTCCAACAACTACAACTCAAACTGTGTGCACAAAATAATGCACCAGGTAATTACTGTGCTCCATGACGTTGGAAATTCCTAGTACATCGTTGTTTGCGCAGAATCCATAATTTGAGCTTCCCTCCATTCACAATTAGTTTTATCTAGCCACTATGTGAGGTATTTCTTTAACATCTTGACACGTGGATACCTTCTTTTAGTTTTCTTCTTTTATGTTTACCTGACTGCCTCGTGGGGAACATTGTTCTGCTTTTCCTTCAGTGGTTTAAGTGTTGCCTCGCACCTTTGCTCCAGCAGAGCCTGTAAACAATACAGGAGTTCAGCTGGCCTGTCAACGAGGCCATCCAACAAAGACATGCTTGAGGAACCCTCGCTGCAAAGTTATGTGCTTATTGAATAATTGTCAACATATTTCTGTAACCAAGATGCCTGAGGGATGAGTTGATGGTAAGCAATTCATCAGACCTGCAGTGAGGTTTACTGAATGTAACTGATACTGTTCGTAAATCTGGGACTCATAAAATGTCACACTGATTGAAGGAGGAGAAACAGATGTTTCTGCTATTCCTGCTTAGAATGCAGCAAATGAAAAACAGAACACTTTCTGTCGCCTAAAACCAAGAAAAAGAGGCAATTGGGATATTTTTCATCATTCCAGGCTCATTATGAACCTTAGTACAGGTCATAATTGAAGTGTGCAGAACAAAGATAACCCCGGAAAAAAGCAAAACATGCGCAACAAAATGTTGAGTTAAGGCGATATTTCACTGTGCTCTCTATTCTGTCAGAATAACATATTTGGCAAGTAGTTGAAGTGATACTGTCGGTTAATTAACTGCAATGTTTTTGAATGGCTTTCAAGTTGGTTCAATAAAAAATTATCTGAATTTTCTTTGTGTTTTAGTTATTTTGCAGTGGGGGCTGATGTTCTTTAAAAGAGGTGGGGCTTAAGATTATATCCTGAGTTCCCTATCCCCTTGCTGTCCATTCTTACTTCAAGTGTTGTTCTTTGTCGAATCACTGACAGAATACTGAAACCAAAAATATTGTGATACAAAAATATTGTGTCAAAAATATCGGTCGACAAAAATATTGTTTTTCCAGACATATAAATTGTAAGTACAAACATATAATAAAAAATATTGTCTAACACTAGTATCACAAAAATACATACAATAATATCATTTTTAATATATCTATGGTTAAAACAGTAAATATGAAATATTAATATATAACATTGATATAATGTAAATCAAATTTGTTTAAGTACTACTGCACCAGCCGGAGTTTGGAGCCGTAAAGGGAATCATTCAGATTCACTGGATGCCGGATATACACCGCTCCTGTCTTCAACAACCTGGATGGTCAGTGGCAGGCGAGGGGGTGCTCAGATGGGGTTAACTAACAGCGGCACAGGACCTGAAGGAGGAACGCATCACGCAACTAATTCAAGACAGCATGCAAGTTCCACAAGACGCTGCGGCAACAGCACTGCCCATTGGGGGGCGTGTCATCTCATTAAAAGTGGACTTACAGCTGCGGCCAACAGCCAAGTTCGTCTATCCCTGAGGAAGAAGGCATGGACCTTTGAAACGCGTCGGAAAGCAGAAATAAAGCACAAAGACGAACCCTCAGCCTTTTGAATTCTCTTGAGGCTTTTCATGGACCTGATAGCTATCAAGCACGCTGCTGTTAATAAACGCCTTTGAAATAACCCCCGCAAGTGTGGTGTGTTCAAGCAACACGGGAGCTGTAATCTAAGGAACGGATCCACCACCGTTCTTTCCGCACCCGCCATGAAGAGTGCAAGGAGCATTTTGGTGGAAACTGGAGCCTCGCAGCAAAACTGCATATGCTCAGCACCGCCACTGCACCAGCCGGAGTTTGGAGCCGTAAAGGGAATCATTCAGATTCACTGGATGCCGGATATACACCGCTCCTGTCTTCAACAACCTGTATGGTCAGTGGCAGGCGAGGGGGTGCTCAGATGGGGTTAACTAACAGCGGCACAGGACCTGAAGGAGGAACGCATCACACAACTAATTCAAGACAGCATGCAAGTTCCACAAGACACTGCGGCAACAGCACTGCCCATTGGGGGGCGTGTCATCTCATTAAAAGTGGACTTACAGCTGCGGCCAACAGCCAAGTTCGTCTATCCCTGAGGAAGAAGGCATGGACCTTTGAAACGCGTCGGAAAGCAGAAATAAAGCACAAAGACGAACCCTCAGCCTTTTGAATTCTCTTGAGGCTTTTCATGGACCTGATAGCTATCAAGCACGCTGCTGTTAATAAACGCCTTTGAAATAACCCCCGCAAGTGTGGTGTGTTCAAGCAACACGGGAGCTGTAATGTAAGGAACGGATCCACCACCGTTCTTTCCGCACCCGCCATGAAGAGTGCAAGGAGCATTTTGGTGGAAACTGGAGCCTCGCAGCAAAACTGCATATGCTCAGCACCGCCACTGCACCAGCCGGAGTTTGGAGCCATAAAGGGAATCATTCAGATTCACTGGATGCCGGATATACACCGCTCCTGTCTTCAACAACCTGGATGGTCAGTGGCAGGCGAGGGGGTGCTCAGATGGGGTTAACTAACAGCGGCACAGGACCTGAAGGAGGAACGCATCACGCAACTAATTCAAGACAGCATGCAAGTTCCACAAGACACTGCGGCAACAGCACTGCCCATTGGGGGGCGTGTCATCTCATTAAAAGTGGACTTACAGCTGCGGCCAACAGCCAAGTTCGTCTATCCCTGAGGAAGAAGGCATGGACCTTTGAAACGCGTCGGAAAGCAGAAATAAAGCACAAAGACGAACCCTCAGCCTTTTGAATTCTCTTGAGGCTTTTCATGGACCTGATAGCTATCAAGCACGCTGCTGTTAATAAACGCCTTTGAAATAACCCCCGCGAGTGTGGTGTGTTCAAGCAACACGGGAGCTGTAATGTAAGGAACGGATCCACCACCGTTCTTTCCGCACCCGCC
Source organism: Lissotriton vulgaris (assembly GCF_964263255.1). NCBI lineage: Eukaryota > Metazoa > Chordata > Amphibia > Caudata > Salamandridae > Lissotriton > Lissotriton vulgaris. The sequence continues at coordinate 1,299,990,528 of NC_141691.1, forward strand.
ATGAAGAGTGCAAGGAGCATTTTGGTGGAAACTGGAGCCTCGCAGCAAAACTGCATATGCTCAGGACCGCCACTGCACCAGCCGGAGTTTGGAGCCGTAAAGGGAATCATTCAGATTCACTGGATGCCGGATATACACCGCTCCTGTCTTCAACAACCTGGATGGTCAGTGGCAGGCGAGGGGGTGCTCAGATGGGGTTAACTAACAGCGGCACAGGACCTGAAGGAGGAACGCATCACGCAACTAATTCAAGACAGCATGCAAGTTCCACAAGACACTGCGGCAACAGCACTGCCCATTGGGGGGCGTGTCATCTCATTAAAAGTGGACTTACAGCTGCGGCCAACAGCCAAGTTCGTCTATCCCTGAGGAAGAAGGCATGGACCTTTGAAACGCGTCGGAAAGCAGAAATAAAGCACAAAGACGAACCCTCAGCCTTTTGAATTCTCTTGAGGCTTTTCATGGACCTGATAGCTATCAAGCACGCTGCTGTTAATAAACGCCTTTGAAATAACCCCCGCGAGTGTGGTGTGTTCAAGCAACACGGGAGCTGTAATGTAAGGAACGGATCCACCACCGTTCTTTCCGCACCCGCCATGAAGAGTGCAAGGAGCATTTTGGTGGAAACTGGAGCCTCGCAGCAAAACTGCATATGCTCAGCACCGCCACTGCACCAGCCGGAGTTTGGAGCCGTAAAGGGAATCATTCAGATTCACTGGATGCCGGATATACACCGCTCCTGTCTTCAACAACCTGGATGGTCAGTGGCAGGCGAGGGGGTGCTCAGATGGGGTTAACTAACAGCGGCACAGGACCTGAAGGAGGAACGCATCACGCAACTAATTCAAGACAGCATGCAAGTTCCACAAGACACTGCGGCAACAGCACTGCCCATTGGGGGGCGTGTCATCTCATTAAAAGTGGACTTACAGCTGCGGCCAACAGCCAAGTTCGTCTATCCCTGAGGAAGAAGGCATGGACCTTTGAAACGCGTCGGAAAGCAGAAATAAAGCACAAAGACGAACCCTCAGCCTTTTGAATTCTCTTGAGGCTTTTCATGGACCTGATAGCTATCAAGCACGCTGCTGTTAATAAACGCCTTTGAAATAACCCCCGCAAGTGTGGTGTGTTCAAGCAACACGGGAGCTGTAATGTAAGGAACGGATCCACCACCGTTCTTTCCGCACCCGCCATGAAGAGTGCAAGGAGCATTTTGGTGGAAACTGGAGCCCCGCAGCAAAACTGCATATGCTCAGCACCGCCACTGCACCAGCCGGAGTTTGGAGCCGTAAAGGGAATCATTCAGATTCACTGGATGCCGGATATACACCGCTCCTGTCTTCAACAACCTGGATGGTCAGTGGCAGGCGAGGGGGTGCTCAGATGGGGTTAACTAACAGCGGCACAGGACCTGAAGGAGGAACGCATCACGCAACTAATTCAAGACAGCATGCAAGTTCCACAAGACACTGCGGCAACAGCACTGCCTATTGGGGGGCGTGTCATCTCATTAAAAGTGGACTTACAGCTGCGGCCAACAGCCAAGTTCGTCTATCCCTGAGGAAGAAGGCCTGGACCTTTGAAACGCGTCGGAAAGCAGAAATAAAGCACAAAGACGAACCCTCAGCCTTTTGAATTCTCTTGAGGCTTTTCATGGACCTGATAGCTATCAAGCACGCTGCTGTTAATAAACGCCTTTGAAATAACCCCCGCAAGTGTGGTGTGTTCAAGCAACACGGGAGCTGTAATGTAAGGAACGGATCCACCACCGTTCTTTCCGCACCCGCCATGAAGAGTGCAAGGAGCATTTTGGTGGAAACTGGAGCCTCGCAGCAAAACTGCATATGCTCAGCACCGCCACTGCACCAGCCGGAGTTTGGAGCCGTAAAGGGAATCATTCAGATTCACTGGATGCCGGATATACACCGCTCCTGTCTTCAACAACCTGGATGGTCAGTGGCAGGCGAGGGGGTGCTCAGATGGGGTTAACTAACAGCGGCACAGGACCTGAAGGAGGAACGCATCACGCAACTAATTCAAGACAGCATGCAAGTTCCACAAGACACTGCGGCAACAGCACTGCCCATTGGGGGGCGTGTCATCTCATTAAAAGTGGACTTACAGCTGCGGCCAACAGCCAAGTTCGTCTATCCCTGAGGAAGAAGGCATGGACCTTTGAAACGCGTCGGAAAGCAGAAATAAAGCACAAAGACGAACCCTCAGCCTTTTGAATTCTCTTGAGGCTTTTCATGGACCTGATAGCTATCAAGCACGCTGCTGTTAATAAACGCCTTTGAAATAACCCCCGCAAGTGTGGTGTGTTCAAGCAACACGGGAGCTGTAATGTAAGGAACGGATCCACCACCGTTCTTTCCGCACCCGCCATGAAGAGTGCAAGGAGCATTTTGGTGGAAACTGGAGCCTCGCAGCAAAACTGCATATGCTCAGCACCGCCACTGCACCAGCCGGAGTTTGGAGCCGTAAAGGGAATCATTCAGATTCACTGGATGCCGGATATACACCGCTCCTGTCTTCAACAACCTGGATGGTCAGTGGCAGGCGAGGGGGTGCTCAGATGGGGTTAACTAACAGCGGCACAGGACCTGAAGGAGGAACGCATCACGCAACTAATTCAAGACAGCATGCAAGTTCCACAAGACACTGCGGCAACAGCACTGCCTATTGGGGGGCGTGTCATCTCATTAAAAGTGGACTTACAGCTGCGGCCAACAGCCAAGTTCGTCTATCCCTGAGGAAGAAGGCCTGGACCTTTGAAACGCGTCGGAAAGCAGAAATAAAGCACAAAGACGAACCCTCAGCCTTTTGAATTCTCTTGAGGCTTTTCATGGACCTGATAGCTATCAAGCACGCTGCTGTTAATAAACGCCTTTGAAATAACCCCCGCAAGTGTGGTGTGTTCAAGCAACACGGGAGCTGTAATGTAAGGAACGGATCCACCACCGTTCTTTCCGCACCCGCCATGAAGAGTGCAAGGAGCATTTTGGTGGAAACTGGAGCCTCGCAGCAAAACTGCATATGCTCAGCACCGCCACTGCACCAGCCGGAGTTTGGAGCCGTAAAGGGAATCATTCAGATTCACTGGATGCCGGATATACACCGCTCCTGTCTTCAACAACCTGGATGGTCAGTGGCAGGCGAGGGGGTGCTCAGATGGGGTTAACTAACAGCGGCACAGGACCTGAAGGAGGAACGCATCACGCAACTAATTCAAGACAGCATGCAAGTTCCACAAGACACTGCGGCAACAGCACTGCCCATTGGGGGGCGTGTCATCTCATTAAAAGTGGACTTACAGCTGCGGCCAACAGCCAAGTTCGTCTATCCCTGAGGAAGAAGGCATGGACCTTTGAAACGCGTCAGAAAGCAGAAATAAAGCACAAAGACGAACCCTCAGCCTTTTAAATTCTCTTCAGGCTTTTCATGGACCTGATAGCTATCAAGCACGCTGCTGTTAATAAACGCCTTTGAAATAACCCCGCGAGTGTGGTGTGTTCAAGCAACACGGGAGCTGTAATATATATATATATATATATATATATTCACTGAAAAAACCATAGGTTTCACACCAGTTATAGTTAGCTGGAAATTTTACTGATATAAAACCATTGAAATTCCCACGTTATAGTTAGATGGACTCACTATAACTTGCGCGTGTAATGCACTGCTGATGACATTACATATTACATCACTCATGACATGGTCAGTGACATCACTCATGACATCACTGATGACACCATCCAGTGAATGTGTGTCTTTCTGAAAAATAAATATATTTTATATATGTATATGTAAAAGTTGATGGAAGAATAAATGTTTAAATAAGTGTCTAAATGGATGGTTTTTAAAAATTGATTGGTTAACTGGCTTAATAAGACATCATCAGCAGTGCATTGCACGCGCAAGTTATAGTGAGTCCATCTAACTATAACGTGGGAATTTCAATGGTTTTATATCAGTAAAATTTCCAGCTAACTATAACTGGTGTGAAACCTATGGTTTTTTCAGTGAATTTCATAGGTTTTTTAAATGCTAATTCCTTTGTATATCGAGTTTCTAACCTTTTTTTTTTTTTTACAATTTGCTGTTTTTTTTTAAGTATTCATTTTTTTTATATAATTTTTTTCTTTTGCGCTCTGGGTGCGCGCTCCGGGAAGCTTTCAGCTAAGCTCTCCGGTAAGCTTTTCCGAGAGCTCATCTGAAAGCGCACCCAGAGCGCAACTGTCGTTCGTGAAAAAAAATATGAATGAAAAGTTAATAATAATGCAAAACATTTCGTACCATACAAATAAAATTAGTTTTTTTTAATAAGGAAAATGATTATGCATTTCTATAAAAGATTGATGACGTCACTTCGGCGCGCAACGTAAGTGCCCTCGGAAGCGCCTACGTTCGCGGCGCATAAACGCACGCAAAAGCGCCTACGATCGCGCCACGTTTGCGCCCCGGAAGCGCCTACGATCGCGCTGCGTAAACGCACCGGAAGTGCTCCGGAGCGCGCAGCGTAAACGCGTCGGGTCATGTGACCCTAAAATAACACTTTTCATTGGTTGCTAACAGTTTTTTTTTTACAATGAATGAAATCCCCACCCATTTCCTTCACTTCTTCTTTCACTTTTGTGACTGAAAGACCTGCCTTTTTTGCTGTTCCATATTCCTTGATTAATCATGGCTGCCAGACCATCCAGCAGTGAAGATGACTCCAATGATTTCATTGATGAAGAGCCTCCTCAGCCGAAGGTCAAAGAACATTTCATCTGGAAATTTTTTAAGTTTCCAGCAGACCAGAAGAAGGTGAATGCACCAAAAGTAGAGTGCAGGATCTGCAAACAGGTCCTGTCACGGGGTAACCCCCCAAAAAAATACTCTTTTGGCAACTTCACCATGATTCGCCATGTGGAGAGGAGGCACCCCCAGAATTTTGCCCGGGAAAGTGTCAGGGCTCTGGCACAAGAGGTTCCCAGAGATGGGGCCTCTACATCAACAGGAGGAGCAACTTCTTCTGGAAGAGAACAATCACAGGAGCAGGTAGCAAACATACAACCTGCATTTAACCATGGGGTCGTCAAATGCAGATACTGCAATCAACTCCTCACCTATGGGGAGCAAAGTGTCCTGCTCATGGTTCGAGCATTGGAGAACCATCGCTGCCCTTCCCACCCCTAATTTTTTTCTTTTCTTTTTGCTCCTGTTGAGCAGTTTCCATTCCCTGTTTTTGTTCCTGTTCAGTTAAAAGAAGAAAACCAAAAGTTCTTTTCAGAACTACCTCCAATTCTCATCAAAGAGCTATATTCTTAAAAAATGAAGAGTAAGTGAAATATAGTGCATTGATAATTGAAAGGAGAATGAGTAAGAAAGAACAGAAAGGTATGAGAGGTGAAAGGAAGTGAAGTAGGAGGAATGAAAGAAGGTGAGTGTTAGAAAAGAAAGTTATGACACAGTGAATAAACTGGAGGCCTCATTTCTGAAAAGTGACGCATCGCTACGTGAAAACAGCGATGCGTCACTTTTCTGGACGCACTCCTTATGACATTCCAGATATGTCATATTTAATATATTACTAATCAATTCGCAAGGAGTTACAGATATGTCAGTATTTCTGACATATCTGTAAACACAAAAGTAACACATTGCAGGAGTGCGTCACAAAAGTGACGCAACTCCAGTAATGTGTCCTTTCACATGGAAAAAGCACTATGTGAAAGGTTTGCTGTGAAGCAGGCGCAAGATTTTGGCGCAACAGCATCCTAAAAGTGACGCACTGCGTCATTATTACCAAGCTTTTTGCAAGGAACACCCCCTCTGCATGCATTATACCTGACACTATTTTTTAAAAAGTGACGCATCTAGGTACATGGGTCACTTTTTAAAACTCTGCGCCACATTGTATCTGCATCAGGTATAATGTATGCAGAGGGGGCAATCCCTCGCAAAAAGCTTGGTAATAACGACGTACTGAAATCTATGAGATTTCTCTGCGTCACTTTTAGGATGCTGTTGCGTCAAAATCTTGCGCCTGCCTCGCGTCACTTTCATGTTTACAGATATGTGAGAAATACTGACGTATCTGTAACTCCTTGCAACATGATTCGTCATACATTAAATATGACACATCTGGAATGTCATAAGGACTGTGGACAGAAAAGTGACGCATCACACCAGCAGTGTAATAAAATGTGCCTCATTGCACTATATTTAAAGGATGCAACAGCATCCTAAAAGTGACGCAGTGAAATCTCAAACATTTCACTGCGTCGCTATTACAAAGCTTTTTGTGGGGGAACACCCCCTCTGCATGCATTATACCTCACGCAGATATAATGTGGCGCTTGATTTTAAAAAGTGACCCATCTACCTAGATACGTCACTTTTTAAATATAACGCAACGAGGCACATTTTTTTACACCACTGGTGCGATGCGTCACTTTTCTGTGCGCACTCCTTATGACATTCCAAGTAACGCATTGCTGGAGTGCGTCACAAAAGTGACGCAACTCCAGTAATGCGTCCTTTCAAATGGGGAAAGCAGCATGTGAAAGGTCTTGCCTCAGTCTAACACCTGCTGTAAAGCAGGCGCAAGATTTTGACGCAACAGCATCCTAAAACTGACGCAGTGAAATCTCAAAGATTTCACTGCGTCACTATTACAAAGCTTTTTGCGGGAGAACACCCCCTCTGCATGCATTATACCTGACCCTATTTTTAAAAAGTGACGCATCTAGGTACATGGGTCACTTTTTAAAACTCTGCGCCACATTATATCTGCGTCAGGTATAATGTATGCAAAGGGGGCATTCCCCCGCAAAAAGCTTGGTAATAACGACGTACTGAAATCTATAAGATTTCTCTGCGTCACTTTTAGGATGCTGTTGCGTCAAAATCTTGCACCTGCCTCGCATCACTTTTATGTTTACAGATATGTCAGAAATACTGACGTATCTGTAACTCCTTGCAACATGATTCGTCATACATTAAATATGACACATCTGGAATGTCATAAGGAGTGCGCACAGAAAAGTGACGCATAACACCAGCAGTGTAATAAAATGTGCCTCGTTGCACTATATTTAAAAAGTGACGCATCTAGATAGATGCGTCACTTTTTAAATATTGCATAACAATGCGCATTTTTTTACACCGCTGGTGCGTCACAAAAATTGACGCACAGGAGGCGCAAAACTAACAGCGCAAGGCCTTCATAAATATGGTCCTGGATTTTCCCCGTGCTTCGCCGGTGCGCGTACCATGCGCTTCCCCCGCGCAAAACGAAAAAAAAATTTAATGCCCTGCAGGACCCTACTTTAGTCCCTACATCAAACCTAGGGGGTCAGAGGGGGTCTACTCTTCCCCCTTATGGTCATTTGCCCCTTTTTTTTTCAAACCCCTTGTGTCTCGATTTTACCGAGACACAAGATGGCGGCCGCTCCAGACTGTTTAGAATGTTTACAGACACCCAAGAGCCAATCAGCTTTCTGCGCGCAAGTCGCGTGTCGCGCCAGGAGCGCACTCCGGTGCGCGCACCGGAGAGCGCCTATAGATATATATATTTTTTGGCACCTAAATTACTCAAAATCCACTGGAGCACATATCTTGAGACATAGCAAAGGCACATCGGGCTACCAGTCCCTACAATTTTGCCAAGTTTGGTGTAAATCCATTCAGCCGTTCGGGCTAAAAGTGAAATTGACCGCCCTATGGAAATTAACATGGGGAAAATGCGTTTTGGGACCCCCCTTTTATCTCGGCCCCCGCTTGACGTATCCCCCCCAAACTTTCAGGGAAGGACCGGAGCTCGACGAGGCCATTTTCAGGAAATTTTCAGGCAGATTCGTCAACCGGTGCCAAAGTTATTCCAAATAGAATTTTGAGATTTAACATTGAAAAAAATCCTAACTATAACTACCTACTGGCGACCGCCAGTAGGTAATATATATATATATATAAATATATATATATATATATATATATAAAAATACAAACTTATTTGAACAAACACACACTCACATATACATGAATGTTACGAACTCAACCTCGACAATCGATCTGAAGAGGAGACGACAACACCGTGGTGAAAACTTATTTTATTTTCTATCCTTGTCGCTTATCTATGAATGTGTGTATATTTATATACACATATATAATATGTCAAGTTATAGTATCTGCAGCGTAGGCCATAAGTGTAATAGTGATAATAATTCGCAAGTAATGCCTCGATCTGTTATGCTCAAACTTTTCGTGACCCCACTGCTTAGAAGTCACAGCAATAATACAATTGTTCCAAGACACAAGATGAAAAAAACATACAATTATATTAAATCCAATTGTAAAGTACAATCAATAACACAAGTCCATAAGATCCAGAAATATTGAACTGGGAGTCTTGGTGTATCTGTTTCCAATCTCACTTTATTTGTTGTTTTAAAGGAGAGGCGTACATCAGCCTAGCCAACGTGTTTCGACCAACAGGGCTACCTCTGGGCTGGGTAAATCCTTCAAAGGAACTGGTGTGTTGAGGGCAATGGGTAGATAAGACATTTACAAAGTGTGTCAATCTGTTGACATTGTAAACCAACCAATGGGAACATGTAATCATTATTGTGCGAAAAGTTTTTTGTCTTAATGGTGAATGGGCAGATGCTGCAATTACCACATCTGAAATGAGCCACCCGTGGGCCAACTGCCAAATCTCTGGCAATGTTTAGGTAAGTTTAGTAGTAGGGATATTCGCCCCGACTGAGTGATCTTTGATAATTCTATTCTTACGGAATGCAAACAATGGTCTGTCCAAGTTTGATTCACCTGCATTCAGCACTGGCCAGTGTTTCAGTATGCACTTCTTTACCTGATAGGCAACAAGGGAGGTGGTTAACCAAATCATGTGCTATATTGATATTGGGTCGATGCACAGCAATTGTAATAAAAAATTTGGTTTTGTTCTGATAATTTCAAGGTGCTCCAAAAAGTGGCGCCGAGGGTCCTACGACGTCTTAGATATGGATATAGAAGTGAAACTAGAGGGTCTCTAGTGTCTTCCCTTTTAGGCACACAAATAATTGTCTCTCCAATGTAGAAAAGACTTCCACTCATGTACGTTATAACCATAACCAAATCATGTGGTCATTGTTTTTCTTAGTTTTCGGTGTCAAGAGTGCTTCCCTCAAGCAGTTCCAAGCCCTCATCATTAACTGCCTCACCAGTCTGCGTGAATAGCCCCTGGATTGTAGTTTGGTGCATAGGATTTTTGAAAAGATATCCTGTATATAGAAACAATTTTGTCAAAGTCAGAAGTATTGTGAAAAGAGTAAAGAATCCCCGAGCGCCCGGGGTTGATGCCTCGTGTAAGCAAGATGGGTGTTTCTTTATGTGGGTTTGCTATACAGAGATGTAAAAAGACCCTCTGGGGATGATCTGATCAGTACCTCAAGGAAAGAAATTCCTGACCTACTGTGAGAGAGTGAGAATTTCAATCCACAACAATGCATATTGAGTCAATTGACAAAATCTGTAAGGCTGTTCTCGCAGCCATACCAAATCATAAAGCTGTCATCTATGTACCTCCCCCAGTGGCTAATTTGGGGGTGATATGGATTGCAATGGGATATAATAACCCCTGTTTCTAAGTGGTCATTGAAAAGTATAGTAAAGTTGGGAGGAAAAACTGCTCCTATGAAATTACCTTTAATCTGTTGGAAAAAGTCACTATTAAATTGTAAAAAAGTTGTGAGTTAAGCAAAGCTCCAACAGTATAAGAATAAACATTTTCGGAACTGCATATGGGCAAATTCTAGATTCGGGGATTCTCTCAATTATCATTAAGCCCTCTCCTTGTGGGATATTGGTGTACAGGGACTCGATGTCCAGTGCACATAAGATACTCAAATGGGGGTTAAAGGGAGATTTTTCCACCTTGTTAATAGTGTTCCTAATGTCTTTGATATAATAGAGTGTTACAGATACAAAGTCCTTAATAAAGAAATCAACATATTGGGCAAGGAAATCTAGTATGGAGCCACACCCTGACACAATAGGGCGTCCTGGGGGTGCATTCATATCTATATGTATTTTGGAAAGTGTGTAAGTGACTGGTGTTCTTGAGAATGCTTTTCAAAAATGTGAACTCGTTCTGAGTCAAGAAACCTTCTGACCTCCCCTTTTCTGTGATGTCTAGAATGAGTCTTTGTATATCCTTAGTAGGATCCATGTTACATTTGACAGTTGTATACCAATCTCTGCTTTGTATGAGTCCGTGCTCTGTATTACCACTCCTCCACCTTTGTTAGCATGTTTGATGACTAATGTGTTATCCAGTTTAAGACCTGGCTAATGCATTCTTTTCCATAATGGGTAGGTTCTATGTAATGACATTGTGTTTTTTCCATAAACTGGAAATCTCATTAAGAACTAATCTTTCACAGGAGTATATTTCCAGAGGAATACAGCTGTGTTATGGGTTGAAATCAGACGGAAGTGGAATTAGCCGAGCTAGGCAGGATGGGATTTTCAAGAAAGAAGGCATGAAGCTTTAGCTTCCTGAAGAACCTTAGCATCTCAGCTAGTAGTTCAAAGTAGTTATGATGTGTCATAGGGATAAAGGAGAGTCCTTTGCTGAGTAATGATGTTTCTTCTCTCAAGAGTAAATGGGTGGACAAATTGAAGATTGGAACAGCTTGGGTACAGCTCATTGTGGCATCAGTACTGTTGGCAAGTGTCACCATCGTTAATACTTTTGCTGAGTTTGGGGCTCCCGTGGTGCACTGTACCATCGTTGTGTGCAACCCTGGCCTCTTTCTAAAAAAAATCCTGTTGAGGCTCTCAGTGAAGGAGCTAATACCTTCCCCAAGGTCAAAGTTATTTGAGGACATTGCTGATGTGTCTGAGAATGTAACTAAAGTGTTTTGGTTATTAGGTCTACCCACAGTGCAACCAAAATAGGGACTTGTATACACCCTGCTGTTATAAAAGTCGTCAGTGAGGTGAAGGTATGTTCTTTCCGTCCTGTAATTCCTAATGTCCCTTTTCAATTTGTGTTTTTTTTATCCTGTTCAATCCTATGAAACTCTGTTGTTGATTTCTCAATATTGGCTTAGTGTCAGGGATCACACTTGATTCTTGGATTTGTTTCTCCAAGTCATTAATTTCTGCGCAAAGTTTTTTTGTATGCTCAATGGTAGTGTCAATTCCAAGCACCATCCAATGTCTGGAGCAGGTGGTACCTATGAAACTAAAACCATTCAAATACTTTTTGTCATTGGTGAATACACCACGGATAATCCTTACTTGGAGGCCAACTGGAATGGTGTCTGCCTTCAAGAATTCTGTTAGCATGCATACCATGAGCTGCAGTCATACTTCTTTTTGCATTTTTCCAATTGATCAGCTAAAGTGGAGCTAACTGGTTGTGTTGAAAAAGTGAGGGACCTTTCAGTATTTCCTTAATGTAATTATTTGACTACAGAGATGTGTGGTCTGTCACGATATGCAAAAAGGGAGGACGGGAAGGGGGAAAGAAGGAGGGGGGAAGGATGAGACACAGTAGGGAGGGGGAGGAAAAAAGGGTAGGAACCCAGTAAAACCTAGTAGGGGAGATTAAGTATTTAAACCATTGCACTACAGCGATTGTGCAAACTGTGTTTTCGTAAACAAGGTAACTCTGAGTTTTGTAAGGGACCATGGGTACAAGTATTTGTAAAGGAACAAGTGGTCCCTTCATATAAATTCTGAACTAAATATTCAAAATAGAAGATAAATACATTCTATGTCAACACAATTTCAAAATGAAAAAACTGAAAGTATTTATTCAATCACATAACACAAACACAAAATAAAAAAGTGGGGAACAACAAGGAAAATTGAAAAGTTATTTTACATCTCAGACATTTTTGTAGTGACTGTAAAAATAATGAACAAATCCTGTCAAAATTAATAACACACATACCAGCCAACTTCAATAATTGTCCCATTCCTTTACAAACTAAATAATAAAACACATACTTAAAATATAACTTAAAAAATATGAGAAGTTCGTAATTAACATAATCATCAATTAAATAATACAAAATGAAATACTATTTAATCATCAATAAATTATTTCGTACTTAACTTCCCACCCTATAACCCTAATAACATGACCTACACCTGACATATAATTTAAAAATATCATAATAGCACAATTTACATAATTAATAATCAATTCATCATTAATAATGGATAATTAAAATACATTTTTAATTAATTATAATTATTGTACTTCCCACCCTGTACCGCTGGAAACTCTACAACCAAAATCTAAACCATAACTTAAAAATTTTATTAGGACAATTTACATAATTAATTATCAATAAAATAATGATTAATACAAAATAAAATATTGATCAATTAAAATTAATTTACTTCTCACCCTATACCCTTACAAACCCCACAACCCTCACTTAAAACATAATTTACAAAATTAATTAATTACACAATTTACAAAATTAATTATCAATTAAATATTTCCTGATAATTAAAATGTAATTATTAATTAATTATAATTCAATTTCTTCCCATCTTATACTCCTTCAAAACCCACAACCCGCTACTACTCTTTGTGCAGTGGCAGTACTGTGGCCAATGTGGTCTATCCGAGACACGATTATTGTTTATTGAGACCTGCTACGACACTAAAAATTACAATAAACAATTACATTTAATTAAAAAAAGCAAACATTTACACATTATATTAAAAAAACATGAACAATATACAAACAATTTGTAACATATACAATTAAAAAATATTCTAAAATACATAAAAATTATTACAAAAGGATATTATTAACAACAATATTTTGTAAACGATATTAACACCATAGATATTTTTAACATTGACATTAACAACATAGATATTTTTGAAATTGATATTACTTACCTTAGAAAATTGATATTCATATCAACAATATACCTGCATCACACTATTTGTGGATCCCGATTTTAAAAACTCGAATTTTATTCATCTCGATATCTTTTACTCTATATTTTGCCTGAACACCTTCTTTGTCTCCCTCTCTCTGTTCTTTCATCCATTCCATCTCTTCTTTACCCTCTCTCATTGGATATTTCCACAATTTCACAGCGGGTGCTTGTCATGTAGGGCTTAGGAATGCATAACAGGGACACCTGAGCAGGGTCGGACTTGACAGAAAATAGACCTGTGCACTAAAATAAAAGCAGCCCCAATTATCGAGTCAGATAGTTTAAAAAAGTGACCCACATTTGCAAATCAGTTCAGTTTTCAACTTGTGTACAGCAAGATATGGATGACAGCATGCAAAGCCGACCAGTGCTTAGTTTGAGCCGGTGGTTACCGGTGCTCAGCACCAGCACTTAATTGGCAGCCTTGGCACTTATGACAGTATGCCACATGGTGGGCTGTTTGTCTCATTTAGAGTGAGTACAACAACAGTTGTTTATTAATTCAATATACCTTAAAAATGACTAGTACCTGCAGCCCATGCTTATCTTATAGCTTTGGGGGCCTGCAATAGTCTAAATTGGCACACTTGTAAGAGTGTGATGGTTAGTAGCTGGTTTGGCACTGTCATTGGTAGCAATGGCAGGTGCAATGGGTGGTGTAGGCTGCACTGGCCTCCTGATGAGGGCCCTGGCACTTCATTTTTTACGAATTAAGCACTGAAATCGACCCAGCAGACCATGTAATTGGCCCACCAACAGCCAGAAAACCGGCTCACACACTGACTTTCCCCTAGGTCACTGCCAAATGGCCCTATAGGCCAGTCCAACCCTACATCTGAGACATGCCGTTTCCCACGCAAAGCCGTGACATTGTAAATGTTAGCAGCTCATCTTTAGAATCACGCTGCTATCAATAAAAATAAAAATGTTCCAGAAGGTTTATTGTTATTCAAAAAAATGCACCGTTTCCATAGCGTGTGGTGAAGGCAAGGAAACTGCTTTGAGAAAACCGAATTTGAGTGAGGAGTGTTTTCTATGCTTTCTACCATTACAGAATTATTAAGCTTGGCATGGAGTCTCGAGAGTGACGCAATTGCAGTGAAATGACATCATCATCATCTACAAAGTCTGCTGGCAGTTTTGAAAGAGATCATCCCAGTGGCACTGCAGAGGTGCAGAAATACGGCCATACTACCGCTTGCTTGGTAGGGTTGATAGTTTTACCTCTAGTACAATCTAGTACAATCTGATATTAATAAAGAATATACTGTTATTATGACGACACAGCACACACTGAATGTCTGTGGATTGTGTAATAAAAACAATTTCTTCTTCTTCGCCACGAAGCTGCTTGTAAGCGTGAGTGTAAGTGTCATGACCAAACTGGAGATTGCCCCATGTCCCCAAATTCCTACAAAAAGCAGTAAAATTCCCAGAAGCTTCCATGCGACCTTAAAAATAAACTGACATTAACTTAGCCGAGAAGCGCCAAGAAACCACGCTGTGCACAAAGTACAGTTTCCCAGAAGCAGATGAGCTCAATGTTCGAACAAAGCCAGCTAGAGAGCACCTCGAAAACCGAGAGGGTTAGGATGGAGAGGGGGGTGGAGGACAGTGCTGGCTACAGGGACAGAAAGAGCATAAAAGAACGCCTCCCTCTACTAGAAGGTGAATTCGAAATCCCAGTGAATATGTCCAGTTCGACCTGTTCTTTGTTTCTCCGGCTTATCTTTTCGTCAGGAACTGTGTTGGAAATGGCCCTTTCTGCAGGGTCACCCCCAAATATGTTTGCCTTTCTCCTCCCAGGGGCATCTTAAGGGTTTTGGGGGCCCTGGGTCAAACGTGTTTTGGGGGGACCTGTTTGTGACAATTTTGAATTTATGATCCAATTTCACTCTCCTTTATGTCCTCTTTGGCCAAGTCACTGAAAGTGCACAGGCACACTCGTCCAAATTCTAAATGTGTTTACACCTAATATTCAGGGATAGTGATGTGTGTTTTCAATATTGTAACACAGCAGCAGCTCACTAATATTACTGGAAATAATCACTGTTACATCCTGCCATTTCGGTTATGTGCGATCCTGTTTTGATCCAAAAGTCTCTTTTATATGAAAGCTGCATGAAGCTTAAACACTTAATTTCTCTGCAAAATGTCTGTAATAGACTCACACATCACCCACATTAAAAGTAAATGAAAGGAAAGCACCCACGCCCTACTTAACATAGATTCAAAGTACTAGCAAAGTTTGGGCAGATAGACTGGCGCAGGTGGTCCCCTCCCTGGGTCACTGTGACCAAAACGGGGTTGTACCCTCAAGAAGCACCTCCTTAAACCTTCTGCGCTTCTTTAGGATTGCCACGTATTCACAAACCCAATGGCCGAAAGCAGGCTACCTCATATTAGTGAAAACATATTTTGGAGAGGGTCAGAAGGGCTTATTTAACGACCAGGGCTACTCAAGCCCTTATTACAACTAGCAAAACAGAAAGGAGTAGCCTGGTCCAAAATACTGTTGGTGTGCCGTATTTAATCCAGAACCATGAGTCCATTAATAACACTGAAGTGATAGCACTGGGCTAGACAAATATCATCTGGGGAGACTTTTCTCAACATGGTGAAGCTACTGTATAGTGCCCCTACTGCGAGGGTTAAAACAGGCCCCTATATATCCGGCCTCGTCGAAGTGCACAGAGGGACTAGGCATGGCTGCCCTCTGTCTCCATTGCTCTTCGCACTGGCGATTGAGCCACTAACGGAACAATATGCACATAGATACCAGACGGCATTGCGCAAGGAGACGGCACACACACAATATCTTTGTACGCGGATGATCTTTTGCTATATATAAGAGACATCCACTGCATCCCACAGAGATTAGCAACCACATTGGAAAACTTCGCTTCTATAAGAGGACTATGAGTAAACGTCAGTAAATCCTGTCTGAATCCCTTCAGCGAACAATGTGGTGACCCAGAGTATGCGCTCAACGGAACATGTGTCAGTTGGTGCGCATACACGTTCCGCTACCTGAGCATCCGCATATACAGATGTTCAAAAGTCTTGGAAGATGAAAACCTGGGCAGAGCACTGAACGCAGTCTGCCTCCAGATGGCGTTTTGGGGCACGCTCCCACTATCAGTGACAGGGAAAGTGCTATACTAAAGATGGTAAAACTGCCCAGGTTTTTCAATTATTTCACAAATTTCCCACGGTACATCCCTTCGTCCTTCTTTCGGCACTTCGAAAGATTAGTAAAAGATTTCATATGGGGAAAATCTAGGCACAGGGTGGCGATCAGCAAACTCTACTTACTGGTGGACCAGGGTGGCCTGGCAGTTCGACACTTGGAATAGTACTACTTAGCAGCCCAAATACAATGGGTTGCCAGATGGTTTGCTGACCGCCACAGTGGAGACACAACAAGCACACAACATCCCCTACAGATTGTGGAGCTAGCAGTAATATTCCACTCACTACTGCTGAATGTGGCCTTCAAGAGCTTCCGTAGAGCACTGTATATCACCCGCAAAACCACACCATACCCTCCAGCCCTACCTCTCGAGGGAACACACAGAGGTCACCTAGTAACCACAGCAGCTGAACTCGGAAGCTGGCACACTGCTGGAATTCAGGAATAGGGGATCTATATCGAGAGGGCACACTAGTCCCATATGCAACACTAATGGAGGAAGACAAATTACCTCCCGGCCAATTTCTACTGCATCGCTCCCTACAAGCATTGATAACAGCTAAATGGGGGGACGTGACTATCAATCAATCAATCAGGAGTTTGTTAAAGCGCAACTACACACCCGTAAGGGTGTCAAGGCGCTAGGGGTGGGGGGGTGCAGGTTCCATTCCCTCAAGGAGGGGGTCTGTCGAAGAGCCAGGTTTTGAGGTTTCTTGCTAAGATGGGGAGCGATGTTGTCTGTCTGAGGTGGAGCGGAAGGGCGTTCAATGCTTTGGCCGCGAGGAAGGAGAAGGGGCGGCCTCCCGATCTGGTCTTTCTGGTGCGGGGGACCTCGGCGTAGGAGAGCTGGGCTGATCGTAGGGTCCTTTGGGGTGCGTGGAATTTGAGCCGGCTGTTCAGGTATGCTGGTCTAGTGCTGTGGAGGACCTTGTGTGAGTGGGTGAGCATCTTAAAGGTGATTCTCGCCTCGACGGGGAGCTAGTGGAGTGTGCGCAGGTGTTGGGAGAGTGGCAGTGTTTTGGCAGGTTGAGGACCAGTCTTACGGCGGCGTTCTGGATGTTCTGTAGCTTGCGGATGAGGTTTTTGTTTATTCCGGCGTAGAGTGCGTTGCCGTAGTCGAGTCTGCTGGTGACCAGGGCGTGAGTGACTGTCTTTCGGCATTCGAGGGGGATCCATTTGAAGGTCTTACGAAGGAGGCGGGGGTGTGGAAGCAGAAAGATGGGACAGAGTTGATCTGGCGGTCCATTTTGAGCTCGGAGTCCAGGATGATTCCCAGGTTGCGTGCGTGGTCTGTGGGGGTTGGCGGGTTTCCGAGGGCGGTGGGCCACCAGGTGTCGCTCCAGGCGTCAGGGTTTGGGCCCATGATGAGTACTTCTGTTTTGTTGGTGTTTAGTTGTAGGCAGCTGTTTTTCATCCATTTGGCGACGGCTTCCATGCCTTTTCAAAAGTTGCGTCTGGCGGTGTTGGGTTCATTGGATAGGGAGAGGATGAGCTGGGTGTCATCTGCGTATGACACGATGTTGAGTCCGTAGGTTCTGACGATGGGGGCAAGTGGAGCCATGTAGACGTTGAAGAGCGTCGGGCTGAGGGAGGAGCCCTGGGGGACTCCGCAGGTGGTAGGTGTGGGGTCTGAGAGGAAAGGGGGTAGTCTGACCCTTTGCGTCCTGCCGGAGAGGAAGGAGCAGATCCAGTCAAGGGCCTTGTCCTGGATTCCTGCGTCGTAGAGTCTGCGTATTAGGGTGCGGTGGGAGACTGTGTCGAACGCTGCTGATAGGTCTAGAAGGATGAGGGCTACTGTTTCTCCTTTGTCCAGTAGGGTGCGGATGTCGTCTGTTGCGGCGAGGAGGGCGGTTTCCGTACTGTGTTTTTTTCTGAAGCCGGATTGGGAGGAGTCGAGGATGTTGTGTTCTTCAATGAATGTGGCGAGTTGGCTGTTGATGGCTTTCTCGATGACTTTCGCTGGGAAAGGGAGCAGGGAGATGGGTCTGTAGTTTTTGAAGTCGGTGGGGTCCACTGAGGGTTTCTTCAGGAGGGGGTACACCTCGGCGTGTTTCCAATCGTCGGGGAACGAGGCGGTCGCCAGGGAGCGGTTGATGGTGTGGCAGAGCATGGGTGCGATGGTGTCAGCGGCTCTGTTGAAGATGTGGTGGGGGCAGGGTTCTGTGGGGGCCCCTGAGTGGATTGACTTAATTGTTATACAGCTGTGCTCTCGCAACTACAATAAAGTGTTACACAATTGAGTACAATAACAAGTATGAATGAATAAACAGAAGCAGATTCTTTAGTGTGTTTCTTGTCCCAGCAAGGTGAAGATTTATTGTATCCAGACTTGAGGAATGTCACAATATGCCGACACGTGTTTCGTCGTGTGCCGTTGAGTCAACACGACTCTTCAGGGCTTTAGACTCAACTCCTGGATGTGGGTTGAGAATAGTCTGGAAGTTTTAGTAATGTTCCACGTGGGTGGATTAGAGAGAGACACTGAGTTTTTCAGATTCAAAAAAGTAGTAGGTAGGTAGGGGTGGAATATCCAGTGGATCGCGGACATTAGAAGCACCGACCGATCAGAACCCCCGTCCGAGCGCACGAGAGTCCAAAGACGAAGGTTATGGGAAGCCTGCCCCACGTGAACCTATATCTGGCGGATGCACTGATATCAATACGCTAAGTGTTTATATAATAAAATATTCCCATCCAGCACATGTGCCGGCATCACTGCATCAAGTGCATATTTACTACAAAGAAACTGATCACGACATTTGACATTTTTTGCGGGAATACGATCAGAAAAATAGGATGTTGCCCTGAAAGATTGCAAATAATAATCGTCGGATATCTGAGAGTCAGGCTACTGGAATAAAGATCCTAAGGACATGTTTTTATCGTCAATTGACCTGACTCACTAAAATCAACACGTGACTAAGTGCGCTGAAAGTCATTTTGCAGAAATAAATCAGCATATCAGACTCGATACTAATGAAATAAAAACTGTCGCCATAGGAAGCGAAGTCTCTGTGTTGATTTGACAACTTGACAATTATTATGTTATATCACTTTTTCTATTTATATAAAATGTACGAATGACGCTCACCTGACGAAGGCCTTGGGCCGAAACGCGCGTAGTTCCATTCAACCGCATTGCCTTCACCAATTATTCCAACGACTGAATATCTCGTATATCACTGGGCTAATTTGTTTTTGAAATTGTGGTTATGTAATTTTTCTGTTTTCACTTATTGTCTTTGTACGTCTTTAGTTGTAAATAACCAATTTCTTGCTTGTGTTTGAACATTATGTATTATATATAAATGTTTTTTAAGTGTGAAAAATGAAATAAATAAGTAAATGAAATTTAAACAAAGGATAAAAATAACAAAAAAAAAAAAAATATACTATAATCAAAATAAAAAGATTGAAGAATTTTTGTATAACTCGCTGTTTCAGCACACATTTATTTGAATGTTGTGGAGGGTCTATCACTTTGTTTAGATTCTGATCTAGGGATTATCTATGCCCTTGGAGTTTGCTACACTTTTTCTCTACATAGTTTACCTTCCCTACGAGTAGCTAACTAAGTACATTGTAGGGGCCCCCTTTTTCCCATTGGAATATCCAGTGGAGTCAGAAGCGAGATTGCATTCTATCCGCTATGTTCCGCCCTATTAGGTGTATCAGAGACTTCAAGATTTAGCGCTGAATACGGGTGCGTTTCAGGCAGTGACCGGGAGGGGATCCATCAATCGGAAAACATCTAAAAACGGGTTCGTTTTCTCCGTATGGCGGTATGCCGTAGTTAGGTATCCCTCCTCCGTTGGTTCCCGGTGGCCGTCTGTCTTGAGTGGCTGTTGATGGCTTTCTCGATGACTTTCGCTGGAAAAGGGAGCAGGGAGATGGGTCTGTAGTTTTTGAGGTCGGTTGGGTCCGCTGAGGGTTTCTTCAGGAGGGGGTATACCTCGGTGTGTTTCCGATCGTCGGGGAACGAGGCGGTCGCCAGGGAGCGGTTGATGGTGTGGCAGAGCATGGGTGCGATGGTGTCAGCGGCTCTGTTGAAGATGTGGTGGGGGCAGGGTTCTGTGGGGGCCCCTGAGTGGATTGACTTAATTGTCTTCAGTGTGTCTTTGGTGGTGAGGGCTGTCCAGTGATCAATCGCTGGTTTCCGGGTGTCGGGGGTGGTTGGTGAGGGTTCAGTGTGTTGGTTGTCTTTGTCGAAGTTGTCGTAGATGCTCTTGGTTTTGTGGTGGAAAAAGGTGCTGAGTTTGTCGCAGAGGTCTTGTGAGGGAGGGATGTCGGTGGACTCGCTGGTGGGTTGGGCGAACTCCTTGATGAGGCTGAAGAGTTTCTTGCTGTTGTGTGCGTGGGTGGAGATTCTGTCTTCAATAGCTTTTTTCCTCATTTCTCTGATGAGTTGATGGTGAACGTTGGTGGCGGCTCTGAAGTTGCTGTGGGCTTCTGTGGATTTGGTGTTTCTCCAGGCCTTTTTGAGGCGGCGGCATGTGGGCCTGGACTCTCGAAGTTCGGTGGTAAACCATCTGGCTTTCTTGGCACGGGTATTGCTGTTTTTCTTGAGGGGGGCTATGGTGTTGGTGCTGTCCGAGATCCATCTATGCAGGGTTCGGGCTCCGGTGTTGGGGTCGTCGTTTTCCGCGATGGTTGGGGTGGAGTTGTTTAGTGAGGAGATGAGCTGGTCGTCGGTGATTTTGGTCCAGTTTCTTTGTGGAAGCAGGTGCTTGTGTCTGTGGATGGTGGGTGTTCTGAAGGTGAAGTGGACGCAACGATGGTCGATCCATGGGAGTTCGGTGGTGTGGCTAAAGGTGATGGAGTTTCCTGTGGTGAAGAGGGGGTCGAGGGGGTGTCCTGCTGAGTGCGTGGGCTCGGTCACGATCTGGCAGAGTCCAATGTTGTGGAGGTTGTCCAGGAGGCATGTGGTGTTGGGGTCCAGTTGATTGTCGAGGTGGAAGTTGAGGTCTCCCAGCAGGGTGTAGTTGGTGGATGCGATGGCCTGCGGGGAGATAATGTCCGTGATGGAGTTGGCGAAGGGTCCGTGGGGTCCAGGGGGTCGGTAGATGAGGGTTCCTCGGAGGGCAGCAGTGGGGCTGGCCAGTATCTTGAAGTGAAGGTGTTCCATCAGTTCTGTGGACTCGTCAGGGAGTGTGCTCAGGCGGAGGTTGGATTTGTGGACGATGGCGATTCCTCCTCCTGGGTGGGTGGGGCGGTCCTTCCTGTAGATCTTGTATCCTTGGGGGATGGCGTTGGCGATGTCTGGTCCTGAGGTGGCATTGGTCCAGGTTTCGGTGAAGAATGCTACGTCCGGGGTGGTGCTGTCGAGGAGGTCCCAGATTTTTGTGGCGTGTTTGTGGAGGGATCGGACGTTGAGGAGGATGCATTGCAGGGTCTTCGGTTTGGCTGTGTTCTTGTGGGCCGGTTGTGCTGGATCCATGTTCTTGGCGGTGCTGTAGGTGTGCCGGCAGCGGTGACAGCTGAAGGGTCCATGGGTGTCGGCTGGTGATGCTAGCTTGCAGTTGTTGTTGCAGCCTGGGTTGAGTGCGTGGAGTGCTGCTGGGTCGTAGCGTTGGCGGGGCGGAGGTCCAGGGTTCCTGGTGCTGGTCGCGGACGGGTCGCGGACGGGCGCAGACGTGCTTGCCTTTGAAGCACCTTCAGTGCACCAGCGGCGCACCCGCAGCCCGTGGCCGCTGTGCGGCCGCCATTAAGCAGGGCTCGGGGAGGGCTGGACAGCTGGGAGGCGGGAGCGGTGAGAGGAGCTGGATTGGGCCGGTCGCGCTGGGGGGGAGGGGCCGCGGGGGCAGCAGCGGCGGAGAAAGGTAAAGGGAGGAAAGAAAGGATAAAGAAAAAAGGGAAAATGAGCAGAAATAAGGCACAAACGAGCAGAGATGCACAAAAAGGCAGAAAGGTGAAAGATGGAAAGGGTAGAAAAACGAGTGAAAACGAGTGAAGGAGCAGAGCGAGAGAAAGGGAAAATGGGCAGAAATAAGGCAAAAAAGAGCAGAGGTTCAAAAAGGTGAAAGATAGAAAGGGTAGAAAAACGAGTGAAAACGAGTGAAAACGAGTGAAGGAGCAGAGGGAGAGAAAGGGAAAATGGGCAGAAATAAGGCACAAAAGAGCAGAGATACAGAAATGTGCAGAAGGGTGAAAGGTAGAAAGGGTAGAAAAACGAGTGAAGGAGCAGAGTGGGAGAAAGGAGACAGAGATCCACTGGACCACCAGGGATGAGGCGCAGGGAAACCTACGGGTGGAGGAGGGCCTTGATCACTAACACTCAAGAGTGCAGGGGCAGGGGCACCTCACTTAATGGTGGAGCTGCGAGGGTGGGAGAGCAATTTCACTGACAATGAGTCAGTGGTCTTGCTCGCCTGTCCCCGCAGTGGCCGCCATTAAGTAGGGGTCGGGGAGAGCTGGACAGCTGGGAGACGTGAGCAGTGAGTGGAGCTGGATTGGGCCAGTCGCGCTGGGGGGGGGGGGGGGTCCGCGGGGGCAGCAGCAGCGGGGAAAGGTTAAGGGAGGAAAGAAGGGATAAAGGAAAAAGGGAAAATAAGCAGAAATAAGGCACAGAAGAGCAGAGATGCAGAGAAGGGCAGAAAGGTGAAAGATGGAAAGGGTAGAAAAACGAGTGAAGGAGCAGAGGGAGAGAAAGGGGAAATGGGCAGAGATAAGGCACAAAAGAGCAGAGGTGCAGAAAGGTGAAAGATAGAAAGGGTAGAAAAACGAGTGAAAACGAGTGAAGGAGCAGAGGGAGAGAAAGGGAAAATGGGCAGAAATAAGGCACAAAAGAGCAGAAATGCAGAAAGGTGCAGAAAGGTGAAAGATAGAAAGGGTAGTAAAACAAGTGAAGGAGCAGAGTGAGAGCAAGGAGACAGAGGTCCACTGGACCACCAGGGATGAGGCGCAGGAAAACCTGCGGGTGGAGGAGGGCCTCGATCACTAACACTCAAGAGTGCAGGGGCAGGGGCACCTCACTTAATGGTGGAGCTGCGAGGGTGGGAGAGCAATTTCACTGACAATGAGTCAGTGGTCTTGCTCGCCTGTCCCCGCAGTGGCCGCCATTAAGTAGGGGTCGGGGAGGGCTGGACAGCTGGGAGGCGGGAGCGGTGAGAGGAGCTGGATTGGGCCGGTCGCGCTGGGGGTGAGGGGCAGCGGGGGCAGCAGCAGCGGGGAAAGGTAAAGGGAGGAAAGAAGGGATAAAGAAAAAAGGGAAAATAAGCAGAAATAAGACACAAAAGACCAGAGATGCAGAGAAGGGCAGAAAGGTGAAAGATGGAAAGGGTAGAAAAACGAGTGAAAACGAGTGAAGGAGCCGAGGGAGAGAAAGGGAAAATGGGCAGAAATAAGGCACAAAAGAGCAGAGGTGCAGAAAGGTGAAAGATAGAAAGGGTAGAAAAACGAGTGAAAACTAGTGAAGGAGCAGAGGGAGAGAAAGGAAAAATGGGCAGAAATAAGGCACAAAAGAGCAGAAATGCAGAAAGGTACAGAAAGGTGAAAAATAGAAAGGGTAGTAAAATGAGTGAAGGAGCAGAGTGAGAGAAAGGAGACAGAGGTCCACTGGACCACCAGGGATGAGGCGCAGGGAAACCTGCGGGTGGAGGAGGGCCTCGATCACTAACACTCAAGAGTGCAGGGGCAGGGGCACCTCACTTAATGGTGGATCTGCGAGGGTGGGAGAGCAATGTCACTGACAATGAGTCAGTGGTCTTGCTCGCCTGTCCCCGCAGTGGCCGCCATTAATTAGGGGTCAGGGAGGGCTGGACAGCTGGGAGTCAGGAGCGGTGAGAGGAGCTGGATTGGGCCGGTCGCACTGGGGGGGGGAGGGGCCGCGGGGGCAGCAGCGGCGGGGAAAGGTAAAGGGAGGAAAGAAGGTATAAAGGAAAAAGGGAAAATAAGCAGAAATAAGGCACAAAAGAGCAGAGATGCAGAGAAGGGCTGAAAGGTGAAAGATGGAAAGGGTAGAAAAACGAGTGAAAACGAGTGAAGGAGCAGAGGGAGAGAAAGGGAAAATGGGCAGAAATAATGCACAAAAGAGCAGAGGTGCAGAAAGGTGAAAGATAGAAAGGGTAGAAAAACGAGTGAAGACGAGTCAAGGAGCAGAGGGAGAGAAGGGGAAAATGGGCAGAAATAAGGCACAAAAGAGCAGAGATGTTGAAAGGTGCAGAAAGGTGAAAGATAGAAAGGGTAGTAAAACGAGTGAAGGAGCAGAGTGAGAGAAAGGAGACAGAGGTCCACTGGTCCACCAGGGATGAGGCGCAGGGAAACCTGCGGGTGGAGGAGGGCCTCGATCACTAACACTCAAGAGTGCAGGGGCAGGGGCACCTCACTTAATGGTAAGCTGCGAGGGTGGGAGAGCAATTTCACTGACAATGAGTCAGTGGTCTTGCTACTGAACCATAGACACACTACCATACAATACCTATATGTTATGGGTCAAGGTGAGCACCTTGTCAAATGGTTTGCATCATCCCTCAATCATCATACTGCGGCAAACTTATCGGCCCTCCACCAGCTTTCACTAGGAGGCAGACATAGGACGCCACCTCATAGACACAGAATGGGTCTCGGGGTTGGCAAGCTCAACTCAGGTTCCAAGGAATGTGCGCCTGTGACTAATACAATTCTATATCACCCATAGAGTGTACCTCACGCCAGCGAAGATCAATCAATACTTTAGACGCCAAGACACCAAATGCCCCAGATGTAAGCATTTAGATGCAGACTTGCTACCCATGCTATGGGAGTGCTCCACGTTAACAGAATATTGGTCAGCAGTAGCCAACGCGTTGGAGCACTGCACAGGTCGCACAGTCCTGTTTGAATGGCATGTATATCTTCTGCGTTTATATCAAAGATGCCGCAACAATAAAACCATGTCTAGATTTTTAGATCTTGGGTTGGCAGTAGCAAAAAGTCATCACAAAAAGATAGAAGGACCCAGACCCGCCGCTCATAATAATGTGGAGACGCTCCATGCTAAACTGTGCCAAAGCAGAAATCACTGCACGCAGATGCGAGGACATGCTTGGGATCCGCAAGATCCCCCTCGGTGCAAGTTGGGATGAAATACTAACCGAACTGAACCCACACACAAGGGAATGCCACGCTCTCTCAGACTCCTGTAGCTGATACACCTCAAGAGCACATACCGTAGAAGAGAGCACGCGGGGAGGAGAAGCGGAAAGGAGTGAGGTAAAGAATTCCAACCCACCGAATAAGTGCAACCATGAACATGCCCTTTCCAAGCTAGCAGCCAGCACCAGAGCACAAATGACAGACAGTAACACCAAGATAGTTGCTCCCAGGGTACCTAAGAGCCAGCCTCACAGTTGAGATCCCTAACCCATTAAGTATTATTTTGCCACAGTTTCGTTAACACCCCTCCTCCACAGTTACGGAGCACATCGTGACAAACGCAGGCACAACGCAGTTGCACAGCTTAAGACGTATTAGGAACATCATCACTGACACCACAGACATATACCCAAGACAATTTGCCTAATGCCAGGCAAGATATAAAATATGTTATATAAGTGGTATCATTTGCTGTGAAACTTCAAAGGATTCATTGGACACAGATAGATGTAAGTGACACAAATATCAGAAATGGCCTTTCTTGTCTGTTATCGCTGGTCATGCCTGTTTAGTTAGCCATGGTAGGTGTATTCATCCGTTAATGAAGGCACACTTGCGCCTTTCTGGTGCAGTAAATGCAGAAGCTTGGAACAGGCAAAAAGTGGTGCCCGCGGTCCGCACGAGTTTGCTGGCAGTTGCAATACACCTACCATGACTAACTAAACAGGGAAGAACCTATGCCCAGCAAGACCCTGCGGGTGTGTGACTTGGCCATCATACCTACTATGGTTCCCTCATACATTCCTGAGGAAGACCCACAAGGCTGATGTTCCGAATCACCCTTGCAGCCCTAAGTAGGGTCGAAACATCGACGCCCATATATTTAGCCTGGATCACGAGCCCCAATCCAACGTGCCACACTAGGATACATGTTGTGTAGTTGTAAATTGTATATAAAGGAATCTTGATTGTATCAATGTGGCCAGGCTTGAAAAGACTGAGATTTATTATCAATCCAGCATTGTAATGTTTTTTCAATGTTCCTATTCACACTATTTGAAATTCCTTATCACCTTTTCCACACTAGAGCACCTTTTCCACACTAGAGCACCTTTTCTCTCCACACTAGAGCACCTTTTCTCTCCTTGGAGCAACCTTCTCCCCCTTCCTCCCCTTGTTTGATACAGTAATCAATATACTGTTCACCATATAATATGGAATAAATTCCTGGTGAAGTACATCTTGGTTGTTGCACTTTTTATAAATTTATGGTGTTTATTACTTTGAGCTAAACATTGTGCATGCTCAGTAAATTGGTTTCTAACAATAAATGTAGATTGGATATATATCGTTTAAAAGTAAAGGTCTAGGACCCTTGTCGTTTGTATCACATTGAACCCAGGTCCACGACCAGCATTGGGTAACCCCATTTTTGTAATGTCTGCTTGGGTTGCGGCATCTGGTTCTGAGGCCAGATGGCTCTCTTTTCTCAGGTTCTGGTAAGTGTGATTGTATTCTTTGTAGGAAGGTACCTCCTGACTATGGTTGCCCCCAACTTTTTGCCCTGTGTTTTAGCTGGTTTTTGACATAGTCGACCTGGGATCCTGCCAATCAGGACCCCAGGGCTACTGCTCTCTCTCTAAAATGGATTCCATGTACCTTAGGTGCATTTACCAATTGGTACTGGGCCACCTTATCAGACCCTGTAACTCAGGGCATAGGTGTACCCAGGGCCTACCAGGGGCTGAAGCATGTATTATTCCACCCCTGGCTGGCCTCCTAAATTTGACACAACTGGCTGCATGACAGCTGGGGCAAAGTCGTGTAATCACCCTTTGCTGTAGATATAGTATACCTATATCTAACCCTAAAATGGACACACAGATTCCTATCAGTCACTCCTATGGCAGGCCTTGACAATCCTGAAGGCAGAGTGCTTGGAATCGTGTGAGATGGTGCTCTGGCATGAGCTGAGCCTGTCTGCAGCTGGCAGAACTAAGTCCTAATAGCTGTTCCATGATATCGCATACCATATACTCTTAAGTGCATTATAATCCTCGCGGTTAAATGCTATCTTTGGTATTGCTTTATCAAAACATGTCGAGTAAGGTGTCATACGAATTGGAATACTAACCCCTCGCCAATTCTGGCGACGGGGTTAGCATTCCACCCTTCTAGAGGGACACGACATGGGAGTCCTTCCAGCGAGGGGAGCCTGTACAAAGGGTTTCCTGTCAGGGGCGGTGCTAGCACCGTCCCAGACATGGTTTTGTGTATCCTGGGTAGGCAGGGCTTTACAGGAAGGTGACTGCTGAGTGGCACCCCGGTGCTCACTACGCATAGGCCGGTCTGAACCAGTTCCAGGGGCACACCAGCCCCTGGCCTGGGGAAAGTCCGGCATGGCAGAGGGGTGTAACCACCCCCATCCTAGTCCCACCCATAGGCAGGACCTAGTCACCGGGTCAGCCCCCTTTTTTAGTATAAAGATGGGAGCGGGCCCCCTGTTCAAATTAGATCATCTTTGGAATCAAGACACGACTTTCTGCGAAAGACATCAAGATTTCCTTCTTCAAGATTCTCCCTTGTGGCTAAGGAGTAGTCACCCTGCATCAAGCGGGCACCATCCTAAGAACACTGCGGTCTGCTGCAAGTCCTTCATCACGAATCCGACGACCCAGCTCGATGAGACCCGGCTTCCCTGGCACCTCTGACCTCTACTCACCTCTACAGCCAAGCTGAGAACTGTGAGTGAGACGAGACGTCGAGGGACCGACGATCGCCAAGACTGCACGACTTCTTTGCAACAAGCCCACCGTGTGCTCCACTGGTGAGTGCTTTGGGGTCCGACAAGCCCCAACCCTGAGCAGCTCCAGCACCGAAGATCAGCCCTCCAGCATCTCCACGATCTGCGTGGGGCCCTTCTGCTTTTGCGTGCTCACCGCGCTGTGTGGCTACTAGCCGGCTGGCTTGTGGCTTTCTTCACGACGCCCGACGACATCACTGCTGCTGGTCTGGTTGCTCCAGACTGGCCCTTGCTTCCTTCTTCAAGAGAGGCACCCCGGACCCTCCTGGTCCACTCCAGACGCCATTTTGAGTCCACCGCGTGGGCTTGAATTTGCCAAGGCTTTGTTGCCCAATCCTGGGTCCAGCGACGCCGACAGCTTCATCCATCGTGGGACAGCTCGCTCCTCCATCCTGGTCGCCGACAACGCCTCCTGGTCCGTGAGATCTGCGAGCACAGCATCACCCACTCACCTAGTCGAGGTGACTACCATCCGGTGCCCTCCTGGTGCCACCTGACTACTGGCTAGTAGTCTCGAACTTGGTCCACTCTGCTTTCAGGTGTCATCTTCCTTCGATCCAGGCTTGGATCCATCGAACTTTCTTCACTGGTTGCCTGCCAGCAATTTCTTTCTTCCAGGCTCCTGGTCCGTCTACGAGGATTCCCGACGTCTTTTGAGACCTATGCAGCTGCAGCCCCTGGGCTAGGTAACTTCGGCATTTCGGTGCCCCAGCATAGCCTCACTATCCAAGGGTCAGAATCCACTTTTGTTTTCCTCCTACCAGGTCGGGTTCGCCCGAGAACACTAACTTTGTCATTACTAGCTACCATAGACTTTGTCCCGCATCACGCATGAGAGTGCACACACTGCACCCGAGTCCCCTGGGTCTCCTAGAAGTAATCTGAAGATTCTATAGTCAAGATCTAGCGATTCCAAAGCCTATTAGTACTGTACTCACCTGCTAGTAATTTCGCATTCCACTTTCAGAGTATATGGTTTTCCGTGCCCCTCGGGCATTTGTATATACTGTGCTAACTTAAGTATTTTCGTAAGAGTTTTGTGTTGTGCTTAGTACCCTGTCCTCATAAAGAGTACAGGGCTGTTGTGATTCTTAATAAATATCTTGTTTATTTTCATAACACTTGTGTGGTGTCCTTTCACTGGGTATTCAAGGGGTATATCTGTGGTATAACAGCTGGCTTAACACGCCCTCTCGAGTCTTTAGCCTTAGACTGCTCGTATCCACGCTACTAGGATAGCTGGTCTATAAGGTTGACTTACAACCAATCATCAATAAGGGTTGCTGGACTGATACATAGTGTTCACTAGAATAGTGAGCACTGCATATCAGGCCACCTTCTCACATTCTTTTGTAATGTTTCTCTTCATTTACCTGCTTATACTCACAGTGTCACCACTCGTTGCACTTTCTATATCTGGGCTTTCCTGCCTTTTAACGTTTCTTTGCATCAGAAATGTTTTCACTTGTAGCACTTTCTTACACGCGGCCATCACAGTCTTTAGCGCTTTTCTGTACCAGGTTGTCGCTGCCTTTAGCATTGTCTTACTGTATGAATGATCGCTCTGTGTTAGGCTGTGGCATAGTATCTCTTGTCTTGACTTTACAAACAAATTTCTGTAAGGCCTTCACTTTCTTCACAGACCTTGCACTGACTGGAGTGGTGCTTTGATTCTATATGTGGCAGCTGGCAATTTTCACTTTGGCTGATGCACAACGTGGCATGCAGAAGCAGTTTGCTGGAATGCTGCAAACTCTCCGGTAGAGCACTCTCAGTTCTTTGGGTCACAGGGTTTACATAACCTCCTAACTTATCACTTGTTTTAGCTTCCTCCCCAACCCTGGTAAATGAAAATGATCACACCACACACAAAGCTTGGTATTTAACAACTTTATTCCTCAGTGTGCAACTGTTAACTGAAAATTCTACATCATGAATTCTATTACCCGCATGTACGTGACTGTTCTACAGAGTTCATCAAGAACAAAAATGGTCGCGCCATCGCTAACTCACAAGACACTACATCCACCACAAGCAATAATGTCACTATTCTTTTGAGGTCCAGTACATTTTCTATCATTTAAACCTGATCTCAACTCCTGATAGCTAAAGTACAGAGGAGAATGACTTAACTTAAGAAAATGAGAATTAAAAAAATAGAGGAGGAGCTACGCTAGCAACCAAGATGGCCGCATAAACTCCCGGCTCCACCAACCTCCGCCAGTAGCTCGTATATCCTGCAAATTATCCTGACTTCACACCGAACTCTCGTATGTATGAGGAGTAACTGATTCTGAAGGCGCAATCCCGAACTTTCTATCATACCGGGTAACAGAGATACGCCGTGTTTTATTCTCGGCCTACCCCGGAGCGGAAGCCGGGGCCTCGATTTCTAACCCATCCGGGCTGGAATTGAACAACATCGGCTCTGAACCCTGGGCTTTGTCCGGTCTCCCGAGCGGAGATATAATATTCCTGTTTTTGACGGCGATTTCATATCCTGCCTGCAACAAACGCTACGGCGTGCCACATCGTGTGCTGCGGCCCCGTATCCTACGTTTGGAGACACAGTAAGCTTGTCGTGGGAGTGAGGACGGGAGCCCTGATCAGCGGCAAAGGGGTAACGTCGTGAGGTGAGAGCGCCCGTTGCTGGTGTCCGCTCCAGATTTGCTTGCTACCCCGGAGAAGCCGGCCTCCGGGGTTTGCATCCTGATCTGTGGCTTGCGAGGGGAGATGGAGGAGACAGAAGACTCGCCACCGCTGCACGCCGTAATGCGGCCATTAGAGCGCTCCACTCACAGATCACCGTCAACTACCAGGCACTGTCGGCAACAATAGACGACCTTTGCAGGAGACCGGACAGCGTTTATTTGCCATCATTGCAGCCAGCGTTGGCGCCAACGGAACATTGTCTATCCGACTTCGAGGTCCCCGTGCAGACGCCGGATCCCTTTGGCGCTGCGGATGCCTATACTACGGATCGCGCGCCCATGAACATTGTCTGCGTTCCCTGCTTGAACCCTATCTCGCCGAATTTCACTACGGACAACCTTGACTGCCTTAATGAGATCACCTGTGACTATTGGAGAATGTTATCATTCTGCCACGCTTTTTCTCGCTTGCTTTATGTGGATCATGAACTCCTGTCCTTTACTTGGCTTGTTCGTACTGACTTGAATATTCATGCAAGCATTATCGATTTCACTGTTGCTGTGGCCTGGGTCATAAGTGCTCCAGTGAACATTCGTACTGGCCAGGATTAACTTGTGGGGCTTTTCAGGATACGGGACAGAAATTTACTCTGCTGTTGGGATTGTGACCTGTTAACTGCGGGAGACGGGTGGTATGTTTGGTGCTTCCCCGGATTGATAGTGTATTTTGCTGCATTTATTTTGAACTTGTTTCCGGGGGGTCGCATCTGGTGGGGGGTAAGGGAGTCCGGGAGTGTGTTTTTCTGTTTCTCCTCCTCCGCTACTTTCTTCTTTTAGGGATGCTTCGGGGCGACAGGCACGCTGCTAGTGGGTTAGGCCGTAGCCATTGCAGGGGTGCAGGGTGGTGGGGGGGTTTGTTATTTTGCCTTTGTTTTGTTCTATGGCCCCCTTTTTTTTTCTCTCTCTTCTCTCTTTCGGGTTTTCCTCTGGGCGACAGGCGCGCTGCTAGTGGGGTAGGCCATAGCCATTGCGGGGCAGCAGGGTGGGGGGTGTGAGGGGGGTTTGTTATTTTGCCTTTGTTGTGTTCTATGGCCCCTTTTCTTTTTCTTTCTTGCATGGTCCGGTAGCGATAACTTTCGGTTTCATCCTGAAGTAGATGAGTGGGCGGGGTCTGGAGTGGGTGGCTGCGATGATAGATAGGTAGCTTTGTTCTTTACTCTTAGTGTACTAATTGGCGCTTACATTTATATTATTGATCTATTTTGATTCACGACTACTTTTAACACCTACCCGCATTTTTGTACCTCCGAGTATGTAGCTCCGGATATCCTGTATTTTCTTCTTTATCTTATTCCTGGGGTGGGGGGGTTGAATATAAAATGAAACCTTATTCATATCCTTGATTCGAAATGTTTCCGATACTCCGTCTATCCTTTACCGCTGCCGGACCCATGGGTTGTCGGCTGAATAGCTGTGTTATTGGCATTACTGATCCGTGTTGCATACCTGTGGTACCGGCCCCTGCTGTTGCAGGGCTACTTTTGTATCTTGTGTTTAACGATATAATAAAGGTCGAAAAAAAAGAATTAAAAAATATCAAAACAGTTAAAAATGTAAAAACACAACACAATAAAAATACCACTTCAAATTGTGAAAATAGAGAAAAATGTAATTAACAAAATGACACCAAAAGGACAAAATCCCAATAGAGGGAACTTGAAATATGATTTTTCAAATGTTTTTAATGAAAATAGTGCTAAAAAGCATTGAGCACCAACCACGGTCCTCTTGTTGCACTTGACCGGTACTTAGCCGCAATTTAAGGATGCATGGAATGGAGTAAGGGTTGAATACAGAGACCAGATTTGACCCAGTCGGATGTTTTATCTTCTGAGTTAGTCTTGGCAAGGAAAGTTAGAACTCCTCAGCTGGGAAAGGGCTGCAGACTGTGTCCATAAAGGTTAAGCAAGCCCGCATAGCCATCATACAAGGTCACTGTGAAGCCATTGACTTTTGGCTGGAAAGCTCAAATCAGCAGTAATTTAAATTTCACACCCAAGGAAGGTCCCTCACTTGCCAGATATATTTAGCACATTTGCCTTTGAATATTAACCTGCCATGTTTGTCACAGTCCTCCTGAGGTCTTTGGAACCAAAAATCATTTTAAGTTCTAGGTTTTTTCGGCCGATAGGAGGTGTACATTTTGACACAGACAAGATTCCCAGGACCTCAAGAACAGCACTTGGGGTCAACCCTCACTCCAGCAGAAGCCACCATCAGGGTGAGAGAGACCTGCTGCTGCCCTGTTAAGGTAGGTGTTCGAGGCCCTCTTCCACCCGGAGGCTCCTGCCTGCGCCTCATCCCTGGCGGTCGAGTGGGAGAGCCTTGCTCTTCTGCTGGTCCGCTGCTGTCTGTCCTTGTGTTTTTTGCCCTGTTTCTGATTTCTGTCTTATTTTTCTGTCATTGTGCCTTTATTTTGTGTTTTATTGTAATTGAACTTTGTATTTTTCAGTTTCCTTCATGCCCCCTTTTTTGCTGATCCTGCCCCCGCCGCCCCTTCCCCCTGCTGTTTCCCGCTACCACCTCCCAGCTGCGCTTCCCATCCCTATTTAATGGGGGCCGCTGGGGCGCTGTAGGCATGCCAAATGCAAGCCTGTCTGTGCCCATCCGTGCCTGACCGCGACCAGTGCCAGGGACTCTGGATCTCAGACCACCCACTGCTATGACTCAGCTGCCCTCCCCACACTCAACCCCGGAAGGATCAACAACTGCCAGCTGTCTATGCCAAACTCCACCCATGGCCAGTTCTCCCGCCGTCACTGCCACCAAACCTTCACCACCCTTTGCACCCCTACAGCCACCGCCCCCACGCCGGAGGCCAGCACCCCCAAAGCCCTGAGGTGCATACTCCCTAACGTGCGCCTCCTGCACAGACACGCCATAGAAATCTGGGACCTCCTCGACACCCTCTCGCCTGACGTCGCCTTCTTCACAGAAACTTGGACCAGCTCCACCTCTGCCCCAACATCACCCCCGCTATCCCAGACAGATACAAGTTCCAGAGGAAGGACTGCCCCAACCACCCAGGAGGAGGACTTGCCATCGCACACAATAGCTCCCTCCGATTCACCACCTCCAGCACGAGTGACAGCCCGCCCACCACCGAACACCTCCATTTCCAGATCCAGACCAGCCCCAGAACGACCCTAAGAGGCACCCTCAGCTACAGACCTCCCGGACCTCGAACCGCGTTCATGACCACCAACGACCCTATGAGGCACCCTCAGCTACAGACCTCCCGGACCTCGAACCGCGTTCATGACCACCATCATCGATTTCTTCGTGCCTCACGCCATTGCCTCCCTGGACTACATACTCATCGGAGACCTCAACTTCCACCTCAACAACCTCAGCGATCCCAACTCAGCCACCCTCCTGGACAACCTCGCCAACCTCAGACTGAAACAACTCGTCACCACCCCTACCCACAAGGCAGGACACACCCTCAACCCCATCTTCACAGGAGGTAACAACATCCACTTCAGCCACACCAAGCAACCCCCCTGGACAGACCACCACTGCGTACACTTCCATGACGACAAACCCTCCGCCCCAAGCCTGCACCCGCCCTCCACCAAGGAACTGGAGCAAGATCACAGAAAAAGGGCTCAACTCCCCCCTCAACTGCGATTCCCCCTCCCCCATGACCTACGCCAACCTCCTCAGCCAAAGAACTCAACAGATTGATCACCATCTGCGCAGACAAGCTCGAGCTGCTGGTGGTATACTGACGGGGACGACCTTGTTGGTTGCTCTTATTACCTTCTGCCAGTTTCTGGTTGGCATATTCGGTGGTAGTGTAAGGATACGCCTTTTCTCGGGAGAAATTCTTCAAATCCTTTTGAAGCTTCGAAATCTTTGAATGGATCAAATGGTCTCTATATATCGAGAGTTCAGTGTTGATTTGGTCCAATTTATGGTCGAATGTCGCCATTACAATATTCGCTTGGAGTCCTGCTTCCGTTGTTTGTATTTGTATCAGGAGGGCATCTGCTAGTCGTTTTGCTGTGCTGATAATTAAAACCAGCCAGTCCCGCGTGCATTTCCAGGAGATTAATGCCCAATCCCATCTGAATTCCTCATCCTCCAGAAAAATGAGTGGTTCATTAGTTACAAGGAGACCTCTCAGGCTAGCATTCACCCGTAGGTACTCAGTGAGGATTGCCCCATGTAAAATCGTTTTCACCTGTGTTTTTTTGAGTTCCAGAAGGCTATCCCAACCCTCCACTTGTGCTAATACAGCCGAGACTGTAATGTCACCTAAAAGAGATGGACCTGCCAGAATGTCAGAGACTATGTCATCCCCGAAAGTAAGTCCTGGGATCAGCGCCATTATGTGCTACAGAGAGAGAAGTCGGTTGAGTTGCTCACTCTCCTAGTATATTGATCTCCCTAGTCCACAGAGATGAGAATAATCACAAATCGGATAAGATAAGGTGAGAACGTGATGTGATGGTGCAGCAATGAATAGCCCTGTGCTAAAACTAGCGCAGGATTCACAAAAAATACCCCTGCGGCTAAGCTGCCGCTCTTAAAGTCACTTTACACAAAGAAGGGGAGAGGGCCAAAGGATTACACTCTACCACCCAGAGCCCCCAAACAAACTTAAGTACACACACAATGGGGGTGGAGAGCACACAACAAAACTAATAACAGAACAGACAAACTCATCTGTTTGAAAAAACTGCATAACACTATGCACCCACTGCCATCATAATCATGTGTGTTTTCTGCCTCCCTTGTAATGAATTTCCATCCCTAATTTTGGACTTATGGAA
Source organism: Lissotriton vulgaris (assembly GCF_964263255.1). Taxonomy (NCBI): domain Eukaryota; kingdom Metazoa; phylum Chordata; class Amphibia; order Caudata; family Salamandridae; genus Lissotriton; species Lissotriton vulgaris. The sequence goes on from NC_141691.1 coordinate 1,300,026,051, forward strand.
ATGGAGCAAGTCATAAGTCTGTTCTTGCACACACCATCCCACCTTGCCATATAATATCCTGCCTCCTTTGTAAACCTTATCATTGTTTTTCCCGTGATGGAATGAAACTACATCTCCCATCACCTATACTCATTGCACGTTCCCTGTGATACGTCATTGCGCCCGTGATCGGCCGATCACGTGGGACGCCCAGGGACGCAAGTAAGGAAGTGAGCTGCTTTATTAAGACCGCGCGTACTGCTGAACCGCGGTCTTCACGGTGTCACGGATAAGAGGTTGCCATGGCAGGGCAAGCCCATGGAACAGTAAGGAGATGACATGAAGGGGGAGGGGGTAACAACAGATGATGACATCGAAGGTCGTACAGCTTTTGTTGTATGGGCATATGGGCATGATGCCAGGAGCATAGACCAGACCCCAGGTTAAATATCTGCAAATGCGGTCTTACCAATACCAACATGTTTTGTCATTATAACTTAGGTTGTGCTCCCGGGTTACCCTCCTGCCAGACACCAGTTCAAGTTTATACATCACATAAACTCAGTGAGTACTATGATGGGTGCACTAGATCACGCCCATTGTCTCACAATCAACACGATTCACAGTGATGTGATTTGGAGAGATATGAGGTGTTAAGTAGTATGTGTAGACATATGCAGCTTTTCATTTTTATTTTTGTATACACACCGGCAATATCATTGAACGAGTGTGTAGGGCTTTGATACCCGTGGAGGCATGTTTCTACCCGGGAGAGAAGCCAAGAGGGTGCACTAACACTACTCTGAACGTAGCTGGAATTCAATTGTATGTTTTTTATAATATGGAAATAAGGAAAGGATATTAAGGAATATAATATGCCTATACCATATTTTCCCTTGTCTCTCAATAGTTAATGTTCTCCCTGATTAGTGGGAGCACTCTCTACACGTGACTAGAGGAGCTAGGATCGAAATAGACCGGCTTGAATTTCGGGGCAACAAAAACCGAATTACAGTAGTGCCTAAAAGTGGTACAGGAAGCAACTACAGTCCTGAAGAAGTCCTTGGTGACCTTTCGAGGCACAGTAAGGCGGTCGAAACATGTTGACCACAGCAGTACTAGGAGGGAAGTCTTGAGAAACCTATCTTTCTCACTTAGACATTACCCAACCTTCTTTCATTTTAATCCTGGTGGGGGCACCTGGATATGATAAATAAAGATTTTTTTTGTGGGTACCCCCAATCAGTTTTAAATCACTCCCTATCAACTGCACTTTTTCGTCGCATCACTATTTTCAGCCACTTGGTGACTTGCACTGCTTTATCACATTATATGTTACGTGTATTGTGTTGAATTTCATGGTCGTACGTTGTGTTGTGTGACATTTGTATGATTTGTTCCCCCTTCCTTATGCTCCGCCCTGAGTGTGGCTACACCAGGGCGTATTGCAAGCAGGCCCTATGATGAAGCATGTCACATACCCCGGTAAGTGAGTGAGGGCAGTTTTTTCAAACAGATGAGTTTGTCTGTTCTGTTATTAGTTTTGTTGTGTGCTCTCCACCCCCATTGTGTGTGTACTTAAGTTTGTTTGGGGGCTCTGGTGTTAGAGTGTAATCCTTTGGCCCTCTCCCCTTCTTTGTGTAAAGTGACTCTAAAAGTATCTCCCACTCCAAGCTTTGGGAGAATCCAAAGCCATAATTATCTGAATCTTGGGCTGGGGAAGCTGTACAAGTCCCCCTCCAACTATGCGACCCAGGTACACTACATATCCCTGCCCTATATGGGACTTGCTGGCCTGAAGCAATTCCCTGATGTGTGTGAGGCTTTCTTGCCAGGTAGAGCTAAATACATTAATATCATCTAGACATGCTGCTTTAAAGGTCTCCAGCCCAGATAGTACCATGTTCACCAGCCCCTGGAAGGTGGCAGGTTCATTCTTCAATCCAAAGGGCATTTCAAAGTGGCCCTTAAAGTTAAGAAAGCTGATCTCCCGTTTACTCCCTCAGGCAGGGCAATCTGCCAGTGCCTGGAATGTGTTCAGATCCTTAAAGCCCCTAATCAGTTGATGAGCTCATCAGCTCTTGGAATGGGGTGTGAAACTGACTTGGTGATGGCATTCAGTCCACACTGAACCTGAGTTTTGGAATCCCCCCATCCCTTTCTGGTTGGCCTTGGGCACCAGCCTCACTGACCTGGCTCCGGGGCTACTAGAGGGTTCAATCATTCCCAGGGACAACATCTTGGAAAAGTTTTCCTTGATGCTGGACCCTACTTTGTCTGACAATCTGTACATTTGACTTTTGAAAAATAGGCTGTGACCAGTGTCAATGTCATGAGCATCTCACTGGGTCAGTCCAGAAGACAACGAGAGTATAGCAAACAGGGCTAACAATTAGTCACATTCTCTCTGCTGCTGCTCTGTCATGGCAGTACAGAGCACTAGTCCCTCCACTAAAACATCCTTGACATTGCGGGATCGGAGGTCTGCAAGAGCCACACACTTCTCTTTCTCTACTTCATCAGTGACCATGATCATGGTCATATCCAACCTGTCAAAGTGGGGCTGCAGTTAACATACTCAGAGGTATGGCTTCAGGGTATCTAGTTACATGGTCCACTATGAAGGACCGGGTTTTAGAACCCAGCGGCATCAGGGAAAACACCCGATGCCTTAGAGTTCCCCTGCCTTGGCAAACAGAGACACGGGACACTTCTTGATGATGTCAAAGACCAAAGTTTATTGGCTGCAACAGGAACAGAGGTCTACGAAGGACAACACGGGTGGTTTGCTAGAGACTGCACAAATTCAATGAGCGGAGCATGGTCTTTTATGCCAAAAATCAAGCCTCAGGCAATATTCCAGACTAACATTGATTCTATACAAACTGATCAATAGGAACATGACATTTCAAAAGTAGCGCATAACGACAATCCCACTTTCCGTTGTCCAGCCCACCAGAAATGATCAAGCACATTCCATCATCCTGTTCAGTCAGGCCGGACAAACCCATCATAAACCCTCAACCTAAATCAATCATTATGTCGTAAAGGAAGGAGCAGAAACAGATTAGTAGCAAGATAGAAAATTGGGTGCAGTGTACTATAAACTTCGGCATGTCCTGCTCTTTGATCTTTATCTGACCAGCTGCTTAGCAAGGAACTGGCTCAGCGAGGTCAGCCTCGGGCAAGGAGTCAGTTTGGCCAGGTCATTCAAAAGTCAGCTAAGGTGTACGTGTCCCAAAGACTTGTTCGGCCGCAGTCATCGGCCTATGTGAGGGCAACCACACAAAATGGCTGCCGTACACAAAATGGAACCCGAAGGTTCAAATGAAATCCCTGAATACATAGTGTTCTCATTGATCGATTAATGCGAAAACACTCATGCATACATCACTCGTCTGCTGACACCAAAATCGTCTATTTCCGACGACCTTTATTGAACGGGTTCGGACCACTGAACCACAGACCCTCAAACTACGGAACCACAGCCCCTCCTTTTGCCCTTACATAGGCAACAAACCCAAACTCATGTCAGTCTGAATCTGGATCTATATTTATCAGATCATCGATATGTTGTTGTAGCATCATCCTAGTACTTAGTACCTCTCTCTGGACAGGTCTCCTTACACATGAAGTAGCACAAAGACAACAAATAGCAGGAGCACACTGTACACAGAGACAGAACAGGAAAAGGATAGCTAAAACCATCCCAATGACCATCAGAATCTTCCAATCCCAAGTGGATATCAATCCCCATAACCATCCCATCAATGACCAATCTCCTTTATCCAAATGGACAGAATCGGAGATCTTATGTAGCTTGGAAATGGCCTGGAAGACTGACGGAGCGTTGTCTGGAATGAAAACGCAGCAGCTCAATTGAATCAGTTTACATACTCCACCTCTGTCTGCTAGTGTGACATCAAGGGCAACCCTATTCTGAAGTGTCATAAGTCTATCCGACTGGAGCTCAGCAGTCAAGTTACTAAGGGCACCAACAGTTTCGACTATGGTGGACTCATCCACTCTCGTCAATTGGCGAATATTCCTGCTGTTAGCCATCAGTCCCCAGAACTACAGAAAACCCTTAAAGAAATCTCCCAACTCTTGCCCTACAGTGTTTTCCTGACTAAAGACACCTCTAGCAACTCTCGTCTTATGGTAATCTGCCGCAGCTGTAAAAGTGGGGGGCAACAGGAAAGAAACAAAACATGTGCCCGAAAAATCAGGGGGCAACCATGTATATGCTTTGTCATAGCAAACAAAGTAGGTACCCTTAGCAGCTAACAATGCTGGGGAAGACTGAGACGTAAATACGTAGGTGTCAGTACAAACGCTCTTCCCTAGCTGAGCTCTTGGATTCTTGCCATTACCCTGCAGACAATAGAGACCCTGATGGGGCACTATCCAAATCGGTGGAGAACTCTTCGCTCGCTGGTTAACACTCAGACTAACTCCATATCCAGTAATATCCCAACCACTATATGGTTGTTTCTCATCTGTCGGAATAGTTTCAACTGCATTAGTCTCTTTAACCATGTCGACTATGCCTCTTGCTACAGCACTATTCTTCGGATTGTCCTTCGGTGAACGTTGGGGATAGACACTATGGGCATAGATAAACATCGTTCTGTAAGCCCAAATAGAACCATTTAAACTAAAAGGCAAAACCAAGTACGGAATACCTTTATCGGTCGTATGGGGCATTAGACCACAAATCCAACAGTTCGTCGTGTTCATCACTAACTGGTGTTGGTGCAAAAGTTGAATAAAGGAATTATTGGCAAATTCCAATCCTCTAACTACCTCATGTTCAGGCAAAGGATGAAAAGAATGACAAGAAATAGTGGGTGGTGGTGTAGGTTGCACAGTGGGAATAAACGTCACTTTAAAAGAGAATGTCACATAACCAATTAAAAATATCATTAAACTCAATAGCAAAAACAAACATGGTATTAAAAAACTTTTCCTTGATATCAGTTTGTATATCTTCTTCTTAAAAGTCATTGTCCTTACAGGTCTCTCCAGCTCGAAGAAATCCATCCTAACTAAATATGCTGCTCGCGATGGTAGGGTGTTCTATGCTAAGGAATGCCTCTGTCAACCCAGGGCAACTCCCTTAGGCCAACCAGAACCCTCGACCTAGTGTCTCAGGCTTGCACTCCAAAGACTTGGCACCGCGACCCTACAGCTGAACCCGGATGGTGGTTCGAAAAACAAAAATGAGTAGATCCTCGGTGGAGAGTTAGCCTGCAAACAGAAAAATCCTAAAAACTTTATTTATCTTTATTTATTTGTCCATGACTCTCGGTCGCAAATTATAGCAGCCTTTTCCGGGCAAATATTGATCTTTAAACAGGAGTTCAGGCTCAGTAGTGTTCAATCGATTCAAAGGAGGCACAGCTCTTGCAAAATATCATCACTTTCTTTCTCAGAGTTTGTACCTCTCAGACGGGCATCGCTGAATGGCAAGAATCGTGGAACAGTGTCTGTTTCAGAGTCTGGAAGTCCCTCCTGGACCCACTGATCGTACGGTAAGGGCAATGCTGCCCGCTTACAATGTACGCCGTGGATCCAGTGTTTCTTGCCTTACACTCGAACTGCAGAACGTGTAGACAAGAGGGCTTGATACGGTCCTGTCCAGCGGGGCTGATCGTTCTTGCTCCGCTGAAAGTTCTTCACAAAGATCCAAGTTCCAGGTTCAATAGCGTGGCCTGGATCTTCAGAGGCTCGTGGTAAGCTTTCATGCACCTGTTGGTGTAAAACACGCAGTTTAGCCGTCAGTTCGTGCAAGTAATCAAGCAACACAGGGTACTCGAGATCGCTAAACTTTGTTGGTCTTGGTACGCCACAAATATTCGCTGGGCGACCAAACACAACCTCATAAGGACTCAAACCCATCCTCGAATGCACAGTCATTGTCGTGGACAAAAGCACTAAAGGTAAAGCATCTAATCTGGCCATTGCAAACCAGTGCTCGCTTGGATTTTAGCTAACTTTAGCTTCAAAGTGCCATTATAGCACTCAACTAAACCAGCTGATTGGGGATGATTTGCAGCATGACATTTCTGCCTTATTCCTAATCCCTCACATACTTTCTTCATGACTTGACCCGTGGACAAGGCAGTATTGTCCTTAAGGGGGTAAGCTTCTACCCATCTAGAAAAGGAGCAAACAACCACTAAAACATATTTCAAGTTGTTGCATCTCTCCATGTGGATACAATCTAGCTGCAAAGCCTCGAACGGATATGTAGGAGGAGCAAAATGACGAGCTGGTGTTGGAGTTCCCTTACCAGGATTATACATCAAACACACCATACAGTTCTTAACCAAATTCTCTGCACATTTTGGAATTCCCGCGTTTTGCCAAACCGGAGCCAACAACTTGCAAATCCCTTTCACGCTGATATGTGCCATGCCATGAGCCATTGTAACAACCGGAAGCACATACGCGTCAGGCAACAACCATCTTTGATACTCGGACAAATCAGTCCAACAACCATTCAAATCCAGTCTACCCTTACTTTCTCTCCATTCATTCAACTCTTTCTCTGTAGCTTCAGCTTGAACGGATTTCACACTCTCAATTGTATCTTCACACATACTCTTCTCCGGAACCCATCTCGCTGGACCTGCAACATACATTCGACTCATCACATTTCTCGCAGTTTCCTTCGCAACTTCATCCGCAAACGCATTTCCGCGACCAACATCATCCGTAACTTTCTTATGGGCACTGCATTTCAAAATCGCTACTTGTAGTGGCAAAGTAAGTGATTCAAGAAGTTCATTCACCAACTGTCCATGCTGGATCTTCGTTCCATGCGAAGTCAGGAACCCACGTTCACGCCCCAAACGCCCTAAACTGTGAGCCACACCAAATTCATATTGACTGTCAGTATACACATTCACTAGTTTACCTTTCGCTAACACACATGCTCTTGTTAATGCAATCAACTCTGCTGCCTGCGCTGAATTATATGGTATATGTGCAGCTTCAACAATCGTATGCAAGGTCGTAACAGCATATGCCGCAGTCGTATCACCATTCGGCAACTTAAAGCACGAACCATCAACCCACAAAGTACCATCACACTCTGTAAGGGGAGTATCCCTTAAGTCTATTCTCCCTTTCATTTCTTCCTCAGTTCTCAGAAAGCAATCATGTTGTTCTACACCATCTGTCTCAACTGAAATTGGCAACAACGTGGCTGGATTCAACGTGTTGCATCGTTTAATGTGCACATGACTCGCTAACAAGGTCAACTCGTAACCCGACAACCGAGCACTAGTTAAGTGCTGTGTCTTGGTACGGTTCAACAAGGTATCCACTGCATGCGGAACCATTACCACTAACGTATTGTCCATAACCAAACCAGCAGACTGTCGAATTGAAACATCCGCTGCTGCTGTTGCTCTCAAGCAACTCGGCAACGCTCTAGCTACCGGATCCAAAGTCGACGAAAAGTAAGCACATGGACCCTGCTTATCGCCGAACTGTTGAGTCAACACTGACAATGCACATCCCTCTCTCTCGTGAACATACAATGTGAAGGGCTTACTGTAGTTGGGAGTACCCACCACAGGAGCCGAACACAACGCATTGCGTAGTTCGGAAAAGCTCTTCTGACATTCGTCAGTCCAAGGTATAGGATTTGGAGTATCCTTACCAGTAACAGTAAGAGCTATCAAAGGTTTCGCTAGCAAAGAAAAATTAGGGATCCACTGTCTACAGTACGACGTAATACCCAAAAACACACATACTTCTCTCTGTGTTGTAGGAACACTCATTTTTGCAATAGCTTGAATTCTCTCTGGGGTCAATTTCCTTCCCTCCTTTGATAAGAGATGACCTAAGTAGGTTACTTCTTGTCGACAATATTGCAACTTGGAGAGAGAAACTTTGTGATGAAAATCAGATAAGTGGCGTAACAACGACATTGTCAGCGGCGACTAGCAAATCATCAACATATTGAATAAGGGCAGCACCATCAGGTAAAACCAACAGATCAAGTTGTGTTTTCAAAGCTTGGCTATAGATCGATGGACTCTCGCAATAGCCTTGAGGAGCGCGCTTAAAACGGAAACTTCGTCCTCCTAAAGAGAATCCAAAGATATCTCTACTTTCCACGGCAATCGGAATGCTGAAGAAAGCATTCTTCAAGCCAATCACCGAAAACCATGTGGCTGTAGCCGGAATCAGAGTCAACAAAGCAGTAATATCAGGTACAACAGGAAACTGTGGAACAACAATCTTGTTTACTTCGCGAAGACCGATCACAAACCTATATACAGGAGGCTGTGAAGAATCGGTTCTCTTCAGAACAGGCAGAACAGGACTATTACACACATTACCTCTCGTTTCCTCAATCACACCCTTTTCGATCAGATCATAGATAATCGCTAAAAGTGCACGCTCACCATCTCTCGAGATACGGTACTGTGGAATGCGTGGTAACTTAGCATTCGCCTTCAGTATCACAACATATGGAGGAATCTCTAAAAGACCCACATCGTTCGGACCAATAGCCCACAATGAATCAGGTAAAGAAGATAATTCAGGTGGAAGTCTATCTTTCAACATGTACATCGGAGAGATCACTCTCTCACCCAAGGTAAGATGTACTCCTGACGGAGAACAATACAACGTTGCATACAATCTCTTCAATAAATCCAATCCCAACAAATTCTCATTACAACCTGTAGTTAAAAGAAGGGGTGCTTCGAACTTACGAGGTCCAACAGAAAAAAAACAATGGAGCAGAAATCGGATTCGTAACCGGGGTGCCAGAAAAACCTACAGAAACGTTCTCAAAGCCAGACAAAGGTGCGCCAGGGAGTTTAGAGCGCATAATAGAACTCTTCGTAGCACCAGTATCTAGCAGAAAAGGCTCTGAAACACCTGATGCAATCACTTCAACATAAGGTCCACTCTGATCTACTGAAACTGAAACAACTCCCTCTCTTTGTCTATGGCTGTCCTAACAATCATTACCATCCACTTCTTCACCTTCAACATAGTAATCATCCATATAATACTGTGCTGTCCTACCAGACGAACCTTGCTGCTGATCAGAGCTATTCATTGAATTCTGTGGGGGCAAAGAACGTCCATTCTGTCCTCAACCTCTACCTCTAGGCGCCTGTTGAGCACCTCTACCTCTCATACCAGAAGCACCATTCGTGCGCTGTAACAAAACCGGACAACTATTCTTGAAGTGACCCTCTTCTTTGCAATACGCACACTGATTAGGCCCATACGGGAAACGCTGTTGAGAAGACTCGTTCCTTTGCGAATTTCTCGAATACTGCTGATTCTGTTGATAATCACGTTGACTATTAGTACGGGGTGGATAAGCTTGTTGTAGAAGAACTTTAGTCTTCAATTCCTTAGTCTTCTTATCCGCTTTCTCTAACTCATCCTTGCGCCTATTTTCATAGTACTGGGCTGTAGCTAGAATCTGCGCTGACCTGGAAGCACTCTCAGAATCTTTCAGCTTAGTACACAACTCAGGAAGCAGATTATGTACAAATTTGTCGACGAACAATCTCTGGCCATCCTCAGTAGCCATATCCTGACCACTATGATCTACAAAGGCCTCTTCAAACCTCGTGAAAAAGTCGGACACCGTCTCGTCTTTCTTCTGCTTACATGCAGACAATTTGTCCCAATTAACACGCACTTCGGGCATCAAAGTCTTCATATAATTAATTATCCTACCAGGGAGTTGAGTAATGAGATCTTCAGGCTTAGCACCTCCAACCTGTCTATCATTTGCAGCAACAATATTAACCCACGTGTCACCCAATTCATGATCCGTATGTCGAATCGTACTCCAAATGGGCTATGGGACGACATATACAAACAACATATCTATCTCTGCTAAATTCATGATACACGAACCCACAGTTTGAGTGAGCTCTTTATAATAGCCTGCTGGATTTTTGCGCGGATCAGGCAAAGACTGTTTAATAGCTAAAACTTCAACACGCTTCCAAGGAACATGTACCCATACTCGCTGAAAGTGTGCAGCAACATTTCCATCAGTAGGTCTCCAAACTGGAGGAACCTCACGCATCGGATATTGACGTGCTTTTCTCCTAACTGACTAATCAGGCTCAAACAAACGCTCAGGAGGAGTGTTATTACGGAATGACCACAATGTCGCAACTGCTCTCTCAATGTCGAGGAGACTCACAATGGTCCCTTTCGCAATCTTGGAACGTATACGGTACAACTCAGTAGGAGCTTGACCTACTTCATCAACCCATTGTTCATGAAGGAACACACACATAATTTCAAAGACGTACCGTTGCTTTGGTGCTTTCCATTGACGGAAGACATCCATAATACCCTCAAGATCATACTGGGAGGTATACGTAACCCATCTACGCGCTATGTGATCCAAAACTGTACGCTCATCTATACCAGGCAACTGACTACGTGATTGTCTACGCTCATTAACTGGAGACATACCCAATCGTCCCAATAAAGGAGAAAGGAAAACAGAAAAAGCAGCAGTCATTCTCTGTCTAGTAGAAGGAGAAGATGAAAGAATAAGAGAAGATGGAACAATAGTAGAAGAATCCAAAGTCGGAACAGAAGGAATATTATAGATAGGCGTAGGAGTAGCAGACGAATAAGGAAGCAAAGTTGGCGGCCTCTGAGGAGGCTGCGCCAAAGGAACAGTAGCCAACGGAAGAGGAGCTGGCTGTGGAGGAAGTGAAGGTGACACAACAACCGGAGGTTGCACAACTACAACTGGTGGCAGTGGTGCCGTAGCACTCTGTGCATAAGGGGGTGGCGAATTCAATAGATGCGACATTAAAGGATCTTTCACAAGATCTTTATTTTCTTCCTGCTCTTTACGCGGGAAAACTGGATAGCATCTATCTACCGCTAACTTCTTAACTCTTAGCATCTGTTTGCTCTCTTGCTCTTCCTCATTATCCCTATACGCAATAGCAGCTTGCACCATTGACAAACCGCGTTCTCGTTTATTCCTCATCGCTAATTTAATTTCTTTATTGAACGGGTTCAGACCACCGAACCACAGACCCTCAAACTACGGAACCACAACTACCACCAAGATGAACCTGTTCCATGAAGCTGTTTTAGGGTTAAAGGCAAGCCTAGTCCAGGCTCTCTCAAAAGGTGTCCCAACCATAGTTAGTGGAATTAGGAGAAACTTGGGTTGCCTCTTGTCTTGCACAGGCTTAACTGGTGGTGCAGGAATGACAGAACCTCTTATTCCCAGACATCTGGGGCCAGTAAAAGTGGTTGACCAACTTGTCCCTGGCTTTTGGTCTACCCAAGTGCCCAGGCAAGGAATATCATGGGCTAAGTTTGAGAGGAATACCCTCTGAGGCTGGGGGACCACCAATCTCCTGTTTGCTATGGGATTTTGGTCCCTAGTCTCACTGTATAGGACACCCGCTTCCCTTTAGATCTTGTGGTTTCACTGGTATGCCCCTGCTCCTAGACATCAGCTGGGTGCCGGAGATCTCCAATGTTTGGGTACTGTCTCTGTGCTTCACAGAATTCCTCTGTGGAGGTTCTCATGCCCCATGCAACTCAGAGAGCTCTAGCAGGTCTCTCAGGGTAGGCTTGTATTCCTCTTTAGTATCCAGATCCCCCCTTGGAGGACAGAATCCTCCTCAGCCCGGGGTAATTTTGGGGCTGTTGTCCCACACCTTTTACCCTTCCTCTTGGTTGTGGGAACCTCATCCATTGTTCCAGACTTCAGACTCCCTTGACTTCCCTAATGGGCTGTCTTTGCCCTTGTAGCTGCACACACCCCTCAGACAGACTCAACATTTCAGCATGGGTCCTTCTTTCGACTTCTGGCCAAGTAGAGGTTTCTAGGTTATTTCCCAACAGACACTCCGCTGAAATGACATGGCTCACAACTAGCTTCTTAGGGCCAATAATGCCTCCCTGCTTGAAGGGAGCCTATGCTATAGATGACATTTCAACTAATTGTTAGCGTTGACTACCCTATGAAGAACATTGAGGATAATTTGCTCTGGGGAAACCAGCTGGCACACCACTGTGGTCATGCTGGCTGCTGTATGCCTCAGAGCCTCCACCTTGGTCCCATTGATTATTAGCCATTGCCTGTACTTTACAGCATCCAGGGCTTCAACAATCACTCTACCCACAGACCCTTTGGTGGCTTCAGTCCAACCCCGAATTTGCCCTAGGACAGACCTCAGCCCGAATACCTACACTTGCAATCCTTTGGGACTGCCCACATGTGGGGTAACAGCCTGTTTCTTGTTTTGATATGATGATATGATATGATAAAAATTACTTATATAGTGCACGTACACCAACGGTTTCTTGGCGCTTACAAGGATGAACTGAGAACACAGCAGCGAGGTGAAATAAGTTAATTGTATGCTTGGGAGAAAAGCCAGGTCTGAAGCGCCCTCCTGAATTGAGGGTAGGAGGAGATTAGACGGAGCTCTGGGGGAAGTGAGTTCCAGACTAGTGGGGCTTGTGAGGAAAATCTCAGGCCACTATGCTTCTTGCATCTTAAGGTACTTGTAGACAAAAGGTTTGAGCATGAAGATCGTAGGACCCAAGAGGGAACATAGCCGTGGATACGAGAGGCAATAAAAACCGTGCCTTGGAAAGAAAGGGCCTTGTGAGTCAAGCAGCCCAATTTAAAAAGGCTGCGCTGAGTCACAGGGAGCAAGTGGAGGCTCTTAAGGAGGTGCTTAGTATGACTAGACTTTGGCTGTCCATAAATGAGTTTGGCTGTTTGATTCTGAATAAGTTGAAGTTGACGAGATTGGTAAGCGGAGATTCCGGCGTACAGTGCGTTCGCATAGTCAATCCAGGATATGACCAATCCCAGAGTGACTTGGACGAGGGCGTCATGAGAGAGGAATCTGCTAATTTTCCTAATGCGACGTAGGTGGAAAAAGCAAGCCAAAACCACTGATTTAATTTGGGGCCTCATAGAGAGGTAATTGCTGATGGTAACTCCTAGGCTTTACCGAGTTGACAGGGGATGGAGGACAGCCCAGGGAGCATTGCCAGAAATTGGTGTCCAAGGATTTACTGGAGGCCCTGTGAGGACCAGCTCAGTCTTATTAGGATTGAGCTTAAGCTGGTTCGCATTCATCCAATTACTAATGAAGGTCATCGTAGATTGAACGTTCTCTATGGAGGAGGGAGACAAATCGATATTAAAGATGAGCTGAAGGTCATCCTCATAATTAAAGAGGACTACTGATCTTTTCTGGAGCTCTGAAATCAAACGAAAGATGTACAGGTTAAATAATAAAGGGGAGAGGGAGGAATCCTGAGGGACTCTACAGAGGAGGCTTTTTTTCTCCGCCGTAAACCTGGAAAGGCGGACCGCTTGATTTCCGTATTGAAGGAATGATGCGAGCCACCTCAATGGAGGGCCCCGGATGCAGGCGTTCCTGACCTGATCGAGGAGGATAGCATATCGACGGTATCGAACGCCGCCGACAAATCCAGGAGCACCAGAGCTTGTGAGGTATTTTGGTCAGCCCCCTTTCTAAGTTCGTCATGAACCGCCAGGGCAATGGACTCAATAGAATGTTGAGGCCTAAAGCCGGCTTGGTGGGGTCTAGGAAGTGAGAATTTTCCACGAAGGTGCTGAGGCAGTTTGCAACAAAAGCCTCCAAAACTTTTCCCAAGCAGGGAAGCAGCGAGATAGGGCGAAAATTGCTCAGTACCTAAGATTCAGCTCCCGGTTTTTTAAGGAGGAAAGAAACAACTGCTGATTTAAAGGAGAAGGGGACGAACCCAGAAGTAAGGGAGTTGTTAAGTAAAGAGATTGGTGGACCAGGGAGGTTGAGAAAGATCTCTCGAGCAATGTGGGGAGGACAACTGTCCTGAGGAGAACCAGAACAAACTTTACTTAGAAGGGAAAAGAACACCTCCTGAGTGATCTGGGGAACTTTGAGGAAGGATAAGGGGTTCCCAGGAACACTACCGAAATTGGGGTTTAAGACAGTCTTAGGAATGCTAGTTTTGATTTTGATTATCTTCTAATTGAAATAATTGTTAAGAGAGTGGCAGAGGGACTGTGATGACAGAGGTTTGATGGTAACACGGTCAGGTTTAGCTAATTTGTTGACTATTGAAAAGATGTATTTAGATTTATTAGAGGAATTCAGGATTTTTGCGGAGAAGTGTTTGGTTTTTGCCACAAGGATAGTGGATTTATAGTTTTTTAGAGCAGTAACAAAGATATATTTCTTAAGGGGACAATAGTCCAATCTCCACTTACGCTCAGTTTGATGAAGAGCGAGTTTCCTATCTTTCAGGTCTTTGGTAAACCAGAGCTGGGCATCATGAGGCCGTTTATTTCTAAGTGTGTTCAATGGAGCAAAACTGTCCCTTGCCTCAGCCAGCCAAGTGTTGATGTCTTCAGCCTGGGCATGGACTGAGAGTGGTGATTCAGAGGGCTGGGGGTGGGGCTTGGTATTGAAGCGGCCAAGGAAAGACAGAGGGAAGAGATGTCTACTCGGCCCGAATTCCTGAACGTAAGGGGGTCAAAGGTGCGGGTTTGGTGGTGGCAGTTTTAAGCAAAGAAAAAGAAATAAAAAAATGATCCGACCAGGCACAGGGGGAAATCTAAAGGTTCGACATATCCAGGTTTGAAGACCAGACCTGGTCCAGAATATGACCCTTGATATGGGTGGCTACATTAATATGCTGGGTGAAGTTGAGACCATTTAACAGATCTGTAAAGTACATCGAGCAGGCACTTTCACACTGATCGTAGGGCCAATAGTTAAAAATCCCCTATAATAAGGATTTTGGAATAGTTTATCGCGAACTCAGCAACCATACTACTGAATAGCTGGAGAAAATTCAGTAGATGGGCTGGTGGCCGATAAAAAAGGGCAAAAATTAAGGGAAGACCATTGGAGTCAAGTTTGAATAGCAGAAAGTCAACCAAGGGGATTGTGGACATAGTGATGGAAGTGACTTTGTGAGTGTGAGAAATGAGGGCAGCAACTCCGCCCCCCACTTTCCCCTGCAGCCTGTTTGCCTGGAGAATATAGTAGTTGTTGGGGATAGCGGCCAATATATCTGGGGTAGATTCGAGTATAAGCCAAGTTTCGGATAAAAGCAAGATGTCAGGCTTAATGGAGTCTAGAAGATAGAAAATCTCGAGCTGGGGTTAAACCAACAGTGTTTTATGCCCTGGCTTGTAACAGATCAGTCACACCTAAGTCTTCATGAGGTAAAAAAGGTTTATTCTACGTGTACCCTTCCCACTGGGATTGGGAAAGGCACAGGGCTCCTTCAACTAAACAGGCTTTTGGGGCCCTTGTGAGGAATTCTTTTTTATCCTTCCTGCTCCCCTCTTACCCCTGTGATGGCTTAACCCTCTTTCTTGAGATCACCCCTTTGGTCTTTTTCAAAACCCAAGTCTAAACCCATATATCAGCTGCCTTCCCATGCTGCCTGGGGTCAGTCAACTTGGAATCCACTAGATGCTGATGTAATTCTGAACGACAATTACTCAATATGTATTCCTTTGCGATCAGATTATACGGCCCTTCATAAGTAGTATCTGCCTTGCCATTTATGCAGGCCTCCACTACCTTTAGTGAGACATCTACATGGTCAACCCAGGATTGTTGTGTGTCTTTGTGTCTGTCCTGAACTTCTACCAGTACTTTTCAGGGGTGAGACCAACTTCTGCACAAGAGAATACTTTGTGTGATTGTAGGAGTCAGCTACTTCCTCTTTAGGAGTGTAACCCTCCCCAGAGTTGGTACTAGCTCCCACAGTGAGGATCCCAGTGCTACACACCCACTCTACACATTGTCAATGCTTTTTCAATGCAGGGAAACTACTTATCACTTTTATCCCCCCACCATAAAGGTAGGCAAAATGGGCCAGATGGATGAAGCATTTCACCACTCACAATTGGCCCATCAGGCCGTTTGCGACCGGTAAAATGCTTTTTGGCATGTAGCAAACCCTATTTGCGATTCAGTAACCTATTACCGAATCGCCAATAGGTTTTACGATTCGGTGTTAGGAAGGGGTGTGTTACCGAATCGCAGCAGTATGATAGAATGTTTTGCGACCGGGAATGCAGTCACAAAACATTGGCAGTTCCCACCAACTTCAAGTTGGTGGTAACCCATTTGCAAATTTTCCCCTTTGTGACTGTGGACGGCAACATTTTTTAAGAGTAGCTTTTCATTTTTATTTATAAAATACATCCAGTTTTCCTTTAAGGAAAACAGGCTGCATTACGAAAAAAATATTGCTTTATTTAAAAAGTAATCACAGACAAGGTGGTCTGCTGACCCCAGCAGGCCACCATCCCTCTGATTGTAAACATGCACAAGGGGTCGCAAATTGCGACCTGTCTCATGAATATTGCTGAGGCAGGTCCATTTGCGACCCACTACGAATCACGAACAGTGTCAAACACACTTTGCAGTTTGTGATTTTCTAATAGCAAATCAATAAACTTGACTATTATCAAATCACAAACACGCAATTTCACGCATCTGGTGCAATACACTTTGCCAAACGAGGGGTGTGTTGCCCCCTGCCTACAGATCACCATTGATGCCACATTCTTCTTTGGATCTCAGAGTCCTGCTCTGGCATCTTTTCCTTCAAGGTCAACCTCTTTTCTCACAGTGCAAATTTCTTCTCCTCCAGTAATATGGCTGCTGGTTTGGCCTGCAGCAGCCTTGCTGATTGTTTGTCACTGAGCTCCAACTGGTGGAAGGACAGTCCAGAAAGGCTCATGCTGGTAGACCCTGCTTCACTCTAAGCCCTGGATGGTACGCCAGAGGAATCCATTTTGAGACGAGCGGTCCTTTGCCCCTTCATCCTCTGGGGCTGCATCCATTGCTTCATCCTCAAGGGGGGCTTGTGCTCAGTTGGTTTCTTCCAAAGCATTGAGGGCCTTTAAGCTTTCTGGCATTCTGGCTCAACTCCAATTGCCTTTTTGTGCATAGGGCCTTCGTCTCCCCCACTGTGAGAGCTTTCAGCATAGCCAGATCCAACTCCACGTTCCCTTAGATTTTTAAAAAGTGCAAACATAGGAATCAAACAAACTTTTGGGAAAAAAATATCCTACTAAAGTTCTGTTGCCAATTAAAAATCATTTTTTGTGTGTGCCTTCTGTTCAATCTAGGGATTTTCAGTTTCAAACTTGATATCTGAGTAGTACTGCTAAATACAAGGTCTGAATCCCACCATTGAACACCAAGGTGAGGCAGTTGATCATTAGTTGGGGTCGGTGGTATTTCACCACAAGTAATAATGTCACTATTCTTATTCAATTCAAGTTTTCAGTAATCTGAACCTGGTCTCAATCCCTGGCAGCTATGATACAGAGCAGACAGGCTTCATTTAAGAAAATGTGCAAAGCATTTCGAAGTACATAAACGGTTAAAAAGTTGAAAACACAGTATTATACAAATTCCGCTCCACTTTATAAAAATAGATACTAAATCAATGAACAAAGTAACACTATAATGACCAAATTCCAATAAGGAGAACCGGAAATATGTAAAAAAAAAATGTAAACTAAAATTGTGAAAAAAGCATTAAACGCTAAGCGTAGTCATCTGGTTGCTCTTGGCCGATTACTAGGTGCGATTTAAGGCCAACCGCGATGGAGGACGGGTAGGATGCATACACCATGTTTGAACTTGTAGGAAGTTTTACTTTCTGACTTAGGGGCTGATTATGATGGCGGAAGGAGCGCCACCGCAGGGTCGGAGGTGGCAACTGCCGGTCCTGCGGTGGCGGCCATTCCGCCATCGAACAGATATTTCCCACAGCCAGATTCCTAATATGCAGTGGGAAAATGAATGCATCCGCAGCAGACGCAAATACTGTCTGCCACCAGCAATCGTCCTGATTGCCTGGCGGACAATCCAGGGAGCCCAAAATGGTGGGGGTGCCTAGCAGGGACCATCAACCAGATTAGGATGCCAGCTTTAATCGGCCTTTCCATGGTGGCGATGCCATCATGGAAAGGCATACAGTGTTTTGCCACAAGCCTGTTGCGCACCTCCCCATGGGTGGCTGCACTTGGGGGGTACCTATGGTACCCCCCTACATTGCCTTGCTCAAGGTGGCATGCACCGCACGGTGCCTGCGACGTTGTGCATCGCAATGCAAAACATGGTATTTTAACATTGCGTATGGTGCTGCAGCCAGCAGCACAGTGCCCAATGTTAACCTACCAGGATGCCCCCGCCAGTGTGGTGGGCGTATCCTAATACGGCGGGCTGGACCGGCGCACCTATAGTGGACGGTCCCAGATCGGCATCCTAATAGGCCCCTTAGTCTCTGAAATGGAAGTCAAAAATCTTCAGCTGGGCAATGTAGCAGGGGATGGTTGAAAAGGGCTCCATGAGGCGAGAAGAACTTTGGATGAAAGCCCAGTAAAGTTGTACACTTTTGGCGGAAAGCTCAAAGAGGGATAAACTCTAAATTCACACTCAAGGAAGGTTGCATACAACTGGATATGTTGGGCACCTTCACATGGTGGAATTTCTATGTTCGGACATAGTTTTTTTTTAGCTTTGATTCATCCAGTGGGGAAAAGCTGCAAACTAATGACAAATAGGACTCCACAACACCAGATACCTTCTCCGTTATGTCCCACTGAAAAGGATTTGCTACTGCGGGAGAACTATCAGCACCTTGGTTGGATTGATCTGGCAGAGCTGTCCTAGTCTTCTGTCGATTCTACAGGCAAAATTCTATGGAAATGTTTCTGAGCCCAGGTTTTAGGGTTAGACAGGAGGAGTATACTCTGACTCGAGCCAAGGGCTCCAGGAGCTCAGAACCAGCACCAGCCACCAGCAAGGGCCAGGACAAGTCCATTTATAACTGTTTGTTGGAGTTCCTCAGGAAAGTGGGCTTCTTGTTGCTTTTGTGTCCCTGAAGCTTAACAGGAGGTAAGCCAACTCACTATTGGAGTCCACTATGTACAACAGTGAGAAGATCCAATCCATAGGGTTCTCCTCACAGCAGGTGCAGTCCTTCTTCTGTCTTCCATAGGTGCAGCAGTGTCAAGAAGAGAGTACTGGGAGTGCCACATTAATGCCTAGTGCCAGTGAGGGAAACTCCTGGCCACTCCCTAACCAGTGGGGTGACCAGAGGTCCCCTACCCACTTTTGCAGCACTTCCTGTGAGTTTTGTGATAAACTTTCTCACAGTGCCCCTCTCTACCTAAACCCAACATTGCAGAACCTTTCTTCCCCATGTGCAGAGCTCATTTTGTCCCCCAGAGGTAATGGTATGATAATGAGCAAACCCAACCATGTGGTCATTCAAAAACAGTTTTGGGGTGGCCTCTCTCCGACTGCAATTGGTGCCTGGATGACCGGCAAGACAATAGTGGGGGCAGGCCCAGGTGTGTTATGCATCTGCCTGTGGCAGGGTAGGCACCCTTTGAAGTTAATTAAGTTCTTGGGCACAGCCCAGGCGACCATTCTTTCAAGGAGAAAAACAGCTCTCCACACCCAAGCCTTTTGTTCACTGTCTGTAAGCAATGAACATTTCACAACAGGTGAGCCATCAACAGGCATGTAACACTGAACACTGGCAAAAATGCACATTTGGCTCAGGCAGGAAAATGACAACTTTCTAAAAGTTACATTTTCAAAATAGTAATATACATTTTGACTTGACCATTAAGCTGGAAGTTGTATTACTAGTCCTTGAATCATTTTACTATGTACTCCCAAGTAGTGTCACTCATTAGTAGTACACCTAGTATACTGCTTTAAGTTTTGCAATACCTTAGTAAATATGTTTAAAATCATAAAATCTTACAAAATACTTACTCTCACTGGATGGTGTCATCAGTGATGTCATTTGAAATGCCATCAGTGATGTCACTGACCATGTCATGAGTGATGTAATATGTGAGGTCATAAGCAGTACATTGTGGGTGCGTAGGTTATAATTAGCTCAGGTAATGATAACTGTCGAATTCCACTGGTTTTGTACGAGTGAAATCTAACCCTAACTATAACGTCCTTGTAACCTTTTGCTGTTTCAGTACATTTCTAAGGTTTTTTATTCTATTTGCTAACTATAACATCCCAGTAATCTTTGTTTTTTTAGTGAAAAATATATATATATATTTTTTTTCCCACCAAAATGTAGTAACATGACTAGTCCTCTTTCTATGTTGGGAGAAGGGCGGAGATAAAATGGTGTCTCTTACGATGCACTGGTTGACACTGACGAAGCCGCATAGGTGAAACGCGTCTGTCGAGGGGGCAGGGGGTCTGCCAATAAAATCACTTTTGGAAAAACGACTTGGAGTGCCGACTACTTTCGCCAAAAAACAAACGTGTTGTAACAATATATATATATATATATATATATATATATATATATATATATATATATATATATATATATATATATATATATATATATATATATATATATATATGAAAGCAGGGATTCCTCGGCAACTCGCTCTGCGCTCGCAGACACCGCCTCCACGCCAGCAAGAAAAGAGGACCGGACCAGCAAAAGTCAGCAAGATGGTATTTATTTTAAACAGAACCAGCGACGCGTTTCGGGCGGAAAGCCCTTGATCACGCTACAACATGTTTCAAAACATTATGCTTTTTTATAGGTGTATGCAGTGAAACTGACACCGCCTCCTGGAGGCGTCCACCAAAATCACGTGATAAATGAATAAACAGTGAAGAAACACTCATCGCTGATACAATGTTATTTACAAATGCTGGTATACACAAAAGTTCTGACTGGTTAAATCCCAGAATTACTACATAGTGTTAAAAGAATTTTTCAGATGTAAATACATCGAAACATCTGTTCTCATGGAAAAAATATCAATGACATATATACCAATGTTGTGCAAATATGCAAATTTGTACCATATAGCAGCGATCATATTAAAGTGCATATACAAAAAGTGCATAAGTGATGAGAATCTAAAGTGCAAAAAGTGCGGGAACATTACAACCTCCTATTGGAACAATCTTATATTTTGTATAACAGTTGATGTGATTAAATTCATTAGACAAATCCTATGCTATTATGAGTTCTTTTAAAGGGTTCCAAGTTAGGAGAAAAAGAGAGGGGAAGGGGTTGTTATCAAAGAAGCTAAAAATGACAATATGTATAAATAAGACCATATTTCATATATATACACTATTTGCACCCACAAACACATCTGACCAAAAATCCTAGAAAGAATATACACCCAACAAATTGTATAATGCTAGTTGAAAATAAAATGCACATTTCAAATGACCAGACTAAAGGTGAAAGACCGAAAAGGGTGGGGCCCCACCAGATGAACAACAACATATATTACACCAAAGTGAACAATATATACACCCCCATCCCGCCAACCTATATATACACGCACAAGGTAGACTGCCCACATATCTCCATAGGTGCACCTACTATTTACATGTCAAGTGCAAAACCTCATTTCTATGTATTTACAAATGTACAGAGAATATATGTACATCAGAGTCCTGTATATTGTGAAGACAATGCACTGTATGTTAAGCTTTAAAAATAATCTAATGGAACTTGAACATTACAATCAATAAATAGGGTTGAGTAAATACATTAAAAATTGAATGGTATTGCATAGACAGAATAAGGCGCGCAGAGTATGTCACCATGAGTGAGTATGATGAAAAACTACACTAGTTCTAAAAACAGATCATGGGACAGAAGATAAAGGGACCACAAGGTACTTCTAATAGGGAACCTAACTAGAAGTACGTGTATAATACAGGCAAGATCAACAGAATGCAATCCAAATATATTTGATACCTTACAGGAAGTGATGCATTTCCTCAATGTTGTTGAGCCCATTGGGCCAACGACTATCGAGTTCCAATATGAACCTAGACTCAAGTTTTCTGAGTTCTGCCTCGCGGTCACCCCCTCTATTCGAGCTGGGTACAGCCCCAATTACGAAGTAACTGAGGCATTTTAAATCTTTGTTATGTACCCGCTTGAAATGCCGGGCGACCGGGTAAGTAGGGTCACTGTGCAAAATAGCCCGTAAATGCTGTAGTATTCTGGCGTGCACCTGGAGCTTGGTGCTGCCAACATATCTAAGTCCACAGGTGCACGCCAGAACATACACAGCATAATCTGTTTTACAGTTGTAGTTGCCATTGATGGTTTTGGCAACTGTGCTAAATGGGGTGTGATAGTGAGTGGTGGAAATTCCAAATTTACAGGCCCTACAGCTTGAGCATTTAAAGAAACCTCTGGAAGGGCGTAGCCATGGTACTTTAGTTTTCAGTTCAGGAACTGCTCTGTCCAAATAGTTGCCCGTAGTTTTAGCTCGTCTATAAGTTATGGTAGGGGTGGAAGGTAACCTGGTGTTTAGGATATGGTCACTCATTATTATCGGCCAATGTTTATTGAGGATTGACCTGATTTTTCTTTCTTCCCTACTGTAAGTAGTGATGAGACGTGGGCACTCGGGTTGGAATTCCACTTCTAGAGAGCGTTCTATTGTAGGTAGAGAGTCAGAAAAGAGGCTCTCCCTAGACCTAGAGAGGGATTTAGTCACTGCAGCATTCAATATCTGCTCGGAATAACCCCTAGCTCTCAATCTATGTAGTAGTTCCTCCAAGCAGGTATTGAAATCAGATGGAGAGCTGCAGATCCTCTTTAACCTGAGAATTTCCCCATAAGGGATTCCAGAGATAGTGTGCCTAGGGTGCATACTGGTTGCATGCAGGGTAGCATTGCCTGCAGTCTGTTTTCTGTGGAGGGTAGTGTTAAGGATTCCGTTGGCAGCATATACCTCGACATCCAGAAATTGGATGCGGTTTTTGTGTATATGAGCAGTGAAATTCAAATTGAATAAGTTGTCATTTATGTCACGGATAAATGCCAATGCTTCCTCACTGCTGCCCTTCCAAATGATGAAGACATCATCGATGTACCTCAGGTAGCATTTGACGTGGCCCTCCATCCAAGTTTTGTGGCGGACCCTGAGGACCTGCTCCTCCCACCAGCCAACGTGCAAGCACGCATAGCTGGGAGAGAAGCAGGCCCCCATCGCCACGCCTCTCAGTTGCCTATAAATCTCCTTACCGAAGGAGAAGAAATTGTTATAAAGGCACCATTCAATAAGGCCCATTATGACCTTATTGTGCTCGTAAAATTGGATGGGTCTACTAGCAAGGTAATGTTGAACAGCAGATAAACCTTTTCCGTGATCAATGCTGGTGTACAGCGATTCAACATCAAGTGTTAACAGCCACATATCATCTTCCCATGCAATTGTGGATATTTTGGAAAGAAAATCACTGGTGTCACGAGTGAAACTGGGGAGCTGTTTAACAAAGTCCTGAAGAAAAAAGTCTACATATTCCCCAACTTTTTCCCCTGCACTGCCGATGGCGGATACAATTGGCCTGCCTGGTATTGGTTGCACGGCCTTGTGGACTTTCGGAATAAGATAAAGAGAAGGCAAGATAGGAAAATTGACATACATATATTTATATTCTTCAGGAGATATTAGGCCTTCTCTCTTCCATTGGCTGAGGAATTTATGTAGCTTGGATGTTGCTCTTTCATATTCCAAGTGTGTACTTTTCACATAGCAGATAGGGTCTTCAAGTTGGCGCTTGGCTTCCACAATATAATCTTTTTTTGGCCAAATAACCAGATTGCCCCCCTTATCTGACTTTTTGATCACTATGTCCGGATTGCTGTTCAATTTCTTCATCAATTTGTCGTAGGCAATTTTGGTATATGTCTCCTTTTTCCGTCGTTTGTTGTTGATGGTAGTATACAATGTCTTGATGTCATTAGTGACACAATCGTGATAGACGTCTATCGCGTCTTTGGGCATTAGAGGAACAAATTTTGATTTGCTGCGGAAGGGACTCAGACCCGCTCCTTTAGGGGGAATGGGAACTTGTCTTAGGCAGTGCTGGGTGGAATCTATAGAATCTGAATCCACATCATTATTGGGATTGAGTAGATCGTTGGCATCAAGAAAAACGTGTGTGTCAGATGCCAATAGGGACAAAGGTTCACCAAGTTCATTTGCTCCTGTGTCGTTGTTCTGCACATCAAGATCTTTGGCTGTTTGCAAAGCGAAATGCTTCTTTAATTTTAATTTCCTGATGAAGCAAAAGAGGTCAACCCTGGTCATGGTGTAATTGAAATGTTGTATCGGTGAGAAGTTCAATCGCAATGCAAGCAACTGTTCTTCGGCTTTGTCTAGAACAACGTCAGAGAGGTTGATGATTGTGTTGTCACTTATCGCCGTTTCCCCCATGTTTTTTTCTTTTGCTTCTGTTGGGGTTGTTCCCCGGCGTTGCTTCCGTCTGCGCCGTCGCTCCTTCCTGCGTTTGTTCCTCCTTTGCTTGTTTGTGGGTTGTTTTGCCATGATCTCAAGGTTTGGAGTCTCTCCTCCACCACAAAATCCATTTCCTGCTGGAGATTTAATGTTTCCAGTCCGTTTGAGTTTAAACTATTGTTAGTGGAGCCAGATGATAAGGATTCCATGCTAGAAGCGCTTGTGATTGATGATTCCGACCGTTGTTCCCCGGAATTTGCATCAGTTAATGCTGTTAAGCTCGAGCCCGAGCTGGTGGTTGCCATGTCATTGTTGGATTTGGATGCAGAGGCATTTTTCTTTTTTGTATACGCCTGTCTTTTAGCAGTGTTATACTTTTTAGAGAATGTAAATATCCTCCCGAGGCGATAGTCATCTGCATCACGGGTGAATTTGGATGCTTTGCGAGTTTTGATTCTTTCTTCATGCTTTTGTAGCTGTTCGTTCATGTTATCCGTAAGTTTTTTAATCTCAATGACATTTTGACAAGCCTCGATTTCCGATTCTAATGCTTTGATCCGTTCCAACAGTTTTGCTCGGTCACTGGCAGCATATTTTATTAGGATGCAAACTAAGTTCATGGAAGCCGCCAAGTTACTCTCCCCCCACTCCTGTAACATGGCTGGGTCCGGGTTGTCAAAGCTGGGGGCCAATAAAATCCTTAATCCTCGTGGGACCCGGCCCACTTCTTCGTATTTACTAAGGGATTTATGCTCCCACCATTTTGTACATTCAGCCTTGCGCAGTTTAACAAGCTCCTTAAACAGTTGTTTAAGATCTTTTGTCTGAGAATTGGCATTTTCACTTTGTGTCTGTGCTGTATTACAATTGGAAGACGTGTTTGTAGAGTCAAATAATGACAAAGCAGCTTCTTCCCGCAGTTTGTCGATTTCATTTCTGTCCATGTTGTTAAAGGTTCTGCTGTTTAATTGAAATTGACGAGCACGCGTAAGGCTCGCCTCTCTGTTGCTGCTCGACTACCTCGTCACCGGATGATATTTGGTTTCGAAACACACTCACCGTTGGTTTCAGGCAGGAACTGCTCCGCGTCCCACGTCCTCCGACGTGAATCCTCGGGGCCGCTCAAAACCGCCAAAACCAGAGTGGCCGGGTTTCAGTGCAACCGGGGACAGCCGCTTTGATTCCCACACGAGAGTCCAAAGACGTGATTTGATGCAGCTGTCAACAAACGACGAGGGGGTCCGTTACGGAAGCAAATCAACTTCCGTCAATGTGTGAAAGCAGGGATTCCTCGGCAACTCGCTCTGCGCTCGCAGACACCGCCTCCACGCCAGCAAGAAAAGAGGACCGGACCAGCAAAAGTCAGCAAGATGGTATTTATTTTAAACAGAACCAGCGACGCGTTTCGGGCGGAAAGCCCTTGATCACGCTACAACATGTTTCAAAACATTATGCTTTTTTATAGGTGTATGCAGTGAAACTGACACCGCCTCCTGGAGGCGTCCACCAAAATCACGTGATAAATGAATAAACAGTGAAGAAACACTCATCGCTGATACAATGTTATTTACAAATGCTGGTATACACAAAAGTATATATATATATTACCTACTGGCGGTCGCCAGTAGGTAGTTATAGTTAGGATTTTTTTCAATGTTAAATCTCAAAATTCTATTTGGAATAACTTTGGCGCCGGTTGACGAATCTGCCTCAAACTTTCCTCAAAATGGCCTCGCGGCGTTCCGGGCCTTCCCTGAAAGTTTGGGGGGGATTCGTCAAGCGGGGCCCGAGATAAAAGGGGGGTCCCAAAACGCGTTTTCCCCATGTTAATTTCCATAGGGCGGTCGATTTCACTTTTAGCCCGAACGGCTGAATGGATTTCCACCAAACTTGGCAAAATTGTAGGGACTGGTAGCCCGATGTGCCTTTGCTATGTCTCAAGATATGTGCTCCAGTGGATTTTGAGTAATTAAGGTTCAAAAAAATATATATATCTATAGCCGCGCTCCGGTACGCGCACCGGTACGCGAACCGGGCGCGCCACGCGACTTGCGCGCAGAAAGCCGATTGGCTCTGGGGTGTCTGTAAACATTCTAAACAGTCCGGAGCGGCCGCCATCTTGTGTCTCGGTAGGATCGAGACACGAGAGGTGGCCAAAACAAAGAGGGAAATGACCATAAGCGGGCAGAGTAGACCCCCCCCTTGACCCCCTAGGTTTGATGTGGGGGCCATAAAAGGGCCCCGCGGGGCAAAAAAAAAAAATTATTTTCGCGGGGGGAGCGACCGGTGCGCGTACCGGGGAGTGTACCATGGGGAAAAAGAATGACAGTTTTATAAGTAGCTGTTTAAAAAAAAAATGTTTTGTTGTTTTTTTATACATACACATACATATATAAATGCATATGCATATATATATGCATATATGTGTATATGTGTGCGTGTAGAGAGAGGTAGAGAGGTAGAGGTGTAGAGGTAGAGAGGTAGAGAGGTAGCGGTAGAGAGGTAGAGATTAGTAGAGAGAGAAGAAGAGAGAGGTAGAGAGTAGAGAGTGAGTAATAGAGAGTAGAGAGTGAGTAGTAGAGAGTAGTAGAGAGCAGTAGAGAGAGTAGCAGAGAGTGAGTAGTAGAGAGTAGTAGAGTGAATAGTAGAGTGAGTAGTAGAGAGTAGTAGAGAGTGAGTAGTAGAGAGTGAGTAGTAGAGAGTAGTAGAGAGTAGTAAAGAGTGAGTAGTAGAGAGTGAGTAGTAGAGAGTGAGTAGTAGAGAGTAGTAGAGAATGAGTAGCAGAGAGAATAGTAGTGAGTAGTAGAGAGTGAGTAGTAGAGTGAGTAGTATAGACTAGTAGAGAGAGAGTAGTAGAGAGTGAGTAGTAGAGAGTAGTAGAGAGTGAGAAGTAGAGAGTGAGTAGTAGAGAGTAGTAGTGAGTAGTAAAGAGTGAGTAGTAGGGAGAGAGTAGTAGAGAGTGAGTAGTAGAGAGTAGTAGATAGTGAGTAGTAGGGAGTAGTGAGTAGCGAGTAGTAGGGAGTGAGTAGTAGAGAGAGAGTAGTAGAGAGTAGTAGAGTAGTAGAGAATGAGTAGTAGACAGTGAGTATTTGAGAGTAGTGGAGTAGGAGAGAGTAAGTAGTAGAGAGTAGTGGAGAATATTCCAAAGTTTGGCACAGCACCACTTTCACAATGAGTCCAATCAAATCATATCACTTAGAGTCCTTATTGAAGCGCTGAATCTTGGTGTATATTCAAATGCTTTTATTTTCCTTAAGTTTATGTACCACAGCCAGCCGAAAGGTTTCGTTCTGTACAACAGAACTTCTTCAGGGCGTTCTTATTTCCTTCAAGTTATGTCGGTATCCAGTTGTCATATAACTAGATATTTCTTCCAAATGTTAGACGAGACATAAGTATATTCTTATTCAAAGTGACTAGGTATCAATTTTACCCACACAATTCAGGCAGACTTGAGTAATTTATAGCATCCTCAAAGTCAGTCTTTCAAAAATTCCAAAGTATAGGACATGATAATCCAAATCCAAATGTTTCTCAAGAAAAGTCATTTACAATCGTTCGGAATATCGGTGTTTGGGCAGATATGATCCAGGGACCCCCAGTATGCAAGGGGAATTAGTCCCCCCTCTGCAAACGCGCCAGTGGCCTGCATTGCAGAGAGGTGTAACAAGGGTGTGGCCTCATTACACTTCTCTGCAATGCAGCTCCCTCGCGCATACTGGAGGCTCCTGGTGGACTAGTTGACCCCAGGGACCCCCAGTATGCAAGGGGAATTAGTTCCCCCTCTGCAAACACGGCAGTGGGCTGCGTTGCAGAGAGGTGTAACAAGGGGCATAGTCTCATTACACCTCTGCAATGCAGCCCCTGGCGCATACTGGAGGTTCCAGGTGGGCTAATTGGCCCCCAGGGGCCCCCAGTATGCAAGGGGAATTAGTTCCCCCTCTTCAAACATGCACAGGGGCTGCGTTGCAGAGAGGTGTAAAAAGGGTTGTGGCTTCATTACACCTCTCTGCAATGCAGTCCCCTGGCGCATACTGGAGATTCCTGGTGGGCTTTCAGGTCTTATATAGTTAGGAATTAGCATTAAAAAAACCTTTGAAATTCACTGAAAAAACCATAGGTTTCACACCAGTTATAGTTAGGAATTAGCATTTAAAAAACCTTTGAAATTCACTGAAAAAACCATAGGTTTCACACCAGTTATAGTTAGGAATTAGCATTTAAAAAACCTATTAAATTCACTGACAAAACCATAGGTTTCACACCAGTTATAGTTAGCTGGAAATTTTACTGACATAAAACCATTGAAATTCCCACGTTATAGTTAGTTGGACTCACTATAACTTGCGCGCCTGCAATGCACTGCTGATGACATCACATATTACATCACTCATGACATGGTCAGTGACATCACTCATGACATCACTGATGACACCATCCTTGTGACAGAGTGACAGACCTAATTTCAGTGTAATGTAACGCTTGAAACACATATTCATAAATAGAAACAAACATTTTCAAAAAAATGGAGGTACCCAAACCAGTAACAACAACCAATTCAGTAATTCCACCATCTATATACACATCCACTCATTCACCAACAGTTCTATATAGTCACTCATATATATACTCACTCATCATATGTAGTGATACACCTATACATCCTGTTACACATCAGCAGTCATCCAAAAGTTACTCACACACATACTCACACATGCAAATAAACTATTGAACATCCATTTATTTGCATATACATTTATACACACACTACCACCTTACTTCTAAGGAAACTTACACATACTTACTCTCTTAAACAATCACTTATAGAAACACATACTTATTTAAACAGGAACTCCTACAATCTCTCACTATATATACTATACTCACTTATATACATCAATACTCACATATACTAGATTAAAACATATATCGTTACTAATGAAGACACTAGTGAGACAGTCATTCACTCACTAACACACACATATACACACTCATCCACCCATACAGTCCTGCACATATGCTGTCTTCAAAACACATACAAACAGTGAGTCAGTCACCAACCCCTGCAGCCACTTATACACAAAGAGAAACACTGATATAAACATTTAAATATTTAAACAATACTCGCTAATATATGTATTCACTAAGATACACTTAATAGGCCAGTTAACCAACCAATTTTTTTTTTAAAAATCATCCATTTACACACTTATTTAAACATTTATTCTTCCATCGACCTTTACAAATACATATATAAAACAAATTTATTTTTCAGAAAGACACACATTCACTGGATGGTGTCATCAGTGATGTCATGAGTGATGTCACTGACCATGTCATGAGTGATGTAATATGTGATGTCATCAGCAGTGCATTGCAGGCGCGCAAGTTATAGTGAGTCCAACTAACTATAACGTGGGAATTTCAATGGTTTTATGTCAGTAAAATTTCCAGCTAACTATAACTGGTGTGAAACCTATGGTTTTGTCAGTGAATATATATATATATATATATATATATATATATATATATATATATATATATATATATATAAAATATATATATATTTTTTTACGCACCTTAGAATCCAGATTCATTATCCAGCTCCAGACCAAGACCCCAGGAGGGATGAACAACGAAGAAGAAAGGTGGACACATATCTAAAACTTTGTCATCCTTGATCATCTGCCATACAAGTATGTAAATTCTGAGAAAAAATGCCATCTGCCCAATCCCTGAAACCAATAAAATTTTGGAACTATTTAAATCGATTTATGTGAGTACACAACATGAATTATATGAAACAAGCCCATTTAGGGCCTGATTGTATAAAACCAAAGACAGGTAAATTGTTCCATTGATCCTAAATCCGTGAATCATTCGACAAAGCTCTAAACGGGATCGTTATGAGTCTTGCGAATGAACTACACCAAAAAGACAGGCGACCAGTAATATGTCTGATAATATTACTCACCACATCTGATACACATGATAGATCAAACAAATCAATTGATTGCCATAGTTATATAAATTGTGTATATGAATGTGTTGAATATACAATGATATAGTACCAAGTGATATTGATGTGATTGACTGTATATGGTACTGAACCACTATAAGATGGCTGCCACAAGTACCCCCGGGACACTGCTGTTTGCTATGAGACGGCGGGAGTCTCGCAGCTTCCGCTCTCCCATAGCAAACTTAGATTTTGAAAGAGAGGGAGCTGCATGTTAGCAGCTCCCCATGTGGTAAAGCAATACCGGGATGGGAGGGTGGGAGCCGCCAGACTCCCGCCCTCTCATAGAAAACAGCAGTGTCCCGGGGATAGGCACCCCGGGACACTGCAGGAGCCTGCCTTGGGGGGTGGCGGTCACCAGGTCCCTCGAGGGCTCCAGGCGGGGGGCCACGCAGCCCCCTCCCACAATACAGAACGCCCCGGGGGTGGTGGTCCCAGGGGCTTGGAGGGGTTGTTTAGGGCCCCCATCTCTAAATTTGCAGGGGGGGCCTTGGAGCCCCTCCCCAATTATTTATTTTATAGCCCCGGGGGGTGGCTCTAACTCTTGCATAGCAAACCGCAATGTTGAAAATTTTTCCGGTAAGATAACAAAGGATTTTGAAGTCCATTTTCGCAGTTTTTGTTGTAGTTTGCTGCCGTTAAAGCGAAGACAATTTTAACACTGTCTTTGTAAATATGCCCCTAAGTTTTGTAATGTTGACAATCCCGTCTCCCATTTAAACATGCACAAAGTATTTATTGAAGTGCATTGTGAATTGTGAAGCAACACTGTCTAATTGTGATCGATAAAGAATTGAAAGAGTTGTGTACTTCTTTTGCTTGTAATGCGCATAGGGGCAGATTTACAAGTTCATTGCGATACCATTGCATCACTTTTAAGATGGGAAAAGTGACGCAAAAGTGGTGCAAGGGGCTTGTAAATCTGCTACACAGTGTTCTGTATTACTTTGCTTTCCTTTCTGTCATGTAGAGGATTCTGGGTAAATATTACGGTTTCTGTACAGCCAGCACCTTTCAACCTTACCCCAAACTGCTTACTGACTGTTACCATAGTAACAGTTAATGGAACACTTAAGTGAGCACAGAGGTTAGAAGTTCACCACACAATGTTGGTAATCGAAACAGTTACTGTGCTGACGTTTTGAAAGTTTTCCATAGGAACCGTTAGTCGTAGCTATAGACTCTGGTAAAGAGCTGGTAAAGAGTTAGCCTCAGTATTATACTTCTAGTTATAAATATTATTTCTATTTTTAAATGTTTTCTAAGTATATTATTATCACACTAAATAACAGTGAAATGTCAGAAAAAGAAGATGTATATACTTTTTTTATTAACTTTTATTAAAACAACAATAAATAACTAGAAACTTAACTTAAAGATAATAATATAATAAATAACTAGAAACATAACTTTAAGAAAACAATATAATACACAAAATGTGATATGAACTCCAACCGCTCCGTCCTTGTGGTACCACTAACTCAGGGACCAAAGAGGCCACGCACGTAGTGTTAGTCCCTTGTACTCGGTGGTTCTATCCTAAAGGGTTCATGAGTTGTGGTGCACTGAGGTAGGGGCGGTTTGTGTGGAGCCTGTGTTGATGCGTGGTTCTGGCAGATTGTGTTTTGACTATTGAATTTTGCCTTAACAAGGGCACGTGGCGATTATTTACGGTGTACTGAGTTAGTGGTAAGTCTGGTCTTTACTGTGTGCTCATCCTGGGATGATGCGTGGTCTGAGCTGGCTGCACTCAAACCATTCACTGTTGCATACTGGACTACATGATCTTTGAGGGGGAAAAAAACTAGCATCAATGGTTATCAATTGCTGTGGCAACTAGGTGTACTGATTGCTCCCCATATCAAATTAAATGATTCCACTTCACGCAGTGCATTCTAACTTTCCCAAATTGGGGACGTTTGTCTGGTGGCGATGTTGAAGGTGATACCCCAGAGGTACTTGGTATTGCTGGTGGTGGAGGGACATTTTGCTGCAATCTTCTACATTCTTTGTGACCATAGTTCACAGGATGCAGCGATTGAAGGTGCTTGTGCTTACTAGCAGTGTAAGAGCACTATTTTTTCTCTGCTTTAAATAAATCGAAGCTGAATTTAATGCTGTCTGTAGTGAAGATCAAAAGGTAAATTCAAGTTGTGAACCCTGCTGTCCACAGTGTAGATGGAGGGTGGAGTGCATCATCTGCAATCATGATTGAAGTGGAAGATAGATCATGTATGCAGCGTGCATTTTATTATTCAACTAAATCTATAAGTGATATAAAATACATTTTTGAAGGAAGCATACTAAAGGGATATTGTGTAGGGTTTGGCAGGTGTTATACTTAGTTTGGTTTCCACTGAGTTAGTGATACCTGAAACAACAAGGTTCTGTGGAGCCTGCGATAATGTGTGGTCTGGGCAGGCCATACTGATAGTAATGTTTTTTGTCTTGTGAATTCTGGCTTAGTAAGGCCACATGGCAATTCTGCCTGAATACGGCCATGTGGCGATGAATTATGGTGCACTGAGTCAGTAGTACCTTTGGGACTGAGCATGTACATAACCTGTGATGATATGTGGTCCGGGCAGGTCGCACTGGGGATAATGTTTTTTGACTACAGAATATTGCCTTAATAAAGCCTTGTGGTGATTATTTATGGTGTTCTGAGTTAATGGTACGGTTGGTGTTTAGGAATGTGCTCACCCTGCGATGATGCGTGGTCTGAAAGGGCTGCACTCAAAGCATTGACTGTTGCATACTGGACTGCATGTACTTTGAGAGGAAAAAGTACCATGGATGGTTCTCAATTCTTCAGCAACAAAATGTTCAGAATCTGATGATTCTTCCAGTGGTGTAGACATTTTTGTCTCCAAAAAAGAAATTCAGGTTTTCAATGAAGAAAAAGTGAGGTTCAAATTAAGACCTATGCTGTCCACAGTGTAGATTATCATTAAGTGTACCTTTGCACTTGCAGCGTGAATTTTATTATTCAACTAAATCTATATGTGATATAAAAGAAGCTCGTAAAGGAACCATAATAAAGGGATTGTGTATAGGGTTTCATAAATGTTATACTTAGTTTGGTATTGTACTCTGCAAATAATAAATCAACAGTGTAATTAAATGTGAGCTCCAATGACCGCAGTGTAGGCAGGAGGCAGCGGTTAGCAAGCGCCCACGACTACGTGGCATTGAGTAGAGCTGCACACTATTGGTAATTTACTGTGTGTGCAGCCAGCGACGATAAGTTGTGCACAGAGTTAGTGGCTCCTGAAGCAACAAAGTTCTGTGGAGCCTGCGATGATGCGTGGTCCGAGCAGGACGTACTGGTAGCAAAGTCTTTATAATCAAATGTTCTTATTAATACTGGTTGTCCTTTCACTGGAGTAAGTTGCAGTAGATCTCCAAAAACTATGATATGTTTTCTTCCAAATAAGACATATGACTCAATACGGTCATGTGGCGAGGAATTATGGTGCACTGAGTTAGTAGTAGCTTTGGCACTGAGTGTGTACGTAACCTGCGATGATGCATAGTCCAGGCAGGCCGCAGTGGGAGCAATGTTTTTTGCCTAGTGAATTCTGCCTTAATAAGGCCACGGGGAGATGACTTGTGGTGCAGTGAGTTAGTGGTACCTTAAAAACTGAGCGTGTGCGCACCCTGCGATGATTTGGGGTTCGGGCGGGTCGCACTAGTACAATGTCTCTTGCCTACTGGAATGCGTCAAGTGAAATCACCTTTAGACCTGAATTGTGAGCTCTTACAATGTAGATCGAAGGTAGTAGTCATCACAGACATCAAGCAATTCTTTTTGTCATATCCTTTAACAAAATTTGAGGACACAAAGTACAATTATCTCTACAATAAATAAATAAAGGCTACATTTCATGCTGTTCGTAGTATGGATTCAAAGGTAAATTGAAGTTTTGAACCCTGCTGATCGCACTGTAGATCGAAGGTAGTAGTCAGCACAGATATCGACAAATGATTGTTGTCATTTATTTAAAAAAAATCTGAACACATATAGTAGAATTGTCTCTGCATTACATATATCAAGGTTGAATTCCCTACTGTCCATAGTGTAGATGCAAAGCTGAATTCAAGTTGTGAACCCTGCTGTTCGCAGAGTACATTGAAGACAGTAGTCAACAGAAACATCGACAAATGCTTTTTTGTCACATATGTTAACAAAATCTGAGGACACAGTACAATTGTCTCTGCGTTAAATAAATCGGGAATGAATTCAAAGTTGTCTGTAGTGCTTATGCACTTCTGGTATCAAGTGGTGAACTCTGTTGATCGCAGTGCACATTTGAAGGCAGTACTTAGTACAGACATTGAGGAATGTTTTTTGTGGCATCCATTAACAAAATTGTCTCTGCCTTACATAAATCAAGGCTAACTTGAATGCTGTCTGTAGTGTAGATGGAAAGCTGAATTCAAGTTGTGAACCCTGCTGTCCGCAATGTAGATTGAAGGCAGTTGTTGACACAGACATGGACAAATGCTTTTTGTCATTTATTTAAACAAAATCTGAAGACATATAGTAGAATTGTCTCTGCATTAAAAAAAGAAGGCTGAATTTCCTACTGTTCATACTTTAACAAAATCTGAGGACATAGTACAATTGTCTCTGCTTTAAATAAATCAAAACTGAATTCAATGTTCTCTGTAGTGCTGATGCGCAACTGGTATCAAGTTGTCAACTCTACTGACCACATTATAGATCGAAGGCAGTACGCAGCACAGATACTGTCAAAATATTTTTATCACTTATTTTAACAAAGTCTGAGGACATAGACTAGAATTGCCTCTGCCTTACATAAATGAAGGATAACTTCAATGCTGTGCGTAGTGTAGATCCAAAGCTTAACTGAAGTTGTGAGTTGTGAGGTAATCTTTGCACAACCAGCGGTCTTTTGCTTTACCTGGAGTCAGCATTTGGGGCCACGAACCGGTGTAGAACCACTCTTCCCTCTTCTTCTAATACCTGCCCTGGGAGATCCTCGCTACCTCTCGCGTTTCCCGCTTCACGGGAAACGCTCGCAGCAGGGGGACTTTGCTCTTAACATCGGAGGGAGAATAACAGTGACTGCCGTGCCCATAAGACATCAGACCACAGAGCCTGCCTCCCGCCACGCCCCCACAGGTGTACTTAATCAGACCTGAAATCACGCAGCGGGGTAATCTTTGCACAACCAGCGGTCTTTTGCTTTACCTGGAGTCAGCATTTGGGGCCACAAACCTCTGGAGAACCACGCTCCCCTCTTCTTCTAATACCTGCCCTGGGAGATCCTCGCCACTGTGAGAAGGTGGCCTGATATGCAGTGCTCACTATTCTAGTGAACACTATGTATCAGTCCAGCAACCCTTATTGATGATTGGTTGTAAGTCAACCTTATAGACCAGCTATCCTAGTAGCGTGGATACGAGCAGTCTAAGGCTAAAGACTCGAGAGGGCGTGTTAAGCCAGCTGTTTACCACACATATACCCCTTGAATACCAAGTGAAAGGACACCACACAAGTGTTATGAAAATAAACAGTTATTTATTTAAAGATCACAACAGCCCTGTACTCTTTATGAGGACAGGGTACTAAGCACAAACCAAAACTCTTACAAAAATACTTAAGTTAGCACAGTATATACAAATGCCCGAGGGGCACGGAAAACCATATACTCTGAAAGTGGAATGCGAAATTCCTAGCAGGTAAGTACAGTACTAATAGCTTTTGGAATCGCTAGGACTTGACTAGGGAATCGTTAGATTATGTCTAGGAGGCCTAGGGGACTCGGGTGCAGTGTGTGCACTCTCACGCGAGATGCGGGACAAAAGTCTATGGTAACTAGGAATTAGAAAGTTAGTGTTCTCGGGCGAACCCGACCTGGTAGGGAGAAAACGAAAGTAGATTCTGACCCTTGGATAGTGAGGCTATGCTGGGGCACCGAAATGCCGAAGTTACCTAGCCCAGGGGCTGCAGCTGCATAGGTCTGAAAAGACGTCGGGAATCCTCGTAGACGGACCAGGAGCCGGAAGAAAAGATGCTGGCCGGTGACCAGTGAAGAAAGTTCAGTTGGATCCAAGCCTGGATCTCGAAGATAGATGACACCTGAAAGCAGAGGGGACCAAGTTCGAGACTACTAGCCAGTAGTCAGTGGGCACCAAGAGGGCACCGGATGGTAGCCACCTCGACTAGGTGAGTGGGTGACGCTTGACTCGAAGATCTCACGGACCAGGAGGCGTTGTCGGCGACCAGGATGGAGGATCGAGCTGTCCCACGAAGATAGAAGCTGTCGGCGTCGCTGGACCCAGGATTGGGCAACAAAGCCTTGGCAAATTCAAGCCCACGCGGTGGACCTAAAATGGCGTCTGGAGTGGACCAGGAGGGTCCGGGGTGCCTCTCTTGAAAAAGGAAGCAAGGGCCAGCCTGGAGCAACCAGACCAGCAGTCGTGAAGTCGTTGGGCGTCGTTCAGAAGGCCACAAGCCAGCCGGCTAGTAGCCAAACAACGCGGTGCACAGCAAACAGCAGAAGGGCCCCACGCCGATCGTGGAGATGCAGGGAGGCTGATCTTGGGTGCTGGAGCTGCGCAGGGTCGGGGCTTCTCGGACCCCAAAGCACTCACCAGTGGAGGACACGGTGGGCTTGCAGTAAAGATGTCGTGCAGTCTTGGCGATCGTCGGTCCCTTGAGGTCTCGTCGCACTCACGGTTCTCAGCTGGGCTGTAGAGGTGAGTAGAGGTCAGAGGTGCCAGGGAAGCCGGGTCTCGTCGAGCTGGGTCGTCGGATTCGTGATGAAGGACTTGCAGCAGACCGCAGTGTTCTTTAGGATGGTGCCTGCGGATGCAGGGTGACTACTCCTTAGCCACAAGGGAGAATCTTGAAGAAGAAATCGTGAAGTCCTTTCGAAGAAAGTGGTATCTTGATTCCAAAGATGATCTAATTTTAACAGGGGGCCCGCTCCCATCTTTATACTAAAAAAGGGGGCTGACCCGGTGACTAGGTCCTGCCT
Source organism: Lissotriton vulgaris (assembly GCF_964263255.1). Taxonomy (NCBI): domain Eukaryota; kingdom Metazoa; phylum Chordata; class Amphibia; order Caudata; family Salamandridae; genus Lissotriton; species Lissotriton vulgaris. Next base: position 1,300,063,384 of record NC_141691.1, read on the forward strand.
ATGGGTGGGACTAGGTGGGGGGTGGTTACACCCCTCAGCCATGCCGGACTTCCCCAGGCCAGGGGCTGGTGTGCCCCTGGAACTGGTTCAGACCGGCCTATGCGTAGTGAGCACCGGGGTGCCACTCAGCAGTCACCTTCCTGTAAAGCCCTGCCTACCCAGGATACACAAAACCATGTCTGGGACGGTGCTAGCACCGCCCCTGACAGGAAACCCTTTGTCCAGGCTCCCCTCGCTGGAAGGACTCCCAGCTGTAGGGGGTCAGACTCGTGTCTGTGGTGGCAGCATCCATTTTGTGGAGCTGAGGCTTCAGTTAACTTTAACCGGGGTTCATGGTTACATACATGTCGTGTCCCTCTAGAAGGGTGGAATGCTAACCCCGTCGCCAGAATTGGCGAGGGGTTAGTATTCCAATTCGTATGACACCTTACTCGACATGTTTTGATAAAGCAATACCAAAGATAGCATTTAACCGCGAGGATTATAATGCACTTAAGAGTATATGGTATGCGATATCATGGAACAGCTATTAGGACTTGATTCCGCAAGCTGCAGACAGGCTCAGCTCATGCCAGAGCACCATCTCACATGATTCCAAGCACTCTGCCTTCAGGATTGTCAAGGCCTGCCATAGGAGTGACTGATAGGAATCTGTGTGTCCATTTTAGGGTTAGGTATAGGTATACTACACCTACAGCAAAGGGTGATTACACGACTTTGCCCCAGCTGTCATGCAGCCAGTTGTGTCAAATTTAGGAGGCCAGCCAGGGGTGGCACAATACGTGCTGCAGCCCCTGGCAGCCCTGGGTACACCTATGCCCTGAGTTACAGGGTCTGATAGGGTGGCCCAGTACCAATTGGAAATGTACCTAGGGTACATGGAATCCATTTTAAAGAGAGAGCAGTAGGCCTGGGGTCCTGATTGGCAGGGTCCCAGGTCGACTATGTCCAAAACCAGCTAAAACACAGGGCAAAAAGTTGGGGGCAACCATAGTCAGGAGGTACCTTCCTACAGCCACCTCTCGCGTTTCCCGCTTCACGGGAAATACTCGCAGCAGGGGGACTTTGCTCTTAACATCGGAGGGAGAATAACAGTGAATGCAGTGCCCATAAGACATCGGGACATAGAGCCTGCCTCCCGCCACGCCCCCACAGGTGTACTTAATCGGACCTGTAATCACGCAGCGCGGGTAATCTTTGCAAAACCAGCAATCTTTTGCTTTACCTGGAGTCAGCATTTGGGGCCCCGAACCGGTGGAGAACCAAGCTCCCCTCTTCTTCTAATACCTGCCCTGGGAGATCCACCCCACCTCTCGCGTTTCCCGCTTCATGGGAAACGCTCGCAGCAGGGGGACTTTGCTCTTAACATCAGAGGGAGAATGACAGTGACTGCAGTGCCCATAAGACATCGGGACACAGAGCCTGCCTCCCGCCACGCCCCCACAGGTGTACTTAATCGGACCTGAAATCACGCAGCGCGGGACGTGAGCGGGCAGGCGCCGGGCTAAGCTCGGGCAAAGGGAGGGGCCTCTGTGGCCCTCGGAGGCCAGAGGAGGCTGGGCCGGGCCACCCCCCTTGACTCTGGACTAGGATTTAACACAGTAAGCTTACAACACATGGACGCATTAGTGCATACCATGGTTCCTGCTTAAATGACTTTATATCTGTTTTGAGGGTATTTGTTTTCTACTTTTTGGTCATAATATTATTCTGCCAAATACACAAATACTAGTTACAATATGACTACAAACGGGGTCCCCAAAACTATTATCTCCCAGGGAGGGTCGCTTAAGGGGACAATAGATCACTATTTAACGCGGGCAACATCTGCCATAGAACGTGAAATAGTGAGAGCTGAACAACGCTTATCTTTAGAAACTATATCCAACAAACGATCTTCCTTGGGGCTAACTGAACCTGCTCAAACTCCACCATTATCAGGGGATTTAAATGAGCTCAGCATTACTTCTGGTACCACCGTAGAGCGGGAACATGGACCAATTAGGGCTGCTTGCTGTGAGTCAACCACAGGAAATATATGTGCTGAACCCGGTGCGCAAATTATATCAGATGAGAGTCTCTTGGGCACTCCCCCTATTCCATTAATTAAAGATAACATGCAACTTATTGCATCTGGACAGGCCCCATCCACCAAAAGGAAGCGTAAGGGTGCTAAGCACAGGGGGAGATTGGCGAAATTAGCTAAATTGCATTTCAGTCTCCCAAAGGTTATTAGCAGCACCCCCAGAACTGTGAAGGATTACCCAGGACCACAAGCGCCCATATTAACCCCACCTTTAGATCTACTGGCGCAAATTGAACATTTCGTGAGATCATTAATTTTACCGCTATTAGACAGATTAAAGAGAATAGGAGAAAAGGTGGGAAACATAGAGGAAGTAACAAAGGCAAATGCCGTACTTATTAAGAAACTGGTAGAAAATAAGCAAACCCAGAACTCAGTTGAAACTACAGTGGCTAAAATAAATGGGGCGGTGAAAACTACTTTAAGTCAACCTGTAGCTCCGAAAATACCATCTTCCAACATACAGGACCCAAAACAAAACAAAGGTCATACTCTATCAAAGACTCCCGTTTCTAAAGTAGGGCAGATTAACAAAAGTACAAATCTAGATGGAATAGGCTCAAATCATGGCAGGATAAACAAAAGTATTACTCGTATTGACCTACCGCCAGAGGCTGCACCCTTTGTGAGTGTTGTCGCGGGGGGGCCAGAGCTCCCAATTGGGAAAACTGAAGGACAACAAGAATTTAAAAACAAAGTAGCCTTTTGGCTAAGTAAAAACAGACCGCTTCCTCCTAATATCGATGGGAGAATTTTAAATGTCAGAAGGGTGGGGTGGATAGGGCATATGACTAAGGATATACCAGGAGACTTGGTCATAGTAAATGTTAGGGATAAACATGTGCTCCCTTACCTCCGAAGCTGGCAGCCTCAAATAGGAGATGGATGTATAGTAACATGGGAACTGGGCGATATTTACCCCAGAGCAGCATACCTGTCCTCTGTAAGATCCCGAACAGAAAACACTCATTTTGTGGGTAGTGCAGGCTTTGCCCCAAACACCTATAATATACCAACATTCAATAGGTTTGATTTATTTTCAGGCCTTGAATCGGTGGACTGACTTATTAGGGATATCCCTGTCGCTATTATGAAACACACTCAACAGGACATTGAGACAGACAAGGCAAATATGGAGAAACAAATGTACTGCGAAGGGATGGCTGACTTAAATTGTCTAGTTCCTGTCCCTGACTTAAATCGTGTAGATCCTGTGTCCTTAGAGAGCTCCAACATCAAAGAGGGGGAATGCACCAAGAATAACTGTAATGTCGAAATAGCGATGGTGGAAGACTGTGGAGCACCTGGTAGTCTGGCTGAAATTAGTGAAATGGGTGATGTGCGCATGGCTGAGTTCCAAGTTGGTGGTACTGTGTCCACAAATTTAATTTGTACTACCAAAAAGAAGGAAACATGTAGCCTTATGCTTTGGAACGTGGCAGGTTTAAAAACGAAAATCAAAAACCCTATTTGGGAAACCATTGTAAACAGACATGACATTATGGGCTTACAGGAAACCTGGTTAATAGAGCCATTGCATATTAGCGGCTATAAAACCCTGTTTACACCTGCAGTGGGGGGAAACATATGGGAGAGCTAAGGGCGGCCTTATCTTGTATCTTTCCAACCAGCTTAAGTATGAGAGAGTACAATTACCATAAAAAAATAGTTACTTCCAGCTGGTAAAGATAGATATTAATAAGGGGGTCAGATTTATTATTATACATTTTTATAATAACATCCCAAATAGTGAAATTAATATGACTATAAAAATGTTGGGCGATGATTTAAAACATGAATTGGATACCAACAGTAAAGAAGTAAGATTTTTATGGGGGTGGGGATTTTAATTGTGCTCTCTGTAAACAAGGCCGACAAGGCATTTGTGGTCTTATGTTAGAACAGGATATTAGCCTCACCCATTTTGAGCATACCACATGTGGGGACCTAGTAAATGAAATATTGTTTACTTATGATTTGGGATACAGAAACGAAATCGCTCAAACACTATCCCCTTTTGTCCCGACCTTTATTGGTAGAGGAGCATCCTCCACAATTGACTTTAATATATCGGTATTGTCACCAGATTAAAGGATCTAAGACCCTTGATGTGGTGTTGAGTGATGACCGGCCGTTAATTGTGGAGATTGAAAACCCATTTCGGGACCTAGATAGTGAAGGTTCATTTAGACAGATAGTCCCAGATGTGATACTTGGGAGGCAAAATGGCTACACACTTAAATGGAGTAAACTGGCCCCAGAGAAGTTTCTGCACAAACTGGGGAAGAAATGCACAGAAAGTTTTATGATCTGGCTGGATGAGCAGGCAGACAGCAAGTCTATAATCGAACATTTTAATTTTATAGCATCCACTATCAAGGCTAATCTGTGGGTAGGATTAAGGAATCAGGGAAAAGGTAATAGGAGATGGTTCGATTCTGCATGCACAAAGGCACTCTCTGATCTTAAAAATGCCCTACATGGGATTCCTCATGACCTGTTATTGGTTAGAGGGCTAAGGAAAATCTATAATGAGGCACTGAGAAACCGGAAAAATGTAATAAAAAGGGAGGCCTGGGAATCCCTTTGTGAGGCCTTGTTATCTAAAGACCCCTCTGTTTTTTGGAAAGCGGTAAATGCCCCATTTCTTTATGACAAGACAAAACCTCGCATAGAAATAGCGATTACTGAGGACGAATGGGTCGGCCATTTTTCCAAACTCTATAGCTGTTCATATGGAACACACCAACCAGCGCCTGATATATCTGAGGTTAAAAGGGCTACGGACTCGAAATGGGTTGTAACCCTGGAAGAAGTCATGGCAAGTCTTAGAACAACTAAGGGCGGAAAGGCTGCAGGCCCAGACGAGATTCCAGCAGACCCGTTTAAATACAATAGCGAGCTTTGGGGGCCTATGTTGGTACAATTATTTAATGCTGCTCTTACTAGGGGACTAAATGCCTCATGGTTCACTTCGGTAATTGTGCCAATATTTAAGAAGGGAGATAGGCAAAATTGTGCATGTTATCGACCAATTTCCCACCTAGATTCGTCCCTAAAGATCCTTGGTAGAGTCATTTTAGGAAGACTCCAAAACTGGGCAGAGGATAATAGGATAATCAGCGACCTGCAATATGGCTTCCAGAAGGGTGTAGGTACAGTTGAACAGGGCCTAAATCTATTTATTATGCACCAAAAATACATTAGGGCTAAGCGGGAATGCATATATTTTACATTTGTCGACCTTACGTCGGCATTTGATTGTGTTTCCCATAGCAAACTTTGGGCAATACTAGAAAGTTTAGGGGTGGAAAAAACTATTATTTGTTTTCTAAGGGAACTATATGCAGGTGCCACAGCATCCGTCCATTATGGGAAGGATGGAGAATGCACTAGATCCTTTGGGATAGGCAGTGGGGTACGTCAAAGGTGCGTCCTCGCCCCTTTTCTATTCTTAGTCTTTATAAATGACCTTGAATGCACCCTGCTGCAAGAGTGCAGGGATATGCCTATGGTAGCCAAAAGATCGATCCCTGCACTCTTGTATGCAGACAATGCAGTCCTAATGGCACGGACGCCCCTTGCCTTACAGGGCTTGATAACATCTTTTAATAACTTCATGCTGAACCTGGATCTAAAAATTAATTGTACAAAAACGTTCTCCATGAACTGTGCAGAGGTAGTAAGAAACAGAGAAAAACTTTGTACATAAATGATAGCCCTTTGGATTCTACCCCTACCTTTCCTTACTTAGGTATCCTGTTCCATAAGGCTGGCACATGGGCGAGTGCGGTAAAAGCAAGAACCCATTTGTTCTCAAAAACAGTAATGGCCCTAAAAAAATTTATTACAAAAATGGGAAAAAATCGATTAGGGAAATTTTTACTATCTACAACGTTACTTGTATATCAGTTGTTCTTTACTGATCAGTTCTCTGGGGATATGCCAATATAAAAACAATCCAAATAGTGGAAAATATGTTTTTGAGGCACATCTTACCAGTACCTGAGAGTGTCTCGACTCATATTTGTCACATAGAACTTGGGCAGCCATATATTGCAGATACAATTAAAATCCAGCCCATTCTTACTTGGCACAGGGTCTGGAATACAAATGAGTGCATACTGAACCGTGCTATTCTTAGGGATGTTCTTAATCTAGAAAACGTGAGTAGGATCAAATAGCTTGATTATGTCAAACGTTTCCTTGTCGAAATTGATTGCCAAAAATATTACGATGATCCACTCACAATGGTTAATATACCTAGGAAATTATTGAAAAACAATGTTTGGAATACCTCAAAGAGAAAGGAGCAAAAGAGGAGGTAAACAAAAAGACTGTTACATCAACTGATATTAACTGTAAATTGATACTTGTATAGCACACTACTCACCCGCAAGGGTCTCAAGGCACTTGTACGAATACCGCTGTGGAACCCATCCCGGCTTTCCCTGTGATTCGTCCACTCCTGGGCACCCACAAGGTGGAGGCCAGGCCTCCTTAGCGTTGTGGGGGGTGTTGTGGAGATTAAGCAAGCTATTGCCCAGAGTTGTAGAGTGGGACTCCATGATTGGAATGGGCACTGAGGCGAGAATTATCAGGTCCATGGAATTTTGAGCCCAAGACCTGCCGAGGCAGGGTATTGAACCCTGGTTCCGGACGAGACCTCTGCATCAGGGTTTGCCGCTCTAACGATTTGAGCCACACTTCTCCTGGGGACAAACTATAGCCATATTTAACATTATTACCAACAACAAGAGAGTGTAAATACAAACATCCAACACAGTAGGCAAATAATGAATTAAACAGGCACTACTGAACTTTAAGAGAGAGGAATATTAACAGTAGGAAAAAATAGAGTGCACGTGCTCAAGATTTTAGCTAAAAAGAACCCTCAGGCCCCAGTGGAACACTGGTAGCCAGTTGTCTTCATTGGGCTCTCTTTGTTAGCTAAGAGAAGTGACAGTGAGTTAAAAAGAGTGTGGGCTACTCCTCGACATTATTTTAATAAGAGGGTAGCTCTAACTCTATTAAAAACAGTGTTATGGAAAATGTTATGATTTTCCTGGACTAATGAAAGGTTGTGCAAATTAGAACCAATCAATCCCTCAACAAAGTGCAAAAAATGAGAAATTAAAAAAAGGTCAACATGTTTCTGCTTTACGAGCGTTACTCTGCTCAGCATTCATCAGGACCATAGGATTGATACCACTCACTGATCAGAGCACCTAAAGCGCTCGGAACCTGTGGTGGTTGTATGAAACAATACGACCTGTAAGTGTCGATGCTTTAAGAGGACAGTCTTCCTCAATATGAAATTCACTCCTTATTCTAGGAGCAACTGTAGTAATCTGTAGGGGTGGATAGAGAAAAGTCTCAGTTGTAAGCCCTTAAGGAATACAGTTTATTGATACAAACCAAGCATGTGCACACAACTACCTCAAACCATATGTATGCAACGTAAGCCTTTCTTCTCAGTATTGCATTTCTAGACCCGAATATATTAATTGCTTCTAGATATAAACCACTCTGTATCAGTGTTTGTGGTGTTTTTAAATAAAATGAGGTAATTAGCAGGAGTAAAAATTAGCAAATAAACAGTGCTCGAGTTCAAGTAGGTAAAAACTGAATTGGGAGTAGTAGCTCCTTAGCACCCCTCTACATGAAGTACACAGGGCGCAGTACACTGTCAGAGAGGAGGAGTCCGTTATGAACTTACTTGGGATTCTTAGGAAAAATGCCCCATGGGCATAGCGGCAGGAGGAAAATCTTCACGCTCGGAATTCTGCCATAAAAACAACAGAAACGAGCGTTTAAGTGATAGTGCCACAGTCCCGCTATTATTGCCCAAACGCGTTGTCAAAGGCACGTTACTTACATGACATCGAACGCCTCTCCGCCTGTTTACCTACAGACTGCCACGTCCGCCGCCCGCAATGACCAGCGCGAGGCTGGAGCCTTCGTTAATAAAATGAAACAGCCGGGGGAGGATGGCGTGTGACGCGGCACATCTAGATCACGTGTCCAGAATGCGTCTGAATTTTTTAAAGGCGCCCGTCTGTTTACAGACGTACTAGGGCGCATTTAAAGTGAGCAAATCTTAAATAACACGGAAAAAGAGCTTGATTACCGGAATACCTCAAGGGGCACTATAACTATGGTACAAACAAGGGCAGTGACAAAAAAGATTTTGTAAAACGTCGGCAGATGTAATAGTATGCCCATTATAGTCCATATATTAGAGGTGTGTATTTCACTCGTAGTTAGTCAGAAACTGAGTTATGTGGAATTATCAATTCATATCTCAGTATTCACAGATTAAGACTATGGTTCAATTATGGGCAGTGGCAAAGGTAATGCTGTGAGAACTAGGCAGATACAGTAATATGCCCATAACGGCCCATATATTAGAGAATTGTGTATTTCCATCATAGTTAATCAAAACCTTAGTATGGTGGAATTATTAGTTCTTAACTCAGTATTACTAAGTTATGACACCATGAGATATGGAAGGGCACTTAATTTACAATGGTGGTATATTGTAACTACCTGTGCATGACTGATCCCCATGGGATATCATCGTTCAAGCCATTTTTATGGGTAGAAAGACGGTAAACCCATCGTTGCTCCTTCTCATACAAAGTACCCTCATCCTTAGTGCTCAACTGTTCGATTATAACCCATTTGACATCATTAGGTCAGTGGCCTTGCTCAAGAAAATGAGTGGTCATTTTAGTGGTGTTCCTGCCACATCGGATGTTACTGCGATGTTCTCCTATTCTGGTCTTAATTTTTCTAGTGGTCATCCCTACATATCGGAGACCACACGGACATGTAATTAAGTAGATGACGTTACTCGAATTACAGTTAGTGTGGCCTCGTAGGTACCATGTTTTGCCCTCTTCCAATTGTAACGTTTTTGTGGTTTGCGTAAGATGACATACACTGCACCCCCCACAGGGGTAATGACCAGTGATAGAAGGCAAACCCCAAGCGTTCAAAACAGACCCTCATTTAAGATTTACCCATCAATACGATCTTAATTCCATTGTCTTCCTGGATGTCACACTCACAAAAACTGGAAATCGATTAACGAGCAAAACCTACTATAAACCAACTAGTAGGAACAATCTCCTGCATTTCTCGAGTTTTCACCCGCGCTCACTACGTGAAAATCTCCCATTCGGCCAATTTTTACGTGTACGTAGAAATTGTAGTAACATCACAGATTTCAACAAACAAGCAGATGACCTCACAACCAAATTAGAACGAAGAGGCTATCCAAAGAAAATTGTACGAAAGAGCCGCAAAAGAGCAAGAAATAATAACAGAGAAGCTCTTTTAGAAGACAATGAGAAACATGGTGAATCGGAGGCTCCCCTGACCTGTGTAACCACTTACAACAATATTTCCAACTTTGTAAGTCGCTGTATTGGTAAACACTGGCAGATTCTGACCAGCAATGGAAGAAATTGGCGGAAACCACTCTTCTCATATAAAAGAGATAGGAGTCTGCATGATGTTCTAGTACACACTCGCCCTAGAACTAATCAACCCACACATGACCCTTCTGTTTTGAACGCTTGGGGTTTGCCTTCTATCACTGGTCATTACCCCTGTGGGGTGTGCAGTGTATGTCATCTTACGTAAACCACAAAAACGTTACAATTGGAAGAGGGCAAAACATGGTACCTACGAGGCCACACTAACTGTAATTCGAGTAACGTCATCTACTTAATTACATGTCCGTGTGGTCTCCGATATGTAGGGATGACCACTAGAAAAATTAAGACCAGAATAGGAGAACATCGCAGTAACATCCGATGTGGCAGGAACACCACTAAAATGACCACTCATTTTCTTGAGCAAGGCCACTGCCCTAATGATGTCAAATGGGTTATAATCGAACAGTTGAGCACTAAGGATGAGGGTACTTTGTATGAGAAGGAGCAACGATGGGTTTACCGTCTTTCTACCCATAAAAATGGCTTGAACGATGATATCCCATGGGGATCAGTCATGCACAGGTAGTTACAATATACCACCATTGTAAATTAAGTGCCCTTCCATATCTCATGGTGTCATAACTTAGTAATACTGAGTTAAGAACTAATAATTCCACCATACTAAGGTTTTGATTAACTATGATGGAAATACACAATTCTCTAATATATGGGCCGTTATGGGCATATTACTGTATCTGCCTAGTTCTCACAGCATTACCTTTGCCACTGCCCATAATTGAACCATAGTCTTAACCACTTGGCTGCTAAGGCAATATTTTACTTTTCATTGATTTTCCATTGAAATCAATGGAAAGTCCATGACGAGTTACCCTTGTCATTAGCGGCGAAGAGGTTAATCTGTGAATACTGAGATATGAATTGATAATTCCACATAACTCAGTTTCTGACTAACTACGAGTGAAATACACACCTCTAATATATGGACTATAATGGGCATACTATTACATCTGCCGACGTTTTACAAAATCTTTTTTGTCACTGCCCTTGTTTGTACCATAGTTATAGTGCCCCTTGAGGTATTCCGGTAATCAAGCTCTTTTTCCGTGTTATTTAAGATTTGCTCACTTTAAATGCGCCCTAGTACGTCTGTAAACAGACGGGCGCCTTTAAAAAATTCAGACGCATTCTGGACACGTGATCTAGATGTGCCGCATCACACGCCATCCTCCCCCGGCTGTTTCATTTTATTAACGAAGGCTCCAGCCTCGCGCTGGTCATTGCGGGCGGCGGACGTGGCCGTCTGTAGGTAAACAGGCGGAGAGGCGTTCGATGTCATGTAAGTAACGTGCCTTTGACAACGCGTTTGGGCAATAATAGCGGGACTGTGGCACTATCACTGAAACGCTCGTTTCTGTTGTTTTTATGGCAGAATTCCGAGCGTGAAGATTTTCCTCCTGCCGCTATGCCCATGGGGCATTTTTCCTAAGAATCCCAAGTAAGTTCATAACGGACTCCTCCTCTCTGACAGTGTACTGCGCCCTGTGTACTTCATGTAGAGGGGTGCTAAGGAGCTACTACTCCCAATTCAGTTTTTACCTACTTGAACTCGAGCACTGTTTATTTGCTAATTTTTACTCCTGCTAATTACCTCATTTTATTTAAAAACACCACAAACACTGATACAGAGTGGTTTATATCTAAAAGCAATTAATATATTCGGGTCTAGAATTGCAATACTGAGAAGAAAGGCTTACGTTGCATACATATGGTTTGAGGTAGTTGTGTGCACATGCTTGGTTTGTATCAATAAACTGTATTCCTTAAGGGCTTACAACTGAGACTTTTCTCTATCCACCCCTACAGATTACTACAGTTGCTCCTAGAATAAGGAGTGAATTTCATATTGAGGAAGACTGTCCTCTTAAAGCATCGACACTTACAGGTCGTATTGTTTCATACAACCACCACAGGTTCCGAGCGCTTTAGGTGCTCTGATCAGTGAGTGGTATCAATCCTATGGTCCTGACGAATGCTGAGCAGAGTAACGCTTGTAAAGCAGAAACATGTTGACCTTTTTTTAATTTCTCATTTTTTGCACTTTGTTGAGGGATTGATTGGTTCTAATTTGCACAACCTTTCATTAGTCCAGGAAAATCATAACATTTTCCATAACACTGTTTTTAATAGAGTTAGAGCTACCCTCTTATTAAAATAATGTCGAGGAGTAGCCCACACTCTTTTTAACTCACTGTCACTTCTCTTAGCTAACAAAGAGAGCCCAATGAAGACAACTGGCTACCAGTGTTCCACTGGGGCCTGAGGGTTCTTTTTAGCTAAAATCTTGAGCACGTGCACTCTATTTTTTCCTACTGTTAATATTCCTCTCTCTTAAAGTTCAGTAGTGCCTGTTTAATTCATTATTTGCCTACTGTGTTGGATGTTTGTATTTACACTCTCTTGTTGTTGGTAATATTGATTTGATGAGGGGAACGGGAGTGTTTATTCTGACCCTTACTCTCTTGTTGATCGAATCATATTTAACATTATACATGACTAATTATGAGAGGTTTGTCCTAACACGTTTTAGATTAAATATTCTTTTTAGACTTTTGACTTTCCCTGATATGAACTCTTGGTTCCACAATCTAATTATGTGCCCATGTGACCGATTCCTCAGCCCAATCTGATATTCATGTTTTATTCTTTTGCAAATTTTATATATTGCCTCGCAGGAAATTTATCATCCCAATTCTAAAGGAAATGAATTTAAATCGATGCCGCCCAGCGTTTTTAGAATTGCAGAGATTAGACACAGTATTAACTGTTGCAACTGTCTCAGAATTAAAAAAAAAGTATTGCCTCTCTGTGTGGAAAATCGCTTTTTATAGGGAACTTTGTGTAATACTTCACTGTAAATGAAATTTCAATATTGTACGCTTTTATGATTATTGCTAAATTAACCGAATAAAGTAAATTGAACTGAACTGAAGTTGTGAACCCTGCTGTCTGCAGTGTAGATCGAAGGCAGTAGTCGATACAGACAAAAGTCTGCTGTGCTGTGGCGCTGAGTTTGCAATGGGCCTGTATCTAGGAGGCATGTGGTCATGGCGGCAGCCATGTGGCAGGATGCGGATCTTCGCTGTGGCGGAGTCTGTTCTCTTTGCAGAAGTGAACCACGCCCAAGGCGTAGGCTTATTATTTATAGGCTTACGCTTTTTACGCTGACGTTGCAGATGTAGGACCAGCCCACTCCACTTCTGCTTCAAGGGGGGGAGACAACACAGCTACATGACTGAAATATTATCCAGTGTCTGAGATAATATGGTTACGTCCACTGTGTAGTATACTACACGTATTATTGGTATATCTACACACGGAAAAGATTTTGGTTTCTATAGTGTGTCGTGTATAGCATATCACCAGTAGTATTAGCTTTGTGTACATAATTGTTGATGTGCGAGATCCTTCCCTTATACATAGTTGATTGCCACATCTCTGAACATTGAGCTAGTGTGCTGTTGAGGGGATATATTATTTTGTGAAGGCTCTTTGCCCTGTTTTGCGTTGCCTCTGAGGTAGTAGAGGGGGAGGTGTCAGGAGGGGTGGTTCTGGTGATGGTGGCGCTAAGTGTTGTGATTTTGTTGGGTGTTGGAAGTGCATAATTAGTACCTGTATTATATATTTCTCTTTAGATATGGCTGTGAGTTGGATGTAATTCACACAGTACATACTCTACGTCCTTACACTAGTTAAATGTTGATATTAATTTGTTAGTGGTAAATGGAAATATCACCTGTTTTTTTAGGTAGCATTGCAGATTTGGTTTGTTGTTGAAAGTATGGGAAGTGGTGTTTTTTTTGTTTTTTTTCTACGAGAAAGCATAGTTTGTATATTATTAACGTTAGTGTGGTTCTGGTTCCACATGACTATCAGATGTACCTCATTATACACTAGTATAACCTTTCATCACTCACTGCAAAAAACAGAGTACCATATTTGAATCCATTGGCACAGCAATACAAGTATCTAAACACCCACTCAGTGATTGCTAGATCTACACACAAATCTAATAAATTACCTATAGATTCACTAATATATGTTGTCAATGATCAATAGAACACTATCAAATATACTTATATACCTATATCGATATTACACACCAGCACACATCCTATTCACTTATGCAGCCATCCTACTCACTTATGCAAACAATGGATCATACTTACTTTTACTCAGGTACACACTTATACAAACACTACTTCATTTATTCATATAGATAGTAACTCATACTTAGTGTGTTATAAAATCACTATTACAAGTATACAATTATCCATACAGTCACTCATACAATCACTGACTCTTACGTATACTTATTTATATACAACTGTCACATACACTGCCTTTTATTTTTCTACTTTGTTGGACATGTACCATTGAGAGATATATTTGCTTATCACCACATCCATAAAGATATTCACTCACCCAAACAATCTGTTATAAAATGTAGTCTTAACGTCATATACCTACTAAATGACCTATTCACACATCTTTGGTCAGTCACACACCCCCCACCGAACCACACACACATTCACTTTCCCATACAAATACTCAGTTAACTAATCAATAACTATTATAGACTGTCACATAGCTAGTAACCAACTGGTGCAGCAGTTTACACAACAACTGACAAAGTGATACAGATATTCACACAGTTTAGGCACTATCCAATATATTTAGTGAGACACTATAAATTAGTAAAGTAAACAGTTAATCACACTGCTACTAAACCCTTCATCCAGATATTTATATATCCACTCATTCTTCAATGCAGATTGGTGTATATTTAATACATATTTAAATAATGAACAAACCACATTCACTGGATGATGTCATCAGTGATGTCATTTGAGATGTCATCAGTGATATCATCAGTGATGTCACTGACCATGTCATGAATGATGTAATATGTGACATCATCAGCAGTGGATTGCGGGCGCGAGAGTTACACTTAGTATAACTAACTATAACTGAGGAATTTCAATGGTTTTGGATGAGTGAAATATCCAGCTAACTAGAAACACCCCTGAAACCTATGTTTTTTTCAATGCATTTTTCAGGTTTTTTAAATGATAATTCCTAACTATAACCTGCATGAAACCTATGTTTTTTCACTGAATATATATATATATATATATATATATATATATATATATATATATATATATATATATATATATATATATATATATATATATATATATTACCTACTGGCTATCGCCAGTAGGTATATATAGTTAGGATTAATTCCCTATGGGATTTTTGAAAATTCTATGTCTAATAACTTTGGCGTTTGAGGACGGAATCGGCTGAAATTTTCAGGAAAATGGCACATTTTGTTTCTGAGCAGCCCCTGAAAATTTGGGGGGGTTTCGTCAAGGGGGGGCTGAGAAAAAAGGGGGGCCCTAAAACGCGTTTTCCCATTCATTTTTCCATAGGGCGGTTGGACTCACTTTTAGCTCGAACGGCTGAATGGATTTGCACGAAACTTGGCAAAATTGTAGGGACTGTTAGCCCGATGTGCCTTTGCTAGGTCTCAATATATGTGCTCCAGTAGTTTTTGAGAAATTAACGTTCAAAACAAGATATATATCTGTAACAGCGCTCTGGGCAGCGATCCGGTCCGCTTACTTTTCGCGAAACGGAACTTTGCGCGCAGAAAGCTGATTGGCTCTCCGGTGTCTGTCAACATTCTAAACAGTCCGGAGTGGCCGCCATCTTATCTCTCGGTAGGATCGAGAGAGAAGAAGAGGTGAAAAACGAAGGGGGAATTTATTGAAAGGGGGCAAGGTATACCCCTCTTGACCCCTTAGGAATGTTGTTGGGGTTAATAAAGGGTCCCGTGGGGAAAATAAATAAAAAATGATTTTTCACGGTAGAAGCGCTTCACGGGCCGCGAACTGGGCCGCAAACCGGTAGCGAAACGGGAATTCGCCATTTTGTGCTTCGTTTTAATTGTTTAGAGACAAAAATTATCGCCGCACATCGGCCACAATGCATGAATATCGCTGAAAAGTCAGCGATATTCATGCATTATCCAGCAAATGCTCTTAGCCATGTTATCCACCTTCCATTGGATAACATGGCTAAAAACTGCTCTGTGCGTGAGCTTTTTTTTTTTTTTTTGCTGCGTGACGTTTGTTAACGTTCGATTCGATGGAAATCAGGAAGTGTTGACCACCATTTTGTCACTGCGAGTAAATATTTTGTTATAAATGAATCCTTATTGATAAACATTGTCTGCGCCATCTTGCGTTTTTGTCCAATGCCACAATTTTGTCGTGCACAGCAGCCATTTTAGATGCCTTGACCAGGGCCACTCTCTGCACGCCGCCGATCCTCAGCATGGCTCCCCACCCTCGCAAGCATCTTCCCCACTGGTCACCCCCGCTCTCTCTCAATCAATCAATCAGTGACACTTGTAAGGCGCGCTACATACCCGTAGGGTCTCAAGGCGCTGGGGGGGGGGGGGTGCCGCTACTGCTCGAACAGCCAGGTCTTCAGCTTCTTCCTGAAGGAGAGGTGGTCTTGGGTCAGGCGCAGGTCGGTCGGGAGGGAGTTCCAGGTCTTGGCGGCCAGGTAGGAGAAGGACCTTCCTCCTGTAGTCGCTCTTCGGATGCGGGGGACGGCGGCGAGGGCGTGGTTGGCTGATCGGAGGTGGCGTTTGGGAGCGTAGAAGTTGACTCGGCTGTTGAGGTAGCACGGGCCTTGGTCGTGTAGGGCCTTGTGTGCGTGGGTGAGGAGGCGGAAGGTGATTCTTTTGTTGACGGGGAGCCAGTGAAGGTCTCTCAGATGTCCGGAGATGTGGCTGGTTCGTGGGATGTTGAGGATGAGTCTGGCTGAGGCGTTCTGGATCCGCTGGAGTCTCTTCTGGAGCTTGGCGGTGGTACCGGCGTAGAGGGCGTTGCCGTAGTCCAGTCGGCTGGTGACGAGGGCCTGGGTGACGGTCTTCCTGGTCTCGGTGGGGATCCACCAGAAGATCTTCCGTAGCATGCGTAGGATGTTGAAGCACGCCGAGGAGACGTTGTTGACTTGCCTGGTCATGGAGAGGGAGGAGTCCAGGATGAAGCCCAGGTTTCGTGCATGGTCTGTCGGTTTGGGTGCGGTGCCCAGGGCGGGAGGCCACCAGGAGTCGTCCCAGGCGGAGGGTGAGGAGCCCAGGATGAGGACCTCCGTCTTGTCCGAGTTCAGTTTCAGGCGGCTGGTTGTCATCCACTCGGCTACCTCTTTCATCCCTTCGTGCAGGTTGGCTCTGGCGGCGGCGGGGTCGTTGGTCAGGGAGAGGATCAGCTGGGTGTCGTCGGCGTAGGAGATTATGCTGAGGTTGTGTTTGCGTACGATGGCCGCGAGGGGGCTCATGTAGACGTTGAAGAGGGTGGGGCTCAGAGATGATCCTTGGGGGACGCCGCAGATGACTTCGGAGGCCTCTGACTTGAACGGTGGAAGGCGGACTCTCTGTGTTCTTCCGTCGAGGAAGGAGATGATCCACTCCAGCGCCTTGTCCTGGATGCCGATGTTGCTGAGGCGCCGTACTAGGGTGCGGTGGCAGACCGTATCGAATGCCGCGGAGAGGTCTAGGAGGATGAGGGCCGCTGTTTCTCCCTTGTCCATCAGGGCTCGGATGTCATCGGTGGCGGCGATGAGGGCGGTCTCGGTGCTGTGGTTGGCTCGGAAGCCTGACTGTGAGGGGTCGAGGGATCTGTTCGTCTCGAGGAAGGCGGCCATCTGCTTGTTGACGGTCTTCTCGATGACTTTGGCTGGAAACGGGAGGAGCGAGTTGGGGCGGTAGTTCTTGAGTTCGGTGGGGTCCGCTGTGGGTTTCTTGAGTAGAGCGCTGAGTTCGGCGTGCTTCCAGCTCTCAGGGAAGGTGGCGGTGTCGAAGGATGTGTTGATGATGTCTCGCAGGTGGGGTGCGATGACAGCGTCGGCCTTGTTGAAGACGTGGTGAGGGCAGGGGTCGGTCGGTGATCCGGAGTGGATGGAGTTCATCGTGCGGATGGTGTCTTCGGTGCTGATCGGGGTCCAGGCGTGGAGGGTGGTGGTGGGGGGCGGTTGTTCGGTCATGGTGTGCGTTGGTTGGTTGTTGAAGCTGCTGTGTATGTCCGCGATCTTGTTGTGGAAGTATGAAGCGAGGGAGTTGCAGAGGTCTTGCGATAGGGTGATGTCGTTGTTTCCTGCGCTGGGGTTGGAAAGCTCTTTCACGATGTTGAAGAGTTCCTTGCAGTTGTGTGCGTTGTTGTCCAACCGGTCCTTGAATGCTGTTTTCTTGGCGGCGCGGATCAGCTGGTGGTGTTTCCGGGTGGCGAGTTTGAAGGAGGTCCTGTTGTCCGGTGTCGGTTCCCTTCTCCAGACTTTCTCGAGGGCTCGGCAGTTCTTCTTGGAGCTCTTGAGTTCGTCGGTGAACCATGGGGCCTTCTTGCTGCCGGGTCTGCTAGGCGGGGTCCTCAGTGGGGCGAGTTCGTCCGCGCAGTTGCTGATCCACTTCGTGAGGTCTCTCTCATGCATGGGACATATACTTCCCCCCATCTGCGCTGCTCTTCTCTGAGAATCACACCCTGTGCCCGCCCGACACCTCCCTTTCACCCTATTCACTACCGCACCCTCTGACACTCCTCTTCCTCTGTGTCCGATTGTCCAGGCCGGACCTAGGCTATCACCTAGCCCTGCGGATGTAGTTTATGGCCCCAGCTGTAGAGTATCCAGACATGCCAACCCTCCCGATTCAGGCGTGAGACTACTGATTTCAGTGCTAGTCTTTCGCTTCCCGATTCCTGCAAGGAAAAACCCGGGGGCATATTACCAACAACTAGCGGTAATTTTTGTCTCTAACTTGTTTAGAGACAAAAATTATCGCCGCACTTCGGCGAATTTTATCGCACATAAACCTTGCTATTAGCAAGGTTTATCACAAATGCGATAAAAAACGGCCGCAATGCATGAATATCGTTGAAAAGTCAGCGATATTCATGCATTATCCAGCAAATGCTTTTAGCCATGTTATCCACTTCCCATTGGATAACATGGCTAAAACTGCTCAGGGCAGGTGTTAGGTTTTGGAGATATTCGCGCTTAGCGTGAATATCTCCAAAAGTTGGTAAAAGGAGATAGCGATGGTTAGGGACTGTTTCCAGTCGCTAAAATCTTGTCATGCCCACTTTGCATGTCATTAGTGATAAATATCACTGATATGCAAAGCGGGGCCCAAGATGGTCGCTATCTCCTTTTAGCTGTCACTAACTGGTGTTAGCGACAGCTTGGTAATAGGGAGATAATTTTATCTCTTTTTTTTTTGGCTTTTAAAGCCAAAAAAGCGGAAATAAACCCCCTTGATAATATGCCCCATGATTTCTCAGGGGTTTCAGCTGACAGGGCTTGGTATTGTGTTACGTGCTAATTCTTCCAGGAAACGTCAGAGGGTCGATGCAGGGGTTCTAGAAGGGGTGATAAACCATTTAAGCCTCATGAACAAGCGCATGGTCTTTTAAAGATTTGTGAAGTACTCGGGGCGGCGGTGTGTGTGTGCCCTCTTTCAGGAGCGGGCGGGAGGGGCACTGCCAGCAACTTGCCAGGCCAGGCAGTGTTCAACACGTGCATCACCCTTTCTCTGCCTGCTATTGCGCTCCATGCTTCGGAAAGGTAAGAAAAAGAACGTGCATTTGAGTTTGAAATGTCCGATCTTGTAGCAGTACACTTGCAAAGCCCACACATGACAATAACCCGATTCAAGGCCCCATTCACCCGATTTTTTAAACATATATAGCACTCCAACAAAGTTAGATTTTAAAACTTTATTAACATTTAAATATAACGAACGCAACAAAAACTGTAAATATATTTAACCATTTTTTTAAATTAACCAGAACTATAACGATAACAACAACAACAACAATAATATAACTTTTATGCCTAAATTACGCAAACATTTAGCTAATCTGCTAAAGGGGGGAGTCGCCATTTCTTTACAATAATCAATAATGAAAAATCCACATCAATAGGGTTGTCCGTTTTCTCGATGCAGCACTATAGTGCAATATACACAGCACCTGGGGTGTCAAGAGTGAACAGGTCTTTCTTTGTTCCTTAAGATGTTATCTGTGTCAACCTCTTCCGAGAATGCTGATGCGTTAGGATTTCCTTGTGTTTCTTAATAGCATTGGTGTCTGTACACTTCTTTGTCAATTCTGTCAAGATGATAACTGCTTCATAAACAGACGATATCTTTGTTTAGTCATTAGTGTTAAGTGTGTCTGAAACTACAGTGCCCTTCTGTTTTCTTTCTTCAGGCTCCACAGAGTTTTGTGTGTTGTTCTTTTGAGCGACAATTATTCCAGAGGTTTCAGGTTCACTTGTTTTGTCCTGCAGTGAGTTAACAGCTTTAGAGAGTTCATGTTTATTTGCTATGTCCTGCTGTTCGTCAACTGCTTCAGAGACGTCAGCCTCATTTGTTATGTTTCAGTAGATCCTGGACCTGCCCGGCCGCGCCCAAAATGGCGCCGGTGTAAATGGGACTCGTAACTGCTTGTTGTGTACTGGTTGCCCAACCTTGATATCACGAGATACATATGCAGTTTTGAAGCACATGGCGGAGGCTTGTCTGCTGTAGTGGGGCGCCCCTTTATCGTTTCAGTCGCCATTCCGCCCGCTTTTGCTACACTGTGCCTTTTCCGCCATTCAGCTGTTTAGCGCCCGCTCTTACGGCTACAGCGTCTCGCTCACCATGTAGTTGAGTTGCTCCCACTCTTGCGGTGCAGCGATAGGCGGCTTCCACAGGACTCCTAAAATGGCGGTCGGCTCTTCGGATTTGGGCCAGGTCCAGTAAAATGGCCCTGGGACACCTTGGAACTCGGACGCTTGTCTGCCAGGGCTTGGGTTCCATTCTCGAAAGCGTCCCCTCAGCCTTGAAGATTGTACAAAAGTCTTGGGGGCCGTCGACTCCCGCAGGCTTCCGGTGGGGAGCGGCTGCCATGATTGCTTGCGGAAGGGCCACGACGGAGCTACGAGATGGTGGTGCTCTCATGGTGACGCCAGCTTCAGTCTGAAACATCCAGAAACAAGGTGGGGCTTTCATCGTTTGGGAAAAAAAATGTTTTAATCCAATGAAAAGTGTTATTTTTAGGTCACATGACCTAGTCTTACATAATTAGGAAAAGAAAAGTAAAAAGAACCAATGAAAAGTTTTATTAACAAGTCACATGACCTGTTATGCTTACGTTACGCGCTGCGCGGCGCGCTCTGGATCGTTTCCGGGAAGCTGCGCCTTGCGCACCGGAGCACTTCCGGGTGCGCTAACGCGTCGCGTCATATGACGCATTACGCGACAATGCAGGTCCAGAATATAGTCAAAATGTCTCCACCAACCAGCGGTCGGAAATCAACCGCTTTCAGCAGTCCAAAAAGTTCGGTTAAATCTTAAGAGCGGGAGCAACTCAACTACATGGTGAGCGAGACGTTGTAGTCGCAAGAGCGGGCGGTAAACAGCTGAATGGCGGAAGAGGCACAGAGTACCAAAAGCGGGCGGAATGGCAACTAAAACGGTAAAGGGGCGCCCCACGACAGCGTGTCTTCAGGTCAAACAGATTGTGGGACAAGGTCCAGAATGGAAGATTCTTCAAAAGGGAAAAAATTCCGCCGGACCCCGGGAGCCGGCCGCCTATGCCGGGGGCGATCTCAGGCCTCACCAGGGCAACACGACTTGGGGAGGGGGCAGGAGCCAAGCGCCCCCTCTCAGTCCGCGCCATCTCACCGCCCCTCGGGGGCCTCCGTCAAGCGGTTTAGGGAGGCACCGTATCACATTGTTTTCCAATGCAGTCAGGTCCACAAATGGACCCCACTTACTTTGAATAGTGAAGCTGCAGCAGGTGCAAATAAGGTTTAAACAGTGTTACAAGAGCTGCTTAGAACTCTGAAGTATGGCACTCAACAACCAGGACTTATGCCATTTGTGTAAGGCAGTGACATGGAAGCAACTCAGGGACAAAAAGCATGAACGAACATTCACGTATGAAAATCTTATTTGGGGAAGGGGTAGAATCCAAACGCCCCCTGCCAGTTCGCGCCACTACACCGTATGTGGAAAATCTGAAGCCATCGTTCTACAAACTCTCAACGCTTGTTATCAGTGCATGAGTTTCATGCTCGATCGATTGAGCTAGCCAGATCGGGCAATAAAAAGTATAAAATAGTTATGTAAATAGTTATTTAATAAAATGTTTTACTCTGTTTCTTTGCTGGTGTGTTGTGTATATTTATAATATTTGCATAGGGTTTGTCGTTATTTTGGGCGGTGTGGGTGGCGGAGTCGAGCTGTTTTGCAGCCCTCATGGTGTGGAGCTTAGTTCATTTCATTATTTTCGTATTTCTCATGAAGGGTTGTTCCTAATGTTTGTATTTTACCGAGGTCAAAAAGAGATCGAATTAGTGGTCTACTGATTTTGCTCGATTACTTTTATTTTTTTACACGATTTTTCACTATCTGCAAAGACTGAACAGAGTATTGCGACTTTGTGCTTGTTTGTAAATAGAGAATGATCCAAAGAGAACCAATTGTAAAACAGTAAATGCTTGGATAATAATCAATCAAATGGAGAGACAAGCAGGTACGACGGATTACAACTGGGGTAAAGGTCTGCGTTAACTACCGTTCACTATCTGCAAAGAGAGAGTACTACTAAGAGAAAAGAGGGGAGTGGGGGGGGGGCAGCGTTCAAAGCACATCAGCGTGCATAAACACGAAAACGTTTTTACCTATCACGTACTTGACATTTGACAGCTTTTGATATTTGCTATTAAAAAACCATTGAAATTCACAGAAAAAACCATAGGTTATAGTCCATATATAGTTAGGAATTTGCATTTACAAAACCTTGAAAATTCAATGAAAAAACCATTGGTTTTAGGCCATATATAGTTAGGGATTTGCATTTAGAAAACCTTATTTTACTCGCATAAAACCATTGAAATTCCATATATAGTTATAAGCGCTAACTATATTTCGCGCACCCGCAATCCACTGCTGATGATGTCACATATTACATCATTCATGACATGGTTAGTGACATCACTGATGACATCACTGATGACATCTCAAATGACATCACTGATGACATCACTGATAACATCTCATTTGACATGACTGATCACATCACTGATGATATCATTCATGTGATAATACCATGAACCTCTTCAGACTCTAATATAACCTTAGATACAATCAGTGTAAACAGACAGTCACAGACTGTCACTCATCCATGGAGTTACTCACACACCTAGTCAGTTATGCCAAAAATCAATCACACCTCCATTTTCTCAACTATACAGTTATACACACCTTACTTATTCAAACATATACTAACACATATTTACTTTACTCTCTTATACAATCTCTGATACATGTTCACAATGATCCATACAGCCACCCACACATTCACTGGCTCTTATGCACAGTTATTTATAGATGTCAACTCTCACATGTACTGTGTTTTACATATGTACTTAATTTGACATGTAGCACTGAGATATCCATTCACTCACTAATACACTCATGCACAGTCAACCGCCCATACAGCTGTTTCCACATGCACTTTTGAATCTATACATATAGTGAATCAACTACTCACACATCTATGTACAGAGTCACACACCTCCCAGCCACCCATACACACACACTCAGTTTCCCATACAAATACTTGGACAACCAATCAATAACCCATACAGTTACTCATATAGCTACTGATCAACATATGCAGCAGTTTGTAGAACAACAGATATAATGATGCACAAATTAAAACAGTTTAGTCACTAACCCATGCACTCAGTGAGACACATTTAATCACTCACTCAATCAGTCAGTCATGCACCTAGTAAATCCTTCATCCAGACACTTATATATCCACTCATTCTTCAATATGTAAAACATATTTTAACTTTACAGAAACATACAGTCACTGGATGTTGTAATCAGTGATGTCATCAGTGATGTCATTTGAGATGTCATCAGTGATGTCATCAGTGATGTCACTAACCATGTCATGAATGATGTAATATGTGACATCATCAGCAGTGGATTGCGGGTGCGCGATATATAGTTAGCGCTTATAACTATATATGGAGTTTCAATGGTTTTATGCGAGTAAAATAAGGTTTTCTAAATGCAAATCCCTAACTATATATGGCCTAAAACCAATGGTTTTTTCATTGAATATATATATATATATATATATATATATATATATATATATATATATATATATATATATATATTACCTACTGGCGTCTCGCCAGTAGGTATATATAGTTAGGATTTTTTGTCTATGGGACTTTTGAAAATTCTATGTCTAATAACTTTGGCGTTTGTGGACGGAATCCGCTGAAATTTTCAGGAAAATGGCACATTTTGTTTCTAAGCAGCCCCTGAAAATTTGGGGGGGTTTCGTCAAGGGGGGGCCGAGAAAAAAGGGGGGTCCCAAAACGCATTTTTCCCATGTTAATTTCCATAGGGCCTTTGGCCTCACTTTTAGCTCGAACGGCTGAATGGATTTGCACGAAACTTGGCAAAATTGTAGGGACTGTTAGCCCGATGTGCCTTTGCTAGGTCTCAATATATGTGCTCCAGTGGATTTTGAGAAATGAACGTTCAAAACAAGATATATATCTGTAACAGCGCTCCGGGCTGCGCTCCGGTCCGCTTACATTTCGCGAAACGGAACTTTGCGATGCGAAGCTGATTGGCTCCCCGGTGTCTGTCAACATTCTAAACAGTCCGGAGCGGCCGCCATCTTATCTCTCGGTAGGATCGAGAGAGAAGAAGAGGTGAAAAACGAAGGGGGAATTTAATGAAAGGGGGCAAGGTATACCCCTCTTGACCCCCTAGGAATGTTGTTGGGGTTATTAAAGGGTCCCGTGGTGAAAATAAAAAAATATATATTTTTCACGGTAGAAGCGCTTCCCGGACCGCGAACTGGGCCGCAAACTAGTAGCGAAACGGGAATTCGCCATTTTGTGCTTCGTTTTAATTAAATTACTAGGTATAAGGGGGTGCGGGAGACGTATCCTAATCCCTTATGTTTTCTGAGGGTGGCTGAGGAGGCTCATATATGTTGATACATGTCTTCCAGCGGCTGTGCGTGAGCTTTTTTTTTTTTTTGCTGCGTGACGTCTGTTAACGTTCGATTCGATGGAAATCAGGAAGTGTTGACCGCCAATTTGTCAGTGCGATAAAATATTTTGTTATAAATGAATCCTTATTGATAAACATTGTCTGCGCCATCTTGCCTTTTTTCCAATGCCACAATTTTGTCGTGCACGGCAGCCATTTTAGATGCCAGGCCGGTCCCAGGCTATCACCTAGCCCTGCGGTTGTAGTTTATGGCCCCAGCTGTAGAGAATCCAGACATGCCAACCCTCCCGATTCAGGCGTGAGACTACTGATTTCAGTGCTAGTCTCCCGCCTCCCGATTTCTGCAAGCAAAAA
Source organism: Lissotriton vulgaris (assembly GCF_964263255.1). Lineage (NCBI taxonomy): Eukaryota > Metazoa > Chordata > Amphibia > Caudata > Salamandridae > Lissotriton > Lissotriton vulgaris. Next base: position 1,300,088,462 of record NC_141691.1, read on the forward strand.
CCCGGGGGCATATTACCAACAACTAGCGATAATTTTTGTCTCTAACTTGTTTAGAGACAAAAATTATCGCCGCACATCGGCGATTTTTATCGCAGATAAACCTTGCTATTAGCAAGGTTTATCGCAAATGCGATAAAAAACGGCCGCAATGCATGAATATCGCTGAAAAGTCAGCGATATTCATGCATTATCGAGCAAATGCTCTTAGCCATGTTATCCACCTCCCATTGGATAACATGGCTAAGAACTGCTCAGGGCAGGCGTTAGCTTTTGGAGATATTCGCGCTTAGCGCGAATATCTCCAAAAGTTGGTAATAGGAGATAGCGATGTTAGGGACTGTTTCCAGTCGCTAACATCTTGGCACGCCCACTTGGCATGTCATTAGTGATAAATATCACTGATATGCAAAACGGGGCCCAAGATGGTCGCTATCTCCTTTTAGCTGTCACTAACTGGTGTTAGCGACAGCTTGGTAATAGGGAGATAATTTTATCTCCGCTTTCTTGGCTTTTAAAGCCAAAAAAGCGGAGATAAACCCCCTTGATAATATGCCCCACGATCCCTCGGGGGTTTCAGCTGACAAGGCTTGGTATTGTGTTACGTGGTAATTCTTCCAGGAAACGTCAGAGGGTCGATGCAGGGGTTCTAGAAGGGGTGATAAACCATTTAAGCCTCATGAACAAGCGCATGGTCTTTTAAAGATCTGTGAAGTACTCGGGGCGGCGGTGTGTGTGTGTCCTCTTTCAGGAGCGGGCGGGGGGGGGGGGCACTGCCAGCAACTTGCCAGGCCAGGCAGTGTTCAACACTTGCATCACCCTTTCTCTGCCTGCTATTGCGCTCCGTGCTTCGGAAAGGTAAGAAAAAGAACGTGCATTTGAGTTTGAAATGTCCGATCCTGTAGCAGTACACTTGCAAAGCCCACACATGACAATAACCCGATTCAAGGCCCCATTCACCCGATTTTTAAAAAATATATAACACTCCAACAAAGTAGGATTATAAAACTTTATTAACTTTTAAATATAACGAACGGAACAAAAACTGTAAAAACATTTAAACATTTTTGACAAAAAAAAGCAACAATGGTCAGAAGCTGTCTTTTGTGCGAATAGTCCCAAGGCAGCACAACGTGCTGAGTTCTGGACGGCACCCAGGTGATGTCACCTGGGTGCCGCACTGGTTTTTGGGATCCTACAATGCAGCTCAGAAAAACAGCGTGGGGCGTCCCGGGTGGTGCGGAGGGAGGCCTCGTCAGTAGTGGTCTGTTGTGCAAATAGTCCCAAGGCAGCAGAACGCGCTGAGATGTGGATGGCACCCAGGTGATGTCCAGTAAACTGCCGCACTGGTTTTGGTATCCTACAATGCTGCTCTGAAAATTGGCGTGGGGCGGCCCGGGGGGGGGGGGCGTGGGGGAGGCGGCATGAACGGGCCTCCCCAGGTGGCGGCCATCCAGCTGAGTTGCGCCCGCTCTTGCGGCTACAGCGTCTCGCTCACCATGTTGTTGAGTTGCTCCCACTCTTGCAGTGCAGCGATAGGCGGCTGCCACAGGACTCTTAAAATGGCGGACGGCTCTTCGGTTTTGGGCCTGGTCCACTAAAATGGCCCTGGGACACCTTGGAACTTGGACGCTTGCCTGCTAGGGCTTGGGCTCCATTCTCGAAAGCGTCCCCTCAGCCGTGAAGATTCTACAAAAGTCTTGGGGGCCCTCGACTCCTGCAGGCTTCCGGTGGGGAGCGGCTGCCATGATTGCTCGCGGAATGACCACGACGAAGCCACGAGATGGTGGTGCTCTCATGCTGACGCCAGCTTCAGTCTGAATCATCCAGAAACAAGGTGGGGCTTTCATCGTTTGGGAGAAAAAAAATGTTCTAAACCAATGAAAAGTGTTATTTTTAGGTCATATGACCAAGCCTTCCATCTTTAGGAAACCAAAAGTAAAATGAACCAATGAAAAGTTTTATAAACAAGTCACATGACCTGTTATGCGGCATAGGGCTACAAAAAGCGTAGAAAATCCGTTGGCACGTGAGGCGGCGTCAGTAGCGGACCGATGTGCGAATAGGCCGAAGGCAGCACAACGCGCCGAGATCCGGAGGGCACCGAGTTAGTGTCCAGCAAGTTGCTGCACTGGTGTGGCTATCCTACAATGCTGCGCCGAAAGTCGGCGTGGGGCGCCCCATTGGCCTGTGAGGTCGCGTCAGTCAGTGGGGGCTGTGCGTCTCCCCCAAGATGGAGGCTCCTCGGCTGCAGTGCGGCGCCCCTTATCTTTTCACTCGCCGTCCAACTGAGTTGCGTCCGCACTTGCGGCTACAGTAGGCCGAAGGCAGCACAACGCGCCGAGATCCGGATAGCACCGAGGTGGTGTCCAGCAAATTGCCGCACTGGTGTGGCCATCCTACAATGCTGCGCCGAAAGACGGCGTGTCCAGCTGAGTTTCGGTCACTCTTGCGGTACAGTGACTCGAACGCGCCGAGATCCGGATGGCACCGAGGTGGTGTCCAGAAAGTTGCCGCACTGGTGTGGCCATCCTACAATGCTGCGCCGAAAGTCGGCGTGGGGTGCCCCGTTGGCTTATGAGGTGATGTCAGTAGTGGACCGATGTGTGAATAGGTCGGAACCAGCACAAGGCGCCAAGATCCGAATGGCAAGTCCTGGATGTTGAGTGCCATAGTTGAGAGTTCTGAGCAGTGCTTGTAAGACTGTCTGAAGCTTATTTGCACTTGCTGCAGCTTCACTATTGCCCTGGTGTGGCCAAAGGTCGCCCATGACATAGGCGGCCGGCTCCCGAGGTCCGGCGGAACTTTTTTCCTTTTCCTTTCTGCTTCTTGTCCCACAATCCGTTTCACCTGAAGACACGACCAGGTCCCTGAATGTGTGCAGGGGGACGCTATTGATTGAATGAAAATGGCGGCTTGACACAAAGCTGACTCAAGCGTTGCTGTTGATGCTATACAGACAAAAATTGGTTTTCAGTTTGTACATTCTTCAGGATTTTTTTTCCATCCAAGGTTGATTGAGAGTTTGTAGAAAAATGGCTTCAGATTTTCCACATATTACTCTTCAACATTCTTCCTAAACTCACTAGGAGAACGGCTGTTTATCTTTCCTTTCAAAATGCTGCCAACAATATTTTCTGAATGGAAGACACCATCTTGTAGCATAAAGGGCCGAAAGGGGTTCTGGTCTGGCCGATGGTTGGTGGAGACATTTTGACTATATCTTGGACCTGCCCGGCCTCGCCCAAAATGGCGCCGGTATAAATGGGACTCGTAACCCCTTGTTGTGTACTGGTTGAACAACCTTGATATCACGAGATATGAATGCAGTTTTGATGCTCATGGCGGGCGGGGACGAGAATTGATTGAATATTTCGACATCCCTATTGATATTAAGTTCTGATGTGTTATTGATTACTGTACTATTGAAAGTTTGAATTAACGTCACCCATGGTACTTGCACGCAAATGTATATCTAGATAACTTTTTTGTAAGTGGCCCTGTCGTATTTTAATTACAAAATGTACGTCCACCGATTCCGCAACTGTTAGACACCTTAGTTCTTGCAACCTAATGGCTCGCTCGTTACGTTCCTCTATAATGTAAATGTCTCCTCATCATATACGATTTCAGTTTGCTCCGTGGCCGGCCCACGTGGTTATAGGCCCGTATTTGTATACTGACATTTTCACAATAAAGGTTTTTAAAACAAAACATGGTAGTAGTATTTACATTGGTAAAGTTTTTACTTTTAGTCACTGTTTTCGAATCAGTAAAAGGCAAGTGAAATAAAGCAGTCCAATTACATGACGGATAAAAGGTATAATATGTAGGAACGCAGTAAAGATAAATGGTCAAGGGCAGTTGTGTTTTCCACTCCTGCAACATAAAGTGATCGATAAGAATCTGATAATCAGGCGTATCGGCGACTAAGACAGCAGGCCGAGTCTCTTTTATTCAACGGCTCCGTCATGGAACGAAGAAACGCCCTTTTTCTCGAAAAAGGAATATATTTTACTTGCAGGACAGTTGTAAATTTTTCGGGAAAGTACATTAGCCTGGAATATTATAACATATATGTTTTTAAAAAAAAAGTTCGAAATCAATAAAAAGCGTATTTTTTAGGTCATATGACCAAGCTTTTCATTATTAAAATAACAAAAGTAAAATGAACCAATAAAAAGTTTTATTAACAAGTCACATGACCTGTTATGCTTACGTTACGCGCTGCGCGCCGCGCCCCGGATCACTTCCGGGTGCGCTAACACGGCATGTCATATAAAGCATTACGCGACAACGTAGGTCAAGAATATAGTCAAAATGTCTCCACCAACCAGCGTTCGGAACACAACCCCTTTCAGCAGTCCAAAAAGTTCTGTAAAATGACAACAGAGGGGACAGGCAACAAGAACCATCAGTCAAAGAGGGGAGGGCAAGTTCTTCTCTACCGGGTCATGTTGGGGCGCTACCGGAACTGATCGAATTGGTAGTTTACAGTGTTTCTGGATGTTTCAGACTAAAGCTGGCGTCAGCATGAGAGCACTACCATCTCGTAGCTCCGTCGTGGCCATTCCACGAGCAGACATGGCAGCCGCTCCCCACCAGAAGCCTGCGGGAGTCAGGGGCCCCCAAGACTTTTGTAGAATCTTCACGGCTGAGGAGACGCTTTCGAGAATGGGACCCAAGCCCTATCAGGGAAGCGTCCGAGTTCCAAGGTGTCCCAGGGCCATTTTAGTGGACCACGCCCAAATCTGAAGAGCCGGCCGCCATTTTGAGAGTCCTGTGGCAGTCGCCTATCGCTGCACCGCAAGAGTGGGCGCAACTCAACTACATGGTGAGCGAGACGCTGTAGTCGCAAGAGCGGGCGGTAAACAGCTGAATGGCGGAAGAGGCACAGTGTAGCAAAAGCGGGCGGAATGGCAACTAAAACGGTAAGGGGCGCCCCACTACAGCGTGTCTTCAGGTCAAACGGATTGTGGGACAAAGTCCAGAATAGAAGAGTCATCAAAAGGCAAAAAGTTCCGCCGGACCCCGGGGGCCGGCCGCCTATGTCGGGGGCGATCTCAGGCTACACCAGTGCTATCATGTAGGAGAGTAGGGTCTGCAATCCTATGATCACCCAGATTTTTTGCTTTTGTTTCACTGGTTTACGACTTTCTCTGGCTGTGGGCCTGCCAATCAGACCCACAGCCTGGCTGTTCTCTTTCTAAATTACGATATGTACCCTAGGTGCATTTACCAATTGGTACTGGGCCACCTTATCAGACCCCGTAACGCAGGGCATAGGTGTACCCAGGGCCGCCAGGGGCTGCAGCATGTATTATGCCACCCCTGGCTGGCCGCCTAAAGTTGACACAACTGGCTGCATGACAGCTGGGGCAAAGTCGTGTAATCACCCTTTGCTTTAGGTATAGTAGCTCTATATCTAACCATACAATGGACACCCGAGTTCCTATCAGTCACTCCTATGGCAGGCCTTGACAATCCTGAAGGCAGAGTGTGTGGGCTCGTGTGAACTAGGTTCTGGCCCGAGCCGAGCCCGGTTGCAGCTTGCGGAATCAAGACCCAATGGCTGTTCCATGATAACGCGCACCACATCGGTAACTTCGGTGTCGCGTTATCAAGGCATATCGAGTAAGGTGTCATACGAATCGGGATGCTGCCCCCTCACCAATTCTGGCGACGAGGTTAGCATTCCGCCCTTCTAGAGGGACACGACATGTACGTAACTGTGAACCCCGGTTAAAGTTAACTAAAGCCTCAGCTCCACAAAATGGATGCTGCCACCACAGACACGAGTCTGACCTCCTGCTGCTGGGAGTCCTTCCAGCGAGGAGAGCTTGGACAAAGGGTTTCCTGTCGAGGGCGGTGTTCGCACCGTCCCAGACAGGGTTTGTGTATTCTGGGTAGGTAGGGCTTTTGCGAGAAGGTGACTGCGGAGTGGCACCCCGGTGCTCACTACGCATCTGCCGGTCAGAACCAGTTCCAGGGGCGCCAGCCCTGGCCTGGGGAAAGTCCGGCAGGGGAGAGGGGTGTAACTACCCCCCTTCCTGGTCCCACCCTTAGGGCAGGACCTAGTCATGTACCCACCCCTTTCTTTAGGATAAAGACCGGAGCGGGGACCCTTCCAAATTAGATCATCTTTGAATCAAGAATACTTTCTACGAAAGGACTTCGAGACTCTTCTCAAGATTTCTCCCTTGTGACTAAGGAGTAGTCACCCTGCATCAGCGGGCACCATCTAAGAACTCTGCGGTTTGCTGCAAGTCCTTCCTCAAGGATCCGACGGCCCAGCTCGACGAGAACCGGCTTCCCTGGCACCTCTGACCTCTACCCCCGTCATCAGCTCAGCTGTGATCTGTGGGTGCGACGAGACCTCGAGGGACCGGCCATCATCAAAACCTGCACGCTTTCTTAACCAGCACGACCATCGAAGTAATTCTCTGGTGAGTGCTCTGGGGTCCGAGAAGCCCCGACCCTGAGCCGCTCCAGCACCGAAGTGCAGTCTCCCAGCATCTCCACGATCTGCGTGGGGCCCTTCTGCTCGCTGCTCAGCACGTTGTCTGGTCACTAGCCGCTGGATTGTGCCCTCCTGTGACGACATCCGACAATCAACACTGCTGGCCTGGTTGCTCCAGACTGGCCCTTGCTTCCATCTTTGCAAGAAGCACCCCGGACCCTCCTGGTCCACTGAAGACGCCATCTTAGGCCCACCACGTGGCCCTGAGATCTGCCAAGGCTTGTTGCCCCATCCTGGGCCCAGCGACGCCGACAGCATCATCCTTCGTGGGACAGCTCGCACCTCCACCGTGGTCGCCGACAACGCCTCCTGGTCCGTGAGACTGCAGAGCCTAGCGTCGCCCACTCACCTGGTCGAGGTGACGGCCAACCGGTGCCTTCCTGGTACCCTCTGACTACTGGCTAGTAGTACGAACTTGGTCCCCTCTGCTTTCAGGTATCCTCAATCTCTGATCCAGGCTTGGATCTCTACGAACTATTCATCACTGGTCGCCGGCCAGCAACTCCTTTTCTTCCGGCTCCTGGCTCGTCAGCGAAGACCCCGACGCCTGTAAGACTTGTGCAGCCGCAGCCCTCGTGGCTAGGTAACTCGGCATTTCGGTGCCTGCATAGCCTCTTTACTCTAGGGTCCCGAGTCCCTCGCTTCCGACTTGCCTTATCGGGTCCGCCCGAGACCTTAAACTTTCCGTGTCCTCGGACACTTGTTTTAATTGTGCACTTGAAGTATTTTCCTAAGAGATTTGGTTTGTGCTTAGTACCCTGTCCTCATAAAGAGTACAGGGCTGTTGTGATTCTTAATAAATATACTGTTTATTTTCATAACACTTGTGTGGTGTCCTTTCACTTGGTGTTCAAGGGGTATGTGATGGTATAACAGCTGGCTTAACACGCCCTCTCGAGTCTTTAGCCTTAGACTGCTCGTATCCACGCTACTAGGATAGCTGGTCTATAGGTTGACTTACAACCAAACACCATAAGGGTCGTTGGAATGATACATAGCGGTCGCTAGAATAGCGAACGTTGCATATCGGGCCAACTTCTCACATATAAGACTTGGGGAGGGGGTCGGAGCCAAGCGTCTTCTCCGAGTCCGTGCCATCACACCGCCCCTCGGGGGCCTCCGTCAAGCAGTTTAGGGAGGTACCATATAACATTGTTTTCAAATGCAGTCAGGTCCACAAACGACCCTCACTTACTTTGAGAATAGTGAAGCTGCAGTAGGTGGAAATAAGCTTCAGACATTGTTACAAGCGCTGCTCAGAACTCTGAACTATGGCACCCAACATCCAGGACTTGCCATCCGGATCTTGGCGCCTTGTGCTGCTTCCGACCTATTCACACATCGGTCCACTACTGACATCATCTCATAAACCAACGTAATGTAAATAGTTATTTAATAAAATGTTTTACCCTGTTACTTTGCTGGTGTGTTGTCTATATTTTTAATATTTGCATAGGGCTTGTCGTTATTTTGGGCGGGGTGGGTGACGGAGCCGAGCTGTCTTGCAGCCCTCATGGTGTGGAGCTCAGTTCATCTCACTATTTTCGTATTTCTCATGAAGGGTTGTTCCTAATATTTCTATTTTAGCGAGGTCAAAAAGAGATCCAATTAATGGCCTACTGATTTTGCTCGATTACTGTTATTTTTTTACACGATTTTTCACGATTTTTTACTATCTGCAAAGACTAAACAGAGTATTGCGACTTTGTGCTTGTTTGTAAATAGAGAATGAACCAAAGAGAATCAATTGTAAAACAGTAAATGCTTGGATAACAATCAATCAAATGGAGAGACAAGCAGGCACGACGGATTACAACGGGGGTAAAGGCCTGCGTTAACTACTCTTCACTATCTGCAAAGAGAGAGTACTACTAAGAGAAAAGAGGGGAGGGGGCAGCGTTCAAAGCACATCAGCGTGCAAAAACACGAAAAAGTTTTTACCTATCACGTACTTGACATTTTACAGCTTTTGATATTTGCTATTAAAAAACCAATGAAATTCACTGAAAAAACCATAGGTTATAGGCCATATATAGTTAGGAATTTGCATTTACAAAACCTTGAAAATTCACTGAAAAAACCATTGGTTATAGACCATATATAGTTAGGGATTAGCCTTTTCAAAACCTTATTTTACTCACACAAAACCATTGAAATTTCATATATAGTTAGTTCCACTAACTATATATCGCGCACCCGCAATCCACTGCTGATGATGTCACATATTACATCATTCATGACATGGTTAGTGACATCACATTTCCCTATGGGATTTCTGAAAATTCTATGTCTAATAACTTTGGCGTTTGTGGACGGAATCGGCTGAAATTTTCAGGAAAATGGCACATTTTGTTTCTGAGCAGCCCCTGAAAATTTGGGGGGTGTTCAGCAAGGGGGGGCCGAGAAAAAAGGGGGGTCCCAAAACACGTTTTTCCCATGTTCATTTCCATAGGGCGGTTGGCCTCACTTTTAGCCCGAACGGCTGAATGGATTTGCACGAAACTTGGCAAAATTGTAGGGACTGTTAGCCCGATGTGCCTTTGCTAGGTCTCAATATATGTGCTCCAGTGGATTTTGAGAAATTAACGTTTAAAATAAGATATATATCTGTAACAGCGGTCCGGGCAGCGATCCGGTTCGCGTACTTTTCGCGTAACGGAACTTTGCGCACGGAAAGCTGATTGGCTCTTCGGTGTCTGTCAACATTCTAAACAGTCCGGTGCGGCCGCCATCTTGTCTCTCGGTTGGATCGAGAGACAAGAGGAGGCCAAAACAAAGGGGGAAATTTCCATAAGGGGGCATAGTAGATCCTCCCTGACCCCCTAGGTTTTATGTGGAGGTTGTAAAAGGTCCCAGCAGGGCAAAAAAAAATAAATTTTTTTTTTTTGCGTGGTGAGCGCCTAGTACGCGAACCGGAAAGCGTTCTGGGCAGCGTACTATAAGGATAATAGAATGATAGACTTTTTAAATACTGAATGTTAATTGTTTGTTGTTTTTGTTTTTTGTTTTGTTTTTTGTTTTCTTTATTTTTTAATTTTTTTTAATTTTGATTGTGTTTCATACTTCATTAAACTTTCTAACATTTCAGTGTCAGAAATGTCAAAATTGAATATAGGGTGTAACATTTTCTCATTTTGAAGCAGGTTATCCACTGCTTCAACACATTGTAGAAGTTCGTGGTCTCTACTTTGATCCATAAAATCATCAATTTTGTCTTGGCTGCTCTCCTTCAGTTCAATTGAAAATGTAACTTGTTGCTCGCCTTCCATTTTGCCTGAAATTTTGAATAAAAAAGTATATATTAGTAGAGATAGGGCACTGTTGGGATTAATGTTAGATAGGCAGTTTTTTTCTGTGAATTCTTCTTTTGGTAGTGTATAGTATCAGAGTGGAAATAGGACTATAAAAAAGTGTATGTGATTTAACCAAGAGAAGCCTAACTCCATTCATAACTATAACAGAGAAGTCTATCTAAATCCATAACTACTACAGAGGGATAGTGTATATCTATCAGAAAAAGTCTACTATATTAAGTTATAGTGCACAATATATTTCATTTTTAAAAATTATAACTTACCTTCACAAAGAAGTTGAAGTTTTTGGAAGCTATTGAAATGTGATGTACAACAAGAAGTAGTAGTCAAAATGGCTGTGTTTTATTCTCTTCCTTTATATATATTCAGGTATTTAACCAATCAAATGTCAGGTAATAAAAGTAGAAAATGAAAGTAACATTTTCATTGGTTGTCAATTCCAACACTTCAGATGTGTTTTGTGAAGTAATTTACCTCACGGTATTTAGAGAGGTCTATAGACTTAATGGCTAAATGGAATTTCAATCAAATTTGTGAAAAAGAAAGGGATTGTTATGTAGTATAAGCTAATCTATATTTGGTGAGAGTGTCTCCAGTCGTTTTTCTGTGAATTACTTTCCCACCTTTTTTTTGGACCGCTTCCCGGAAAGCGGTCCGGTACGCGAACTAGGAGCGTAACGGGAGTCCACCATTTTGTGTTTCGGTCGAATTAAGATATAAAATGGAGGGTAAAGAATGTTCAGAATGGGTAGAAGGGGGCACGGTACAAGTATTTTGACCCCCTAGGTTTTCTGAGGGTGGCTGAGGAGGACCATATGTGCGAAGAAAGAACTTTTTTTTTGAAATTTTGCGCGGTTAGCTTCCAGTTCGCGTACCGGGTAGCGCTCTTTGAGCGTAGTTTGTTGAAAATTACAGAAAAAAGTTAGAAAAAAATAATAATTGTGAGTGATCAGATGAAGGGTAGCTCTGAGAAGAGCTTTTGGGTTTATGGTACATTTAGGTACTTATAAGTAGGTACCAATGCACAGTCTTAAATTCAGAATGAAAATTCTGTTGCCCTCATCTGAGAAGTGAACTCCATCTCCTCTGTAGATATCTTGCATGTAGTAACGCAAGTTATTGTTGTACAAGGAGCCCATTCCATGGTCTCTCATGTAAGCTGAAACAGATTTGTTTACATGCTTCCTCGCTTTCTCAATTTGTGGACAAAATTGGTTGGACCACCTCCATTTCTGTCTTTGGCATATATTGGAATATACCAAGGCAGTTTGAGGGAAAAGTGCCATTAATTGCTCAAAGGTGTCCTTTAAAAGCATTTCCAGACCTACCCCAGTCAAAGTGCCCAAATCATTACCTCCACAGTTCACAATTAACAGGTCAGGTTTTGGCAAATGCATAAAGGTTTTCACCAATGGTATCAATTGGTGACATTTTAATCCTCTTTGGCCCAACCACTTAATTTCCACATCTTGTAAATTGAGGTTAGGTAAATTTCTGTTCTCAGCATACCTTTGAGCCCAGTGGATGTAACTATGTCCAACAATCCAGACCTTAAACATGGTGGGAGAAGGTTGTGCTGCAGTCAGATGAAGTGTTGTAATGAAAGGGCAGTTGAAACAGTAGGAGTTTGTAAAGAAAAAAAACTGTGGATTTCCAATGCTAATGATTCATTAGCAGTGATTGGTGCATTTCCATTTCTGAAAACAGAAAGTTAGGGTGCATGGATGTGTTCTTTGAAAGATGTAATTTGAATGGTCAACGAAGAAACATTTAATGAAAGATTGCACTGGATACGCAGGTGCACTGAGAGTTCAGAGTTCAATTGAAACATTGTTGTGTGAATTTGCAAACATGAGAGGTCTTCCAGGAGGTGGTTGCTATGGAAAAAAGGCAGAGAGGGCAGAGGGGGGAAGGGTTTTGATTTGAAAAAAGTGAGGGAAGAGTTATGATTGGCTAATATGAGAGATATGTGAAATGAATATCTGTATTTCTGTGCTTTCAATAGCTGCAGCCTCTGGAGTGCATCCTTTTTCTTCTGCTGAAGACAATTTGGTGTATTTCTGAGACTGTTTTCAAAACTCAAAAAGTATTTGCTAAGGTGAGAAAAGATTTATTTAATTTAGATAGAGAATAGTATGATTTAAGGAGAAAATGATGAAGAAAGCTGTGTTTTTAAAAAGTGGCTTTGTCTCTAGTGATATACATATAGATTTTGTTTCTTTGAGAAATTGTAAATGCATATTCGGTGTAGCATTCTGGCATGCAGTAACACAAGTTATTGTTGTACATGGAGCCCATTCCATGGTCTCTTATGTAAGCTGAAACTGATATGTTGTTTTTAAAAACGATTTTTGAAATGAATTACATTTCTGGATATGTACTGCTAGAGATTTATAGGTTGTTTTGGGTCATATTTATAAGGCATTTGAGTGTCTTTGATGATATTTTTTCCTTTTTAAATGGAAAGCATTCCTCATGGGGCAAGTGTCTTGTAAATACGCTCCCACCTGTGCTTGGCAAATTTAGATTTTGATTATGGGAGTTACATAGCCATGTTAATAATGTCCAAAAAATGGTGCTAGGGCATTCCAGAAAACGCTTTCATGTGTCTCAAGGACATTTTCAGTCATTTCCTCTTGAATGCAGGTATACAATTGATTTATATGCTGTGTTTAAAAACGATTTTTTGAAATCAATTACATTTCTGGATATGTACTGCTAGAGCTTCATAGGTTGCTTTGGGTCATATTTATAAGGCATATGAGTGTCTATGATGTTATTTTTCCTTTTTAAATGGAAAGCGTTCTTCATGGTGCAAGTTTCTTGTAAATACGCTCCCACTTGCGCTTGGCAAATTTAGATTTTGATTATGGGAGTTACATAGCCATGTTAATAATGTCCAAACAATGGTGCTAGGGCATTCCAGAAAACGCTTTCATGTGTCTCAAGGACATTTTCAGTCATTTCCTCCTGAATGCAGGTATACAATTGATTTATATGCTGTGTTTAAACACGATTTTTTGAAATCAATTACATTTCTGGATATGTACTGCTAGAGCTTCATAGGTTGTTTTGGGTCATATTTATAAGACATATGAGTGTCTATGATGTTATTTTTCCTTTTTATATGGAAAGCGTTCTTCATGGTGCAAGTTTCTTGTAAATACGCTCCCACTTGCGCTTGGCAAATTTAGATTTTTATTATGGGAGTTACATAGCCATGTAAATAATGTCCAAACAATGGTGCTAGGGCATTCCAGAAAACGCTTTCATGTGTCTCAAGGACATTTTCAGTCATTTCCTCTTGAATGCAGGTATACAATTGATTTATATGCTGTGTTTAAAAACGATTTTTTGAAATCAATTACATTTCTGGATATCTACTGCTAGAGCTTCATAGGTTGTTTTGGGTCATATTTATAAGGCATTTGAGTGTCTATTATGTTACTTTTCCCTTTTTAAATGGAAAGCGTACCTCATGGGGCACGTTTCTTGTAAATACGCTCCCACTTGCGCTTGGCAAATTTAGATTTTGATTATGGGAGTTACATAGGCATGTTAATAATGTCCCAAAAATGGTGTAAGGGCATAATCACCATTTAAAAAGGGTAAAATAACATAATAGAAAAAAGTGAAAGGGAAAATAATAGTGAATGGAAGGATTTTGCCACATACTTGATGGTAGAAAATTATTTTGATTTGGGATCGGATCAACGTGTGTGTACTTATTGTTGTAATAAATTAAACCAAAACCAGATGCCTGCTAGAACAGTTCATAATAATCTGGAATTGGTTGAGATTCCTTCTGAATTGAAGGATTTAAATACTTATGAATCTATTTTGATTCAAAGTATCCATCCCTTTCAGGCTATTGTAAGAATGGAGCCAAAGACAGGGAAGTTGCCTCCAGCAGATTTACAGAGAGGATTAAAGGGAAGAGTTGTTTATTTGCCTCTAGATTTGAACAAAAACATTAACACAATTGGAGTACAAAAAGTGGAAGAGGAACCTCTGGTTATCTTGGTTAATGGGGTTCCGACAAAGAATAAGAAAATATGGCAAGATTTAGTGGATGTTAGGAAAGTCAAAAAGGCAACTTTGTATTTGAAGAAAAATAATAAGTACTATAAGAATGTATATGTTGCAGAAGAGGAAGTAAGTGATGAAGAGGATAGCGATTTGTGTGCTGGCCAAATTGAGAAAGTAGAGGCCTCTAATAGTGAAGAAATATATGAACATTATAGTGTTCATCCTTTGCATTCCAAGGAAGTCATGGGGAATGCTATTGAGTTGTTTCAAATGAAACAAGCCAAAGGGAGTCCCATTAGTGTTTGGGAGGAAAGTTTGGAAGCTCGGTGTTTCCCACAGCTATTTCCCACAGGTTGAGGAGGAAGATATGATGAGCGACCTCATCAAATTCCTGCGTCTGAATACCGGACTTTACGATTGTATGCAGAAGATCCTAGGTTTTGTCAATGTATTCCCTATTTGTTTCATATCCTGTTTGAAAGCGATCTGTCTGGACTGTCATATGCAGTGAACCACATCTTAAAAAGTGGTATACAGATGCGAAACATCTCGGCAAGTGATTTTATGCATAAAGTCAATGTCCAAGACAGTATTTTGATTTCTCACTTAATTAATCTCATGGCGTGTCAGCGTGGTACTAATGAGTACTGGTACCGTCGTCATGGTGATTTAAAATGTATGCTGAGGAACTTAGGAACTCCGACATGGTTCCTCACTCTGAGCTGTGCCGAGTATGGCTGGGAAGACTTACTTGAATTTCTACGAGAGGCAAATGGAAATATTGAAAACATTGAATTCAAGACACCTGGAGAACTGTGTTCTTTGGATCCAGTGAATGTATGCAGGTACTTCAATCATAGATTTGAAGCTATGATGTCTTTCATCACAAATAAGAAGAATCCACCTCTTGGAGAGGTGTTGGATTTCTTCTGGAGAAAGGAGTACCAAGCAAGAGCTGCTCCTCATATACATATGTTGTTGTGGATCAAGGATGCACCTAAATTTGGAACAGATCCGGATGACTTAGTGATGAATTTCATAGAACAGTATTCTACGTGTGCTGTTCCAAACGCAACGGAGAAGAAAAGCCTAAGAGAACAAGTTCTACGTTTCCAAAGCCATCGTTGTGGAAAGTACTGTCGTCGTAAATTCAGAAACAAGGACAAATTCTACACCAAATGTCGTTTCAACTTTCCACGACCGGTGATTTCTAAAGGAAGAGTGAACAGTTTGATGTCTTCGCTGCGACATAATGTGACGAGGAAATCACCCAAAAATACATACAGTTTGAAAAGGAACGAAGAGTCCAAGTACATCAACGACTACAATCCAGTGATTTTGTCCATGTGGAATGCTAACATGGATATACAGTTTGTGGCTGACAACTGTATGGCTGTGGCTCGGTATGTGACATCTTACATCACCAAAAAAGAAAAGACAGAACTGAAGGATATGTGGGAGGACATTTCCCATGAAAAGAGCCTCAGCAAGAAGTTGTACAGTTTCAGTCTGAAGATGTTGTCGCATCGAGAAATTGGAGCTTACGAATGTTCTGATCGATTATCTTCAGCAAGTCTCTATGCCAAATCCAGGAGTATCGTTTGGGCGAGTCTTGGTCTTGCTGCAACGCGAAATCGAGTTCTAAAACCTGTCCGGGAAATTGAGTATTTGGCAGAAAAGGAACCAAACAGTACCGACATTTTGAAGACCAACATG
Organism: Lissotriton vulgaris; assembly: GCF_964263255.1. Classification (NCBI taxonomy): domain Eukaryota; kingdom Metazoa; phylum Chordata; class Amphibia; order Caudata; family Salamandridae; genus Lissotriton; species Lissotriton vulgaris. Next base: position 1,300,104,038 of record NC_141691.1, read on the forward strand.
TTGGATACATATTATCCAAATCGTAGCAGTCACCTTGAGAATGTTTGTCTATATGAGGTTCTACAAAATTATATATTCAAGAGGAACATCAAAGAAGATATTGAGAAAGGAGTGTATGCTGTAATTGGAAGTGAGGGATGCCTAGTCAAGCAAAGAAAATGCCAATTAGTAAACCATCGAAAATTGAGTGGCGAATCTCCAGAAAAAAAGGAGTTTTTCTATTTAGCACTTTTGCAACTTTTCAAGCCTTGGCGTGCAGAAGAGGAACTGCTTGGAGATTTCCTCTGTTACGAAGACTCTTTCACTGCTGCTAAGGAGACCATAGAATGTCCTGCTTTTCCCAAATATCAAGAAATGCTAACTTTGGAAATTGAGCAGGAAGCAACGATTGCAGCCGAGATTGCCAGAGACAGTTCTCAGGACAGTCAGAGTTCTGTTTCATTGAGTCAAGATCCACTTGGAGGACCTATTATCGAAAATGAAGCTGCCACTGCTATGAATGAAGTGGAAAGAGCCATGGCACATGCTCAGGAGGATTCAGTTAACTTAGAAGACTTGGAAAAACAACTCAACGTTGAGCAGAGGAAAATATATGATGAAGTTACCAAGCAAATTGAGCATGGATTAAGTCATGAGAAGAAAGAGTGCTCATGTACATCGTTGAAGCCTGTCCGACTGTATGTGAGTGGAGAAGCGGGAACTGGAAAAAGTTTCCTCATTAAAGCAATTTCTTGTTATTTGCAGGAAAGGACTGAGTCATCGCTGTCTTGTGTTGTCACCGCTCCTACTGGACTGGCAGCACATAACATTAAAGGTATTACTTTGCATCGTCTACTGATGCTGCCAGTGGAGCATGACAACAAATTACAATACCACAAGTTATCTGGGGATGCTTGCTGTGAAGTTTCAAGAGTCTTGAGGAAAATGAAATTACTTATCATTGACGAAGTAAGCATGGTTTCCAATGTCATGCTTGCCTTTGTGCATTTGAGAATGCAAGAAGTACTTAAAACTGAATATGATGTGTTATTTGGTGGCAAACACATCATTGTTTTCGGAGATCTTCTGCAGCGGACACCAGTAAAAGGTCAACCTGTGTTCAAAATACTCACGCATGAAGATACCAGGAAGTGCCTAGGGAGCATTGGCAACGTCAATATATGGTTAAACTTCAATTATGCTGAACTGCATGAAAATATGCGTCAGGCGAAGGATGAAGATTACAAGAATATTCTACAAGATATTAGAATTGGAAAAGTGACCGAGCATGGAAAAGAAGCTTTAAATGCACGATTACTTTCAAATTTATATCCCGAACAAGAGATTGTGCCTGAGAATATTTTTCAGAAAATTACTGAGAAGAAATCCGGAATATGTTTGATGCCAACTCTTGCAGAATGTGCCATCTTCAACAACAAAATGTTGAATTTAGAAAAGCAAGAGATTGTGAAACTTGAAGCTATTGACAAAATAGAGCATATGGGATCAACAATTATTTTGTCAGAGAATTTGAAATCAAAATTGGATTCATTAGAGAAGACTATATCTAAAACTGCGGGTTTTGAAAAGACTCTGAATGTGTGCTTAAATTGCCGAATCATTTTGAGAAGGAATTTACATGTTGAAAGAGGTCTGGTAAATGGATCAATGGGTAATGTTGTTGATTTTGAGAAATACAGAAATAGAGATGGAATAGAATTTTTAAAAATTAAATTTGATGGCATTGAGGAAGTACAGCTAAGTGGTCGTTGTTCTGCTAGGTTTTTGCTTGTTAAAGACTTATATGTTCGCCGTAAGCAGTTTCCTGTTTGCTTGGCATATGCGGTGACAATCCATAAATCGCAAGGTTTAAGTGTAGATAGTGCATTGGTGAATATTGGCAGTTCTGTGTTCAAAGAGGGTATGGCATATGTGGCATTGTCACGAGTTAGAACTTTATCGGGATTGTACTTGATTGACTGTGATGTCACAAACATTTGTGCGGATCTAGATTGTGTTAAGGAACACAATAGGTTAAGAAGAGAGTATGCGCCACATTTGCCTCAATATCCTTTGTTTGAGAAACGTGTGGTAGGCCGGAAACGTAGAAATATCAGTAATAGTAGGGAGGTTGTAGCAAAAAGACCAAAAGTCAATGAACCGACAATTGTTAGCAGAAAGAAAGTGGATTCTGTTGAAGATGTTGTCGGTTTTCAATTTGAAAACAGTTCTGGTGTCAACTGCTATGCAAATGTAGGGGTTAATGTTCTCTTTTCACTAGAGAGTTTAAAAGAACAGATTCTGTTGAATTCAGAACAAATTTTATGCTGTTTGTTGAATTCTGTTTTCGAGAAATGTAGCACTGATCGAACAAAAGTAGAAAGTGTGTCTGAAGTTCGTTATCTGTTAGATGAATGTTCAGGTCAAACAGACTTCTCTGAAAATAATCAGCAAGATTGTCAGGAGTTTTTAATGTATATGCTTGATGTATTGCAAGATGAGGGTGTAGATATAGATCACCTGTTTGGGCTTTCTTATCAATGGCAGCATGACTGCGAGAAGTGTATGGTATCAAGTACTACTAGTGTAGACTCAGAAAGATTTATATATTTAACTTTGCCAGACAGTAAATCAGTCTCCTTTAATAAGCTAGTAAATGCAGCGGATCACAACATGGAGTGTAGCCAATGTAAATCTGAAATGATGTCAACATTATTTATACGTAGATATGGCCAGTATGTCATTTTAATGATCCAACGATGTAGGCCTGATGGATCAAAATTGTCAACTTTAATAAAAAATGTTGTGGCTTCTCAGCTGTCAATATCAGGAAGGACTTTTGTAACTGTAGCAATTATCTATCACGATGGTCCTTCAACAACATCAGGACATTATACAGCTTATTTAAAGTCTCGAAACGGCTGGTCATTCTGCAATGATTCCGTTGTAACTTTCAAAAAAAATTGCCGTTTGACCTTAAAAATTCTTACCTGGTGTTTTTAAAACCAACATTTTAAAGAAAGAATCTCAGGATTTCCAGTGAGGAATTGCAAAAGGTTCATCAAGTAGAGGGAATGTAAGTCTGCAATGCTGTCTAGATTATTGGTCCAAAACTTTTAATTATAATGTCAATTTAAAAATCCAACTATATAAACCTGATGCAAGTAAGTCTGCTTCATAGTAAGCAGTATCAGTGTCATAGGAAAAGGAGAACATGTGTGACAAAGAAGGGTAAGATATTAGTAGTCCAGGATTGTGAAAATAATCTCAAATGTTTTCTTTTTGAAAGTTGCGAAAATAGAAAATGACGGGATTTGATTGGAAGAATTAGAAGACTTGTGAATCGCTGCAACATGATTTGGCCAAGTGGAAACATGTGGTAGAATGTGAGAAGTCTTTTCTTGTATGTAACATATTTTTCAAAACGATGGAGGTTTTCTTTCAGAAAGTGGCGGGCTGAAAATATTTATAGCACAACAGAGTGGACGCTGTTCATAGGACATCCTTCGACGTCATTGAAAGTAAGTTAATTTTAAGGAGTTTTGAATTCAGATTTCTTAGGTTGTATGGGTTTTTTAAACACAATCATTTTGATTGTGTTTTTTTCCCCGCTGTTACATGATGAATATCTTCAAGTCACTGATTTAAGTGAAATTTGATACATTCTGAGAACAGCAAAAATAAACCATTTAACATATATATATAATTAATGTTCTCCTTTTTGTACTTATGATATACATTTAGAAATGTGAGGTAGATATGGAGAAACTGAGTCTTCTGTAAGTGTCAATTTTAATGCTTACAGTGCAGTACTTCTGGTTACTGTTTTTTTTTTGAAAACTGAACAGACCTCACATTAAAGAAACCTCTTGAAAGGACACATCTTATTTGCATCCTGAAACAATCATTTACAATGTTACACACAATTTTATGATGGCTTTACATCTCTTTTGCGCTGCTATTGCATCACTATTGTGAGACATCAGCAATGCAAAAGAAGCACCATGTTCCAAAATAGGCCTCAGTTCATCAGCATGAAGATACTGTTTGTTTAAAATAAATATCTTTAGGATTGTGTAGGGGTCGTAGAGAAGCAGAGGCTTCTGTAAGTGTCAAAGTTGTTTAAAAACTGTTTCTTCTTGAACCTTTTCCCTTCTTTTTTCTAATTTTTAAATACATGTTTTAATATTTTTGGAAATGTTTGTTCTCTCTTTTACAGATTGAAAGTATGAAAAATTTTCTTTAAAAGTTAACAAGAATTATAAGGTAAATGTTTTCTACTTTTTTAACCCGCATTCCACTGCTGATGATGTCACTGACTATGTCATGAATGATGTAATAAGTGGGCATGTTTTACTACAATGGTAGGTCTTCACATGTATTATCTCCTCTGTATTCTTCAACAAGCATAAATTTGATATGCAACCCTGAGTACGCCTCACCTTAAACAAACTTTTAGAGAGGACACACCTTATCGTCACCCTCAATCAATCATTTACTCTATCACATTTAACATCTATTAGTTCTACTGCTTCATTGCTTTAATCCTTACTTTCCTGTGTTTGCTACTTCTCTCATTGCTTTCTCTATTACTTAATTATTCTACTCCTTCCAGTATTTATCTCACTCCCTCTCTTCTCATACTTCTTCATTATTATTCACTCATTCTGTCTCAATTAATGTTACTGTTTCTGAATGATCTCAAAATTTTTTTAAAACAAGAACAGTAAGTATAAGGATAGGAAACAGACATTTATGTTACAAGAAAGACAGCTATAGGAAGTAAACAAAAGATACTGTTACTCGCAATCCACTGCTGATGATGTCACTGACCATGTCAAAAATGATGTAATATATGACATGATCAGAAGTGAATTGCGGGTAACAGTATCTTTTTTTTACTCCCTATAGCTGTCTTTCTTGTAACATAACTGTCTGTTTCCTTTCCTTATACTTACTGTTTTTAAAAAAAAAAAAAAATTTTTTGGTTCGCTCCTGGTTCGCGTACCGGAGTGCGAACTGGGAGCGAACTAAAAGAAATAGAGCTTGGCAGAGTTCCAAAAATTCTACCAATTTTTTTTTATAATGGGGAGGTAGTTCTGAAAAGAACTTTTTTTTTAGTTTTTGTTGTTTTAATTTTTTTTATTATTTTTCTGAACATTTTTTATATTTTGTTGTTTTTTTCTGAACATTTTGTAATTTTTTTTGTTTTTGGGGGGGAGGGGGGAAACAAAAATGATTCATTGAAGAGGGCTCAACAGGAGCAACAAAAAAAAGAAGAATTTATTTTTTGGGGCGTTTTGGGCATACATGATTTTTGATTGCTCTTATTATAAGAGTAATGCTACTTTCTCGGTAGCATAATATTTGATTGCACCACACGCACACTTGTTTTACTTCCCCCATGTCCATTTGAATATTCGGGATCAACTCCCTCGCCTCTGGTCCCGATACTTCTGGCACGACAGATCTTCTCGCTATTGCCGGGGGATTTTGTTGTTCGTCGCGAAGCTGAGCAGCATTATAATTATTTGGGTGCCACCTACTCATGTGCCTGTGCATTGTAAAATTTCCAAAACTATATTTTTTGTCCGTCCCCCTTGAAAGGCGTTCATCGCAAATACGGCAAAAGACATATCTTGCATTGACTTTCTTTTGCCCTGCTGGAAATTTAAAAAATTGCCAGATGAAATGTTCCTTTCTGTTGTACCTCCTGGGCTCCTCAGGCAAAAACTCAGGCTCTTCCTCCTCTTCCTGATCTTCCTCTTCTTCAAAGATTGGTTGAGCAGGTGGTCCTTTCTTTCCATGAGGAGGTGGAGGTGGTGGTGGGGGAACACTAGCAGAAGCAACAACTGAAGCCATTTCTCTAGAATGTAAAAGGGTCTTTCTCTCACCAAGATGAAAGTCAGAGTGAGGAAAGAAGGAGGGGTTTTCATCATTTGGGAAAAGCAAAAGTTCTAAACCAATGAAAAGTGTTAATTTTAGATCACATGACCTAGTATTACATCATTAGGAAACCAAAAGTGAAATGAACCAATGAAAAGTGTTATTAACGAGTCACATGACCTGCTGTGTTTACGTTTCGCGCTTTGCGCCGCTTTCCGGTCCGCTTCCGGGTCCGCTAACTTGGCGCGTCCGATGACGTATTATGCGACAACGCAAAACGTCATTCTAACGTAACAGTTACGTTTACCGGTTCGCGGACCGAGTCGCGGCTTTAAAATGAGCTAACGGAAAGCTGACCATTTCGCGGACTGGGAGCGGAACAAAAAAATATTTTTTAAAAAAATGTATTAAAAACATGTTAGATATATTTTAAGATTTAAAGAAGAATACATTTTACAGCTACAGATATTAGCTTTCAAAAAACCATTGAAATTCAATGAAAAAACCATAGGTTATAGAGAATATATAGTTAGGAATTAGCATTTACAAAACCTTAAAAATTCACTGAAAAAACCATAGGTTATAGACCATATATAGTTAGGGATTAGCATTTACAAAACCTTATTTTACTCGCATAAAACCATTGAAATTCCATATATAGTTAGTTGCACTAACTATATATCGCGCACCCGCAATCCACTGCTGATGATGTCACATATTACATCATTCATGACATGGTCAGTGACATCACTGATGACATCACTGATGACATCTCAAATGACATCACTGATGACATCACTGATGACAACATCCAGTGACTGTATGTTTCTGTAAAGTTAAAATATGTCTTACATATTGAAGAATGAGTGGATGTATAAGTGTCTGGATGAAGGATTTAGTAGGTGCATGACTGACTGTATGAGTGAGTGATTAAATGTGTCTCACTGAGTGCATGGGTTAGTGACTAAACTGTCTTAATTTGTGCATCATTATGTCTGTTGTTATGTAAACTGTTGCATGTGTTGATAAGTAGCTATATGAGTAACTATATGGGTTATTGATTGGTTGCCCAAGTATTTGTATGGGAGACTGAGTGTGTGTGTGGGTGGCTGGGAGGTGTATGACTCTGTGCATAGATGTGTGAGCAGTTGATTCACTAGATGTATGGTTTCAAAAGTGCATGTGGAAACAGCTGTATGGGTGGTTGACTGTGTGCATGAGTGTATTGGTGAGTGAATGGATATCTCAGTGCTACATGTCAAAGTAAGTACATATGTAAAACACAGTACATGTGAGAGTTGACATATATAAATAACTGTGCATAAGAGCCAGTGAATGTGTGAGTGGCTGTATGGATCATTGTGAACTTGTATCAGGGATTGTATAAGAGAGTAAATATGTGTTAGTATATGTTTGAATAAGTAAAGTTTGTATAACTGTATAGTTGAGGAAATGGAGGTGTGATTGATTCTTTGCATGACTGACTAGGTGTGTGAGTAACTCCATGGATGAGTGACAGTCTGTGAGTGTCTGTTTACACTGATTGTATCTAAGGTTATATTAGAGTCTGAAGAGGTTCATCGTATTATCACATGAATGATATCATCAGTGATGTGATCAGTAATGTCAAATGAGATGTCATCAGTGATGTCATTTGAGATGTCATCAGTGATGTCATCAGTGATGTCACTGACCATGTCATGAATGATGTAATATGTGACATCATCAGCAGTGGATTGCGGGTGCGCGACATATAGTTAGTGCAACTAACTATATATGGAATTTCAATGGTTTTATGCGAGTAAAATAAGGTTTTGTAAATGCTAATCCCTAACTATATATGGTCTATAACCTATGGTTTTTTCAGTGAATATATATATATCGCCAGTAGGTAGTTATAGTTAGGATTTTTTTCAATGTTAAATCTCAAAATTCTATTTGGAATAACTTTGGCACCGGTCGACGAATCTGCCTGAAAATTTCCTGAAAATGGCCTCGTCGAGCTCCGGTCCTTCCCTGAAAGTTTGGGGGGGATACGTCAAGCGGGGGCCGAGATAAAAGGGGGGTCCCAAAACGCATTTTCCCCATGTTAATTTCCATAGGGCGGTCAATTTCACTTTTAGCCCGAACGGCTGAATGGATTTACACCAAACTTGGCAAAATTGTAGGGACTGGTAGCTCGATGTGCCTTTGCTATGTCTCAAGATATGTGCTCCAGTGGATTTTGAGTAATTTAGGTGCCAAAAAATATATATATCTATAGGCGCTCTCCGGTGCGCGCACCGGAGTGCGCTCCTGGCGCGACACGCGACTTGCGCACAGAAAGCTGATTGGCTCTTGGGTGTCTGTAAACATTCTAAACAGTCTGGAGCGGCCGCCATCTTGTGTCTCGGTAAAATCGAGACACAAGGGGTTTGAAAAAAAAAGGGGCAAATGACCATAAGGGGGAAGAGTAGACCCCCTCTGACCCCCTAGGTTTGATGTAGGGACTAAAATAGGGTCCTGCAGGGCATTACATTTTTTTTTTCGTTTTGCGCGGGGGAAGCGCATGGTACGCGCACCGGCGAAGCACGGGGAAAATCCAGGACCATATTTATGAAGGCCTTGCGCTGTTAGTTTTGCGCCTTCTGTGCGTCAATTTTTGTGACGCACCAGCGGTGTAAAAAAATGCGCATTGTTATGCAATATTTAAAAAGTGACGCATCTATCTAGATGCGTCACTTTTTAAATATAGTGCAACGAGGCACATTTTATTACACTGCTGGTGTTATGCGTCACTTTTCTGTGCGCACTCCTTATGACATTCCAGATGTGTCATATTTAATGTATGAGGAATCATGTTGCAAGGAGTTACAGATACGTCAGTATTTCTGACATATCTGTAAACATAAAAGTGATGAGAGGCAGGTGCAAGATTTTGACGCAACAGCATCCTAAAAGTGACGCAGAGAAATCTTATAGATTTCAGTACGTCGTTATTACCAAGCTTTTTGCGGGGGAATGCCCCCTTTGCATACATTATACCTGACGCAGATATAATGTGGCGCAGAGTTTTAAAAAGTGACCCATGTACCTAGATGCGTCACTTTTTAAAAATAGCGTCAGGTATAATGCATGCAGAGGGGGTGTTCTCCCGCAAAAAGCTTTGTAATAGCGACGCAGTGAAATCTTTGAGATTTCACTGCGTCAGTTTTAGGATGCTGTTGCGTCAAAATCTTGTGCCTGCTTTACAGCAGGTGTTAGACTGAGGCAAGACCTTTCACATGCTGCTTTCCCCATTTGAAAGGACGCATTACTGGAGTTGCGTCACTTTTGTGACGCACTCCAGCAATGCGTTACTTGGAATGTCATAAGGAGTGCGCACAGAAAAGTGACGCATGGCACCAGTGGTGAAAAAAAATGTGCCTCGTTGCGTGATATTTAAAAAGTGACGTATCTAGGTAGATGGGTCACTTTTTAAAATCAAGCGCCACATTATATCTGCGTGAGGTATAATGCATGCAGAGGGGGTGTTCCCCCACAAAAAGCTTTGTAATAGCGACGCAGTGAAATGTTTGAGATTTCACTGCGTCACTTTTAGGATGCTGTTGCATCCTTTAAATATAGTGCAACGAGGCACATTTTATTACACTGCTGGTGTGATGCGTCACTTTTCTGTCCACAGTCCTTATGACATTCCAGATGTGTCATATTTAATGTATGATGAATCATGTTGCAAGGAGTTACAGATACGTCAGTATTTCTCACATATCTGTAAACATGAAAGTGACGCGAGGCAGGCGCAAGATTTTGACGCAACAGCATCCTAAAAGTGACGCAGAGAAATCTCATAGATTTCAGTACGTCGTTATTACCAAGCTTTTTGCGAGGGATTGCCCCCTCTGCATACATTATACCTGATGCAGATACAATGTGGCGCAGAGTTTTAAAAAGTGACCCATGTACCTAAATGCATCACTTTTTAAAAAATAGTGTCAGGTGTAATGCATGCAGAGGGGGTGTTCCTTGCAAAAAGCTTGGTAATAATGACGCAGTGCGTCACTTTTAGGATGCTGTTGCGCCAAAATCTTGCGCCTGCTTCACAGCAAACCTTTCACATGGTGCTTTTTCCATGTGAAAGGACACATTACTGGAGTTGCGTCACTTTTGTGACGCACTCCTGCAATGCGTTACTTTTGTGTTTACAGATATGTCAGAAATACTGACATATCTGTAACTCCTTGCGAATTGATTAGTCATATATTAAATATGACATATCTGGAATGTCATAAGGAGTGCGTCCAGAAAAGTGACGCATCGCTGTTTTCACGTAGCGATGCGTCACTTTTCAGAAATGAGGCCTCCAGTTTATTCACTGTGTCATAACTTTCTTTTCTAACACTCACCTTCTTTCATTCCTCCTACTTCACTTCCTTTCACCTCTCATACCTTTCTGTTCTTTCTTACTCATTCTCCTTTCAATTATCAATGCACTATATTTCACTTACTCTTCATTTTTTAAGAATATAGCTCTTTGATGAGAATTGGAGGTAGTTCTGAAAAGAACTTTTGGTTTTCTTCTTTTAACTGAACAGGAACAAAAACAGGGAATGGAAACTGCTCAACAGGAGCAAAAAGAAAAGAAAAAAATTAGGGGTGGGAAGGGCAGCGATGGTTCTCCAATGCTCGAACCATGAGCAGGACACTTTGCTCCCCATAGGTGAGGAGTTGATTGCAGTATCTGCATTTGACGACCCCATGGTTAAATGCAGGTTGTATGTTTGCTACCTGCTCCTGTGATTGTTCTCTTCCAGAAGAAGTTGCTCCTCCTGTTGATGTAGAGGCCCCATCTCTGGGAACCTCTTGTGCCAGAGCCCTGACACTTTCCCGGGCAAAATTCTGGGGGTGCCTCCTCTCCACATGGCGAATCATGGTGAAGTTGCCAAAAGATTATTTTTTTGGGGGGTTACCCTGTGACAGGACCTGTTTGCAGATCCTGCACTCTACTTTTGGTGCATTCACCTTCTTCTGGTCTGCTGGAAACTTAAAAAATTTCCAGATGAAATGTTCTTTGACCTTCGGCTGAGGAGGCTCTTCATCAATGAAATCATTGGAGTCATCTTCACTGCTGGATGGTCTGGCAGCCATGATTAATCAAGGAATATGGAACAGCAAAAAAGGCAGGTCTTTCAGTCACAAAAGTGAAAGAAGAAGTGAAGGAAATGGGTGGGGATTTCATTCATTGTAAAAAAAAACTGTTAGCAACCAATGAAAAGTGTTATTTTAGGGTCACATGACCCGACGCGTTTATGCTGCGCGCTCCGGAGCACTTCCGGTGCGTTTACGCAGCGCGATCGTAGGCGCTTCCGGGGCGCAAACGTGGCGCGATCGTAGGCGCTTTTGCGTGCGTTTATGCGCCGCGAACGTAGGCGCTTCCGAGGGCACTTACGTTGCGCGCCGAAGTGACGTCATCAATCTTTTATAGAAATGCATAATCATTTTCCTTATTAAAAAAAACTAATTTTATTTGTATGGTACGAAATGTTTTGCATTATTATTAACTTTTCATTCATATTTTTTTTCACGAACGACAGTTGCGCTCTGGGTGCGCTTTCAGATGAGCTCTCGGAAAAGCTTACCGGAGAGCTTAGCTGAAAGCTTCCCGGAGCGCGCACCCAGAGCGCAAAAGAAAAAAATTATATAAAAAAAATGAATACTTAAAAAAAAACAGCAAATTGTAAAAAAAAAAAAAGGTTAGAAACTCGATATACAAAGGAATTAGCATTTAAAAAACCTATGAAATTCACTGAAAAAACCATAGGTTTCACACCAGTTATAGTTAGGAATTAGCATTTAAAAAACCTATTAAATTCACTGAAAAAACCATAGGTTTCACACCAGTTATAGTTAGCTGGAAATTTTACTGATATAAAACCATTGAAATTCCCACGTTATAGTTAGATGGACTCACTATAACTTGCGCGTGCAATGCACTGCTGATGATGTCTTATTAAGCCAGTTAACCAATCAATTTTTAAAAACCATCCATTTAGACACTTATTTAAACATTTATTCTTCCATCAACTTTTACATATACATATATAAAATATATTTATTTTTCAGAAAGACACACATTCACTGGATGGTGTCATCAGTGATGTCATGAGTGATGTCACTGACCATGTCATGAGTGATGTAATATGTGATGTCATCAGCAGTGCATTGCACGCGCAAGTTATAGTGAGTCCATCTAACTATAACGTGGGAATTTCAATGGTTTTATATCAGTAAAATTTCCAGCTAACTATAACTGGTGTGAAACCTATGGTTTTTTCAGTGAATTTAATAGGTTTTTTAAATGCTAATTCCTAACTATAACTGGTGTGAAACCTATGTTTTTTTCCGTGAATATATATATATATATACTGGCGGTCGCCAGTAGGTATATATAGTTAGGATTTTTTTGAATAGGGATTTCTGAAAATTCTATGTTGAATAACTTTGGCCTTGATGGACGGAATTGGCTGAAATTTTCAGGAAAATGGCACATTTTGTTTCTGAGCGTCCCCTGAAAGTGTGGGGGTTTTCGTGAAGCGGGGGCCGAGAAAAAAGGGGGGTCCCAAAACGTGTTTTTAACATTGAGTTTTCCATAGGGCGGTTGGACTCACTTTTAGCTCGAACGACTGAATGGATTTCAATGAAACTTGGCAAAATTGTAGGGACTGGTAGCCCGATGTGCCTTTGCTAGGTCTCAAGATATGTGCTCCAGTGGATTTTGAGTATTTTAGGTTCCAAAAAATATATATATCTGTGACAGCGTCCCGGTTAGCGCCCCGGTTCGCGTACCAGATGCGTAATGGAACTTCGCGAGGAGAAGCGGATTGGCTCCCCGGTGACTGTCAACATTCTAAATAGTCCGGAGCGGCCGCCATCTTGTCTCTCAGTAGGATCGAGAGACAAGAGGTGGAAATAAACGAAGGGCGGAAATGAATGAAAGGGGGCAAGGTAGACCCCTCCTGCCCTCCTGACCCCCTACGATTGATGTGGGGGCTATTAAAGGGCCCCGCGGGCAAAAAAAAAAAAAAATTCGATTTTTCGCGGTGGAAGCGCTACCCGGTACGCGAACCGGGTAGCGTAACGGGAGTCCGCCATCTTGCGTTAAGGTCTAATTTGGACACAAGATGGATGATAAACAATGCTAAGATTGTGTAAAAGGGGGCAAGGGAGACATATCCTGACCCCCTAGGTTTTGTGAGGGTGGATGAGGAGGCCCATATATGCCCAAAAAAGAAAAAAAAAATCAAATTTTCGCGCGGTTAGCGCCCAGTGCGCGAACCGGGTAGCGCTCCGGAAAGCGTAAATTGTGAAAATTAGTTAAAATAAAGTAACATTTAAAATTTATTTAGAGTGATCATAGTTAGGGAAGCTCTGAAAAGATCTTTTGAGCCTGTGGAAGATTTAGGTACTTATAAGTAGGTACCAATACACAATCTTAAATTCTGGATGAAAACTCTGTTCCCCTCATCTGAGAAGTGCACACCATCTCCTCTGTAGATATCTTGCATGTAGTAACGCAAGTTATTGTTGTAGATGGAGCCCATTCCATGGTCTCTCATGTAAGCTGAAACAGACTTATTTACATGCTTCCTCGCTTTTTCAATTTGTGGACAAAATTGATTGGACTGCCTCCATTTCTGTCTTTGGCATATATTGGAATATACCAAGGCAGTTTGAGGAAAAAGTGCCATCAATTGCTCAAAGGTGTCCTTTAAAAGCATTTCCAGACCTACTCCAGTCAGAGTGCCCAAATCATTTCCTCCACAGTGCACTATAATGAGGTCAGGGTTTGGCAAATGCAAAAAGGTTTTCACCAATGGTATCAATTGGTGACATCTCAATCCTCTCGGGCCAATCCATTTGATTAAATCTTTACTGTGATTCGTCTGGCACTCGAATTTTTCTTTTTTACTAATTATTCACTATTTCATTTATGTGCTACTCACTCCTTTTAAGTGTTTTGTCCAGGAACACTTTAATTCAATAAGATTTGATAGAGAAAGTGGGAGTTCCACTTGCAGGTGGAGGTGTGCACATTATTAACATGACCTAATGTGGTCTCATGACAGTCCTTTCACCATTTTCATAAAAAATCTTCATAGCTTTAGTTTAGTTTAGTTTCAACATCATTTCTTTTTATTCTTTTCGTCTTCCAAAATCAATTGAATTAATCCATTCATTATTGACGATCCATTCATTATTGATTATTCGACAAACCTAGGGGTATGAGTGTCCCTGGGGACACTCATACCCCTAGGTTTGTCGTGGTGGAGCCAGCACACTGATCGGAGGCTTTCTAAACATTTTGCGTTACTGTTCTCTGTGTGGTGAAATGCGGACTTAAAATTGGAACCCCCACTGAGGTCACCGCGGACCGGTGTCCAAATAATTTCTTAACTGCCCCCAGTGTGGAGAAACGTGGCCTCAAAATCGGAACCCCCATTGAGGTCACCGCGGATCGGTGTCCAAAAAAGCATAAGAACTCCACCACATGTGGCAAAGACGTGGCTTAGCTTCCAAAATTAACGCAGCGTAGGCCATCAATGCATAGACGACATTTTCCACCAAAACAGGATTGACTGTGGGCAGGATTTATACAAGTTCCCATGGACTAGATTCAGTCTGCCCTGACGAGAATTCTGCAAGTCGCTAATCAGGATTCGAAACGCGTCGGCATCCCCTTTGTTCTGTTTGGCTAGTTGGCCATTGCTATTTGTTGCAGAAATTGGCAATGCTCCTGATAATTAATTGATTAGCTCATGCTCAGGTCGTGGGAGTGTAACTGTTGAAAAAGTTGTGTTTTACCTTCTCCCCGTGTTCCTAATTGTTTGCAAAAGCACCTTTTTCATAAATGTATAAGATTGTATGGTCCATGTATTCATGTTAATGTTTTTCTATGTCAAAAAATCACTGTAGTTCTATTTGTTTATCACATGTTTGGTTTATTGCACATTTATAGTAAGTGTTTTGAAATTACACATGGCTAAGACATGAGGTCGATAGTGGTCTTAGTTCTGTTTCTTGCGAATTTTTTTCTGTAAACTAAGTACAAAATTGAAAACATAAACTGTTTTTTGTAAACTAACAGGTTGTGGTTTACTTGTACATGAACCAGTGTGTACTTGAAGTAGTATGGAGGCATAGGCAAATATTTCTATTTCATATTGTGTGGCCCTGCCTACCCTCCTTCCCCTTGGGCCCAGCCACCCTTCTTTTTTGAGAGTTTCATAGCCAGCATGGGGCATATTTATAAGGACTTTGAGCCACTTTCACGTTATTTTCCCCACGTTAAAAGTGACGCAAAAGTGGTGCAAGGGCCTTGTAAATACGCCCTCATGTGTGTTAGGGCATTTTAAGTCACTTCTCCATGAATCTGGGAGAATAATTTGCTTACTTGATGTGTTTAAAAACGTTTCTTGAAGTCATGTATGTTTCTTGATATGTAGTGCTAGAGTTTCATAGGCAGCATGGGGCATATTTACAAGGCCTTTGAGTCACTTTCACGTCATTTTCCCCATGTTAATAGAGATGCAAAAGTGGTGCAAAGGCCTTGTAAATACGCCCCCATGTGTGTTAGGGCATTTTATGTCACTTCCCCATGAATCTGGGAGAATAATTTGCTTACTTGATGTGTTTAAAAACGTTTCTTGAAGTCATTTAGGTTTCTTGATATGTACTGCTAGAGTTTCATAGCCAGCATGGGGCATATTTACAAGGCCTTTGAGTCACTTTCACGTAATTTTTCCCATGTTAATAGTGACTCAAAAGTGGTGCAAGGGCCTTGTAAATATGCCCCCATGTGTGTTAGGCCATTTTAAGTTACTTCCCCCATGAATCTGGGAGAATAATTTACTTACTTGATGTGTTTTAAAAATGTGTTTTTTGACTTAAAATGGCTCAAAGGCTTTCTAAATATGCCTCATACTGGTTATGAAACTCTAGCAGTACATATTCTGAAACCTAAGTGACTTCAAGAAACGATTTTAAACACATCCAGTAAGCAAATTATTGTAGCAGCATTCCATTCCATTGCTACTATTTGTGGGTTTTACATTTGTCTATGCTGCTAAATTACCGTAGGTAGAATTGACAACTAGTGTGTTAATTGTTTGCTTACTGTTATTGGTTTTCTGTTTGGTAATAGTGGTTAATAACATTAAAAAATTTACCAGATTCAACTCAAGATCTTTTGAAAAATTCAAACATGCCCTCAAGGCAAAGAAAAAGAAAAGAAGCAAAGCGACTTACACCCCACCTTGGTAAACCTTTGCAGCAGTCCTCTACAATAAAAACTTGTCAAGTCACCAAAAAAACTCCGGGTAAGACAACAAAATCTTTTTTAAGAAACATTTGCAGACGAAAAAGTATCAATACAGATCATGTTTTAGTCCAGAAGAAGAGAGCCAATTTAAACGGGAAGGAAAGGCCCCTCAAAAATGTTACTGCTATAGCAGGAGATAACTCTGTGCATGGTAGTAGAAGGAAAAATCTGTTTAGAGACATTCATAGATGAATGTACCGCAAAAGGATAATTGGCAATTTGTTAAAAAATATTAAGAAAGGTCAACAGAAAGTGGCTTTTTATAAGAGAAAGAAAAATGTAGAGAAAATTATTGATCAGGCTTTCAAAATCAAGCGAAAGTTATTTATTTTGATAATCAATAGAATTAGGAAACTAAACAAGGCAATTTATGATTTTAAATCAAATAGTAGATGGAAGAGAACAGTTAATCGTAGTAATTTTTGTGAAGTTTTTTCAGGAGAATGGATGCATAGTTCAAGTTGTGAGGCATTTTTTAATGAGGAGAGTTATTTCCAGGACAATGATTTGGTGCATGCAGTTGACACCAGTGGTCGAGCATATGAGGTGAAAGACGGTTGTCCAGTTGAAAAAGAAAAACTTGAGTCAACAGAGGCAGAAGAGGTGTTAGGTAATGAAGTTTTAGGAAGACATCCTAAGGGAACAGTGTACACCTGGAAGTGTAGTAGTATTTGCAGTGTGCGACAGGATTCCATCAATTTGCTTTGTGATTTTGTACGGACATTTAATAAGAAAAGTTTAAAACAGAAAATGAAGTTGTTGCAAGAATTAGATCCTTGCAGAGTGAGAGAAGTGACAGGTTTGCATGGTCATTCACTGGCTTGTCTTTCCAGGAGAGTATGCCAGAGTGTTTTTCATCATTTCAGGATGCTAGCAGTGCATAATAATAAAGTGAGGAAATTAGTTAGAATGTTGTATTATGCTAAGAGTCCAGCAATTATGCTTAAACAATTAAGCACTGCCCTTTTGCATGGTTCTGAAGTAGATGTGAAGAAAATTTGTGAAGAAATTGAGTTTTTTTACTTTGCTAGTAAAGAGAACAATGTTGAAAATGACCCAGTAGAAGAAGGTAATGTGGAAGAGAGTGTACAGATTTCCAGTACAGATAAGTTTCACAAGGAAATTTCCACGTTTATGCTGAAATCAAGTGAGAGGCCTAATTTCACTTGTGTGTGTTGTCGACGGACTTATTATAAGAATCAGAGTAAGTTAGTTGATTTATATACAAAAAGTGAAATGGTAAACAATAGTGAATGGAATGATTTTGCAACATACTTGATGGTAGAAAATTGTTTTGATTTGGGATCAGATCAACGTATGTGTACTTATTGTTTTACCAAATTAAATCAAAACCGGATGCCTGCTAGAGCGGTTCATAATAATCTGGAATTGGTTGACATTCCTTCTGAACTGAAGGATTTAAATACTTATGAATCTATTTTGATTCAAAGTATCCATCCTTTTCAGGCTATTGTTCGAATGGAGCCTAAGACAGGGAAATTGCCTCTTTCCGATTTACAGAGAGGATTAAAGGGAAGAGTTGTTTATTTGCCTCTGGATTTGAAGAAAAATATTGATACAATTGGTGTAGACAAAGTGGAAGAGGAACCTCTGGTTATCCTAGTTAATGGTGTTCCGACAAGGAGTAAGAAAATCTGGCAAGATTTAGTGGATGTTAGGAAAGTCAAAAAGGCAACGTTGTATTTGATGAAAAACAATGAGTACTACAAGAATGTATGTGTTGCAGAAGACGAACTAAGTGAAGAAGAGGACAGCGATTTGTGTGCTGGACAAATAGGGAAAGTAGATGCCTCTAAAAATGAAGAAATATATGAACATTATAGTGTTCATCCTTTGCATTCTAAAGAAGTCATGGGGAATGCTATTGAGTTGTTTCAAAGGAAACAAGCCAAAGAGAGTCCCATTAGTGTTTGGGAGGAAAGTTTGGAAGCTCGGTGTTTCCCACAGTTATTTCCAACAGGTCGAGGAGGAAGATATGATGAGCGACCTGATCAAATTCCTGCTTCTGAATACCGGACTTTACGATTGTATGCAGAAGTCCTAGGTTTCGTCAATGCATTCCCTATTTGTTTCATCTACTGTATGAAAGTGATCTGTCTGGACTGTCTTATGCAGTGAACCACATGCTGAAAAGTGGTGTACAGCTGCAAAATATCTCGGCAAGGGAGTTTATGGATAAAGTCAATGTGCAAGACAGTATTTTGGATTCTCACCTGATTAATCTCATGGCATGTCAGCGTGGTACTAATGAGTATTGGTACCGTCGTCATGGTGACTTAAAATGTATGCTGAGGAACTTAGGAACTCCCACATGGTTCCTCACTCTCAGCCGTGCCGAGTATGGCTGGGAAGACTTACTTGAATTTCTACGAGAGGCAAATAGAAACATTGAAAATATCGAATTCAAGACACCCGGAGAACTGTGCTCTTTGGATCCAGTCAATGTATGCCGTTACTTCAATCATAGATTCAAAGCTATGATGTCTTTCATTACGAACAAGAAAAATCCACCTCTTGGAGAGGTGTTGGATTTCTTCTGGAGAAAGGAGTATCAAGCAAGAGGTGCTCCTCATATACATATGCTGCTATGGATCAAAGATGCACCCAAATTTGGAACAGATCCGGATGACTTAGTGATGAGTTTCATAGAACAGTATTCTACATGCGCTGTTCCAAAGACAAAGGAAGACAAAAGTTTAAGAGAACAAGTTTTACGCTTTCAAAACCATCGTTGTGGAAAGTACTGTCGTTGTAAATTCAGAAACAAGAACAAGTTTTATACAAAATGTCGTTTTGGGTTTCCACGATCAGTGATATCTGAAGGAAGAGTGAACAATCTGATGTCTTCGCTGCGACATAATGTGACGAGGAAATCACCGAAAAATACATACAATTTAAAAAGAAACGAAGAGTCCAAGTACATCAACGACTACAACCCAGTGATTTTGTCCATGTGGAATGCTAACATGGATATACAGTTTGTGGCTGACAACTGTATGGCTGTGGCTCGGTATGTGACGTCTTATATCACAAAGAAAGAAAAGACAGAACTGAAGGATATGTGGGATGACATTTCACATGAAAAGAGCCTCAGTATGAATTTGTACAGTTTCAGTCTAAAGATGTTGTGGCATCGAGAAATCGGAGCATATAAATGTTCTGATCTGTTATCCTCAGCAAGTCTCTATGCCAAATCTAGGAGTATAATTTGGGTGAGCCTTGGTCTTGCTACAACACGTAATCGAGTTCTGAAACCTGTACGGGAAATTGAGTATTTGGCGGAGAAGGAGCCAAACAGTACAGATATTTTGAAGACCAACATGTTGGATACATAATATCCAAATAGAAGCAGTCATCTCGAGAATGTTTGTCTGTATGAGGTTCTACAAAATTACATATTCAAGAGGAACATCAAAGAAGATATTGATAAAGGAGTCTATGCTGTAATTGGAAGTGAGGGATGTCTGGTCAAGCAAAGAAAATGCCAATTGGTAAATCATCGAAAATTGAGTTGCGAATCTCCTGAAAGAAAAGAGTTTTTCTATTTAGCTCTTTTGCAACTTTTCAAGCCTTGGCGTGCAGAAGAGGAACTGCTTGGAGATTTCCTCTGTTATGAAGATTCTTTCAATGCAGCCAAGGAGTACATAGAATGTCCTGTTTTTCCAAAATATCTAGAAATGTTGAATGCAGAAAACGAGCAGGAAGCAACAATTGCAGCCGAGATTGCTAGAGACATTTCTCAGGACAGTCAGAGTTCCACTTCAATGAGTCAGGATCCACTAGGAGGACCAGTTATCGAAAATGAAGCTGCCACTGCCATGATTGAAGTGGAAAGAGCCATGGCACATGCTCAGGAAGATGCGGTTAACTTAGAAGATTTGGAAAGACAACTCAACGTTGAGCAGAGGAAAATATATGACAAAGTTACCAACCAAATTGATCATGGATTAAGTCATGAGAAGAAAGAGTGCTCATGTACGTCGTTGAAGCCTGTCCGACTGTACGTGAGTGGAGAAGCAGGAACTGGAAAAAGTTTCCCCATTAAAGCAATTTCATGTTATTTGCAGAAAAGGACTGAGTCATCGCTGTCATGTGTTGTCACCGCTCCAACTGGTCTGGCAGCACATAACATTAAAGGTATTACTTTGCATCGTCTACTGATGCTGCCAGTGGAGCATGATAACAAATTACAATACCACAAGTTATCTGGAGATGCTTGTTGTGAAGTTTCAAGAGTCCTAAAGAAGATGAAACTTCTTATCATTGACGAAGTAAGCATGGTTTCCAATGTCATGCTTGCCTTTGTGCATTTGAGAATGCAAGAAGTTCTTAAAACAGAGTATGATGTGTTATTTGGTGGCAAACACATCATTGTTTTCGGTGATCTTCTGCAGCTGACACCAGTGAAAGGACAACCAGTGTTTAAACTACTTACGCTAGAAGATACCAGGAAGTGCCTAGGGAGCATTGGCAATGTTAATATATGGTTAAACTTCAATTATGCTGAACTGCGTGAAAATATGCGTCAGGCGAAGGATGAAGATTATAAGAATATTCTACAAGATGTTAGAATTGGAAAAGTGACTGGGCATGGGAAGGAAGCTTTACATGCACGATTATTGTCAAATTTGTATCCAGATGAAGACGTTCTGCCAGAGAATATTTTTCAGAAAATTACTGAGAAGAAATCATCTGGGATGTGTTTGATGCCAACTCTGCAAGAATGTTCCATCTTCAACAACAAAATGTTGAATTTAGAAAACCAATACATAGTGAAACTGGAAGCTATTGACAGAATTGAGCATGTGGGAGCAACAATTATTTTGTCTGAAAATTTGAAATCTAAATTGGATTCATTAGAGAAGACTATATCTAAAACTGCGGGTTTTGAAAAGACTCTGAATGTGTGCTTAAATTGCTGTATCATTTTGAGAAGGAATTTAAATGTTGAAAGAGGTCTGGTAAATGGATCAATGGGTAATGTTGTTGATTTTGAGAAATACAGAAATAGAGATGGAATTGAATTTATAAAAATAAAATTTGATGGCATTGAGGATGTACAGCAAATTGGTTGTTGCTCTGCTAGGTTTTTGCTTGTTAAAGACTTATATGTTCGCCGTAAGCAGTTTCCTGTTTGCTTGGCATATGCGGTGACAATCCATAAATCGCAAGGTTTAAGTGTAGACAGTGCTTTGGTGAATATTGGCAGTTCTGTGCTCAAGGAGGGTATGGCTTATGTGGCATTATCACGAGTCAGAACTTTATCTGGATTGTACTTGATTGAGTGTGATGAGACAAATATTTGTGCAAATCTAGATTGTGTTAAGGAATACAATAGGTTAAGAAGAGAGTATGTGCCACATTTGCCTCAATATCCTTTGTTTGAAAAACGTGTGGTAGGCCGGAAACGAAGAAATGTGACCAATAGTAGGGAGGTTGTAGCAAAAACACGAAAAGTTGATGAACCCGAAATTGTAAGCAGAAAGAAAATGGATGCTGTTCAAGATGTTGTTAGTTTTCAATTTGAAAATAGTTCTGGTGTCAACTGCTATGCTAATGTAGTGGTTAATGTTGTCTTTTCTCTAGAAACAATAAAAGAACAGATTGTGGTCAATTCGGATCAAAGATTTTGCTGTTTGTTAAATTCTGTGTTAGAGAAATGTAGCACTGATAGAAGAAAAATAGAAAGTGTATCTGAAATTCGAAATCTCTTAGACAAATGTTCAGGTCAAACGTAATTCTCTCAAAATATTCAGCAGGATTGTCAGGAGTTTTTAATGTATATGCTTGATGTTTTGCAAGATGAAGGTGTAGATGTAGATTATCTGTTTGGCCTTTCTTATCAATGGCAGCATGACTGCGAGAACTGTGGGCTATCAAGTACTACTAGTGTAGACTCAGAAAGATTTATATATTTAACTTTGCCTGACAGTAAATCAGTATCCTTTAATAAGCTAGTAAAAGCAGCCGATCAAAACATGGAGTGTAGCCAATGTAAGTCTGCAATGCTGTCCACATTATTTATACGAAGTTATGGCCAGTATGTCATTTTAATGTTCCAACGATGTAGGTCTGATGGAACTAAATTGACTTCCAAAAGAAGAGAGTTACCCAGATTAACCAGAAAGGACTGGGTGTGAATAATCTGCAAAAAAGGGGGGTCTCCTTTCTGTGTTATTTCGTTTGTTTAAGACTTAACCATTTAGCTAATAACAGTAGAACTACTTCAATTTACACAACACATGGTATTGATATAAGGTACTGACAACATTCTTTGATTCCCTCATTTCTCACATATTTATTTTTTGAAAAACAGAATAAATTTACACAAAATACACAGGTTATAAACAATATAAAACAAAAGTCAATCAATTTCTTAGATCAAAAGATATTACTATACAGTTCCTAAATTGATCTATAAGCATCCGACACGAACTACATGGCCCAGCAAGTATCAAACTCATATGAGTAGCCCATTGGAGGGTGGCTAATTAATGATAATTGCAAGGGCGTGTCAGATGCGGCACGTGAATATGTCGAGCCTCTGAAGAGAGCAGGAAGCTTAGAAATGCGTCAGGCTAGCATCGACATTGCTGAAAGTGTATCAGAATGCAGAAGCAGTCCCACCTTATTAAAAGCTTGAAGCAATCTGCTGTCGGAGTGCGTCCTTACCTGCGGGCAACCTAGCACTTTTATATATATATATATGTATATATATATATATATATATATATATATATATATTACCTAATGGCGGTCGCCAGTTGGTAGTTATAGTTAGGATTTTTTTCAATGCAAAATCTCAACATTCTATTGGGAATAACTTTGGCGCCGGTTGAGGAATCTGCCTGAAAATTTCCTCAAATTTGCCTCGCAGCACTTCGGTCCTTCCCTGAAAATTTGGGGGGATTCGCCAAGCGGGGGCCAAGATAAAAGGGGGGTCCCAAAACGTGTTTTCCCCATGTAAATTTCCATAGGGCGGTCAACCTCACTTTTAGCACGAACAGCTGAATGGTTTTCCACCAAACTTGGCAAAATTGTAGGGACTGGTAGCCCGATGTGCCTTTGCTATGTCTCAAGATATGTGCTACAGTGGATTTTGAGTAATTTAGGTTCAAAAAAATATATATTTCCGGGTATACGCTCCGGGCGCGCTATGCGACTTGCGCGCGGAAAGCTGATTGGCTCTCGGGTGTCTGTAAACATTCGAAACAGTCCAGAGCGGCCGCCATCTTGTGTCTAGGTAAGATCGAGACACAAGAGGAGGCAAAAATAAAGGGGGAAATGACCATAAGGGTGCAGAGTAGATCCCCCCCTGATCCCCTAGGTTTGATGTGGGGGCCATAAAAGGGCCCCGCGGGCAAAAAAAACATTTTTATTCTCGGATTTGCGTGAGAGGAGCGCCCGGTACGCGAACCTGGGAGCGTACCATGGGGAAAAAAGAATGACAGAGTTTTTAAAAAATGTAGCCTTTTTCTATAAATTGGAGGTAGTTCTAAAAATAACTGTTTTTTTCTTCTTTTTGTTGTTTTATGTTTTTTTAATGTTTTTTGAACATTTTGTACTTTTTTTGGCTTTTATGAACTATTTTATATTTTTTTTGTTATTTTTATGGGGAGAAACAAAAAACAGGGAATTGAAAATGGCTCAACTGGAGCAAAAAAAAACAGGAAAAAATTAGGGTTTTTTGGGGCAATTGTGGTTGTCACCAGCAAGGAGGATGAGCTTTATGCTCTGTTCACCATAGGAGATGGTCTTACCACAAAAAATACATGTAATTCTGAATTCCCCAAACCGTGGTTGTATGCAAGGGATCGTCTCCCTTGTCTCTGGTCCCGATGGAGTGGGTTGCTTTCTTTTGGAGGTGGTGGTTGAAGATTGGGGAGGGTTACTGGCCAGTTCTCTCATCTCTGCAGCAGAATAGTTGTTCGGATGCTTGCGCTGCATGTGTCTAATCATGGTATTATTACCAAAAAAATATTTTTTGCCAGGGTTCCCCCTTGAAAGTTCCATGCCACAGATTAGGCAAGTCACCTTGAGCGCATTGACTTTCTTCTTGCCCTCTGGTATAGAAAAAAACTCCCATACAATGTGCTGCCTTGGCTTGTATGGGGTATTGTCTTCTTGCAGCCACCTTCTCCCCTCCTCCTCCTCCTCTTCCTCCTCCTCCTCTTCTTGACCACCAATGTAATGTTGTGGTGGTCCCCTTGGTGGTGGTGGTGCAGATGCTCCAGCTGCTGCTGCTACTGTAGCCCTTTTAAAGTACAAAATATTTCCCAAAGATGTTCAAATAGGTCTTCCTCAGTCAAAGGACAAAGTCAGAATAAGGAAAAAAGGTGGGTCTTTCATCATTTGGAAAAAAGAACTGTCCTGAACCAATGAAAAGTGTTATTTTCAGGTCACATGACCCGGGCTTTCATCATTTGCAAACCAAAACTGTTCTGCACCAATAAAAAGTGTTATTTTCAGGTCACATGACCCGACGCGCTTACGCGACGCGCCCCGGGTCGCGCCACGTAAGCGCGTCGGATGTTTACGTTGCGAGATTGTATTCGCTCGAGTGCTTCCGGGTTCGCTTACGCCGTGCGTATCACGCGGGCGCGGCTACGCGATACGGCACGATGATGTTTTCGTTCGTAGCAATAGCGCTAATGGGACGCTAACCGGTGCGCACCCCGGGACGCGCCAAAAAACTGCACTTTCCGGTGCGCACACCGGGGCGCGCACCGGGAGCGCACCAAGGCAAAAAATATATATATATATTAATGTATAAGTATACAATATAGGATTCATTATAAAAAATATTGCATTTCAGAGGTTTGAGGCCCTATATATAGTTAGGAATTAGCATTTAAAAAACCTATAAAATTCACTGAAAAAACCATAGGTTTCACACCAGTTATAGTTAGGAATTAGCATTTAAAAAACCTATCAAATTCACTGAAAAAACCATAGGTTTCAGACCAGTTATAGTTAGGAATTAGCATTTAAAAAACCTATGAAATTCGCTGAAAAAAACATAGTTTTCACACCAGTTATAGTTAGGAATTAGCATTTAAAAAACCTATTAAATTCACTGAAAAAACCATAGGTTTCACACCAGTTATAGTTAGCAGGAAGTTTTACTCGCATAAAACCATTGAAATTCCCACATTATAGTTAGTTGGACTCACTATAACTTGCGCGTGCAATGCACTGCTGATGACGTCACATATTACATCACTCATGACATGGTCAGTGACATCACTCATGACATCACTGATGACACCATCCTTGTGACAGAGTGACAGACCTCCTTTCACTGTAATTTAACCCATGAAACACATATTGAGATACCCAAACCCAAACCAGTTACAACAACCAATTCAATAATTCCACCATCTATATACACACCCACTCATTCACCAACAGTTCTATATAGTCACTCATACATATACTCACTCATCATATGTAGTGATTCACCTATACATCCTGTTACACACCGACAGTCATCCAAAAGTTACTCTCACACATACTCACACATCTCTTAAACAATCACTTATAGAAACACATAATTATTTAAACAGGAACTCTTTCAATATCTCACTCTCACATATACTCACTTATATACATCAATACTCACATATACTAGATTAAAACATATGTAGTTACTGATAAAGACACTAGTGAGACAGTCATTCACTCACTAACACACACATATACACACTCATCCACCCATACAGTCCTGCACATATGCTGTCTTCAAAACACATACAAAGAGAGAGTTAGTCATTCATGCATCTATGTGATAAGTAATACCCCCACCAAACCATACAAACACTCATACTGATACTAAAAAAACATCTAATAACCCATATACCTACAAATGTACCTACTCACCAACCCACGCAGCCACTTATACACAAAGTGAAACACTAATACATATATATAAATATTTAAACATTACTCACTAGTATATGTATTCACTAAGAAACACTTAATAAGCCAGTTAACTAATCAATTTTTATTAAAAAAAACACCCATTTAGACACTTATTTAAACATTTATTCTTCCATCAACTTTTACATATACATATATAAAACAAATTTATTTTTCAGAAAGACACACATTTACTGGATGGTGTCAGCAGTGATGTCATGAGTGATGTCACTGACCATGCCATGAGTGATGTAATATGTGACGTCATCAGCAGTGCATTGCACGCGCAAGTTATAGTGAGTCCAACTAACTATAACAAGGGAATTTCAATGGCTTTATGCGAGTAAAACTTCCTGCTAACTATAACTGGTGTGAAACCTATGGTTTTTTCAGTGAATATATATATATATTCACTGAAAAAAACATAGGTTTCACACCAGTTATAGTTAGCTGGAAATTTTACTGACATAAAACCATTGAAATTCCCACGTTATAGTCAGTTGGACTCACTATAACTTGCGCGCCTGCAATGCACTGCTGATGACGTCACATATTACATCACTCATGACATGGTCAGTGACATCACTCATTATGTCAGTAAAATTTCCAGCTAACTATAACTGGTGTGAAACCTATGGTTTTTTCAATGAATTTCATAGGTTTTTTAAATGCTAATTCCTTTCTATATCGAGTTTCTAACCTATGTTTTTTTTTTCAATTTGCTGTTTTGTGTAAGTATTAATTTTTAAGTTTTTTTTTTTAATCATTTTTTCCTGGGGCGCTCTGGGTGCGTGCTCCGGTAAGCTCTCCGGTAAGCTCTCCGGAAAGCGCACCCAGAGCGCTACTTTCATTCGTGGAAAAAAATATGAATGAAAAGTTAATAATAACGCAAAACATTTCGTACCATACAAATAAAAGCAGTTTATTTTTTATCAGGAAATGAAAATGATTATGCATTTCCGTAAAACTTTGATGACGTCACTTCGGCGCGCAACGTAAGTGCCCCCGGAAGCGCCTACGTTCGCGCCACGTGTGCGCCTCCTGAAGCGCCTACGTTCGCGCCGCGTATGCCCCCCGAGAGCGCCTACGTTTGCGCCACGTGTGCGCACCCGGAAGCGCTCCTGTGCGCGCAGTGTCAGCGCGTCAAGTCATGTGACCTTAAAATAACACTTTTCATTGGCTGCTAACAGTTTTTGTTAACAAAGAATGAAATCCCCACCCATTTCCTTCACTTCTTCTTTCACTTTTGTTACTGTAAGACCTGCCATTTTGCTCCTGGATCTTTCTTGGTTTTACCATGGCTGCCAGAGAATCCAGCAGTGATGAAGAACCTGAATTCATCAATGAAGAGCCTCCTCAACGAAAGGTGAAGGAACATTTTATTTGGAAAATTTTTAAAATACCACCTAACCAAAAAAAGGTGAAAGCTTCAAAAGTGGAGTGCAGGATTTGCAAAGAATTCCTATCACAGGGTAACCCCTTAAAAAAATACTCATTTGGAAACCTCACAATGATCCGGCATGTGGAGAGGAAGCACCCCCAGAATTTTGCCCGGGAAAGTATCAGGGCTCTGGCACAAGAGGTTCCCAGTGATGGGGCCTCTACATCCACCGGAGGAGCAACTTCTTCTGGGAGGGGACAATCGCAGGAGCTGGTGCCAAACATTCAACCTGCTTTTAACCATGGTGCCCTCAGATGCAGATACTGCAATCAACTGCTTACCTTTGGAGAACAAAGTGTACAGCTCATGGTTCGAGCATTAGAAAACCATTGCTGCCCTTTCCACCCCTAATTTTTTTTGTTCTTTTTGCTCCTGTTGAGCAGTTTCCATTCCCTGTTTTTGTTCCTGTTTTGAAAAAAGAAGAAAACAAAAAGTTCTTTTCAGAACTACCTCCAATTCTCATCAAAGAGCTATATTCTTTAAAAAATGAAAAAGAGTAAGTGAAATGGAGAGCATTGATAATGGAAAGGAAAATGAGTAAGAAAGAACAGAAAGGTATGAGAGGAGAAAGGAATTGAAGTAGGGGGACTGAAAGAAGGTGAGTGTTGGGAAGAAAAGTAAGGAGAAGGAGAGTGAACATGAGGAATGTGGATATTCAAAGAAAATGTAGAAAAGGAACAGGGGTGTGGAAGGGTAAGAAAAGATGCATTGCTGGAGTTGAAGGCTGAAAATCTCATTTATGAAGCCATGTGTCACCTTAACACCACAAAAGTGACGCATTGCTGGAGTGCGTCACAAAAGTGACGCAACTCCAGTAATACGTCTTTTCACATGGGGAAAGCACCATGTGAAAGGTCTTGCGTCAGTCTTACTCCTGCTGTGAGGCAGGCGCAAGATTTTGACGCAACAGTATCCTAAAAGTGACGCAGTGAAATCTCATAGATTTCACTGCGTCGCTATTACGAAGCTTTTTGCGGGGGAACGCCCCCTCTGCATACATTATACCTGACGCAGGTATAATGTGGCGCAGGGTTTTAAAAAGTGACCCATCTACCTAGATGCGTCACTTTTAAAATATAGCGCAACGAGGCGCATTTTTTTTACACCGCTGGGGCGATGCATCACTTTTCTGTGCGCACTCCTTACGACATTCCAGATGTGTCATATTTAATGTATGACGAATCATGTCGCAAGGAGTTACAGATACGTCAGTATTTCTGACGTATCTGTAAACACAAAAGTGACGCATTGCTGGAGTGCGTCACAAAAGTGACGCAACCCCAGTAATGCGTCCTTTCACATGGGGAAAGCACCATGTGAAAGGTCTTGCGTCAGTCTTACACCTGCTGTGAGGCGGGTGCAAGATTTTGACGCAACAGCATCCTAAAAGTGACGCAGTGAAATCTCATAGATTTCACTGCGTCGCTATTACGAAGCTTTTTGCGGGGGAACGCCCCCTCTGCATACATTATACCTGATGCAGGTATAATGTGGCGCAGGGTTTTAAAAAGTGACCCATCTACCTAGATGCGTCACTTTTTAAATATAGCGCAACGAGGCACATTTTTTTATACCGCTGGTGCGATGCGTCAATTTTCTGTGCGCACTCCTTACGACATTCCAGATGTGTCATATTTAATGTATGACGAATCATGTCGCAAGGAGTTACAGATACGTCAGTATTTCTGACGTATCTGTAAACACAAAAGTGACGCATTGCTAGACTGCGTCACAAAAGTGACGCAACTCCAGTAATACGTCCTTTCACATGGGGAAAGCACCATGTGAAAGGTCTTGCGTCAGTCTTACACCTGCTGTGAGGCAGGCGCAAGATTTTGATGCAACAGCATCCTAAAAGTGACACAGTGAAATCTCATAGATTTCACTGCGTCGCTATTACGAAGCTTTTTGCGGGGAACGCCCCCTCTGCATACATTATACCTGACGCAGGTATAATGTGGCTCAGGGTTTTAAAACGTGACCCATCTACCTAGATGCGTCACTTTTTAAATATAGCGCAACGAGGCACATTTTTTTACACCGCTGGTGCAATGTGTCACTTTTCTGTGCGCACTCCTTAGAACATTCCAGATGTGTCATATTTAATGTATGACGAATCATGTCGCAAGGAGTTACAGATACGTCAGTATTTCTGACGTATCTGTAAACACAAAAGTGACGCATTGCTGGAGTGCGTCACAAAAGTGACGCAACTCCAGTAATGCGTCCTTTCACATGGGGAAAGCACCATGTGAAAGATCTTGCGTCAGTCTTACACCTGCTGTGAGGCAGGCGCAAGATTTTGACGCAACAGCATCCTAAAAGTGACGCAGTGAAATCTCATAGATTTCACTGCGTCACTATTACGAAGCTTTTTGCGGGGGAACGCCCCCTCTGCATACATTATACCTGACGCAGGTATAATGTGGCGCAGGGTTTTAAAAAGTGACCCATCTACCTAGATGCCTCACTTTTTAAATATAGCGCAACGAGGCGCATTTTTTTACACCGCTGGTGCGATGCGTCACTTTTCTGTGCGCACTCCTTACGACATTCCAGATGTGTCATATTTAATGTATGACGAATCATGTCGCAAGGAATTACGGATACGTCAGTATTTCTGACGTATCTGTAAATACAAAAGTGACGCATTGCTGGAGTGCGTCACAAAAGTGACACAACTCCAGCAATGCGTCCTTTCACATGGGGAAAGCACCATGTGAAAGGTCTTGCGTCAGTCTTACACCTGCTGTGAGGCAGGCGCAAGATTTTGACGCAACAGCATCCTAAAAGTGACGCAGTGAAATCTCATAGATTTCACTGCGTCGCTATTACGAAGCTTTTTGCGGGGGAACGCCCCCTCTAAATAGATTATACCTGACGCAGGTATAATGTGGTGCAGGGTTTTAAAAAGTGACCCATCTACCTAGATGCGTCACTTTTTAAATATAGCGCAATGAGGCGCATTTTTTTACACCGCTGGTGCGTCACAAAAAGTGACGCACAGGCGGCGCAAAACTGTCGCAAGGCCTTCATAAATAAGGCCCTGGATTTTCCCCGTGCTTCGCTCCCCGGTGTTCTTCCTTGTGCGCTTCCCGGTGCACTTCCCAGTGCGCGTACACGGGCGCTCCCCCCGTGCAAATCGATTTTTTTTTTTATAAAAATGCCCCGCGGGACCCTATTTTAGCCCCCACATCAAACCTTGGGGGTCAAAAGGGGGTCTACCCTGCCCCCTTATAGTCATTTCTCCCTTTTTTTATGTCAACTTTTGTGTCTCGATCCTACCGAGACACAAGATGGCGGCCGCTCTCGACTGTTTCGAATGTTTACAGACACCCGTGAGCCAATCAGCTTTCCGCGCGCAAGTCGCGTGTCGCGCCTGGTGCGCTCCCCGGTGCGCGCACCGGAGCGCGCCTATAGATATATATATATTTTTTTAACCTAAATTACTCAAAATCCACTGGAGCACATATCTTGAGACATAGCAAAGGCACATCGGGCTACCAGTCCATACAATTTTGCCAAGTTTGGTGGAAATCCATTCAGCCGTTCGAGCTAAAAGTGAAATCGACCGCCCTATGGAAATTAACATTGGGAAAACGCGTTTTGGGACCCCCATTTTATCTCGGCTCCCGCTTGACGAATCCCCCCCCAAACTTTCAGGGAAGGACCGGAACGCCGCGAGGCCATTTTGAGGAAATTTTCAGTCAGATTCGTCAACCGGCGCCAAAGTTATTCCAAATAGAATTTTGAGATTTAAAATTGAAAAAAATCCTAACTATAACTACCTACTGGCAACCGCCAGTAGGTAATATGTATATATATATATATATATATATATATATATATATATATATATATATATATATATTTCAGCTCCAAAAACACCTGAACGGGGCACTCGCAGGTGGGTGCTTTCAATGTGGGGGTGCTCCCACAAATCAATTGCAGCTTCACTTTCCGTAACTTCGGATTTCCATCCTCCAGGAAAAAAGCAATCGCGGGGGGTCGTTTGGGTTGTTTATTTTACCAGCAAACAGACACAGCAACAAACAGACGCGTTTTGGTAAAAAGAGGAGAGAAGACAGCATCGCAGCAGCATGGGTGATGCGGCAACCCACTGTGGCTGATGAAAACCCCATGAGGCGACTGGTTGCTAGTATATATTACAGCTCACGATGCAACAACAGCTGCCAAGTGTGCACACTACTGCTCAAATAACGGCTAATTCAGAGAGTGCCAATGGTGATTTATTTCATTCCAAATAAACAGCCGCCCCCATAGGAAATTGAACAGTAAAATGCACAGCACCAGCAAAATGCGGGCAATGTTAAGACTATTGTGTTGGCTGGGTCGTGACCCGAATTGTGGTCATTAATTATTATTATTTCTCTTTTGTTGTTTGTAATTACCTTTAGTTTATGCACATTTTATCTAACATTGACAAATGTTTTGTTATGTGTTCTATCAATAATTGCAGCCTATAGATGATAAAATGGTTACTGGCATCTCTGTAACCAGGCTAATGATGAAGTCTTTTTTCTATGTTTTCCGTGCATCGTGCACAATGCTATGTTTACTTAAGACAGGAAAGTCACTGTATGATCATGTGACCAAGACCCAGAGAGAGGTCGAAACAGGTCTTTTTTGTGCCCATTAAATCTGATGCACCAACATCTGCAACTGGAGTGGCTCGTTTTCTTACTGCTATTGGGGTAAGAACTTTGTTTATGCATTCAAGGTGCAGCGTCCACGTAGACGAATGGTGACCCACTTGGAAAAGCGTTCATCTGATGCCATCCCAGTTCGAAATATATATTTATGTGCATAATGGGATTGGTAATTCCAAAATTACTCATGTGGGTTGTCATGAACGTATGTGCCCAAAATACTTTCTCCTGCCAGTGCAGCTCTCACCAAAATTGCCCCAATCACTGGCGCCCTGTTGATCCATCTATTGTTGCCCAAATAAGAAAACTATGGCCTGCTAGGAACCCATGGAGGTGCACTTCACGGCTGAGCCAGCCATAATAATGAAATCAACGAAGTTGCCTCAGGCAAAGTGCACTCATCAAACGGGAAAATGTATTCACAGAGAGCAGCTTCAGTGAGTAGCACAAACACCGCAGTACAATGCCTGACATGTTTTGGAATCCA